>NC_140581.1:854911086-856382853 GCF_964204655.1 Triturus cristatus | reverse complement strand
CTCTCTCTTCCAAAAACTAAAGCAGATTGCTTTTCAACACGGGGAGCTACATCTTCCTCTCCCTCTCTCTCTCTCTCTGTCTCACTCACTCACTCTGTCTGTCTCCCTCTCTCTCTCTCTCTCTCTCTCTCTCTCTCTCTCTCTCTCTCTGTCTCCCTCCCTCTCTCTCCCTCTGTCTCCCTCCCTCTCTCTCCCTCTGCCTCCCTCCCTCTATCTCCCTCTGTCTGTCTCCCTCTGTCTGTCTACCTCTGTCTGTCTACCTCACTCTGTCTCTCTCTATCTGTCTCACTCCCTCTGTCGCCCTCCTCCCTCTATCTGTCTCCCTATGTCTCCCTCTGTCTGTTTCTCTCTCCCTCTGTCTGTCTCCCTCTGTCTCCGTCCCTCTGTCTCCCTCCCTCTGTCTCCCACTGTCTCTCCCTGTCTCCCTCTCTCTCTCTCTGTCTCCCTCTGTCTGTCTCCCTGTCTGTCTGTCTCCCTCTGTCTCCCTCCCTCTATCTCCCTCTCTCTCTGTCTCCCTCTGTCTTCCTCTGTCTCCCTCCGTCTGTCTCCCTCCGTCTGTCTCCCTCTGTCTGTCTCCCTCTGTCTGTCTCCCTCTCCCTCCCTCTCCCTCCCCCTGACTCCATCCCTCTGTCTTCCCCTGACTCCCTCCCTCTGTCTCGCTCTGCCTCCCTCTGTCTCCCTCCCTCTGTCTCCCTCTCTCTCTGTCTCCCTCAGTCTCTCTGTCTCCATCTCTCTGTCTCCCTCTGTCTCCCTCTCTTTCTGTCTCCCTCCCTCTCCCTCCCTCTGGCACCCTCTGTCTCCCTCCCTCTGTCTCCCTCCCTCTCCATCCCTCTGTCTCCCTCTCCATCTCCCTCTCTGTCTCTCTGCCTCTTTGTCTCTGTCTGTCTCAGTCTCTGCCTCTATCTCTCTGTCCCTGTCTCTGCCTCTATCTGGCTGTCTGTCCCTGTCTGTCCCTGTCTCCCTCCCTCTGTCTCCCTCTCTGTCTCTCTGTCTCTGTCTGTCTCTGCCTCTATCTGTCTGCCCCTGTCCCTGTCTCTGCTTCTATCTGTCTCTGTCTGTCTCTATCTCTGTCTGTCTCTGTCTCCCTCCCTCTCTCTCTGTCTCCCTCCCTCTCTCCATCTCTCTCTCTATCTTCCTCTCGCTCCCTCTGTTTCACTCACTCTGTCTGTCTCCCTCTCTCTCTGTCTCCCTCCCTCTGTCTCCCTCCCTCTGTCGCCCTCCTCCCTCTGTCTGTCTCCTTCTGTCTCCCTCTGTCTGTCTCCCTCCGTCTGTCTGTCTCCCTCTGTCTGTCGCCATATGTCTTCCTCTCTCTGTGTCCCTCTGCCTCCCTCTGTCTCCCTCCCTATGTCTCCCTCTCTCTCTCTACCTCTGTCTGTCTCCATCTGTCTCCCTCCCTCTGTCTCCCTCTGTCTCCCTCTCTCTCTGTCTCACTCCCTCTGTCTCCCTCCCTCGGTCTCCCTCTGTCTGTCTCCCCCTGACTCCCTCCCTCTGCCTCCCTCCCTCTGTCTCCCTCTCTCTCTGTCTCCCTCTCTCTGTCTCCCTCTGTCTCCCTCTCTCTCTGTCTCCCTCTCTCTCTGTCTCTGTCTCCCTCCCTCTATCTCCCTCCCTGTCTCTCTCCCTCTGTCTCCCTCCCTCTGTCTCCCTCTGTCTGTCACCCTCTGTCACATCACCCGTGTGGCAGCCGGGGCTGAGACAGCTTTGGGGGGCACATACACAACCGCACCAAGTACTTCACAGGTCTTTAAAAGACCATTTACTTTTTAATGAGGCTTTGGTGTATTTCACCTCTTCTTTGCGCCCCTGCATCTCCACTCTGACTATTGCTGGAATTGCCCGGATCCCACAGAGCAGAGTGTCTCGGACTCCGCACTGCTGCAGCGGTGTTTGCTGACACTCTATTTTTTTTTTTTTTTTTGTAAACCACAGGTACAATGTCTGCAAGGTCCGTGAGCCGTCAAGGAAGGCTCGCCGGGCCGCTGGCGGCCCGCGGGCCGTACTATGAGTACCCGTGATCTAGACCCTATATTCAGTCACGTTCCCATGTCAAATCTTGGTTCGGCAAGGAATGTAGAGCGGCAAATGAATCTTTGCGTAGGGCCCTGAAACAATCCCTTTAGATGGCAGATTAACTATCTGTAGTTAAGTAGAAATTGATGTCTGAAAAGAAAAGAAAAGAAATATAACTAGCTTTTCATTATATAGGGTCAGATACTGAAGTACCAATATAAACAGTTATATTTTTGTAATATAGCTCACATTACTCTAATAATATTCATGTGTATATCTCTGTGTCTTTCTCTGTTCCACTGTATGTATTAGTCTCTTACTGAGTATCCTATCATGTACACCACTGTGTTCCTGTGTGCCTACCTATCTTTAAGTTAGTACTTCTCTACATAAATGACTAGAGTCTCTCAGTACTTTTCTACATATCTCAATGTCTCTATGAGACCAGCTTTAACAGTGCCATAACATGTATACATAAATGTGCAAGTATCCAAATCTCTGTTTTAGTAGTTCTATAGCTCTCTAACTTTGTATATAAATGGCTGCACGAATACCGCAGTTTCTGTGTTAGGGGTTACAGGAGTATGCAGGTGTCTGTCCAACTACCTTTTATACAGCTGGATGCATAAATATTTCTGAGCATGTGAGTCAATGTAGAAATGCATCTTTCGCTTTGGGAGTAAGTGAAAGACAGGCTCGAAGATGAAGGTACACCAGTAGCCAGTTGTGGATTTACACACGTACTTACCATGGTCAATGTAGGCAGAAAGGACAGTGACTGGGGTCCTGATTAGCAGGATCCCAGTCAGACTAATCTAAACATACTGACACCAAGCAAAAAGTGGGGGTAACCATGAAAGCAGAGCCTACTTTCATACACAACCTCCCCCAAACGAAAGATAAGACTAACCTTGCCCAGTTGAGTCTTCATTTTCTAAGTGGAAATATCTGTAGAGCCCATCTGCGTTGGCATGTTTACTCCCAGGTCTATGTTCAACAGAAATGTCCATCACCTGTAGAAAAGTGAACCACCTCAAAAGTTTGGGATTTTCACCCTTCATTTGTTTAAGCCATAAGAGGGGCTTGTGGTCTGTCTGAACAATGGCGTGAGTACCAAACAGGTATAGCCTCAACTTCTTCAAGGCCGAGACCACAGCAAAGGCCTCCCTCTCAATAGCTAAACAATGTTTCTCCCTGGGGGTCAATCTTCTGCCTACAATAGCTACTGGTTGGTCCTCGCCATCTGCATTAAGTTATGATAGAACTACACCTACTCCTATCTCAGAAGCATCTATCTGGACAATTAATGTTTTGGAGCAATCAGGATTTTGCAGATCATCAAGTGACTTCTAACAGCTAACTGTTCACTGAACTTTCTTAGGCATTCTTTTGGAAGTGAGATCATTAAGGGGTGTCACTATAGGTCCAGAGCCCTTAAACCTCCTATAGTACCCAGTCAGGCCCAAGAAAGCGCTGATCTGAGTCTGGGAAGTGGGAGCAGCCCAGTCCATTATGGGCTGGATTTTGCTCTCCAAAGGCTGAACCTGCTCTGCCCTATCTGGCACTATGTGGCCTTTCCTCCTCAGATTCGAGGAAGAAACAATTACAGACGAGCTGTGCTGCCCAGGAAGAAGAGTACGCCTACTGCTTTGGCTCTAGCCCTACTGACTTGTCCCACCTTTAACCTGCCTACAGGGAGAACCCTGACGAGTCCAGCAGGCAGCAACCTCCAGATCCCGGAGGACCTGCCCTGCTCTCATCTAACAGACTGTCTCCTGGGAGCACCAGATTTGCTCAAACCAAGGCTCACCCACAGATTCCGGGTCCAGACGACTCTGCAATTCTGCAGCTGAAACCCACGGCCCAAGTTCAAGTGGCCCACCATAACAAGGAAATCTTCTCAGCAATCCTGACCTGGGATCTGGTGATCTCCGACCTCTGTCAAGCTTCAAGACGACACCTGCAGCCTCAACCTGACGGGTCCCCTCGACTGCGACCGAAGCTGGTAAAGAATCCCTATGTCAAAAAATACCGCTGCACCCAACACCCCACTGCCTTGGGTTGCCCAAAAGATGGTGTCTAGGCATCCCCCAAGAATCCAACTTACCTCTCCATCCGGTGGTCGCCTTCAGGAATTTCCCTGCCCGAGCCTGCAGCAACTTTGCCGAACCGAAGGTCTCCATTTGGACCCACAGGTTCCACAACATCTTCTTGGCACCCTGCTCCTGGAATCCCCTGTGCCACTGGTGGTGCAGCCCCTGTGCTGATTGTTGGCACCTGCAGTGCTGACCTTAACTCCAGGAGCTTTGCTCCCACAGCCAAGTGGCCTGCTCGCAAGCAGACCCTAACATAAGACCCTCTTGGCTTCATTGGCTAGCATTGGGCACCCAGCAGCCTCAGTGCCGCTGGTGTTGCAAATTTGAGTGCCTACCTAGACCTTGGGGAACCTTGGTCCTAACCCTCAAAACTCCCACTCATAAGTCGAGTACTTACCTGTAGTACCGATAACCATTTTTCTCCCATAGGAATCAATGTTGTGAGTTTTTGTTCCAAAATTGTTTTAAGTGTTGAACTGCTGTAATGTATGGAAGAAAAGTAACTCTACCTTAAACCCTAAAAAGTCTTGTATTGTGAGATTCCCCCAGTGTGGTATCTAGGCATATCAACCCAAGTAGTCAATGTATTCTGAAAGTAATCTAAAGGTATTCCAAAAGTAATTACTGTGTGATTTAAACTGCTTTTTGACCCAATGCAAACCTGTAACTATTGCAAATCCATTCCTAATTGCATTACTGTGCAAAGATTTACAATTGAAAATACATTTTGACCTCCCTGTGCCAAGTCCTGCTTGGTTCTAGAAATAAAACAAAAGTATACCTTTTATATACTAATTGATCTGGATTCTGTCTCTGAGTGTGTGTAATCAGTCCTTGATTGAGTGAATACAATAAATGCTTAACACACCCTCTGCATAGGCCTAACTGCTCGCCCACACTACAAAAAAGTGAGCTGTTAGTGATTATCTAATTTAGCCTCTGCTATAAATACCTCTGGGGACTCTCTGGACTCTGGGCACACTATACCTTACTTTGGTATATGTTTTACAGAGCTAGCTTCCTACAATGGTGCACACTTAAGTGATGCACCTTGCACTAATCCAGGCAACCCTTTTGGTGATTTTAGTGATCTTTGAAAACCATAGAAAGCTCTCAAAGTGGTAGCTGTGGATAGCAGCCTTCAGGACTGTCTTGAAGGAGTGTTAAGCAGCTTGTTTTACCAGTTTAATCATGTAGTGTAGGTTAAACGGAAAAGAACCATGCAGTGTATATATAAAAATATGTCTATTTATTACACAACACTCACTAACACATTGGTATATCTCCTACCCTTGGTTATCAACACAAATGCACAGCAATACTTCAATTGCAATCAGGTAAGTAAGCACAAAATGCAGTGGTCTCCAGTGGGAGACTAAACCATAAACTAAAAACATGGAATGTGAACTGTGACCGAAGTTGCGACTTGGACCAGGTGACTCAGAGGAGCTGAGGGCACATGGAGCCACCCAAGGTAAGTGCGCAGGAACAACACAGAGGCTGTGTGCAGAGTGGAAACGCAGCTGCATGTCCAATAGACGTCAATGGGAAAGTCGTGGTTGCAGTTTTGAAGAAAGACCCTTCCCAATTGGAGCCTGAAGAAACCCTGTGGAAGACCGAAGGTTGGAGAGTCACCCCACCCGTGTAAACCCCAGGAACCAGGGTACCTGCACCAGGGAAGCCGGGTGCATAGGTGCGAAGTGCCATCCGAAACCGCCGTAGACCACAATGGAGGACTTTGAAGAAGATGCTGCTGGAGAAGACTGCAAGAGTCCAATGGAACCCAAGGGTGGATTCTTGAAGAGGAGAACTTGTAAGCAGAGGGGATAGTCTATGCCACTGGGAGGTGACCAGGAGAGACGGAATTGCAATGCCCGCTAATGTCAGACTGTTCAGAAGTGTTGATGATGACCTTGTTGCTGCAACTGTGAGGACCAGGTGATGCTGAGTAAGAGCAGGAGCCGTGCAAGAGCTGTCCCACATTGGAAGTTTAGGACCAGGAGGTCGGTGTTCGACGGGAGCTCCAACAAGACTTGGTAGCTGCAACTGGCATGGAGAGCAAAGAAGGAGCAACGATGGGATCAGGAAGGTCCAAGGGACTCCCCACAAGCAGGAGAGTCAGAGCAGGCCCTGCGCAAGCAGGGGAGCCCACTGGAGTAGGAGAAAACCCTCAAGAGAACCCACAGGCCAGAGGCACTGGAGTCCCAAGAGGACCTCAAACTGTGTAGAGGAGGTGGTGAGGACACTGTACTTGGCAGGAAGAGATGTGGAGGCTGGAGCTTTTTGTAGCCCGAAGACCTCTGGAGTGTAGAGCCAACAAACCTTGGCAACAGCAAGTCAATGCGGTGCACAGGAGTTCAGGACCAGTGGTTCTGGACAAGGATACTGGCCTCAAAATTGCAGAGGACAGGTCAGGCCTCAAAGGAGTTGCTGAACCTCCATCTGTGTTGCTGAGCCTTTCGAAGTCCGTGGGATGTCAGGAGCAGCAGACCGGTCAGCTTCATTGTGGTGTCTGCAGATGCAGGAGAGTGACTCCTTCACTACTTTGGGTGTCCTTGATGGGCACAGGTCTGTTGAAGATCCTGGAAGACACACAGACGATGAAGAAGACTTGCAGAACTGAGAGACCAGGAGCAGCAGGAGTCTTCCTTGATGCAGTCTCAGTTCCAAGATAAGTCCAGCAAAGTCCAAGTGTCCAGACTGTCGAAGAGTGACATGGTTTCAGGCTTGAATCTTGTCCCACGATGAATCTAAGGAACCACCCACAGGTAAGCTCTTGAGTACCCTAGGGAAAGCATTGGAACAACTCAAGGGGTCCCTCCCAGAGGAGGGGCTGGAGAGGGGAAGATATTCTCATGTCTGTTGTCCAATTTCACACCAGAGCAGAAGCCAAGGTCTCCCAGAACTGGTTCCAACTAGAGTATGCAAGGAGGGCGCCAAATATGCCCTTCAAAGCAGTCTGGTGGTGCTGGCAAGCGCCCCCACCCCAGTCCAATACACTAAGTCCTTCTGGGAGGTTGTCCCAACTCCCTGCAACATGATACCTACTGTTCTACCTTCCCTAGCTTGAGCTTGGTTCAGCAGCAGGAGGGCAGTATCATGTCTGTGGTCGGCAGCAGTACTAGCTTGCTGTCAGACCCTGAAAGCCTGTTATCGGCAGTACATGGAGGTACCCCAAGGGAGATCCCAGTACATGGGATCATACTTCCAACACTGGAATTGGTGTTGGGCTATGATCCCAACATGTTTGATTCCAAACATGACTGTGTTATAGATTTTAAGTACAGTGACGGCAGATATATAACTTCCATGTATTTATGTATCTAAATATATTTATTACTTTTCTTCTAATTCAGCATATCCAGTGCACTGCCCTATTTCTCACCCTATTCAGCTCTCAATATATCCTCTACCTCAACTCTCTGACTCATCTCAAACCTCATTCTACTACTATTCCCAATACACTACCCTATTTCTCACACTATACCTCTATCAATATACCCTCTACTTCCACTCTCTCATTCATCCTTTACCACTACTATGAATCCCAAAATAACCCTTTCTAGACTCTTCCCTCCTCTACCGTTCCTTGTATCATCTCATACCTCCCAAACAAACCTTTCTAAACCCTTACCTCTGACTCTTCCCCCTCCACCTCCCTTTTACACATCCCAACCTCCCTCATACTGCTATTAACTCAACAACAAAAAAGAGTCTAGGCCCCTCCCTCTTATATTCCTCCTTCCCTCTTCAATCCTCCTCCATTCCTCCACTATTCCTTTTCTATCCAAATAACAGATTAACATGTCCACCACTCAAATTAATTTCATGTTTCCCTATACTAACTCTCCTCCACCTCCCCCTTACTCACCCAAACCCTCTTGTATGGCTATAAACTCCCCAAAAATATTTCTAGACCCTTCCCTCTTCCTTCTCAATCCAAATAACTGACTAACATATCCACCTCTCAAATTACTTTCATATTACACTATACTAATTCACCGCTAATCCTTTACGGGTTCCGAAGTAGTGTGCTACTCGCTGAAATAGGACTTCAACACCTCATCAGGGGTAGCAAGCGCTATATAAATGCAAAAAGTTTTCCTCTTCTATCAATTCTACTATCCTTCTCAATCCAAATAACTGACTAACTTATCCACTCCAACTACTTTCATATTTTACTATACTAATCCTTTATGGGTTCCGGAGTAGTGTGCTACTTGACGAAAAAGCGCTTTGACGCCTCTTTAGGGGTAGTAAGCGCTATATAAATGCAATTACAATACAATGTATCTCAGTTCCTTTATGGGTGGTATGCTTTACATACTGTTTGTCATAGGGGTGTGGAAGTGTATGACTAAGTTACTAAAAATCAAAAGGACATTGCTCACTTTTTTAAGTACAAAACACTGTTCTTTATGGCATAGCTACAGAGGTTTGTTATGTGTACTAAAATGTGGGTTTGACACTTGAGAAAGAGCTATTACATGTCAAGTCAAGCTTACAGTTAAGAGTGCATGCACAGAGTCTGCACTAGTAGGCATCACTCATATTTGAACAACAATTTCTCTGGATGTATGAGAAGTTTGTGTCAGTACTTGCAAACATATCTGAGTGAGTGTAGCAATGCCATGAGATGTTTAAGTAAATGTGTTGGTATGCGACTATCAGTTTTAGTACGTCTATGGCTCTCTAAATGAGTATCTCAGTGGCTGAACAAATAACTCAGTGCCTGTGTTAGGGAATATAGGAGTATGTTGGTGTGTCTTCAAATGTCTTTGATACTGCTGCATACACAAGGTGTTAACATGTGTTTGAATCTATAAGTCCTTCTCCAGCTATGTGACTGGGTGAGAGAGAGGGGCTCTTTCCTTTAAGGAACATGTATGTCAGTTTCTTTATGGGTGGCGTACTCTAGGTAGGACTTGGCATACGGGCCTAGAAATGAATTAGTAACATATTCAGCTCAAAAGGACATCTATCAATCTTTTAAACACATAGCACCATACTTTAAGGCATACCTACAGTTTATCTCAGATGTGACTTATGTGTACTAAAACATGAGTTTGACACTTGACAAACATCTATTACGTGCCCAGTGAAACTTGCATTTACAGTGCACAGACAGAGTCTGCACTGGTAGGTACCACTCATGCTTGAAGGACTATTTCTCTAGATGCAGTAGAAACCTGTGTCAAGACTTGCCTATATACCTGAGAGAGTGTAGAAGTACTCTTGCAGCAATGCCAAGACATATCTAAGTAAATGTGCAGGTATGTGACAGTCTGTTTTAACACTGCTATGGCTCTCTAAATGTGCATGTAAGAACCTGAACAAATCCCTCACTGCCTGTGTTACGGAATATAGAGCTATATAGGTGTTTCTGCAACCACCTTTGAGTCTGCTGAATGCATCACTACTTTCTGGTAAGTGACTAAATATATATGTGCTTGTGTAGCTGTCAGATTAGGTGAGAGAGAGGCTCTATGCTATATGAGTTGCTTTAGGGATAGCATACTCTATGTAGTACTTGGCATAGGGGCCTGCAAATGCACAAATAACATTCAACTCAAAAGGACATCTCTTAATCTCTGAACATTGGTCACATGTGGTTGGCTGCAGGACCTAGCCGAAGGCAAAACATAGGGTGTGGTTGACCAAAGGGACTGCCTAAAGGCCATGTAAGGGATATGGTTGGCCACAAGCCCTGCCATGCAGCCAGAATTTGTGCTCATCCTCCCACAATACATGTGAAGGCCGCATGTAGGGTGTGTCCATGCCCTACGCCCATCCCCCCGAAGGGAGCTAAACCCGTACTGCATACAGCTGAAGGCCTTGCATGGCATAGGTTTGGCCACAGGACCTGTCTCATGGCATGGCCCTGCACCCAACCCCCTGAGATGGCCAATCCCCTGCCGAGCATGGGCTTTGGTTTTGTGTGGCATAGGATGGCCGCAGGCCCTGTGTCCACCCCCGCAAGCAGTCAACCCCTAAAGACGGCTAACTCTCTATGAAACCCAACCTACATTTTCCTTTTCTTTGTGTTTTTTTCCAGGGTCCCTGCAGTACTCCCGGTGACCATACGGGGGTCTGGCTAGATTATTTTCTTTTGCCCCTCCACGCATAGGCCAGGCGGTCAGAGTACCCCTACCCTACACCGATATACCCTTTTTATTTTATCTTCAGGACATGGGGACCGAGTCACTGTGTCCTGTAATGGGGGCTGCAACTTTATAGTTTGTGTTGTGACCAGCCAATCAGATTGTTTGATACCGAAGTTGGCAAATTAAAAAAGTCATCTTGGCCAATCAGAACACTCAAACGTTTTAATTTGCCTTACTATGGACACCCAGGGTAGTCCCGTGGGACCAACCTTTCAGACAACACTAGCAAAAGTTTTAAAGACTAAACAATTTACATCTAATCACAAAAAATACAGCGCCTGATTCACAAAGGGCTTCCGCACTCATGGCAGAGGCCCTGCAATCATGGGGCAGTCTCTGCACTCGGGGTGGAATCTCCGCAATGATAATTCCCCCGAGCACGGAGACTCCCCTACTATTGCAGGGCCTCTGCCATGAATGCGGCAGCCCTTTGTGAATCAGGCCCACAGTTTCTGAGAAAAGATCTAGCTTTTTGCCAAATTTAATATAATTCTGTTTAGACGTTTTTTTCTGTGTTAGTATCTAAAATTCCAATTGGAAACTGCATGGAGGAACCGCGTTTTCAGACCCCTGTTTATCTAAGCAAAGAGAAACAGAGGTCCCTCAAGGGGGAAGTGTGAACCTCTACTTTCTTGGTGAAAACTATTTTGACCATCAAAAGATTGGTTCCATTTTTAAGCTAGGCAGTTTTATTCAGCTTATTCATTACCAGAAAACATAGTTGCATTTTTATATACACAAGCCAAATTGAAAGTAAAAAAGGTGATCCCACATGCCACAGTGGTGCAGTGCAATTTAAATAAGTGAGAGTAAAGTATACTGGTGCTATACAGTCTATGTACATTAATAGTGACTGATTCAGGATGAAAATGTAGTTGGTGCACACTCTGACAGAGAGTGAAAATGCTCTAGAATCAAATAAAAACAGCACAAACGAAGATTATGGAAATTCCACGCATCTGTTGAAAAAAAAACCATATACAATCATGGGCTCCCGTGCTTTTTTGGAAAAAGCCTCTGGGTGGACCAGGTCCCAGGGGCATTTTTTATAAAAAGGAGGGAAAGCACAGGGCACCCCTCCTGAGGTTCTAAAAGTCTTGTGGACCACCACCTCCCTGGTGCTAAAGAACATCTAATGGGGGGCCGTTGATCCCCCGGGCCTAGGGACCACCACCTCCCCGGGGCCAAATACTTTGAAAACAATGGGATAGGAGCGAAGTGCCCCCCTCTAGAGTCACAAACAGCCTCGGGGACCTCCATCTGGACGTGGGCCGCATGGCTCCCTGCCATTAACGGCCCTGCAAACCAGCATCCCCCAGGGCTAGATCCTGCTATGTCCTGGGGCACCCAGGGACATAGCTTTTTGCTTTTGCTTAGACGGAGCTGAAAGCTCCCGTCAAGCAAAAGCAAAACACTCTGGTTCCAGTGAGCGGGAGCTGTCAAACTGCTCCTGCACACTGCAAGAAGAAGTTTCATCTCTTTCCCTGCCCACAGACATGCGGGAAGGGAAAGAGATGAACACACAGAGCTGCATTTCCATCAACTCCCAATTTTCAATAGCGATACCGGCTCCCACAGGAGGCATGGAGCCGTCTGGGACCACAGGAGCCTTGAGGCTCCCCCATGGTCCTCATGCTGCACACTGTGTGGCATGGGAGAGCTCCAAGGCACCCAGGAGATATGGCTGGGACCCAGTGGATGGGCTCTGCGGGCCGAAATAAGCCAGGAGAGGGGGTGTGTGCCCCCTCCCCCATAGAATTATGGATGCATGGGGCCAAAATCAGCCTAGGGGCACACAGCCCCCCAGCCCCATTCAATTAGGGCTAGGGATGGGGTCCCCAGGGCTGAAATTGGCCCGGGACGGGGCCTGCACAGACCCTTCCCTGTGCAGTGGAGGGAAACACAGAGGGAAGACAAACGAACAGAAAAGGCAAAAGGGAGGGGACAAAATCCAGCAGAAAGAGCAAAGCAGAAAGCAGAAAAAAGAGCAGAAAAGGTAAACAGTGGGCAGAGAAATTACCAGGAAAGGTAAAACAGAGTAAAAGGGGGCAAAACAGAGTGCAGAAAAATTATCAGAAAAGGCAACACAGAGGCAGAAAAATCTTGAGCAAAGACAAAACAGAGGGCAGAAAAGGCAAAACAGAGCAGAAGAGGGCAAAACAGGGAGCACTCAGACACTCATATACCCACTTACAGACTCACTCAAACACTCACCCACCCACTCACAGACTGACTTAGACACTCATGCACCCATTCACAGACCCACTCAGAGACTCATGCACCCACTCACAGACCCACTCAGAGACTTATACACCCACTCACAGACCAACTCAGAGACACATGCACTCATTTACAGACCCACTCAGACTCATGCACTCACAGACCCACTCAGAGTCTCATGCATTCACTCACAGACCCACTTACAGACTCACACATCCACTCACAGACTCACACAGAGACTCTTGCACACACTTACAGATCCACTCAGACACTTGTGCACTCACTCACAGACTGACTCACACACTTATGGAGGTGCTTGCAAACCAACTCAGACACTGACATGCACTCACAGACCTACTCAGACACTCACACACCCACTCAGGCATGCATGCACCCACTAAGACAGTCATGCACCCATTCAAACACTCAATGAGACACATATGCAGCCACTTCCAGACCCACCCAGACACTCACACACCCACTGACAGACCCACCCAGACACTCTCCCTCCAAGTCACAGATACGCATGCACTCACTCACAGACTCACTGTCAAAGGATACTGGTTACAATTAGGAAAAAAAGTTTAAAAATTCTTAGAACTTCACTTAAATAATGAAAGGTTACAGTGACGTTATATTTAGAAAACACAATTAAAAAAAGAAGAGATTCACAAAAAAACAAAGGTTATAGGAACGTCATAGTTAGGAAATAGAATTAAAAGAACTTTAGAAATTCAATAAAAAAACAAAGGTTACAGGGAAGTTATAGTTAGGCTTATATTTCACTCATACAAAAACACAGAAATTTAACAGCTATAGTTACCGGAGCTAACTATAACTTACGACCCCGTAAAGCACTGCTTATGACCTCACATATTAAATTACCCATGACATGGTCATCACTGATGACTTGACTGATGACATCTCAAGTGACATCACTGATTACATAACTTTTTAGATTTTATTTCCTCTCCAGGGAACCATGTCCTGATTCACAAAATGGCAGACGCAACATATCTCTCAGGTTACAGCTAGCCAATCACGGCATTGCTGTTGGCGTGTGGATCCACGGATCCTCCGCGGTGGATCACGGTGGATTCACATCTCTACATATACATAAATCTTTTTTCTTTAATACCTCCAAATCTACTGAACAGATTTATACCAAATTACAACTAGCACTCTTTCTGGACCACGATCTAGCTTTCTGTCAAATTTGTGTAATTACATTCATTAGTTTGGGCTGTAGTCGTGTCAATCCCTATGGAAACTGATTGGGGAAAATTCATTTTGGGGCCCCCCTTTTTCTTACAACGCTGCATAATGAACCACCCCGAAATGTTCCGAACAGCAACTGAAGTGATTGGCAAGCTAGTTTTGAAACTTTTTTCAAGAATCGTCAAATGGCGCCACAGTTATGAACAAAAACAAATTATTTACATATGGAAACTAGGTCCTGACTATAACTAGATGAGGGGGACCATTATATATAAATATATATATATAAATATAAATATATATATATATATATATATATATATATATATATATACATATATATATATATATATATATTACCTACTGGCGGTCGCCAGTAGGTAGTTATAGTTAGGACCCTGTTTCCATAGGAAATCCGCAACATTCTATTTGGAATAACTTTGGCGCCGGTCGACGAATCCTCGCGAATTTCTCAAAATAGGTGGGGCGCTATGCTCCGCTCCTACCCTGAAAGTCTCGGGGGGATTCGTCAAGCGGGGGCTGAGATAAAAGGGGGGTCCCAAAACGCATTTTTCCCATGCATTTTTCCATAGAACCTTTAGACAGGGCTACAGCCCGAACGGCTGAACAGAATTACTAGAAATTTGGCAGAGAGGTAGTCCTCAGGTCAAGGAAGTGCCTTTTGTAGGTTTGGTGTAAATCTGTTCAGTAGATTCTGAGAAAATAGCCTTTAAATCAATATATATATCTGAGCCAGCTTACGGTACGCTTACCGTAAGCTTACCATACGCGTACGGTGGCGTGCGCGAGCACGATTCTGATTGGCTGTTAGATTTTAGAAAACATTCGAATCGGCCGAAACCAGGAAGCGGCGGCCGCCATTTTGTGTATTTCACTCCGGTAAAAAAGAGTGATATCTTGAAAAGGGGGCAAGGGAGAGAGTTACAGACCCCCTAACATTTGTAAGGGGGTCAAAGAAGGACAGAAAAGTACAAAGGAAACATTTATTGATTTTAAAAAAAATCACGGGGTACGCGTACGGTAAGCTTACGGTAAGCGTACGGTAAAAAAAAAAACCAAAAAAAAAATGAAATTCAGATTTAAGTGTTTAGATATTAGGGGGCTCTAAAAAGAGCCGTTGTGTTTATTAAGTGATTTTTTTGTGGTACCTACAAGTAAGTACCGATGCAGAGTCTAAGGTTCAAGAGGAAGACTCTGTTCCCTTCATCATTGAAGTGCACACCATCTCCTCTATAAATGTCTTGCATGTCGTAACGCAAGTTGTTGTGGTAAATGGAACCCATACCATAGTCACGGAGGAAAGCAGAAACAGATTTGTTGACGTGCTTTCTTGCTTTGTCAATCTGCGGACAGAAATGATTGGACCAGTTCCATTTTTGCCTTTGGCATATGTTAGAAAACACAAAGGCAGTTTTAGGGAAAAGTGAAAACAGTTGTGCAAAGGTGTCCTTCATAAGCATTTCCAGACCTACCCCAGTCAAAGTGCCTAGGTCATTGCCACCACAGTGCACTATTATGAGGTCAGGGTGTTGGATTTGCATGAAGGATTTCACCAATGGCATCAATTGGTGCCACTTTAACCCTCTCTGACCAATCCATTTAATGTCTACATTTGGCAAAGCAAGGTCTCTCACCATACCTGTTTTCTCTGCAAACTTTTCACTCCAGAAGACATAGCTGTGCCCTACAATCCACACTGTGAACATCTTCAAAGGAGAACTGGATGCACTCAGGAGGTGTCTTTCAGTAGAATGGCAATATGAAAAGAAAGACAGTTTGGAAATGGAGGCATACATATTTTTTTCAAAACAAAAAGAACTGATTGGCTGTTTCATACCATTCTAGAATAAAAACTAGGCTGTATGTGTAAATTAATAGAAGCATGTTTTGTATTGGTACAAAAAAATGTGTTACCAAAGAACAGTACTATGGATTTGCTGTTAGGTTTGAAAAGTCAAGCACTCTTGCTCTGTGGAATTGAAACATTGTGTGGCGAACTTCTGACCTAACTCCACACAGCAGTGTTCCATGAGCTGTTGCTATGGTAGCAGGCAGAAGTCAAGTTGGGGGAAGGGTACTAGGCAGAAGTCAAGTTGGGGGCAGGGTACTTTTGGAAAAGGGTTGGTTTTCAACCAATAGAAATGTGTGATTACATTTGAAAAAAAGGGGGAAGCACTGAGATTTGAAACTTACATGTATATGTGTGGAAAAATAGAGGGAAAGTTTGCCATTATCTGGTTCTGCTGAGAGGAGAGAGGTGTAGAGAACAGAGATCCTGGCTCTGATAATCTGCTGTTTGAGTGCCACATTTCTTTCACAACTAACTAATTTAAAAGGTGAGGTTAGAGTTTGAGAGGGGATGTATATGGTAAATTAAGAAATGAAAAATAGAAATGTAATTCTTTTTGTTGAAGTTGTGTTTATTATTTTCTGTTTTGGGAGAAATTTAAATGTGAGGAACATGTAAAATAATATGGACTATGTTTTCACGATAAATTAAGGTGTATTGGTATAAAAAATGAATAGTTTAAGGGTTTGAGGTTGGACTCAGTAATGCAAATACATTCAGCATCACTAAGGCTGGTTGCCCTTGGTGGAATGTAGGCAGTCACCCAGATTACACATGTTGGGAAATATAGGCAGAGATTTATTGTGTACAACTCTGGTAATTTTATATTTGCATTAGTAGGAAAAAGGGGGAGCGATTTTTTGGTGCAGAAGCAGACTCTTAGCACACACCCAGCTCCTTTCCATGTATAATCATGCACAGTATTTACAAGCGAGTGGGTTTTGAGGTTTCAGTCTGTAATGCAAAGACATTCAGCATCACTAAGGCTGGTTGCCCTTGCTGGTATGTAGGCAGTCACCCAGGATACACATGGTGGTGGTCTGAAAAAGCAGTCTGGACATGTGCATTTAAAAAAATCTGAAAAGTGGATTCATAATGTGTCAGTCTGTAAAAGTGATTATCACTTGCCAAAAAAAAAAGAGCAGTAAGTGTGCATTCAAATTGGCAAAGAAATTTCGTTTTGTGACTAATGTGAAAACATGACTCTGTGTGCAAATAGGAATTACAGGCAGAGATTTATTGCGTTTTGCTCTGGTGATTTCACAGTTGCATTAGTAGGAATAAGGCAAAAATATTTTTTGATAAATATGTAAATATGTGTACTGTATTATAAAATGTTTTAAAAATATTAATACTTTTTTCTTTTTTTTCAGATTGATATAGAAAATTTTCAAAAACTAGAACCATTTTTAAAGCAATTTTTTTTAAAAACAAATGAATAAATATTTTTTTGAGTGGGTATGGTAAGTCAATAATAATTGTAGTCTCTCAAGGACCTTGTAATGTGATAATTGATTTTTAGTGTTTTTAAAAAAAAAAAAAAAAAATTACGCGCACCGTACGCGTACGGTAAAAAAAAAAAAAAAACGTTTTTAAAAACATATATAAAAAAAAGATGAAAGATAAGGTTGGCTCTTAAAAGAGCCGTTGTGTTCATGCAGGGACAGAGGAAAGAAAGAGTGGGAATATTAGTCTCTGCGACAAGTGTGCTGATCTATTTTGTTGTTCACTAGGGAAACACTGGTCTCCCTATGACAAATTAGATCATGACAAGAGGCGCATCGAATATCAACCCTCAGAAATCGAGGGTTAATTTCCTGAGGGTCAGCAAAAGGAGATGCTCCCCCCACAGATGAAGGGCTCACCTGACCTGCAGAAGAAGGACTCAGCCCTGCAGATGATGGTCCAGGCTGAGCTGCTGTGGATGTGCTTGGTTGACTTAATGAAGGGTTACCTCCAAAAAGTCGAGCATGTGTCCTTTTGTGTACATCCTTGAGGTGCCTCATCATGGTATGATTCCCAAAGGAATACTTCCTGTCAGGATTACCTCTTGAAAGTACACGCTGACACAGCTTGCAAGTCACTAAGGGTGCATTTACCTTTAGCTGCCCTTCAGGAAAAGTAAAATAATCCCATACATAAGAGGTCTTTTGTTTCCTCGCTCTCTGCCTCAAGGTAGTGCTGCTAGTGCTAGCCTCACTCTCAGAAGAGCTCTGCTGTTCTGCCATCGTATCACAAAGACAACCCAGCTCCTTCTCCTAAGGGATCACAAGCAGAAATGAGGGGAATGGGTGTGGTGTAGGAGAGTTCTAGAACTGAAAGTAGTTTCATCCAATCAAAAGTTGTGTTTCATGATCACATGACCTACCGTACGCTTACGGTACGCTTACGGTGCGCTTACGGCAAAAGTACGCATGCGCGTAAAAAAGACACGCGCTTGCGCGCATGCGCATAACAGTCACTACCCGACACTTCCGCGTAACGTGCGCGTGTAGCGTACACGCGTACGCGTCCCACACGGAGTACGCGCGGCTACGCAAATTGCGTAACTATACGCAAACAGCGTAGAAAAATTACAGACGTTGCGTAAACCGTACGCTTACCGTAAGCTTACGGTACGCGTACTAAAAAAAAAAAAAAAAAAGGAAAAAATGTATTGCTAATAAATTTTACATGTTTATTTTATAAAATATATTAAAAAAAACATATTATAGAATTTTAAAAATTTAACCATAGTCTTTAAAAAAGGATAGAAAATTAAAATAAAAATATGTAAAAAAAAAAAAAAGAAAGAAAAAAAAATTAGCATTTAAAAAACCTTGCAAATTCACTGAAAAAACCATGGGTTAAACACACGTTATAGTTAGGAATTAGCATTTAAAAAACCTTGCAAATTCACTGAAAAAACCATGGGTTTCACACACGTTATAGTTAGGAATTAGCATTTAAAAAACCTTAGAAATTCAATGAAAAAACCAAAGGTTTCACACATGTTATAGTTAGCTGGACATTTCACTCGTAAAAAACCAATGAAATTCCCCCGTTATAGTTAGTTCAGCTAACTATAACTCGCGCGCCCGCAATGTACTACTGATGACGTCACATATTACATCACTCATGACATGGTCAGTGACATCACTCATGACATCACTGATGACATCTCAAATGACATCACTGATGACATCATCCTTGTGACAGAGTGGTAGACCTCCTCTCACCCTAATATAACCTTTGATACACACATTTAAAAATAGATACTAAAATTATCAAAACAATGGACATACCAATAACAGTAACAACAACCTATTCAGTATTTCTAAGATCAACATACACATCCACTCATCCACCAACAGTCCTATACAGTCACTCATACATGTACTCACTCATCATATGTACTCATACACGTATACATCCTGTTACACAATGCCACTCATCCATAGAGGTACTCACACACATAGTCACTCATGCTAATAAAGAAACAAACATCAATTTACTTGCATATACAGTTATACACACACCAGCACACTTACTTTAACAGAAACTTACACATACTTAGTCTTTTTAACAATCACTTATAGAAACACATTCTTATTCATACAGGAACTCTTTCAATCTCTCACTCTCACATATACTCACTTATATACACCAATAGTCACATATACTAGTTTAAAACATATGTAGTTACTCATAAAGACACTATTGAGACAGTCATTCACTCACTAACACATCCATGCATACAGTCATCCACCCATACAGTCCTGCACACATGCTGTCTTCAACACATACAAAGAGTGAGTCACTCATTCATGCACCTATGCACTACATAATACCCCCCACCGAACCATACAGACACTCAGACACTCATAGTGATACTCAAAAAACCAACTAATAACCTCTATAGACACTCATGTAGCTACTCACCAACCCATGCAGCCACTTATACACAAAGTGAGAGACTGATACAGATATTTACATATTTAAACATTACTCAGTAAGCCATGTATTCAATAAGATACACTTAATCAGTCAGAAATACAATCAATTTTTCAAAAACAAATCATCCACTTAGACACTTATATACCCATTGATTCTTCCATCGACCTTGAGATATACATATATAAAACATATTTAATTTTCAGAAAAACACACATTCACTGGATGATGTCATCAGTGATGTCATTTGAGATGTCATCAGTGATGTCATGAGTGATGTCACTGACCATGTCATGAGTGATGTAATATGTGACGTCATCAGTAGTACATTGCGGGCGCGCGAGTTATAGTTAGCTGAACTAACTATAACGGGGGAATTTCATTGGTTTTTTACGAGTGAAATGTCCAGCTAACTATAACATGTGTGAAACCTTTGGTTTTTTCATTGAATTTCTAAGGTTTTTTAAATGCTAATTCCTAACTATAACGTGTGTGAAACCCATGGTTTTTTCAGTGAATATATATATATATATATATAGCTCCACAAGGCGGTCTCTATACAGCGCGCTCTTACTGCCGGTGCAGCGTTGTGGTAAAAGACCACCAACCCCCTCAATATTATTCACCAAAATGAGATGACGCTGCACTCTCAGAGGCAGTTAACAATTCTTTAATACAAAGAACAGATTCCCACTACGCGTTTCGACCTTGTCTCTTTTTCAAGTGGGTGTTAACTGTTTGTCGTGGGAATCTCCTTTTGGTGAATAATATTGAGGGGGTTGGTGGTATTTTACCCCCAACGCTGCACCGGCGGGACTTTCTGATATTTAAGCTCCCCTAATGCAGTGCACACTTGAGGTGTCAGTGACCAAGGACTCGAGGTTGTCCGAAACGCGTATGGCAGTTGATATGCTGAAAAGAAGGAGCCCTGATTTGCTGTTACCTGCAATAAATAGAAGGAATATAATATACCTACCTGTGTGTGGCGTGATCTTCTGGGCAAAAGTTTGTTGGATATATATATATATATACATATATATATATATATATATATATATATATATATATATATATAGCATAATCCAAACAATGTTGCGAGTTTTCCGCCCCAAAACATCGACAGGCTCACGGCGAGGTTGCATTAATCCCTGCATTAATCGCTCTGGGGACGTGAGCTCTTGAAAGAGAACGATAATATCCAGCATTGTGCTTTTAAAACCGTAATCTCCGTGACTGAGACACCATGAAATAAATATTTTTGCACCGGCACATTGCAAAGAGCGTGTTATGAACTGCCTTTAGAACGTGAATTAATTCCGTGCATTACTAGCAAGCAGATATGTGACCAGGATGCATTGTGGGATGTGTATTTTCAATCAGTCACGTGATGTCAGATACTTTAAAAAAATGCGTGCACACATGCACTTGGTGATTCAGCTTCCTGTCCGTGAACAAGGCTAAACGCTGAAACATGTTGGAGAAATGGAAGCCTAATTGTGCAGCATATCTCTGAATAAAGCTGCTGTCCCCAGAGACGGGCCTCTTTGTTTGTTTCATTGGCGTGATGAGGTGATGGGCTGCTCCGTGCCTGTCTGCAGAGGTCGCCCTGAAGGGTCAGAGGCTCCTTATTCGGAGGTTTCTTGGTTTGGATTAAAGAAAGGAGCATGACCCACTCGCTGCAGTCTGGACCTACAAAAGGTAATGCTAAATAGCAAATCAACTGACAGCTGTGGAAGGGATTTGATGTAGGAGCAATCCCTGCATTAATCGCTCTGGGGACGTGAGCTCTTGAAAGAGAACGATAATATCCAGCATTGTGCTTTTAAAACCGTAATCTCCGTGACTGAGACACCATGAAATAAATATTTTTGCACCGGCACATTGCAAAGAGCGTGTTATGAACTGCCTTTAGAACGTGAATTAATTCCGTGCATTACTAGCAAGCAGATATGTGACCAGGATGCATTGTGGGATGTGTATTTTCAATCAGTCACGTGATGTCAGATACTTTAAAAAAATGCGTGCACACATGCACTTGGTGATTCAGCTTCCTGTCCGTGAACAAGGCTAAACGCTGAAACATGTTGGAGAAATGGAAGCCTAATTGTGCAGCATATCTCTGAATAAAGCTGCTGTCCCCAGAGACGGGCCTCTTTGTTTGTTTCATTGGCGTGATGAGGTGATGGGCTGCTCCGTGCCTGTCTGCAGAGGTCGCCCTGAAGGGTCAGAGGCTCCTTATTCGGAGGTTTCTTGGTTTGGATATATATATATATATATATATATATATATATATATATATATTAGGAGCACTCCACCCGCCGCTGCCAATTCTTTTGCTGAAAAATGGAGCACAGACCACGGAGTAAGTGCTTAAAGTTTCTTTTATTCCATTAAGTTACATGGCAGCCATAACGTGTTTCAGCCCCAGAGGGCCTTTATCACATGTCATCAGTGATGTCATTTAAGATGTCATCAGTGATGTCATCAGTGATGTCACTGACCATGTCATGAATTATGTAATATGTGACATCATCAGCAGTGCATTGTGGGGGCGCGAGTTATAGGTAGCGCAACTAACTATAACAGCCGAATTTCTCAGGTTTTGTATGAGTGAAATGTCCAACTAACCATAATGTCCCTGAAACCTATGGTTTTTTTCAGTGAAATTCAAAGTATTTTGAAATGCTAATTTCTAACTATAACGTCCCTGAAACCTATGTTTTTTTTCGTGAATTTTTAAGGTTTTTTAAATGCTAATTTCTAACTATGCCTACAGAGGTAGGACATGTTCAGAAACAGAAAGAAAGGCACAGAAAGAAACAAGAGAAATGCAGAAAAAGGCATCAGAAGTCCAGAAAGACAAAGAAAGGTGCAGAAAGAAGCAAGAGATATGCAGAAAGAACCAACAGAGGGGCAAAAAGAGGCCTTGTTGCAAAGTCATCCTGTGCCTCCAACTTTTTGCTGATGGGTACTGGTGGTTAATTACTCTGACTAACCAGGCCTAGAGCCAGTGCAATGCTAAAAGACACATACCGTGAAAACACCTACAAACACTAGGGTACACTATGGGTTGGGGTACCCATGAGATTAGTATGACCTCCCCTGTTAGGCCCTAGTATATAATAGGGTAGGGGGATTAAAACTACCTCTGAGTCAGAAGTGCAGAAACATGCTTCTTTAACTAGTAGTCACATTTGCAGAGTGGTAGAGAAAGGCTGCTGGGCCTCCAACCAGTGCTCAGGAAATCCGCTGTGTAGGACTTACAGGAGGTACCAGGAGGGCTTCTTGGCCCCCAAAGTCCCTCAGAAGTAAAGTGGACTTCATCTCCCATCCGGTAGTCTGCCAGGAGGTGCGTCTGCAGAGTGCTGGAGAAAGGGGGCATGGCCTCCGAAGACGTCTTAGCAATACTACTGTGTGGGACTTACTGGAGGTAACAAGAGGGGTACATGGCCCCCAAGGACATCCTTGGGGGCCAACTACCCCTCCTATTACCTCCAGTAAGTACATCACAGCAGGATTGCTAAGTTCTTATAACAGGCCACGCCCCCTTTGCCCACCACTCTGCAAACGCGCTCCCTGGCAAGCTCTTCGATGGGGATTGAAGTGCCCTTCACTGCTGGGAGTACTAAGGGGCCAACTAGCCTACCTCTTACCTCAAGTAAGCCCCACACAGTGGGATTGCTGAGAGGTGGTCCCAGGCCAAGCCCCTTTCTCCACCACTCTGCAAACACGCCTCCTGGCGAGCTCTTGGTTGTGGGATGAAGTCCTGTTTCCTCATGAGGATTCCTGGGGGCCAACTAGCCCACCAGGTACCTCTAGTAAGTTATTACCCAGTATTGTGGCCAGGCCCCATGGAATGAGGTGTCCGGGGCCAAAATCGGCCCAAGAGGGGGGCGTTGCACTTTAATTTTTGGGTGATGACTAAAGTATATGAGTCACCTCCTATTGGTTTTATTCTTGTTTGCCAGATGATGTAGCTGACACATCTGGAGCAATATGGGGCTTTTTTTTAGGTTTTTGTTTACTGCCACTCTTTTTTATAATGTGCGGCCCATGCAAGTAAGAGCAGTGAGACGGGATTGGGAAGTCAACTGACAACGAGGGAAATTTACATTGAAAAAAAACAAAAAAAACATGCTTTGTTTTCATTGCATTGCTGATTCAACAATGCCGCAAGTGCAAGATAAGTGTTTTTTTTTTATTTGTTTCCCCCGTCGTCTGTCGACTCTCCCCTACCCCGCTCCCCTGCTTCCCCGCTCTTACCTGCTTGGGCCACACATGATTATGCAGATATATTATTGAAGGTATTTTGTTAGATTCATCAATCATTTGTGCTAAAGGATGTATTCTGGTTTGCAACTTACACCAGTCCACTTACCTGTATTGTGGAAAAATTGAGCTTGCAACTTTATTGTGTGTTTCTGTAATTATCGTATTTGCTCTAATCTGCTTTTATGGGGCTTCCAAGTGAAATAAAGAGGATGATCACACACACACACACACACACACACACATATATATTAAAGGTAACCCTTGCGGATTGATATATATATATATATATATATATATATATATATATATATCCACTCCTTAGTTTCCTGTGATAAAAAACCAATGCCGAGCCCAATTCCTTAGGCATGCATAAATTATTATATTGCAAATAGCGAAAAACGCAGGCTTTTTTCACTATATGCAATAAAATATTTTATCCACGCTTAAGGAATTGGCTCGGCTTTGTTTTTTTATGACAGGAAACTAAGGAGTGGAATATTGAGGTTCGCAACCTCGCCGTGAGCCTGTCGATGTTTTGGGGCGGAAAACTCGCAACATTGTTTGGATTATGCTATATATATATATATATATATATATATATATATATATATATATATATATATATATATATATATATGTATATATATATATATATATATATATATATATATTCACTGAAAAAACCATGGGTTTCACACATGTTATAGTTAGCTGGACATTTCACTCGTACAATACCATTGAAATTCCCCCGTTATAGTTAGTTCAGCTAACTATAACTCGCGCGACCGCAATCCACTGCTGATGACGTCACATATTTCATCACTCATGACATGGTCAGTGACATCACTCATGACATCACTCATGACATCTCAAATGACATCACTGATGACATCACTGATGACATAATCCTTGTGTAAGAGTGGCAGACCTCCTCTTATCCTAATATAAACTTTAATACACACATTGAAAAATACAAACTAAAGTTTTGAAGACTATAGAGATACCAATACCAGTTAGAACAACCTATTCAGTAATTCCAAAATCTACATACGCATCCACTCATTCATCAACACTTCTATATAGTCACTCATACATGTACTCAGTCATCATATGTATTCATACACCTATACATCCTGTTACACACCTACACTCAAACATAGAGTTACTCACACATGCAAATAAACATCCATTTACTTGCATATACAGCTATACACACACCACTATACTTACTTCTACAGAAACGTACACATACTTACTCTCTTAAACAATCACTTATAGAAACACATACTTATTTATACAGGAACTCTTCCAATCTCTCACTCCCATATATCCTTACTTATATACATCAATACTCACATATACTAGTTTAAAACATATGGACTTACTCATAAAGACACTATTGAGACAGTCATTCACTCTCTTACTCACCCATACACACACTCATCCACCCATACTGTCCTGCTCACATACTGTCTTCAAAACACATACAAACAGGGAGTCACTCATTCATGCATCTATACGCCAAGTAACATCCCCCACTGAACCATACAGACACTCATACTGATACTCTAAAAACGAACTAATAACCCATATACACACTCATGTAGCCACTCACCAACCCATGCAGCCACTTATACACAAAGTGAGACACTGATACAGATATTTAAATATTTAAACATTACTCACTAATACTTGTATTCACTAAGATACTTTTAATAAGTCAGTTATACAATTAATTTTACAAAAAAAACATCCATTTAGACACTTATTTACCCATTTATTCTTCCATTAACCTTTAGATACACATATATAAAAAATATTTATTTTTCAGAAAGACACATATTCACTGGATGATGTCATCAAAGATGTCATCAGTGATGTCATCTGAGATGTCATCAGTGATGTCATGAGTGATGTCACTGAAGTAATATGTGACGTCATCAGCAGTGGATTGCGGTCGCGCGATTTATAGTTAGCTGAACTAACTATAACGGGGGAATTTCAATGGTTTTGTACGAGTGAAATGTCCAGCTAACTATAACATGTGTGAAACCTATGGTTTTTTCAGTGAATATGCAAGGTTTTCTAAATGCTAATTCCTAACAATAACGTGTGTGAAACCTATGGTTTTTTCAGTGAATTTGCAAGGTTTTTTAAATGCTAATTCCTAACTATAACGTGTGTGAAACCTATGGTTTTTTCAGTGTATTTGCAAGGTTTTTTAAATGCTAATTCCTAACTATAACGTGTGTGAAACCTATGGTTTTTTAAGTGAATTTGCAAGCTTTTTTAAATGCTAATTTCTAACTATAACGTGTGTGAAACCTATGGTTTTTTTAGTGAATTTGTAAGGTTTTTTAAATGCTAATTTATGTATGTATTATTATATTTTTTATATATTTATTTTACAATAAACTACCTATGTATATAGTTGTAGATTGACTGTATCCTGTAATATGGAATGGCTCAGCTCTTTTTTTTTTATTTGGATAAAGTTGAACAGCATAGTTAATATCTTCTATAAACTCATAAACAGTTTAAAATGCTTTTTTTTTTTAAGGGTTTTTCACGGCGCGCACCAGCAAATTGTTTTATTAAACTAAATGGTTTTTTTTGATTTACGAGGTCCTTTAGGGACCCCCTGAGAAGGTCTAGGCGGTCAGGGAGTGTCTTCCCTGCCTCCTTTTCATGTTTTAGAAATCGGGTTAAAAGTAATTCATTTCTGATGCGTGCGTGCACCGTGCGTGCATACGTGCGAGCACCGTGCGCGCACGTGTGCGTGCACCGTGCGCGCATACGTGCGAGCACAGTGCGCGCACGGCAAGTCATGTGATTACGAAACAACACTTTTCATTGGTTCATAGTAGTTTCTGTTCCAGAATCTTCAAACACCACACCCACTCCCCTCACTATTTCTTCTTATTTCCTGGGACAAGGAGCTGAACAGCTATTCTAGTACAATTTTACTTGAAAATGGCAGAACAGCAGTCTACATTAGGGAGTGAGGAGGAGACCTTTGTGGTACCACCAAGGCAGACCAAACAAAAAGACTCTTTTATCTGGAAATTCTTCACCTTTCCAGAGGGCCAAAAGAAGGTCAATGCCCCGAAGGTGACATGCACTATTTGTGGAAGTGTGTTATCCAGAGGAGATCCCACCAAGAAATACTTGTTTAGTATTTATTCAATGTTGAGACACTTCAAGACAGTGCATCCTGTACCTTATGCTCGAGAGTCAACTAGAGCCCTAAGAGACAACCCTCCACCTGCTCAGCCGAGCACATCATCTGCGGCCGCAGATTCTCCGTGTACCAGGTCACTGGACATCCGCCCACTTTTCCAGAAGGTGCACATACATTGTAATGTGTGCAATGCTGTTCTTTGCTACGCTGAGAGCAGTATTAACTTTATCGAAAACAAAATACAGCAGCACACATGCTCCAGCCCATAATTTTTTTCATTTATTGTTTTTGTTTCTGTTGAACAGTTTTTCATTACCAGTTTTTTTGGTGCTCTAAAAAAACCAAAAAAAATACAAAATTGTTAAAAAACTAAAAAAAAATACAAAACAAAAAAGACAAAAAAACAGTTCTTTTCAGAACTCACTTCACTTCTCCGAGAAGAGCTATATTCCTAATATACTGTGTTGTAATTTTATTGAATGAATGTGTAGTGTATACATGAATGATTGAAATGATTGAAATGACTGAGTGAAGAGGAGGAAAGGACAGACAGAATGAGTGAGAAAAGGAAAGTATGATCAGTCATGAAAGGGAAGTGAAAGACTGACTGCAACAAAAGGACTAAGGGTAGAGGATACAGGTAAGAAGAGTGAATGAGTAAGGGAATGGCAGTGAGTAATGGAGAGTGATGGAGGGGGAGTGAGAAAAGGGGAGTAAGGGACGGAGATAGGAATAGGGAGTAACAGATGAAGCGGATGAAGTACAGCAGTGTAAAGGGATTGAAAGTAAGAGAAGTGGAGTGATGGTGAGATAAGGGGTATGAGGATTAGAAAAGGGGGTAAGGGAAAGTGAGAGATGGGGAGTGAGGGGATGGAGGGATTTAGGAAACTGGAGTAAGAGAAAGGGAGTCAGGATTTCAATGAGCAAAGGAGAGTGAGGGAGAGTGAAGGAAAGAATGCGAAAAGGTGAAGGGGTGTGAGATACAGACAGGAGGAAGTGAAGTAGGAGAATATGAGTGACTATGAGTAAAGGATGGTGACAGTTAGGGAAGGTGAGGGAAGGAGAATGACGGAGAAGGTTAAAAAATTAACATAGATGGAAAATGAGTGATGGAGAGAGGAGGAGTGGTAGAAACAGAGATGTTAAGGAAATTAAGGGTAAGACAGAAAAAGGGAGAGAGACAGAAACAGAGACAGAGAGCAAGGAACTGAGAAGGAGTAAGGCAGTTAGAATGACTGAGACATATGGAGACAGGGAGAGAAACATGGTTGAAAAAATAGCGATGGAGGCAGTAAACCTAGGGCAGTAGTAGAGAAGGAGTGAGGGAGTTACGAAAGAGCAGTAAAGGAAGAAGAGAGAGGGAAGGGGAATGAGAAAAGCAGAGTGAGGAGAAGTGAAGAAAAGGGAGCATGAAAGTGAAGGGGTGAGAAATACAGATATTTTTAACTTCCCTGACCAACAAAATAACTTAATTAGAAATAAATGGGTTTTTTTAATTACAAGAAAAATGGATTCAATTTCCTAAATTTTCTTTCTAGATCTGAAAAAAAAGAAAAAAAGTAGTAATATTTAACAATACATTTTAGAATACAGTACACATATTTTCATATTCAACAAAGTCATTTTTTGCCCTTTTTTTGCTGTTTTCAGAATATATTGAATTTCACTGAAAATAGTGATATCAATTGTATTCATCACTTAACAGCGGGCAAAAAAATAAACAATCTGAAAGATTGTTTAAAAAAGCCCTGAATCTATCCTCAGTAAAACATACCTTGATAGAAATGTAACATATATATTAAAAATATCTTCTAAGAACAATAACTATTTGCAATAAATAACGTCTGTAAATCTTGTTGCTTAAGCACATACACCAAAATAATATCTGTCAAAGAAGTCCACAATAGAAACATTTACCTTTCCATGAGGCCAAATGGTAATTTTTAAATCCTTTGTAGGTGAAATATCCAATGGTAATCCTATAAAATCGAAATAATGGTTTCTTCAGATGCTGCAATTTGTATCTAAAATTTTGGTTTTAGAAAAATTAAGTAGGAATTTGGTAATTCTGCAGGCAAACGTTGCTTGAAAATCAATTGAGAATCATTACACAGTGTCCAGCCTTTTTCACATTTTAGATAAACTGTGTAATGACCAGAAGTTATAGAAGGTCCATCATGGAAAATTATTGCAACTGCAACAAAAGTCTTTCCTGATATTGATAATTGATTTCCTACAAACTTCTTTCTTAAAGTGTCCAATTTTGTTCCATCAGCTCTACAACGTTGCATCATTAAAATTATATACTGTCCATATTTCTTTAAAAATAACGTTGAGAACATTTCTGATTTACATTGAGAACATTCCATGTTGTGATTTGCATCTTTAACTAATTTACTAAAAGTCACTGATTTACTCTCTGGTAATGTTAAATGTATGAACCTTTCAGAATCAACATTAGTGCTGCATGTGTTCATACAGTTTTCACAACAATGTTCCCATTTATAAGAGAGACCAAACATATTTTCTATTTCTACCCCTTCATCTTCCAGTACCATAAGCATATACATTAAGAAGTCCTGTGCATCTTGTTGGACATTTTGTGTAAACAGAGTACATCCAGAACATACATCTAAAAGATTTCTAACATCAGAAGCACTTTCTATTTTAGTTTTATAATTACTCAACTTCTCATAAAGGAAACTCAGCAGAGAACAAAATCTTTTTTCATGATTTAGTATTATCTGCTCTTGCAAACTTTCAAGATAAAATACAACATTCAACACTACATTAGCGTAGCAGTTGACACCAGAGCTATTTTCAAAATGACAACCAACAACCTCTTCAACATTGTCCTTTTTCTTTTTGCTTGCAATCACATCACTCTCTTTTTGTTTTCTCTTCTGTACATCCTCATTACAGATATTCTTAATTCTCCTTTTCCGACAAACAACACGTTTTTCAAACACAGGATACTGACCTAAATGAGGAGCATAGGTTCTTCTTAATCTATTATACTCCTTTACACAATTTGCATCAGCACTAACTTTTGAGTCATCAAAGTCTATCATGAATAAACCAGACAATTTTTTCACTCGTGACAAAGCAACATATGCCATACCTTCTTTAAACACACTAGATCCAATGTTTACAAAAGCACCATCTACAGTTAATCCTTGAGATTTGTGAATAGTTACAGCATATGCTAGAGAAAACGGAAACTGCTTCCTACGTACATATAAGTCTTTCACAAGCAAAAAACGAACTGAACAACGACTAATGTCTTTAACCTCTTCAATCTGATCAAATTTTATTTTTAAAAATTCAATTCCATCTTTTTTCTGGTAATTAACAAAACCCACAACTTTGCCCATAGCTCCATTCACTAAACCTTTTTCTACATTCAAATTACGTCTTAAAATTACTCGACAGTTCATACAAACATAAAGATTCTTTTCTAAACCAGCTGTTTTCGATATGTTTTTTTCTAGAGAATCCAATTTAGTTTTCAATTTGCCTGTCAATATAATAGTTATTCCTTCATGCTGTCTTTTATCCACTGCTTCCATTTTCATAATCTCTTCATTTTCCAATTTCAAATGTTCTTCATTGAATATAGAGCATTTATGTAGTGTTGGCATTAAGCAGATTACAGTATTTTTTCCAGCAATTTTCTTGTATATTTTCTCTGGAACTATTTGTTCTGTTGGAAACAAATTACATAGCAATCGACTCTGTAAAGCTTTTCTGCCATGTTCTGTGAGTAGTCCAATTCTGATATCTTTGAGAATACTTGCATAATCATCATCATTTGCTTGCCGCATATTGGTAATGAGTTCTTTGTACTCAAAGTATGACGAAATATTCACATTATCTATACTTCCTAATGACTTTTTCGTGTCTTCATGTGCAAGAGTATTAAATACTGGTTGTCCTTTAACTGGAGTGAGCTGCAGTAGATCCCGAAAAACTATAACATGTTTTCCTCCAAATAACACGTCATAGTCTGTCTTTAGAATTTGCTGCATTCTTAAATGCACAAAGGCAAGCATTACGTTTGATACCATGCTTACCTCATCAATAATGAAAACTTTCATTTTCTTCAACAGTCTTGAAACTTCAAAACATGCTTCTCCTGTTAGCTTGTGGTATTCTATTTTGTTCTCATGCTCTACTGGTAACATTAGCAAACAATGTAAGGTAATTCATTTTATGTTATATGCTGCTAACCCAGTTGGAGCAGTAACAACACAAGACAAAGTTGAATCAGTTTTTTTCTGTAGGTAGCTTCTAATTACTTTAATTAAGAAACTTTTTCCAGTTCCAGCTTGTCCACTCACATACATTCTGATTGGTTCAAATGATGTGCATGAGCACTCTTTATTTTCATGTAGTAATCCATGATCAATTTGTTTTGTGACTTCTTCATACATTTGTTGTTGTTCATCATTCAGTTGTTGTTCCACATTTGGTAAGTCTATTTAATCTTCCTGAGCTTGATTCATAGCTGTTTCCACTTCAGTAATGGCTATTGCAGTTTCATTTTCTACGATTGGTTGTCCTAGGGGATCTTGACTGAGCGTACCAGAACTTTGACTGTCTTGAGAACTGTCTCTAGCTACTTCAGCTGCAATTGTAGCTTCTTGTTCAATTTCTTCATTTAACATTTGTGCATAATTTGTGAAAGTACTGCATTCTATGCTATCTTTACATGCATTAAAGAAATCTTCATAGCTCTGAAAATCTCCAAGTAATTCATCCTCTGAACGCCATGGTTTAAACAGCTGTAAAAGTGCTAAGTAGTAAAATTCCTTTTTGTCAGTAGTGTCGCAACTCAGCTTCCTGTGATTAATCAAACTTCCTTTTGTTTGTTTAACCAAACATCCTTCCTCACCAATGACTTTATATTTTCCATTGTTGATGTCTTCTGCGGCATTCCGTGTAAAAATGTAGTTCTGCAGCACTTCATAGAGACACATGTTCTCAAGATGATGACTTCTGTTTGGGTAATATGTGTACAACATATTTGTTTTCAAAATGTCTGTACTTTCTGGTTCGTTCTCTGCTAAATATTCAATTTCTCGAATAGATTTCAGTACCCGATTTCGCATTCCTGCAAGGCATAAACTTACCCAAATTATTCTTCTGGATTTGGAGTACAGACTTGCAGATGATAACCTATCTGAGCATTCATATGACCCAATTTCTCGATGCAATAACATCTTTAAACTGAAACTGTATAGCTTTTTACTGACAGTCTTCTCGTGAGAAATCTTTTCCCACATTTCTTTCAATTCCGTTTTCTCAGATTTAGTGATGTAAGATGTGACATACCGAGCAACAGCAATAGAATTGTCAGCTACATACTGAATATCCATGTTAGCATTCCACATGGATAAAATGACTGGGTTGTAGTCATTTATATATTTTGACTCTTCTTTTCTTCTTAGGTTGTAGGTATTTTTCGGAGATTTTCTTGTAATGGTATGTCGCACAGCTGACATAAAACTGTTTACTCTTCCTTTTGAAAGAACAGGTCGTGGAAATCCAAATCGACATTTTGTGTAGAATTTATCTTTACTCTTGTACTTTCGTCAACAGTATTTTCCACACCGATGACTTTGGAAACGTAACACTTGCTCTTTTAAGTTTTTTTCTTCTGTGCTTTTAGGTATAGCACATGTTGCATATTCTTCAATGAAAGATAAAACTGCATCATCAGAATCTGTTCCAAATTTTGGGGCATCCTTGATCCACAACAGCATATGAATATGAGGAGCACCTCTTGCTTGGTACTCTTTTCTCCAAAAGAAATCCACAACTTCTCCAAGAGGTGGATTGCAGACGAAGGACATCATAGCCTCAAATCTATGATTGAAATATCTGCAAACATTAACCGGATCCAATGAGCACAATTCTCCTGCTGTCTTGTATTGGATGTTTTCAATATTTGAATTTGCCTCTCGAAGAAAATCCAGTAAATCATCGCAAGCATACTCAGCACAGCTTAGGGTAAGGAACCATGTAGGAGTTCCTAAATTCTGTAACATACATTTCAATTCTCCATGGCGTCGGTACCAATATTCATTAGCTCCACGCTGACAAGCCATCAGATTAATCAATTGAGATTCCAAATGATCATCTCGCTGTTGCACTTTGTTCATAAAATCCTTTGCAGACATATTATGTAGATGTACTCCAGTTTTTAAAATGGGATTTACTGCATAAGATAGTGCAGACAAGTCATTTTCAAATAAAAGATGGAACAAATAAGGAATACTTTGACGAAATCTTGGATCTTCTGCATATAATCTTGTAGTCCGATACTCAGAAGCAGGAATCTGTACTGGACGTTCATCATATCATCCACCTTTTCCTGTAGGAAACAGCTGGGGAAAACAACGAGCTTCCAAGCTCTCCTCCCATACACTCACGGGAGTTCCTTTTGCTTTTTTCATCTGAAACAGATCAATAGTGTTTCCCATAACTTCTTTAGAATGAAGAGGATGTATGCTGAAATTTTCATACATTTCTTCTTCTTTTGACTTATCCACTTTTTCAATTTGCCCAGTTGGTATTCCTGTGTCTGCTAGTAAAACTTCTTCATCTTCATCCATATAAATTGATTCATAGTACTTAATATTTCTTGTCAAATATAAATTTGCTCTTTGTACTTTTCGTACAACTACTAGCTCCTGCTAAATTTTCTTATTATTTGTAGGTACACCATTAACCAGAATAACTAATGGTTCAGTTTCCAAACTATCTGCATCAATTGTTTCAATATTTTTTTTCAAATCTAATGGCAAATAGACAACTCTTCCTTTTAAACCTCTTTGTAAATCTGAAGGAGGTAATTTACCTGTTTTGGGCTCCATACGAACTATAGTCTGAAATGGATGGACACATTGAATGAGTATAGACTCATACGTATTTAAATCACCAAGTTCTGCAGGAATATAAACCAATTCTAAATTATTATGTACAGCTCTAGCTGGCATTTTATTTTCTTCTAAAGTGTTATAACAGTATTTACAAATACGCTGATCTTCACCCAAATCAAAACAATTTTCCAGAAATAAATATGTAGCAAAATCCTTCCACTCATAATTATTTTCTTTTTCACTTTTTTTTTATAGAGATCAACATTCCTTGTTTGAGTTTTATAATGGCTTCTCCGGCAACAAATACAAGTAATATTTGGTCTTTCATTAGAGATGATAGTAAATTTTGTCATTTGATCTTCAAACTTTTTACTAACAGTGGGTTCTACATTCTCTTCCATATTTTCTTCAATAACTGTGTCATTTCCTGCACTTTCTTGTTCTGGACCAAAGTAACAAAACTGAATATAATCAGTAACCTTCTCTACATCTGATACAGATCCACGCAACAGAGCACTATTCAACTCATTTAACTTTAGTGCTGGACTTTTAGCAAAATACAATCTTCTCACAAACTTTCTCATTTCAGTATGATGTACTGCCAGCATCCTAAAATGGTGAAAAACCACTTTGACAAACTTTCCTAGAAAGACAAGCCAGAGAATGTCCTTGCAAACCAGTATTCTTTCTCACTCTGCATGGATCTAGTCTTTGAAGCACCTTAATTTATCAATAGATTCTTGTCGTACAGTACAAATACTACTACAATTCCAAGTGTACACTGGGGCTTTAGGACGTTTCCCCATAACCTCATCAGCTAACACTTCTTCCTCATTTCTTGGAACCATTTTCTCCTTTTCCATTACACAACCATCTTTAACTTCATAAGTTCGACCACTGGTGTCAACTGCATGCAGCAAACTATTACTTTGAAGATAACTCTCTTCATTAAAAAATGGTTCAGTTCTTGAACTATGCTTCCATTCTCCTAAGAACACATTACAAAAGTTATTTTTTTTCACTACTCTTTTCCTTTTGCTTTTTGACTTCATTACATTAACTATTTTATCTAATGTACGAATCGTGTTCAAAATTAAAATGAATAGTTTTCTTTTTAATTCCAAAGCATTTGCAACAATTGATTCAATATGTTTCTTTTTCTTATAAAATATTGCTTTCTTCCTATATTTTTTCACATCCTTTAGCAAATAGAACACCACTCTTCTCTGAAACATATTTTTACGAATGTTTTGAAATTCTGTTTTTCTTTTTAAGTCATTCTTTCTTGCTTCTGATTGTGCATTAGCATTTAGTATTTTCTTTCTATTTTCTTGTTGTTTTCTTCTTGAAACACTATTTGCAGTGGATATACTTTGTACATTTTTTCTTTGTTTGAGGATATTTTTAAAAAAATCCTTAGTCTGCTTACCAGAAGACTTTTTCTTTTTTCCAACATGAGGTTCTTCAACTAATTTTTGTTGTCCAGTTGTCTTCAAATATAGATGGTTTTGCTGTTCTTTTCTCTTTCTTGATTTTATAGGCATGTTTAATTTATTGCAGTGTTGTTCAGCAATACCGAAAGGAAAATAAAAAAAAAATACCTTTATGTAATTTCAATATATTACTATATTTTTTTTGAGCTTTTCAAATCCTATCATATGAGCTGCCCCTTTCCTACGAGTGCAAGTCTTACAGAACAAGAGCAACACAAATTAAATCTCTGACAACAATTCCTGTGTGCAGACATACTCATGGTGTGATTCTAGGCAGAAAACGATATTTGATTGGCAATTTCAAAGCACATTTACTACTGTGGTAGAGCAAGTGATAATTACTGTAACAGCCTGACACATTTTCCTTATAGTTTAGAGAGGCAGAAAAGAGCATGTGGAACCTGGGTGAGTGATTAGACTAGAGCAAAGGAAATGAGCCTTGGTGATGTTGAATGTGTTAGCGTTACACACTGCTATCTGAAATACCACACAGTGCTGAATAGTAATCATGGGAGTGCAGGAGAAACAGCTGCCTGTGTGCTAAGAGTGTGTTTCTGGAGACTGTGTATTGTCAGGTGCAAGAGAGATCTGCATGGACGCTTGCACAACTGCATGAAGACTGCAGAGATGTATGTAAGAGCACATGTGGTAAGGGTTAATTGGGCTTATGAACATGTAGGAACTACCTCACTCATTACAGTACTGCAAGGAAAATCTACCCTGTTGTTTTCAAATGTGTTAGCATTTGCCTCTCATCTGTGAGATGGTGATGTGTGCTGTATGCTAACCATCACAGTTCAAGAAAACAAGCTGCCCCTTTCCTACGAGTGCAAGTCTTACAGAACAAGAGCAACACAAATTAAATCTCTGACAACAATTCCTGTGTGCACACAGACTCATGGTGTGATTCTAGGCAGAAAACAATATTTGATTGGCCATTTCAAAGCACATTTACTACTGTGGTAGAGCAAGTGATAATTACTGTAACAGCCTGACACATTTTCCTTATAGTTTAGAGAGGCAGAAAAGAGCACATGTCCTAACAGCTACTTGAGACCATGAGCATGTGGAACCTGGGTGAGTGATTAGACTAGAGCAAAGAAAATGAGCCTTGGTGATGTTGAATGTGTTAGCGTTACACACTGCTATCTGAAATACCACACAGTGCTGAATAGTAAGCATGGGTGCGCAGGAGAAGCAGTTGGCTGTGTGCTAAGAGTGTGTTTCTGGAGACTGTGTATTGTCAGGTGCAAGAGAGATCTGCATGGACGCTTGCACAACTGCATGAAGACTGCAGAGATGTATGTAAGAGCACATGTGGTAAGGGTTAATTGGGCTTATGAACATGTAGGAACTACCTCACTCATTACAGTACTGCAAGGAAAATCTACCCTGTTGTTTTCAAATGTGTTAGCATTTGCCTCTCATCTGTGAGATGGTGATGTGTGCTGTATGCTAACCATCACAGTTCAAGAAAACAAGCTGCCCCTTCCCTACGAGTGCAAGTTTTACAGAACAAGAGCAACACAAATTAAATCTCTGACAACAATTCCTGTGTGCACACAGACTCATGGTGTGATTCTAGGCAGAAAACAATATTTGATTGGCAATTTCAAAGCACATTTACTACTGTGGTAGAGCAAGTGATAATTACTGTAACAGCCTGACACATTTTCCTTATAGTTTAGAGAGGCAGAAAAGAGCACATGTCCTAACATCTACTTGAGACCATGAGCATGTGGAACCTGGGTGAGTGATTAGACTAGAGCAAAGAAAATGAGCCTTGGTGATGTTGAATGTGTTAGCGTTACACACTGCTATCTGAAATACCACACAGTGCTGAATAGTAAGCATGGGAGTGCAGGAGAAGCAGTTGGCTGTGTGCTAAGAGTGTGTTTCTGGAGACTGTGTATTGTCAGGTGCAAGAGAGATCTGCATGGACGCTTGCACAACTGCATGAAGACTACAGAGATGTATGTAAGATCACCTGTGGTAAGGGTTAATTGGAGTTTTGAACATGGAGGAACTACCTCACCCATTGCAGGAGTGGAAGGAAAATCTACCCTGTTGTTTTCAAATGTGTTAGCATTTGCCTCTCATCTGTGAGATAGTGATTTGTGCTGAATGCTAACCATCACAGTTCAAGAAAACAAGCTGCCCCTTTCCTACGAGTGCAAGTCTTACAGAACAAGAGCAACACAAATTAAATCTCTGACAACAATTCCTGTGTGCACAGAGACTCATGGTGTGATTCTAGGCAGAAAACAATATTTGATTGGCAATTTCAAAGCACATTTACTACTGTGGTAGAGCAAGTGATAATTACTGTAACAGCCTGACACATTTTCCTTATAGTTTAGAGAGGCAGAAAAGAGCACATGTTCTAACAGCTACTTGAGACCATGAGCATGTGGAACCTGGGTGAGTGATTAGACTAGAGCAAAGGAAATGAGCCTTGGTGATGTTGAATGTGTTAGCGTTACACACTGCTATCTGAAATACCACACAGTGCTGAATAGTAAGCATGGGAGTGCAGGAGAAACAGCTGCCTGTGTGCTAAGAGTGTGTTTCTGGAGACTGTGTATTGTCAGGTGCAAGAGAGATCTGCATGGACGCTTGCACAACTGCATGAAGACTGCAGAGATGTATGTAAGAGCACATGTGGTAAGGGTTAATTGGGCTTATGAACATGTAGGAACTACCTCACTCATTACAGTACTGCAAGGAAAATCTACCCTGTTGTTTTCAAATGTGTTAGCATTTGCCTCTCATCTGTGAGATGGTGATGTGTGCTGTATGCTAACCATCACAGTTCAAGAAAACAAGCTGCCCCTTTCCTACGAGTGCAAGTCTTACAGAACAAGAGCAACACAAATTAAATCTCTGACAACAATTCCTGTGTGCACACAGACTCATGGTGTGATTCTAGGCAGAAAACAATATTTGATTGGCAATTTCAAAGCACATTTACTACTGTGGTAGAGCAAGTGTTAATTACTGTAACAGCCTGACACATTTTCCTTATAGTTTAGAGAGGCAGAAAAGAGCACATGTCCTAACATCTTCTTGAGACCATGAGCATGTGGAACCTGGGTGAGTGATTAGACTAGAGCAAAGAAAATGAGCCTTGGTGATGTTGAATGTGTTAGCGTTACACACTGCTATCTGAAATACCACACAGTGCTGAATAGTAAGCATGGGAGTGCAGGAGAAGCAGTTGGCTGTGTGCTAAGAGTGTGTTTCTGGAGACTGTGTATTGTCAGGTGCAAGAGAGATCTGCATGGACGCTTGCACAACTGCATGAAGACTGCAGAGATGTATGTAAGATCACCTGTGGTAAGGGTTAATTGGAGTTTTGAACATGGAGGAACTACCTCACCCATTGCAGGAATGGAAGGAAAATCTACCCTGTTGTTTTCAAATGTGTTAGCATTTGCCTCTCATCTGTGAGATAGTGATTTGTGCTGAATGCTAACCATCACAGTTCAAGAAAACAAGCTGCCCCTTTCCTACGAGTGCAAGTCTTACAGAACAAGAGCAACACAAATTAAATCTCTGACAACAATTCCTGTGTGCACAGAGACTCATGGTGTGATTCTAGGCAGAAAACGATATTTGATTGGCAATTTCAAAGCACATTTACTACTGTGGTAGAGCAAGTGATAATTAATGTAACAGCCTGACACATTTTCCTTATAGTTTAGAGAGGCAGAAAAGAGCACATGTTCTAACAGCTACTTGAGACCATGAGCATGTGGAACCTGGGTGAGTGATTAGACTAGAGCAAAGGAAATGAGCCTTGGTGATGTTGAATGTGTTAGCGTTACACACTGCTATCTGAAATACCACACAGTGCTGAATAGTAAGCATGGGAGTGCAGGAGAAACAGCTGCCTGTGTGCTAAGAGTGTGTTTCTGGAGACTGTGTATTGTCAGGTGCAAGAGAGATCTGCATGGACGCTTGCACAACTGCATGAAGACTGCAGAGATGTATGTAAGAGCACATGTGGTAAGGGTTAATTGGGCTTATGAACATGTAGGAACTACCTCACTCATTACAGTACTGCAAGGAAAATCTACCCTGTTGTTTTCAAATGTGTTAGCATTTGCCTCTCATCTGTGAGATGGTGATGTGTGCTGTATGCTAACCATCACAGTTCAAGAAAACAAGCTGCCCCTTTCCTACGAGTGCAAGTCTTACAGAACAAAAGCAACACAAATTAAATCTCTGACAACAATTCCTGTGTGCACACAGACTCATGGTGTGATTCTAGGCAGAAAACAATATTTGATTGGCAATTTCAAAGCACATTTACTACTGTGGTAGAGCAAGTGATAATTACTGTAACAGCCTGACACATTTTCCTTATAGTTTAGAGAGGCAGAAAAGAGCACATGTCCTAACAGCTACTTGAGACCATGAGCATGTGGAACCTGGGTGAGTGATTAGACTAGAGCAAAGAAAATGAGCCTTGGTGATGTTGAATGTGTTAGCGTTACACACTGCTATCTGAAATACCACACAGTGCTGAATAATAAGCATGGGAGTGCAGGAGAAGCAGTTGGCTGTGTGCTAAGAGTGTGTTTCTGGAGACTGTGTATTGTCAGGTGCAAGAGAGATCTGCATGGACGCTTGCACAACTGCATGAAGACTGCAGAGATGTATGTAAGATCACCTGTGGTAGGGGTTCATTGGAGTTTTGAACATGGAGGAACTACCTCACCCATTGCAGGAGTGGAAGGAAAATCTACCCTGTTGTTTTCAAATGTGTTAGCATGTGCCTCTCATCTGTGAGATAGTGATTTCTGCTGAATGCTACCCATCACAGTTCAAGAAAACAAGCTGCCCCTTTCCTACGAGTGCAAGTCTTACAGAACAAGAGCAACACAAATTAAATCTCTGACAACAATTCCTGTGTGCACACAGACTCATGATGTGATTCTAGGCACAAAACAGTATTCTTGGGTGATACCAGTACACCTTAACTTATGGTGAAGACATACTCCATAATATCTTACAAGTTCAAGGCAGTTAAATATCTTCCAAAACATAAAATGTAAAACACAACTTTAAAAGAAGAAACACATTTCTAATATTTATATCAAAATACACCACATACATCCCCTCTCAAATGTATAACTCACCTTTAAAAGTAGTTAGTTGAGAAAGAAATGTGTCACTCACACAGCAGATTATCAGAGCCAGAATCTCTGAGCTGTACTCCTCTCACCAGAACCACTAAATGGCAACATTTCCCTCTCTTTTTTCACACATATACATGTTAACTTCAAATCACATTGCTTCCCACATTTTTTTTTATGGAAACACACATTTCTATTGGTTGCAAATTTCAACCCTTTCCAAATGATTCCTACCCCCAACATGACTTCTGCCTGCTACCATAGCAACGGATCATGGAACACTGGTGTGAGCAGAGAGGTCAGAAGTTCAGCACACAATGTTTCTAATCCTTAGAGCAAGAGTGCTTGACTTTTCAAACCTAACAGCATATCCAAAGTAATCTTCTGATCTTCTGTGGGAACACATTTTTCTGAACCAATACAAAACATGCTTTTAAAAATTTTAACATACAGCCTCGTTTTTAGTGTTGAATGGTCTAAAACAGCCAATGAGTTCTTTTTATTAAAAAGTATGTAAGCCTCCATTTTACAACTATCTTTCTTTTCATATTGCCATTCTACTGAAAGACACCTTCTGAGTGCATCCAGATCTCCTTGAAAGATGTTCACAGTGTGGATTGTAGGTCATAGCTATGTCTACTGGAGTGAAAAGTATGCGGAAAAAAGAGGTATTGTGAAAGACCTTGCTTTGCCAACTGTAGACATTAAATGGATTGGTCAGAGAGGGTTAAAGTGGCACCAATTAATGCCTTTGGAGAGATCCTTTCTACATCTCCCACAGCCTGACCTTATAATTGTGCACTGTGGTGGAAATGACCTAGGCGCTTTAACTGGGGTAGGTCTGGAAATGCTTGTTAAGGACACCTATGTGCAATTGATGTCACTTTTTCCACAAACTACCTTTGTATATTCTAATATATGCCAAAGGCAAAAGTGGAACTGGTCCAACCAATATTGTCCGCAGATTGAGAAAGCAAAAAAGCACGTCAATAAGTCTGTTTCTGCTTTCCTCAGAGACTATGGTATGGGTTCTATATACCACAACAACTTGCGTTACAACATGCAAGGCATTTATAGAGGAGACGGTGTACATTTCACAGATGAAGGGAACAGAGTCTTCCTCTTGAACTTTAGACTCTGCATCAGTACTTACTTGTAGGTACAAAAAAACACTCAATGAACACAACGGCTCTTTTTAGAGCCAACCAACATCTAAACACTTAAACTTGATTTTTAATTCTATTTTTTTAATGAATTTTTTGCCACCGTGAGCGCACCACACAATATTTATAAAAAATTGTTTGTTTTTTTGAGACCTTAGGGGTGTTTCATGGTCCCCCTGAGAAGGCCTAGGGGGTCAGGGACTCTCTACCCTGCCCCCTTTTCACGTTCTCCACTTGTGTTTTTAGCTCTCTTCTGCCTCTAAAACTCAAAATGACGGCTGGGGGGTGCGCGCACCGTGCGCGCACCACACGATTTTTTAAAAAAACAAACATTTTTTTCACCCTTCGGGGTCCTTCAGAGACCCCCTGACAAAGGCTAGGGGGTCAGGAACTCTCTACCCTGCCCCCTTTTCAGGTTCTCCACCTTTCTTTTTCACTGTCACACACAAAATGGCGTCCGACACTTCCTGATTTCGACCGATTGGAATGTTGACTGACATCTAACCACCAATCAGAATTACGCTCGCGGACATTTGGTGTGCTCCCCGTGCGAGCACCGTGTGCGCACGGTGCCACATATAGAAATGTATGTACTTTTAACTGCAATTTTCTCAGGAACTACTGAACAGATTGACACCATATATGCAAAAGGCACATGCCTGACCTGAGGACTACCTCTTTGCCAAATTTCAAGTAATTCTGTTCAGCCGTTCGGGCTGTACCTTCGACTAAAGGTCCTATGGGAAAATGCATGGGGAAAACGCGTTTTGGGACCCCCTTTTTTCTCAGCCCCCGCTTGACGAATCACCCCGAGACTTTCAGGGTAGGAGCTGAGCGGAGCGCCCCATTAGTTTTGAAAATTTCACGAAGATAAGTCAACCGGCGCCAAAGTTATCCAAAATAGAATTTTCAGATTTCCTATGGGAACTCGGTCCTAACTATAACTATCTACTGGCGACCGCCAGTAGATAATATATATATATATATATATTCACTGAAAAAACCATAGGTTTCAGGCACGTTAGAGTTAGGAATTAGCATTTAAAAAACCTTAGAAATTCACTGAAAAAACCATAGGTTTCAGGGGCGTTATAGTTAGCTGGACTTTTCACTCATACAAAACCATTGAAATTCCCCCGTTATAGTTAGTTCAGCTAACTATAACTCGCGCGCCCGCAATGCACTGCTGATGACGTCACATATTACATCACTCATGACATGGTCAGTGACATCACTGATGACATCACTGATGACATCTCAAATGACATCACTGATGACATCATCCAGTGAATATGTGTTTTTCTGAAAATTACATATGTTTTATATATGTATATCTCAAGGTCGATGGAAGAATAAATGGGTATATAAGTGTCTAAATGGATGATTTGTTTTTGAAAAATTGATTGTATAACTGACTGATTAAGTGTATCTTAGTGAATACATGGCTTAGTGAGTAATGTTTAAATATGTAAATATCTGTATAAGTCTCTCACTTTGTGTATGAGTGGCTGCATGGGTTGTTAAGTAGCTACATGAGTGTTTATATAGGTTATTAGTTGGTTTTTTGAGTATCAGTATGAGTGTCTGAGTGTCTGTATGGTTCGGTGGGGGTATTACGTAGTGCATAGGTGCATGAATGAGTGACTCACTGTTTGTAGGTGTTGAAGACAGCATGTGTGCAGGACTGTATGGGTGGATGAGTGTGTGCATGGGTGTGTTAGTGAGTGAATTACTGTCTCAATGGTGTCTTTATGAGTAACTACATATGTTTTAAACTAGTATATGTGACTATTGGTGTATATAAGTGAGTATATGTGAGAGTGAGAGATTGAAAGAGTTCCTGTATGAATAAGTATGTGTTTCTATAAGTGATTGTTGAAAAGACTAAGTATGTGTGAGTTTCTGGAGTAGGTGTGGTGGTATGTGTATAACTGTATATGCAAGTAAATGGATGTTTGATTCTTTATTAGCATGAGTGACTATGTGTGTGAGTAACTATGGATGAGTGGCGTTGTGTAACAGGATGTATAGGTGTATGAGTACACATGATGAGTGAGTACATGTATGAGTGACTGTATAGGACTGTTGGTGAATGAGTGGATGTGTATGTGGATCTTAGAATTACTGAATAGGTTGTTGTAACTGATATTGGTATGTCCATTGTTTTGAAAATTTTAGTTTCTATTTTTGAATGTGTGTATCAAAGGTTATATTAGGGGGAGAGGAGGTCTGCCTCTCAATCACAAGGATGATGTCATCAGTGATGTCATTTGAGATGTCATCAGTGATGTCATGAGTGATGTCACTGACCATGTCATGAGTGATGTAATATGTGACGTCATCAGCAGTGCATTGCGGGCGCGCGAGTTATAGTTAGCTGAACTAACTATAACGGGGGAATTTCAATGGTTTTGTACAAGTGAAAAGTCCAGCTAACTATAACGCCCCTGAAACCTATGGTTTTTTCAGTGAATTTCAAAGGTTTTTTAAATGCTAATTTCTAACTATGCCTACAGAGATAGGACATGTGAAGAAAGAAGAAAAAACGCACAGAAAGAAAAAAAAGAAATGCAGAAAGAAGCAACAGAAGTCCTCAAAGACAAAGAAAAGTGCAGGAAGAAGGATAACGTGCAGAAAGAACAAACAGAAGAGCAGAAAGAAGCCTTGTTGCAAAATCATCCTGTACCCTCAACTTTTTCAGTCGGATACTGGTGGTAACTGAGTCTGACTAACCAGTCCTAGAGCCAGTGCTATGTTAAAAGACACTCAGAATACAGTGAAAACACCTACATACACTAGGGAACACTATGCGTTGGGGTCCCCCTGTGATCAGCATGACCTCCTCTGTAAGCCCCTAGTATATAATAGGGCAGGGGATTAAAACTACCTCTTAAAACGCGCCACAGGGCGTGTTTGCACACGTCACCTCAGGCCCCGTCCCCTCACTTCCCCACTGTATAAACACGCCCTGTGGCCGTTTTAAGTTGGGAGATTAAGTCCCCTTGAATCCTGAGGGTCCCTAGGGTCCAACTAGACCACTAGATACCTCCAGTAAGCGCCACAGAGCTGCGTTGCAGAGAGATGTAAAAAGGGGCACGGCCTATACCACCTCTCTGCAACGCAGCGCAGTGGCGCTTACTGGAAGCACCTGGTGGGATAGTTGGCCCCCAGGGTCCCTCAGGATTGAAGGGGAATTATTTCCCCAACTTAAAACGCTCCACAGGGCTTGTTTGCACACGTTAACTCAGGACCCGTCCCCTCCCTTCACCACTGTGTAAACACGCCCTGTGTCCGTTTTTAGTTGGGAGATTAAGTCCCCTTGAATCCTGAGGGTCCCTAGGGTCCAACTAGACCACTAGGTACCTCCAGTAAGTGCCACAGAGCTGCGTTGCAGAGAGATGTAACAAGGGCCACAGCCTAGACCACCTCTCTGCAACGCAGCGCAGTGGCGCTTACTGGAAGCACCTGGTGGGCTAGTTGGCCCCCAGGGTCCCTCAGGATTGAAGGGGAATTATTTTCCCAACTTAAAACGCGCCACAGGGCTTGTTTGCACACGTTAACTCAGGCCCCGTCCTCTCCCTTCACCACTGTGTAAACACGCCCTGTGGCCATTTTTAGTTGGGAGATTAAGTTCATTTGAATCCTGAGGGTCCCTAGGGTCCATCTAGCCCAGTAGGTACCTCCAGTAAGCGCCACAGAGCTGCATTGCAGAGAGGTGTAAAAAGGGGCACGGCCTGGACCACCTCTCTGCAACGCAGCTCAGTGGCGCTTACTGGAAGCACCTGGTGGGCTAATTAGCCCTCCAGGGGCCCTCAGGATTGAAGGGGAATTATTTCCCCAACTTAAAACGCGCCATAGGGCGTGTTTGCACACGTCACCTCAGGCCCCGTCCCCTCCCTTCCCCACTGTGTAAACACGCCCTGTGGCCGTTTTTAGTTGGGAGATTAAGTTCATTTGAATCCTGAGGGTCCCTAGGGTCCATCTAGCCCACTAGGTACCTCCAGTAAGCGCCACAGAGCTGCGTTGCAGAGAGATGTACAAAGGGGCACGGCCTGGACCACCTCTCTGCAACGCAGCTCAGTGGCGCTTACTGGAAGCACCTGGTGGGCTAGTTAGCCCTCCAGGGGCCCTCAGGATTGAAGGGGAATTATTTCCCCAACTTGAAACGCGCCATAGGGCGTGTTTGCACACGTCACCTCAGGCCCCGTCCCCTCCCTTCCCCACTGTGTAAACACGCCCTGTGGCCGTTTTTTAAGTTGGGAGATTAAGTCCCCTTGAATCCTGAGGATCCCTAGGGGCAAAATAGCCCACTAGGTACGTCCAGTAAGCGCCATTGCAGACAGGTGTAAAAAGAGGCACGGCCTGCACCACCTCTCTGCAACGCAGAGCAGTGGCGCTTACTGGAAGCACCTAGTGGGCTAGTTGGCCCCCAGGGTCCCTCAGGATTGAAAGGGAATTATTTCCCCAACTTAAAACGCGCCACAGGGCGTGTTTGCACACGTCACCTCAGGCCCCGTCCCCTCCCTTCACCACTGTGTAAACGCACCCTGTGGCCGTTCTAAGTTGAGAGATTAAGTCCCCTTGAATCCTAAGGGTCCCTAGGGTCAAACTAGCCCACTAGGTACCTCCAGTAAGCGCCACAGAGCTGCGTTGCATAGAGGTGTAAAAAGGGGCGTGGCCTCAGAACACCTGTCTGCAACGCAGCTCCCTGGCGCATACTGGAGATACCTGTTGGGCGAGTTGGCCCTCATAATTCCCCAACTCACAACTGGCCAGGGGGCGCGTTTGCAGAGTGCTGCAAGGAGGGGGCATGGACTCCGGCGCGATGCCGGTCTTTTAATTATTTTATTTTTTTAGGAAGGAGGGCTGTGTGGCCCCCCTTCTTTTTCTAATTTACTGGTCCTGGGGCCCCATCCCCCAGGGCCTGCACCCTAATCTTTTTTGTTGAAAAAAATTAATTTGGCCCTCCCAAGGCCTTAATCGGCCCCGGGGACCCCAACCCCCGGGTCATGGCCTTTTTTTTTGTTATTCTTTAGGAAGGGAGCTGCGTTGCCCCCCTCCTCAGGCCACTTATGGCCTTGGGGACCCTATCCCCCGGGGCCGGCCTTTGTTTTTTATTATTTAAAAAATAGATATATTTATAGAAACACCTAGGACATGCTGGACAAACCGTATTTACCTATCACCATGACGATTTTCGTGATATTCATTAAAAGGCGACTATGCACAGAATGAATCCACATGGAATGTATTTACACCGCTAGTGAAGCTCTGACGTGTCTGACGCCCTAACGTGCCTAATTCCGGCGCCCCCGCCGGTGGGTACTCTCCAAGTAGACACCCTTGTTGTTTCTTTATACAAACATGGGTAGCTATTGACGGGCACATTTAATATACACGCACACCAAGCCATTCAAAGGGGATTCGACAAAAATTCGACCAAACTATGCAAGAAACCCCCTCACGGTTAATAAAACACACATCCACCGCCGGATGTGTAATACTTTTTATTTTTCTCTCTGGAAAGGAGACGAACCTCACTTGAGAGTCATAGCGTGCTCCTGGCGGAGCCCAATACTGTGTTACACCCACCAGTGCCCGCCGAGTGCCTCACACCTCTGTGTTGTATTCCACCAGCTAGTGCGTATGCTATGACACTCTCTAGCCCATGTGCACTGTAACACCACCCAGTGAATATGTCATGCCACACTTGCCTTCGCACGGGTTATATTGCCCCATCTAACGTGCCTTCCTCGATGCCTATGATATAACGCACAGCGCTATGCCATACATAATACAATCTGGGATCCATATCTTTGTCACAGTGCATATGCAACGTTACACTCCAGAGCACATATTTTATATTACAACTTTAGAGACTAGTTAGGTTACACAACACTGCCCTGTGCATATTACACTCCAAGGCGCATATCGCATAGCACTCGCTAGTGCCTGTGCTATCTCGCGCTCTCCAATGAATCTGTCATTGCGCACAATGTATTGCATATTATATTTCACGCCCCGGTTCATCTTATATCACACTTTTTGGTGCATTGGTTATACCATATACTATATCTAGTTTTCATTTTCAATCGTGCTCTCAGGACTATGTTCTATATAACACTGCGTCCACCTACCCTTTTCATGGGCATTACATTTTGCGATGGGGGTGGAGGGTCAGGGGGTGTTTCTGCCAAGTGAGCCCAGATTCACAGTCACAAACGTCCTCTTCTTCCTGAATAAAAGTGAGATTATGCTGCATACTTGTTCATATTTTAAGTAGTTCGCACAGACACACATTTTAAAAACAATAAAGTTCCTAATACCCACCTTCTCTGAACAGTTAGCTTGCTGCCCCATCCACCTCCTCCCTATCCTCTGTTGTCTGAATCCATGGACTAGCCTCCTCCCTCCTGCCATGCATGGTCTGATGTGCTGCCACTGCCCTCCATTTAGCATGATGTACCAGTCCACTCCTCCTGCCCTCCATTGCCCAATTCTATGGCCCATCATTGACCTCCTGCTTAGCCTCTGTGCTTAGCTTGCTGCCCCTATTCTCCTTCCCCCTGCCCTCCGATGTCTTTGTGCATGCCCCTGCTCCATCCTTTTTGCCCACCATGTTCCATGGACCTGCCACTCCTATCTACTCTGAGTGTTCTGTTGAGCTGCCACTCTCCTCCCACCTGCCTAGCATTGTCAGATGACTGTAACCTGTCCCTGCCACCTCCACCCTGCCTGTCCACATGCCATGCCCCTATCCCCTTCCTCCTGTCCTCCATGGTCCATTTTACTGCCACACCCTTCTGCCCTCCCTGGTCTGTTGTGCTGCAACTGCTCCTCTTGCCTGCCCCGCGCGGTCTGTTGTGAGGCCCCTTCCCCTGAACTCTCTTGTCTGTGCCCAGGTCCTGACCCTCCCTTCTATCCTCCATGGTCCTTTGTGCATGCCCCTGCACCTTCCTTCTTCCCCATCATAGCCATTGTGCTGCCACTAACCCTCCCTCTTGCCATGCATGGTCTTCTGTGCTGCCATGGCCCTTCCCACCTTCCCTGTGTGGTCAGCTAGCTGCCCCTGACCCCCTCCCACCTTCCCTCCATGGTTTTTGTGTATGCCTTCATAGTCTCATTGTTGCTCTCCATGGTGTGTCTTTTTTCTAGTGCCCAACCTGCCTGACCTCCATGGTCATCTTGCTGCTCCTGCCCTGCCTCCTTGCCCCCAGCCCTCTGTTTCCATGTGTAGACCCCTATTCCCTCCCTCCTGGCTTGTCTGTTCCATTGTAATGCCCCTGATCCGTCCCTCCTGCCCTTTATGGTCTGTTATGCTGCAGCTTTCTCTCCTGTCTGTCCATTAAGGTCAGCTAGCTACCATTGCCTCTTTCCCCTCTGTTCTCTGTTGTCCATGTGCATGGTCCTGTCCCCTCCCTATTGCTTTCTATGGATTGTTGTGCTGCACTCCCGTCCCGCATGCGCTGTGTGGTGTATTGTGCTGCTGCAAACCCTGATGCCTGCCCTGTAGGGTCAGTTTGGTGCACCTCTCCATGTCCCTCCTGTCCTCTGTTATCCGAGTCCATGTCCCTACCCCATTTCCTCCTGCCTACCATGATCCAATGTACCATACGTGCGAACATTTTGAACTTGGTAAGAGGGAGATTTTGAAAAAAAACTGGGGTATTGATTTTCCCCTTTGAGTTACATTGAAAAAGAGGAGATTGTAGACAGGAGACAGATCAAATAAAGCCCATTTGAGCTTAAAAACATTGGACGTTTCCTGGCTGAAACAGGTCTGTTTGCATGTATGGTTGTACTACCACTGCCTCTTCCTTCTGCCCACAATGGTCTATTATATTGCCACAGCCTCTCTTGCCAGTCCTGTATTGTTGGTTTGTTGCCCCTGCCCCCCTTTTCACTGCCCTCCATAGTCTGATGTGCTGCCACTGCCCTTCCTGCCTTCCCAGTGTGGTCAAATTGTTGCATCTGCACTCTCCTACCTGCCTTCAATTTTCAGAGTCCGTGCCCCTGGCCTCTGCCTCTCAACAGTATCCCAATTAACCACTAGATTGCTAACATTCTATATTTATTACAAAAGTGTGGAACGCCTGACGTCATCTTGATGTAATCAAAACTGTAATACCTAGAGTATTTCCTTTAGAAATTACATATATGAGAGGGTCTTATTTGCATCAAAATTATGGTTAGTGCTCTAAAAAATAAAATGAGGACATATTTTCTGAGTTTTCAAATAGCGACAAAGAACTTTTAAATTATTTGTAATCTTTATGTTTTTTTATCCAGTTGACCACTTGATTAAATGTTGCACCTAGGGGAGAGGATGTGGTGTTACTTCCAGAGCTTCAGACTTTGCAACTGGGGAACCAGGTTGGAGTTTCTGCTTCAGCTCAACATTCTGTGATTCTGGTCAAATCACTTCATCTCCCCATGTCTCCAACCAAAACTAATTTGATCTTGTGTGATGTAACCAATGCTCATGTAAAGCACTCCAATACCTGACAAGTCTGCACTATATAAAACTGCAAATACACAAAAAATAAGTGTTTTGCACACTTCTGTCATTGGGCTACATGTGGGCTACATCTGGGTGATATTTGGGCTGCATTTGGGCTCTTTTGTCTCTGGTGGCCATCTTGGGAGATTTATTTGTTATGAAGTTTCCTAATTTCCTCATTTACTGAAGTCTCCTCAGTAGGAAATGCTTTCAGTTTTTTACTTTGATTCCATCTAGAAGGTATTCAGATATGTCACACATTTGCCATAAATTCTGTATGTTAGCACTCTAGTTGCTCATTAGATCACTGTAGTAAAGCTACTGCTCACAACAGAAGTCTGATGCTGGTATTAAAAGTGCAATGTTTCTCCTCTCAGTCACACCCAGAATGAGCGGGGAACAGCGGGGGTTGTCACTGAGGGTGAATGCTATGGTAACCATATATGGGGCCCATTTCGGCCGCTCCGGAATGATGATACAGAGGTCAACCAGCAATGGCTCAGAGACTTAGTCTAATGACCTGGAATGTTAACGGACTGGGCGATAAAATTAAGCGGAGCATAGTGCAACACTATATACATCGCCATTGTATTGACGTAGTGTTGCTCCAAGAGACACATCTTATAGGCAACGCCTGTCATGCCCTAGACCGAAAGGGATACCGCATGGTTGCCCACTCGGGCTTTACCTCGGGTTCCAGAGGGGTGGGAATTCTGCTGAGAAAGGGCTGCCCATATGTAATACAAACAACTTACACTGAGCCTCAGAGTAGATATGTAATCTGTGCAGGAAGCTGGGAAGGGAGGGCCCTCAACTTGATCTCGGTTTATGCATCACCAGGTCTGCAGCGCCAGACCCTGGTGGATGTTGGGAATATTCTACTGACCCTGCCGGAGGGTGCGGTGATTATGGGCGGTGACTTTAACCTGACGATGGACGATACAGTGGACCGTACCCCACCCCGAGCGGGTGAGCAGCGGGGCTCGCAACTGAGCAAGTTCGCGGATGCATTCGGTTTGGTGGACGTCTGGAGGTGGTCGCACCCCCGAGACACGCTTTACACTTTTCACTCCGGAGTGCACGGCAGTGACTCACGGTTGGACTACCTGTTTACGCTCGCACACGATATTCATAATTTTACTGACTCCTCGGGCTTGGCAAGGGGGATTTCCGATCACTCTCCGTCATAGCCTCTTTTGGGGCCAGCCTGGATCGTCAACCGGGCCCCATCCGGATTCAGCCATGGTTGCTAAAAATCCCGCACATTAGGGACTCCCTGCGACACGAAACAGATTGCTATTTTGAAGAAAACGAGGAGTCGGTGGCTTAGGCGGTGACACTATGGGGGGCCTACGGGGCAGTTATCAAAGGGAGAGCACTGTCATTGCTGGTGGGGCACAAAAATGAACGGCAACGGCGGGTTAGGGAGCTCGAGGCGGAGATACTTCTGCTCAAACAGGGGAACGCACACACCCCGGCCCACGACGCCCCACACGTGCTCAAAGTGAAAAGACGAGATTATAAACAGCTGCTCTACGAAGAGGCCAGTCGCCGATCCCTAGCCACCCAACACAGAATTTATGAGTTGGGAGAACGCACGGGTAAATTGCTGGCATGATTGGAGTGGAAAGAAATGGCGGCGCGATGGGTAGGTGCGATCACAGGGCCGGACGCGAAGGTGATCACCGACCCTCAAAATATAGCCGAGGCATTTGCTGCGTACTATGAACGAATCTATACCCCGCCGCAGGACTCGCAGGCCGGTTGGGCACCAGACCTCCTCGCAACCATTGAGATACAGTGTCTCTCCCAACAAGACCGGGAGACGCTGGAGTCGGGCATCTCGTTAGAAGAGGTCCAGACGGCCATCCGAGATACACGCTCTGGGAAGGCCATGGGTCCCAATGGAATCCCGATAGAACTCATGAAAAGCATGTCGCTGATGGTGGCGCCCCATCTGCTAAATCTATATAAGGAGTGCTATGAGACCGGCACTCTTCCGGCTGAAATCCGCATGGCCACGATAGTGGTAATCCGTAAACCTGGCAAACCAGCGGACGAATGTTCATCATACAGGCCCATTTCCCTGATCGCAGTGGAGGCTAAAATTCTGGCTAAGGTGCTGGCCAACCGACTGCTCCCATACCTCACGGCCTTGATCCACCCTGACCAGTCGGGTTTCATGCCGGGCCGCAACACCGCCCGAAATTTGCGTCGAGTCCATGGCGCCCTGGGTCGCGCTGCGACAATTCAAGAAGATGCGCTGCTGCTAGCGCTCGATGCCAAGATGGCGTTTGATACGGTGGCGTGGGAGTACCTGTTTGCTGTTTTGGCCCGAGTGGGGGTGGGCCCTCGTTTGATGAGATGGATCCGACTACTATACACCATGCCTGCGGCCTGTGTATCGGTCAATAACCACCGCTCAGCCTCCTTCCCCATGGGTCGCGGCACTCGACAGGGCTGCCCCCTGTCACCGCTCCTGTTTGCCCTGGCGCTGGAGCCCCTAGCGGTCTGGATCCGAAAGGACCCAGAAATTCGGGGCCTCAAATGGACAGCTGATCATGAGGACCGCATTTCGCTATACGCGGACGATGTTTTACTATACTTGGCCTCCCCCGCGCGATCGCTTCGTAGGGTACTACACATCTTTCATATATTTGGGGCCCACTCGGGATACCAGATCAACTGGTCCAAATCCCAGATGTACCCACTCCGGGGTGATCCACCGCTTAGCCCCAGGGGGTGTACTATACCGGTGGCACTACAGGGCTTCCAATATCTAGGAGTTTTCATAACCTTAGACTCCACAGTATTCTACGAGCGGAACTTAGAGGGTCCTTTACAGAGGTTCAGATCTGATGTGGTCCATTGGAAAACGCTGCCCCTTACACTCCTGGGCCAGGCAGCCCTCTTCAAAATGTTAGCGCTACCCCGCTTCCTCTATGCCCTCCAGAACACTCCTATCCCGGTCCCGGAATCCTATTTCCTAAAAATCGATGCAACGCTGTGGGGATTGATGTGGGATACCGGAACGCCGCGTATAGCAATGCAGAAACTAACAATGGGCTGGTACGACGGAGGGATTGGCCTGCCGGACCTACGCCTCTATTACCAGGCCACTCAACTGATCGCGATCAACCAGTGGGTGTTCGGGGCGCACGACGACCCTAGCTTCCGAACCGACCACTGGCTCCTGGGGAAGGGTGGATATAACAGGGCACTATACTCAAATCCGAAGAAACTAGATCTTACGGGTCCCACGGCCAGAACGGTGGAGATTTGGCATTTTCTCCAGAAGCGAATGGGGTGGTCTGGGCGGTTGACCAAGGCCACTCCGCTGTGGGAACCGGACTGTTTGGGACGTCTGAGCGCCTATGCGGGGTTCGATAAATGGGACCTCATTGGCATCTCTACAGTGGGGGACATATGGGTTGAAGGCAGGAAGGCGACTTTCACTGAGCTGCAGCTTAAATACCAACTTGCTCCCTCAGAGCGGTTCCGCTACCTACAAATAAGCCATGCAATCGACGGGGTCCTGCCCGCTGAGACTCCCCTTCCCGCTTACTCACCCCTGGAAGACAGATTGTTGCTTGACCCCATGGATCGCAGGGTGATTTCCCTCACATATCAGAAGCTAATCAATAACCGAGATGACCCGATGGAGAAACTACGGGCTCGGTGGGAGGCGGACGCGGGTGAGATGTCTGACGAGGTTTGGCGAGATGCGCTGGCCTCCCCTCGGGAGGTGGCGATATCGATGCGGCTCCGACTGGTCCAACTCAAGGTTCTGCACCGTGTATATTTTGATGCGGTCCTCTTGTACAAACTCGGTCAGCGTCCTAACGAACTATGCATCCGTAACTGTTCTCACGTAGGCACGTTCACACATATTTTATGGGCCTGCCCCTCCATACAGCACTATTGGGTGGAAGTCACCCGCCGGATGGCGTGGGCCACCGGGAAGTCGATGGTGGCGGAGAAAACGGTCTATAAAGGTAGAGGGTGCCCCAGAAAATGGGACCATAAATGGGGACGGTGGAATAAATATCGGGGGGACATTTGTATATCTCCCACGGTAGAACTCCGGCGAAAGAGACAGGCTCTAATGGATCACTTGGAATCAGGGGGAAGGTCCGGAGCCTTGGGAAACACCTAATCATGTACGATGTAGATGTGAGCCTCCGGGACTTGGGAGGGTCGGTGGGTGGTCTGTATGGCGATTTATGCTGGGATGGCCTCTGAGCGAACGTACCTGTTCTGCTCGATTTTCCCGGCCTTCTTGTGTTGAAAAGTGATTGAATGTGACTTCAGTCTCTTACCATTCAAGTCTAAGGGTTAGAGTAGTGAATGGAGCCTATTTACTAGGCACTTCGACATGATCCTGTGCTCTTCCCCATAAATCAGGGCTTGCACACATAGCCTAGGGGATAGATTCGTTAGTATTAGGGATAACCTGTCCTGTAGTGAGGGTATTTCATGGAGCCGTGCTGAATTCAGGCCTGGTAGGCCTCAAACGGGAGAGACTCCATCTTTCTTTCTGCTCCGGCAGCTTGGGATGCTTCTAGGTCAAATGTAATGTTTTAGTTATGAGGTGTTATTCGCTTGGAGAGAACCGGTTCAGGCCGGCCCTTATCGAAGGATTGTATTTTTCTTCATGCCGAAGACACTACATCAGGCCGGCCGGCTGGGAACGTGTCCTTGGTACGGGGAGGAACAAGAATTTGGTGGGCGGCAGGTTACGGGCCGGAATTTTCCATGAGGAAATGCACCTCTATATTAGTGAAAGTTTGAGGCAGTTACATGTTCAGTTCGTAGGCGGCATCTAGCCATTAGCAGTAAAGCTACTACTTATTCCAGGGAAGACAGACGCCATCTTGGAGGCGGAGAAAAACCGAGAGACAGATACTCTCTTAGCAGAATAGCCAGAGAGGAGAGAGTAGCCGATAAGGAAGAGGTCCCAGTGACTCGGAGAAGGGTGAAGGGAACAGCGAATAGTGGTGCAGACGTGTATCCGTGACTGCGGAGGTGTGACTTCCAGGCGAGCCGAGGCACAGACGAGAAGGGAACCTAGATGACCACGGAGTGCAGGCTACACACTACTAAGGTGATGTCGACCCTTTCTTATTAGAGTGCATAACTTAATCTTTCACTTTTCTTTGCAGGTTATGTGTTATATTGTAATGTTATGTGATTGCGTATGTAATGAGTAATAAAGTACCCAGTTTGTAGTGAACCAACATGTGCTGCGTGTTCTTGTATGAGAGGGTAGCCTATTCTTCTAGTCAGCTGCGGCTACATGAACAGATGTTAACCCTGATCAGGTAAGTGGTAACTGAATAAGGGAGAGAGGAGCCCCTCGAACCAGAGAACAGGCTATGCTCGAACTGGCAGTCCTTGTGTGATCTGATGAATAGTGACACTGATTCCCTTCTTGTATGTTATGGTGATCATAGGATGAACTGTTGTATGAGACTGCCGTCTGGGTAGAGAGGTCTGGATTCGTATGAGATCGCCAGGGCGGCACTTGTGCTGAGACTGCCGTCTGGGTAGAGAGGTCTGGATTCGTATGGGATCGCGAGGCCGCCACTTGTGCTGAGACTGCCGTCTGGGTAGAGAGGTCTGGATTCGTATGGGATCGCGAGGCCGCCACTTGTGCTGAGACTGCCGTCTGGGTAGAGAGGTCTGGATTCGTATGGGATCGCGAGGCCGCCACTTGTGCTGAGACTGCCGTCTGGGTAGAGAGGTCTGGATTCGAATGGGATCGCGAGGCCGCCACTTGTGCTGAGACTGCCGTCTGGGTAGAGAGGTCTGGATTCGTATGGGATCGCGAGGCCGCCACTTGTGCTGAGACTGCCGTCTGGGTAGAGAGGTCTGGATTCGTATGGGATCGCGAGGCCGCCACTTGTGCTGAGACTGCCGTCTGGGTAGAGAGGTCTGGATTCGTATGGGATCGCGAGGCCGCCACTTGTGCTGAGACTGCCGTCTGGGTAGAGAGGTCTGGATTCGTATGGGATCGCGAGGCCGCCACTTGTGCTGAGACTGCCGTCTGGGTAGAGAGGTCTGGATTCGTATGGGATCGCGAGGCCGCCACTTGTGCTGAAACTGCCGTCTGGGTAGAGAGGTCTGGATTCGTATGGGATCGCGAGGCCGCCACTTGTGCTGAGACTGCCGTCTGGGTAGAGAGGTCTGGATTCGTATGGGATCGCGAGGCCGCCACTTGTGCTGAGACTGCCGTCTGGGTAGAGAGGTCTGGATTCGTATGGGATCGCGAGGCCGCCACTTGTGCTGAGACTGCCGTCTGGGTAGAGAGGTCTGGATTCGTATGGGATCGCGAGGCTGCCACTTGTGCTGAGACTGCCGTCTGGGTAGAGAGGTCTGGATTCGTATGGGATCGCGAAGCCGCCGATTATAAGAGGTCTTGGTATGTATAGTAGGAATTCCCTGTCCTTAGATGGTAGATATATGTGGTTACCTATTATAAATAGGCCCTAGGGAGGGGGAGGGGGTAACGTTCTGACTGGGTTAGTGAGGCTCTAATGAGCGGGTTCTATCTGAAAGGAAAACCCAAGCAGAACAGTACCCTTGATGTGAAGTTGATTTTGGCTGGTGCCCTTACATGTACCTTGTATAATTATAGGCTGCTGTATGGTCATGACTGCTAAAACTGCTGTGGATTTAATGTTAATAAAAAGTTTTTCACAAAAAAAAAGTGCATGTTTCAGTCTGCATATCAGAATTTTTTACTGAAATAGAAGAGGATTTGAGAAGTCACTCAAAATGTGCCCTAATTTTTCTTTCTACAGCACTAATCATAATTTCTATGGCAAAATGAACCCCCTCATTGTGTTCCTTTTTAAATGAAATGTTTTAAGTGTTACCAGTTTATTCCAATCAAGATGGCTTCAGGTGTGCCATACTTTTGTCATAAGTTAGACAGTAAGCGCTCTAGTTGTTCTTAAGAACACTCTGGGACATTCTGTCATTGGGCTATACTTGGGCTACATCTGGGTGATATTTGGGCTACATTTGGGCTCTTTTGTCTCTGGTGGCCATCTTGGGAGATTTATTTGTTATGAAGTTTCCTAATTTCCTCATTTACTGCAGTCTCCTCAGTGGGAATACTTTCAGTGTTTTATTTTGGTTCCACCAAGAAGGCATTCAGATGTGTCACACATTTGCCATAAATTCTGAATGTTAGCACTCTAGTTGCTCAATAGATCACTGTAGTAAAACTACTGCTCACCAGGGAACTCTGCTGCTGGTATTCAAAGTGCATGTTTCAGTCTGCATGTCAGAATTTGTTTATGAAATAGAAGAGGATTTGAGAAGTCAAAATGTGCCCTAATTTTTCTTTCTGCAGAACTAATCATAATTTCTATGGCAAAATGAACCCCCTCATTTTGTTCCTATGTAAATTAAATGTTTTACGTGTTACCACTTTATTCCAATCAAGATGGCTTCAGGTGTACCATACTTTTGTCATAAGTAAGACTGTTAGCGCTCTAGTTGTTCTCTAGTTGTTCGTTAGAACACTCTGGGACATTCTGTCATTGGGCTATACTTAGGCTACATCTGGGTGATATTTGGGCTACATTTGGGCTCTTTTGTCTCTGGTGGCCATCTTGGGAGATTTATTTGTTATGACGTTTCATAATTTCCTGCAGTTTCCTCAGTAGGAAATACTTTCAGTTTTTGACTTTGGTTCCATCAAGAAGGCATTCAGATGTGTCACACATTTGCCATAAATTCAGAATGTTAGCACTCTAGTTGCTTATTAGATCACTGTAGTAAAGCTACTGGTCAACAGGGAAGTCTGCTGCTGGTATTGAAAGTGCATGTTTCAGTCTGCATGTCAGAATTTTTTAATGAAATGGAAGAGGATTTGAGAAGTCACTCAAAATGTGCCCTAATTTTTCTTTCTGCAGCACTAATCATACTTTCTATGGCAAAATGAACCCCCTCATTTTGTTCCTTTTTAAATTAAATGTTTTAAGAGTTACCACTTTATTCCAACCAAGATGGCTTCAGGTGTGCCGTACGTTTGTCATAAGTAGGACTGTTAGCGCTCTAGTTGTTCTTTAGAACACTCTGGGACGCTGCAGTAGAACACAAAGGAATCAACTGACAGTCTCTGCCCTTGTTGGATGTACATGTTTTACTGACAATGTCAGACTTCATTCTCACAAGACTGAGAAAGATAATGTGAATTTACAGAAAATATGCTCTCAGTTTAGCTTATAGATCACCTTCCAAACCTCTGTGGGAAAAGCATGAGAAAATAGTTTTCTTTCAAGCATGATTCATGATATCACAGCAGAAGGCTTTTTCACATGGTAAAATCACCTTAGAACACACCACAATTCCTAAAATGAGTATGGTACCATCAACAAATGATTTATAATGTAACTAAAGTCTTAAAACCTTCTATTAACTGCAATGCTTTTTAATGAGGTGCTATCATGTATATTGGTCCCAAGATGGCTGCCAACACTTCTTGGATGAAGTGCTGACAGCCAATCAGATCTCACGATGAGATGTGTGGTTAGGCTCCGCCCAGATATAGATGTGATTTTACTTTTGATTTTCTCAGGAACTACTGAACAGATTGACACAATTTAAGCAAAAGGCACATGCCTGACCTGAGGACTACCTCTTTGCCAAATTTCAAGTAATTCTGTTCAGCCGTTCGGGCTGTACCTTCGACTAAAGGTCCTATGGGAAAATGCATGGGGAAAACGCGTTTTGGGACCCCCCTTTTTCTCAGCCCCCGCTTGACGAATCACCCCGAGACTTTCAGGGTAGGAGCTGAGCGGAGCGCCCCATTAGTTTTGAAACTTTCACGAAGATAAGTCAACCGGCGCCAAAGTTATTCAAAATAGAATTTTCAGATTTCCTATGGGAACTCGGTCCTAACTATAACTATCTACTGGCGACCGCCAGTAGATAATATATATATATATATATATATATATATATAGTCGCCAGTATGTAGTTATAGTTAGGACCAAAGTTTCCATGGGAAGAACCTTTTTTGTTTTGCCAATGACATTGGTGCCGCTTGATGAATCTTCACGAAACTTTAAAAAACTCTCCCTTTTTGGTTCAGCTGCTGTGTTTGAAGTTTCCCAAAACATGGGGGGTCCCAAAACATGTTTTCCTAATGTTATGTGTATGAGGATTTTTCGTTTTTTGAACACGACTATAGCCCGAACCGCTGCACGGAATTACGCCAAATTTGGCAGAAAGCTAGATGCTTTTTGTAATTTGTTGTACATATGTTTAGTAGTTTCAGAGATATTTAAGTTTAAAAAATATAGATATCTGGTAGCCCAAATCCTACTTGAACACTACTAAAATTTGATTTGCTGTCTACACTTCAACCAGGAAGTGTTGGCTTCCATCTTGGGAGAGGGTTGAAGTCTCACAAAAAATGAAAAAAAAATGAAAATGTGGTATGGTAGAAACACCCTGACTTCCTAGGCATCTTGGGGGGGGTTTCCCGCAGGGCCCAAAAAAGCATTGTTTTAAAAAAAAAAATTGTCAGGGTCCGCAGATCTGGCTGAAATGTTTTTTTTCCAAATGAAACACGGTTTCATTTATTATTAGCCCCCAGGTGGGCCAGGTTCCGGGGGCATTGTTTTAATAAGAAAAGAGGGGTGCACGGGCCCCCTCTCCTCGGGCTTAATCGTGTCCCGGGACCACCACATCCTGGGGTTTCTTAATCCCCTACTTCCCCGCTGCCTCAGGGACTCCCACCTCCCCGGGGCTTACTTCTTTTAAAACAGGAGGGCCTCTCAGACCCCCCTAGCCCCAGGGACCGCCACCTCTGGGGTCTTTATTGTAAATGATTGCAGAGGGTGCATGGACCCCATGCAACACTGGGGCCGTCATTATCCTGGGATCTAATTTAATTAAATGCTGGGGGGCATGCCAACCCAGCTGCAGCCTGGGTATCACCACCTCCCCAGGGATTTAGTGCGGCCCCACTCCTGAAGCCGGAGCCGGCTCCTGCAATGTCCTGGGGTGCCCACCCCTGGCACATTGTAGTTTGCTGTGGCTTGGCAGGATTGCCACCCCCACCTAGAAATAGCATATTCTGCTCAGCTGCTAGTAAGCAAGAAGCTTACTAGAAGCGGAGCAGAATTCATTTTGGACTGAGGGAACTGCGTGTTAGCGGTGCAGGAATGGATCCCACACTGCCAAACCCATGTAGGGACCACCTGCCAAATAAGGAGTTTTCTCCTCTCTGGTGGGCGGTTCTTTGGCTTTCCCAGGGCGGTGCCTATGAAATAGGCACCGCAATAGGAACGTCAAAGGCAGTACCTGCAGTCCATGTCGTGCAGGTACTGGTGTGCATACACACAGGGGGGGCACATTTTGTGCCCTCCTGTGTGCATCCACATAGCGGGAGGCACCAGGGGGCCCTGAAGGGCTCCCTTTGTTTTTTCACTGCCACTAGCAGTCACACCACCATGAAAAGTGTGACAGTGAGGAAACTCGTAATATGCTATTGGGGCCCCACCAGGCATATTGCGGCCTCAGGAACAATGTTTCCCTGGTGGTTGCGGTGGTCACAGGGTGGCACAACCTCACTAGTCGTAATAGGACAGTCGGGAGACTGCCACCGTGAGTCTGGCAGTCCACGGACCGCCAGACTCATAGTAAGTCGCTTAGTTATTCCTAGGTGTAAGAGTAAAACTACAAGTCAGTAAATCTACACATGTAAATTTACCTCAGTGAATAGGCCTTAATGGGATTTGCCTGGACTGTGGGCAGAGAGGCAACTATAACGTATCAGATTCAAACTTCTAAGGAACAATCTGAGGAAGTATATCAAGGATACAGGAAATTGATGGATAACATGGAAAGTGCCACACATGCGAAAATCTGACTGTATTTAGGGCGCCAGTGAGTATGAGAAAGTACAGCTGTACTGGCTGCATTTCTTAGGTATCCGATAGGTTTCTGAAAAACATTCATTCTGGTGGATGACATATAGTCAGCTTTTGGAAAACTCTTCACATGAGCTTTTATTCATCATACGAAATGCTACATGAAAAGTTTGACTTTATTACATTTTCCTAAATCACCTGATATCAATTAGATTTCTTTTTCTTCTGCACTGATTTATTGTTCTGTAATAGGGCCCTGAAAATATGAAAGCAGAGAAGCAATATTTCAAAATGCAGTATAAATTCGACAATAAAAATGTATATTTATAAACTGAAAAGCATGATTTCATCTTGGAGAAATACCAAGGTAATAGCAGCAACAAGTACATCGTTAGTTCACCCATATTGCATCCATTAAACACTTCAGGAGACTTGTGAATAAATCAAATCGAAAAACCATTTCAGGGCATCTGAACATATTTGAAATGCTTTAAAGAAACCTATGGAAAAGTATCACAACTGGTTATCATTTAGTCAATCTGGGTCTAACTATTGGAATTGAAGTGAACACTCCTGGCTCACTGCTCCCCTCTCCACTTAGAGTAGATGTAATGTGTTTCTTTAGTTGCCGTCTGTCATTTTAGACTCAAAGCAGTCCCAACCCATAGAATAAAAAGTTGGGTGACGTCACTAAACTTGCATTGGAGGTGTGTTGCGAATGCATATGGGTACCATCAGTGCCGGCTGCTGCCAAAAAATAGTGTGGTGAGGCACATAATAATAAAAAAAAACACTTATCTGTTGCTTGTGTTGCCAGCCACCTTGCTGCTCCTCTCTTGCCGGAAGTCCATGGGCTAGCACAGGCTCCCAGACTTCCCACCCGGTCCAAACGCTGTTCTCATGCTATTAGCGTCAGAATTGGTCTAAGTGGCCTGGTTAGGTGCTCACTAAGGGACCGAGGGGCATATTATCAAGACAGGCGATAAAGTTATCGCTGCTTTAGCAGCAGAAAACTGCCGCTAAAATGGCGATAATGGGCTTGATAATATGCTCTATGGAATTCCAATTGAAGTCCATGTTAGATGTGAAGGACATCTAACCTGAGCTTCAATTGGAATTCCATAGAGCATATTATCAAGCCCATTATCGTCGTTTTAGCTGCAGTTTTCCGCCGCTAAAGTGGCGATAATTTTTTCGCCTGTCTTGATAATATGCCCCTTAGAGCCTGTGCCTTTTCTCCACTTGGCTGCACAATATAGCTGGGTTGGAGAAATCTAAGGGGCCCATGTTCTGGTGTCAACATGGGCTTCTATTGGAATTCTCAAGGGCATATTATCAAGCCCATTATCGCAGCTTTAGCGGCAGTTTCCTGCCGCTAAAGCGGCGATAATTTTGACACCGTTTCTTGATAAAATGCCCCCATGTCCTTATGTAGTTTGGCGGTCCTAGGGCAGCCAGAAAGACTGACATGCTCACTTACAGTGCAGATGTCTGTCCATAGAGGATAGCCTGGCCCTGCCCCACCCTAGATTCAGAGCATCGTCTGTCAGTGAACAATAAAACGATAATACAATTGTTTTATTATCGTTTTATTTTTTATCTGCAGTGGGGTGACGCTCCTTCGTTTTCCATGGGATGCTGGTGGTGGTGGGATTATATGATCGTGGGTATTGGCTATTGTTAATATATATTTGTTGCAGCATTGCTATGAAGAGTCGCAATAAATATACAAAAGAAACACCTTTTTAATGCAATTTTCATTACATCATAAAAAATATAGAAATTCCATATTTATGCAAAATAGACAACATAGATGAAAGATAAGAATATGGATAAATATATTCTGATCTGAAATGTCCCCAACATAGCATATAACGTTGATAAGTAGCAACGTGCGTATAGTTTCTATGTGAGCTTGCATGCATGTAGTTAAGTTTATAGCATAAACCTTGCAAAAGGCAGCTGAGCGCTGTACAGGGCCGTGCAAACATATGTCTATGAGTGATTCGAGGGGTAGGTGGGTTCTGAGGGAGGGAGTGGGCTGTGTTGTAATGCTGTTTCCTTTAAAGAAATGCGTCCATAGATGTGTCCTAAATTGGAGCAGGTGTGTTTAGTTCTGATGCATAGGGGGTCGTTGACAAGGTGCTGCGTGCATAGATGGAGAACACTGTTGCTCTGCGTTTTTTCCTTTTTGCACTTCTTATGATAGTAAAGTAACAATGGTAACACAAGTAGTGTTGTAACTTGTAAATTCCAACATTTGGCTTCAAGGTTAATAGACGGAAGAGGTCAGCATTAGCTTTGTCTCAGTAATCCAACGTGTTCTGTTGCCCTTATTTATAACTTTACTAGGCAGGAAAACCCATTGAGGCATACGGGCTTACGATATTTAGATGTCACATTCTTGAAGCATTACCTTTGACCCGCCCAACTCAGTTTGTACTACTTCATAGGGGGGGGGGGGGGGGTGGATCAGAATGACTTAATGCAACAGGTCACATTTTAGCATCAAATTTCTCCAAACCAACAGTGAAATCCCCTACAGAATGTTGCTTACCTATCATACTTCGGATAATTTTTGTTTCATTAGCACAAATTAGAGGGGTGTAGCATAAAGGGTGAAGGGATGTAGCCTACTGTACAGAACCGTTTGTTTGAGTCCCTGCGTCAGCTCCACACCCTGTGATTCTGGGCAATTCACCTAATCTCCCTGGTGACTGAAAACAGAAAGGAATGAACCTGACTTTGTGTAGCTTGATTTGGTGCTCATGTAAAGCACTCCAATGCACTTGGACCACGTCCGTGCTATATAAAAGTGCAAACAAAGGAGAGAAGCTGAGTACTTTGCACCTGTGAAGCAGAACAGATGCCGTGGTTTTGGTCTTTTTCTACCCAACACACAAATGTGATACTTAAATATACTTGCCTAGCAATCAGATATTTAAGTGAGAAATCTGTGCTGCTTGAAACAACAAGGGCCTGATTTAGAGTTTGGTGGATGGGCTGTCGTCCTCATTCATGGGGATCCTGTTCGGTCCATTTGGCTGACTGAATTCTGTGCTCGTATTTATGCTTTGGACTGAAGACCAGTGAAGCAGTCCTTCATGATGGAGGATGGTTAATCGGCCAATTCTCAGTCCTCTAGCATCAGTCTCCCAGGCTACCATCAATGAACACAACTTGATCAGTGTTGGTATGATAGACATCTGTCTGTCTTATTCAGAGATGTCTGCAGTCAGAGTGGGACCGCGTGACGGAGTACAGCAAACACTTTCCACAAACCATTTACCACTCACAAAATGCACCAACAGCAGACCTATGTCAGCTTCACTTTTCAAAATATCTGGAAGAAGGCAATCCAGGTTCCCAGAAAAGAAATTAACTGTTATAGTGGATGAGATTCTTAGGGTTGAGCCAAACTTCATTCCATGAGCCAAGGTAGTCAAATGTGGGACAGAATGGTGCATAAGGTGAATGTTATCTCTAACACCACACGCTCACAGGTGTATATCTGCAAGCAGTGAAATGATTCGCTGGGAAGAGTATGCTTCCTCAATCCTGAGCACACTGAGATGTCCCGGCAACTGGCAATGGCTCTCGAAGTCCACTCAACCTCATGCCCTAGAAGGAAAAGGTGTTTTCCATAACCCATATAAAAGGCATTGCAATAATTCCTGGCAGAGTCGAGTCTGGTAAGTACAAGTTCTTCCTCTCTTGTACTAACAAATTCACCCTCTATGCATTATGACACCCCTATCGTCCACAGAAACCTCTCCACTAATAGCAGCTTATTAACACAATTTTCATACATGATGTCAGTCACAAATAAATACATACCCTACCAAATTATGATCTACCATGTTATCGTTCTGTTGCACCTTTTTCCTTAACACAACTCATAATTGAAACCAATCCAAACAGCTGTAAAAATCAAATTTGCGGCATAAATCACACTCACATACATAACGCCTACAGCTAACAAATTATTAAAAACACTGTAACCTATATAATACAAGTATTTGTGGTAGTACAACTTATAACAGATGAATTCATGTTACAATAACTGCAATGTTCCAAGTTTGTTTGTAATATTGCATATCATCACAATGTGAGAGATAATTTGCTTTCATTTTTTGGGCATATTTTGCAAAATAATAGTTTATAAATCATAGCTAAGGACTGGAAAAGTGGAGTGAAAATTAATATTTCACAAATTTGCTAGTATGTATAACTCTCATTTTACACACATTATCAATATAGCTAATACTCCTTCACTTGTTCCTTTTTAGTTTTTCCAGCTAATCATTTTCATTTAATTCACAAACCTGCCAACATGGACTCATCTACATATAAGATGAAGTAGAAGGGTGTTTTAATAAGCAATCGCGGCCCGTGCAGGTAAGTGTGGTGAGGCGGTGGGGCCGCTGAGGGGGGATTTCAACAGATGTGGGAAATTTATTTATTTATTTAATTTGCCCTCATGGTCTTCCCCCACCCTAACCCAGCCCCACCGCTCTTACCTGCACGGGCTGCAGCTGTTTGTAGCTCTGCAAAGTGTCCTGTATCTGGTGATCGGAGTGTTTCAGCTGTCCCACAAAAGTCTTACTTTCTCATAGTACCTATCAGACAATTTTTCAAAATCATGTTTTATCTCAAGAAGTTTGCACTATTAAATGTCCTAATACTACTAATCATCCATTGTATATTTTTTTATTTGTTCAATGTTACTATCTTTTGGGAAGTATGTCCTAAATAAACTCCATAACCCGGCTAGGGTAGGTTCAAAATTGTATTATTCATATACAACTGTTTAAGGGATACAACTTCACAGACTGTTGTTAAGACATTGTAGGAGATTTAAAAAAATCAAATTAAGCTTGCACTATCCATGGTCAAGCAACATCTATTGACAGCTCAGTCCCAGAAGCATCTAAAGCTGGCAGCTACATGGAAAGAGGGAACATGTTACCCATAGAGTCAACTGTCAACACCTCGATTGTTGCCTTTTATGCCACTTCATTGGCCCTCAGGCTTGGTCATCCATCTTGCTCAGTTTAGTGTAACAACCAACTGCAAATCCCCATTAAGAGAAACAAAAAGAGAAATCCTAATGTAAGTGTCTGGACTATTCGTCCTATCCCCCTTCTGCCTCCACATTTCAAGTCAACTCCTGGGCTATTGCCTGGGAAAAATGATTCCAATCAAACATAGACTAATTTTTCATTTCCCATACCAAATACGTGTTAACTCATTTTCTGAGAATGTGAAATTGTGTTGTATTGTATTTTGGGATTCATAATAAAAAGTGAATAAAATAACGTGCATTTTGACATCAGTCAAAGAAAAAGAAATGATTGATTTAATAAAATATTAGACAAACAAACTTTGTAGGAAATGTAACAATTGAAACACAATGTTATTCGTTACACACAATACACATTTCACAAAAGAAATTAGTAAATGACTAGCATCTAATTGTTTTGAAATTCCACTATAGGAAATTATTCAAATACTTGTGTTATGATACATTTTGTAGTATACAATACACCAGCAAGTGAGAAATATACATCAAATAAATCTGCAAACACTTGCTAAAACAGAAACCATGCAGAAAAGATGCAACTGCCCAGCTCCAGGATACCCTCCCTGGTGATAGTGTGCTCCACAAATCTGCATAACATAACATAACATTAAAACATATTCTGAACTGGGAGATACACATAACATGTGTCATTTACCTTAATTTCACTTAATAACATCGTTATTACTCCACTACTGAGTTGTGATATTTGCAAATACATCACACCGATCTTCAGGCAAATTGCACTGCAGATCTTTTATCATCAGTTTCTGCACAAGAATGTGCAAGAACACAGTATACCCATTGATATCTTGCCAGTGCTCCAGCATATGACAGGATGACATTGCCTAGGAAGGATCAAGCAAACATATCATTTTGTTTGTGAGAAACATTTGCATTTTTAAATCTAATTGGTATTTTTTTTAGAATAACATCAACAGCTGTAGATACAATCTCACCTAGTATGCCCATCTTCATTTGCCACTTTCCAAATACAAACTAATGTACTTTCATTAAAATTGATCTACAGAAATATATTTGCCTGGAGTGTTCCCACATAACCTGAAGTGTAAACATTGTATTAATAGCATATGCAGTAAAAGAGGATACGCTCATTTTTTGGAACACATTTATTTTGTACTTGGATTTTCATATCATTAGGCAAAGATGATTTCAAGAAGTTCTCACATGAGCTCACTGCCTTAGTCTTCATCACTTCCATCTTGCTGAGGCATCTCACCATCATCAATTTGGGGATCCCAGAGGTAATCCTTATCAAGGATCAAGGTAATGATCCTAGACAGGAAAATAGTGAGCAGTATACAATGCAACCTTCCCGGGAGAGTAGAGTAGACCCCTCCAGACTTGCCCAGGCACTGTACCAGGCTTCAGGAGCCCAAAATCCCACTCAACAGGCCCCCTTTGTATGGACATGGGGCTCTTTGATGCAGACTTCCCTTGGTGCTGTTGAGTTTGTTACTAGTGTTAAAAGCAATGTGTAGCTAAGATAGCGGAATTTTCTGAAAAATAAAATCAAAAAAGTAAACATACAAGGCCCAAAGTTTCCAATCAAATGTCAGTACAAAGCTAATATTAATGCTTACCAATATGCCCTGTCCTCTTTGGTACAAGGTCTGCCATCTTTAGTGGTATACAGCTGTTGTGGAGCACTAGCTAATCATGAGTTAAGCCTGAAAATCTTGCACACTCACACTAGTGATAGTTATCTCAAGTACCTTTAACTCGTACCCTAAAGTAACTATAACTTCAGGCCCCACCATGCACAGTGTTGTTATCAATGATGTCATTTCTGATGTTGCAGTGATGTGATCAATGATGTCATTGAACATGTAGGCAATTAGCAGTGAAAAGAGCAATATATAGTTACTTAAGGGCATAAGCCATAGTTACTTAAGATAACTATAACTGGTGAGTTTACATGGTTTTGTTCATTTAAAATGGTATCTTTACCTCACATTTTCATCTAACTATAATGCCCAATTACCCTTTGTTTTTTTCAGTGAATTTGCAACTATTTCCATGTAAAGTTACATATTGTTACAATTGCAAGTTAACCTTACTTTAAACCTCACTTTAACCTCTGTTTTTTTCAGTGAACTTCTAGGGTTTTTAATGTAAGATAAGATGCCCATCACTGTGCGTGGTGTCAAACAGCACTAAAGTAATTAGCAAACAAATAAATCCATTTGTTATTGAAATATATGTCTATATATATATATATATATATATATATATATATATATATATATATATATATATATATATATATATATATATATATATATATATATATATATATTACCTACTGGTGGTCACCAGTAGGTAGTTATAGTTAGGACCTAGTTACCATAGGAAAATGGCAACATTCTATTCTCAATAACTTTGGCGCCGATTGACTAATCTTCGCAAAATTTTCAAAACTAATTCTTTGTTGAGATCAGCTCCTATTTTGAAAGTTTGGGATTGATTCGTCAAGTGGGTGCCGAGAAAAAAGGGGGTCAAAAAACGTGTTTTCACCATGTTAATTTCCATAGGAATCTTTAGACAAGGCTACAGGTCGAATGGGTGAACGGAATTACCCCAAATTTGGCACGGAGAAGGGTCTTGCTCTAGAAAGCACACTTTTGTTTATTTGGTGTAAATTTGTTCAGTAGTTTTTGAGATGTATAAAAATTTACAGATATCGATATTTGGAAATTCTACCATCTGAATGGCTGAGGCGTTATGAGCACGAGCTTGTTGCTGATTGGCTGCGAGCGCTGCGAGCGGTTGCAACTAGGAAGTGTTGGCCTCCATTTTGTGATTCCATTGAAGCGAGTAATTTGAAAAAAGGGGGAAAAAAGGGGGAAAAGAGGGAAATAGGAGGGTAGCAGCACTGTAACCTCTGTGGGGTGTTTAGGGTGTGCTATAGAGTGGTTGCGAAGCGAAGTATTTACCCCTACCGGTGTGTAAGTGGTGGGCTACGTAAATTAAGTGAGGTATTGGGTAGAGTCTGATGCGGGTACGGTGAGCTGGTGCAGGACTCGGGGATTAAAGCGTGAGCCCAAATTATGTGTCTTATGCTGTGAAGCCATGTGCCGTGGCCACTGCACTACAGTTGTGGAAGTAGTGTCCGGATGTGTTTATGACTACTAGGACGAACTACTGACCCATACTGGTATGAAAATCCTGGGGTACGGAATATATGTGAGGTATTGTCTAGAGTCTCATGTTGCTAAGCTGAGCTGCTGCCAGAGTCGGGGATTAAAGCGTGAGCCCAAACTGTGTGTCATATGCTGTGAAGTCGTTTGCTCTGGCCGCTGTGCCACATCTGTGCAAGTAGTGTCAGCATGTAGTTATAGGTACTTGGATGAACTTTTGTTTAGAACATTGTAGCTTGTGTTTGGTGCTTAGGTGGTGTTGTATAGGGAGTGCGAAGGTAATCAATATGCTATTTGTAGAGCGCAAACTACTCACCCCTATGGGTGAGTAGAGCTGGGGATCAATGCGAGAGGTCATGCTGCAAAGTGAGATGGTCTGGTCGCTGTGCCACAGCTGTGTGGAGAATAAATTTTGGCAAGGGTGTGGGAGTTGGCGTTATATGGCCCTAAAATAGGGGGCCTAAGTTGTAAGGTATAGGGTGGCTCTAAAAAGAGCCCTTGTGTTCATTAGTTGGCGCTACATATAAGTGCGGATGCACAGCTTCAGGTTAATAAGAAAAACTCGGTTTCCCTTATCTGTGAAGTGTACTCCATCACTTCTGTATATATCCGCCATAGCAAAACGTATGTTGTTGTTGTTGTATATGAACCCCATTTTGTGGTCTCTGAGGTATGCAGAGACAGCTTTGTTGACTTTTTTCCGAGAATTTTCAATCTGAGGACAACATTTTTGGACCATTTCCACTTCTGTCTTTGGCATATATTGGAATATACAAAGACAGTTTGAGGCAAAAGTAACATCAATTGTCCAAAGGTGTCCTTCATAAGCATTTCCAAATCTACCCCAGTCAATGTGCCTAGGTCGTTTCCACCACAGTGCACAATCATGAGGTCAGGGTGTTGGAGATGCAAACAGGTTTTAACCAAAGGCAACAATTGGTGCCACTTCAATCCTCTCTGTCCAAACCATTTTATGTCCACATTTTGTAAAACTAGGTCTAAGTCAATACGTCTCTGTTCTGCATACCTCTTGCACCAGAAAACATAGCTATGTCCTATGATCCACACTAGCATTTTGAAGGAATGGCTGGAAGGTATGGAAAGATGTCTGTAGCTCATGCAGTTCCTTCGTAGAATAAGAGATATGTTTAAAGATGGGGAACAAATTTCTTTTCGCATACAAAACGGTACCTGATTGGGAGATGAAAAGCATTGTTTATGAAAAGCAGTTTGCACGTACATATTATAGGATAAAATTTGCTCAACTCAACCACACCTGCTACTTGCATTTGGAAGGCACTGTTCGAACTTAAAATAATCGTGAACTTTTAACCTGCTCGTGCCGTTAAATGTTCGAGAAAATGTTGCAAAAAATATTGTTATGTTTAAAAAAATTGATGAACTTTTAACCTCCACGTGTTGTAGAATGTTCTAGAAAGTGTGTTGATAGAATACACTGCATTTCTGACTTCGATGTGTACTTGAATATTAAAAATACTATTTATATGGAAAAGTAGAAAGACAGTGATAGAGAGAATTTTTGAAAGCTAAAAGAATCAAGGAACTATTGTAATTTGTTCTTGATTACCTACTGCCGGTCACCAGTAGGTAGTTATCACTGTTAATGGTCTGAAAGTGCGGTGTGAAACCGAGAGTCTAAACCGTGAGGTCATTGCTGTAAAGTGATGTGGTCTGGTGTTTGCAACATACATGTGCAAGTAGTGTTAGTAGGCGTTTATACCATACAGGGAGTGGGAAGCGAACTACTGACCGCTACTCTGTGTTCATAGTATACCGGAAGCAGGAAGCGAAGCAGTTACGCCTACCAGTGTGAAGACTTGGGGATGAAACCGAGCTGATTGCCGTAAAGTGATGGGCTCTGGGCGGTGTAGAATACTAGCCGCTGTAGAATAACTGTAAAAGTAGTGTTAGTATGCGTTTATAGTATATAGGGAGTGGGAAGCAAACTACTCATCCCTACTGGTGTGAAGACTCAGGGATTAAACCGTGAGCCTAAATTGTGAGCTCATTGCTGTAAAGTGATGTGCTCTGGGCGCTGTAGCATACTTGTGGAAGAAGTGTTAGTTTACGTTTATACAATATAGGGAGTGGGAAGCGAAAGTCTTACCCCTACCGGTGTCAAGACTCGTGAATGAAACTATGAGCTCATTGCTGTAAAGTCATGTGCTCTGTGTAGTATTCCATTGTAAGTCATAGAAGAATGTTAGTATGTAATTCTACTAGAATCTAAGGGGCATATTATCAAGGAACGGCATTAAAATTATCGCTGCTTTACCGGCAGGAAACTGCCGCTAAAATGACGATAATGGGCTTGATAATATGCCGTAGAGAATTCCAATAAAAGCCCATGTTAACACGAGAACATGGGCTTCTATTGGAATTCTCTACGGCATATTATCAAGCCCATTATTGCTGTTTTAGCGGCAGTTTCCTGCCGCTAAAGCGCCAATAATTTTAACGCCGTTCCTTGATAATATGGCCCTCAGTATGTAATGTTAGAATGTAGGGCTGTCATGAGGTGAACCTTGGGGAGTTTGCTGTCTGCTCCTGTTGGTGGTTGTTTCAGGTGTCTTGTTATCTTGTAATAAATCTACTTATTGGATTCACTGCTGTCTGCCTCTATACTACATAAATTTAGCGACGAGTGGGTGAAGGCAAAAAGAAGGCACCACTCAGCAATATTTCAAAATTGTTTGCGTTGTGCTGAAGACCCGTTTTGTTCGTGTAGCTGTTTCTACTCATGCCAGGGTCGTCGGCTCCTTGAACTGTGTCATAGGATTTATATTTTGCTTCCTCTGCTTCTTCACTACATTCTGGTCGCTGTACTACACGTGTGTAAGTAGTGTTAGTATGCGTTTATACTAACAAATGCATCATGGTAGTAGGGAGGGCGACCTCTCAGGCGCAGCTCATACAATGTCCCGGGGTGTGCATTTGCTGGACATTTGTGTTTGCTATTAGAGGGTGGTGCATGACGTCTACCCTGTGATAGCAAATACTTGGTCGACTACTTGAAGCGAGAGGAGGAAAACCTCGTATCTCTGTAATAGAGGGGGATGCGGTTGGTAAAAAAGGAGAGAAAAGAACAAAAAAAAGCGGGGTCTCGCCCATTCTTTTAAATGAGGCCCCTGGTGGGTGGGTAATGTTCCGTGGCCAATCCAATTATTATATTGCGGGGTCTCTGTAGGACTGGGGATCTTAATGTCACATGTAAATTAGGCGCGGAAGGGCACAGAGACCTTTTGCAGCCTAGGGGAGCGCCACCTTCCCGGGTATTGTTTACTAATTGTTCGGGGGGTTCGAGGCCAACTGAAGTCCGGGGATCGCAACACTCCGGGTCTTTATTTACATATACAGGGTGGGCCATGGCAGTCCCTGAAGCCTCGGTGGTCCTAGGCAGTGCCAAATTTGTTCTGTAATCACACGGGCAGTACTTATGGTGTTATAAAGTGATACACTCATAGAACCCTTGCAGTTGTACAATTACCCAGGCTTCATTTGTCTAATAGTCAGTTAGAATATGTTTGGTAGGTGCACTCTAATATTAAATAATGTTGTCCTTAAAATCTCCTATAAACAGATGATTTTCACAATAAACAATAGACAAGTGTCATCAGAAAAAGAAGACCTATACACTCAGTTATTTATTTGAAAAAATAAGTAACCTTTATTAAAACAGAAATAAATAGAAATGTAACTTTAATAGAACAGTATAATAAAAAAAAACGTGGGTTGGACTCCAGTGGAAGCAGCGTAGGAAACCTGCAAGACAAAAATGAAACATAAGTATGTGTGCTATGTGGAAGAGGTAAAGAAAGGTAGTATGAATGATAGGACCATAGTGAGAATGGAAGGAAGGGGAGGGAGAGTCAAAAGAAAAGAGGGAGGAGGAGACAGAGCGTCGGCCTATTGCACTCAGCCCTTAGTGTTTACCCTCCGTCACCCGTTTGTCTAGGACGCTGGGGTCTGCGAGAAAGAGTGTGGTTCAGCAAGTCTTTAAAATTAACTACATGAGGCCAGAGATTATGGGCCATATTATGAAGGAAGGGTGATAACATTATCGCCGCTTTAGCGGCAGGAAACTGACGCTAAAGCAGCGATAAGGGGTTGATAATATGCCCTTGTGAAATCCCTTGGAAGCCCAGGTTCTGGTGTGAACCTGGGCTTCTATGGGAATTTACAAGGGCATATTATCAACCCCATATCGTCGCTTTAGCGGCAGTTTCCTGTCGCTAAAGTGGTGATAATGTTATCACCGTTATTTGATAATATAGTCCTACATTATTAGCTACGGGAAAATCGCTTGCATGTACCTGTGCACCCAGGGTGCTGCACCCCAACCCCTTCCCCCGCACTGTGCTTAATTGTAGGTCTTGCACACCAAGGCTCTACTGCTCACCTGCCACCACTGGTGTGTCCCATGATGTGTTGGTGCAAGCTCCTAGTCCGGGGTATGTTTGTACGATAGACCAGGTCTCTGGTATGGGACGGTGTCTTGATACCACGATGGAAGGTGTCAGAATGCCAGGGCATCATTGCGGGGTCAGCTCCCGCTCCGCCCTTCTTGTGGCAATCAATGGAGTGTCTGAAAAGGGAGAAATTATTTAATGGTGGAAACGTCTGGAGGTAAATGAAAGTTTATTTCAAGCTTGATAGAAAATAGGAGTTGAGTGCATCCTTAGTTTTTGAAGTACGATCTACCAACTGTTAGTGGTAATCGTGGTTCAAAGAGGAGTTGGAGTGCACGAGAATACACAAGGTTAAATAATAATATGTTATGTCAACGTTCACATACAAAGGAACAGAGCGCATGCTAGAAGCATAATGTGTGCGTGTAGTGCAGTGGCGGGAGCCTGTGTGCATGTACACTTAGTAAGGAGCTCACTACAGTGTCCTAAAAGCCAACGCCACGTGTCTGTAGGTCACCGCTGCCCGCTGGCTCAGGCCTACAGTACGGTCCAGCAGGTCCTTAAAATTAGACCGATGTGCCTGAATGAGGTCAGAGATCACATCATTACGCACAGCAACATCGCTTTTTCGCACGTGCGCACTCAGGGTGATGTACTCCATCCGTCCCGCAGAACCGCCCTCAACAGTTGTCTGTAGGGCAGCGCTGCCCGTATGTTCAGGCCTACCTTATGGTATAGCAGGTCTTTAAAATGAGACAGTGATGTGACTGAATGAGGTCAATGATCACATCATAACACATGGCAATATCGCTTATTCTCATGTGTGCAGTCTGGCTGATGCATCCCATCCCTCCCGCAGCACCGCACTGAAGAGGTGTCTGTAGGGCAGCGCTGCCTGCTGGCTCAGGCCTACAGTACAGTCCAGCAGGTCTTTAAAATGAGACAGAGATGTGACTGAATGAGGTCAAAGATCACATCATAACACATGGCAATATCGTTTGTTCGGACCTGCGCAGCTAGGCTGAAGCACCCCACCCCTCTGGCCACAGTGCGCTCAATTGGAGGCCCTGTGCACCCAGGCCGCTCTGCTTACCTGCTGTCATTGTTGTGTGAGCAAACACTACGGGCAGCAGTGCTCACAATTCAGATGGAGTGTTGATTGCAGGGGAGTGTACACCTCATGGATCCCTTTCGTAGACAACGGGCAGTAGGGCTCACAATTTAGAGCCTGTGTTGATTGCAAGAATGGAGTAAACCTCATGGATCCATTTCTTTTTTTTATTGCGCATTGTGATATACGAGGTGGATGCGGCAAATCATTTGAGGTAGTGTGGAAAAAGAGGGACGTGTGGTGTCATGGTTATCCTATTTATGCGTACGCAAAGTGGGCTGGGCTTGCGTACGCCAGGCCAGCGTAGGGGTGTGAATAATTATTCCGGGGACTTGGGCATTGTTCAGTTCCTGCCTGGCCAGGAAGTGTACTTATGTGTGTTTCTTTTGTAGTTTTGACCTCTCAGATTGTGCAATTTAGATTAGTGTAGCACGTATCGTTAATGAGATGGCATGTGATCTAGGATGTGCAGTGTGCCCGTGGCTGATGATGCTCCTTAGAATCAGCAATACCCAGGCCAAAAGGCAGCACAATAATGCAGACACACACACCAGGGGCATCGTGTAACACATATTAGTTTTTTGACGGAAAGTTTGAGATGCATGGCAATCACACGTGGAAGGCTAATGTACAGAGCATGAATATTGATCAAGATGATCGTGGCATGTTGTGTGTAGTATAAGATATGTGTACACTTTTCAAAAAAGCTTTCTAAGCAGAAGATGTGTCTCTCATCAAACGCTGTAGAGAGAATGAGTAAAATGGGTGTGGTCGTACAACTGTGACAAGGGAAATGTTATGAACCAATCAAATGCTTTTTTTTAAGGTCACATGGCAATCGCGCACCAAGCGCGCAAGGAGGCCGCACCCGACGCGATTTTGACAAAATATATTTATCATAATATAAGTTTATTACAGTTAGAAATATATAAATGTTTAAAATAATTTAGATTTTCGCTTGCTCTTGTATACTGTTTAAAGTTATTTAGCAGTTAGAAATATATAAATGTTTAAAATAATTTAGATTTTCGCGTGCTCTCGTATACTGTTTAAAGTTATTTAGATATACTTTTGAGACAAAAAAAAAGGGAATGGCGTACCTGGCGTGATACTATACGTCTGTCACGTAACGCAGGGCCTGGCAGTGTGTATTCGTCGAATACGCAATGCGCAGCAGGCGCGACCCCATACGTACATGACATAACGCGTGGCTTGGTACTGCGTACCCGTCGGATACCAAAGTAGCACCTGGGGTGACTTCATGCGTATATGATGCTACGTGGGACGCGGTGCCACGAACTCGTCAGATACGAAATGCGCATCATTTACGAGTTTAGCAATATGGCGGATAGGATTTGCCTGGTTATGGAGCTTGGTAATTGGTGAAATTGTGGTTAACACCATTCCTGATCCGCCCAACTCCTGGGTGTGCTATTAAGCTGTAAGATTTTAGGGGTCCAGGATGCCCACAACTGTTCCCCCCTCTGATAAACCATGGATGTAAATGGTTTGTAGTCAGTATCCATTCTAGGCCATCATACGAGAGATAGTATTTTGCTTTGCCTACTCAAATTGTGTATATAATGGAATTTTATGACTATGCCTTATGACTTTCTTGTGGGAAAACTTGAGCTCAGTACATGAGTCTTCAGTTGACATTGATGGCAATCCAATGATGAATGCTAGAAGCCTGATTGCTTTACTAGGAAAGATATTTCCAATGTCATAGGTCTAATCTGTATATTAGAAAAGTTATAGTAAAGGCAACAGTCCTGAATTATTGAATATGAAAAAGCATATGCACTATGCATAGGCATTGAAGGATGGATTGTTATTTCTCTCAATTAAATCCTCATTATAGGCATTTTGTCACATGAAATGTCACAGATTACCATTATAGGTAAGGATTTTGGTGCTGATTGCCACCTCTTACAAATTTGAATGGGAGAAGATTTACACTGTAATAATTTGTGCTGGTATTTCTTATTAGCTGTCTGCCAGACCTAGTAATACTAAACAAAATCATTAAATAATACATACATCCATATATATAAATATATATCCATAGTAATATATAGGACCTTTGGGTCAGCTCTGTTCTGCCATTGGTCTTTCTGAGTGTCATTTCCACTCTTTCCATCCATAACAGTGAACTCATCCATAACAGGGAACTGCTTGGGGTCATAGTTCAGTCCGCATCGGTCATTGGCTATCTCCCCAGTGAATGATGGCATTTTCTGATCATTACAACTGTACATTCATATAAAAATGAATGTACTTCAGTGTAAGAGCTCATTGGCCTCTCCTTTAGTTTTGAGTGCTCTCCTTTTATAGTTCCCCCTTTATTTATTTGCTGCTTCTCTTTCTCTTTTACTGTTTCATAAGAGAATACCGTAGATCTCGAGGAAGTGATAATGGGTCACTTTCTTGCCACTAATTTCATCTGCCATGTACCACATCCCATGTAGCCACTTCCTCTAAACAAGGAGACCATTATTGAAGCTGTTGTTCATAGTATCATTGTTTTACCATTCAGAGATAGCCAAAACGTTGGTTCTAAACATGAAGGTCATGATTGAAAACGTTTAAACAATAAAATATTTACAATACCTTTACAATATGGACACCAGCTTTTCTGCTTTTTTTTATTATTGCAAACATATACCCACCATATTTAGCAAACACAAGATGATGGATGGCGTGCTGAAACTTTTCAACCACTCACCCCCAGTCACAGATCTGGGTTTAATCCAATGTTCTTTTGCTCACTATGCCACCCCAATTTGGACCCAGCCATATGCAAATCAGCCTTGCCCCTGTTACTCATGGGACCAGTCAACATCAAATCTATCTAATCTAACATATACCGAAAACAAAAATATTAGAAACAAAAATATTGTGACTTATAACTAACCATAGACTATGTCTAAAATATTGAAATCAGCAATATCGACTAAATAAATATAGTTAAAACAAGTAATAAGTAGCAGTACAAATTACACAAAACACAATATTTAAACAAACAATATATCCTACAATAGTAACTACAATATATAAATAAATTATAATATTTTACTTACCCAAAATAATACATTTAAAGTATATAAACAGAAAACTTATCCAAATTATACACTGTACATATTTACATCCCACTTACATGCAACACATATTTAAATTTGCAAACAATATTATTTCTTCACTTAAAATAAATACATATAATAATAAATAACATAGGTTCCAAATAAGGACATAACTGAAAAACTAAATGAAATGGAACAAAAACAATGAATAATATTAAACTATACAAAACTATAATCAATAAAATAGCTTAACCAATTAAACAAACAATATAAAAGCCACAGTAATTTAACCAAAGAATAGCTAAAAAGACATCAAACATTTTAAGAGGAGGAAACTCTGCCGGATTTTCCCTGCAAAAGAGAAGTCTGCAAAATATACAGCCGTACATCCACTTTCCAAATAAGTATCAATTGTATTTAAAATTCAAAGTTAAATAATTTTAGCTTTAAAAAACTATTCTTAATGAACAACTACTAGCACATTTTATAACGTTTATCGTTTTGTACAGATTATTCAACCTTCAACTAAATTACATTGACAACTACACATTACAGACCACAAAAAAAGTAAATAGAATTTAAAAAACTGCTTTAAATGTACTAAAAGAGCAACAGTTAAAACACCAAATACCCTAAAAGTCATTAAACATCAAATATATAATATATACTAAACCAAACAAGGAAACGGTTCAATATCTGTACCCTAAGGTGCAGGTCGCACCTCTCCTGACCAATCTCTCACCTGCCCCCCTGAATATTAAGTGAAAAAGGAAAAGAAAAGCTGTTTAGCTAACATGGTGTGCAACCTTACAACCCCCACCATTTGCCGGGGGTGATCCACTTGATCCAAAACTTTTAGGCCCACTGTAGGTCGCACCACTTTGAAAAGTCCAAATAACAGTGTCCATCCAGTGATGTTTATATTTTCAAATCTTGCTCTTTATTCTTCTTACAATGTGATAGTTCATAAACAGCCAACGCGTTTCGTTCTTGCAAAAGAACTTCGTCAGGGCTGAAAAAAACATTTTAAAATACATATGTAATACAAACTTCGATAAAATTGTAAAACTAGCATGATACAGTTAAATTGTGAATTAATCACAAAGACCTATTGACAGAAGTTACGATTAGCATCCAACTGGTGAATTCCACACGTCCAATGATAGTACGTAACAATTTGTATAAAAATTGAATTGATGGATTAATAAACCATTGCTATTTCATATCCACATTCCTGATAGGGCAAGTCACATGAAAAACATCTTAATATATGATGTTAATACAACACTGCAAATGCACTCATTAAAGGTTCATAGTCCAATTCACTCAACATGGCTTTTACTAAACACATGGATTCCATATCATTATTGAAATCATTTTTGAAAAATTGTTCGGTCTAATCATTAGTTATGTTCTAATTAGATAAACAATCCGATAAGGATTAAATGCGCCTACCAATTGTTTCTTTGGCTTTTGGACAGCATTAATTATACACTGTGCAGGACGCAGCCAAAATTTTCCTGGTCATTTCATATTTGCTGGGTGTGCAGATCCTTCAATATTGTAATTATTCATCAATTTTGCCGTTTATTTTAGACTCCGGTGTTATAAGTCATAAGTCTGAAATCCCAACGGGTGTCTCTGGGCTAATGTGCCTGTAATGTAATAACACCATGTCGATAATAATCATAAGTAACCATGGTCTTGTATTATAACCTCCCACAGTTTAAACGCCACGCTATGCATATCGAATAGACGAACCTCAGTTTGACAGACCCTACACACCTTAAGACTGAAATTGTGCGTCCTCAAGTGTGAAGGACTTGATCTTAGGCCAATACCTCACCACGTTTGAATAGCATTGTAAAACCCTCGCATCTTCCAATACGGAGTAACAAAATACCGATAAACCAACGGTTCGTTTTTAATTTACGAGCCTAAACGTACGCGACTTTTCGTATTACTGTATTCGGACAGCCACGTGCAACTTCCAACCCCACGTGGGTCCGTGATTGATAGCTCTCAGTGCAAATACGCCAACTGGTGAGAAGTCCAAACAATGAAAATACAAATTAGCGAGAGCTTTACGATTCCCAACAAAACAGTTTACCGTCCCTACATGCCAGGGAACTCAAAGTCAGACATATGGCGAATTTTCCAAATTGCATTCATATGCACAACCACAAAAACCCCATGCTCTAAACAGGACATTCCATAGTCCGAGTTAATCCGAAAAGCCATTATCTACTCCCTCTCACCTCTAAGCCATATACGCTGACGGACAACTGGATGTTTCTAACGGGTCTCCAACAAAGTCGCGCGAGCGTCTTTCCGTATTTTAAGTAAGGAGCCACGCAGGTCACATGACCCTACGTTAGTTTAACAATTGTGCTAGGTGCCATCTCAAAATACCAGGAACCAAATGAGTTCAGGAAAAGCCACGTTAAAGAGAGATACTGTTGTTGTGACGAACCTGACCATGCCACACCTGTTACAAGGATCACTACATTCTATCCGTTCTACAAAATCAAGGGGGTTCATCCTAAGGTCACGCATGCCGCTTTAAATATTATATAAATACAGCGACTCAGACCCCATATCATTACCTATATTGTCAGTTTAACAGGGTCAATCTCTGGGATCCCGGGCGCCACAATCCATGCGCCTGCCGTATCCTGAACAACACCCACTTCAATGATATCCAAAGGCCCCAAACGTATTCCCCTGGCATAGATTGTCTCCTAATTCAAAAGTATAATCAGCCTACAGCTGATAATCTAATGTTATTACAGTCACATCATCCAGATAGCATAATTATTTCATCCAAGTTAAATATCTGATATTCTTGATCTTATGAAAAGATTCCAAGAAAGGAGGCAGAATACCTCCACACATACCTAATTGACACAGTATATTTCAGTTTGTTATTTACTTCCATGGGGTCCCAGATTGTTTTTATAAAGAAAAATGTACTACCTAATCCTGCAGGGGAGCTCCTAAACTACGGAGAACCCCCACTGCAGAGTAATATGTTATCACAATATCATCAATGTCAGGGATCCTACCTTCTAAGTCCTGGAAGCGCTTACCCCCTGGTGTTTATAAGTTACGACCAGCCGAACGGTCAGTGATCAACTACTGTTATGTTCACAAAAGCCAGATATCATGATCATTGAATTCAGGTAGAATATTTAATATTCCTATTCTTGTTGATTCAATGGGATCACAGCCTGATTTCATAAGAAATAGTGTAGTTCATCATCACTATTATGTCCCTTATCAGTGCTCCGTAGTCTACATATCCAACCCGCTTCGTTGCGTCTTAATGCAGTCTCTCTGTCTCCCCCCCGTGATCTTATTGGGACATGATCTATGCCATGAAACCAAATTTCTGGTCTCCCTCCATGTTGTTCGTTCATATGTAATGTCATGGGGTATCTTGTGTCCCGGTTGCGAATAGCCCGTACATGTTCCTGAATTCTGTTTTTAAGGGGTCTAATAGTGCTCCCCACATAAATCATGTCACAGCTGCAACCTATTACATATGTCACATATGTTGTTTTGCACGTAATGGTATGTCTAATGGTAAAGGTCCGTTGTGTGTTGTAACTGAACTCCTTTAATTTGTTCTTTCCAAATTGACAAACATTGCAATTTGTGCAAGTAAAAAAGCCATTCAATGGTCCAGGTAACCAAGTAGCTCCAATATTTTCCTTATAGGATACATAGCTAGGGCATAGCATTTCCCTCAAGGTTCTGCCCCGTCTATATGTGATTTTAGGTTTTTGGGTGATTACTTCCTTAACCCCAGGTATTTCATGGAGCAGAGACCAATATCTACAGAAAATTCTATATATGTCCTGACTTTGTTTATTGAACCTAGTCACCAAACCGATGGGGACTGATCGGTTCTTGTTCTTGTTCTCAATAGAATTCATGTGATTGGTACTTGCTAATGTACTCTCCCGGGATTTGGCTAGGGTGCGTTTTTCTGCATTATTCAGAGTCGATTGTTTATATCCCCTTTGTTTGAACCTAAGTTTGGTTTCTTTCAGGTTCTTCAAAAAGGATGTCCTGTCACTGCAATTTCTACGTATCCTAATCGTTTCCCCATATGGGATACTGTGAATAGTAGCCTTAGGATGTGCGCTGGTTGCATGTAGAATGCTGTTGCTATGAGTCGGTTTGCGGTACAGGGTACTTTGAATCCTATTGTCACAAGCCACAAATGTTATATCCAGAAAGTCAATCCTCTCAGTAGAGTATGACATAGTTAAGGTCACATTACATGAATTATCATTTAGGAACATAAAATAACCATCAAGTTCAGCCTTGGTGCCTTTCCAAATTACAATATTATCATCGATATACCTCCCCCAGAACAGGATATTTTCCATCCAAGGGGAGGCATATCTACCCCAGGCATGTTCCTGTTCCCAGAGTCCCATAAAAAGGCCTGCGTACGAAGGAGCAAATTTGGCTCCCATCGCAGTACCTTGTAGCTGGTGAAACCATTTTTTATCATGTAAGAAAAAGTTTTTCGAGAGTATCAATTCCGTCATCTCAAGTAGCATGTCATTGTGTTCAAACCATTCTGCTGATCTTGTGTTCAGAAAGTGTTTTATTGCCCGTAGGCCTGTTTCTTTTTTGATACATGTATATAGGCTGACCACATCAAAGGTGACAAAGGATAGTCCCTCTACCCATGTTACATCCTCAAATTTATTGAGGATGTCCTTGCTGTCTTGTATATATGCTGGCAGATTTTTTACCAGCGGTTGCAAAAAGGAATCCACATATTCTGATAAGCTCGCTGAGGAAAACTTTTCTAAGAAGACAAAACTTCTCTAAACAACTTACAAGTAAGTTTTGAAAAAAATGAAAATGTATTTTCAACTGTATATTAATAAACAGCATTTATTCAATAACAATTTTTCTATATTCATATTATTAAAGTAAATACAGACATAATGGCAAAAGGTTCAATATGTATATTATCACAGAAGGGGAAACGTACTGTGTTTCATGGGATACACCTACAGACAAGAAAATACTTCTGCTGCACATATTATTTTGAAATGTACCAAATAGTATTCTAATGCATGTTATGGGGTAGAGGGCAAGATGGCGTCCACTGGCTGGACGTGTGTGTGAGTGGCTCCTGTGTTGTTCGCCTATCCTCCACATTGAGGCGTATAAAGGGTCGAGAAGCTGGAGCAGTGTATACGGCAGAAAATTAAAATATTATGAAGGCCTGTAGCTATAATTGAGGAAGAGAAACAAAGTAACAGAAAAGCATCGAGAGAAACTCTTAACCTTTCAGCCTCTCAGTGTGGCGGTTTGTAAAACACGACGGACTAAGTTTCAAGGAGCAGGGTAAGGCACGGCTCACCTGTGGTGTGCTCCTGTGGAGGCTGCGATCTGACTTGAGTACTGCTAGCCGGCGGGGAACGGTGGTGAAGCGGTGGTGTTGGTGCGGCTGTCTCGGACTTGTGGAGGTAGTGGACTGGAGGAGTGGAGACATTCCAGGCCGTTGCCCCGTGCGGCGTGTGGCCAAAAACGCAGCTGAAGCAGGGAAGGAGGAATGTATCAGTGAACAGAGTAGGCAGAGTCAGGCAGGAGGCTGTGGAGGCTGTGGTCTGACTGGAGTACTGCTTGCCGGCGGGGAACGGTGGTGAAGCAGAGTCAGGCAGGAGCGGGACAACCAGGTGAATTGCTGGCTAAATGTGAAATAATGAAGCAGTGTGTTCCCTGGCTAGAGGCGCTGTAACAGTGTGCAAGCAGGAACATACCGGTGACATGAGAGGAGGCGCTGCTGGCGAACAGAGTGATAGATGTTTGAGAACCTGCAGTGGGGGGGCTAGCTGAAGTGGTGGTGTATGTCTGTGAATACCTTTGGCTGAGCAAAGTACGTTTGTGCTAACCCTGTGTATTATCAGACACCCGTAATAGTGGCTGGGAGCGTGATGCCGCCTAAAGCAGCCCGTGGTGGTAAAACAAGAGGTGCAGGTGAAGCCTTGGTGGGGACTAGAGCAGCGCTAGCGGGGCGCAATGCTAGAGGAGCTGCAGGAGGAGGTGATTTGGACAATAATCTTCAAGGCAACGAGCAAGAACCCGTGATTAGGAAAGTTCCACAGATATTCCAGGCTGCGACCAGGAAAAAATCATTTTTGCCGCATGGGGTTAATAGTACATTGGAGGAACAAGGAATAAGTAATAAGGAACAATCTGCTAGTGATAGTGCCATTAATATGGAGGTAACAGTAGGTAATAATGAGGAAAAAGGGGTACCAGAAATAATAGATCCAAATGCTGGAGTAAACGCTGACAGGATGGATGTTACCATCAAGGAAAGTGATTCAAGGGAGAAGTTTTTTTCCCTTTCTGAACCTTCGAGTATGTCTGATGATGAGGGCAGTCTAGCCCATAAAAACGACTCCCTGCAAGGGTCACTAGTAAGCGTTGGCAGTGATTTGAATAGTGTTGCTCAGGAGGAAGGAAATTCAGAGCATACAGAATTGCTTACTGGCCGCAAACAAAATGTAACCAAGGAAGGAGGGACTGGAGCAGAGGCAATGAACTTTCCACAGTGAGATCTCTCCTCCTCAGCTGAGATGACCCCAGATGGTATTAATCTATCTGACCAAGCAACGGGTGGGGTGATGGAAAATCCACAGGATGAAATCTCGCTGGAGTTAATCTATAGATGTTTGTCAGATCATAGGATGGAAACGCGTTCAGAGAATTTGAAAACCCATATGGCTTGTTGTAAGCTTCAAAATACTGTTAGAAGACTAGCTAAAACATGCAATGACGTCACAGATCGAATGGCTGAAGCGGAGAACCGAATTTCAACACTCGAAGATCAAATGGAGGCACAGAGGCTATAAACGCCAATAAGGATGATGTGCAGGCTAAACTTGTTGATTTGGAAAATAGGCTTCGCAAAACAATCTTAGAACTTTGGGAGTGCATTAGGGGATTGAGGGGCAAGATGTTTGCAAATTTGTCGTTCAATTATTTGAGCTTTTCCTGAACTGAAGGAGTGGAATTGGGCTGTGGAAGTGCAAAGGGCACATAGATTCCCATTCAGGCAGAGAGTTGCAAAAGGAGGGCAAGGAGGGCAAATCGAAATGAAACCACGGGCGATTTTGATCTCTTTGAACAATTTTTTCAGACGTTATATGACTTGGCACGACCGGACAAGAAGAGGATGGGAAAGGGAACACAATTTTTTGTTAGACCAGATTACTGTCACCATATGGTAGAAAAAAGGTGGCAGTTACATCAACTGATTACCCCCTTTCAGGCAAAGGGGGCACAAGTCTTTTTGCTAAACCCTGCCACTCCTAAGGTTGTTTGTTAGGGGCAAACACGATTTTTCATTTCAGAGGTTCAAGCCAGAGAGTATCTGCAATCATTGTGTAGAGATTCCTGGCTTGGCAACAAGTGTCTCCCGATTTTGCCCAGTCCATTAGCAGAACAACTTGAGCGTGATATTTTGGAGGCAGAAATCTTAAATGTGGTGAAATCAATTGCAGGGGCCAAGGCCTGTGGAGCAGACGGGCTCCCAATTGAATTTTATAAAATCTTCTCTAAAGAACTGACTCCCTTTCTGGCCAAATTATTTAATACAGTTAGACTGGGTGGCACTGTTCCCCCTAGCTTTAAGGAGTCAAGTATTATTAGCTTTGTCAAAAAAGGGAAGAACCATAAGTATGTTAATTCTTATAGGCCGATTAGCCTCCTTAATGCTGATTTTCAAAATTGTAATGAAAATTTTGGGCTCAACGTTTCACCCCGATTGCCCAGACTTTAATTCATCCCGATCAGTCTGGGTTTGTGGCAGGGAGGTCAATGTCCTCTAATATTGGATTTTAGATTCAGGCCCTAGATATCTCAACGAACAACAAAATACCAACCCTAGTTACGATGGTCGACACTGAAAAGGCGTTCGACCTAGTAAATTGGGATGCACTTTTCTTCGGAATGCAAAAATTCGGCATTCCTGTTCAGACAATTAATATGTTGAGCAACATCTATCAGGGTGCCCAAGCCCGGGTGGTAGTAAATGCCAATACTATAGGGGCAATAAATATTGATCGGGGAACTAGACAAGGTTGCCCAATGTCCCCCATCATGTTCACCTTCTTTATCGAGCCTTTAGCCATAAGACTTCGTGGAAACCCTGAAATTAAACCCCAATTAGAAGGAATGGCGAAATTAAAATGATTCGCAGATGACATAATTCTATATCTGCGTCCCGATAAGCAAGGCTATATACGAATTCAGTCAATTTGAATTAATTGGCGGATATAAAATAAATCAAAACAAAACTGAGGTTCTAACATTGAATGTGGACTGTCATTTTTTACCCCCAAATCTAAAATCCCAAGCCCTGAAGGTTGAACCTGTTAGATATTTGATATTTGGGTGTATTATTTAGTTTGAATTATTTAGCGATGCGAAACAAAATCAAAATTTTGCTCGACAGGTGGACTCTTTTACCGTTAACTCTGATTGGGCACGTAGCACTCATTAAAATGTCTATTCTTCCCTTATTGGTTTTTCTTTTTATTAATTTACAGCTCAAGATCAATTCCCACTATTTTAAAGAGATTGAGTCGATGCTCAGGGATTTTGTCTGGAATAGGAAAGCTTCTAGGGTTAAGCTGCCCATACTACAGTTGGGAACCGCTCAGGGGGGTTTAGCGCTACCAAATATCCGCACTTATTATATGGCAATGATCTTGGATCTGACAGCTCATCTATTAGAACCTAATGGTCTGTTAGATATGTTTTTTATGATAGAATGATCCAGGAGTCTGGTTCGCAAGTTCCAATATTTTAAAAAACAGCTAAATTACAAAAAAAGACCCGATACAAGACTGTCCGGGATTTCTCCAATAGATTACTGTCCTTTTTTAAACAAGCTGGGTTTGCTGGATTTAATTACTTGAAGTTAGAGGAGTGTAAAATCTTTGGGCTCCAAATCCCCTCTAGCAGGCTCAAAAGATGGAAGTACTGTGGTCTAGGAGAATTGGGTCTCGTCCTTACTTCACGTAAACTAATCAACTGGCAAGAGGTCTTAGATAGATCTGATAATCGACTTAAACCAGGGTTCCTGAAGTATCTCCAGATTGTAAACTTTATAAATAAATATAATCTGTTGCCATGCGGATGCCATCAGAACAGGTTAATGCTTTATACAAAGCTAAATTGAAGGGGGTGGGAAATTGGTATACCTTACTGAGAAAGAGTGAAGAGTCCCCCCCTGGTTGAAGAAGTTCTGGCCTAAATAACCTGGGAAACCCATTGTTCCTTGTTGGGTCAGAAGTAGGAGACTATAGCTCAGTTAGGAAGTAAGGCCCTTAGAGAAGCCAATTTTAAAAGGATGGCCTTTTTATCTCGGTGGTTGGCCTATTACACCCCGAAAGCTCAGAATAAACGTTTTTCGGGAGTGGAAAATAAATGCTTTTGATGTCAGTCTCAAGGCGGGGGGATTGGCTCCATATATTTTTTACATGTCCAAAACTTGAAGTATTTTGGTGTAAGATCTTCTCGTCAATAAGTCAGGCCATTAATAAGATACTTGACCCCGAGGCCGAGGTGGTTCTTTTTGGCATTTCAAAAAAAAGGTCCGATCTGACCAAAGCCGAAGAGACATACACGACGATTTGTTTCTTAGTTGCTCGAAAAAAAGAAAAAGAAAAAAGAAAAAAGAAATAAAAATAAGTGTCTCTCAGAAGAGTCGGTATTATTGTAAACGAAACTGGTATGAAGTGGGGGATGGGTGAACACGGGGTGGTACACAGGGCTATGAGCCCTATTGCCTGTGAATTGGGGAAAGGTTTGGGATCGTGGGGGCACGAAGGTGTTGAGTGGGGGATCGGGGGCATGGGGGAGGGAAGGGTAAGTGGGAGGGGGATTAAAAACAGAAAAAAGAATTCTTAGCAGAATATTGTTGAGCAAAATAAAAGATTTACAATTCTGGAATTCCAGGATTGGCAGGGAGCTATGTAATTTAGGTAAGATATACAGGATGGACAATGGCTAATGGGGTACGTATATGTTAATTTAATGTATGTGGCCTGTATAATAATAATAAGAGGTGAAGGGTAGCTGCAGATTTGCGGTTGATGAAACCGGACATCTTGTGTACTCAAGAGACGCATATACCTTGGGTAATGGACTAAAAGAATTGAGATATACACTTCTGGCTGCGACCAGGCAGACTTTTACTAGTAGGGGAGTTGCTATTTTAACGCGCGGTGGGATCACTGGGACAGAAAGGATAATGACAGACAACTATGGAAGATGGGCGATCACTGAAGGTATGGTGGGAGGGACTAAGTGTATAATATGTACTGTCTATGGGTCAAACTTTGATGAAGCTGCTATATTGGAGAGCTTAAATGTAGAACTGGCTCTGTGGCCTACCCCCTTGATCCTGTGTGGGGACTTCAATATACATACGGATGGGCAAGGTGTTGATGATAAAAATGTCAAATATATGGGTCAAAACCAAAGGTTTTCAGAGCTTTAAAACAATTGTTGAAGGACCATGGGTTCGTAGATGTGTAGTGGTCTTTATATGATTTTGATCCAGATTTTACTTTCTATTCATATCCTCATGATGAATTAGTGAGACTGGATTATGTATTTATGCCCAGGTCCTACAAAGTTGGTGCAAAAATGCAGGTATGGCCTAGGATAACGGCAGACCATGGCCCATTATTGCTAGATATATAGAGCTTAAGGCAGGCAAAAGTTAGGAGGGCATACACGTTCAATAGGAAATTGTTAATGGATAAAGATTTTATTGATCATATGCCTAATTGGGTTGATCAATTTTTGGAGGTGAACAGGGGATTCACTTCAAATCCTATAGTATGGGACACTCTTAAAGCGGGAATTCGTGGAGAGGCACAACGTTTTGGATTGGCCAAACAGAAATAAGGACAAATTCTGATACAACGACTTTTGGGGGATTTAAGGAAGGCAGAACAAGAGTTGATAGAGGTGCTTGTGCAGGGATTAGAAGGTAGGGATGTTCATACTAAGATTGCATGCTGTAAAGCTAAAATAAATGCGATATGGTGTAAGGAAATTGCCTGCCAATATAAAATGTGTAAACAGGATAGATATGAATACGGCGAAGCTATGGGCCAATGTCTGGCACAGAGGCTTAGACTGAAGCAGTCTGTACAGAAAATACTTACTATGCGAGATGCAGCTGGGAATATGGTTGAAACAGTAGAGGGATTCGCGGGGTGTTTTATTAATTTTACCAAGAATTGTATACGCAGAGTGATATGGATCAATATGAGATAGAGAACTTTTGTCAACAATTGGATTTGAGTAGGTTAAGTTTAGAGGAGCAAGTGAAATTGGATGCGATAATAACAATGGAGGAGTTGAAGGAGGCAATCGAGTCAACACGAACGGTAAAGCAGCAGGTCCAGATGACATACCACTTGAGGTATATCGCATACTTTTTCAAGTATTGAAAACAGATATGCTGAATACTTTTCAAGAAGCTCAAGCTGGGAATCCACCTCCATCTTGGGATGAGGCTAATATAGTGGTGTTCAAAGAGAAGGAGAAGCCCCCGATAATGCCTGGAGCCTACAGACCTATCTCTCTGTTAAATGCAGATGGTAAAATGCATGCGAAGATATTAGCTAATAGGTTGGCGTGAGTAATTACGCCTTTGGTATCTCAATTTCAGCATGGGTTCATACCTGACAGAAGCACGACTAATCATATAAATAGAGTGGTTACTCTCATAGACTATGCTAATGCTTAACTTAGAAGGCTGGGGATGATCTTTCTTGACGCAGAAAAAGCGTTCAATCACGGTTCCTGGGCTTTTTTATGGAGTATCATGCGGAGGATAGGATTTGGGCAGGGATATATTAGGGCTATTCAAAGTATGTATAAATTACCACGAGCAAGGATTTGCAAGATGGACAGGGATTCACAGCAAGTTTTAATTAGCCGAGGAACAAGACAGAGATGTCCTTGTTCCCCATTGCTATTCGCTATATATATCAATCCATTTTTGATTATGTTAGAACAAAGCGAACATATCAGATCTATGAGCTGTGGGCAATTTCAGGTGCATGTCTTAGCCTATGCAGATGACATTGCTGTAGCCTCGACAGATCCAGCTCAGGCAATAATTGAGATTGAAAGATTGGCTGAAAGATTTGGGGCGGTTTCTGGCTACAAATTACATTTGACTAAAACACAGATTGTGTGTACCAATATGGCCTGTCCGGGTGAGAATCGAGTAACCGATGAAGCTAGATATTTAGGCATTAAAATACGAATGTCCCTGCAAGATTTGATAGAGGTGAACTGGGGTAGTATAGTCTCTGGGGTTAAACAGCAGCTGGACCGGTTGGAATGTCTTCACCTTACGATGGTTGGGAGATTGTTCTCTCCAAAATGTTGTATTCTTTTAGGGCGGTACCGCTTGAATTAACTAAAAAGCAATTGCAGAGGGTACAATCCATATGTGACAGATTCATATGGGGACAAAGGAAATCAAAGCAAGCGTTTAAATATATGATGTTACCATACAACAGGGGGGGTGGTCGGTTCCCAATTTTTCCTTTTATTATTATGTATGCTTACTGCAAAATATGCAGATTTTGTTGACAGGGGAGGAGGTGGCGACTGCAGAAGCACCGTACATATATCAGCTGTTGTTAGGGGCAGAAGCTAGAAACTGCTTAGTAAAATTTTGTGAGCCAAGCTATTTAAAAAAAACAAGATTCAAGGTATTGATTGCAGCATATAAGGTGTGGAAATTGGTACGGAAGAACCTAGACATCTCACAGAGTAGCTTCTATACACCATTAAAATCAACATTTAAGTTCCCTGCTATATTCTGGGACCATAGGATTGTGGGTTGGAGGGCTAAGGGGATTAAACAATTAGGAGATCTATCCGAGGGGGAAGTATTAGCCTAATTCTCAGGGCTAGTTGATAGATACAGACTTCAAAAAAATTAATTCTTCAAATATCTGCAAATTCACGATTTCCTATTTAAACATAATATGTATGAGCAGTGCTTTAAATGGGGAAAAAAAGTGCAGGTACTCATCAGATCAAGCTGGGGGCGTGGCAAGGAGGCGGGCTAGAGGCGGGACTGAGGGTGGGTCTAATGAAAAACATTTGAAGGGCTCAAGAATTTTTGAATGATGACAAATTGCTTCCCTCTGAAATTTATTGTTGATGCCCTTGCATGTATTAAGTTGTACTAGTTGACAGACTATTGAAAGGTAACTATCACGTTTTCCTTTTTTTCAGAGGCACCTGTATATTAAACAAAACATTAAAAGGTGCAGAGACTTGTTTTACTGAAAATTAATTAAAGGAAAAAAGACTACATCCTAAAATGCAACTCTGACTCGCATCGGGTGAAAGGAAGCCATCAGTTGTCATGCTAGTGATCCTGGGAGAAGAAAGTTATCTGGGTTACAGAGCAATAATATTTCACCCTTTCATTCACTTTCAGATGCTGTGCCACCCAGCAAAATCTAGTCCAAAATTCTGAGGGGCTAGTAAAGGGATGGAGGCACATATAACCATGTACATATGACCGCAGTGTCACTGATGATGGTGGTCAGCAGGCCTGCTGTAGCCACGGTTTCTGATATGGGTGGCACCCTGTACCCACATGTGTTTGATGCTCAAAGCTTCCCTTAGGCCTGCTCCTTCACCTCAAGTCCAAGGCTTGGCTTCCTCACTTGGGTGCTTTGGGTTCCCTGGTGCTCCCACTCCTACTACGTGGCTCACTTTTTTTCATGAATACCAGATACAGCCAGCTGTTGTGTCAACCGGTGATGACCAGTCTGGTGCACCTCATAGCGCAGTAGAACCCTACAGATTTCTAAGCTGCTGTAGTGAAAATTGGGAGGGGCATTGGGAGGGGCAGACATTTGGCACTTCTCGTTCATATATCTGTACTGCTCACAGCCGCACACTTATGGATGCCTCCACAGCATTGCAGCAGGAAACACATGCCTGCGATTCCCCGGCTAACCATGATCCTTCCTTCTTTTGACTTCTCTGCCTGATCCCTCCGTCCAGTGCGGGGATATGTGTCCTGGCATGTAGTAGTGTGGGTGGTTCTTAAGCTCCATGCCTGGCCTGAGGGGTCTAGCCCTCTGGCCACATCTGAAATGACAGCTACATTCTTGGGACAATATTTACAGTAGTCTATGTACGACTTTGCCAATTCACTAATTTTACATGGATGGAAATCCATTTTCATATTATACTTTTGTCACAACACACTAGTGGCACTCTGTGGATGCAGAACTCCCAAGCGGGAGTTCTGGGTGTGCATCCAGAAGAAGGCAGCAAATGAAAGATAAACCACACCTAAAATAGATGGTTTTACTTTATTTAGCTGAAAACTGCAGTTATTTTCCCCAGAAAGTTATGTGAATTTGCATCAGTTCGCTATAAAAGGAGGTGAAGGGCTGGCTGTTAGTGTCCCTCCCCGAAGGCAGAGAGTCTTTGAAATGCAGAAATAAAACAGAATTTCCCCGTTTGTGATTATTGTAGGATGTCAGTAACATTCACTGTTTGGGGAATCTAGTAATTTCTGCATCTGTGGCAGGTAACTGGATATGGGCCTGTCCCAGTATGGTAAGAGCTCTGCCTCCAGACATCCTTCCTTCCAGATGTCTGTGTCAGTCGAAGCCCTGGTTCTCCCCCACCTGAATGGAGGCAACTCTCTGCCCATTAGCCTCCTTAACAATATTCAGAAACCCATGAATACACCTTAACCACTGTAACACTTCCCATCAAGGGCTTGTAGAAGTTGGCCAAATCCACCCACACTGAAGGTATTGTATTGTATTGTAATTGCATTTATATAGCGCTTACTACCCCTGACGAGGCGTCGAACCGTTTTTTCGGCGAGTAGCACACTACTCCGGAACCCAAGAAGGATTAGTGTTGAATTAGTATAGTGAAAATCTGAAAGTAATTTGAGTGGTGGATAGGTTAGTCAATTATTTGGATTCAGAAGGATAGCAGATAGAAGAGGGAAAAAGGTTTGCATTTATATAGCGCTTGTTACCCCTGATGGGGCTGTTGAAGCGCTTTTGTTTGGAGAGTAGTACTTATCAGGTTTAAACAACAAAGAAATACCAAAAAGTGTGACTGAGCATGTGTATGACAGCAAAAAAGCGTACTTGACAATCTGGAATAGGCCTCGTTTCTGAGAAATGCTTGATATCAGACACAAGCATTCAGGAAGCAATTCAAAGTGTGACCTTACATCATCGAAACGAATGAGAAATGTTCACCAAGCCATGGGATGTCATGTCTTAGTCGTGTTTGAATGCTTATATTGTTAGCTATATTCAGTGTTTTCTGGTAAATGCGCATTTTTAACTCCGTGCACATTATTCTTCCCCTTCCAGTGTGCCCTAGTAAGGTCTATACTTTGTTTAAGTATTTTGATAAATCCATTCTTCCTCCAAGTATGCGATCTGAATTCTTATGATTGTTTGTTGAGCCTTTCATTGTTTAACTTTGTTACAAAAAAAATGAGTCACATTATGGTAAACTTTATATTGCTAAAAAAAAAAACATGACTTCAAAATACCACTGTCCCCTCAAAATTATTTTACTATTCAGCTGCCACCCCCGCTTTAGATAACACTCTTTTGGATGACGAGATGCTCTCCTACCTCTACCCTCTGATGTCCCTAGCCCTTACTTACTTAGCCCCATGTCCCCTCCGATGCCCCATTTGTCTCTTTACATTTTCTCTTTTTTCAGGTGGTCACGCCACCTTTCATCTTAAATATCCCCTTGTTCATCTCATCAAATTCCTTCTCTTGCTTTTCTGGGATACCCCTCCCCCATTTAAAATACCAGTCTCTGCCACTGTAGCTGTCGCTCTGTCCTCACACAACAGGCCCCTTCCACCGACCTGTGTCATTCTCGAAAGCCTTGGCTTTCTTGGGACACCTACCCACCCCCGACTCTCATCAGATGATCCCCATCTCATCCATCAGGTGCTTTATTTTAAACCCACTGCCCAGGGTCGGCTTTAGTGCTGGTGGCGCCCTGTGCGACAATGTTTGTTGGCGCCCCCCCCCAATGACCACCTCCACCACAGATTCTCTCACTAGCACCCTTTAACAGTGACCAAGTCACCATAACCACACTCTCTCAGATGCATTGAATTAGTTATATAGCGCCACTCATACCAGTGTAGGGTGTCCGAGCACTTTGCATCACACACATATTACACAGAGACAATCAATCATACGAGTGTGAATCAGTTTATAGGAAATGTTACTTAAGCCAAAGGACTGAAAGTGTAGGAGTCACATTTCACCCATACTGGTAGGCAGTATAGTTTAAGAGTGCTTGGTGTGGAGAAGCACAAACGCAGAGTCGAAAAAAGAAACAGCATAGTTGGGAGTTTTCTTTAATAATAAGAATCGATTTCTAGCCAAATGAACCCTTTTTGCAACATTAATCAATGTTCTAATAATGTATACTTTGCAGTGTGTATGCAGTTCTGGGATGAAAGTTAATAGCTCACTGTTGTATATTAGGACTTTAAGTTATAAATTGCAAGTAACAAAAGGATGTCTCTTTTGATACAAGTTCTTTGCAGCAGGCATATTAACCCTCTGCACTAACTTCACCTAAGTCAAAACCTCAACTATACAAAACGATGATCTCTCTCCAGGAAGATAATTAATCACACGAGTTTTCTTGACATTTATGTGAGGCCTGGTAATTGCAGGCGGAAAGAAACGCTGCAGCAGATGCTTCAAAAGCTTAATAAACTTTCAAACACGGCGCCCCCAGGAAGCCAGCACCTGGTGCAGTGGCACCGGTCGCACCGCCCTAAAGCCGGCCCTGCCACTGCCCCACACCCGCAGTGTATTCTCAAATATCTTTGCTTGCCCCTTTCTTCTTTTTCAGATAACCCCTCGATTTATTTAGCTGACTGTGCTTATACCCCTTCATTTCTGAAAGCTCTCCTCAGTTGTCCCCTTTTTCACCCGCCAGCTGCTATGCTATCCTCTCCGTCTTTTTCGCACAGAAGAAAGGGAAAGCCAGAGCAAATTGGGATTTTTAAAGAGCTTCCCTTTCTTCCCGCCGCATAGCTTCCTGGCGGGGGGGGAGGTCACACCTGAGGCACAACTAGAGTCAAATTTAGTGAGGGGTGGGTGGTCTGATTCTTCAAGCAAAAGGTAGAGTGGAGGTGCAGGGGCTCTAAGGGGTGAAAAACATCAAAGCCTCGTTAACGAGCAAAAGGTCTTTTAAAGACCTGTGAAGTACTCGGGTGCGGCTGTGTTTGTACCCGGGGAAACTGTCTCATTCCGGGCTGCACATACGAGGGGGGGTGCGAAGGCCTTTGAGTCTAATGGGCGTTGCGCACCTGGGTCACACGTTGCTCTGCTTTGGCGCCATGGCGTCACTGCTCTCCTTGTAAAATCACCAATATGTGAGCATGCGCCGCAGTGTGGAAATGCGATGCATGCACACATGACTTTGTGTGACAGTGAGTACCGGTACTCTATTTAATAACAGAGAAGTGCCGGTACTCTTGGAGGGGGGAAAAATAAGTGCTGGTACTCAGTACCGGTGAGTACCGGCCCATTTAAAGCACTGTGTATGAGGTAATAAATAAGGTTTCGATAGTTCAGGCAATTAGAAAAAGGGCAAGGATAGGGGCACTATATGCCATGATAATTGAGGCGCAGTCAGATGATCTGGCTGTGCAAGATGGTAAATGGAGTGAGCGACTCAGGCAGAAAAGCGAGTATATGCAAAGATCTATTGATACCGCAGGGAAGATTTTGATGTCAGCAAATCAGAAAACACAACACTTTAAGACTATATTCAATTTATATCATACCCCGGAGAGGATGATGAAGTGGGGTGGAACTAATGATGGGAAGTGTTTTAGATGCACCATAGATACTGCTGACATCATGCATGTGTTTTATGACTGCATCTCGCTTTCACAATTTAAACTATATATTGATTTGTTTTTGTCCAAAATCACATGGATACCAATACATATAACAAAAAAAGTTATGTTACTGGGCATTGGGGGCAATCTCCAAATCGACCAACCGGTATATAAGTTTAGGTATATGTTGTTTATTGCTACTGCTGTGGCTTGGTTATGCTTAGCCTCATGTTGGTTACAGAATGAGGCCCCCTCGTTTGAGATGTGGAGAGCTAAATTCTATAATATTTTTAATCTTGAATATAGCCTTTATTGTTTGAAATCACCAAAAACACAAAAACTTGGTATCCAGATATGGGCTCCAATGAGTGACCATATGAGTTAACGGTTTTGATAATGGCAATTTAATTTTTTCGATGCTGGGCTGTTGTCTCTTTCATCTTATGATGTTTATTTGAACAAATATGTATGTCATTACTATGTATAATTATCTATATGCTATGGCTTGTGCAATAAAATATATCTTTTTTAAAATGTGTGTTATGGGAGGGCAACTACCAAAGAAACTGAAGTAATTAATGTACAGGAGTAAAAGCACCCTCCCAATGTAACAGAAATAGAAGTGAGAGAAGTATCAGAAAATATGAGAAGCAAGCACTAGTTCCCAAGAACCCACAGCACAAATACTTAAAGATATATTCCCCCATGTACGAGAGCACATAACAGGCCACTTACCATCAATACCCACCTTAAAATGCCTTACATCATGAACTAAAAGGCCCACCAGCGACACCCCACCTGCTCCTAAAACATACAGAGATATAGACATCCCACCACAGCTTACAATAACTTACAGAGAGCAACAATTCCTATTATACGATAATAAAAGTAATGACAAATGTACACTTATATTTGTACCTCTACAAACTTGCTCAAACTAGCCCAATGTCAAACATGGATGATGGATGGCACATTTAAAATGTGTGCCAAACCGTTCCATCAACTATACACCATACATGGTGAATTTCAAAAAACTAATGCAACTTTTGTGTATGCATTACTTCCAAACAAACAAGGCAGTACCTACATGGAACTAGGGGTGGACGGAATTTGCGTAGTCGCGCTACGCAAAGCTCTGCAAAACCGTAAAAAATCTCCACGAGCACGCAAATGTTCCGCGAACACGTGGAATTGCTTGTTCCGCCCATTCGCAAAGCTACCAAGAACTTAGAATAGAACAATCTGTTACAGAAATGTGTCCTATACTAACCAAACAAACAATTTGTTTTAATAAAATGCTATAATTTATAGTAAGAATATTTATAAACATCAAAGGACTAGACTACTTAGAAGAAGTAGCCACATCTATCCTCTAAACCACATATAAAATCTACCAGGCATCTATGAAACTATAACATAATACACCAAAATAACTTAAACATATATTTTTTAAGTAATAAAATATTATTATATCAGTGAACAAATGTCCTAAATTTTGCACTGCTCATGGAGCTAATAAAAGTATTGATACTATCATTTAAAAAATATATTTTAAATTATTTAATACCTAAAAGAAACTAACAAAGTAACTACACATACATTTAAAAATACATCACATACTTTAGAAAACAACATAACAAATATATCAACATAACATAATTGTAAATATATAACATTTCCCACCCACAGTAAATTAATAAAATGAACTTTCAATTTTGTTGCTCCACATCTCTCTCCAAAGCCACATAGTTCAAAAAAGTGATCCACCAAAAAGCAGCTAAAACAATAGTAAAAAGCCCCCCAAAAATGCAGAAGTGCAGTTTGAAAAAATAAAAATCCCTTGACGCTAACCACAGTCAGTACGTTCCATAAAAAAGTCCAAAAATTGTTTTAAAAAAAGAACCACTCCAGGTAACATGAAAAACAAGGAAATCTATTTATGAAATATTAATAAAAATCTATTTTAGATTTCCTTTAACAAAATCGGGATGTCCGACTTTCCTTAGAAATGTCCAGGAAAATGAAACCTCCAACAAACAGATGAAACACCCTCCCGCACAAAACACTACTTTCCCAAATATATACATACATAATATCAATCTACACAAAACTAGTCAGTAATACATACACTACACATAACTTACATTAAAAAACACTTTACTTCCTAAAATACATAATACAATTATGCAACACCTAATAGTATTAAAAAAAACAATAAAACACACAATAAATGTACCAATCACACCCCACACATCATATATCAAATATATCTAATACACAACCTTCCTACCTTACAATCACCTTAAAAATCGGTAAAAAGTAACTTACCTTTACCGATGAACAGCAGCCCCCAACCGTGACTTCTGTCTTCCACAAATGACCAAAAAGAACACCTGTAGACTACTAAATTTACTTAGCTGTAGAAAAAAATGGTAACCTGATAAAAGTTTAAAAAAATTATCTCCCTATAGGAATCTATAGTAAAAATAGCAAAACATTTTATAAAAATAAAAATGTTTACTAAAATGCTTAAAAATTTTAAAAGATATAACACATGTACAACAATATTCCAAAATGTAATACAAAAATGTTAAATATTTATCAAATAATATTATAATATATATAAAATTCTTTAACACATATTTAAAATATGTTTGTTAAATAAGAGTATAAAATGTATGGAAAATATGTTTGTGTAAAATACTTAAAAAATGTACAATGCTTAAAACAATATGAAAATGTTTAATATTGAAAATGTGTTCAGAATTTTTTTCTTTATTTGTTTAACAACTATTAAACAATGTTTCATATTTAAATAAAAAATTGCCAGTTTTTGTTTCCAATAAATATATATAAAAATATGAGAAATGTGCAGTGTTTTTTTCTTCAAAATGAAAAGAAATAAAAAAGTATATGTGTATTGATTTCTCCTAATACTTATCAGTGTTAAAAATAATAATGAATTGCAAATGTTACGCTTTTTTACCATACCAATGAAAAAACTACTTTTAGAAACTATTTAATGCTATAAACTTAACACATACTAGTCCCACTTCACTACAAACAGAGTAAACACATATATATAGCACTAAAAACCTGATTGCGAGTGTGGCAGTCAAGGAACCGCCATACCTGTGTTTGCTGTCCAAGCGCTGCGACCTCGGCAGTCTGACCACCGTATTATGAGACATGCAATTCTATAAAAGAAACACCGCCCTGGTCCCACTGACACTGCCGACCAACTCGACCGCAGCGGACTCGGAATAGGCCAATGAGCTTGTGGAAGGCCGTGACCACCAATGAAACCACCAGTTATGAGTTGCTTAACAGCCAACTACCACATCTGAGAAGGCGGAAAGAGAGGGAATAAGAATGGGTCTCACCTCTTCACATCTTGTGCCGCCATGGAGCTGATAGTACACATCCTGCTGCTGCTATACCTGCTCGATCACATCCAAAACCCACTCCGTTGTGGACAAAATCGGCAGTAAGTAATTGAACCACCAGTTTCCAAAGACTACTCAGCAAAATGATGCCCCGCCATGGAACAGGTAAGGGAGTTGGGGTCCCTAAGTAAAACGTATTTACGGGAACCTGTCTGAGATTGTTCCATATGAATATCAAAAAGACATCTGTAGGATGCCCACCTAGGCCAAAACACTGATACTGCGCAGGCACACCATACACAAACGGATATGTGTTTGCAAATCATGTTCTGTGATAGTGATGTATGCATTAATTTGTGTTCCACAACAGCACCTCCTCATCAATATCACACCTATTAATGTCTGTGACACACTTCTCTTGCCCCTTCACACTTGTCGGCCATGTCACTACTGATGGTCACTTTTCATGCAGCTTACCATTTGTCTATTCTTGGTAAGTCCACATAGAAACAACTACGACTACCATGAGGCCCAGCGACTGCACCTCAAATCAATATGCTTTACTCCTTTTGTCCTTTCTCACTTGGCTGCCATGTCATTACTGATGGTCACCTTTCATGCAGCACACCATTTGTCTAGTCTTGCTTAGATCACATAGAAATCATTACAACTACAATGAGGCTCTGTGACTGTAACCCTAACCAAGATGCTACAATCCTTTTGCCCCTTCTCACTTGTCTGCACGTCACTATCAATGGTCACTTTTCATGCAGGTTACCATTTCTTAAGTCTTGGTACTTCCACAGAGTAATCACTACAACTATCATGAGGCCCTATGACTGCAACTCAATTCAAGATGCAATACTGAGCGTGACACACTTACATGTCACACATCCCATGTCCTGTTTTGATGTCAAAGAAACATCTGTATGGATGTGTCAGTAAAGTGAAACACATCTTCTCTGCTACCACTCTGTATTGGACTCTCGCCTATCACCTAGATGAAAAGACAATGTCAGTCAATGGGATTACATTAAATCAGTGTGAGAAGCATTCTAATTGCACAATGAAAACACTCTCTGCAGGATAGGTATCCCTCTATCAGGGGAAATCCTGAAAGGTTAGGGCTCTGGAGCACAGTACATTTTGCACATGCCTGACAAACTGAATGTGGCCTGGACCTGTGAATTGAAGTATATCACGGACAAGCAATAGCATTACCAATTGCCATGCGTGTGTAGGTAATGTGTAAGTGCAACTCTTAAAAACAAACACAGCACCAATAGCATGTGTCACACATCTAGATAAAGTAGGTGTAAGGTACACACAAGAAAATGGATACATGTCCATGCAGAACTTCACAAAGGTATGCCAAGTTAATATCCTCGATGTGTGGATTAACAAATATCTAACTTGAACACACCTAGCACATATCCAACTTAAATCATAAGGACAGCTGCAACCTAAATGATATGGACAGTGGCCAGGACAAGCTGAGATACTTACTATATCACATAACATTCAATGCAATGGCTGCATCAATCTGAGTTCATCCCACATATATATCCATCCAACATTACCTCTTGCCTGTGTAAGTCCAGCACTGGGTCAAAGGACAAATCATACTAACCTCTTCAAATGGATCAGCAATCAGGGATCAAATAAACACAACTGTAGTCACACATCTCTATCAATGCAAGAACATCAAATAGTTAAAATAGTAATGGCAGGACCAATGTCTTCAAAAATAAGAAAAGTTGTATTTCAACTCGAACAACCTATATAGGAAAACAAAGGCCAATGGCCAGTCTATTGTCATGTCATGTGCCACAGCACAATGCTATGCCATCAAACTTGCCCTTTCTGACACTTCCATGAAGCCCCCTCACAAAGGGGCATTCATTGGGTGTGGCAGGCACCTCCAAGATGGTACTTGAAAGGGGACTAAGGTTTAGGGAGGGTGGGTTTGTCCTTGGGAGGGGTCTTGGGTTTGTGGGGTTTTAGGCTGGGTTCAGGGGTATGGAAATGCTGTTTCTCAGGGGTGGAGTGGGAAGTGGAAGGGTGTGTTTGTCCTTGGAATATTTATTTTTTATTTTGGGCTGGGTTCTGGGGGTTGGAGATGCTGTTTGGCGTGGGGATGAGCTTTTTGGGTCTTTGGGAGTGTGGGGCTCCGGTTTCATAGGGGTAAGTACGAGAACAAATAAGACATCGTCATGGGGAAAATGGGTAGGATGTTGGGATGGAGTTTGGTTTGGGAGGAAAAGGGAGTGGAAGTGTGAGCTGTATCTGCAGTCTGCACTGTGTGTTGTGTTGGTGTCTGTTGTTTGGTCGACTGTGAACCTTGGTGTTTTGTGCCTATGTGTGCTGTGGATGTGCTGGGTGTTGTGGGGGCTCTGTGTGTATTGCTGTGTTGCCTTTGGGTATGGTTGTGACTGTGGAGGGGTCTGAGTGTGTTGCTGTGTTGTATGAGGGTATGGTTGTGTTTGTGGAGGGGTCAGAGTGCGTTTCTGTGTTGTCTGCGACAATGGTTGTGTTTGTGGAGGGGTCTGTGTGTGTTACTATGTTGTCTGCGGGTATGGTTGTATCCGTGGAGGGGGTCTGTGAATATTGCTGTGTTATCTGCCGGTATGGCTTTGTCTGTGGAGGGGTTTGTGTGTGCGCTGTTTTGTCTGCAGGTATAGTTGTGTCTGTGGAGGGGTCTGTGTGTGTTGCTGTGTTGTATGCAGGTATGCTAGGGGTGGTGAGGGTGGTGAGGGGGTGAGTATCTGCTGTGTGCATTCATGTTTGAGGTTTTTGGATGTTTTGTGTTTGTGTGTGGTGCTTGTGTCTGTTGAAGTGTGTGCTTGCTTGGGTATGCGTGTGCTTTGGATAGGAATGGCAATATGGAATTTGGATGGGGAAGGGGCAGGAGGTGGAGTGGAATGTTGGGATGGTTGGATGACTGTCATGAGGGAGGAGGCCAGAGCCTGAAAAGATCTATGTGGGTCAGACATTGCAGTGTGAATGTCTTCCAGGTAGGCCGCCATCTGGGTCAGCTGGTTGCCTTGCCCCTGGATGGCATTCAGGACTGCATTCTGAAAGGACTGCATTCTGACCCACAGAGATGCTCCTCAAGACACTAATAGCCTCCACTATTAGGGCAGTGGGGCTAACAGGGACAGGGGCTGAGGTGCCTGGAGCTAAGGAGACTGCTCCCCTCTTAGGGGAGAGGGAGCAGCTGACTTGTTGGGGGACAACAGGGTGGGTGGCGATGGAACTGGGGGTAGCGGTCAATGATGAAAGTGGTAATGATCCTGTGAGGTTTGCCACCACTCAGGAGTGTCTACCAGAGGATGACTCAGTAGATGAAGAGCTTGAGCTGCTGTCCTCCGATGCACTCCCCACGCCCTCCTGGTCACTGGTTCCCTCCATGCCTGACGTCTCAAGTTTAGAACTGCTGTAACCAGCTGTGTCCCCACCAACATTGGCCCCTTCTTCTCCGCTTGCCCTGGATGTACCTTAAATGACATGTAACATGGGTTTATTGCAACTGCATTTCCACACCTGACCATTGAAAATCACCAGAAAACATAGAAGTCCCCATATCACACCAGCTTCAAGGTTTACTCTATAGGCTTAAAATGTAGCATGAGCACATGCATGCCAAGTGCAACAAAACCAATGAGAGCCAGAAGAGCTATGCCTCAACGACTTGAGGAAGATTACATTGTGCTGATAAAAGGCCGTCATCTAGGGTGGAAGTTTCGTACCCCATTTGAGAGAGGGACGTGGGTAGTCACGAGGGCACATGGGGCCATGATCACTGCCAGAGGGACTGTCTCCTGCAACATCTCCTGATTCAGGCATATTGAGGGTCAAGGGTCAGGGGGGGCGAGGGTGCAACTCCCAGCTATGACCCTTTTACAGACTATGAGGACACTTGGGGTAACACCCTGGACTAGTTAGAAAGGTTGCGTAATGCAGACCAAGGAGATGCTATCTTTAGGGCCCTCTCAAGGTCGATTTCAGCAAGAGCTGATGCATCCATGAGTCCATCTGCATGAAGAAGTCAACCTCTGGGATTGCGGCCCAATCCCACACCCAACTGGAAGCTGAGAGACTTTATGTGTGAGTAAGGAAAGATAATCAAATGATCGGAGGTTGGATGGGATGTACTGAGCCTCTGGGACTCTGTTGCTAGACATACGTCACCACGCACCATACTGGCCAGGTGCGGGCGAGTGAATAAAGGGGGATCTGCCTGCTTGTGATCAGTCCCAATAGCACCTGAGTTTGTGGTGTATGACTTTGCTGGGGCAGTCTGGGTGCACACTACCAGTAGGCCGCATGCACGTATGGCGATAGTGCTGTAGGCCTGCAGATCTCCGAGCACAATAGGGTAAAGCAAATACCTCCTGAGGAGACAGATAGTTACATCAAAGAATATTTGATTGACTGCTATACCGATTTTTGTACTTACAAACCAAGCTTACCTTTCCCTTTCTTTTAAAATGTGATCACTTTGAGTCATTTACAAGCTCACCTATCCAAATATATTGTGGAAAATATTAGTATTGGACAAAGTTACAGTTACCCTCGGACAGCTGGATGAACTTGGGGAACTTCACACTTGATGTAAAAGAACTAAGCTCCCCAAATATTTGCCTGAAACTAGTGTGATTTCACTTCGACCGTCCATCTCGACGTTTTCTGTAGTCAGAGATCCTGCCCGACATAAATGGGGCATTTAGCAGGCAGGAACGTGTGATTTCCTACTTTCACCCGATTTGGAGCATGAGAAAACATCCAGAAACAAATAACATTGAAGTCGATTTTCAACAGAATAACAGCTGAATTTGATTTTTGGGCTTCGTTTTGTGGAATGTTGAACCACCAGTAAGGCTGGTGATAAGTAAAGTGCAAAATCAAAACCCGATAAAGCGCATTTTGTGTTTGCAAGAGACTCAAAGCACATGGCGCGTTTTGCTATCGCTCCTAGCTCCAAATGAGGCCCCTAGTCTGAAACACTCAGAAAGTGGTGGTTATGGTATTAAAGTGCCGTACAATATCCTAAATCAAATCAGTGTTCTATCCGGAGAGCCGTTCGTGGCTAGTGTTACCCTCCGGCGTGAACCTTTCCATGGGCTCTCAATTTCCTCCAATAATCCTTCGCGTGGAGAACAATCATTGCCTCCCGGTCTGCTCTCTCTCCAAAAAGAAGCAATACTGAAAGTAACGTAAACCGATGGCAGTATTCAAGAGCATATCTCGCGAGTTTAACTTGGAAACAGCTGGGACCCGGCATGACCAGAGTGTGTCGGACAGTGTAAAGTGGTGAAAGGTGAGACCAGCTATGAGATCAAAAACTCATTTAATGCAGGAGTGGAGCTCACCTACTGCGGAACGGATTCACTGACACTTCGTGAACATTACCAGCTTAAAACAATGCGTGCACAACGCCGACAGTTGAATGCCCGGCTTGACAAAGGCTTCCGCAATCCAACAGAACATAAAGCTAATGGACACTTGTTTAACCTGGTAAATGAGAGATGTCAGCAGAAAAGTATGTTTTTGATCAATCGGAATGCCAGCAATGTTGGTGACCATGGCGGGAGAACCAGATGCATGGCTGCAGAAGGATATAAAGGGGCGTGGTTAGAATTCCGGAGGAACGTGTCGAGTTGACGGGAATAAAGAATTTCAACACCCGGTGCAAAAAATTGAGGCTTGCTGAGATGTTCCCTCGTCAGCTGCGTCGCATATGAAATACTTCAAACGATATCGATCACGAAATTAAGGTATAATTAATAGGTTACGTTGGCTGGGCTGCGAATTGTCACATAACCTGTCAAAATATCATGGCCTGGACACATTTGAGGCGAAGATAAATCGCTTAACAACTAGATCTCCCTGTGTTTATTAAGCAAGTATGTTTGATGTGAGATTGCTGTGATAGGCCTGGGTGGACTTTGCGGCGCTCCGCGTACCAAAAATTCTGCGGCGCTATGCAGAGTTCCGCAAAGCAGCGGAGTGCGTTAGGTCACGCCGCTCCCGCTGATTTTTAGTGCCGGGTGTTTGTCCTGTGCTGGAAAATCAGCGCGAATGAGCCCATGCGCAGCGCAAGAGGGTGCTGCTTCTTTCTGCCGCTCGAGTACATTTTCAGCTTCCCCAATGCAAACGAATGGTTTCTCAACCTGAGCTGGCGCGACCATTCGCGACCCCCTGCATTGAAAAATCTCGCTGGGAGGTGGAGTCTCCAACAAGTAGCTCATGAGCTACTGTAGCTCTCCAGCTACCTCTGAGTAGCTCACCTGTGTGCAACCCACCTTATTTAGTTAGAAAGCGTTTGCTTAGTTGAATTATTATAGATATACAAAAATTGAAATTATACAACACTAATAATGTTATTAGCTGCTTAATGCTTTTCATTGAACATAAGTAGCTTTCAGTACAGAAAAGGTTGGAGATTCCTTGCGGAAACAGAGCGGAGTTCTCCAACCAGGCCTAGTGATAACAACACAGGTTGGCACACTTGTCAATGAGAGATGGTTCGTCGAGGATTTCTTCCAATGTATTAGGGTTACGAATACCAGGGCCATTGTGTATTGCCATTCACGCTTGCATGGGATAGCCGTAAGAATACCATTTGAAGGTGCTCGGTTATATGTTGTTTCATAGCGTCACTAGGTATTTGGGTTGTTAATATAGCCATGGAGGTTCAGATGTTCATGATTGACAAAGCACTGGTGTTTTTTTGGTGTTCTGCATCTCAGCCTCAGACTGTAGAATACTATTAGGAATGTAGCCCAACAATGTTATGGATTTTGACTATGTTTGGTGACTCAACAGCCAAGTAGTAGGGACTGTGTCCACTGTGGATTTAAGAGAATTGCGGTATGCTCATCAACTATTCATTATTGCTTTTTGAAGAGCCTCTGTACTTTCATAAGTGATGCAAATTACCTAATTGAGCATGCAGGCAATGTGCTCCATCTGAACAGTGGTCTGTTTTCACTAGGGTAATTTTTTGTTGTCGAAGCCAGAAGCAGTGTGTCAAGTAGTTGATTTGCCTCCTCTTGCAACCGAGGGACCATTTCACTTTGTATCTACTATGATATCTATTCTGATTCAGCGTTCATCATTAAAACATACTTCTCTGCATGCTTTCTGAGCAATGCTGGCCACATCACCTCTTCTGAAAGACCTCTGCTGTTCTCGTTCACTTTAGGATCCAACAAGATTCTGCTGTCTGAGTTTTTACACAACCTCTGCATCCTCCAGTTCCTGTCACCACATCATTCCGGGGGCACATAAACCTTTTGTCTCATTCATGTTCTCTTTGATTCTCTGAAGCAAAAAACACAATTCTCTACAGCTGTGGCCCTACATGGTTCACTACTTTCAATAATTGTTCATGGGTGTATATAAGGCACCTACACAGTCAAATGATGCTGAGACTGACACAGCTCACTAATAATTTAAGACATCAGAACTTAATTTATACCCATGTGTACTGGTATTTGGCATATATTTCAGGGTTCAGGGACTTATTTATAATAGCTGAAAATGTGTCTATGCACTACCATATACCCCACAACCTAGTTGTAGTGTGTTGTGTTCTAGGCAGTGCCATCTGGGTAGCACTTGCTGTCATGCACTGCCCGCTAATTCTCCTAACTCAAAGGTCTTCCAACTGTGGGTCGCACTACACTGGGGGCCATGGCAGTATTCCCAGGGGGAGTGCGCAAATGCCTCTGGAAACTGCTTTTCAGTAAAGATAGCCTTGAAGTGGGAACTTGTATATCTGGCACGTGTTGAACATTAACATTTTCTGCACAGTATTTCTCCAGATTGTTGGCATTTGTTGCTGAGCTCATTTCGATTAGCATAGGGCTCTGTGCACTTTACACCTGCTAACTCGTGGTAACATACTTGTGCCCACTCTTTCAAACATATTAAAATTGTTAAACACCTGATTGGCAAATTTAATTTGTTTGTTAGTCCTGAGTAAATGGTATTACCTGTACCCAGGGCATATGAATTAAATACTACTAGTATGCTGCCGCACTTATTGTACCACCCACTAGTGACACTGCAAAACATGTGTCCAGACGGGCCACTGCAGCCTGAAAGTGCAGTTTTAAACTGCTATTGTAACCTGGCAAAATAAACCTTTTGCCAGGCCGAATCTTTCCTTCTTAGGGTCTGGTTTGACAGCACAGCTGCCGCTAGACAATTATGTGAGTATCACTAGAGCAAGGCTTTAACTCTGCCCACATGTTGGGTGCCAGGAATACACAGGTGATTGAGTGCAAATATAAGTACTCCCTGCTTCTAATATCTGTTCTCAGGGCAGGGTACACACCATTGTCCAAGAAAATTCCCTAGGCAACTATGAATCTATCTAATATGAGAAACCATTATTAGCACGTACTTGGAGAGGACTCAGTGTACAACAATGAAACATTAAAACATCTTTTTATTCACACAAACTGACTTAAAAACCAAGATGTATTCTGATTTTCTTTTTGAATAAACATAATTGTGCAGTAGCATGACATTAAAAAACACAAATATGACAGGTTAATAATTTTTACAATACGTATAACAACAGGCAAACATGCATACCCTATAAATATGTTCCAAAAATAGAATCCTATTCAATATCTCAATGGATTAGCTGAAGACAAAGGTATCAAAACAATAATCAACTAAACAGAAAAAATAGACAAAACAGAAATATATATGAGTAAAAAGATACAATGTGGTGGCTTTGAGTCAATGATGGATCTTCATAAAATCTACGCAAGTTTCGGCGAGCTAAGCGCCTTCATCAGGAAAGCCACATTGATAATATGCCTAAAAATAAAAGTGTAGACCGAGGGGTCCATTAGGATGTCGGGCGGTAGCACCACCGCGGTGCCGGAGGTGCGGAAAAATGTTTTTTTCCGCCTGCGAGCAGCGGTACTCACGTCCGCCATATTAGTATGGCCAAACATAGCCCATTTCCCGACCGCTGCAGTGCGACACACACCACCATCAAAGTGCGCCCGCCACCGTGGCGGTGGAATCCAATGGAGACTCCGCCGTGCGGAATGACGTCTGCCCCCCTCCACAAATTAGGATGACCCAAACAAGCAGACGCACCGCAGCGGGGACACCACCCAACCAGACACGGCGGAAGCACGACAGCAGAGCACGAAACCAGAGTCCCGGTCCACACCACCCGGTCACGACTGCCATGGACCCAGCTCTACATGTCTTTCTGGTGCTGTACCTGCTACATCACCAGGAACTCATGGACCGCCGCGGACGCCGCCGCAGTTACGCAATAACACAACACAGAACACACAACACAGGTTCCAAATCCACATGAGGCACCCTGGTGGGGATAGAGACACATCCACAAGGGCACCCACACATCACCCACCTGCCACCAAGTCACCCCTCTGCATCCTGGACACACATCTTCTGCGACCATGCAGCAATGTCCCGGTCACGTCACCGCAGTGGTGAACACAAGCGAATACATGCACACAATGCAGAAGGCAGGACCAGTGCCAGGCATACGCAGGGCACAAAGACCACAGGGCCACACCCCCTACCACCACACACTAGCACACCCATGAAGGCACATGCCATGTGCCCCTCCTGTGCACCCCATGCACAACAACAAGCCAGGTCAATACACACCCTGCACCACACAACAAACAACCAGGGAGACAGACACTGCAGGAGTGGCTGCACAGGAACACACAGCACAGTAGCACAGGGCCAGGGAAACACACACACCACCACACCACCACACACAGGGAAACTAAAATGAGGACAAGCACCAAATGAACACATACAAGGAACTAACATCCAAATGGACACACAGCCTGCATAGTCACACATACATACCACAGGCTGACACTAGGGGTGGGCGGAATTTGCGTAATCGCGTTACGCAAATCTCCGCGAAACGGTAAAAAATCTCCGCGAACATGCAGAAAGTTCCGCGAACACGCGGAATTGCTTGTTCGCGATACTTTTTTCCTGTTCGCGATCGCTGTTTGCGTGCTCGGGGTGAAATATCTCGCGAACACGCATATTGAGAACGCGAACAAGCAAAAATTTCGCGAAGTTGCGGAACGTAGATTGTTTTGCAATTTCGCGTTCTCCGCGGAACGCGAAATTACCCAAATTTCGCAAATTCCGCGAACGGAACGGAATTTACCGCCCAGGCCTAGCTGACACACAGACACATACACATACACACCCCACATGCCAACAGCAATGGAGCACAACTAATAGGAAAAACTAAGTGGGATGCACACAAATGGAACACCACATGCAAGACAAGGAACAGAGAACAACACCCTCAGACCATCAAAGCACACATGGCTGGTACAGTCAGTGAGGTCAAACCACAGACATCACAGTGCAACAACACAGGGAGACAGCAAGGCAAACCATGTAGAGTCACAAGGATGAAAGGAAGGCCCTGAAGTCAAACTGTGAACAGCCACACATCTATACAACTACTTCACATGAGAACACCAGCAGCACCACACACAGGGCCCATTGACACACTCCATGACTGACAAACACCAGTAGGAATCTACACAGATACCCCCCTCATACCAGCAGCACACAACACCAGTGTCAAACACACTGAAGGCTGTCAATACTTGCCAGTCAACACACACACAAACCATCACACACCCTGGGTGTAGCCACAAACATCACACACACACACACAGGGATGCCACAACAAATGTCTGCACAAAAACAACACACAAACACATAACCCAACAGAAACACACACAGAACCACAACAAGAACAGACATGCCCTGTGCAGCTAAACTGTGGAAAGGCAATGGGAGCTCAGACACAAAAGTAGGGCACAGCATCATCACTCAGGAACAATGCACAGACAACATACCACAACACACACAATAAGTGCACCATCACAGAACAACACAGCCACATCAAACAAACAACAGATGCACAGGCACAAAAATCACACAGCAAACACAGCAGAACAGCAGGGGATGCACACCAGGCAATGACAAGGCAACAGACACACACAGCACTGCATGCACAACAAGCAGTGTGTGCACATCAAGCATACCAGCCACACACAGACATCAGTGACAGAACAGCAACACACACAACACCATACAGCACAGCACAAAGACAATAGCACACTCAGGAAGTGAAGCAATAACACAGACAACACACACACATCCAACACAACACCAACAGATGCACAAGTCGGGACACAAAGGTGGAAACAACTTGACCAGAGGGCTGGGCAGCACACACAGCTGGACTGCATAGGAGCAACCATGACTGACAAACAGCACCAGCACATCACATACAACCAATTGGGGATATGCCCTTAGTGACACATTGACGATGGACAACGAACTGCACCACAAAGCACAGTGTCACAAATGAAATGATGGGGAGGCACCCGCACATGGAAACCAAGGGGACAGCTGATACCAAAGTGAAGTGTACTGCATGCCAGTAGGGGACATGGCAGGAGTGTACCATACACAAAGAGAGGGAGTGCAGACCCACAATGGGTAGGCATCTGAAGCACAGATAGGGGATGGTATGAAAACACACACAACATGCCACACTGGAGGCAAGAAGGCACCATGTGATAGCAAGGCATGAGAAAGCACAACCACAATGACAGTGTGGAACAGCAGGTTTGCACAGTCCCCACAAACAGCCACCAGACACATGGATGTGCAACAAATACAACACTGACTCACCAGTCACACACTCTGCATACTCACAAGTGACAAAACCAACAAGTAGGAGTCAGACAGAACTGCAAGGACACACCAACACACTGCACAGTGCACTACATACAACTCACACATGTGCATACAACCACATCCACAGGGCTGAACAATCAAAACAACAGCTATACAACTCCTGGGTGACACAAGTGTGTAGTTCACAATGCAGAGGAATGCACACAACAATACTCACCACAAACTCACCCCCTTCAAACTGCACACCACCTGACCATCCAAGAGCACACATGGAAAGTAAGCCATGGGACTAGGATGACTGGCCATCCCAAGATGACCACACACATACACCACTGGGCACACATGAAGTAAGAACACACATACATGATGACCCTGGACAGCCTGCCTGCAATACTGTGTGCAGAAACCCACTCAGTGCCGGCAGTGCCCCCCAACCTGACATGTGTACAATATAGCCAACATGAACTAATCAAGTAAATGACAACTGCTGCACATTGTAAAATTACACCATTGCCCCCACAAGTGTCCGGTTCAGGAAGAACTGAAGACCCTGTCACCCCAGAAAACTGATTTGTAAGTGAGCCCAAACATTGACCATGTTGAAGTGGCACGCAGAGCATGTGGCACTGTAAACCATATACACACAGAACAAGCATTTACAATGCAATGGTCTCGGCATTGGTAAAGTTAGAGCTATTGGCATTGCTCATGACATTATTTTTATTTATGTTTTTGTTTTCAAAACATTTAAAGAAACGGCATTGTCATGAGCAATGCCAATAGCTCTAACTTTAACAATGCCGAGACCGTAGCATTGTAAATGCTTGTTTGAAATGACCATGTGTTTTTTATAGACCCCTTGATTACACAATTCACGGAGCCTGCAGGTCATTTACTTTTAGCACGCACAGTGAATACAAATCGGCACTTGGTGTTTTCATGCAGCATTTTGACTTATTGCACACACTGCAGTGTCATTTTTAAAAGCCAATTCAGTGCGCAAAGTCATTGAATAAAACCACAATTCACCAGATTTGCAGGCATGCACCACATGATAGTCCATATCGTATCTGACTTCATTTGGAATCCGTGAGTTTGAAGGGTATTCCAGCTCACATCCTTGCCTCGTGTTCTTTGGTAATATTATTGGGAAATCCCCTCTTTTTCCAAAGCATAATAAGAGTGAGTAGGGCCTCTTTTGACAAAAAAACCACCTCCCAAAGTTGCTCCGTGAAAGGGGCCTATACTCAAATAAGGCGGCATCAATGTAGCAGACACAGAGCTTCCTGCTGTTAAATCATGGTCATTTCAAAAAAGCAAGTGATTATTTCCCCGTGAACGAGGCTCTAGAACCGAGTTGAAACGCGTTGGGACAGAGAATATTTGCAGGCAACTTATGAACTGTATCTGTTTTAATAAAGCACGTGAACTCCATGGAATAGGTCTCAATGGCTTTTTTCTGCGCAAGAGAAAATGTTTTGTTGTGTGTGTGTGTCTATATGTCATGTGATCAAGGCAGGCAGCTGCCGAAACGCGTAATGGCGTGGCTGTTTTGAGCGGTAAATAAATCCAAATTGCACATATTTGGGTCCACTCGTTTGTTGGCGAAAAGAAGCAACGAAGCAAAAGCGAGCAACTGATATATATATTGGTTTTTTGAGTTGCCTGATATAAACTTATCATTTTTGTTGTAGAGGCAATGTGTACTAAAGGCATGCATGGTAATGACATACATCAGTCCATGTGTGCACAATCATGATGATACATTGTCTGCTGTCTTGGAATGGGTTTTCTTAAACAAAAAAGTACCTGCAGATAAGTGAGAGTTGACGATTCTAAAAGAGTAGGCTCTGGAAGCAAATTTGTGAAACAACCAAATGCAAGACTTTACATTTATAGCTGCGAGCGCTGTGCGTCGCGTCAGGTTGTAGTTTGCAGACAAAATATTTACAACAGGAGCAGCAACGAGCACGCAGAAAGAACACATGCAGAATCCCTCAAATGTATCAACATCAGCAATCTTCTGGTTTACCACATTTATGTGGGGCCTGGTAATTGCCGGGAGAAAGAAACGCTGCAGCAGGTGCTCAAAAGCATAATAAACTTTCAAACACGGCGCCCCCAGGAAGCCAGCACCCGGTGCGGTGGCACCGGTCGCACCGCCCTAAAGCCGGCCCTGTTTTGGAGCTTGTAGCTTCATTATCAATCGGAAGCTAGCATTTACCAAGCACAATGACACCAGCCAATAAAAAATATGGGCAGAGAGAAGGCAAAGCCTCCACAGCATACTCGACTACAGCATGTGCGCTGCCGCTAGGCTCGACCTAAAAAAGGAGACATACCGTGTAACAACCAAGTAAAGGGGCCAGCTATGGGGGGGGATACAAATGACGACATGGCCACATGGCCATACTAAGGAGAGACTAACAATCCTATTACGGAATCAGATGACAGCAGTTTCGAAGGACAAAAACACAAGCCAATGACAAATGTGGGCAGGTCTTCTCTTCCTTGCAGTACCTACAACAAATCCTCAGGCTCGACCTAAAAATAGGGATGAGCTTGTGAATAGCAAAAACAAATAGTACACAAAACGGGTAATTTTACTTTTCTGAATCAGTCTCATAATTGCACACACTCTAAAGACATGCTGATCATGCAGGCTGCCTTGTATCCACTGCAAACAGAGTGAGAGCCAACCCAGAAAACTACAAGAACTTTTAAGCTACGTAATAGCCCCCCTCCCCCCTTCCATCGGCTACGGCTAGGCAGTGCGCATGGCAAGCAAGAATGCAGATAAGCAGATACAGTCAGTAGGGTGAGAATCGCTACCCTATATGACAATTTAAGACCGTTTGCTGCTGCAATCAACAAATTGTGCGTTCAACGCTTTACCTGTTTCACACGGTAAGTGCAGTGAAGTTTCACTTCTGTCCTAGGAAAAAGTGACTAGCAATTCTGAGATGAGATGCGGAGGTAGGAAATTCCATATAATCTGCCTCGTGTGTTTCCTGTACGCCCGTGCACGAATGGCGTGTCCTACTACTGGTGATTTGGACTTCTAATACATGGAGATCTACTACCGTTTCAAGATGGCTGCTCTATTTACCCGTGCAGCAGTTCCGCACCTTGTGTTGTTTCACTTTTACCTTTAATTTTACTTTACTTTTTGCAAGTTTCCCAATTAGTTCAGAAACTAAATACATTTACAGTGACTTGAAAAAAAATGTAGCACAAGCCTGCATCTCCCATCTTGTTCAATTACTTCTAGAAGATAGTAAGGGGTTTCAACGACTGCAGAGGCCATATTGAAAAGCAATGCGATACAATACTTTCTGATGTCCGCAGCGCCCTTTAGCAGGACTGAGGTCGGCGCCAGGCACGTGATGCGGCTCAGCACAAGCGAGCGCTCCCAAAATCCATTTACGGGCTTTTAACATTTAAACTTTTACAATAAACGTGTTCATGCATTAGCAATATGATTTCCCTACTATAATACCGACGATCTCCGAGTACGTCATCAATGCACGGACACAGTAAACGATAATACGCGAAGCATTCACCTGAGCAGAGAGAGTCATCGTCCTCAGAAATGACAGAGTATAACCACAAACTGACCCAGCTGATGCCTACAAGCCGAGGGCACCGGAAGACACCACCGCCTTTCTCCGAGGCACAGCAAAAATGCCTCGGAGAAAGGGAGCCTCATTTTCGGATTTGGGGGCGTGTTTTGCTGTTGTCTCCTCCCTGAGACTTCTCGCAAAAAACACGCCCCCCGATCCGAAAAGGACGGGGCTTCAACGGAGTGACTGGACCTCTTCTCCAGTGGCTGGCCAGCATTTAAGAGGCCAGCCAATGGAGAACAGGAGAGAAGAGGGGCGGGTGCAAGCCCCTCTTCTCAAAGTCACTCCAACTCATTAAATCTCGGAGCGAGACTGCGCAAGCGCAGCCTTTCGCAGCCGAGACCTAAAAACGTACAATGTGCCGTTGACCCCGAACAAGTGACCGGAGTATACCTTAGTAATGCGACATAGATACTGAAAAAGTGCGGTGGTGTCGATTTGGTAACTTCACACAATAAAATATGAAAAGGAGCGGACTGAAGACGGCATCAGGAGTAGACTCAGACAGAGAAGTTGCTTCTGTAAACATCCACAGGCGGTTTGTCAAAAGAAGTGTATTCTGGATCTAGCCACTAGAGGGCAGACTTATTCAAAGCACGTTAATTAGTAGCTTGCTGATGCTGCCAAATCGCCAACTAAAAGAAAACAAAATCAATGAGAATCCTTTACAGAAAGTATTGATATGCTATCCACTTACACGATGCAAAGCGCCAACGAAGTCAGCTGTAAATGATGGACCTTACAGTCGTGTATGGCTTTTCTTTGAAGAGAAACTGCCAAATCCTTTGGAGTGATGAGCTATGTATTAACGGTTTTAAAAAGAAGGGGAAAAGAGAGTTCGGCAGACGAGAAGTTCCGTTTACATAGATTTATAGATTTAGAAGGCAAACAAAACTGCACTAACCCTTACAAAATCCGTCTCTTTAATTTTCTAAAACATATTGAAGGTACGAAAAAGCTCTTTTCGGCTTTTGGAAGGCTGGAGGGGAGTGGGGGGGTAATGGATGCGGAAGATCCCAATTCACTCGAGGCACACACGTGGTGAATTTCGACCTACTGCTAGTTCACGGATGAATCTACGCCACGGAACATGCGTTTGAAAAACCCATCAATCAATATACAAGTGCCTTTACATTTACCCGGGCTAATGCCCAGTGGAAAAAGGTTAAGACTTCAAAACGATTCCAAAGAGAAGCGTCGCCAAGCGGAGATCCAAAGACATGCTTTTATTAGCTCATTTGCCATTCACGTTTTAAAAAACATGAGGTTTTAAAGTTTGTCATCAATGGAACTTGACAATTTGTAACTTTCCATATGGTAGGCAAACAAAGTGATCACGACAAGACTGGCAAACCTCAGTTCATCCAGAGGCAGCATTGCTAAAAACCGCAGGGTGTGTCTCAGAGGCGCAACTAGAGCCAAATTTCGGGGGGGGCTGAGCAAAAATTTCGGGGGGGGCTGAACTTTAAGCAACAGGCAGAGTGGAGCTGCAGGGGCTCTTAGAAGGGGTGAAACAACAGCAAGGCCTCATTAACATGCAAATGGTCTTTTAAAGACCTGTGAAGTGCTCGGGTGCGGCTTCTTTTTTGCTCGGGAAGGTGTCTCATCCCGGGCTGCCACACACGACGGGGGGGGCTGAAGCCCTGTGAGTCCAATGGGTGTTGCGCGCCTGGTGTGTCTGCACTTCTCCTCGCAAAGAAAGCGTATAGATCATTCAGCAGATTACAAGACGGCAGGGAGAAAACTGGGGGCCAAATTGTTATCAAATGATCAATGACTCTTAAAAGCACATCCATAACAGACAGCTGAGTGCACAAGCAATGAAAACACAAGAGAAACGTAAGGGAAACAAAAGGGATGATTCAGGTATTCCGCACCTCCTGGTTGGTAGAATTAAGAACACAAGAGCAGCTATTTAGAACACCTATTTTACTCCAGTGAGATGTAAATCCAATAGATTATTGCCTTCGTAGGAAACGAAGCTCATCAGTTTATGCGAAGAAACATCCTGCTGGCAAATGGTGCTAAAGAACGAGAGTATAACCACAAACTGACCCAGCTGATGCCTACAAGCCGAGGGCACCGGAAGACACCACCGCCTTTCTCCGAGGCACAGCAAAAATGCCTCGGAGAAAGGGAGCCTCATTTTCGGATTTGGGGGCGTGTTTTGCTGTTGTCTCCTCCCTGAGACTTCTCGCAAAAAACACGCCCCCCGATCCGAAAAGGACGGGGCTTCAACGGAGTGACTGGACCTCTTCTCCAGTGGCTGGCCAGCATTTAAGAGGCCAGCCAATGGAGAACAGGAGAGAAGAGGGGCGGGTGCAAGCCCCTCTTCTCAAAGTCACTCCAACTCATTAAATCTCAGAGCGAGACTGCGCAAGCGCAGCCTTTCGCAGCCGAGACCTAAAAAGGACTTTATTTAGTAAGGACACTGACAAAATAGACAACAGGAGCAACTGTCTTTATTCACATAGTGCACAGACAGGCACTATGACAAGAGAAGAGCAAGGCACAAAATGCAGAGCATGTCCATGAGAAGCTGCACAGGCAAGGCCAAAACAGCAGTGAACGACAATGCCAGTGGCCAGGGCAGAGTGCAGAGCATGTCCATGAGAAGCTGCACAGGCAGGGGGCATAACACAAGGCCTGTGGCCAGTCCAAGGTGCAGAGTGAGTCCATGAGAAGCTGCACAGGCAGGGGGCACACAGCTGTGCATGACAAGGCCAGTGGCCAGGGCAGAGTGAGTCCATGAGAAGCTGCACAGGCAGGGGGCACACAGCAGTGAACGACAATGCCAGTGGCCAGGGCAGAGTGCAGAGTGAGTCCATCAGAAGCTGCACAGGCAGGGGGCATAAAGCAGTGAATGACAAGGCCAGTAGCCAGGGCAGAGTGCAGAGCATGTCCATGAGAAGCTGCACAGGCAGGGGGCATACAGCAGTGAACGACAAGGCCAGTGGTCAGGGCAGAGTGAGTCTATGAGAAGCTGCACATGCAGGGGGCAAAACACAAGGCCAGTGGTCAGTCCAAGGTGCAGAGTGAGTCCATGAGAAGCTGCACAGGCAGGGGGCACACAGCAGTGAATGACAAGGCCAGTGGCCAGGGCAGAGTGCAGAGTGAGTCGAAGCTGCACAGGCAGCGGGCACACAGCAGTGAACGACAAGGCCAGTGGGCAGGACAAAGTGCAGAGCATGTCCATGAGAAGCTGCACAGGCAGGGGGCACACAGCAGTGAACGACAATGCCAGTGGCTAGGGCAGAGTGCAGAGCATGTCCATGAGAAGCTGCACAGGCAGGGGGCACACAGCAGTGACCGACAAGGCCAGTGGCCAGGGCAGAGTGAGTCCATGAGAAGCTGCACATTCAGTGGGCACAACACAAGGCCAGCGGCCAGTCCAAGGTGCAGAGTGAGTCCATGAGAAGGTGCACAGGTAGGGGGCACACAACAGTGAACAACAATGCCAGTGGCCAGGGCAGAGTGCAGAGCATGTCCATGAGAAGCTGCACAGGCAGGGGGCAAAACACAAGGCCAGTGGCCAGTCCAAGGTGCAGAGTGAGTCCATGAGAAGCTGCACAGGCAGGGGGCACACAGCAGTGAACGACAAGGCCAGTGGCCAGGGCAGAGTGCAGAGTGAGTCGAAGCTACACAGGCAGGGGGCACACAGCAGTGAACGACAAGGCCAGTGGCCAGGACCGAGTGCAGAGTGAGTCCATGAGAAGCTGCACAGGCAGGGGGCACACAGCATTGAATGACAAGGCCAATGGGCAGGACAAAGTGAAGAGCATGTCCATGAGAAGCTGCACAGGCAGGGGGCACACAGCAGTGAACGACAAGGCCAGTGGCCAGGGCAGAGTGCAGAGCATGTCCATGAGAAGCTGCACAGGCAGGGGGCACGCAGCAGTGAACGACAAGGCCAGTGGCCAGGGCAGAGTGAGTCCATGAGAAGCTGCACAGGCAGGGGGCACACAGCAGTGAACAACAATGCCAGTGGCCAGGGCAGAGTGCAGAGTGAGTCCATGAGAAGCTGCACAGGCAGGGGGCACAAAGCAGTGAATGACAAGGCCAGTGGGCAGAACAAAGTGCAGAGCATGTCCTTGAGAAGCTGCACAGGCAGGGGGCATACAGCAGTGAACGACAAGGCCAGTGGCCAGGGCAGAGTGAGTCCATGAGAAGCTGCACATGCAGGGGGCAAAACACAAGGCCAGTGGTCAGTCCAAGGTGCAGAGTGAATCCATGAGAAGCTGCACAGGCAGGGGGCACACAGCAGTGAACGACAAGGCCAGTGGCCAGGGCAGAGTGCATAGTGAGTCGAAGCTGCACAGGCAGGGGGCACACAGCAGTGAACAAAAAGGCCAGTGGCTAGGGCAGAGTGCAGAGCATGTCCATGAGAAGCTGCACAGGCAGGGGGCACACAGCAGTGACTGATAAGGCCAGTGGCCAGGGCAGAGTGAGTCCATGAGAAGCTGCACATTCAGTGGGCAAAACACAAGGCCAGTGGCCAGTCCAAGGTGCAGATTGAGTCCATGAGAAGCTGCACAGGCAGGGGGCTCACAGCAGTGAACAACAAGGCCAGTGGCCAGGGCAGAGTGAGTCCATGAGAAGCTGCACATGCAGGAGGCACACAGCATTGAATGACAAGGCCAGTGGCCAGGGCGGAGTGCAGAGTGAATCCATGAGAAGCTGCACAGGCAGGGGGCACACAGCAGTGAACGACAAGGCCTGTGGGCAGGACAAAGTGAAGAGCATGTCCATGAGAAGCTGCACAGGCAGGGGGCACACAGCAGTGAACGACAAGGCCAGTGGCCAGGGCAGAGTGCAGAGTGAGTCCACAAGAAGCTGCACAGGCAGGGGGCACACAGCAGTGAACGACAAGGCCAGTGGCCAGGGCAGAGTGAGTCCATGAGAAGCTGCACAGGCAGGAGGCACACAGCATTGAATGACAAGGCCAGTGGCCAGGGCAGAGTGCAGAGTGGGTCCATGAGAAGCTGCACAGGCAGGGGGCACACAGCAGTGAACGACAAGGCCTGTGGGCAGGACAAAGTGAAGAGCATGTCCATGAGAAGCTGCACAGGCAGGGGGCACACAGCAGTGAACGACAAGGCCAGTGGCCAGGGCAGAGTGCAGAGCATGTCCATGAGAAGATGCACAGGCAGGGGGCACACAACAGTGAACGACAAGGCCAGTGGCCAGGGCAGAGTGAGTCCATGAGAAGCTGCACAGGCAGGGGGCAAAACACAAGGCCAGTGGCCAGTCCAAGGTGCAGAGTGAGTCCATGAGAAGCTGCACAGGCAGAGGGCACACAGCAGTGAACGACAAGGCCAGCAGCCAGGGCAGAGTGCAGAGCATGTCCATGAGAAGCTGCACAGACAGGGGGCAAAACACAAGGCCAGTGGCCAGTCCAAGGTGCAGAGTGAGTCCATGAGAAGCTGCACAGGCAGGGGGCACACAGCAGTGAACGACAAGGCCAGTGGCCAGGGCAGAGTGCAGATTGAGTCCATTAGAAGCTGCAAAGGCAGGAGGCACACAGCAGTGAACGACAAGGCCAGTGGCCAGGGCAGAGTGAGTTCATGAGAAGCTGCACAGGCAGGGGGCACACAGCAGTGAACGACAAGGGCAGTGGCCAGGGCAGAGTGCAGAGTGAGTCCATGAGAAGCTGCACAGGCAGGGGGCACACAGCAGTGAAAGACAAGGTCAGTGGGCAGGACAAAGTGCAGAGCATGTCCATGAGAAGCTGTGCAGGCAGGGGGCACACAGCAGTGAACAACAAGGCCAGTGGCCAGGGCAGAGTGCAGAGCATGTGCATGAGAAGCTGCACAGGCAGGGGGCAAACAGCAGTGAACGACAAGGCCAGTGGCCAGGGCAGAGTGCAGAGCATGTCCATGAGAAGCTGCACAGGCAGGGGGCACGCAGCAGTGAACGACAAGGCCAGTGGCCAGGGCAGAGTGAGTCCATGAGAAGCTGCACAGGCAGGGGGCACACAGCAGTGAATGACAAGGCCAGTGGCCAGGGCAGAGTGAGTCCATGAGAAGCTGCACAGGCAGGGGGCACACAGCAGTGAACAACAATGCCAGTGGCCAGGGCAGAGTGCAGAGTGAGTCCATGAGAAGCTGCACAGGCAGGGGGCACAAAGCAGTGAATGACAAGGCCAGTGGGCAGAACAAAGTGCAGAGCATGTCCTTGAGAAGCTGCACAGGCAGGGGGCATACAGCAGTGAACGACAAGGCCAGTGGCCAGGGCAGAGTGAGTCCATGAGAAGCTGCACATGCAGGGGGCAAAACACAAGGCCAGTGGTCAGTCCAAGGTGCAGAGTGAATCCATGAGAAGCTGCACAGGCAGGGGGCACACAGCAGTGAACGACAAGGCCAGTGGCCAGGGCAGAGTGCATAGTGAGTCGAAGCTGCACAGGCAGGGGGCACACAGCAGTGAACAAAAAGGCCAGTGGCTAGGGCAGAGTGCAGAGCATGTCCATGAGAAGCTGCACAGGCAGGGGGCACACAGCAGTGACTGATAAGGCCAGTGGCCAGGGCAGAGTGAGTCCATGAGAAGCTGCACATTCAGTGGGCAAAACACAAGGCCAGTGGCCAGTCCAAGGTGCAGATTGAGTCCATGAGAAGCTGCACAGGCAGGGGGCTCACAGCAGTGAACAACAAGGCCAGTGGCCAGGGCAGAGTGAGTCCATGAGAAGCTGCACATGCAGGAGGCACACAGCATTGAATGACAAGGCCAGTGGCCAGGGCGGAGTGCAGAGTGAATCCATGAGAAGCTGCACAGGCAGGGGGCACACAGCAGTGAACGACAAGGCCTGTGGGCAGGACAAAGTGAAGAGCATGTCCATGAGAAGCTGCACAGGCAGGGGGCACACAGCAGTGAACGACAAGGCCAGTGGCCAGGGCAGAGTGCAGAGTGAGTCCACAAGAAGCTGCACAGGCAGGGGGCACACAGCAGTGAACGACAAGGCCAGTGGCCATGGCAGAGTGAGTCCATGAGAAGCAGCCCCAGGCAGGAGGCACACAGCATTGAATGACAAGGCCAGTGGCCAGGGCAGAGTGCAGAGTGGGTCCATGAGAAGCTGCACAGGCAGGGGGCACACAGCAGTGAACGACAAGGCCTGTGGGCAGGACAAAGTGAAGAGCATGTCCATGAGAAGCTGCACAGGCAGGGGGCACACAGCAGTGAACGACAAGGCCAGTGGCCAGGGCAGAGTGCAGAGCATGTCCATGAGAAGATGCACAGGCAGGGGGCACACAACAGTGAACGACAAGGCCAGTGGCCAGGGCAGAGTGAGTCCATGAGAAGCTGCACAGGCAGGGGGCAAAACACAAGGCCAGTGGCCAGTCCAAGGTGCAGAGTGAGTCCATGAGAAGCTGCACAGGCAGAGGGCACACAGCAGTGAACGACAAGGCCAGCAGCCAGGGCAGAGTGCAGAGCATGTCCATGAGAAGCTGCACAGACAGGGGGCAAAACACAAGGCCAGTGGCCAGTCCAAGGTGCAGAGTGAGTCCATGAGAAGCTGCACAGGCAGGGGGCACACAGCAGTGAACGACAAGGCCAGTGGCCAGGGCAGAGTGCAGATTGAGTCCATTAGAAGCTGCAAAGGCAGGAGGCACACAGCAGTGAACGACAAGGCCAGTGGCCAGGGCAGAGTGAGTTCATGAGAAGCTGCACAGGCAGGGGGCACACAGCAGTGAACGACAAGGCCAGTGGCCAGGGCAGAGTGCAGAGTGAGTCCATGAGAAGCTGCACAGGCAGGGGGCACACAGCAGTGAAAGACAAGGTCAGTGGGCAGGACAAAGTGCAGAGCATGTCCATGAGAAGCTGTGCAGGCAGGGGGCACACAGCAGTGAACGACAAGGCCAGTGGCCAGGGCAGAGTGCAGAGTGAGTCCACAAGAAGCTGCACAGGCAGGGGGCACACAGCAGTGAACGACAAGGCCAGTGGCCATGGCAGAGTGAGTCCATGAGAAGCAGCCCCAGGCAGGAGGCACACAGCATTGAATGACAAGGCCAGTGGCCAGGGCAGAGTGCAGAGTGGGTCCATGAGAAGCTGCACAGGCAGGGGGCACACAGCAGTGAACGACAAGGCCTGTGGGCAGGACAAAGTGAAGAGCATGTCCATGAGAAGCTGCACAGGCAGGGGGCACACAGCAGTGAACGACAAGGCCAGTGGCCAGGGCAGAGTGCAGAGCATGTCCATGAGAAGATGCACAGGCAGGGGGCACACAACAGTGAACGACAAGGCCAGTGGCCAGGGCAGAGTGAGTCCATGAGAAGCTGCACAGGCAGGGGGCAAAACACAAGGCCAGTGGCCAGTCCAAGGTGCAGAGTGAGTCCATGAGAAGCTGCACAGGCAGATGGCACACAGCAGTGAACGACAAGGCCAGCAGCCAGGGCAGAGTGCAGAGCATGTCCATGAGAAGCTGCACAGACAGGGGGCAAAACACAAGGCCAGTGGCCAGTCCAAGGTGCAGAGTGAGTCCATGAGAAGCTGCACAGGCAGGGGGCACACAGCAGTGAACGACAAGGCCAGTGGCCAGGGCAGAGTGCAGATTGAGTCCATTAGAAGCTGCAAAGGCAGGAGGCACACAGCAGTGAACGACAAGGCCAGTGGCCAGGGCAGAGTGAGTTCATGAGAAGCTGCACAGGCAGGGGGCACACAGCAGTGAACGACAAGGCCAGTGGCCAGGGCAGAGTGCAGAGTGAGTCCATGAGAAGCTGCACAGGCAGGGGGCACACAGCAGTGAAAGACAAGGTCAGTGGGCAGGACAAAGTGCAGAGCATGTCCATGAGAAGCTGTGCAGGCAGGGGGCACACATCAGTGAACAACAAGGCCAGTGGCCAGGGCAGAGTGCAGAGCATGTGCATGAGAAGCTGCACAGGCAGGGGGCAAACAGCAGTGAACGACAAGGCCAGTGGCCAGGGCAGAGTGCAGAGTGAGTCCATGAGAAGCTGCACAGGCAGGGGGCACACAGCAGTGAACGACAAGGCCAGTGGCCAGGGCAGAGTGCAGAGCATGTCCATGAGAAGCTGCACAGGGAATGTGTGCGACTGTACCTTTCCATGGTCAGCAACACAGTCAGGGGGTAACAATGTGCAGTACAGGCCCACCTGTGTGAGAGACAGGTGTGTGAGGGTGACTAACACTCAGACTTGGCCGTCAGGCAGACTGGGAGCTGGCTGTGTCTCGGGACTGTCAGAGCACCTGAACGGGGAGAGAGCGGACCAGCTGAGGTAGAGCTATCAGTGACTTGGCAAGCCGGAGGGCTCCTTGGACCAGGTGGTGTAGTGGCACGTGGAGGTGGAGTCATGCAGACGGGAAACATGGTGTGGCTGGGAGATTGTGGAGGGGTGCCTTTCCACTTTCTGGGGATTCTAAATGGCTTGCCTGACTTTAGATCAATGGGAAGTGGTGTGGGCACAACAGGCACACTCACCACCAAAGCTGCATCAGGTGCAGGCGCTGGCACGCCCTCTGGTGATGTGCCTGACCCAGCGGAACGCTTTGCCTGGCTTCGCCTCTGTCCCCCCTTCCCCTGTTTACTAGGTGTTACCCCTACAGTGCCCTCCGGCCCCTGTTTCACTAGGCTTGGAATAGGAGTCGAGGTGGTGGGGGAATCTGCCTTGGAGCCCTTCCTAGGTGTACCCTTGGCATGCACCACCTCCTTGGTGAGCACAGACACTGTATGCTTTAGGGGCAGGAGAGTCTTTGGATGGGGATGACTCTGAGGCATGTGTGCCTGAGGTCTGCTGTGCTTTTTGTCCACTGGTGTCGCCTGACGGACTTTTCTCCCTACGCTCTGGGGTGGCTTTGGTTTTCTGTAGGGATGGTGTCTGCGGTCGGGACCGCATGGGTTGCTGCTGCTGTGTGCTTCGTGTGCTGTATCGTGACTGTGATGTATGTGGACTGTGGTCACTATCGTCAGACGTGGCCACTGCCAGGGGGGTGGACAAAGGGACCGGGGCTGGATTGTGAGTATGTGCCTGTTGAAGGGGAGACATCACTGTTGATTACAAAGCCTGGACTGTCCGGTGCAGCCCACCCACGTCTGAATGTATGCCCTCCATGAAAGCAACCACCTGGGCCAATTTCTTGTCATGGTCAATGAAGGCATTGAGGAGAGCTGTCTGGCCTACACACAGCTGGCACAAAAGGTCCACAGACTCAGCACTGATGGCAGCAGGGGGGACAGGGGCAGAGGCAGCTGTGCCAGGGGTGAAGGACACTCTTCCCCTCTTACTGAGGCAGACACGGGCAGCACCAGAGGAAGCAGCTGGGAGGGTGGGCACTGGCCGGTGTGTGGTGGAAGTGGATGCAGAGTCCCCATTCCCTGTGCCCTCCAACATGGATGCATCCCCGCTGGCATCAGATGATGTGGTGCTTTGCGTCTCAGGCTGGGATTCCTCCAGCAGACTCCTGTCCCCCTCTGAGGCGCTGGTGACATCTGTGTCACTGGGCTCCTGTGCAGCTGTTGTGCTAGTTTCTCCCCCACTGGTATCCGTCTCCTGTCCCTCTGTGACCACAGGAAATGCTGCTTCAGAGAGATAGATGTAGGGTCAGGTCAGTGACAGCAATATAACAAACATATGCAAGCAATGCATTACAAAAGATGAATAAATATACATGTTGCACACCACCCTGTGCAATCACATCGTGCCAACTCACTATATAGACTCAAGCAGTGCGTGGAAACTGGAAACTCAGGCATGAGTGAGCCATGTGATGACCACACAGCACAACACCCTGCTTGTGGCTCTGTTCAACCAGATACAAAACTAGCTCTGAGCACACCTAGGGACATGATGGGGGCACACTACTTGTTGCCAATGACAGATCAGGATGGAACAGGAGGGGACAACACAGACCCAGACTAGCCCATGCCACCCACCATGTTGTACTATGGGGATAATAGAATGGGGCACATTGTTGTCAGATGTGTAGGCCTCCACAATCTGGGTGCATGCAATGGACGCATTGATGAAGGCACAGTCAGATCGGGCACACTGCCGTTCCCTCACATGGGATTCCCAAGACTACGTAAGGTGAATGCACAGCATCCATTCCAAATCACCGTTGTAAGTACAGGTGGGCAAATGCAGGCCACCAGCACCCAGTCTAGCAGCCACTTACATGCCACAGCATCACACTACCAACATCACATAGGCCAGTGCTGGCACAGGATCTGTACACATGCAGCCACTCCCAGCCAAAGTCACCCTACCCAAATGCTCACCCCTGGCTTGCTTCTGATGCTTCCTTAAACGTGCATCCAGCTCAGTCTGTGTCACCACCAAGATGCGCCCCATTAGTGGTGTCATACTGCGCCGTGCCAAACGCCCAGTGTGAGGAAGCAGCCCCAAGGTCATCTTCGCCACGTTCTTTGCCACCCGGCTGATGTCGTCCCACCTCTTGTGGCAGTGGGTGCGGCGTCGCTTTGAGACCCCCAGAGCTCGAACCTTCGCTGCAATGGCCCTCCACATGGCCTTACGCTGGTGTACCTTGAGCTGCAGGCATGGGAGACAAGAGGGGGAATGATCAGTGACACAGTGTCATGTACCAACATCTATCAGTATAGCAGCAAGATACAAACTCATCACATATCCAATGATATGTCTATCAGAGAGTAGAATACATCTCACATGGTACATCTGCATGGGAAAAGCTGATGAAGATGCATGCAGGTGTGAGGGGGAACACAGTCCCTGCACATCTCACACACATGCAGGATGCCAGCACTGGAACCCCTATGTAGCCTGCCCACATCTCCAGTCCATTGTTGGGTTGATCAACACATACATCACATATCAACCTGTGTTTAGGGGGTGACCCACTGTGTCCAAGACTGTGCAGCCCTATGTCCCTGTGCTGTGAAGAGATAACTGTGTCATGGATGTCACATTGAGGGACATGATCTCACAACTACAAAATGCCCTTCACAAGCGCGGTTGTGTGCAATCTACAGTGCTGAGATGGCCCATAGCTGGAGTGCAATGTGAAAAGACTGATGTCATACTCTGTAAGTGAAGTAATGTGTCCTTTTCTTTGTAGAGGGGGACTGTGCTGCCCAGCTGGGCTCACACTGAGATGGACTACAGGGGCACACACAGCCATCCAGCCAAGCAATCACTGTCCTGACTACAGCATGAACAACCTTCTGTGTCACTGTATGGCTGACAACACAACACAGGTCAATCATTCATACATGAGCAGGGAGGCAAACCTGTGGCATTGGGTACACACACCCTCCCCCTGGAGACAGCATGTCAGGCAGTGCATGACACTACCCCGGGGACACTCCCAGGCACATACTGCATCAGTCCAACTATATGAGTTGCCCCCTGCACTCCCCCCCTGTTGATGACTTACCACAACATTTGGGGCACCATATAGCCTTGGGTACTGTGTGAGCACCTCGTCCACCAGGACCTCCAGCTCCTCGCTCGTGAAGGGACTGGCACGGATCTTCTCTGTCCCGTCCTTGCCATCACTGTGGACATGAGACAACAGCGGCAGAATTGGGTGGTGAGGGTTCTCAGGTAGCAGTCCCTGGAGGCAGCAGCAGGTGAGGGTTCTCATGCAGCACTCCCTGGAGGCAGCAGCAGTTGAGGGGTTTCTGGCAGCAGCCACTGGAGGCAGCAGCAGGTGAAGAGTCTCAGGCAACAGTCCCTGCAGGCAGCAGCAGGTGAGGGGTCTCTGGCAGCAGTCGCTAGAGGCAGCAGCAGGTGAGGTGTCTCTGGCAGCAGTCCCTGGAGGCAGCAGCAGGTGAGGGGTCTCTGGCAGCAGGCTCTGGGAGCAGTGGAAATGTGAGGCTCACTTCCACACATATATAGCCCCCGGGGTCGTTTCAAAGGTGCCAAGCTCTATCAATTGGTGGTCCAGGTCTGCCTCTTTCAAATGCATCCAATGACCGCCCCCACGGTGGCGGAGCACGCCTACCACAATTTTCAAACTTGCATCATGCCACCGCTATCGAGCTTCCCATTGGCTCTAGGGCAAGCCCCATGGCGGTGACACACCGCAGGGGCCCGGTGTGCGCTAGCACGATGGTGCATCTTTCAAATGCATCCAATTACCTCCTCCGCGGTGGCGGAGCACGCCTACCGCGATCTTCAAAATTGCATCATGCCACCGCTATCAAGCTTCCCATTGGCTCTAGGGCAAGCTCCATGGCGGTGACACACCGCAGGGGCCCGCTGTGCGCTAACGCAATTTTTCCGGTGGAGCGTGCCAACCGCCATTTCCCCATGTCTCCATGCCTATCACTACCGCACATGTGTGAATGGGGGTGCTGGTGACACACCACCGGGGCCAGGCAGTAGCTACCGCGATATGGGTGCCATACAATCGCAATGGCCATCTGGCAAACATCAACAGTGCACAGTGCCCACATGGTCATGGCAAATCATTGTGCATACGATGCCAGGCAGTAGCTACCGCAATATGGGTGCCATACATTGACACGAGGCACCGCCATTCAGGCGGCGGAGCATGCCAACCGCCATTTCCACATGTCTCCATGCCTATCACTGCCGCACATGTGTGAATGGGGGTGCTGGTGACACACCACCGGGGCCAGGCAGTAGCTACCGCAATATGGGTGCCATACATTGACACGAGGCACCGCCATTCAGGCGGCGGAGCATGCCAACCGCCATTTCCACATGTCTCCATGCCTATCACTACCGCAAATGTGTGTATGGGGGTGCTGATGACACACCGCCGGGGCCAAGCGGTAGCTACTGCGATATGGGTGCCATACATTGACACAAGGCACCGCCATTGAGGCAGCGGAGCATGCCAACCACCATTTCCACATGTCTCCATGCCTATCACTACCACACATGTGTGAATGGGGGTGCTGGTGACACACCGCCGGGGCCAAGCGGTAGCTACCGCGATATGGGTGCCATACAATCGCAATGGCCATCTGGCAAACATCAACAGTGCACAGTGCCCACATGGTCATGGCAAATCATTGTGCATACGATGCCAATGTTCCATTTACTCCACTGATGGCTACGCATGCCATGTTTGTGTGTGTGATTTCGTAGATTGGCCTGTACTCACTCACATGTCACTTATGGATTTGATGGTCGGGTAAGCAGGACAGTGTTGTTCTGGACTCTACAATGTGTACACATGTCAATGTGTTGAGGTGCAGTGACAATCACAGCAATGCTCGTCTCAATGAATGATGATCTATTTTGCATTGCCTCTCATGTCTGCTCATGCACACACTCGTCATTCCAGTGCCGACTGTGGTCATTGTGTGGTGGATGTGTGCCAGGTTGTAATGACACATTAAGGTGTGACAGGTACAGCAGCTTGGTTTGAGACAGTGGGTTTGATTTGTTGCACATATGCTGGATGCTATACTCCCAGGCGAGCCCATGTGAAATGTGGCCATCTCCCTATGTGCATTCACATTGACCAAGGTGGTGTTTGAGGTACTTGTCTTGTGTAAGTTGACAGGTGTGCCCTTTGTGTAGCTGAAGGTGTCCTTACATGTGAGCTAGTCTGTTAGTCAATATTGATGTCAGTCATTGTTGTCATTGTGTCATCCAGAACAGGATATGCTGTGCACATCTCATGATGTAGTGCATTGACATGTGTCCACTATCATCTCAAATAGGAGGAGGCCAAATTTGATTTGTCACTTGACGGTGCTGGAAGACATGGAGGATGTTGCGATCATACAGAAATGCCGTCTGGATAGAGCCACCCTGAAAACCCTTTGTGATCTGTTGGAGCCCCACCTGCAGCCTCGCCGGACATATCCAACAGCTTTCACCCCTACTTATAAAGTGATGGCGGCCCTGCATTGTTTTGCCACTGGATCGTTCCAAGAGACAGTGGCCAGCGCTGGTGAAATGTCACAACCGATGTTCAGCATGGTGCTGCGTGATGTACTTCCGCCATGATGATATACAAGGACAGATACATCCATTTCCTCAGCAGTGCTGATTTGCCAGCTGTGAAGGGATACTTCTATCCCCTTGGACACATCCCCAATGTTGTTGGTGCCATTGATTGCACCCATGTTGGGCTTGTGCCACCACAGGCAATTGAGCACATTTACAGGAATCGCAAGCATTACCATTCCATAAATGTGCAGGTGGTGTGCCTGGTAGATATGATCACCTCCCACGTGTGTGCCAAATTCCCAGGCTCAGCCCATGACTCCTACATCCTGCGGAACAGCATTGTGCCCCAGCTGATGGCTAATCTGCTTCTTGAGCGTGCATGGATTGTGGGTGAGTATGCCTAGTCGTATGGCGTGCTGGGTGTGTGACCTGCTGCCCTCAGCCTCAGAAACATTGCATGTCTATTTGTGTTTGTCATACCTAGGTGATTCTGCATGTCCCAACCATCCCTGATTGCTGAGCCCACTGAGGAATACCAGGACCCCAGCTGACGTCTGCTACAATGAGGCCCATGGGAGGACACGTTGTGTGGTGGAGCGTACTTTTGGTCTGCTCAAGTCACGTTTCTGTGCCTGGACAAGACCGGAGGTGCACTGGCATACTCGCCCGGGAAGGTATGTCAGATTGTAGTGGCATGCTGTATTCTCCACAACCAAGCCATTCGCAAGGAGATTCCCCTGCTCCTGGATGATGGTGAGGACCCAGGCCCCAGCCTGCAAACCAACCTGTGTCCAATGATGAGGACAGTGGAGAGGAGGAAGTTGTTGGCCTGCATGAACAGCTCATCACACACTACTTCACTTGAAGGTGGGTGACAATGTGCATCATACCCATTGTCTGCTGATATTGCTGTTGTCGTGAAGGGGCATGCGAGAATTGTAACAGCAGCCAGTTGTAGACTCAGCGGTGGTTGGCAATGTTTCTGGGACAGGTCATTTGGGAACATCTACAGGACGTGTATGTTGACACTTGTTGGCCATTGTGATGTGTGCATGTTGGGTTATCCTGATGGTAGGGGTTGTGTGATGTCTGTAATGCCACACCCAGACCAGTGAAAGTAGTTCTGTTGTGTTTCCCTAGGTGCCTTCAACTTCTCCTTGCCTACATGCAGCCAATGCTCCTGGTACATTGTGATCATGTAGAAGACTGTGCATCCTGCAATAAAGATGGAGCAGACACGACAACATGTGTGTACGGATATTTTATTTGCAATGGTGCAATGTGAGGGGGGTATACATTTCCATGGGGGGGTGGAGCAGTGAGTTTACAGTTGTGGTAGATGAGATAATTGAGTAGTCACCACATTGATGTGGTGACCCAGTCCAACAGACAGATGTCATTCACAAGGCAGTGTGGGGAAGGACAGTCCAAAAAGTCAATGCAGTGGTGGAGAGGGTTGCCATCATGGCTGGCTCCGTGACTGGTGTCTGGCAGGTGCTTTGCCTCCAGATACTCCCAGGGTCTTCTTAGGATGGCCCCTTTGTCATTTGGCAGGGGGGGCCTGCTGCAGGGCCAGAGGGGTCTGAGGACTCACCCCTCTCTGTGGGTGCAGGGGAGGATGGTGAACTGTCATCCTGCGGCCCATCAGAGGGAGGTGGAGGTGTTGTTGTGGCGCATGCCTGTCTCTCAGTACCGCCACTTGCTGGCCCAAGAGGTCCATGATTTGTCCCATGCGGGTGTCGATGGACTTCATCAGCAGGATGAGCTCGTGCAACAGTTCGTCCGACCGGCCCGTTCGTCCCTGGGCCTGTTCGTATGCGCCCAGGACTCTGGTGATGTGTTCCAGGGATTGGGTCCCAGACTCCTGGTGTCTGTGGGTGACCCTGCCCCTCCCACCTGCCCTGCTGCCACGGACCTGTTGCCTCACCACTGTGGGCACCTGCATCCTCTCCCTGCCCTCCTCCATCGGTGGTGTGTGCTGGTCATCCTCTGGGACAGGGAGGGTGTTGCAGGCAGCACTGGTGGTGGTGGTGGTATTGGCGGTAGCCACACAGGCCGTGACAGCAGGGGTCTGCTGTGAAGTTGTTGTTGTTGCAGATGTGGTGGGGGAACGATGGGGTCCTGGGACCTGTTGCTCCCTGGCACACCAGATGGGCCGTCTTCGAGCTCATCGTCCATCCGAGAGTCCATGTACCGGGGGAAGACTGGCTCTGAAGGTTGCTGGTGTTGTCCTCTGCAGTGAGTTCTTGGTCACCTGTGGGTCGGATGGGAAATGGTCATTGTAGTGCACCCGGCAATCTTTGTGTTAGCTGTGTGTCATTCACGTTTTGTACATTTGTAAGATCTTGAACTAAACCACCTCAAAAAACGAGGTCCTGATCGTACCATCACAGTCTCAGCAAAAGTCGGGGGCTAGAAAACCTGGCATCTGAATGTACAAGCTATATACCAGAATACAAGCATGCTGACAACTGTGGCGAAATATGATGTAGCATCTCACCTGTATCAGTCGTCTTCAGTGGGTCACTTGAGCCGTTAATCTGTGGGGGTCTACTTATCTCAACTTGTAATGTCACATAGCGTGACCATTATATATGACTGACAACAGAAGTTAGTGCGCTGTCTTAGGCATGGTGTCCAAAGTGAATTCAGACTCTTCATTGCAATGGAATACCTTAAAATGTGTTTGCCGAGTGTATGTGAATAGAAGATCTCCTAGTATGTGGTAAAAATGGTTTCTCATACTAGATAGATGCATAGTTGCCTAGGGAAAATTCTTTAATAATTGTACACAGGTGATTAGCCGCTCTTAACTAACCCTTATTTATTGATTGATGTTTTGATTGGGCAAAAGTTGTGGACTTCCACAAAAAAAATGCTTGCCCTCCACACAGCTGTGGTCATTTTGTTTATTTATCCAGCTGCCTGAGCTTGTACTTTTAGGGGCACACAAATTATATTGTAATGCTATTAAAGTGTCTTAGCTACCTAGAAAATGTATGGTGTTTTCTCCGACAGCAGCATTGATGGGAGGAGGGCAGTCATTAACCTACATGAATATTTAGGTCTGCTTGACAATGCAACTGTCATCTGACCTTCTAACCTACACTAATATTATTCTACAGTTCATTGCTTCCACACAAATGCGTGTCCATCCCCATGCTATTTACTTGTAATGCTTCACATTAGCATACACCATTCCTTTAAAGCCAGACCCATTGGCATTGCCACTGCCCTTTTAACACTTAGAAGTCCCCCCAAAAGCAGGCCTTAAAACCTCATAGGGCAGGGTGCAAGCTATTGAAAAGTAGAACACGTATATTTAATGTTTTATATGTCCCGCCTTTTAAAAACCTCCAAAGTTGTTTTTCACTATGGCAATGCTGGCTCTCCAATAGGTTAGCCCTGGTTTACACTATAACAGTTAACACATACCACATTCAGTCTGGAAATAGATAGAAAAATAATTGAAGGACTCATTTTAATAGTGATTTAAAATCCAACTTAATGGGTAGTGTAGGAGAGTAGGATCTGCTTCTTATAGTTACAACCACGTTTTGCTGATGTGACACTGTTTTCAACTTAGTCTGACTGGGATCCTGCTATCCAGGACCCCAGTCTAGCTGTTTTCTCCTCTAAATTGATTGTATGTACTTTAGGTACACTCCATATTGGATTCTGGGGTACCTTTATAAGTCCCTAGTATATGCTTTTCTATGTACCCAGGGCATAGGTACCCCAGAGGCCTCCCAGGGGCTGCAGCATTTATTGTGCCACCCCTGAGAGACCATTCAAAATGACACCCCAGGCCTGCTACATCAGCCTGTGTGAGGTGGTGCATGCACCCCTTACTTAGAAATATGTTCACTGTATCTATTCTATATCACTGCACATATAAACCTCAGTCACCCCTATGGCAGGCCTTATCAATCCTGAAGGCAGGGTGCTGGGTTTTATGTAAGAGGGTGCACCTGCATGAGCAGAGCCCCTCTGCAGCCTTCGGAACCTATTTTACGGGGTTGTTTGTGATGCAGCCAACCATATATACTTGAGTGCATTATAACCTTGTGGTATTCATAATGTCGTTCTGGTCAATCTCTATAATAACATCCCAAATGCATACTTGGACCCGGTGTTTAACGGATTAAAATCCGACCTAATAAACAAAGAGTCCCAAAACAACTCCGATACTTTAATTATCCTGGCAGGCGATTTCAACTGCCCGCTTTGTTCTCAGAATATCAGAGGCACTTGTGGTCGGATGACTGAAATGGATGATTCCCCTAACCATTTCTGTCACTCTAAATTGGGAGACTTGTTAAACGGATTATTATTTTATTTCAATCTATCCTTTGTTAATGATTTATGTTCTCCCCCTAAGTCCTTTAAACCCACCTATAATGGGAGAGGTTGTCATACCACGATCGACTACTCACTCATATCCACAAGGTACTCAGGCTTGATAACCAATTGGGAGACCCTTGAAATTCCTATCAGTGACCACTACCCCATCGAGGTTACCTTAAAGCTAACCCCGAATATTAAAGGCCCGGCCAGGCAGAACACCACTTATTCCCCTCCCCTGCAGCTGGGCACCACCATGGGCCTTTTCCTCAAATGGGACAAAGTAGTCCCCTCCATTTTCCTAATAAACCTGGTTACCAATAATTATGATCACTTTCAAATTTGCCTGTCATCTACGGAAACCCCACAGACAATATCCAGCTCGTTCTCCGTAATCATGACAGAAATCAAAAACCCTCTTGCGCGCGCGCCAAAGAAATCTGCCCCTTCCCCCCACGGTTGGTTTGACAGGGACTGCTCTAAAGCCTTGCGCGTGTTGAAAGCAGCTCTGAAATCCAACCCTAGAAACCGTCATGAGATCCAGATCGCTAGACATAACTACCGTACCAAACGCCAGGCAAGGAAAAAACAGCTGAAATTGTCGGCCTGGGCAGCCCTGGTGGAAGCCTCCGAAAAGAAAGATAACACCGCCTTCTGGAGGGCAGTCAATGCCCCCTTTTTCCGATTTTCCAAGCCTTCGACCTTGGACTCAGCCATCACCCCCGAAACCTGGGTCACTCATTTCAGCTCTCTATACAATCCTACTAACTTGGTCACTCTACCTTCTGAAACTGATTCTGTATCCATTTCCCCTCCTGATTCAACTACCCCCTTTTCTTTTCCCCTAAATATTGTTTTTGACCATGATGAAGTACTAATGGCTTTAAATGACAGCCCCTCCGGGAAAGCCCCAGGCCCTGACTGCGTCCCTATAGACGTTTTTAAGTCACACCCTGACTTATGGGCCCCACTGCTCACTAACGCTTTGAACTCTCTGAATTCCACTGGTTTCATTTCCACCTGGCCATCGGCTGTTGTCGTCCCGATTTTTAAAAAAGGCGCGAGGGATAATCCCGCCAATTACCGCCCTATCTCACTTTTAGACTCCCTCATGAAGGTAGCCGGGCGAATTATTTTAAATAGATTACACGATTGGCTAAGCACTCAAGATATTATCTCCGAAATGCAATATGGTTTTAGGCAAGGCAAAGGCACCATTGAACAGGGTCTTAATCTGTCCCTTATTATAGCCAAATATACTCAGGCAAAAAAAGGTAACCTCTACATAACCTTTGTTGACCTCAGCTCAGCATTTGACTGTGTTGATCATGGGCAGTTATGGGACTCCCTCACAGAAATTGGCTTAGACCCTACCATTATATTATTCATTAAAGAGCTGTACAGGGATGCATCGGCCCGCGTGAGATATGGCATCAACGGGGAATGCTCCGACAGTTTCGCTATTAGGCGAGGTGTAAGACAGGGTTGTATATTAGCCCCTTTACTTTTCACCCTTTATATCAACTCTGTCAGTCACCACCTGTCTAGAACTTACCACGATTACCCAACAATTAATGGTAAATCGATCCCCATCTTGCTTTATGCCGACGACGCGGCAATAATGTCCCAGACTCCCATGGGGCTTCAGAGGGCTGTTTCTGAATTTTCTGACTTTATGTCAAAGAGAGGCCTAAAAGTTAACACCTCCAAAACCCATAGTATGTCCTGTGGCCCAGGGATTGGGAAAAAGCCATGTACTATCTTTTTGAATGGCAACAAATTATCCAATGTCGATAGCTTCCCTTACCTGGGCATTACTTTTAATAAGAGGGGCACTTGGAGAGCTGCGGCCCAAGCCAGAGGCTCAGCAATGACTAAAGCAATAGGTGCACTGACAAACTTTTCAAAAAAATTAGGGGGTCGCCCATTACGCCCCTTACTCCAGATCTATCGGGCGAAGTGCACCTCAACGGGCACCTATGGGTCAGGGATCTGGGGGATTGAATCTGTCGAACATCTTCAGCGCCTCGAGAATGCTTTTCTACGTTATCTCTTGGCTGTTCCCCCAGGCACCTCTACCCATATGGTGCACACAGAACTGGGCCTCACATACATTGCAGACACAATTAACTCCTCTCCCCTCATCCTATGGCATAAAATTTGGATCAACGAAGATACACCATTTAATAGGGAAATCATAGTAGACTGTCTAAAACTGACAGAGGTCAGGAACATTAAATGGCTGAACTATGTAAAAGGGTTATCCACTGACATCGGGCATCCGGAATTTTTTGCTGATCCATCAACCTTATCTCACATATCCAAAGCCGAGCTTAAGCGACTTGTTTTAAATCATCTGCACCGTAAACGCTGGCTCCTAGAATCACAGAAGTCCACCACTGTTGATTACCAAAATTCGATCACTGTGACTGGCATACAGCAATACTTATTACTAGAACCATCTCCATTCATTCGTATGCTCCTGACCCGTCTTCGCACTAACACGTTCTTCAGACTCCTTACTTTCCCTAATCCAAATTGCTGGGACACTGACCTACAAAAATGCCCCTGTGATGGCCTCTCGCCCCAATCCAACATCCATTGCATCCTTTTCTGCAGATTTTATCACCTGCCAAGGACTACTTTTTTAAAACCACTGCTGAGATCTTGGGGTATACGCACATGCAAACTGGCATACTGCAAATTAAAATCTTTGGAAACCCCTTTAGTCCTGGCAGCTATGTCATCTTACCTGAAAATGACGATGAGGCTGAGGTCATCAATGCAACCCTAACCTGTTTTAAATTTTGTTGCTTAGCTGTACCTATCTTTTTAACTTTTGTGATTTTACTTACGTTATTGACTGCATGTAATTTTAGCTGTTTTAAGGATTTTTATTCATGTGTACTTTTTTGATATTGTATTTACATATCGAATAAAGCTCAATATCTATCTATCTATCTTGTGGTAAATGCTAGCTTTAAAACGGCTGCATAGAAACATGTCGTGTTTGGTGTCAAACACCTTGGAATCATACCTCCCCGCCAGTAACTGGTGGGGGGGGGGGGTATGATTCCACCCTCCTAGAGGGGCAAATGTGACATATCGAGCTACCCGGTACCAGCTTTCTCGACCTGGGCATCACAAAACTGATGCTGCCAGCCACAGACACATGTATGCCCTCCTGCTGCTGAGCCAAGCTCGAGCAGAGGAAGGCTTGACAATAGGTTTCCTGTCATAGACCTCCCAGACAGGATTTAGTGTATTGGGGCTGGGTGGGAGCACTCTGAGAGTGCTTTGATGTCTGCACTGGGGGCACATTTGGTGGCCCTGTGAATAGTCCAGCTCAAACCAGTTGCAGGAGCCATTTGCTCCTGCTCTGGGAGCAAAACTGGACAAAGGAAATGGGTATAGCCACCCCTCTGTCCTGACCCTCCCATAGGTGGGTCCCCAGAGTTTGTCCCACCCCTTCCTTGGGTATAAAGTAGGAACCCCAGACTACAGGGCTTTAAATTTTACCTGGGCTAAACTCTGCTACAGAAACCAAGTACTTCGACAATCTGCATGACGCTGGATGAATGAAGAATCTCCCTTGGAGTAAAGGAGTTACTCCCCTGCAAGGCAGGCACCTAAACGCAACTGACTGATTTGCATCTCCCAAGCTCCTGAGGACTCCAAAGACTTCTGCAACACAGGAGGTGGGTTCCCAAGGTCTCTGAGGTCGATCTGTGCTCTCAGCAATTCTGAGGGCTGTATCCCTCGTGGGGACCGTGCAACTCGAACCCCTGTGCACCACGCACTTTTGCAGCAGCATATGCTTTTTTGTGACCCCTGAGGCTGTGCTTTGAGCTAATTGTAGTCCTGACCCCGAGCAGTAATTCCACCAAAGATTTCTGGCCTACACTCCATGAGTGTTCCGTGGGCTGGTATTTTGTGATTCAGCTTGAGGTCCCTTTGCGATCCCTGGTCCGTTGGCCTGTGGGTCCCTGTGAAGATAACTTAAAATTTCCATGGACTTTCCTGGTTGCTCCAGACATGCCCTGACTCTCCATAGCTTGGAGATTCCCCAGGACCTTGCTGGTCCTCACCGAAGCATCATTCCTCTGCCCGCATGGGTTACAGTTGCCAAGGCTTGTTGGTGTTCAATCCAGACACTAACCCCCCAGCACTTGACATCCTTTATCGGACAGCTCACCTCCTGACTTTGGTTGTTGATGACATCTCCTGGTCCCCGTGGCCGCATAGTCAAGCTTCACCGCTTCTCACCTGAAACACCCGACATTGGTGGGCATTTGTCTATCATGCCCCTGGTTGTAATTGTAATTGTAATTGTAATTGTAATGGTATTTGTAGAGCGCTATTGCTGCCCGTGGGCGTCCAAGCGCTAAGCTGACCAGAAAGTGACGGAGGAGGTGCTATGGTACAGTGGGTTTGTCAAACTGCCATGTTTTTAAGTTTTTGCGGAATGATAGAAGATTTGAGTTGGACCGGAGTGAGAGGGGAAGGTCGTTCCAGAGCCTGGCGGTATTCAGCGAGAACATTCTTCCCCCTGCTCTGGCTCGCTTTACTCTGGGAATGACGGCAAGAAAGGCCTCCTTTGATCGTAGGTTCCTGTTGGGATGATAGGGGGTGACAAGATTTCTGTTGATCGCTGGGCTTGTGTTCCAGAAGGTGCGGTGCGCCAGGCACAGTGCTTTGAAGGCTATCCTCTGCCTCACTGGCAGCCAGTGGAGAATTTTTAGAGCAGGTTTAACAGACTGAGTGCGCGGGATTTCTAGCAAGGAACGAGCTGCACAGTTTTGAACAACCTGCAGTTTTCGAAGTGTAAACTCAGGTGCCCCCATGTATAGGGCATTGTTCGAGTCAAGGCGAGACTGGATTAGCCCTTGGACCGCAACCTTTTTGGCTTCTATTGGCAGCAGCGGAAGAACCTTCCTCAAGGTTCTTAGAAGGCCAAAGCATGTGGCAGATAGTTTTGTGGCCTGGGTGGAGAAGGAGAGTTTGCTGTCCAACCACACTCCCAGGCTCTTCACGCTTTCCTTTGGGGTGGGGGGGGGACCCAGTGCATTAGGCCACAGGGAGGTGAATGGGACTGGAGAAGGTGGGCCTAGGAGCATGAGCTCCGTCTTATCTCCATTTAATTTAAGGGAGGAGTTGGTCATCCAACCCTTTATGTCCTCTAGGCAGTGTAGCAGATCGGCAGGGGAGCACTTGCTGTTCTCGGTGGCCAGCGAGACCACCAGCTGGGTGTCGTCGGCGTATGACACGATTTTGATGCCATGCGGTTCGACGACACTTGCCAGCGGCCTCATGTAGACGTTAAACAGCACAGGGCTCAGGGAAGAGCCCTGTGGTACTCCGCAGCTCAGGGGTTTGCTTGAGGATACTGTTACACCGTCGAAGATCTGAAACGACCTCCCAGACAGAAAGGATTCCAGCCACCTTAAAGCGTCACCTGAAACTCCGATGTTATGGAGACGGTCCAGCAAGGTGGAGTAGCTGACCGTATCGAATGCGGCACTTAGATCAAGGAGGATCACTGCCACTGATCCTCCTTGGTCCAGAATCCTTCTAGTATCTTCGGTGACTGCTAATAAGGCGGTTTCTGTCCCGTGTTGTGGTCTAAAACCTGTCTGGGATATGTGTAACAGCGAGTGATCCTCCAGGAACTGCACCAGCTGTGCATTTATGTGCTTCTCTAGCACCTTGCTCGTCCAAGGAAGGAGTGAGATGGGACGGTAACTTGACAGATCGTTTGGGTCTAGGCTAGGTTTCTTTAGCAGTGCCCGTACCATGGCCTGCTTCCAGGCTGTAGGGACAGAGCATGCAGAGATGGACGAGTTCAAGAGATCCAAGATTACAGGCAGGGTGGCTTTGCTTGCCTGCATCAGGATGTCTGGAGGGGCAGGGTCACGGGGAGATCCCGACTTGACCGCACGGGCCACTTTGCCTAAAGTGTCGAGGTCGAGGGGGAGAAAGTGCTCGAGCGACGGCTGGCCTGGACGGGGAGGTGGTCTGAGGCGAGGTGGTTTGAACGCTTCTGGGGGGGTGGCTGCAGGTGGAAAGGTGGAATAGATTTTTAAAACTTTGTTATAGAAAAAATCTGCAAGCTCGTTGCATTGCTTCTGGGATTTGATAGGGGGGGGAGCCGTGGTGGCGCTAGAGCATTGTTTTATGATTTGGAAGATTTCCTTGGGTTTGGACTTCGCTTCCATTATTTTCTCTGAGAAATAGGTAGCCTGGGCTGCTCTAATCCCTTCTTTATATACCTTGATGGCCTCTTTATAAGAGGTCTTCTTTTCTAGGAGGAAATCTAGGCGCCAGGCTCTCTCTCTTTGTCTGCAAGTGCGTTTAAGCTGTTTTAGAGAGTCAGAAAACCAGGGGGCAGATTTATGAAGTCTCTTAGAGGAGGATTTACGCATCGGGAGGGTGGAGTCTAATGAGCGGGTGATCCAGTCTCTATAGATGTCATTTCCCACATTAGGATCCGAGCAGAGTGAGGGGCAAGTGGAATCCAGTTGGTGCAGCCAGGATTCACTGTGAAGTGACCCAGACTCTGTACCCTCTGCTTTCATGTTCTTCTCAACTTGGATCCATGCTTGGATTCCACCGGACACTTTTCATCTTCCCGGCAGCAGCACTTTTTCGCATCACGCCATTGAAAATGTCACGATTCTGTTGGTCTCCTCTAAATTCGCCATGTTATGTTTGCTGCACAGCGTCATGTTATGTTTATTGCAAGACTAGATCATAGCGCTTGTGCATTTTCATTGTGCATCATTTATTTTTTCATTGTGCTCATTTATTTTGTAGGTTATTTTTGTGCTGAAAGTCATGGTCAAAGCGCTTTCATTATTGACAAAATCAGGATGACATGGTTAATTTTCATGATGTTTGGGTCTGCTGAAATATCGCATTGTCTAATGTTGCTTGTCAATGGGTTGCTTGCCAAAACTAAAACATTGTAAAGCGCACTATTTTTTGCATTCACGTATAATCTTTTGTCCTGATATTGTTTCCGTACAATGTGCTATGCTATAAATAGCTATATTCATTAGAACAAGGGGACCCAAAAAGGTAAATGAGGACCTTGGGTAATCGTTTAGTACAGACAACAATGATCCTCAAAACATAGGTAATGCAAAAATAAATATAGTTCCGAATCGATGCTATATTCCGGGAGTCCAGCCGGACAACCGATTTAATTATAAACAATAAAGGACTAACCTCATTTGAAATTTCTGAACTCCCATGTACCTGTTACTGTTCTTCCTACCTGATTCATTGATTTTTCTCTGTGCCAACCACATTGTAATTGTCTGTTGCACCGACTTGAAGTCTGCACCTCCGTGCAACTTTTTATTCCTTCGCTGTCCCCACACTGATCTGATGTGTTTTTTGCACCCATTACAGTTTTCCTCTTATTGAAATGATAATGTTTTTTGTTTTTGAAAAGTTGTCGGAATATTTGTACTGGTCCGCACTCCCGCTAGAAACCCGTTCTAGTCTGTCTTCTCTCTTTTTACAAAAGCCTCTATCTAAGATGGCGCCGCTCTTCACCGCTCTAGCCTTCCCACACTCCTTTTCAGTATTTACTGATACTTCCCGCGCTGCACCCTGTCACTCGATTCACTGCTAACTCCAGGACCTGGCGGACCACTGGTAAGCACCTCTAACTCCCCTTCATTACGGTTTCTGACATAGGTTCACGCACCATGTTTATACGGTTGTCTCTTTTCACAGTGCATTGCCACGCCGCCTTCATCTGAAGTACCGTTCAAACTCATTCTTACATTACGGGAGATTTTCTACTGCCAATTTAGGTAATTACCACTTCCTCCTCCCGTTTGTTCACTTCATCCACTCGTCAACTAATGCACTACTCCTATTTCAGCAGAAACCTTCTACTACCGTTGAACCGATCGTGGTTTCTCCTCGAGTAATTCTCTTGTGAGCCCTCATCGCAGTTTTTACCGTCCTTGTACGGTCTTCGTCTTCCTGCTACAAAGGTGAGATCCCTACCAGCACTGCATCGTCCGTTCACTCAGTCACATATTCTCCTAGTCACTACGCAGCACCGCTACATTCGGCCGTTTATTACTTCCCACCCCTCCACCCTTACGGAACCCGCTTCCATCGATCATTGTACCCGGGGCAACTTGAGACGCATGCCCTCACTTCACGTGTCTCCGATACCATCTTCTACGCCCCCTTCACTTCGCTCAATCCCTCCTGTCAGCACTACACCTCACGCGCCTGACACTGATCGGTTAATTTTGCCGTGCATCCTGTGACGCATGATCAGCCTACACTCGGCCTCCTTATCTGACCATCCGTTCACTCACTCCCCATATGCGTATTTTCTCCACGCGTGTCCTCTTGTGCAACCTCCTTTCGTACTGCATGATTCGAGCGGTTCTACTATTTTTCTGGTCTCTCAATTTTTATTCTTCTCTCTTCCTCTTTCCTCCCATTCCTTTTTCTCCATATCTATCGTGTTTTTCACAGGCAATTTCGTTTACAATCAGGCATGTACACATCTAAGTCCTGATGATGATCCTGACACCCTACATAAAGGATCGAAACGCCGTCGACTCTCTCTAAAAATAGCATGCACGTTACTCCAATGTGTTAAAAAGTGCAACAGCTATTTTTGAAAAAGCTTATAACATTGCATTTTTGAATAAGCTCAACTCTCTGTCTTGCCTGAAATGCCTTGTTTGTTTTGTTAATGTTTTGTTCTACCTTGGGCACAGGACTGTGTCCCACGTACATTTGTTCCTATATGTATGCATCCTTTATTGTTTATAATTAAATCGATTGTCCGGCTGGACTCCCGGAATATAGCATCGATTCGGAACTATATTTATTTTTGCATTACCTATGTTTTGAGGATCATTGTTGTCTGTACTATGCTATAAATAGCAGCCCCACCCTTACGCACTTGCGGGTAATTAAGGATTCCTTGCTCTTGTCTGGAGCTTTCCGGTTCACGGAGCTTTTCCTCTGCCTAAGCCTTGCTTTCACTTTGCTGAATTCATTCGACCTTCGAGTGTGACATTCTCTGGGTTCTGTAGGTAATTTCTAATGTCAACAAATTACGGTAGGAAGTATTTTCTCCAATTTAATATTCACAGTTCAAGTCTTCCTGCCCAAGAGATATGCACGCCGGCAACTACCTAATTTAGCATCACAGTTAGTGTTTATTTAGCGCGCGCTTCCGATTTTACCAATTTAACATTTGTGAGTCTCAAGTTCCTTTTCAAAGAGTATTTTGGTGCAGTTCTCTGGCAAATGTTAAATTGTTATTTGCGAATGAATGTCATGCAATTTACGGCTTATTATGCTTAGAGACTTTAATTATTTGCAAAGATGATGGCAAAGATGACGATACATTTTCCTGAATTCTAGTTACAGCTTCTAAATCTTTATATTGAAAATATGCATAAGTGGTTACAGGAACTTTAATTCAGATCAGCATTACTTATTTGAAGAAGCTTATTTCTTATTGGAACTATACAAACCAAGGAGATTTACATTGGATTGGTTTCGCATAATTTGATATTGTGTTGTGCAACGTTAATTTGCTTTCCTTTACAGACCTCCTTCCAAGCAGTACCCTCCCTAATTTCCCTTCCCCTCGTCTGGCCATCTTGATCCTCTGCTACTAACAGTGCAGAGTCGAGGCTGCCGGAAGGTGGGCTACTTGAGGGTACTGCTCCTGAGGAACCTGGATCTGACAGAAAATGACGAAGGTGTCCGACATCACTTGACCCCTATGCACCCGGCTCCTCTGGGATAGGTAACACGGGTATTTCAGTACTCTCATGGGTGCTGGCCTTAGAACCTTCTATGTTTAACTGGGTTTGCTTAAAGTCGTCTCCGAAGTGACCTTAATCTTTAAAATTCCAACACGACTTTCCCATAGAGTTGTACGCAGGTCGCGCCTGTGTTCACACACTGCACCCGTCCTCCGTGGGTCCCCTGTGTAACTACATTGGGTGGCTCCTTGGGGTCCCAGTGATTCTACGTGCTCTAGGCACTGTATCTAGTCAAGTTGTGGTTGTTATACCACTTTCTTAGTATATGGTTTGGTCTCCCCCTGGACTCCACTGTGTATTGTGCTATTTACTGTTGTTCCAGTGATTTAATATTGTGTGCTTTGTTCTCTAATCTCTTAAAGAGTTTAGTAGAGAGTGTTTAGTAATAAATACATATATTTTATATATTCCTTGTGTGGTTCTCCTTTCATTTGGTCATTCAGGAGGTTCTAATGTGGTAAAACAAGCTGCTTTACATTCCTTTGAGACTTAGCCTGAAGGCTGCTCTCCATATCTACCACTAGGATAGCTTTCAATAAAGGTTGTCTTTACCCTAATCATCAATAAGGGTTGTTTAGACTGGTACAAGGTGCCCACCTTAATTAGTGGTCAGCATATACCAGGCCAACTTCTCACAGGTTGGTTGGATTTTACATACTATTTTGGAAACAAAACTTTTAAGAGGTGCAATTTTCTTGCCTAAAACCAAAAGGCTATTCCGTCAGTGTCCAGCTGTCACCTTTTCCCTGATGGCTACCCTGTGGTGAGATGTGTATTGCCACCATGCACTTGAAAAAGGGTTCTGAATGTGTGGAAGGGGTCACCTCCCGTGATAGGATGGCCTTGGGGCTGTGCCCAGCCCTTCCTGAGCTTCAAAGGATGCCTACTCTTTCACTGGAAGATGAAGCTCACACATAGGCCCGCATCTCTTTTGTGCCTATAGTCAGGTTGGCTCTAAACCAAGTGGGAGGGGAGGAACTAACCATAATTAGTTTTTGGGTGGATAACGACTTGCCTTCCACTCACAGGCTGGCAGTGGGCATACATTTCTGCGCCACAGGCTCTCCTCAGAACACTACTGGACCTGAGAAGAATCAGAAGAAGGGTTGCCTGAAAGAAGACCGGGCCTGTTTGCCTGGAACTCAGGACCCAAGAAAGGACTCCAAGGGTCAGTTGGCTGACCTCCTGTTTGAGCTGCAGGGACACAAAAAGCTTTCAGAGGCCTCTCTCCTTGAAACTACCCAGCTGACCAGTTCTAACTGTATCTGCCCTGGACCCTGCTCCTGGTCTCTGCTGGAGAGAGTCTTAACCCCTGAGTAGTGCCCCCAGGTCCTGAACCCTTGGATGGTGCTAGAGGGTATTCCTTTTGTCCTCAAACTATAAGAAGTGGGACTTAGAAACTTTTTGCCAACTTTGTTCTTGGAGAACCAATGGCGATCAGGGTTGCAGTTAAAACAGCAGCCATGGACGTTGTATCAACAGTCAGCCTCAACATTTCAGTTTGACCCACTAAACAAAATCTGACTTACAGAAAAGTTTGTAAGTCAGAATGTAAAGAGCATTATCAGGACTGATGCCAAGCAGCTCTGATCAAACGCTGAGGCCTTCTTTGGCACAGACTCTGCCTCCTTGGAGCTTTTTTGCCTTTGTAAATGACCACAATGAGACCAAGCTCTTCAGCAGCCTACTTTCTTTGAGCACCGCTTGGGATCTAGCTTACAGCTTGTCCCGCCATCGACTCATCAACATCCACTTTTTCTACATAAAAGATTTTAAGTCAAAAGGTAAACGTTATGCTAGGATGAACCCGGTCCCTGTATTTAAACAGCAATCCATTGCGGTCGACCTTGACATTTGACTTTGACCTGGTCTAGCGAGACAAGATACCTGCAGTTGATGCTTTGTGCTTGTTGGCGCTATTTATAATACTACATTCAAAAAATGCATATCTCCACTGCTAATTATTGGACTTTTGATATTTTGCTGTCATTGTATTTATTAAAATGTTCTCTATATTTATTAATTGGTTTGAGATTTTTTTTGTGCTGTGTTTTCACTATATTACTTGTTGGCATAAATACATTTCACATTGCCTCTAATTTAAGCTTATCTGCTCTGTGCCATATCTACCAGGGGATTGAGCTCAGATTAACTTAGCGACTTTAGTTTTCCAACCTAACAAAGATTGTGTTTTTTGATTCCGCTGGAATAAAATCACCTCAACTAATACTTATGACTGGGCGGAGCTCGCAAAGTTCAATGAAGTTGACAAAAATCGTCATCAAATTACATGGAGTTCTGCGAGCGTGTGGAGTAGGACACATAAAGACATAATACTCCCTAGTACAGTGCAGCTGACAGGAAGGGGAGGAACCTTCTTAAACATGTGGTGCTTTAGCAACTGTTTTCTCTTTCAGGAAAACGGTGTTCAGCAAGCGCACATTCATTCAGAAACAGAAGCATCGTGCACTTCAACCACTTCTTCCCACACAAAGTGGTGCCCTGCAACTGCAAGAAAGATTATAAATAGTAAGACCCATCCTGGACTGGAGCCCTACTGAGAATGCCAAACAATTCATGCTTGAGGCTCCAGACAGGGAGAAGAAGTTGAACCCTAGTGATAACTACAGCACTTAGACAGCCGTAAAAGAAAACAAACACGGAGCTCCACTACCACAAAAGTTAACAAACATGTGGTACCCTAGCAGTGTCTAAATATCTAGACACCACATGGCCACAGTCCAGTATAAGGAGGAAAGATGCCACCACCTAACTGCAACAACCCTGAGAAGCAACAGGGCATCACAACTCGGGTCACAACAGCCAATTTAGATTGTAAGCCAGAGTCAAGCAATAGCTATACTGGTAAGGTAGCCGCATTACAGAGCTTCATGTTTAACTCATTCTCCCCTCCTATTGGTGAGGGTGGGTTTCTTGACCCTAGCCCCCCTCCCCAGTCTGCAGTTATCGCTAGGACTTTTTGACACCCGGAGGGTATCTTATCAAACATAGGCTGGCCACAAACACAAAACCTTCATTCTGGTGAGAGAGACTGATTACGAGGCAGCCTCCTCCCTACAGACTCCCTATGCGCAGCGGAGAGGCTACAGACTCAGACTATTGCCCTCTTCACTATTTTGGCACCTTTATTTGCCTTGGAAACATTAGGGTGTCTGTTTCTTTGTTTGCATAAGAATGGCCAGCTGGGACAATGTTACTTCTGCAGGTTGTACTCAGGAGCTATCTGCCTCTTGAGACAGGCTCTATTCCACTACCATTACAGAGACCTACATTTCTTAGTAGAGAGGGTGTGTCACTTTAGCTGCTTATTAATTACAACGAGTGATCCCCATAATCCAGACATCTCACTCTTGTCTGAGAGCATCTCCATAAGGCGATCTGTCCATTGCCATCCTGTACTTCCTGGGATATGTGTGTACACCTTTTTCTAATTTTTCTAATTTTTTCTAATCCTTTCTAGTGTATTTACTGAGTGTCCATTAACCTTATGACACAGGCTTGTACATTTATTTCTAAACAACCAGTAGCTCCATCTTATACCAAGATATCAATGCACTGCCCTTTGGGACCTTTTTAAGCGTATTCTGGCACTGTTGCTCATTGCATCCCCATATCTCTGTGTGCGTAGATGAGGTTTGCATACTGAGCATTAAACAGTCACCTGCTTCCCACCTCAAGCATGTAAAGTCAACTGTATTTCATGTGTATGTATGACTGTACATTACAGTCAACCCTTTTTTGCCCCTTCCTAATATAGGGTTTGGAAGTCACTTTAAGTGCGTGCGCCAAGGATGTGTTGCCATTAGCTCCCCCGACAACATGGGTAAGCACCAAGAAATTGATATGTAACAGTATTTGCGTAGCCACAATCGAAACTAAAGATTTATATATATGTGGCAGGAGAACAAAGGAATGCATGTGGTAATGTGTACAAACTTTCTGTTTTTAACACTTGCCTCTTCACAGGTACGACGCTGACCAGCAGATCCTTACAATTAGTTTATCAACCTACTAGCCAGTTGTTTCCTTTTACCCCACCTACCAGATTTGGTATTGTGGCAACATTCACTACCTCACATTTTTTCACACTTCACCTGGTCCTGAAGAAAGCCACGTCACCTCTGTGGATGGCATTTAGGCTGAAACATGTCGACCATTTGACCACTTAGAGACCATGACAGGTTAAATCTTCCTGCCGTGGCCCACAAACCTTTTTTAATCCTGACCTCTGGCTATCCCATTAAAATCTATCTTTAACATACCAGGTAGTTAGTTTTAACCTCACCCTTGATCCAGCGGGTTACTAACCTCAGGTACTCAACTACCATATACTCACCCGGGCCCATAAACACACACACATTCACATAGGCTAGTAGATACTGCTGAGGTCAATTTATTGTACTAATACCTGTAAGATAAATTTATCTAATCATTTCTTACCAAACCTTTCTGACCAAATGTACTTTCCTCTGGTCAATGGACCTTTTAGTTAACCTTGTAGGTAAAATTGACGTTAGAATAAAACCTTTAACAACCACAGACTCAGGAGAGTTTGAAATGTTTATCTAGTTAAATTCATGTGAGCCAAGAACCAAGAATACAATTAGAACACCGTTTTCTCCAAGGAAAGGAAGAGAATAAAATGTAAGCAGAATAATCGTTAAACAAAGTTATTACGATGATAGAACCTGAATAGGGAGAAAACAGAGAGAGCAGTACAATGGCATACTAAACAGGATTATAGTTACCTAGAATGGTGTGAAAACCAACCCCTTGGCCAAGGAGCTGGAATGGGTACCCTGAGACAGATCAGGTGACAAAGGCTCAGATCAGGACTCAGGGGCAGGATAGATGACCTCTTCTAGATACGACGCCTGTGTTGCACCCCTCTCTGACACTACCTTCCTCCTCGATTCTTCAGCGATCTTCTTCTATTATGTGCCTCCTCGGTTCTTCCGCGATGTTCTTCTAATTAATTGGCTCAGAGTTCTAAGTTTGGAAATGGATCTTCGTCAGTATTCTTTTAATTTTCGGACAGCATCTCGGTCTCTCAGCATTCTGGTCTCGCTGCGTTCTGTGATCTAAACTGACTAACTAAACTACCTCAATTATACCTTTCTAATGGCATGTACCACCCCTAAATGTTTCAAATTTATGAAACTCCTAACTCTGATTGGACGGAAAAAGGGGAGATGATCATCACACCATGCTAAGTTTAATATTTTTCTTTAAGCTCATTGTTCTGTGTTCCCGCCCCTTAATTTACTTTCCCATGCTTTATTTCCCACCTGAGTTCACATTTTTATCCATCAAAATGATATACTTTAATATTTTATTCATTCATCGTTCAGGAAGGCAATTCTGTTACCAGGACATGTAGAGGTTGTGGCCCTGGATTAGTTTCAAATTCATTCGTCATGGTCCCTGGCGGGTTACAAGTGCACCTGTGCGGAGGCCACGTGGGGTATGGACATCAGTCATCCTTTGAGGCCCAAAATACGAACTAATAAAGAAGTCAGAAAGAGACATATTAAATTCAAAATAAAATGATTTCACTGTATACCACCTATCTCTACTCTAACCCCCTTTACTTACAGAAATCTTTTGCATTAGCATTTTATTAAATTTGTATGGTTTAGTTTCAGTAAAAGCATGTGCATTAACATGTAAGTTCAAAGCGGCCATCTTGAAAGCGATTGCGCAGCTGCAAAGATTTCCCTCCAAAGCATAGACACGTCATTACTACGTACATGTAGTTGACGCATGCGCAGTAAAGATTCCCACGTTAGCAGTCATTTTTAGTCACTCTCGGGTTACTTGTTAGTACGGCACATAGACAACCTCCCCCTAAGTTTAAATGTACGAATTTTTGATGCATTATTAGTATTTACAAACATAATTATTATGGTATTACGAGTTATCTGAGAAGATTGCATCCGAGCAAGTCTCTATTATACGAGTCCTTGCTCCATCACCCTCACTTTCCTCACACACTCCCTCCACGCCCGGCTTATCTGAAGGTTTTAGTATACCTCCCAACTACTTCATAAAAACATCTCTGAGCTCCTCCCTCACAGTGAGGGGGTTGTAACCCACACTGTGACCAGGTTCGTAGTGTGAGGAGGTACCCGATGATGAAGCATGCCACCTATAGGTGGGTGAGGGAATTCGCCCTTTACAAAGGGACTCCCCTGCACTCCGTTGTTGCAGTTCTGACCCAGGGTGGGTTGTTTGCATTACTAAATTCAGTAATTCTGCCATCATTAACCCATCAATATGCCAGAAGGGAAAATGTAGATGTTAGTACTGAGGGAATGCAACAGTGACCCAAACACTGATATGTTCAAGCAGAGACAAGGGAAAGGACGAATTGTAGTCAGTTATTGTACTCCCATAAGAGCTGTATATCTTATCCTTAAATTTCTGATTGTGACCCTTGATTTTCTGGCATTCTAAACTCCACAGGCACCCTATAAGCTTTTCGTTTTTGCATGTAAACGGGTTACTGTCATCCTAGTTAGGAACCTTTGTTTATCCCGCTTAAGTTTGCATCCATTTCGACCTAATATGTATGGGTGACAATTTTGAGATGAAAGGAATTTGTTTTACATTTGAGTACCCTAATGTTGTAAATAAAAGATACTAAAAGAAAAGAGAGCAACCCACCTCCATGAATGCTCAAACTAGAGTCATGCCTTCAGAAAAAGCAATACCATCCTCCTTTTATTTACTTAAAAAAAAAATATATATATATATCTATACACACACACACACATATATATATTCACTGAAAAAACCATAGGTTTCACACATGTTATAGTTAGTGGAAATTTTACTGATAAAAAACCAATGAAATTGCCCCGTTATAGTTAGCGCAGGCAACTATAACTCACGCGACCACAATCCTCTGCTGATGCTAATACTGTATTTAGACACTTATTTGCCCATGTCTTCTTCCATACATTTTTAGCTATACATATATTACAAATATTTTTTTTTCATAAAGACACATATGTCATCAGTAAGTGTGGATAGTGTTTTTTTCCATTGTAATAATAGCATAATAAGCTAATAAGCATAATAAGCATAATAAGCCCAGCACATTTGGTGGCCTTCGGCCACCAAAAGCACAGGGGGTGGGGTAAGTGTGGATAGTGTTTTTTTTATTTTTATTTTTTCACCGTACGCTTACCGTAAGCGTACGGTAAGCGTACCCCGCGAAATTGCCGAAAAAAAAATAAAACCGTTTTTGCACTTGGGGGATGTTTGGGGACTCCCTCAACATGACTATGTGGGAGGGAGTTGTCAAAACAGCCCCTTTACATATTTTTGGGCTTCCGATTTTAAAAATCTTTCTCAGTGCGAGAGACAAAATGGCGGCCGCCGCTTCCTGGTTTCGGCCGATTCGAATGTTTACTAAGATCTAAGAGCCAATCAGAATCGCGCTCGTGCACGCCACCGTACGCTTACCGTAAGCGTACGGTAAGCGTACCGTAAGCTGGCTCAGATATATATATTGATTTAAAGTCTATTTTCTCAGAATCTACTGAACAGATTTACACCAAACCTACAAAAGGCACTTCCTTGACCTAGGGACTACCTCTCTGCCAAATTTTGAGTAATTCTGTTCAGCCATTCGGGCTGTAGCTCGTTCTAAAGGTCCTATGGAAAAATGCATGGGAAAAACGCGTTTTGGGACCCCCCTTTTATCTCAGCCCCCGCTTGACGAATCCCCCCGAGACTTTCAGGGTAGGAGCGGAGCGTAGCGCCCCACCTATTTTGAGAAATTCGCGAGGATTCGTCGACCGGCGCCAAAGTTATTCAAAATAGAATGTTGAGGTTTTCCTATGGAAACGTGGTCCTAACTATAACTACCTACTGGCTATCGCCAGTAGGTAATATATATATATATATATATATATATATATATATATATATATAAATATATATATATATTACCTACTGTCAGTCGCCAGTAGGTAGTTATATTTAGGACCTAGTTACTATAGGAAAACGGCAACATTCTATTCGCAATAACTTTGGCGCATACTGATGAATCTTTGTGACATTTTCAAAACTAATTCTTTGGTGAGATCAGCTCCTATGTTGAAAGTTTGGGGTGATTCATAAAGGGGGGGCCGAGAAAGACGGGGGGTCCCAAAACGTGTTTATTCAATGTTAATTTCCATAGGAAACTTTAGACAAGGCTACAGGTCAAATGGGTGAACGGAATTACCCCAAATTTGGCAGAGAGAAGGGTCTTGGTCTAGAAAGCACACTTTTGTTTATTTGGTGTAAATCCGTTCAGTAGTTTTTGAGAAATGTCGAAATAAACCGATATCGACATTTGGGAATTCTGCCATCTGATTGGCTGAGGCGTTCTGAGCACAAGCTTGCTGCTGATTGGCTGCGAGCGCTGCAAGCGGTTGCAACTAGGAAGTGTTGGCCGCCATTTTGTGATTCCGTTGAAGTGAGTAAGGGGGAAAAAGGGCAAAAAATGTGGGAAAGAGCAGGGTAGGAGCACTGTAACCTTTGTGGGGTGTTTAGGGTGGGCTTTAGAGGGGGTGCAAAGTGAACTAATCATACCTACCGGTGTGAAAGGTCTAGGCTATGAAAATTAAGTAAGGTATTGGCTAGTGTGTGATGTTTCTAAGGTGAGCTTGTGCGCGACTCGAGGATTAAAGCGTGAGCCCACACTGTGTGTCTTATGCTGTGAAGTCATGTGCCCTGGCCCCTGCAGTACAGTTGTGGAAGTAGTGTCAGCATGTGTTTCTACCTAATAGGATGAACTACTGACCCGTAGTGGTGTGAAAGTCCTGGGTACGGAAAATATGTGAGGTATTGTCTACAGTCTCATGGAAGGAGGAAGTGTTGGATGCCATTTTGTTCTTCCGTTGAAGCGAGTAAGGGGAAAAAAGGGCAAAAAAAGTGGGAAATAGGAGGGTAGGAGCACTGTAACCTCTGTGGGGTGTTTAGGGTGTGATATAGAGGGGGTGCGAAGTGAACTAATCATACCTACCGTGTGAAAGTGCTAGGCTACGAAAATTAAGTGAGGTATTGCCTAGAGTGTGATGCTGCTAAGGTGAGGTGGTGCGGGACTTGGGGATTAGAGCGTGAGTCTAAATTGTGTGTCTTATGCTGTGAAGTCATGTGCCTTGGCCGCTGCAGTACAGCTGTGAAAGTAGTATCAGCATGTGTTTATAACTACTAGGACGAACTGCTGACCCGTACTGGTCTGAAAGTTCTGGGGTACGGAAAATATGTGAGGTAGTGTGTAGAGTCTCATGCTGCTAAGCTGAGCTGCTGCCGGACTCGTGGATGAAAGCGTGAGCCCAAACTGTGGGTCATATTCTGTGAAGTCATGTGATCTGGCCGCTGTGCCACATCTGTGCAAGTAGTGTCAGCATGTAGTTATAACTACTTGGGGGAACTTTTGTTTCGAACATTGTAACTTGTGTATGGTGCTTAGGGGGTGTTATATAGGGAGTGTGAAGGTAAATTTGTGTGTATGAAATGAATTTGGTATTTGGAAAGTGGAAAGCACTGACTCCGATGGGTCTGATGGCACTGGGGGCGTAAGGTGATGTGCTGCTGGAGTTGGGAATAAAGCTGATGAACTGCTGACCCCTATTGTGAACTTTTAACATGCATGTGCCGTTAAATGTTCGATAAAATGTTGCAAAAGTATATCGTTAGGTTAAAAAAAAAATGATGAACATTTAACTTGCAGGTGTTGTAGAAGGTTCTAGAAAGTGTGGTGATAAAATAGGTTGAACTTGTGACCTGTATGTGGCGCGGAAAAATAAGTAGCTTTTCGGAAGGAAAATTGAAAATTAACCAATGGAGGTAAGGTTTAGAATGTCGTTGAAGGAATGAGGTATTCTGATTTGTTCTTTACATGTATTTATGTGTGGAGTGACAGAGAAATTGTGCCATTTCTGGTTTTATTCTTGATGAAGTCGGTGCTTTACATGTACTATGTGAGAAAGAGACAATTGTATGCGTGTGTCATTTGAAATCTGGATAACAACTACAAAAGTGAGTTAGAAATGAACAAGGTGTGTTATGTGTTTTATAGTATTGATTAAGTATTTGAGGTGATGTTTTTATTTTTGAAAGTATTTTTTATTTCAAAGTAATATAGTGTTAGTAAAGTCTGGTGTTTGATATTGGTTATGAAATATGCATACAATTTGAGCTGTTGTTATATAAGTATTTTATATATGTTTAGTAATTTTTCACAGAGAAGAAGTGTAGTTTGTCATCTTCATAGGACTGTATTGTTTTGAAAATGAGGTACAGTGTTAATTTGAGTTTGTAATGTATTTGGGGAGATAATGAAAATGTTGCATGTTTGCAACTGATACTTTTTGTGGAAATAGTGGGGTGAGGGGTGGTGGTAGGAGACGTATGTGTTATTAAGTTAAAAGTGATAAAACGAAATGCAGAAATGTTATGTGGGCAGGTTGTGGTCTTATTTTTGACACTGAGAGGTAGGTTTGAATGTAAGTCAGGGTAGGTTGTTGTACAGTGGGGCCATGTACAGTGTTTGGAAATTACATGGAGAGGAGATGGAGATAGGAAAAGTGATACGTTCCTTTTATATGTACACATAGTTTGAATCATGTGATGCTAAGTTGAGATAAATATGAATATGGTTTCTGGTTTGCATTTGGGTATAGTGAATAGTTTTTGTAGTTTCTGACTAGTGAATAATAAAAAGGTAGATATACTAAAATATATGGTAGTAAACATATTAATTATTGTCTGGTCTTATGGAATAGAAGTAGTTGGGGAGTGCTTTTTTAGAAGAGATGTTTTATAAATGTGTGAGAGATAAAAAAATGTAAATGTGCGGTATATTTTCTGTATGACTTTGTTGACATTAGAGAACTACATGTGATTATAAGTGATACTATTTGTCAGGCTGTGTCGCTGTGGCGGATATATGTAGGTGTTGAAGTGGTTCGTGTTTTACTGATGGTGAGCTTCACTATCCCTTTTGAGACACTCGTCAATTTATTCATTCCATTTAATATCTTTAATATAGATACAGTAAAGGGACTGTATATCAAAAGTTTGTGAATTAGAATGTTGTTTACTTTCTCTATGCCCTGCTATACACTCTACAGAGTGTTTAAACGACTTTCGTAACATATAGATGTCTAGCTAGTAAAGGTGGCGTAGTTCGACTGGGCCCATTTATAAACCATGCTATGGGATGGTTTATGTTTTTCCCGCCAATTTGCATGTTTGAATACTTTTTGCTGATAAGTGTCCTGGCAGACACCTGTTAAAATTAACGTCGTATATGGGTATAGTGGTGCTACTAGGAATGGGGGGTTTATGTTTGATTTTGTACTGTTAACCAAGGGCAGGGGTGGGTGTGGGGGAGGTAGTTATGTTGCTGTTTGAAATACAGAATATAGTAACGTGGAGATGTGGAGCTACTAAAGGTGATGTAGTACCACTGGGAGCACTTATAAAGCGCCCTATGGCATGTTTTAATACGGTTTGCAGATGAGCTTTTCAGGAGACATCTGTTGAAGTTAAGGCTGTGTATGGCTATAGTGGCGCTTCTACGTTTGCTTGGGCTCTTTCTTTTATTGCGTAAAGTTAAGCAAGGGCGGGTGTTGAAGTCGTGTAGTGGTACTGTGACTATTTATAAACCGTCTTATGGTATGGTGTATGTTTGAGTTGTAAAATTGTAAGTTTTAATAGCTTTTGCTGATGAGCGTTCCGGCAGACACCTGTTGACATTAAGTCTATCTATGGCTACAGTGGCGGTAACAAGAGTGCAGGGGCTCGTTGTTTGATTTCATAAGGTTAAGCATGGGTATGGGTGGGGGTGGTGGATGTGCGTATGTTGCTGATTATAAAATGTACATTTGTAACCTGGGCATGTGTAGTTAGTAACGGTAATGTAGTTTGAGTGAGCCTATTTATTAACTGTGCTATGGTACTGTTTATGTTTTTCCAGCGAATTTGCATGTTTGAATACTTTTTGTTGATAAGTGTTCCGGCACACACCTGTTAAAATTAAGCCTGTGTATGGGTATAGTGGCGCTACTAGGAATGGTGTGGGTTTCTGTTTGATTTTGTACGGTTAAGGAAGGGCGGGGGTGGGTGTGGGGGAGGTGGGTATGTTTCTGATTAAAACACAGAATTTAGTAACGTGCAGATGTCAAGCTACTGAAGGTGATGTAGTACCACTAGGAGCACTTATAAAGTGCCCTATGGCATGGTATATGTTTTACCTGCAAATTTGTATGTTTTAATATGCTTTGCTCATGAGAGTTCCGGTAGACGGTTGTTGAAATTAAGTTCTTGTATTGGTATGGTGTGTTTAATAGGTTTGGTGTGGCTCTTTCTTTAATTTTGTGAAGTTAAGGAAGGATGGGGAAGAGGGTGGTGCAGTGGCAGTGTGCCCATTTATGAATCGGTTTATGGTATGGTATATGTTTTTTTGGCAAATTCCCATGTTTAATATGTTTTGGTGATGAGTGTTCCAGCAGACAGGTACAGAAATTACACAACATTTCTGTGGATAAGACATCTTCGTGCTGATAGACACTCTTGTACTGTGGTAGAAGGCTGATAGCGTTGATGGAAAATTATGAAACTTGGTGCCATTTTAGATTTAAATGGAAGGTTACACTGTTTGTTTGTTACTATGGTGCAGTTAGGGTTCTAAGTGGGAGAAAAAAGTGGGGGTGCTCTAAAAGGGGGGGCAAAGCTCTTAAAGGGGTGTGGGCTATGCAAGTTGGGGCGTGGTCTAAATCAAGATAAGTATCATTGTGTGCTTTAGAAAATCCTCGCCAATTATCGTAGGTTCGGAAAAAAACATTGCTTAAGGGATTTCCCTTTCTTCTACAACATGGGTAACCTAGCGTGATGTCTCCAGTTCTCAGTAGTGAGCAAAATAAGCATGCGTACATCGATGTGCATGCTATCACTGCAGTGTAATAAAAATAAAAATAAATTGACTATCTTTGAGAGAGCCGAAAATAGAGCCTGTTAGAGAGTTGTTTGGAGGCTGCCTGAAAATAAGTGCCGGTCCCCAGACCTGGCCCAATTAAAGCGCAGTATCCATGCATCCTAAGCACTGCGCCATTCAACCATCTTTTAATTGCTGCATATATTCCTACTTATATATATACATAAATCTGTTCGTCCGCTTATCTTAAGCATCTATGAGCGCACTCGCCTATAGTAAGCATTGTGCCATTAATGCAGTGATACGCCTATATATGCATAGATATATCTGTCCCAGAATCAATCCTAAGAATTTATCAGCCCATCCGTATATCGTAAGTATTGGTCTTTGCATTCATTCATCCTTCATCTGTCCATACATTGATACATTGATCTATATATCTATCCATTGATGCATCTGGCCATGCATCCACTCGCCCTTTATTCAACTATAAGTTCTTATTTCCGTGCATCGTCCGCCCCGATCTTAAATACGACGTATTATACTCATCCAGCTACCCTCTTAAGGCGTTGAAAAGGCTTGCGAAAAGCATTGACAGGCAGATTTATTAATAAAGAATAACAAAGCTTTGAGTTACTCTTTGTGGAGCATACTTCAACACCCTTCTCTGGTGGTGTTTTAAACAAAGGTACATCTAGCGAAAGAAATGTAAAGGAGCTTTTAAGTGCAATACGTTAATTTAGAAACATAACGTTTTGTCGAGTTGTTTATAAGTACACTGTTTTAAAGTGGCCGTGACTGACAGATACTGAATACCTGTACTTCTTATATTTGAGAAAGTATACCAGAGAGCTAATTCGGGGTGGTGAGAACCTTGAGTTCTATATTTCCACCCATGTGAAGTACAGTATAGGAATATAAAAGTAATTGGAAAGCTTTTATGTTCATATTAAAGAGGGGGTGTGAGAACTTAGTGAGGCAGGCAAAGTGTGTGTTTTCGTAGCACTAAAACAAGACCGTGTGTAAGGTGAGAGCAGGTTCATGCTGGAGTTGCCTTGTGGTTGTTTACAGAGGTGCAACCAGAGGGAAATTTCGGGGGAGCCTAATTCTTTCAGCAATAGGCAGAGTGGGCATGTAGGGGTTGTAAAAAGAAGTGAAAAAGAACAGTCTCCTTTACAAAAAAATGATGTTTTGAAGACCGGTGAAGTACTCGGGTGCGGCTCTGTGTGTGCGCCCGGGAAGCTGTGTCAGAGAGTCCGGGGCAATGGGCATTGCGTGCCTGGTGGCCTGTCTGCTAATCACCCCACGATGATGTTGCTGGAGCATTGCAAAAGGAGATAGTAAAATACCGAGAGAAAATGGCTCTCTTTAAAGGATTTCCCTTCTCCTACAATGCGAGTCACTTGGCATGATGTCTGCACTTCTAAGTAGTGAGCAATGTGCATGCTCTCACAGTGTCACTGCAGTGCAATAAAGAAAAAAAACGGATTACGTTTGTGAGGTCGGAAAATAGAGCCCTATAAAGACCTTCCAAAAATAAAGTACTGGTAGTCACATCCCCACAGACACCCCCTCCAGTTAAAGCCCTTGGTGCAGTGTTATGTTGTTGATAAAATTGTTAGATAATAATTGAAATTTTTATGTGTGCTGTTTGGTTGATAATATCATTCTAAGTACATAGATAAAAAAACCTTAAAAATACTATTTATAAAATTGAGTGTGGTGGGTTGCAGAGAAAGTGGTGTGGGGTGGTGCGGTGTGGCGGAGAGGTGAAAAGTATGAGTTAGTGCAGTTATATATAAATTGTAAAGGAGTATGTAAATAATTAAATAAATACTTGCTGTATGTTCTATGGCACTACTTGTCATCCTAGTGCTCATCTGTTGTGCTCCATCACGTTGCAGCACTGGGTCTGGAAGTTATTAGCGGAAGTTTTGCAATTGTATGTTATTATTTTAACATAGTGAAGAAATGTGAAAAATAATTTAATCTATTTTTTATTTTTCAGAAAATTATATAAAATGCCTAAAATAAGTGAATAAAAAGAAAAGAGAAGAAAAATATATATTTGACGAAAAGGAAAGATCTTGAAGTAGAAAAAAATGCGACTAGTAGAGAAACTGTTTGTTTGAGTAAAAGCAAAAGACAATTTTTGAAAAAAATATTACGAACATTTAATGAGAAAAACATCACACAAAGCAAAAAAAGAATTTTTCAAGTAAGGTGAAGCAGAGTTCAAATTCAAATACAAGGAAAAGTAAAAATGATAAAGAAATAGTATCTGGTACTCTGAGACAAAAACAATTTCAAGAAATTCGTCAGAGACTTTTTTGATCTAGAGTGATTCAGAATTTATTGAAAACATGCTGCAAATATAAAAGAAGAATGTTCCGATTCAAAGAGAAGCAGCGTATTGAAAATATAGTGGATACTGCTTTCAATTTGAAACAGAAGTTGTTGATTTTGATTTTAAAGAGAATGAAAGTATTGGATAAAATAGTCAAAGTATTGAAAGACAAAAGTAGAAAAAAAAGACTTGTGAACAGAACCAACTTTTGTAAAATCTCTAGTGGACATTGGAGACATACTTCTAGTACTGAGCCTTTTTTTAATGAGGAAAGTTACTTCCAGGAAAATAGTTTATCATTTGCAGTTGATACTGGAGGTTGTTGCTACGAAGTTCAGGATGGTGTTCCTCTTCCGAAGGAGGAAATGGTTGGTAAAAGTGCAGAAGAGTTAATAGCTGAAGAAGTGCAAGGGAAACGTCCACGAGCTCCTGTGTATAAGTGGAGTTGTAGTAGCATTTGTAGTATTCAACAGGAATCCATTGATATAATGCAAAATTTGCGACGAGAATATACTCAGAAAAGTATAAAACAGAGGATTAAGTTGCTGCAAGGACTAGATCCATGTAATGTAAGAAAACATACTGAGAAGTATGGGCATTCTCTGGCTTGTCTTTCAAGAAAAGTTTGTAAAAGTGTTTTTCATCATTTGAGGATGTTAGCAGTACACCATTCAGAAATGCAGAACTTTGTAAAGAAACTGTACTATGTAAAAAGTCCTGCATTAAGTTTAAGTGAAATGAATGGAAGTTTTTTATATGGTTCTTTATCAGATGTTCAAAAAAAGTGTGATGATATTGAAATGTGATATTTTGGTTCAGAAGAGCAGTTCATAGAAAGTGAAAGATTGACAATTACAGATGTTGGAGGAGATGAGAAAGTGATTAGCACCTATCAGTTTGAAGAAGAAATTGGAAAGTTTAATGTAGTGTGCTCTGAAATACCAAACTATGTTTGTGTTTGTTGTCGACGTACTCATTATAAAAGTCAAAGTAGGAATGTTGATTTGTATTTGAAAAGTGAAAAGGAGAACAATGGTAAGTGGGAAAAATTTGCAACTTACTTGTTTGTTGAAGGTCGATTTGAGTTAGGTAGTGATCAATGTATATGTAAATATTGTTACAACAAATTAGAAGAGAACAAACTGCCTGCTAGAGCAGTGCATAATAAGTTGGAGTTAGTAGCTATTCCACAGGAGCTGGCCAAATTGCAATATATATGAGTCAGTTCTAATTCAATCTGTTCATCCTTTTCAAACTATAATTCGGATGGAGCCTAAAACAGGTAAACTGCCACCAACAGACTTGCAAAGAGGGCTGAAAGGAAGAGTGGTGTACTTACCTTTGGATTTTAAGAAAAACATTGAAACTATTGCTGGAGAGAAAGAGGAAGATGAGGCAGTAGGTATTTTAGTAAATGGTGTACCCAAAAAGAGTTGGAAAATATGGCAAGAATTTGTGGATGTTAATAAAGTTGAAAAGGCTACCTTATATCTTATAGAGAACAATATTTATTACAAAAATGTAAATGTGGATGAACAGGTAATACGTTTAGAAGATGATTTTGAAATTTCAAGTGGTCAAATAGAGAAAGTGGACAAGTCAAGGACTGAAGAGATTTATGAACATTATACAATATGTCCTTTGCATTCAAAAGAAGTGATAGGAAGTAACATTGAGTTATTTCAAATGAAAAACGGACAGGGAACTCCAATGGAAACTTGTTGTTTTCCACAGTTGTTTCCTACTGAAGAAGGTGGACGATATGATGACCGACCTGTACGGATTCCAGCTTCAGAATACCGGTCAACAAGATCATATTCTGAAGATCCTAGATTTTGACAGTGCATTCCATACATATTTCACCTTTTATTTGAAAGTGATCTGTCTTCTCTCTCGTATGTAGTGAATCATATACTTAAAACTGGAGTTCATGAATCACTTCTTTCTGTGAAAGAATTTGTGGAGAAAGTTCAAGAAACAGATGAAAATTTAGAAGCACAGTTAATCAATTTGATGGCATGTCAAAGTGGAACAAATGAGTATTGGTATCGTCGTCATGGAGAACTAAAGTGTATGTTACGGAACTTAGGTATACCAACATGGTTTGTCACACTTAGCTGTGTACAGTATGCATGGGAAGATTTGCCTGTGTTTTTAACCCCTTCAGCGCTGCGCGGATTCCCGCGCGGTGCTGAAGGTTCTGAGCGCGGGCGGGGCCATGACGGAACGGTTCCGTCATAAGCACAGCCCAACCGACATGCATGACGGAACCGTTCCGTCATAAGCATCGAAGGGGTTAAGAGAAGCGAATTCTAATATAAAAAATTTTGAAATAAAGACTCCTGGTGAACTGTGTTCTTTGGATCCTGTAAATGTGTGCAGATATTTTAATCATAAGTTTCAAGGTATGATGTCTTTTATCTGTAATAAAAAAGAATCCACCTCTTGGAGAAGTTACCGATTTCTTTTGGAGAAAGGAGTTTCAAGCAAGAGGTGCACCTCATATACATATGCTAGTATGGCTCAAGGATGTTTTCTTAAGAAAAAGGGGAGAAAGGTCCCAGATCCCTTACTCGCCAGATATTAAGCGTATGTCATATTGGTGCTGGTTCTTGCCCGATGACAGGGGGAGACCCCTATCCCCCTAATTGAAGCAAAGGTTCTGTAGGTTTGTCTGGGCAAGATTTGTAATTCTTATTCGTGATGGAAAAATTCCAATTCAATACAAGTAAGTCCAAAAGTGAATAGTCCTTTATTTGCACTCTCAATATAGGAGTGGGTATGAAAGATGACGAAAAGAAGTGGCACAGCCAACACGTGTTTCACCCCCTAAATGGCCTTTCGGCATGGGGCTTCTTCAGGGCTCAGTAATGAAAGATTTCAACCGTAGTAACTGGTATAATACCGAAGGATTCTCAGGTCGTGGCTAAATGCTTGTTGTGACTGTTCTGGTCTATTTAGAATTCTCATGGATGGCTCAAGGATGCACCTAAATTTGGAAATGATTCTGATAAAACAGTATTGTCCTTCATCGAACAGTATGTGACATGTGAGATTCCAAGAGAAGGAGGAGATAGAAGCTTGAGACAGCAAGTTTTACATTTCCAAAGTCACCGTTGTGGAAAGTATTGCAGAAGAAAATACAAGTCTAAAGGAGAGTTTTACACCAAATGTCGGTTTGGTTTTCCCCATCCAGTCATTTGTAAAGGAAGAGTAAATTCTTTTTTTCTTCTGTGAGGCACACAATAACTCGGAAATCTCCAAAGAATACCGACAACTTAAAAAGAACAGAAGTGTCAAAGTATATCAATGATTACAATCCAGTCATTTTAAAAATGTGGAATGCGAACATGGACATCCAGTATGTTGCGGGTACCTCAATTGCTGTTGCACGTTATGTTACATCGTACATAACAAAATCTGAAAAAACAGAGATGAAACAAATGTGGGAAGAAATTGCACAAGAGAATAGTCTTAGCAAAAAGTTGTACAGCTTTAGTTTGAAAATACTTTTCCACCGAGAAATTGGATCGTATGAATGTTCAGACCGCTTGTGTTGTTCAAGTTTATATTCAAAGTCACGAGGAATCATTGGAAGAAATTGAACAATTAGCAGCAAATGAGCCAGATAGTACAGACATTCTTAAAACTAATATGTTGGACACATACTATCCGAAAAAGGAGTCAACATCTGGAACAGCTATATCTGTATGAAGTACTTCAACATTACAGCTTCAAAAGAAGTGTTAAAGAGAATTTAAAAGAAGGAACGTTTGCAGTAGTTGGATATCATGCTTGTTTAGTAAAACATGCAAAGGGTAATCTTATAAACCACAAGAAACATTGGTGCCGATCACGATCCTGTAAAAACCGGGTACGAACCGTCGGACGGAGCAAATTCTCCGTCCGACGCGTACCCGGTCGTCAAAATGTACAAACATGGAATTACGATTCGCACGGAAACACCATTTCCGTACGAATCGTACAAAACCCCGACCGACGAAAATAAACATACAAATGCGATCCGGGAAAGCGCCGACGTGACCTCGGGACGCACGCAGCCTGCCATTCACGAATCAGGAATTACGATTCGCACCGACGTCATCCCGCACGGTGAATATTTTCCGGCTGCCAAAAACTGCCGGGAAATCAGGACGACGCGAACAAGGAGTACCTGTACGCGATGGACAGACATGGACCCGAACCTACGTGTCATCCCGGCCCTCATAGCAGTCGACCTCCTCTACAGGTTCCGACGCAGATGCCGCAGAAGGTCAGAACAACTAAGGGAGGGGGGGAAAGGGGGGGAAAGTGGGGGGGGCAGGACCAGGGGCAGGCCACAAAACCACCACCAATGTCACACAGCACACATGCCCTGGACATACCTGACCCCCATGCCCTGGTCACTACGAGGGGGTGGGGGCGTGTCCAGCAAAGCCAGCGTCCGCCGCAAAGGAAGTGCCTGACGACGCAAACCGGCAACACAACTATACAGGTACGTCCCGTACCCACACCTTAAGAGCGTGGGTACGAGTCATACCACGCCCACACCTACGTCACCCCAACAATGGCGGGACGGCTGTACCCACGTGGCAAAGGCCTGGGTACGGGTCGCACAAGCATCACATAGCGTGGGGACGGATATGTACGGACCGTACCCCCACCACCGTATGCATGGAGCGTACCCCCAACCCCAACAGTGTAAGTACGACCTGTACCCTCACCCGCGTACGTATACGTCCCACCTCAACAGTGTAAGTACGACCCGTACCCTTACCCGCGTACGTATGGAGCGTACCCCCCACCCCAACAGTGTAAGTACGACCCGTACCCTCACACGCGTACGTATACGTCCCACCCCAACAGTGGAAGTACGACCCGTACCCTCACCCGCGTACGTATGGAGCGTACCCCCCACCCCAACAGTGTAAGTACGACCCGTACCCTCACCCGCGTACGTATGGAGCGTACCCCCACCCCAACAGTGTAAGTACGACCCGTACTCTCACCCGCATACGTATGGAGCATACCCCCACCCCAACAGTGTAAGTACGACCCGTACCCTCACCCGCGGACGTATGGAGCGTACCCCCACCCCAACAGTGTAAGTACGACCCGTACCCTCACCCGCGTACGTATGGAGCGTACCCCCCACCCCAACAGTGTAAGTACGACCCGTACCCTCACCGGCGTATGCATGGAGCGTACCCCAACAGTGTAAGTACGACCCGTACCCCCACCTCGTATGCATGGAGCGTACCCCAACAGTGCATGTACGTACCGTACCACCACCCCAACAGTGTAAGTACGACCCGTACCCCACCCGCGTATGTATGAAGCGTACTCCCACCCCAACAGTGTAAGTACGACCCGTACCCCACCCGCGTACGTATGGAGCCTACTCCCACCCCAACAGTGTAAGTACGAACCGTACCCCCATGGAGCGAACCCACACACGTGTATGTACTAAGCGTACATATTGTTAAATAGGAGGGGTGTGTGCCTATCACTCCCAGCAGTGCCCAGAGTCAGGAGGGGTGTGTGCAGAGTCCTCCCAGCAGTGCCGAGACACAGGAGGGGTGTGTGCAGAGTCCTCCCAGCAGTGCCCAGAGTCAGGAGGGGTGGGTGCCTATCACTCCCAGCAGTGCCCAGAGGCAGGAGGGGTGTGTGCAGAGTCCTCCCAGCAGTGCCCAGAGTCAGGAGTGGTGGGTGCCTATCACTCCCAGCAGTGCCCAGAGTCAGGAGGGGTGTGTGCCTATCACTCCCAGCAGTGCCCAGAGTCAGGAGGGGTGGGTGCCTATCACTCCCAGCAGTGCCCAGACACAGGAGGGGTGGGTGCAGAGTCCTCCCAGCAGTGCCCAGACACAGGAGGGGTGGGTGCAGAGTCCTCCCAGCAGTGCCCAGAGTCAGGAGGGGTGGGTGCCTATCACTCCAAGCAGTGCCCAGAGTCAGGAGGGGTGTGTGCAGAGTCCTCCCAGCAATGCCCAGACACAGGAGGGGTGTGTGCAGAGTCCTCCCAGCAGTGCCCAGAGTCAGGAGGGGTGTGTGCAGAGTCCTCCCAGCAGTGCCCAGAGTCAGGAGGGGTGTGTGCAGAGTCCACCCAGCAGTGCCCAGACATAGGAGGGGTGTGTGCCTATCACTCCCAGCAGTGCCCAGACACAGGAGGGGTGTGTGCCTATCACTCCCAGCAGTGCCCAGAGTCAGGAGGGGTGGGTGCCTATCACTCCCAGCAGTGCCCAGAGTCAGGAGGGGTGTGTGCAGAGTCCTCCCAGCAGTGCCCAGACACAGGAGGGGTGTGTGCAGAGTCCTCCCAGCAGTGCCCAGAGTCAGGAGGGGTGTGTGCAGAGTCCTCCCAGCAGTGCCCAGAGTCAGGAGGGGTGGGTGCCTATCACTCCCAGCAGTGCCCAGAGTCAGGAGGGGTGTGTGCAGAGTCCTCCCAGCAGTGCCCAGAGTCAAGAGGGGTGTGTGCAGAGTCCTCCCAGCAGTGCCCAGAGTCAGGAGGGGTGTGTGCAGAGTCCACCCAGCAGTGCCCAGACATAGGAGGGGTGGGTGCCTATCACTCCCAGCAGTGCCCAGAGTCAGGAGGGGTGTGTGCCTATCACTCCCAGCAGTGCCCAGAGTCAGGAGGGGTGGGTGCCTATCACTCCCAGCAGTGCTTAGACGCAGGAGGGGTGGGTGCAGAGTCCTCCCAGGAGTGCCCAGAGTCAGGAGGGGTGGGTGCCTATCACTCCCAGCAGTGCCCAGAGGCAGGAGGGGTGTGTGCAGAGTCCTCCCAGCAGTGCCCAGAGTCTGGAGGGGTGTGTGCAGAGTCCTCCCAGCAGTGCCCCGAGTCAGGAGGGGTGGGTGCCTATCACTCCCAGCAGTGCCCAGAGGCAGGAGGGGTGTGTGCAGAGTCCTCCCAGCAGTGCCCAGAGTCAGGAGGGGTGTGAGCAGAGTCCTCCCAGCAGTGCCCAGAGTCAAGAGGGGTGTGTGCAGAGTCCACCCAGCAGTGCCCAGACATAGGAGGGGTGGGTGCCTATCACTCCCAGCAGTGCCCAGAGTCAGGAGGGGTGTGTGCCTATCACTCCCAGCAGTGCCCAGAGTCAGGAGGGGTGTGTGCCTATCACTCCCAGCAGTGCCCCGACGCAGGAGGGGTGGGTGCAGAGTCCTCCCAGCAGTGCCCAGAGTCAGGAGGGGTGGGTGCCTATCACTCCCAGCAGTGCCCAGAGTCAGGAGGGGTGTGTGCAGAGTCCTCACAGCAGTGCCCAGAGTCAGGAGGGGTGGGTGCCTATCACTCCCAGCATTGCCCAGAGTCAGGAGGGGTGTGTGCCTATCACTCCCAGCAGTGCCCAGACACAGGAGGGGTGGGTGCAGAGTCCTCCCAGCAGTGCCCAGACACAGGAGGGGTGGGTGCAGAGTCCTCCCAGCAGTGCCCAGAGGTAGGAGGGGTGGGTGCCTATCACTCCCAGCAGTGCCCAGAGTCAGGAGGGGTGTGTGCAGAGTCCTCCCAGAAGTGCCCAGACACAGGAGGGGTGTGTGCAGAGTCCTCCCAGCAGTGCCCAGAGTCAGGAGGGGTGTGTGCAGAGTCCTCCCAGCAGTGCCCAGAGACAGGAGGGGTGGGTGCCTATCACTCCCAGCAGTGCCCAGACACAGGAGGGGTGGGTGCCTAACACTCACAGCAGTGCCCAGACGCAGGAGGGATGGGTGCCTATCACTCCCAGCAGTGCCCAGAGTCAGGAGGGGTGTGCAGAGTCCTCCCAGCAGTGCCCAGAGACAGGAGGGGTGTGTGCAGAGTCCTCCCAGCAGTGCCCAGAGTCAGGAGGGGTGTGTGCAGAGTCCTCCCAGCAGTGCCCAGAGTCAGGAGGGGTGTGTGCAGAGTCCTCCCAGCAGTGCCCAGAGTCAGGAGGGGTGGGTGCCTATCACTCCCAGCAGTGCCCAGACGCAGGAGGGGTGGGTGCAGAGTCCTCCCAGCAGTGCCCAGAGACAGGAGGGGTGTGTGCAGAGTCCTCCCAGCAGTGCCCAGAGACAGGAAGGGTGTGTGCAGAGTCCTCCCAGCAGTGCCCAGAGTCAGGAGGGGTGTGTGCAGAGTCCTCCCAGCAGTGCCCAGAGTCAGGAGGGGTGTGTGCAGAGTCCACCCAGCAGTGCCCAGACATAGGAGGGGTGTGTGCTTATCACTCCCAGCAGTGCCCAGACACAGGAGGGGTGTGTGCCTATCACTCCCAGCAGTGCCCAGAGTCAGGAGGGGTGGGTGCCTATCACTCCCAGCAGTGCCCAGAGTCAGGAGGGGTGTGTGCAGAGTCCTCCCAGCAGTGCCCAGACACAGGAGGGGTGTGTGCAGAGTCCTCCCAGCAGTGCCCAGAGTCAGGAGGGGTGTGTGCAGAGTCCTCCCAGCAGTGCCCAGAGTCAGGAGGGGTGGGTGCCTATCACTCCCAGCAGTGCCCAGAGTCAGGAGGGGTGTGTGCAGAGTCCTCCCAGCAGTGCCCAGAGTCAGGAGGGGTGTGTGCAGAGTCCTCCCAGCAGTGCCCAGAGTCAGGAGGGGTGTGTGCAGAGTCCACCCAGCAGTGCCCAGACATAGGAGGGGTGGGTGCCTATCACTCCCAGCAGTGCCCAGAGTCAGGAGGGGTGTGTGCCTATCACTCCCAGCAGTGCCCAGAGTCAGGAGGGGTGGGTGCCTATCACTCCCAGCAGTGCTTAGACGCAGGAGGGGTGGGTGCAGAGTCCTCCCAGCAGTGCCCAGAGTCAGGAGGGGTGGGTGCCTATCACTCCCAGCAGTGCCCAGAGGCAGGAGGGGTGTGTTCAGAGTCCTCCCAGCAGTGCCCAGACACAGGAGAGGTGTGTGCAGAGTCCTCCCAGCAGTGCCCCGAGTCAGGAGGGGTGGGTGCCTATCACTCCCAGCAGTGCCCAGAGGCAGGAGGGGTGTGTGCAGAGTCCTCCCAGCAGTGCCCAGAGTCAGGAGGGGTGTGAGCAGAGTCCTCCCAGCAGTGCCCAGAGTCAAGAGGGGTGTGTGCAGAGTCCACCCAGCAGTGCCCAGACATAGGAGGGGTGGGTGCCTATCACTCCCAGCAGTGCCCAGAGTCAGGAGGGGTGTGTGCCTATCACTCCCAGCAGTGCCCAGAGTCAGGAGGGGTGTGTGCCTATCACTCCCAGCAGTGCCCCGACGCAGGAGGGGTGGGTGCAGAGTCCTCCCAGCAGTGCCCAGAGTCAGGAGGGGTGGGTGCCTATCACTCCCAGCAGTGCCCAGAGTCAGGAGGGGTGTGTGCAGAGTCCTCACAGCAGTGCCCAGAGTCAGGAGGGGTGGGTGCCTATCACTCCCAGCATTGCCCAGAGTCAGGAGGGGTGTGTGCCTATCACTCCCAGCAGTGCCCAGACACAGGAGGGGTGGGTGCAGAGTCCTCCCAGCAGTGCCCAGACACAGGAGGGGTGGGTGCAGAGTCCTCCCAGCAGTGCCCAGAGGTAGGAGGGGTGGGTGCCTATCACTCCCAGCAGTGCCCAGAGTCAGGAGGGGTGTGTGCAGAGTCCTCCCAGCAGTGCCCAGACACAGGAGAGGTGTGTGCAGAGTCCTCCCAGCAGTGCCCAGAGTCAGGAGGGGTGTGTGCAGAGTCCTCCCAGCAGTGCCCAGAGACAGGAGGGGTGGGTGCCTATCACTCCCAGCAGTGCCCAGACACAGGAGGGGTGGGTGCCTAACACTCACAGCAGTGCCCAGACGCAGGAGGGATGGGTGCCTATCACTCCCAGCAGTGCCCAGAGTCAGGAGGGGTGTGCAGAGTCCTCCCAGCAGTGCCCAGAGACAGGAGGGGTGTGTGCAGAGTCCTCCCAGCAGTGCCCAGAGTCAGGAGGGGTGTGTGCAGAGTCCTCCCAGCAGTGCCCAGAGTCAGGAGGGGTGTGTGCAGAGTCCTCCCAGCAGTGCCCAGAGTCAGGAGGGATGGGTGCCTATCACTCCCAGCAGTGCCCAGACGCAGGAGGGGTGGGTGCAGAGTCCTCCCAGCAGTGCCCAGAGACAGGAGGGGTGTGTGCAGAGTCCTCCCAGCAGTGCCCAGAGACAGGAAGGGTGTGTGCAGAGTCCTCCCAGCAGTGCCCAGAGTCAGGAGGGGTGTGTGCAGAGTCCTCCCAGCAGTGCCCAGAGTCAGGAGGGGTGTGTGCAGAGTCCACCCAGCAGTGCCCAGACATAGGAGGGGTGTGTGCCTATCACTCCCAGCAGTGCCCAGACACAGGAGGGGTGTGTGCCTATCACTCCCAGCAGTGCCCAGAGTCAGGAGGGGTGGGTGCCTATCACTCCCAGCAGTGCCCAGAGTCAGGAGGGGTGTGTGCAGAGTCCTCCCAGCAGTGCCCAGACACAGGAGGGGTGTGTGCAGAGTCCTCCCAGCAGTGCCCAGAGTCAGGAGGGGTGTGTGCAGAGTCCTCCCAGCAGTGCCCAGAGTCAGGAGGGGTGGGTGCCTATCACTCCCAGCAGTGCCCAGAGTCAGGAGGGGTGTGTGCAGAGTCCTCCCAGCAGTGCCCAGAGTCAGGAGGGGTGTGTGCAGAGTCCTCCCAGCAGTGCCCAGAGTCAGGAGGGGTGTGTGCAGAGTCCACCCAGCAGTGCCCAGACATAGGAGGAGTGGGTGCCTATCACTCCCAGCAGTGCCCAGAGTCAGGAGGGGTGTGTGCCTATCACTCCCAGCAGTGCCCAGAGTCAGGAGGGGTGGGTGCCTATCACTCCCAGCAGTGCTTAGATGCAGGAGGGGTGGGTGCAGAGTCCTACCAGCAGTGCCCAGAGTCAGGAGGGGTGGGTGCCTATCACTCCCAGCAGTGCCCAGAGGCAGGAGGGGTGTGTGCAGAGTCCTCCCAGCAGTGCCCAGAGTCTGGAGGGGTGTGTGCAGAGTCCTCCCAGCAGTGCCCAAAGTCAGGAGGGGTGGGTGCCTATCACTCCCAGCAGTGCCCAGAGGCAGGAGGGGTGTGTGCAGAGTCCTCCCAGCAGTGCCCAGAGTCAGGAGGGGTGTGAGCAGAGTCCTCCCAGCAGTGCCCAGAGTCAGGAGGGGTGTGTGCAGAGTCCACCCAGCAGTGCCCAGGCATAAGGGGGTGGGTGCCTATCACTCCCAGCAGTGCCCAGAGTCAGGAGGGGTGTGTGCCTATCACTCCCAGCAGTGACCAGAGTCAGGAGGGGTGTGTGCCTATCACTCCCAGCAGTGCCCCGACGCAGGAGGGGTGGGTGCAGAGTCCTCCCAGCAGTGCCCAGAGTCAGGAGGGGTGGGTGCCTATCACTCCCAGCAGTGCCCAGAGTCAGGAGGGTTGTGTGCAGAGTCCTCCCAGCAGTGCCCAGAGTCAGGAGGGGTGGGTGCCTATCACTCCCAGCATTGCCCAGAGTCAGGAGGGGTGTGTGCCTATCACTCCCAGCAGTGCCCAGACACAGGAGGGGTGGGTGCAGAGTCCCCCCAGCAGTGCCCAGACACAGGAGGGGTGGGTGCAGAGTCCTCCCAGCAGTGCCCAGAGGTAGGAGGGGTGGGTGCCTATCACTCCCCGCAGTGCCCAGAGTCAGGAGGGGTGTGTGCAGAGTCCTCCCAGCAGTGCCCAGACACAGGAGGGGTGTGTGCAGAGTCCTCCCAGCAGTGCCCAGAGTCAGGAGGGGTGTGTGCAGAGTCCTCCCAGCAGTGCCCAGAGACAGGAGGGGTGGGTGCCTATCACTCCCAGCAGTGCCCAGACACAGGAGGGGTGGGTGCCTAACACTCACAGCAGTGCCCAGACGCAGGAGGGATGGGTGCCTATCACTCCCAGCAGTGCCCAGAGTCAGGAGGGGTGTGCAGAGTCCTCCCAGCAGTGCCCAGAGACAGGAGGGGTGTGTGCAGAGTCCTCCCAGCAGTGCCCAGAGTCAGGAGGGGTGTGTGCAGAGTCCTCCCAGCAGTGCCCAGAGTCAGGAGGGGTGTGTGCAGAGTCCTCCCAGCAGTGCCCAGAGTCAGGAGGGGTGGGTGCCTATCACTCCCAGCAGTGCCCAGACGCAGGAGGGGTGGGTGCAGAGTCCTCCCAGCAGTGCCCAGAGACAGGAGGGGTGTGTGCAGAGTCCTCCCAGCAGTGCCCAGAGACAGGAGGGGTGGGTGACTATCACTCCCAGCAGTGCCCAGACACAGGAGGGGTGGGTGCCTAACACTCACAGCAGTGCCCATGGAACGCAAAGTGTGGAGTAGCCACAGATACCATGCCCACAAATTTCAGTCAGGTGCACAAAGACCCTGCAGTACATGTACCACATGTGTGCGAGGCTGGGAGTATACGCATGCATAGTGCAGAAAATCAAACATGTCCACATGAAGTCATGTCAATAGTCCACATACACAAGTACAATGACTATCAAGAATGCCACGAATGATGCAGGTGGAGACATCGCTCAGCATGCATGTGCAAAGTAGAAGGAGTCCGTCACACACCCAGCTAATGTACACACAGCTCAGCGCTAAATATTGGGAACACCCTGCAGGGAAGATGTCAGGGTACACAGAGGAAGGAAAACACCTTGGGACAATTGCAACATGCAGCAACTGCTTACATGAACACAGAAACCTAGCTAACACCGTGTGATGGCACACAGATCCCAGGGTCCCCCCTATGACCAGCACACTACTACATTTCCCACACACCCAACACATGAACACCACCCAAAACCTTGTAGCAGCCCCACCAACAGCAATACCAGCAAAGCAGTAGTGTTCCAAGGGGAAAATAAATTGCTTTATTCAGCATGAACCAAAAAATCTTGTTTGTAGGAAGTTCAATATTTACAAAGCCCATAGGGCAGTCCAGAAGTCACAGCTTGATGGGGGACACAGTGGGATGCGTGTCCCCTAGCTTGCCTGCACAGTTACATTCCGTCGTCTTCCACAGGGGTGAGGGCATCATGTGGGGGGGAAGAAACAGGCACCGCAGGGACAGGAGGGTGAAGGGTAGGCGTCGTGGGTGCAGGGATGGAGGACTCCACCACAGGGGGTGGGGCAGGGCCAAAGGCGGAGGCCAGGATCTTGCTGCACACCTTAGCAAGGTCCTCCAGGGAATCCCCTGCACCCGAAGGAACCACAGGCCCCAAGGAGGGGGGGGTCAGAGGGATGGGTCGCAGCGCCACTGGGGGAGGGTGTAGAAAGGGGGGGGAAACAACCACCCTGACCGAGGACTTCCTTGACCGCTTGCGTGGTGGTGTCACTGTGGGGCTCAGGGACAGAGCGGCCAATAAGGAGTCTTTGGGGGAGATGTGGCCAGGAGAGCTGAGGGGAGGGGATTTGGAGGGAGTGGATTGGGTGGAATCCGGACTCCCACTCTGGCTGCGTGTCACACGTTTGCCCCCCGACCCAGTGGGTGTGCCTACTTCACCCTGTGTGTGCGTGTCAGGAGGTGTGCGGTGGACCTTCCCTGCTGGTGTGGTGCCTGTGTGTGTTGTGGTGGGTGCATGCTGACGTCTGGGTGTACGTGGGACAGGCATGGGAGTGGGAAGTGTGGATGGGGCAGGGGTAGGGGGTGGGACGTAGCGCTGCAGGAGACCCACTGCTGCAGTCAGTGTCGAGTCTATCGACCTCAGCAAGCTGCGTTGGTCAGCCTGCGATGAATGAATGCCCTCCAAGTATGCCTCCATGTTGTGCAGCACTTGGCTGTGGCCATGGAGGACATTAAGGATCGCAGCCTGACCAACCTGCAACTGCCGATGGATGTCCACAGACTCGGCATTGGCGGCAGCAGTGGAGACAGGGGCAGGGGGTGCGGTGCCTGGCAGGAAGGAGACATGTGGTGACCGGGCACGTTGGGAAGGGACACGAGCAAGTGGGAGGCGGCTGATGGCAATGGAGGGGGCGGGGCAAGATGTAGTGCCGCTGTCAGCTGCAGGTGCAGCCGCCGCCCACTCGGAGAGATCATCCTCGGACCCGTCAGCTTCATACTCTGTTGTGCCAGTCGACAGGTCCCCGGCTTCACTCTCCTCCACCTCAGTCCCACTTGATGTGCCAACCCCGATGTCACCGCTGGCACTGGTGCTCGGTCCCTCTGCTCCGTCTGTGCCCATGTCTCCCTCCGTGTCCCCCGACGATGCTGTGGGCAGGGTGAAGAGACAGAAATTAATCATACACCTGTATACATATGTCACATGAGTCCAATCTACATAGGTCACAGTGCATAGCCTGAAACAAAAGAAGAGTTACATTTACAAAACAAGGTACATATGTAGGGCATGCAACACACAGTTGTTTGACCCACCATGCCACCGAAAAACTATGGAGAGCATGACACAATAGCAAATGAGATGGAATGGAATTTTGACTGAGGAGCAAGGCCCTGGGGACAATCCAGCTCTGCATCTGCACCACACAGCGTGGCAGGAAATAGGGATGAGCAGGGACCATATCCAGGAACAAGAGGCACATGCAGCATAGGTTATACTGAAAACATGCCCACCATGACTGGCCCACTGCACCTTGAGTGCATGTCCAGACAAACATCACACACTGGCCAGTCCTAGCAAGGAGATATCAGGTTGTGACATGAAGGCCATGCCCGCACCACCCACCCCCTACATGAGACAATTATTTGGAGACACAGGAAGCACTTACATCCCTTAGTCTGGGTGAAATACACATGGGATGCAACAATTCAAGATTGCACACAAAATACCCAAGGTGCGCCTGTCCAAATAATCATGTACAAATGGGCATCATCAGATGATTGTAACAAGACACACAGGCAATGTCCACCGTGAGTATGAACAAGGAAAATCAGGTCAGGCTGTACAGTGGACACTTGTACTACATTTCACGTCAATATACATTTGGCCAGGGGACAATGGCACAGAGCACAACCTATGCTGTAGACACAGAGATTGTCGACATATTCGGATTACACACATGATACCTAGGAATATATGCCCCTGGGGACAGTAGTGGCCACACAACTCCATGCTCCTGAATGGGAATGACTGCAACACACGCTACCATCCCAGCACTATGCGTACCGCACACTCATGCACATCATGTCACAGGCCACCACATAGGACATGCGTGCTGTAAGCCCTCACACTTGAGAGACTAACTCCCATGTCTGGACTCAGCATTAGTGCCAACTGACATGGAACCCACAAGACCAGAACTGGACAGGGCACAGGCAAGGTCCCAAAACCTGTTACACACCACCCCCATACATGATGCTGCAGGCATTGTACACGTGGAGAAGGTGCCAGGCTACATAACCTTGTGACGGAGTGACTTCACACAGACCAGGGAACACATTGCAAGGAGGGGAAGGGAGGCAGGAGAGCACTGCAATACTGTGGGTAACAGGATCTGCACAGCACCATTAAACCCTGGCAGTGCATCCATGGAACAGTGCACTTACAAATGCTGGTGAAACACAACAAACACACATGTACCTACCCCCTTCCTGCTGCTGCATCTCCTGTAAGCGCCTGTCCAAGTCTGGAAATACCACCGCCAGCACACGCTTGTGGATGTGGGAGAGACGGCGGCGCCTGCTGTTCTTATGGCTCTCAGGTAAGTCCCCCAGCAGGACCCGTGCGATCCTCCGCGTCCAGCATCGGATATCCTGCCATCGTTTCCTCACCTGGGACAGGCACCGCTTGCGACCATCCGCACTCCTCACGGCACTGACCGCGGTCAGCCAGATCTGCTCCTTGGCAGAGGCGCCTACCTGTGAGGATGAACAAGTGACACTACATCAATACACCTGCAACATGTCACAGAGACACATATGAGAACAAATTAGCTGGTTACAACAAGGCATGTCATGCAGCCAACGCATTGCACCTTTGCCATAGGGACATACTCCTCTGGGGAAGGGCAAAAGCAGTACGTGCCAGTGAAAGTACACAGGTGGAATGAGGGCAAAGACACAATCAATTATAAAGGCTCACACTGTGCATCACACCCACCCCTCCTGACTCTGGGCACTGCTGGGAGTGATAGGCACACACCCCTCCTGACTCTGGGCATTGCTGGGAGTGATAGGCACCCACCCCTCCTGACTCTGGGCACTGCTGGGAGTACTCTGCACCCACCCGTCCTGCGTTTGGGCACTGCTGGGAGTGATAGGCACACAACCCTCCTGACTCTGGGCACTGCTGGGAGTGATAGGCACACACCCCTCCTGACTCTGGGCACTGCTGGGAGGACTCTGCACACACCCCTCCTGTCTCTGGGCACTGCTGGGAGGACTCTGCACACACCCCTCCTGACTCTGGGCACTGCTGGGAGGACTCTGCACACACCCCTCCTGCCTCTGGGCACTGCTGGGAGACATCAGGCATTCCCCCCCCTGAGACCCCCCCTGGGCACTGCTGGGAGGACTCTGCACACACCCCTCCTGACTCTGGGCACTGCTGGGAGGACTCTGCACACACCCCTCCTGTCTCTGGGCACTGCTGGGAGGACTCTGCACACACCCCTCCTGTCTCTGGGCACTGCTGGGAGGACTCTGCACACACCCCTCCTGTCTCTGGGCACTGCTGGGAGGACTCTGCACACACCCCTCCTGACTCTGGGCACTGCTGGGAGGACTCTGCACACACCCCTCCTGACTCTGGGCACTGCTGGGAGGACTCTGCACCCACCCCTCCTATGTCTGGGCACTGCTGGGAGGACTCTGCACACAGCCCTCCTGTCTCTGGGCACTGCTGGGAGTGATAGGCACCCACCCCTCCTGCCTCTGGGCACTGCTGGGAGGACTCTGCACACACCCCTCCTGTCTCTGGGCACTGCTGGGAGTGATAGGCACCCACCCCTCCTGTCTCTGGGCACTGCTGGGAGGACTCTGCACACACCCCTCCTGTCTCTGGGCACTGCTGGGAGGACTCTGCACACACCCCTCCTGACTCTGGGCACTGCTGGGAGGACTCTGCACACACCCCTCCTGCCTCTGGGCACTGCTGGGAGACATCAGGCATTCCCCCCCCCTGAGACCCCCCCTACAGTACATAGCATGTGTGTCACACCTGGACACAATGGCTGAAGTCACAGTCACAAAAAAGGGACACAGTCTGTGCTAGTAGCCTCTGCACTCACCTGATACCCTGGTCGCCCATACAGCAGGGGGTACTGTGGGAGGATCACATCCAGCAATGCCAGGTTCTCCTCCAGGGTGAATGGCTGTGACCTCTCCACAGACCTTGACATGGTTCCAGGGAATCAGGAGCAGCAGCAGTGTGGTAGAATCAAAATATGTGCAGGCAAGTGCTCCCTCATGGGACCTGGCTGCCTTATATTTGCCTTGCTGGCCTGTTTCATGCACAGGAGTACAGAGTGATTGGTCACTCACATTTGCATCCTATGTTTCCTCCAATCCCTTCAAACCTAGCACAGTCAGTGGGTTCTTATTGTGTTTTTTTCTTCAGCATGATGTCAACCCCACAAGCACATTGCAACAAAGTAGATTCATTCCAACTGACTTCTGCTGTGCACATTCCAGAACAAATTCAAACTTAAAACTTGGTCTCCATGACAACCAGCATGCATGTAGGCCTTAATATTTGTCCCTCATGTGTTCCCTATGTAAAATTGAGCTTCACACACAGGTACGGTGCGTTCCGGGCCCCTAGAGCACCCCAAATGCATAGCAACGGCCCGTACAGGCATGTGTACGGGCCGTACCACTATGAGTACGCATACTCAAGAACACCCATAGTGGTACGGCCCCTACACGCGTGCGTACGTTCACTATCACCATGGGTGTCCTCGCGTATGCGTACTCGTAGTGGTACGGCCCGTACACACGTGTGCGTTCGTTCACTAACACCATGGGTGTCCTCGCGTATGCGTACTCGTAGTGATAGTGAGCGTACAGGCGTGTGTACGGGCCGTACCACTACGAGTACGCATACGCGAGGACACCCATGGTGATAGTGAGCGTACAGGCGTGTGTACGGGCCGTACCACTACGAGTACGCATACGCGAGGACACCCATGGTGTTAGTGAATGTACGCACGCATGTGTACGGGCCGTACCACTACGAGTACGCATACGCGAGGACACCCATGGTGTTAGTGAGCGTACAGGCGTGTATACGGGCCGTACCACTACGAGTATGCATACGCGAGGACACCCATAGTGATAGTGAACGTACGCACGCGTGTACGGGCCGTACCACTACAAGTACGCATACGCGAGGACACCCATAGTGATAGTGAACGTACGCACGCGTGTACGGGCCGTACCACTACGAGTACGCATACGCGAGGACACCCATAGTGATAGTGAACGTACGCACGCGTGTACGGGCCGTACCACTATGGGTGTTCTTGCGTATGCGTACTTACTGACCGTACACATGCCTGTACGCTCACCATCACAATGGGTACACATACGGCAGCACTCCCATAGTGATATGGGAACGTACACAGGCCCTCTTAGCAGCAGTAGTGGTTTTCACACATCACAGTGGTGACAGGCAGCACACAGGAAGGAATAGGGCTGACATACTTGTCCATGGATGGACATCAAGGCATTGTCTGGGCAGTACTACATGTATGGGGCACAGGTGTGACAGGCTGTGATGTGGCACATTACTCCTGAGTCGAGAAGGCACCAGATGTATGATGAGATGTGTACACATGTAATGTGTGACGGTGCAATGTGTGCCAGGCATGCCCTTGACTCCTTTGACATGTGTGCATGTCGTACTGCACACTTGTGATGAGTGTCACTGCCATGGCACGGACACCAACACACGGAAGTGTCCCCTGATGCCCGGTACAGGGGTTACCACACCTGACATGTCACTACCCACGGTGCACGATGTGACTATGTCATGTATGTGTGGGGGGTTCCCATTAGGTTGATGTTGGAGCTCCCTCCAAAGCTGCAGCTGTTGCAGCAACCAACATTTGTCTGTGTGTAGATTGACATTGCACACTGTTCCGCACACCATGCCACATCTGGTATCGGATGTGAGGTGCGTATGTATGCATGGGACACGGAGTAGCGTAACAAGGACATGTCTGCAACCTCTCTATGAATGTGTGGTGAGTCATGACATGTACACCTTCATGGCAAGGTGTGTGGGCTGTCCTAGTGTAATGTCATGTGACCTGTGGCTCTAGTGTTCCGCTACCAGTCTCTGCAATCGACATCCTACTTCTGCTGATGTGTGGATGTATGTCACTCCTGTCTTGCGTCTGGCTGTTCACTTGCACTGGGACACAGCTAATCCCATGCCATGGCATGTGGAGGTTCACAATCTCCGTGTGTAGCTGGGTCTTGGTAGGAGTGTCACCTGGCAGCCATACGTGTCCAGGGCATGTGGCACATACCTGACTCCGTATGTAGCATATGTGTATAGACAGATTAACATGTGCTCAGTACAAATTAATTGTTGTGGTGCACTCACTCTTCCTTGTCACTTCCAAATTACTGCAGAGCGCCGCCTCTTCCCCGACCAATTCCGGACTTGGCTGCCATGCGGGAGAATGACTGTATCCGGTGCTACTGCTTCCCCCAACGGTTGATTCTGGATTTGACGGCGAGACTGGCACCACACCTGCAACCACTGCACAGGTATCCTACGGCACTGACACCCAAGCTGAAGGTAATGGCAGCCCTACATTTTCTAGCCACGGGTACCTTTCAAAATACCATAGCTCATGTTGGTGGCATGTCCCAGAGCATGTTCTGCCGTGTGCTGCATGATTTCTTAGAGGCCATGTTGATTCACCTGGATGACTTCATCCATTTTCCTACCCCTGAAATGTTGACTGGGGTCAAGCGTGGATTCTATGCCCTGGGAGGGATGCCCCATGCCATTGGGTCCATAGATGGGACACATGATGCTTTGGTACCACCACAGGCACAGGAGGTAGCGTACCGGAATCGCAAGCACTACCACTCCATCAATGCCCTTGTGGTGTGTCTGTCCAACATGGTGATTTCACATGTCTGTGCTCGTTTTCCAGGATCAGCACACGATGCCTACATCATGAGGCGTAGCAGGGTGCCTGAAATGATGACACAGCTGCGCAACGAACGAGCATGTGTTGTTGGTGGGTACAGTCTGTCTGTCCTGTATTTTGCGTAGACTTCCAGCACGACCACTTCTCCTGTCCTGCTTATGTCCATGTGCTTTCCATGTAGGGGACGCTGGCTATCCCAAAATGCCATGGCTGATCACACCTCTCCGCAACCCCATCACGCCGGCCCAGCTCCGCTACAACACCGCCCATGGCCGGACAAGGCGAGTGATAGAGAGGACGTTTGGCCTCCTGAAGAGCCGATTCAGGTGCCTACACAAGACCGGCGGCGCACTCCCATATGCCCCGGCGAAGGTCTGCAAAATCTTCATGGTCTGCTGCATGCTGCACAACATGGCAGTTGAGAAAGCTGTGCCACTCATCCTGGATCAAGATGACCAGGACCATCCACCCGTGGAGGACGAAGGGCTTGGCAATGGGGCTAGTGATGTGGAGGATGTGGATTCGCAAGAGGACATCCGGACTCGGCTCATACGCGACTTCTTTGCTTAGTGGTGAGTACCAGTGTCTGAGTGTGCACGCATTGGTCCCCGTGTGGCATGTGTTGCGATGTGTGTCTCCACCTGCATGTATGGCACTTGAGTCAGAGGTGTGTGTGAGTGTGTCACTGGAGTGATGGTGCCAGTGATGGTTGTATTTCCCCAGCCATAATTGTGACCTAGCATGTTGTCATCCATACATGTGTCGAGTACATGCACATACGAGTGGCTGTGCTTTTTGTGGCTGACTTCTTGTGTGTCTCTCTTCCCCAGGTACTTGCGCATGCCGTCTGCTGCTTGCATTGTTGTGGCACTGCAATTCCTCATGGACACGTCATCGTGTGCTGACTCAGCGTTACAGGCACGGACACGTTTGGAAGTCTCCTTAGGGTAAGGGATGCATCAGGGGTGTATTGGGTGTGGCAGTTGTTCGCGATGTATGCACACTGCCCCTGTCGATGTTTGGTTCCTCTGCAGACATGTTGCATCACCATGGTACACATTACATGCAGCTGGGTACACCTGAATAGATGGTCAGACTTGTTGACAGTCATCTGTGATGGGATAGTGGATTGTGATGATGGCATCAATGTGTGTAACACTGCCCTCGGACACATACGGTTTGCATTGGCTTGACATGCTGTGGGACTTCCACATCAGTGGATCAATGGTGTATGGCAGGCTCTCCGTGAGCAGCTGGGGGTGTTTAGCTGTTAGCCGACACTTGTGTGCCAGTTCCATGGCTATCACGCATTTGTGCTACAGAAGGGGGGTGCCAGTGTTGGACCCACATGTTACTCCACATGCACTGTTCATGTGTACTTCGAGTTGCCTCTGCAATCCTGAATACATGACTAATAAAGGTGTCCCTATGCCTCCAAGGTGCCTCTTCTCAGTCAATGCTGGTGTGTTGCCACGGTGCATCCGGCATGTCTGGCATGGTTTTCCGTGATAGTGGCTATGTGTCTATGTGTCGAGTAGCAAGATGCAAGCTGTGTGTGTGGGATTAGACTGTGTATTGTGCATGATGTCCATGACTGTGTGGGTATTGTGACATGTGCCATCCCCATGCATCCAACGTTGGCCAGGCCCCCATTCTCTGCATCCACCGGACTCAAGCTTGCAGGACATGGTTCTGCCACCTGTCTACACATACCTGGGTGCCCCCCAGGACACTGGACATGATCCCTGACCTCTGCGCATGACTGTTGCTGTACTCAATATGTCTGTCGGCACGGTTGAGCGGCCACCCCCTCAGCTGGTTGGGCCCATCACGGGTGTGTATGGTGCTCCATGTCTGTCTTGCCTAATACACTGTGACCCGTGTGTCCTGTGCCAGACTCAGGCCCCAGGGTGTGGATGGTTGAAGTCAAAAGAGAACTCAGGCATGTTTAGACTTTACAAGACACATGTAAGGTAATAATGCAACCAGCAGGCATCTTCTCTTCATGGTGTGACTTTTTATTTTAGTGGGGGGGGTATGACATGAGGGGCTTTCCGGGTGTTTGGAATCCAAAGTTCAGTAGGGGAGTTGGTGTCCTTGCCATTGGAAATCCTCAGAGTCCAAGCCACAGTCTTTGTCAACATTGGTCAGACAGTGACCAGCAAGGCCATGTGGCAGAGAATGTCTTTTGATGCTGTGCTGCTGTTGCTCCAGTGGGCCAGGTGCCAGGCCAGGTGTCCTGGGAGATGGTGCTGTAGCACCGACCCTCACGGTCTTTTCCGTGGACGACCCGCCCTCCTGCGGGGACCCTCAGAAGCAGGCCGTGACGATGTTTGGGATGCTCCATCGGATGTTTCCTCCTCCTCCTCCTGATCCCTCCCTGTGGGTGGTGATGTTCTACGCCTTCTGGCACAGGGAGGGTTGCCCATGTTGTCGGCCATCCGACGGAGTGTACTGTGAATTCCCGTGAACACCGTCACGAGCTCAGCCTGTCTGTCCTCCATCCTCCGTTGGTGTTGCAGTAGACAGGCATGTTGCTCCGCATGTTGCTGGGCCTGCTGGGTCTTGATCTCATCGAGGGTCCCCTTCATATCGTTGAGGGTGGACACAACCTGGGCCATGCCTGTGGTGTCCTGCCGGTATGTGTCCAGGATGTTTCGGACATGGGAATATACCGGTTCCCCAGCCAACTGGTCAGGCTGGCGCCTGCGCCGTCCTCCACTCCCACCACCCCTGCCCACTTGAGCCTGGCCTGCCGTTGTGGGCACATCGGGTCTCCGGGACCCCTGAGGGATGGCATTTGCGGTGTTGCCTGCCTCCTCCTGGGTGCCCGGAGAACCTTGTCCCTCCTGGACAGACTGGCTGCTTTGTGGTGGTGGGGCAGGGATCCTGAGTGTCTCCTGGGATGTGGCAGGAGTGGGGGTGGTGGTTGGCCCCGTTGTACCTGACGCAGGTGCTGCAGGTCGTTGGACACCAGAGGGGCCAGGTTGGTCGGGGTCGTCCACAGAGTGGTGAGAGTCGTCGCTGCCGGTGGGAACGGCCTCCCGCAGAGCCGGGTCCTGTGAGTCTTCCCCCCCAGTGTTGGGGGGTGAACCACGAGGTTGACCTGTGTGTGAGAGAGACAATGTTAATTTTGTTCCATGCAACATCCATGTTTCATTAGTTTCAAAGTTGGAACATTTCCTCTGGGAATTTGGATCTGTCTTGCATTCCACTCACAGTGCACTTGTGCATGGGTGTGTCCCTTGGGCACAGCTTTGGCGACTTTAACTATGTGTGGCACAGTCTTACTTGCTGCGTCAAGTGTGACTGCAGTCAGCAGTGGAGTGGGCAGGTGTGGCGAGCCGTGCATTGGCGCCTTCCGTGTTGCACTGTACGTGGGCACATGAAGTTGTTCCACACACTTCAATGATGCAGGTAGCTGTCGTTGTGCTCGTGCACAGGTTGTGACATGGCCCTGTGTTTTGCCATGGAGGAGAGGGGGGTGCTGGCACTGGCCACCCTTGTCTACATGCACGCAGTCCACCTGCTGACGAGCAGACATTCCCACACACCACAAGGCTGATTTGCTCTCCCTGTGTCTCCCTCCCTCTCTGTCCCCCTCTCCCTCCCTCTCTGTCCCCCTCTCCCTCCCTCTGTGTGTCAGCCTCCTCCCTCGGTCCGTCTCCCTGTGTCTCCCTCCCTCTCTGTCCCCCTCTCCCTCCCTCTGTGTGTCGGCCTCCTCCCTCTGTCCGTCTTCCTGTGTCTCCCTCCCTCTCTGTCCCCCTCTCCCTCCCTCTGTGTGTCAGCCTCCTCCCTCTGTCCGTCTTCCTGTGTCTCCCTCCCTCTCTGTCCCCCTCTCCCTCCCTCTGTGTGTCGGCCTCCTCCCTCTGTCCATCTCCCTGTGTCCCCCACCCTCTCTGTCCCCCTCTCCCTCCCTCTGAGTGTCGGCCTTCTCCCTCTGTCCGTCTCCCTGTGTCTCCCTCCCTCTCTGTCCCCCTCTCCCTCTCTCTGTGTGTCGGCCTCCTCCCTCTGTCCGTCTCCCTGTGTCTCCCTCCCTCTCTGTCCCCCTCTCCCTCCCTCTGTGTGTCGGCCTCCTCCCTCTGTCCGTCTCCCTGTGTCTCCCTCCCTCTCTGTCCCCCTCTCCCTCCCTCTGTGTGTCACCCTCTGTCACCTCAGCCCAGCTTCCTGGGCACACACTGTTAGCAGATCTTTGAATGGCCCTTGGCTTGTTGATGTGAGTTTGTTTCTGATCTCCAGGCACCCATTGGGTGTAGTGTCTGTGTCTGCGCTGCTGCTGTGGTGGTGTGTGCTGCCACTCTTTCACAGTGTTGGCTGTTCATTAGCTGCTGTCATGTGCAAAACAGTGCCTTCACCCCCATGTGTTAATGCAAGGCGTCCGCCATTTGCTGGCGAGTCTTTCCTGTGTGGGGACACACTGTTTGTCTGGCTGTGACCTAGGCCATATGGACAGAGCGCATTGTTGTCTGCTTCTGAGTTGCACTATGTGATTTTTTGGGCTCACCCTCCCGCCATCCAGGTTACCGTGTCATGTGTTGGTGTCTTCTGTGGCCTGTGACTTGAAATTGTCCAGCTGGGTGCATGGGGCATGGTGGTGCCAGTGGCATGTGCGTGTTCATGGAGTGTGGTTGAGTCATGCGATAGCTTGGGGTGGTTGTGTGCCTGTTTGTGAGTTTGGTTGTGGATGACGTTCCCCCCATGTGAGGTGCGTTGTTTGTGTACTCAATCGGGTCTCGGAGTCCTCCTAATCCTTCGACTGCCTCCACCGGCAGTATGGCCACCACCCTCTCCTCCCAGGGATGGTAGTGTACGGGTCTGCGGGACGGCCCTCCTCCAGTGACGTTGGCCTGGTTGTGTTCATCCGTCATCTTGGCTCAGACCCTCCTCCGCAGATCGTACCACCTGGCTTGGCATTCCTGCTTGTTCCTTCTGGTGTCCGCAACAGCATTCACAGCATCGACGATGGTCTGCCACATGGCTGTTTTTGCTGAAATGCTGGTCTGTCTGACCAATGTTCCAAAGAGGTGTGGCTCGACTCTGAGGATTTCATCGACAAGGACCTCTAACTCTCGGTTACTGAACTTTGGATTCTTGTTAGTGGGCATGGTGAGGGGTGTGGGTGTGGATGGTGGGGGGGTGGATGGTTGTGGGTGTGTGGGTGTGGTTGTGCAGGTGTGTGTGTGAATGTGATGAGGGGGTGTTTGTGAAGGTGTGTGTGTGAAGGTGTGCAAGTGTAAGGTGTAGTAGAGGTTCTAGTTTGGTGCTGTAGGTTGTCTGTGGCAGCAGTGAGTCTGTTGCAAAGGCTCATGGTTTGTGTGTGTGGGCCCTTTTTATTGGTCCATTGGTGGGTGTGGCTGTGTTTGAAGTTTGGGTGGGTGTGTTATAAGGAGTGGTGGTGTTTTGGCCCTCTGTTTGTTTTTGGCAGTTGCAGGTCAGTGACTGTGTTGTTTTAGTGGTTGTTGGACATGTTTAGTGGCTTTGTGCCATTCGAATGGTGTATTCTTGTGTTGTTTTGGTTTGTCCTGGTTGTGTACGTGCGTTTTTAGCGTGTGTACGGTGTGTACATGGGCCATTTTGCTGTACAGTGCTGTCCTTGTGTGTGGCTTGGTACGACTCGTACATGCGGTTGTGATGTTGGGGCCTGGGGTGCGCTCCGTACTTAGAATGTTGTGGTGGGGGTATGACTCTAACGTACACGGGTGTACATACACGGGGGGTACGACACGTACAGGGGTGTACATACAGGGGGGGTACAACACGTACAGGGGTGTAAATACAGGGGGGGGGTACGACACGTACAGGGGTGTACATACAGGGGGGGTACGACACATACAGGGGTGTAAATACAGGGGGGGTACGACACGTACAGGGGTGTACATACACGGGGGTACGACACGTACAGGGGTGTACATACACGGGGGGTACGACACGTACACGGGTGTACATACACGGGGGGTACGACACGTACAGGGGTGTACATACACGGGGGTACGACACGTACAGGGGTGTACATACACGGGGGGGTACGACACGTACAGGGGTGTACATACAGGGGGGGTATGACACGTACACGGGTGTACATACACGGGGGTACGACACATACACGGGTGTACATACACGGGTGGGGGTACGACTCTAATGTACACGGGTGTACATACACGGGGGGGTACGACACGTACACGGGTGTACATACACGGGGGTACGACACGTACAGGGGTGTACATACACGGGGGGTATGACACGTACAGGGGTGTACATACACGGGGGTACGACATGTACACGGGTGTACATACACGGGAGGTACGACACGTACATGGGTGTACATACACGGGGGGTTCGACACATACGTACGGGGGCTGGGGGGGTCGGCGCGTATGCGGGCACATGTCTCCATGGTTGCTATGGGTGTTCGGTGCGGACGGTGTTTTTTCCATACGGTTGTAACTTCTGACGCACAGGATGGATCGTGATTCCGCGGTCGGACTTCACTTTTCACATTTGTACGGTGATTCGTCCGAGGACGTGTCGGACACATTTTCCGACCCGAGGACGTGTGGGGAATTATTCCCAATGCGATTCGTATGGTCTTTTTCCCATGCGAATCGTAATTGGCAGTTTGTACGGCACTTGTACGATTCGTACGGTAAAAAGACCCGATACGAGTCGTACGGGGAAAATTTTTAACGGATCGTAATTGGCACCTTAGTTGTGAAACTCCAGAGAAGAGAGAATTTTACTATTTAGCACTTCTGCAGCTGTTTAAACCATGGCATAGCAAAAGTGAATTACTTGGAGAGTTTGACTGCTATGAAGACTCTTTTAATGCTTGTAAAGATAGCACTCAATGTCCACTTTTCCCTACATATTTAAAAATGTTGAATGATGTAGTTGAACAGGAAAAGACTATTATAGCTGAAATAGCTCATGAAAATTCTCAAGATAGTCAAAGTAGTGGTCCATGTAGTCAAGATCCTCTTGGACAACCAATGCTGGAAAACGAAGCTGCGATTGCTATGCATGAAATTGAAATTGCAATGCAACAAGCACACGAGGAGAATATAACATTGGAAAAGTTAGAAAAACAAGTAAATGTTGAACAGAAAGAAATATATGTGCAAGTGAGAGAACGGATAGAACATGGTTTGTTGCATGAAAGAAAAGAATGTCTGTGTTAATCTTTTAAACCTCTTCTGATGTACATCAGTGGTCAAGCTAGGACAGGCAAAAGTGTTTTAATTAAAGTTTTGACCAGTTATCTTAAAAAAACTTCTGGTTCACATTTATGTTGTGTGGTAACAGCTCCAACTGGATTAGCTGCACACAATGTTAAAGGAGTTACTTTGCATAGATTATTGATGTTACCAGTGGAGCATGATAATAAATTAGAATATCAGAAGTTGTCTGGAGAAGCTTCTTATGAAGTGTCAAGAGTGCTGAAGAAAATGAAACTTTTTATTATTGATGACGTGAGCATGGTCTCACACTTAACGCTTACTTTTGTACACTTAAGAATGCAACAGGTATTAAAAACAGATTACGATGTTCTCTTTGGGGGAAAACATTTAATTGTATTTGGAGATCTGCCACAACTAACACCTGTAAAAGGAGAACCAGTGTTTAAAACTCTTCTACATGAAGACACAAAGAAATCTCTGGGAAGTATTGGAAATGTGAATCTGTGGTTACATTTTGAATATAAAGAACTCACTCAAAATATGCGACAAGCAAGAGGTGAAGATTATGCAAATATTCTAAAAGATGTAAGAATTGGTGTTCTAAGCAAACATGGTAAACAAGCTTTTCAAAGTCGTCTACTAAAGAACTTGTTTGCAAATGAAAACACATCAGCAGAAGTAATGTACAAGAAAATGGTAGAAAAAAAGTCTATAGTTTGCCTAATGTCTACAGTGGAAGAGTGTTATACATGTAATACAGAGCTTATGAAATTGGAAAATCAAGAAATAGTTCACATTGAAGCTATTGATAAAATAGAGCATCAAGGAATAACAATTGTTCTTTCAGAAAAACTACAGACTAAATTGGATTCTTTGGAAAAGTCTGTATCAAAAACTGCTGGCTTAGAAAAAAAATTAGATGTATGTTTAAACTGTCGGGTAATTTTGAGCAATGGGGAAAGTTGTTGATTTTGTGAAATATCAAAATAGAAATGGGATTGAATTTTTTAAAGTTAAATTTGATCAGATTGCAGAGATAAGACAGATTGCACATTCTGCCGCACGTTTTTTGCTTGTAAAAGACGTGTATGTTCGTAGAAAACAGTTTCCCTTCTGTTTAGCATACGCAATAACTATTCACAAATCACAAGGTTTAAGTGTAGATAATGCTTTGGTAAATGTTGGAAAAACTGTGTTTAAAGAGGGAATGGTATATGTTGCATTATCTCGAGTTAGAGCGTTGTCTGGTTTGTATTTAATTGATTTTCATGAGAACAAGGTTAGTGCTGATGTTAATTGTGTAAGAGAATATAATCGTTTGAGAAGGCTTTATGCTCCCCATTTAGGTGAATATCCTATTTGTGAGAAACGTGTTGTGTGTTCAAAACGCAAATATGTTGAAGAGCTAACTATGGTTGAAAAGCAGAAAGAAAATCAACAGAAAAGAAAAGATGTAAAGAAGCAGAAAATACAAACAAGTGATGATGTTGTTGGATACCAATTAGAAAATGCTTCTGGTGTCAACTGCTATGGTAATGTCATTCTAAATGTTATATTTTATCTTGAAGATGTTTGTGGTGAAATTATGGAAAGTCAGGAAAAAAACTTTATGTTCTGTACTCTACACTTTATTTCAAGAATTGAGAACTGATAGAAGTAAGATTCATTCTGCTTCTGGTATTCGCCAACAGTTGGATACATGTACTGGATCTTTAACGTTCAGTGCTAATATACAGCAAGATGCACAAGAATTTCAGATGGTTATGTTTGGAGTACTAGAAGATGAAGGAATTCAGATCGAGAGTTTATTTGGACTCAGTTACAAATGGGAACATAAATGTGAACAGTGTTCGTTAACTTCAAGCACTATAGTTGACAGAGACTGATTTCTATATTTGACAATACCTGACTGCAAATCTGTACCATTTTCCAAATTACTAAAAGTAGCAGATCACGAGATGATCTGTTCTCATTGTAAATCAACAATGCTATCTACATTATGCCTACAAAGATATGGAAAATATTTGATTATAATGCTCCAACGCTGTAGACCAAATGGAAGAAAAGTGGACACCAAAATTAAAAATGTTGTTGCTAGTCAAGTATCTATTTCTGGAAGAACTTTTGCAACAGTTGCTATTGTTTTCCATGCTGGAAGTACTACGACAAGTGGACATTATACAGTTTATTTAAAGTGTAATAATGGTTGGAGTCACTGCAACGACACACATTTGGAGATGAAACCGAGATTGCCTTATGAATTACCCAACTCATACTTGATATTTCTGAAACAAAGATTTTAGATATACCATTCGGCTTTGTGGGAAGGTGTAAAGATACTTTAAGGAATTCATACTGGATGCTTTCAAAGCGAAATTTTTGATACATTATTTGCGGTATTGGGAAAATGTTCACAGAAACTACGAATTAAAGGTAAGATGTCATGATCCTGCCTTTTAGGCCATGTTCAGCAATTATTATGCTTGTTGCTTGTTTCATTACGCCATATGATATTATGCATGACCTGGTATTTCTGTTACAGGACTGGATCACAGCGCTTAAGATATTACAGTGCACATATTTCATTATGTCATATGATGTCATACATAACTTGGTATTTGCACATATTTCATTATATATGATGTTATACAGGACTTGGTATTTATGCTACAAGGCTGGATCACAGAGCGCATGATAATACAGTGCATACCCAGTTTGAGTCCCTATTTGTATTTTCTAAGTTTTATTCTTTTTCTTTACACCTTATTATTAGGAGTAGAAACTTGTCAGAAGTATCAACAACCGAGCGCATTATTTCTTTGTTTTCATATTGAAGCATTGCAGTCAAGCGCATTGTATTTTTGTTTTCGCACGCATTGCCTTTTGTCCAAAAGCCGTTTCCGTACAGCGCATCGTAGCTTTAAAAGCGGCCTGCCCTTACGCACGTGCGGATTATTGTCGTCCTTCTGCTCGCGTCTGGCAGTTCCGAGACTCTCCTCGAGCCTTTGTTGAAGAATTCCGGGTTCGTATTCTCCCAAGGCCTTTTAGCGGTTCAGATTCCGGACATCTAACGGTAGGAGATATTTGCTCCTTTTAGTGTTTGAACATGCAAAGACTCCCTGCAAAAGAGATTACGCACGCATAACATTTCGATGTAGGGTTTTTGAGGCACGCGCATTATTTCTGAAAAACATCTTTCTGCACAAGAGATTACGCGCGCATAGTACTTGATGTAAAATATATTCTAGACACGCGCATTATCTCTGTAACGCTATGATAATGGAAAGATTTGCATTTGCTTTTCAAGTTTATTATGAATACTGATAATATGATGAAGATTTGTCCTTTTGATTGAGAGTGCTAATTTCAAACTTCATTATTGTATTTGATTCTCCTTCACCGACCAGTGATTCAGTTGCTATGGAAGAATTCACACAATTCAGAAAGTATCCCTTGCTGCAGTATTTTGTTCTTGAATATTATATAGTTATTAGGGAAACTATGAAAGATTATTTAGAACAAGATTATGGTATTTATTATCACGTAATGCTCATGCTATGATTATGCAACACTAACCTGCTTTCCTTACAGATCTCCTTCCCAGCAGTACCCTCCCTAAATTCCTTCCCCTCGTCTGGCCATCTTGAGCCTCTGTTACTTTTAAGTGCGGAGTCGAGGCTGCCGGAAGGTGGGCTACTTGAGGGTACTGCTCCTGAGGAACTTGGATCTTGACAGAATAATCCACCCACGGATTTCGTTCCTCACGAGCAGTACCGCCAAGATGGCTAAGTTGGATGATATTTGTAAAGTGCTGGGTAACATACAAAAGGATTTATCTGCAGCTCGTTTAGAAACAGCAACATTGGCTAGTAAAGTGGCCCATATACAAACTCAACTTCAGTCTGCTCTGACTTCTTCTGTATCCAGTGGTGGAGTGTCATCCGAGTCAATTGCACCTACCATCTCCGTCACAGTTCCTTCCACTGTACCTTTAGCCCCTCCAGAACGGTTCACTGGAGACTCCAATAAGTTTCAAACCTTCTTAACACAAATACAATGACATTTTATGGTAAATTTTTCCAAATGCCCAATCCAGAATCGCCTTTTTAATTTCGTACTTGAGCGGCGATGCAGCAATGGGGGCAGTACCCTTGGTGAATGCAGATGACCCGATCTTGTATAATTGGCATAATTTCAAAGAAGAATTTGAAAAGGTCTTTGACAGACGTTCAATCACTGGTTCAGCTGATAGAGAACTCCTGGAACTCAAACAGGGAAATAAGGATCTCATACATTGGTTAAGACAATTTAATAGACTAATTTCTGAAACCAATTGGACAGAAGTAAAAAGGTCAGCGATTTTTTATCAAGGCTTGAAAGATGATTTAAAGGATTTGCTTGCCTCAATAGATCCACAACCACGAGACTGTGCCGAGTTGATAGCTCTAACACTTCGGCTAGACCATCGGTTAAACGAAAGAAAGGGGGATAAAAAGAAAATAGACTTCAGATCCACAGTGCGTGTCAGAGAAAGAATTTATCCAAGTCAAAATGAGTCTTGTGAACCTATGGAAATTGGAGGAATTCGGAAACCTCTTATCCAAGAAGAAAAAGACACACGTCGAAAATTAGGCATGTGTTTATATTGTGGTAAAAATGGACATTTTGTTCGGGAATGTCCAACTAGGCCCAAAGGATTTAGAAGTCAGAAAGGACAAGAAACAAGTTCTTCCAAACAGGAAAACTAACTTACTCGGGGAACAAACAGGGGACTTCCTCGAGTGCTCTGTCGGAAACCTCTGATCAATGCTTAGCTAACACACTTCAGATTTCTGTTCCACATCTAACACTAAATGTGCTTTTTATCAAACCTGGACTACTCAATCAAGAAGTAGTTGTTATGGTAGATGCAGGTGCTACCGAAAATTTTATCGACTCCAGTTATTGCACCAGATTGCAGATACCAGTCGTTTAAAAGACGAAGTGCGAATCTGTCTATGCGGTAGATGGATCGGTTCTTTCATCTGGTCCGATCACACACACTACCTCTACCATCACCATGATTTGTTATGCTGGAGACCTCAAATATTCCGAAGAAATACGGTTCGACATCATTGACGCACCACAGTTTGGGGTTATTCTGGGTATGCCATGGCTCACCAAGCATAACCCTACAATCGATTGGACTAAAAGATGCTTAACATTTACCTCTGCTTGGTGTCACCAAGAATGTCTTTTTCCACTCAAATCTCAAATCAATGAGGAACTTGTTGACTCATCACCAGTAACTGGAGCTCATCTTATTGCCACAACAGCAGAGCAGGATATTGAACTACCCCAACAATATGCAGCCTTTCACGACGTCTTTAGCGAAACCAGTGCTGAGATTCTACCTCCACATCGTCCTTATGATTGTGAGATCGAATTACAACCTGGTGCAAAAATTCCATGTGGTAGAATATATGCTCTCACTGAAGCCGAAAGTAAACATCTTCGCTCTTATCTTGACAAGTATCTTAAAAACGGGTTTATCAGACCCTCTAAGTTGCCTGCAGCTTCTCCTCTTTTTTTTGTGCCTAAAAGTAATGTAGATATACGCACTTGTATCGAATATAGAGCATTAAACTCGATTACAATAAAAAATCGATACCCATTGCCTCTTATCCCAGTTCTCCTTGACCAGGTGCGAACAGCCAAAATATACACTAAATTAGACTTACGAGGCACTTACCACTTGGTTCGCGTTTGTTCGGGAGACGAGTGGAAAACTGCCTTTAGAACTCGATATGGTCTCTTTGAATATTGTGTGATGCCGTTCGGGCTTTGTAATGCTCCGGCGGCTTTTCAATTTTTTCTTAATGATGTTTTGCGAGAGTTCCTAGACCAATTTGTTATTGTCTATATAGACGATATTCTAATCTACTCCAACTCAGAAATGTAACATGAACAACATGTCATAACCATCTTATCCACTTTGAGAAAACATGGGCTTTATTGCAAATTGCCAAAATGTGAGTTTCATGTAGACCGATTAGAATTTTGGGGGTTTATCCTTTCACCACAGGGGATAACCATGGCAGACCGAAAGGTACAAGCAATACAAAATTGGCCCCGACCGCAATCTGTGAAAGACATACAAAGATTACTAGGTTTTGCCAATTTTTACCGGCGCTTTATTCTTGAATTCTCTGCAACACCATTAACACGGCTATTACAAAAGGGACGAATATTTCAATGGTCCTCTGACTCCGAGAATGCTTTTCAAGATTTAAAAAAGGCCTTTATTACAGCACCAGTCCTAAAACATCCGGACCTTTCTTAGGCTTTTATTGTCGAAGCAGATGCTTCTAACACTGCAATTTGAGCAATTTTGTCACAACGGGATGAACTAACTAATCAACTTCATCCGGTAGCTTTTCTGTCCAAAAAATATTTGCCCGCAGAAAAGAACTACACTATAGCTGAAAAAGAGTTGTTGGCAATTCGTTTAGCCTTTAAGTAATGGCGTCATTACCTGCTGGGGTCGTGTCATCCTATTACAGTATACACCGATCACCGCAATTTACAATTTCTTCGCTGCGCAAAAGCTCTCACTCCGAGACAATTGCGATGGACTCTGTTTTTTGCAGAATTCAATTTCCATATTACCTTCCGACCAGGCAGTGCAAATAAAGAAGCAGACTCTCTCTCTCGTTATGAGGAAACTCAGAACTCTTGTGATCAGCAAGAAGTAGGATCTATAGTCCCTCAGGAACACATCATTGGAGTAACAATGTCTGGAGAATTTCTGGCTGAAATCAGAAAACTTATGCCGCTTCAGAAAATACTATGTTGGAAAAATCTCGATCAGAAAAGACAAATGATTGATGAATTTCCGTTTCAAGGACGCCTTTTTTACGTTCCACAAAAAAAATTACAACAAAAAGTACTTTTATGGTGCCATTCTCACCCTCTGGCAGGACATCCTGGATTTACTAAGACTCTAGACTTGGTAAGTAGAAATTTCTGGTGGCCTAGCTAGAGAAAGGATGTCATAGCCTATGTACAAGCTTGTGATATCTGTACAAGACCTAAATCTGATCATTCACTCAAAAAGGGAAAACTATTCCCTTTACCAACACCTACGCATGTATGGGAAGATATCTCTTTAGATTTAATCACAAATTTGCCAAAGGATAAAGACAAAACAACTATCCTGGTCGTTGTAGATCGATTATCAAAGATGGCGCATTTTATTGCCTGTAAAGGATTGCCGACTACAACCACTCTAGTTGAGATGCTTTTAGATCATGTGGTACGATTGCATGGTTTACCACGGTCCATAACTACTGACAGAGGCTCCCAATTTACTTCCAGACTATGGAAAACCTGGTGTTCAGCCTTACAAATCCAAAGTAACTTATCGACGAGTTTTCATCATGAGTCGGATGGACAAACTGAACGTGTGAATCAGATCCTTAAACAGTATTTGCGATGTTATTTAAATCAAACCACTTCATCCTGGGTAGACTTGTTATGGGATGCTGAATTTGCATACAATAATTCTGTACACGCCTTCACCAAAATGTCACCATTCTTTGCTACACATGGTTGGCACCCTCGAGCATTGCCACTCATAACTCAAATGGAAATACAAATTCCACATGTTGCTACCAAACTAAAAAAGATGGAAGACATAATGAAAAAATTACGACAAATTGTGACTAACCCTAAGATGGCGTATACAAAATTTGCTGATACAAAAAGAGCTCCCAGTCCTTCATACCAGCCTGGAGATAAGGTATGGTTGTCCACAAGGAATCTACACTTCAAGAAACGAAGTCCATTTCTCCCACGTTTTATTGGGCCATATACTATTATTGAATGTATCAATCCAGTGGCCTTTAAACTTCAATTACCCTCATCCATGAAAGTACATCCAGTGTTTCATACATCGTTGCTAAAACCAGCACGAATATTAAGGCAAGCAAGCAAGACTGCAAAACCACCGCCTTTGTTGGTGGGGGATCAGTTGGAGTACGAAGTCCAACAAATAAAAGACAGCAAATACAAGAATGGGAAGGTGTGGTATTTAGTATCTTGCAAAGGCTATGGTCCCGCGGAGGATTCCTGGGAACCTTGTGATGCAATCCATGCTCCACGCCTGTTATGACAATTTCATGCCACTCATCCTCATTCTCCAGCCTAACACCCGGGGTGACTCTGATTTTGATGGGGAGGACTGTCATGATCCTGCCTTTTAGGCCATGTTCAACAATTATTATGCTTGTTGCTTGATTCATTACGCCATATGATATTATGCATGACCTGGTATTTCTGTTACAGGACTGGATCACAGCACTTAAGATATTACAGTGCACATATTTCATTATGTCATATGATGTCATACATAACTTGGTATTTGCACATATTTCATTATATATGATGTTATACAGGACTTGGTATTTATGCTACAAGACTGGATCACAGAGCGCATGATAATACAGTGCATACCCAGTTTGAGTCCCTATTTGTATCTTCTAAGTTTTATTCTTTTTGTTTACACCTTATTATTAGGAGTAGAAACTTGTCAGAAGTATCAACAACGAGCACATTATTTCTTTGTTTTTATATTGAAGCATTGCAGTCAAGCGCATTGTATTTTTGTTTTCGCACGCATTGCCTTTTGTCCAAAAGCCGTTTCCGTACAGCGCATCATAGCTTTAAAAGCGGCCCCGCCCTTACGCACGTGCGGATTATTGTCGTCCTTCTGCTCGCGTCTGGCAGTTCCGAGACTCTCCTCGAGCCTTTGTTGAAGAATTCCGGGTTCGTATTCTCCCAAGGCCTTTTAGCGGTTCAGATTCCGGACATCTAACGGTAGGAGATATTTGCTCCTTTTAGTGTTTGAACATGCAAAGACTCCCTGCACAAGAGATTATGCGCGCATAACATTTCGATTTAGGATTTTTGAGGCACGCGCATTATTTCTGAAAAACATCTTTCTGCACAAGAGATTACGCGCGCATAGTACTCGATGTAAAATATATTCTAGAAACGCACATTATCTCTGTAACGCTATGATAATGGAAAGATTCGCATTTGCTTTTCAAGTTTATTATGAATACTGATTATATGATAAAGATTTGTCCTTTTGATTGAGAGTGCTAATTTCAAACTTCATTATTGTATTTGATTCTCCTTCACCGACCAGTGATTCAGTTGCTACGGAAGAATTCATAGACAATTCAGAAAGTATCCCTTGCTGCAGTATTTTGTTCTTGAGTATTATATATTTATTAAGGAAACTATGAAAGATTATTTAGAACAAGATTATGGTATTTATTATCACGTAATGTTCATGCTATGATTATGCAGCACTAACCTGCTTTCCTTACAGATCTCCTTCCCAGCAGTACCCTCCCTAAATTCCTTCCCCTCATCTGGCCATCTTGATCCTCTGTTACTTTTAAGTGCGGAGTCAAGGCTGCCGGAAGGTGGGCTACTTGAGGGTACTGCTCCTGAGAAACTTGGATCTTGACATAAGATTTGAAGATTGGAAATAGTATTGGATGTGTTATTTGTGTTGATATTGTATTATATTTGTGAGAATTAGGGATTTGTTTTTTTTTAAACAATCTAGTTGATTGTTTTTTTCCCCTGCTGTTGATGATGAAACTACTCTGACATCACGGTGAATAGTGAAGTTAACTAGCAGCTGATGACAGCAAAAAAAAGGAGAATTTTTTTTTCTGAATGTTAAATTATTTTGTATTATTTAAAAACTCACTGTAATTTGTGAAATATATCACATTACATAGTAGGTTTGCAGTTTATTTTATGTAGTTGAAAAGTTAGAAAAAACAGCAGTAATGACAGATAGCACAATAGTATTTTGATATTTAAAACACCTTTGAAATTCACTGAAAAAACCATAGGTTTTACAGACGTTATAGTTAGAAATTTACATTTAAAAAAACTTAGAAATTCACTGAAAAAGCCATAGGTTTCACGGACGTTATAGTTAGAAATTAGCATTTAAAAAACCTTTGAAATTCACAGAAAAAACCATAGGTTTCAGGGACGTTATAGTTAGAAATTAGCATTTAAAAAACCTTAGAAATTCACTGAAAAAACCATAGGTTTTACAGACGTTATAGTTAGAAATTTACATTTAAAAACTCACTGTAATTTGTGAAATATATCACATTACATAGTAGGTTTGCAGTTTATTTTATGTAGTTGAAAAGTTAGAAAAAACAGCAGTAATGACAGATAGCACAATAGTATTTCGATATTTAAAAAACCTTTGAAATTCACTGAAAAAACCATAGGTTTTACAGGCGTTATAGTTAGAAATTTACATTTAAAAAACTTAGAAATTCGCTGAAAAAGCCATAGGTTTCAGGGACGTTATAGTTAGAAATTAGCATTTAAAAAACCGTTGAAATTCACAGAAAAAACCATAGGTTTCAGGGACGTTATAGTTAGAAATTAGCATTTAAAAAACCTTAGAAATTCACTGAAAAAACCATAGGTTTCAGAGACGTTATAGTTAGTTGGACATTTGACTCATATAAAACCAGAGAAATTCGCCTGTTATAGTTAGTTGAGCTAACTATAACTCGCGCGCTCGCAATGCACTGCTGATGACGTCACATATTACATCACTCATGACATGGTCAGTGACATCACTCATGACATCACTGATGACATCACTGATTACATCATCCAGTGAACTCGTTTTTCTGTAAACTGCAAATATTTTTCTTATATATCTATGCCAAGGTATATTGAAGAATGAGTCGATGTATAAGTGCCTGAATGGATTATTTAGTAGATGCATGACTGACTCTGTAAGTCACTGATTGAATGTATGTTACTGAATGCATGGATTAGTGACTATTTGTTGAAATTTTCAAAATTTTCAAAACTAGTGGGGCCCTCCGGTCAGCTCCTGTCTTGAAAGTTTCGGGGTGATTCGCCAAGCAGGGGCCAAGAAAAAAGGGGGGTCTCAAAACATGTTTTCTCAATGTTATTTTTCATAGAAAACTTTAGACACAGCTACAGCTTGAACTGCTGAACGAAATTACATCAAATTTGGCAAAAAGGTAGTGCTTGGTTCAGAAAGCGCCCTTTTTTTTTAATTGGTGTATATTTCAGCTTGTTTGCTTGGGGTGAATTAATGACTCTGAGTGTCCACTTTGACTCGGGTAAACAAGACTCCCAGAACCGTCAAGGATGCACAGATTTCGTAAGTGTTCAGGGACCATACCAAAGGCAGGAACACGCTGTATAAAAATGCATCTACTTGTAGCTGCCTGCCTCTGCCTGCCCTGCAGGTGCACCACCCTTCTGTGAGCACTGACTTCGTAGTGATAAATATTTATGAGCAGCCAAGGCAGGGCCGCGCTCCCAGCTCCTCTCTGATGGACGGGAGACAGACTAGGAAGGTTAAGGTGAGGTTGGCAGTGGCAGTCACCGTCATCCCCCTCCATCAAGTCGGCTGAAGAGTCGGGGTAACAAGAGACTTTCTTGCACTGTACGCTCTATAAATAAGGAGATATTTATATGTATATAAATATGTTGCCAGTCCCCCGCAGATCCCAAACCTATGTGTGGATAACATAATTATGTTTTTTTGCTTTGGCGATTTCTAGGATGTGGTATGCCACCGTGGGGTCACATCAAAGCGCTTACTTACCGCATCTTTCATGTCGCAAAGGCATTATGAGCCCTCGTCTGCAGGTCCTACTTCCGACCAGAGGCCAGGGAAGCATAGCCACTACACAGTGGAGGATGGAGCCCCCTGTAACAGGGGTCGCTGGTCTGGCACCTGCTTCCATTACAGTGGAGACTAGGTTGTAATTGAGCTGAGATGTAGGGTGTAGTTTATCCTGCCCCACAAGAGTCGAGAGGTCTGACTGCCCCACCATGTTAGGGCTATATTCTTGCATAGTGATTTAAGGGTCTAGCTGCCCTGAGCACGGGGATTACAGACTGTGCCTGAGCTCCATGCCCCCGTATATGCATGGACTGAAGACGTAGGAGAAGTGACCGATGGCGAATTGCAGAAGCGGTGTGCCTGTTTGGCTCCATGCACTGGTTTCCAGGCCGGACGGCCCCGACTGCCGTCTGCCATGCAACGGTTGTTTCTTACACAGAGGCAGCAGCCCCCATTGCCCCATGCAACTGCTTGGCTTCTGCCCAGAGGGGGTAAGAGGTCTGCCACTCCGGCTCGTGACAGAGGGTTGGCAGCCCCGCAGGCTGTTGCTGCAATGGATCATTTTCTGCTGAGAGGGATAGAGCTATGGCTCCTCCCCCCTGTCTGATCCCTTCTTAGCCTCGGATACCGACAGCTACACACGGATTATGCTCTCATTCACATCTTTTAATCTGATGCTTAAAGATGCTAACCAAATGACACCCCACCCTTTAAGTAGCGTTCACAGCACATTCATCTGCCTATTGTCATGGCCGCTCCCCATCCCTTCCTTAGCCCAAGCCTCACTCAGAACAGCCATTGTTGATTTGGGTGTTTTGTTGTTTTTCTTTCCCCCATGTCGGTCTATGAAGAGCAGGTTCTCACCCTGCCTGCTGTGGTCTAGGCTTCCCCTACCAGCGTGATAACAGGGGGGTGATGGCATCCTCACTGGTCCTCATGGACCTGCGGCCTGTGTTTTCTCCCACAGTGAACGGGAGCACAGTGCTCATTTCGCCAGCCAGTGATGCTGCTCCCAGGCAGCCTTCCCCTCACCAGTATGGTGAACAAGAGAAGAGTTGGGGAATGGGTAGTGCATGCTACATGGACAGAAAAATAAGGGGGAGGGGAAGAAAAACAAGAAAGAAAGTGATAGGGAGAAGACAAGAAGAGAGCGGGAGAAGGCTGGACGAAGAGAATCGAAAAGCAGAGTGAGAGAGAGAAGAGACTGAAAAGAGTAGAGAGAGGAGAATCACGGAAAAAGAAGTAGGAGGGAGGAAAGGATAAGCAAAAGGGAAAAGAAAAGAGTGAGAGAATATATAAAATGAGAACTGGAAGAGATAGGTGATTGGAAGTGGAGGAAATAAGTGTAGAGAAGAGATAAATGGGAAATGAAATACTGGACCAGAGGAAGAAAGACAAGAGGCATAGGTTAAGAGGAGAGGAATTTCACAAGGAAGGGTAAAGGAGCTGAAGAGACGAGTGAGGGAATAGTATTGGTGTAAAATGTTCATGGAGAGACTGCAAGGCTAGAGACGTAGTAGAGAGGAAAATGTTAAAAGGAAAACAGAACAGAATTGTGAATAAGGAAAAAGTGTAGGAGAAACAGAAGAGAAGAGGGGTGAGTTGTGAAAAGGAAAGAGTATGAAAGAGGGACAGAAATACGAACATTTGTGTCTGAGGGGGCAGAATGACAACAGCAGATGCAAGCATTCAGCATGTTAGGGGAAGACGGAGGGTAATATACTGACCCTTGAAACTCATTCCTCTTCTCATATTTTTGATCCAAGATTGGGAGAATGTTGACTCAATCTAAAAGGTGTTTGTAGTGTGTGAATTAAACAAAAATCTGAAAAGATAATTCCTGAGTGGAAGGGTGGGTAGACAGTGCCTATTCTCATGGTTTAGTCACTCAATGTACAATAACAGTAAAGTACTAGCCTTTGGAGCAAGCAGTACTCCTTTTCAATCTCAGCTTTACAAACATTTTGATCTTAGACAAATCATACTTTCCCTGTGCTTGTCAGTGCGTAATTTGAGCCGGTGGGAGGCACAGGCACTCATTTTTGGGGACTTGCACTTATTTTTCCTCGTCAGGCATTTCCGGAGAGCAAGCGAGTACATGGTAAAGAAGGAGGAAGAGAAAGACAGAAAAAACATTACCAAGGGAAAACCTGCACAGAGATTGATAAAGGGGCAGGCAGTGTCTGACAGTGGATTACAGATGCTTGAGGTGTATTCAAGACCACAAATCCTTGGGATTCGGTGCACTGACATTTTCTTGTGCCTGTTGTGGGCTTCTGAGCATTGCTGTGGGCACTGGCACTAAAAAGTAAGCACTAGCCTTCTGTCCCCTGATCTTTCAAAATGTGTTCACTTTGACAGAGGCTTAACAGAAAAAATAAACACTAAGGGCTTAGTAGCACCCCTACCAGCTAGGTTTTCATGCACACATTGAGGGTTGTTTAACTGTAGGTGTCCCCATTCCCTAGAAAGAAGAGAGCAACAGGTCGTTTTGGGGGTTCTGGAAATGCTGCCCCAAGTCTTCTCAGGACTACTACTGAAGTAAGTGTTATCATGCACTTCATTCACCATGAAGCACTGGAGCAAATTGAGTGCTGGGATGTGAAGCAGTGTGAACTCACCCTCCTTCTGAATGTTTGTAAAATTCCTGGATGAGTTGATGGGTGAGTGGTAATATATAAAGATGACTAGATGATTGAGTCGCTGAGAGTGAAAAGAATGGTAGGCAAGTCAAAGGATGGGTGAGTATTGTGGCAGAGCTGAGTGGATAAATGGTTGGTAGTGATTTGAGGGATGATTGCATGAGTGTGGGTGGATGAACATGCATTTGGATGAAGGTGGATGGGAACGCATGGGGTTGGGTGGATGGATGCAGTGGCGTAACAAGAGCCCCCACAGCCCCTGCGGGGCATAAGGGCCTGAGCTTCAGGGGGCCACTTCCGGCACTGAGCACAGGGTTGACAGGCCCCTGGTCTGAGAGCTCCTGACTGGGTCCCGGGCATAGTGGGCCCCCTCCGTGTACTCTGCAGGTGGGCCCCCTCAAGTTTTGTTAAGCCACGGGATGGATCCATAGGTGTGGGTGATGTGTGTGACTGAAAGGATAAATAGTTGAGTGCATGGCAGGATATGTATGAGTAAAGAGGTGAATTGACAGCTTACTGTGGGTGTAGATATGAGTATGGAGGAGTGAGTAGAAGATTGCATGAGTCTAGTTGCAAGGCATAAATATACAGTAAAGCTAAAACAATAATAGAAAATGCTTAAACAAATCAAGTGAATTCCCTTAATGGTCGCGCAGTGGAGCAGTTAAAATCCGTGAGTAGTTCAGATTTAACTATTTTGTTTCATCTTCCTTGCTCCTACTTGATCTATTTGAAGAATTCTCAACATAGATTTTATTTGAGTAGATTTAGCCTTTCTTTGATTAATTTTTTGGTAGCTTACCTCAAGCAATGTACTTGGTCCAATACATTATGCCCCTGTCCTGGTGATAATTTTACATTACAGAGCACCTTGCACTTTATCCTCTTTTGCTCGCTGTACAAGTCGCCCAGAGCTAGATACTTGCTCCCAATTTTAAAACCTTTATGTCCTTGTTCTCATTTAGAAGGTTCAAGGTGTTTACTGTCTTTGGACTCAATGGGTACCTTCTGTGCAGTTTTTAACTCCATAAAAGGATCAATTGTAATCAGAAAGAGATATGGGTAAGGGGGTCTGACATATAAATGAAATGAATTATTCTTATGGAATCAAATTAATGAGGGGGGTTTGCTGTAATGTTTATTTATAAGAGTATATTTTTTAGATTATGTTTTCTTAGATGTTTTATGATGTGAATATGTATTCCACGCTTATTTGATTTATATAAATCGAATAAAGCCTATTTCATTGATTGATTTAACTGCTATGATACAACTACATAAATTTGTTTTTCAAAATAACTGCTTCATCAGTCATCTTTGCCATTCTAGTCTGCAAGGTGATTAGGAGTTAGGTCTTAGCTTAGCAAGGGTGTCTTTTGTACTGATGTTGTTTAGTTATGGTGATGGGCTGAGAATGAAAGCAATCAAGGCAAAGATGGGAGTGCTGGAGAATGTATCACGTTACAACGCATGGCATTACAATGAGGTTATCACAATACATATGCTATTACAACGCATTGCCATTACAACACAAACTTTTATCACGCATACACCTTTACAACGCATGCCTTTACAACGAATTTCATCGTAATAGCATGATTAGTAACGGCATATGCGTGATCAAGGTTGTGTTTGTAAATGTAAGTATTTTACAGGTAAGTATACAAACTTTGTGTATATATATATATATATATATATATATATATATATATATATCACTGAAAAAACCATAGGTTTCAGGCACGTTATAGTTAGAAATTAGCATCTAAAAAACCTTAGAAATTCACTGAAAAAAACATAGGTTTCAGGGGCGTTATAGTTAGTTGGACATTTCACTCGTACAAAACCCATGAAATTCCCCAGTTATAGTTAGTTCAGCTAACTATAACTCATGCCCCCGCAATGCACTGCTGATGACGTCACATATTACATCACTCATGACATGGTCAGTGATATCACTGATGACATCACTGATGACATCTCAAATGACATCACTGATAGCATCACTGATGACATCATCCAGTGACTGTGTGTTGATGTAAGGTTTAAATATCTTTAATATATATAGGGAAAGGCGTATTGAAGAATGAGTGGGTGTATAAGTGTCTGAATGGATGATTTAGTAGGTTTGTGAGTGACTCTATAAATGAGTGATTCAACGTATCTTACTGAATGCATGGGTTAATGACTAAACTGTGTGAATGTCTGTATCTGTCTATCTGTTGGTGTGTAAGCAGCTGCATCGGTTTGTGAATAACTACATGAGTGTATATATGAGTTATTGATTTGTTGTCTGAGTATGTGTATGGGTGCCTGAGTGTTTGTGTGGGTGGGGTGTGTGTGTGAGTTGGTGATTCATTGGGTGCATGGTTTCAAGACTGTATCTGTGATGGACTGTATGGGTGGGTGAGTGTGTGTATGGGTGTGTTAGTGAGTGAATGTATATCTCAGTAGTACATGTGTGTGTAACTACATATGTGAAAGGTAGTATATATGTGTGTTAGAGTATTTAAATGGCTATAAGTGAAAGTGTGTGATTGTGAGAGTGGCTGTATGGATGAGTGTGTGCTTGTATCAGTGATTGTATAAGAGCGTTAGAATGTGCTAGTATTTGTATGAGTAAGTGAACTGGTGTGTGTATAACTGTATAGGTGAGTAAATGGGAGTGTGATTAATTATTTACATGAGTGACTAGGTGTGTGAGTACCTCGATCGATGAGTGGCGGTGTGTGAGTGTCTATATAGGTGTATGAGTGCATATGATAGTCCTGTACATAAGTATGAGTGACTGTACGGGTGAGTGAGTGGATGTGTAAGTAGACCTAAGAATCATTGAGCGGGTATGTAGTTATTGATGTTGGAGTGTCTATGGTTTTGAGAATGGAAGTCTGTAATTTAGAGTGGGTGTATCAAAAGTTATATTAGGGTGTGCTAAGATGCATGAAATTATCACATGGATGATGTCATCAGTGATGTCATCAGTGATGTCATTTGAGATGTCATCAGTGATGTCATCAGTGATGTCACTGACCATGTCATGAATGATGTAATATGTAGGCCTGGGTGGTAAATTCCGTTCCGCTCGTGGAATTTGGGTAATTTCTCGTTCCTCGGAGAACGCGGAATTGCCAAAAATTCCGCGGCTTCGTGGAATGTTTTGCTTGTTCGCGCTTTCAAAATGCGTGTTCGCGAGATATTTCTCCCCTAGCACACAAACAGCATTTGCGAACAGGAAAAAAGCATCACGAACGGGCGGAACAAGCAATTCCGGGTGTTCGCAGAACTCTGCATGCCCGGGGAGATTTTTTACCATTTTGCGTTGCTTTGCGTAGCTAGTAACCAACCCATCCAGCTGATTATACAACAACAGACAGACTGATACAGACATTCACACAGTTTAGTCACTAACCCATGTATTTAGTAAGACACATGTAATCACTCACTTAAACAGTCACTCATGCACCCACTAAAGCTTCCATCCAGGCACTTATACACCCACTCATTCTTCAATACACCTTGGCGTATATATAATACATATTTAAACTTTTAAGAAACACCGTTACTGGATGATGTCATCAGTAATGTCATCAGTGATGTCATTTGAGATGTCATCAGTGATGTCACTGACCATGTCATGAATGATGTAATCTGAAGGCCTGGGTGGTAAATTCCGTTCCGCTCGTGGAATTTGGGTAATTTCGCGTTCCTCGGAGAACGCGGAATTGCCAAAAATTCCGCGGCTCCGTGGAATGTTTTGCTTGTTCGCGCTTTCAAAATGCGTGTTCGTGAGATATTTCTCCCCTAGCACACAAACAGCATTTGCGAACAGGAAAAAAGCATCACGAACGGGCGGAACAAGCAATTCAGGGTGTTCGTAGAACTCTGCATGCCCTGGGAGATTTTTTACCATTTTGCGTTGCTTTGCGTAGCGCGACTACGCAAATTCTGCCAACCCCTAGTAATTTGTGACGTCACCAGCAGTGCATTGTGGGGGTGCGAGTTATAGTTACCTGAACTAACTATAACGGCTGAATTTCTCTGGTTTTGTACAAGTGAAATGTCCAACTAACTATAACGTCCCTGAAACCTATGTTTTTTTTCAGTGAATATATATATATATATATATATTTTCACTGAAAAAAGCGATGTCATTTGAGATGTCATCAGTGATGTCATCAGTGATGTCACTGACCATGTCACCATGTCATGAATAGTGTAATATGTGACGTCATCAGCAGTGCATTGCAGGGGCACAAGTTATAGTTATCTGAACTAACTATAACGGACGAATTTCACTGGTTTCGTACAAGTGAAACTAACTTTAACGTCCCTGAAACCTCTGTTTTTTCAGTGAATATATATATATATATATATATATATATATATATCAATAAAGTTTTTTCACTTTGTATATGAGAAAATCCACAAATTGATACATAAGGCAGTCACCCCCTCAAACACAAGAGAAGAATTTGCATCACTCTAGCCGTAATATTTAATACTGAGGTTTTGAATAGATGACTTCAGTTACTACAAGATAATCAAAATCTAGGAAACATTACAGTATAAATCCAATAATTTAAACTACGTTTTTCACCAAAACTACTTTTCAGTGGACGAGTTCATTCACATTCTCTTGAGGTTGTTTTGGTCAATAAGTAGATGTACCAAAAATGTTTCACTCCTCTTAATTTCACATTTCCATCTTCTTGGTGCCAGCACACATTTTCTGCAGTTGCCGATATGCATTTTGGTGAAGAATGATCAACAGACCACACACCTTCATCAGGCAACAACACTCCTTTACTAAAAACATACAGGAGGCAGCCCAACCAGTATTCAAAAGCTCCCAGTGGCCTATGTGAATACCTCCCATATTTAGTAGATACAAAACCACTGCACCTAGCAACACATACTAACAATACATCAGCCAGTGTGCATGAATGACCCAGAGTGTCCTTAGGTACCTGCTCATATTCACTGGTTATGAAATGCCCCCTAAAACACACTGTCACCTAAAACCCGACAAGACACCCAGCATGCACAATAGGTGCTCAATCAAACTGGGCACAGCGGGTTGACAAGTGAGACTACATTGGTGTATTAACAAACTACATATACACATCCCCTAATCATACTTAGTGGCCTACATCACTGTGAAACCATCACCTAATAGAACAAGTTGTAATAAACATATTTATCCAAACAAGGAAGTACCTAGGTACATGATGGATATAGTTAGAAATGGGGCCACAATACCACGACTAGACTGTGTTGGAGTTGGATCCAAAAAATACCCATAGCTGGTCACAGATTAAAAGTAAGAAAATTAAGAAATGTTAAAACAGCAATAAGCAATGGAAATCTAAAGAAAGCACATATCTATTGAAACCAGGGTTCCCACTTGAACAGGTGTTATCTAAGGGAAACTGCCCTCCTCACTATCCAGGCAAATGTATGTAACTAAGCGGGCCAATCACCCAACACTTCCTTCAAAGTCAAAAGAGAGGGGTCATTTAGGTGCAGAGACCTACATTTCAAAATGTGAGGAAACATAGACAGAACCGGGCCAATAAATACTTCATCTCCGAGGAGGTCTACAGAGGCTCGGTGTAAACAAATGACAAATATTCAAATAAATATCGGGATACAACCAGCATGGATGCTGAGCTAGCCAGGGAACCATTTAAACTGGGAAGGCATCCCAGGTGTCCCCTACAATGTGCCAAAAATATATGACAGACTCAAGAGAGAAGAAGGACAGGGGTATCGACCATCTTAACATCTTCTCAGGCATAGCTACCACTAATAGTTAGATAAAATGTTGTGATCCACCACATGGTTAGGGTAGTCAACATCCAAGTTTATTCTTCAGGTTACCTCCAGCTCTATATCAACCCTCCTATCTTCATAAGAATACATTCTACTGTCATGATTCCATGTTCTATATTACATGTGCACATTCCAGTAACTCTACACCCCCTTCACATTCAATAAATGCATTAAACAATTATTAAAATATAAAACTATACACTAATAATGTACATCAATGCAAGCAGCCAAATCATTTCGTAGCCAAATACATCCACAATAAGGTGCATAAAAGTCTACAGTAAAAATCCCTCTACTTACACACATTGTCTATAAACTACTGTGAACATTTGCACAGGTTCTCCAAACTCTACACAGATTTATCCATCAAAATCACATTTTTCTTTACTTCCTTCACTTGCTCTGGTTTGGAGAACTTACTTTCTCATTTCCTGATGATTCCACCTCTCTTGATTGCTACCAATCACTCTTCCTGATTTCTGTCATTTTACACCTTTCCTAGCATCATAATATTTCTTGGCCTTTTGTTGTTTTTCCATTACATCTCTTTCCACAGAACCACGATTCACCCACAGACACTCATTGCATTTTGGTGATGCTGGAACCCAGTTCTCTCCCTTTCAAAGATAGGAATGGAGATGCTCCAGTTACAGAATGGGATGCAATCCTATAAGCCCAAACCAACTTTCTCAGTTCATCCCTCCATGGCAACCCATTAGCTAAGGAAAGGTGGATATTCCCCATAATGAAATGGTTGACTCTTTCAACGAATCCATTGGCTTGAAGTGTGAATAAAGCAACTCTCTCATGCTTGACCCCTATTCTATCTAAGAACTCCATCATATTCCTGGAAATAAACTACATCATCGGACACCAAAACCCTAGGAATACCTTCGTTCATGAACACTTTTTCCAAAAATCCAATCACCCTCTCAGTATCGATAGAATCCGTGCTTTGTATGACAAACCACTTAGAATGGTAATCAACCAACACTATCATATATTTGCTTCCTACACCAAGTTTGGTAATGGGGCCTAGAAAGTCAATCACTACTCTCTCCCAAGACCGTGCCTCATAATCTTTGTTATGTCACTATTAGCGCATGTATGACACTCCTTAACAACACTTTCAATGCCTTAATCCACTGCGGGCCACCAAAAGGTGTGACAGACCCACTTTTTGGTCATATTGCAACCAGGGTGCCCCTCGTGAACAATTTGAATGATCTGCCTCCTAAGTCCTTCAGGTGGAATGATTTGGCTTCTCCTTCACAACTTCCCCTCACTCACACTCAATTAATCTTTCACATTATGATAGCCTTTCCTCCGGGTACTGCAAGCTTGTTATCCTCCCACCCTGGAAAAACATACTCTTTACTTTCAGGAGCAAATCATCCTCTGACATTGGAGATCCCATTGCACTTTTCCTAAACCCATTTCTTCTCATCCGTCCAGCCCCACATCAATATTCACCCCTGCATCCTGGTTCAAATTTTCCACAGGCATCCTAGACAAGCACTCAGAAAGTACATTTTTCAAACTTTTCATATACATTTCGAATTTGTATTCCACTACGACCATCTGGATATTCTTGGTGTCACATTGCCCTCCAGTCGTTTCCCTCCTTTTAACAAATAAGTCAGCAGTTTATGACCAGTTTTTACTTTGAAAGGAAAACCAAATACAAAGTACCTATAATGCTTGATTCCTGAACAACAAGCCAAGGCTTCCCTCTCTAAAACAGAATAAGAATTTTCTGCCTTTTGAAGACATATAGATGAAAAACCAATTATTCTCTTTGGACCATCCTTCACCTCTGTCAGCACAGCTCCTATACCCACACTATTAGCTTCTGCTGTTATGCTAGTTTTTGCTGTAACTTCGAAATGCCCTAATATCAGAGCTTGAAGAATGCCCTCTTTTTTCTTCTTAAATGCAATGTTACACTGTTCATCTCACACAAAATTAACCCTTTTTTTATCAATAGTCTCAAAGGTTCCACAACTTCCGTAAATTCAGCCACAAATGTGGAATAGTAACACTTAAGCCTTAGCAAAGACTTCAGCTGATCCTTGTTTATAGGTGACTTCTCCACAGTCAAGACAATACTTCTTTTAGGTATTATGCCATCCTTGAAGATTTAATGTCCAGGTACACCACATTTTTTCTCCTCAATTGGCATTTTCCCTTGTTTATTTTCAATCCATATTTTTGAGACAGTCCATAACCTCAAACATTAAATCCTCATGCACTATTCTGTTTTTCCTGACAGTTAAAATGTCGTCTTGGAAACATAAAACTTCCTTGAGTCCTTCACATACATGCTGCATCATCCTTTGGAATGATGCAGAAGCCAATGTTAATCCAAAGGGCATCCTGCAGTAGCGAAAGGCCCCCACCGGTGTGTCAAATGAGGTAAGAGGCTTGGATTCCTCATGCAAATCTATTTGATGAAAAGCAGCAGACATATGTACTATGCTAAAAAATCACACCCTCGCCCATGGCTGTTGGCTTTTCAAAAATATTGGGTAAGTGTTGTCTGTTCACTCATACATTTCTGTTCAGGTCACATAAATCAACACACTACCAAATCTTGCCCCCCTCCTTGGTATCCACCCCAATAGGTGTTAACCACTTGGAAGACTCAATAGGTTCTATGATGCCTTGTTCTAGCAACTGATTCCACGTTTTTTGGAAAGGTTCCCCCATTTAATGTGGAACATTTCTTACTCTGAGCACCACTGGAGTAACATTCTTCTTTAAAATTATTCTATGGGAGGAGCCCTTAGGTTTTCCTAAATTATCCATAAATACCTCAGGATATCTTTCCATGAGAGCCTTACCTTAATCTTCTTATGTTCCTCACCCATCTCTACATTTTTCACTTCCACCCTCATGACTGGTTTCTCAGAATTAGGGTTAGGAATAATGTTGAGATCTTTCTGATGGTGCCCACTCAAAAAATCTGATCCTTGCTTTGTTATATACCCTCACCCAAACACCTGCTTTGCATCAACACCTATCGCCATCTGTTTCATTCCTAAAATTTCAATAGTCTTACCCCCATATCCTACAGCATTAATGTTCGATTTACACGAGTCTGAACCAAACACCTTCCAATTCTTGCCATAAGTATCTCTTGACAACAATGTGTATACACTTCCAGAATCTTCCAACATTCTCACATCGCAGCCATCAAGATTTATATCACAATGAGGCTTTTCAAATTTGTCCATACTCTCCCTATATACATCCTCAGCTGTGGAACTGGAATTGGCAGCTGTTTCATAATCTGCCACTAGAATCATCTTAATTCTCCACCAAAAAAGTACCAACTCCTATATATTTTCATACATGTCTACCTCCTTGACATCGAACAACTTATCGTTCATCCTACAAACTTTGGCTAAATGTCCTTCCCTACCACAATTACTACATATAACATTCCTAGCCATGGACCTGGTGCTAGACATAATATGGCCAGAAGCACCACAACGCAATAGTTCTCGAATTGATCATCTGTGGTGCCAATTGAGGTTGTTTTTTGCCCTTAGATATATTCTGCAACTGACTCTTGTCACCAGATTTCCCTCTCACCTTTGCAACTTCCTCCACTTGCATATACACCTCAAGCACTTTAGTAGAATTATCTTTTAATGTTTCAATATTGCTACCCTTATCCATCTCTTTTATCCATTGTTGCGTGTGTTCTAAGCTTTTGTCGATCTGTATAGTCTCCTCTAATGTAGGATCCTTTATCAATAACTTCTCTTTTACCCTTTTATAATTTGTGCATCTCACTATTTGATCACGTATAAGAGAATCACTTATACTCATACAGCTATTCAGTCAGTCACTCACTCACCCATACACTCTCTCACACATCCATTCGCCCATCCATACAGCCACTCACACCCACTCATTCACTGATAGATGCACTGTTACACCTACTCACTCACCCATACCGCCACTCACACAGCCACTCACTCACCCACACAGCTACTTTAAAACCTACTTATACACCCACATAGCCACTCACACACCCATACAGTCACTCAGGCACCCACTCACACACAGATCACACAGTCACACAGCCACTTGCATAATATATGTTAGAAGTAGTAACACTCATTAGTAGTACAGAAAGAATACCATTTTAACTTTATTAATATCTATACATATGTTTAACACTTATGATCTTTTAGACAACACTCGCACTCACTGGATGATGTCATCAGTGTTGTCATCCATGATGTCAATGACCATGTCATCATGAGTGTTGTAGTATTTGAGGTCATAAGCAGTGCATTGCGAGGTCATAAGTTATACTTAGCTCAGGTAACTATAACTGCTGAATTTCAATTGTTTTGTACAGATGAAATCTGAGCCTAACTGTAACATTCCTGTAATCTTTGGCTTTTTCAGTGAATTTATAAGTTTTAAAAAAATTATATTTTCTAACTTTAATGGGCCTACAGTTTTTAAATGTTATTTCCAAAGTATAGCACCCCTGTAACCTTTGGTTTTATAAGTGAATTTTTAAGGTTTTTTAAAATTTTCTTACCTAATTGTAACCTGTAACCTTTGAGAGTGAGTGCTCGTGTGAGTGCAAGAGTGTCTAAGTAGGTCTGTGAGTCAGTGTGAGGATGTTTCAGTGGGTCTGTCAGTGGGTGTGTGAGTGCGCCTCAGAGTGGCTACATAAGTGTCTCACAGGGTATGTGAGTGGGTACATGAGTGTCTGAGTGGGTCTGTGAGTGGGTGTGTGAGTATCTGAGTGGGTTTGCAAATGCCTCCATAATTGTGTGAGTCAGTTTTAAGGTGAGTACATGAGTGTCTTAGTGGGACTGTGAGTGGGTGCATGAGTCTCTTAGTGGGTCTGTGAGTGGGTGCATGAGTGTTTAAGTGTGTCTATGGGTGAGTGTGAGAGTGTCTGAGTGCATCTGTGAGTGGGTGCTTGAGTGTCTGAGTGTGTTTATGAGTAGGTGTGAGAGTGTCTGAGTGTATCCGTGAGTGGGTGCTTGAGTGTCTGAGTAGATCTATCAGTGTATGTGATAGTGTTTGATTAGCTCTGTGAGTGGGCATGTGAGTTGGTATGTTAGTGTCTGAGTGGGACTGTGAGTGGATGTATTAGTGTGTGAGTGGGTATATAAGTAGCTGTGTGAGTGGCTTGGCCACAAAGGAAGCAAATCTGCAACTTTACCCAACAAGACTCCACAGTTTTGCACACAATATCTACCCAAGTGGAGTACTTTCGAAATGTTTATTGCTAAGTGCTTCCTCCTTGGCTAAATGTCCTGTACGTCTTCTCCGCTACACCCACATAATGGAGCATGAGGAAATGTCACTTGTGATCTAGTGTATGTTTTGGCAATGTGATTGTTCCTGAGGCGTCTTTATCCAGAAGTATGTGATAGCATAAATCCTCATATAGAGAAGAAAACAAGACTACAGAGAGGTAAATTTCCACCCAAAAAGGGTCTTTCTTCTGAACTATATGAAGCAAGTGCTTCTTTGTTTAGTGGAGATGTCCTCATATTCCTCGGCATGCACAACGCTTCACCAAAATTGGTGGGAATCATGCTGGGGAGCTGCTTGTTAGGCTGGCCAGCATCTGGGCAAAAGGTAGGAAGACCTTTGCATACTACTAAGGTGGGCAGGGCCAAACGGCTAAGATTCCAAGTGATTTGCACATTTGAATACTTGTAGCAAGTTAAAGGGGGAACCATGGAATCTGGTAAGGACAAGAACGAACCGACTTGTCACGGTCACTGCAGATTGCGCTCCAATAGCTCAATGATGAATTCACCTCCATGAAGTATTTTAGATCGCCTTTGAATATGTAAATGCCGAGAAAACACACTTGCTTTACCTTTGCCAACACTGGAGTTAGAATCATTTGTCCTTTACAGAGAAGTAGTTTCATCTTGGGCACCTACTATGTTTATATTTGTAAGGTCTTCCTGTTGAGGTTTAATTTCTGTGAAATGGGAATCAGGGCCAGAATGGCTCCAGGGACCCCATACCCTGGAGGCTCAGCCACATTTGAATTGGAGAAGGGCACTACAGGGCCCCCCTCCCAGGACTGATTTTGGCTCAGGGACCTCATCCTCAAGGGTCCAGCCACGTCTCACTGAGTGCCCTGGTTCTACCCAGGGCACCCATTCTGCATGTTGGGGACCGAGGGGGGAGCCTCATGGCCCCCATGGTCCCAGCTGGATCCCCGCCTCCTACAGGAGCCAGAATTGCAGTAGCAAACAGAGAGCTGCTGCAAATACAGCTCCCTGCATGCGAGAGAAATAGTTTCATCTCTTTCTAAGATGAAAATTCCACTTCCAGCAAGCGGGACAGTTTGACAGCTCCCGTTTGCTGTGAGCGGAGTGTTTGCTTTCGCTTGGTGGGAAATGTCACAGCTCCTGCCAAGCAAAAGCAATTAGCTATGTCCCGGGGTGGGCACCCCTGGACATAACAGGAGCCATCCCTGTGGGGTGGTGGTCCCCAGGGTCATAAATGGTTCTGAGAGATGAGCCACAAGGCCCTAATCTTTTCTGTGCATGGGCCCGCCCTGGAAGGTAGTGGTCCCCATGGCCATATATGGCCCGGTATTCATTTTTAAAATGTATTAGGCCCTGAGGAAGTGGTGGTCCCCGGGGCCGGGGGTGTTCCACACTGCAGGCCCTATCTATTTTTAAATTTAAAGCCCTAGGGAGGTGGTGGTCCCCGGGACACAGGGGGGCTGTTCCCCCCCCCCCCCCACAATAATATAAACATGAGCCTTGGGCTGGTGGTGGGCCCCAGGGCATAAATAGGCCCCAGGAAGGGGCCCCTGTGTTCCTGTGCGTTAATAATAAAACAACAGATTCCCCAAGGACCTGACCCTCCCGGAGGCAATTTAAGAAGAAAGCGCGGGAGACTGACCTTTTAAAAAAAATTCACAGTGATATTTGCGAATATTCGCAAATTTTTATGAGAGCGAAAAAAAATGGCCTTTTGCCCTCAACCGGTCTGTCTGGGGCCCCAAGACTAAAGCGAGAGGATTAGGTAATAATACCTTGCCCCCTTTTCTTTATTTTGCATTTTGCAGTTTGTTGGCAAGGTGCCTGTCAACACTTCCTGGTTTAAGTGATGGCACCCAATCAGAGTTCTGTAGATCTCTGCATGAGCTTGTTATTATTCGTGAAGGCTTTGCACCTCTAGATATACAAATTTTGATTTCCTTTAATCTCTCACCAACTATTGAACAGATTTACACTAAATAAAAAAAGCGCAATCTGTGAACCACAAGCTACCTTTCTGCCAAATTCAGTGTAATTCCATCCTGTGATTTGTGCTGCAGGAGTGTCTAAAGACTCCATGGGAATTAACATGAAATACACATTTTTTTACCTACCTTTTTCTCAGCCCCTGCTTAATGGATCACCCTGAAACTTTCCATGCGCAACTAAAATCACCAGGGCACTTTGTTAGAACATGTCATGACAATTCATTGAACGGGACCAAAGAAATGGGCAAGTCAAAAAACGCTTTTCCAATGGAAACATGGTCCTTACTATAACTACCTACTGGTGTCTGGAGTTCTATTTACAGACGCTCCAGGTTCTCCAGACACTAGGAGATCCTCCTCAAATGGACTAACAGGACAGCCTAGGCCCCCAACCTGGTGTTCCCTGAAGAAACTATCCAGGTTCTGAGACTGGGTTTCTGGCACCTGGGGACACACAGTCCCACACTCACTCCTACTCCACCAAGACAGGACGTGAGCCCCTACACCCCTCTCACTACACTGGGACCTAGTTGGGCTACTCTGAACCTCTTCCCCAATACAGGACGGGAAGATACCTGAGCCACTACTTTTGGAAACACTCTTCCACGCCTCATCAGAACCTTGGGTACTTACCAGAGGTCTGCTTCTTCTGCAAGGTCCCATGGACTAGCGAACCCACACTCCAACAGGTGTTAGCGCAACCCCGGAAAACAACAACTGAGCAGCTGCTCTTTGATAACCAGATTGCACAGTCCTTCAAAATCCTGTTCCGTGTTAACCCTTATCCAATCAACCAGTGCATCATTACATTCGTCCGAAAAATCCCCCCAAGACTGGTGAGACAGTTTTTTACTGCCCCTGAACTTCAACCTATACTCCTCTTCTTGGGAACAAGGTACCATACTTTGGGAACTGGGAATGGGACTTCCTGCACTGGACTCTATATTGCTGCCACCACTGGATCCCACCCTTACTGGTGAATACAGAAAACCACAACTGCGCTCAGGAGATAATCTACCCTCCAGAGCTAATTTCTCCCTAGCGAAGGCCTTCTCAGCCTCCGCCATCCTCTCCTGCGCTAAGACCCTCTTGGTCTCAAACTTTTTCTCCTCCACACCCAGCTGCGCTATCTCCTTGGCATGCTCTAACCTGAGCTTCTTCAAGCCAGCTGATACTTCCTTTCTTCCCTCCTATCTACCCACTCCTCTGGGGACAGGGAAAGGGATGGGGCGCTGCCCCTGACACTGGACCCAGCAAGGGACTCCCTATCCTGTTACTTTCTTCCTCCTCTTCAGGCTCCTCAAGGCTCCCCTCAGACCCACCACCCTCTTGGCGTGCGGCCCGTGCCCTCTTCTCCTCATTGCGTTCATGTTCCCATTCATCCTTTTGCCATTGGATCAGGTTCTCCCTAAGTTATGACTGGGAGTCTGACCAACTCACTGCTATGTCTCTCTCCTCACAGAACTCAACCAACTCCCACATACTGTATCTAAACAGACCACAAAAATTAAAAGCAGACTCCATTTTGGCAGGACGCTCAGGGACACGTGTAACACAAGGGACCTAGGTGTCTGAGCTGAAGCAAGAGTACACAATTCAAAAATGACACTTAGCAGAATAATTAAATTAAAACTCAGAACAATAATCCCCAAACACGTGATTATCTAAATGCAGAATTTTGTAGTGCAGCCAGTCGTCGCTGTGGTACTGCGCAAACGCAAGTCCTATCCCACCGCTGATCACCAATCAGGGCGTTTTTAGAGTTTAGGGTGGGCGTTGGATTTTTGTTGGGATGGGATACTTTTGGGTTTAGGGTGGGTGTGTGTTTTTGAGTGGCAAGGGATTTGTAGGGTTTAAGGTGGGTATAGATTTTTGGTTGGCAAGGACATTTTTCAGGTTAAGGGTGGGAGTGGGGTTTTGGGTGGCAATGGATTTGTTAGGTTTTAGGGTGCCAAGGGAATGTTTAGGGTTTAGGGTCTGTATGGGCTTTTGGGTGGGAAGGGAATTTTTTGGGGTTTAGGGTGGTTGTGGGTTTTTGAGTGGTAAGGGATTTTTAGAGTTTCGGGTGGGTATGGGTTTTTGGGTGGGCAGGAAATTTTTAGGGTTTAGGGTGGGTGTGGGTTTCTAAGTGCTAAGGTATTTTTTTAGGGTTTAGGGAGAGTATGGGCTTTTGGGTAGTAAGGTTTTTTCAGGGTTAAGGGCGGCATCCAAAGTTTTGAATGATGTAATATCTGGGGTAATTAGCAGTGCATGGCAAGGGCATTAGATATAGTTACCTTAGGCCATGAGTTATAGTCACTTGAAATAACTCTAACTATAACAGCTGAATTTCTATGGTTTTGTGCATGTAAAATCTGAACCTACCCATAACGTCCCTGTAACCTTTGCTTTTCTAGTGAATTTCTAAGGTTTAAAAAAAATATATTTCCTAACTATAACATCCCTGTAACCTTTGTTATTTTAATTGAATTTCTATTTTTTTAACATTAAGTAAAATACCAATCACAATGCACAGTGGGGGGGAGTTAGATGCAGAGCCCGGTCTGGCATTGTGCTGCCCCAGGCCCATGCTGCCAGCTCCTGCACCCCTCCTCCTTGACATCCATTGTCCAACTCCATGCCTCTGTTCCCTCATTTCATCCTATTTGGCCCTTGTTCTATCGCTGCCCTTCCTGCCTGCCATGAACAGTTTGCTTGGTGCCCCTTCCACCTCCTCCTTACCATCTGTTGTGTGAGTCTATGCACCAGCAACCTCCCTCCTGCTCTGCATAGTCTGATGTGCTACCACTGGCCTACATTTAGCTTGATGTCCCTGCTCACTCCTCCTGGTCTCCATTGCCCAATTCTATGCCTTATCATTGCCCTCCTGCTTAGCCTCTGTGCTTAGCTTACTGCCTCTACCCTCCTTCCCTGTCCTTTGATGCCTGTGTGCCTGCCCCTGCTCCCTCTCTTTTGCTCACCATGTTCCATGGGCCTACCACTGCTCCTCCTATCTATCTCATCTACATGTTCTTTTGAGCTGCCACCTCCACCCTGCCTGTCTGAGTTCCATGCCCCTATCCCCTCCCTCCTGTCCCCATGGTTCATTTTGCTGCCACTCCCTTCTGCCCTCCAGGCTCTGTTGTCCTGCAACTGCTCCGCCTGCCTACACTACGCGATCTGTTGTGAAGCTGCTTCCCCTAACCTCTCTTGCCTGTGTCCAGTCTCTACCCATCCCTTCTGTCCTCCATGCTCCTTTGTGCATATCCCTGCCCCCTCCCTCTTACCCACTGTGGCCGTTGTGCTGCCACTAACACTCCCGCTTGCCATGCATGACCTTTTGTGGACAGCTTGCTGCCCCTGACCCCCTCACACCCTCCTGCCATATTTCCTCCGTGGTCTGTGTGTATGCCATTATAGTCTCACTGTTCCCCTCCATGGTGTGTTGTGCTTCCAGTGCCCATTCCGCCTGCCCTCCATGGTCAGCTTGCTGCTCCAGCCCTGCCTCCTTGCCCCCTGCCCTCTGTTTTCCAATTGCAGGCCCCTATCTCCTTCCTCCTGCCTTGTATTGGTCCTTTTTCGTGCCCCTGCCCCCTGCCCTTCATGGTCTGTTTTGCTGCAACTGTCCCTTCAGTCAGTCCTGTATGGTCTGTTTGCTGCCCTCGCCTTTATCCCCTCTGGTCTCTGTTGTTGATGTGCATGGCCTTGTGCCGTCCCTATTGCTTTCCATGGCCCATTGTGCTGCACTGCCGTCCGGCTTGCCAGTGATGCCTGACCTGTAAGGTCAGTTTGGTGCCTCTGCCCATTTTCCTCCTGCCCTCTGTTATCCAAGTCCATGTCCTTACCCCATTCCTCCTGCCCTCAGTGATCCAATGTACAATACTTGCCAACATTTTGAACTTGGTAAGAGGTAGATGTTGAAAAGAAAACCCGGGGAACTGATTTTCCCCTTTGACTTACATTGAAAAAGAGGAGAGTTTAGGCAGGAGACAGATACAATAAATCCCCTTTGGGCTTCAAAACATTGTGAGTGTCCTTCCTGAATCTGGTCTGGTGGCATGTATGGTTGTTCTGCCACTACCTCATTCTTCTGCCCTCAATGGTCTGTTATATTCCCAATCCTCTTTTGTTTGTTCTGCATAGTTGGTTTGTTGCCCCCCCCCACTTCCCCCTGCTCTCTGTGGTCCATTGTGCTGCCACTGCCCCTCCTGCCTGCCCAGCATGATCAACTTGTTGCCTCTACACCCACCTCCCTGCTCTCCATTATAGGAGTCTGTGCCCCTGAAATCTGCCTCCCCACAGTATTCTAACTAAATTGCTAACATTCTATATTTATTACAAAAGTGTGGTACACCTGATGTCATCTTGATTTAATCAAAACTGTAATACCCTCAGAAATTATAAAAATGAGAGGATCCTATTTCCATATAAATTATGGTTAGTGCTGTAAAAACTAAAATGAGGGCATATTTCCTGAGTTCTCAAATAGCGAAAAACCACTTTTAAATTATTTGCTATCCTGATGTTTTTGTATCACATTGATCAAATGATTATATGTTGCACGCAGGGGAGAGAATGTGGCGTCACGGCCAGAGCTGTAGACTTTGCAACTGGGGAACCAGGTTTGAGTTTCTGTTTCAGCTCAACATCCTGTGATTCTGGGCAAATCACTCAATCTCCCTATGCCTAGAGTCCACAAGGTATGTGTCCTTTGTAATGTAAATGATGCTTATGTAAAGCACTGCAATAACTTCGGGTGAAGTCTGCTCTATATCAAACTGCAAAAAAAGTGTCTTGTGCACTGCTGTGATTGGGCTATACTTTGTCTACGTTTGGATGATATTTGTGCTACATTTGGACTCTTTTCTCTCTGGTGGCCATCTTGTGAGACTTATTTGTTATAAAGCTCCCTAATCTCCTCATATACTGCAGTGTCCTCAGTAGAAAATGCATTCAGTTTTTCACTTTGATTCCATCAAGTTGGCGGTCAGATGTGCCACACCTTTGGCATAAATTCAGAATGTTAGCACTCTAGTTGCTCATTACAACACTGTAGTAAACTGCTGATCACCAGGGAGTTAACTGGAAGTCTGCTGCTGGTGTTGAAAGTGCATGTTTCTGTCTACATGTCAGAATGTTTCAATGAAATAGAAGAAGAGGATACCTGAGGATTTCTTTGACAAAATGAACCCCATCATTTTGTTCCTTTCTAAATTAAATGTTTTATGTTTTACCAGTTTGATTCAATCAAGATGGCTTCAGGTGTGCCATACATATATAATTAGTAAAACTGTTAGTGCTCTAGCTTTATGGGAAAATCATGAGAAAACTGTTTTTTTTCAAACAGGATAAATGAAATCCCAGCAGAAGGCTTTTATACAGGGTGAAATATCACATTAGCAACATATATATATATACTTTTATATAAAAGCAGACATTTGAGGTTATGCGTCACTCTATGCCTGAAAGGGTATTGCTTTGACTTAGACAGAGTGCTCCCCTGTGTCTGGACAAAGTTATACCTCTCTGAAGAGCTCTAATGAGAGGCAACACATGCAGGTGTTGCTTTTATTCATTTCAGGTTGGCTTGGTTGGTATTTTACCGATTAAAATCTGTAATACTGTGCCTGGAGTGGTAAAAGGCTTGTGCCATTTTACGGCTCGGCATGGACAGCACTTTTCTAATCCTATGCTTAAAAACTTTGCTGTAGTGTTGGCAAAAGACTTTCTATCTCGGCATGGATGGTGGTGTGTTAACCCTATGCTTAAAGACTTTGAAAGAAAAGCAGACATTTGAGATGAGCAGATCTAGAGTGTTGCTGGTGTTGAGGGTGCTCTATACGGCAGCTGCTTTTCACTTAAAATTGAGAACTACATCAGAGTTCTCTGCTTATTTTTTGCATAATTTATACACCACTCTATGCATTAAAGGGTATTGTTTTGATATATATATACATACATATGTATATATACATATATATTTATATATATATATATATATATTCACTGAAAAAACCATAGGTTTCACACACGTTATAGTTAGGAATTAGCATTTAAAAAACCTTTCAAATTCACACATGTTATAGTTAGCTGGACATTTCACTCGTAAAAAACCAATGAAATTCCCCCGTTATAGTTAGTTCAGCTAACTATAACTCGCGCGCCCGCAATCCACTGCTGATGACGTCACATATTACATCACTCATGACATGGTCAGTGACATCACTCATGACATCACTGATGACATCTGAAATGACATCACTGATGACATTGGTTTTTTACAAGTGAAATGTCCAGCTAACTATAACATGTGTGAAACCTATGGTTTTTTCAGTGAATTTGCAAGGTTTTTTAAATGCTAATTCCTAACTATAACGTGTGTGAAACCTATGGTTTTTTCAGTGAATTTGCAAGATTTTTTAAATGCTAATTCCTAACTATAACGTCTGTGAAACCTATGGTTTTTTCAGTGAATTTGCAAGGTTTTTTAAATGCTAATTCCTAACTATAACGTGAGTGAAACCAATGGTTTTTTAAGTGAATTTGCAAGGTTTTTTAAATGCTAATTTATGAATGTATTATTATATTTTTTAAATATTTATTTTACAATAAGCTACCTATGTATATAGTTATAGATTGACTTTATCCTGTAATATGGAATGGCTCAGCTCTTTTTTTTTTATTTGGATAAAGTTGAACAGCATAGTTAATATCTTCAATAAACTTATAAACACTTTAAAATGTTTTTTTAAGGGTTTTTGACCATGCGCGCACTGTGCACGCATGCGTACGTGCTCCGTGTGCGCATGCGTACGTGCTCCACGTGCGCATGCATACGTTGTGCGTGCTCCGTACACGCGGGCTCGGTACGCGCCTGCACGTGTGCTCTGTACGCGCATGCACGCGTACTCCATACACGCATGCTCCGTACGCGCATGCGCGTGTGCTCTGTACGTGCGTGCTCCGTACACGCATGCGTGCGTGCTCCGTGCATAAATGCATAAATGTTTTTTTCACCCTTCAGGGTCCTTCAGGGACCCACTGACAAAAGCTAGGGGGTCAGGAACTCTGTACCCTGCCCCCTTTTAACGTTCTCCACCTTTCTTTTTTTACTGTCACACACTTCCTGATTTTGACCGGTTCGAATGTTGACTGACATGTAACCACCAATCACAATTACGCTCGCGCACGTTAAGGTGCGCGCATATAGATATTTATGTACATTTAACTGCAATTTTCTCAGGAACTACTGAACAGATTGACACCATATATGCACAAGGCACATCCCTGACCTGAGGACTACCTCTTTGCCAAATTTCAAGTAATTCTGTTCAGCCGTTCGGGCTGTACCTTCGACTAAAGGTCCTATGGGAAAATGCATGGGGAAAACGTGTTTTGGGACCCCCCTTTTTTCTCAGCCCCCGCTTGACGAATCACCCAGAGACTTCCAGGGTAGGAGCTGAGCGGCTTCCACTGCATAACATTTTAGATCTTTCCATTTACCTTTGTGCTCCTTTTCCATGTGTTTTACCACAGCATTACTTCTGTCAGTGTTGATTGTGGCCCGAACATGTTCTAAAATGGCTGAAAGAAATATACAATTTTCAGATCACAACGGGATGTTACTACAAATGATAAAGTTGTGCCTAGAACAAAACACATTTATGTTCGGCGAGGAGATCTATCGCCAAGTAAAAGGCACGGCCATGGGTTTTTCATTTAGTCCATCGTATGCCTGTCTGACTATGGGCTTATGGGAGAAAACCTGGGCCTGGAAGAATGAAAATGATGTCTATGTAAATAAAACCATAGCTTGGTTTAGATACATAGACGATCTATTGATTATATGGGAAGGAACCAACAAAGAGTTTGCAGAATACTTTGAAGTCTTGAACAACTCTGAATTCAACTTGAAATTCACATATAACATCAGCGATGAAAAAGTGGTGTTTTTGGACACTGAAATTTACATTTTGGACAATACAGTGCACACAACCTTACATCGCAAAGACACTGCAACAAATGCAGTATTACATGCAGAATCCTTCCATCAAAAAAGTCTGATACAAAATATCGCCTACGGGGAATTTCTCAGGATCAAAAGGATATGCTCGAGAGAAGAAGAATGGCTTAAACATCGTAACCAGGCAATAACACGTTTCCAAAAAAGAAATTACAGCTCCAAAATTATCCAGACATCGTTGCAACGAACAGTGGCTATCAATAGAACAGATTTGTTAAATGATAAACAAACTAAAGCAAAGGAAGACAATCAAATAAGGTTCATAACCACCCACTCAACAGAAAATCAACAGCTGATGAAAATACTACGTAAAAACTGGCATATTTTACACATGGATCCAACAACCTCATCGATTGTGGGTGATCATCCTAACATCACATACAGACGAACCAAAAATCTAAGGGATCAATTGATTCACAGCCACTTCAGAAATCAAAACAAAAAAGAAACTTGGTTAAAACCTAAGGGTTTTTTTAAATGTACGAGCTGCAAGGTCTGTACAATTGCTCAGAATACGAAGGAAGTGGAGATGGCCAACAAACGTAAATGGAAGATCCAACAACTAATCAATTGTAAAAGTCAATTCGTTATATACATCATCGAATGCCCTTGTTCGTTGAAGTATGTTGGAAGCACTAAGTGCGAATTAAAGAAGCGCATTTTAGAACATGTTCGGGCCACAATCAACACTGACAGAAGTAATGCTGTGGCAAAACACATGGAAAAGGAGCACAAAGGTAAATGGAAAGATCTAAAATTTTATGCAGTGGAAGCCGTAGGAACACACCCGAGAGGAGGAGATCGAGAGAAAACTCTCAGGCAAAAAGAATCCAAACATATCCTGAACTTCAGAACTTTGACCCCTTTTGGATTGAATCAGGACGAAGAACTCCATTACCATCTGTGAACCGCTAAAAAATAATTATTCATAAATTGTAAATACAACTGGACATTATAAATGTCAAGGGAAAGGCTAAACAGATAAGGACATTGACATTGGCCTCCCACACTTTTTACTTTTTAGGTTATTCACATTTGTTTAATTTCAAGAAATTTTCACGGGTTATCATGTGAGGCAGTGGTTTCTTACAACAAGTTCTAGAATAAGGCCCGCTGGAGGGCTCTATTTCTGCTTGAATTGATAAAATGTGCTAGCTATAACCTATATCACAGTATCATAAGAGAATTATGCAATGGTCCAGTGGAGGACCAGACAACACCAATGCGTGTCACAATTTCTAGTTTAATTGAAAATCTTCGAGATTGCATTAATTTGAGTTATAATGGTTATATGCTATGATTTCGAATTTAAAACCAAGGGAAAGAAAAATAATTTCATTATGTACTACCATCACCAGAATGCTTAGTGGCACTGCCTCAGGAAGTGATGTCACTTTTTTTTTTAATATGAGTTTAAAACACATTGACAACCTTTGAGCCAATGCTAGTCTCGTGATCAAGGTCTCCGTTGAGACTGAAACGCGTCGAGTTTCTTTTTGTAACTGGCATGCTGAAATTAAAAGAATTGTAATATACGAACATTGGTAAAGCTGTTTTCCTTCTGAGAGTGCGCGAGGAAGCTCTTACCGGGCAAACGAAGGCGCATATATATATATATATATATACATACACACACATATATATATATATATATATATATATATATATATATATATATATATATATATATATATATAACTGCTCCAAAATCCCTCTCTTTTCTTGAAAGGATATCAGCACTCATGGGGATAAGTTTCAGCAAGCTTCAATTTATATCTTTAGCGCAGCAAAGCAGACGTGTTTCGAAATCAATCCTTCGTCAATGTTCAAAAACAAATAAAGCTTTCATCATGTTAACCTCTTCAGTGCCCATGACGAGATAGTCTCGTCATGGAGCACGGTTGCGCTGTGCCCATGACGAGACTATCTCGTCATGAACCCCACCCACTAGTGCAACGCCCGGCACAGGAGGGGGAAAGGGCGTGGCACTGAAGGGGTTAATGCTCATAAACATGATGAAAGCTTTATTTGTTTTTGCTTTGGTGTATAAAATTTGTATATTGTATGCAGGTCGCATTCCTTACAATGGATTGATGTATTTCAAACTTTATTGACTGTGATGATGAACACGAGTATGTTTTCTATATTTATTGCACAACACGAGCACTTGTTGCTTTAAAAGAAACTGATGATACACTAATCCTTGCCCGTGAGAAAGGAGTGATGTAACTCCGAAACGGGTCGGGACCTAGTGGTGTCAACAAACAAGCTTGAATCCGTGGCCGCAGCTCCGGTGTTTCTTTCTGCCTAACCAGCACGTTGCGCATTGGATTGTTTTGAATATTTTGGGGGTGGCTACCCCTGCCGTGTGCCCGCTGTTAAAGTGGCTTGGGTAATATATATATATATTCAAAACAACTTTTGAAGAATACGCCGCACTCCTTTTGGAAATGGTCAACTCGTTTTTACTGACTTCTCTTCTATCCTCCTACGCGTTTCAAGCTGCACACAGCTCTTGATCACGGTAGTGATGTCATCAGTGATGTCATTTGAGATGTCATCAGTGATGTCATCAGTGATGTCACTGACCATGTCATGAGTGGTAGGAGGCCATGCCCCATTTTACACCTCTCTACAATGCAATTCTGTGGCACTTACTGGACATACCTGGTGGGTTAGTTGGCCTCCAGAGACCCTCAGGATTCAAGGGGACTTAATTCCCCAACTTAAAACACAAGGGCGGGAGCAGACGAAAGTCTTTGAATTCGATTGCAGAAACGTTGAAGGTATGAACTAGATACAATGTAGCACACCTCGCTGAGTAACATTGGGGTTTAATAATATATGATGATTTTGAGCTCAATGTGGTTGTTTCTTTTTAATGTTATGGGTTTTGAGTAAACAGCGGAATTAATTGTGCACAAGAAACGGGGGACTAATCATTGGAGAGTGTTTTTTAAATTTATTTATGAGAAAAATTGCTTTTCAGATTTTGTGAAACTGTTTATGATACGATATATTTTTTCTTTACTCTAGAGTTACCCTTGACGAAGGCCGAAAGGCCGAAATGCATTGGGTTAAAAATTATAATGAAATGTGCGAATCCGACATGCTGTATTAAAGGCTGTGGCATTATACACGCATTTGTACATCGGAAGAACCATGTTTCACCTATTTATCTAAACGGACAATAAACCTCATAAGGAAATTGATTAAAACGGACTAAAATTGATGAAATTTTTTGGCTTACGATGTTTTTCATCTAACAAGTGGTGGTTTGCATCCTGGGACTGATATGCAAATATCAGCAATCTGACGTATTTCCACAGTGCTTTAGGACATAGCACTTGCCAGGATAGCACCCCGAAATAACTAGACTTGATGAACTTTGAAGAAGCAGGTGTGCGGGACGTATTCAGAATTGAATTACTTTGCATACGATGTCCTAACCGACCCAGCACCCGTGAATGACTTGGATTACTATTTTCACTAATATCAATTCACTGAAGAAAATAATCGTTATCTTGAACTGTTTTGTATCTTTTCTATGTCTGTTTAAGTATATCAGTTTATACATAACTTTCGTTAAAACACACAGAGGCAATAGTGGGTGATTTTAGTTCTTAAGTATTGATGGATACACACGTAGAGGAAATAGCGGGTGGTTCTTGTCTTTAAGTATTTTGTTTATGTTGATGGATACACACGTGGTAATGGAAGGCGTGGCAGTGGGGGTATAAGCTTCTGTCGGTTCATAGCCATTTAAGAACTTTTTGCAACCCGCAAGGGCGGGAGCAGACGAACGTCTTTGAATTCGATTGCAGAAACGTTGAAGGTATGAACTAGATACAATGTAGCGCACCTCGCTGAGTAACATAGGGGTTTAATAATATATGATGATTTTGAGCTCAATGTGGTTGTTTCTTTTTAATGTTATGGGTTTTGAGTAAACAGCGGAATTAATTGTGCACAAGAAACGGGGGACTAATCGTTGGAGAGTGTTTTTTAACTTTATTTATGAGAAAAATTGTTTTTTAGATTTTGTGAAACTGTTTATGATACGATATATTTTTTCTTTACTCTAGAGTTACCCCTGACGAAGGCCGAAAGGCCGAAATGCATTGGGTTAAAAATTATAATGAAATGTGCGAATCCGACATGCTGTATGAAAGGCTGTGGCATTATACACGCATTTGTCATCGGAAGAACCATGTTTCAGCTATTTATCTAAACGGACAATAAACCTCATAAGGAAATTGATTAAAACGGACTAAAATTGATGACATTTTTTGGCTTACGATGTTTTTCATCTAACAAGTGGTGGTTTGCATCCTGGGACTGATATGCAAATATCAGCAATCTGACCAACTTAAAACACGCCACAGGGCGCGTTTCCACACTTGTGACATCAGGCCACTCACCCTCCCTGCACCACTGCGCAAACGCACCCCCTGGTGCGTTGTAAATTGGGGGATTAAGTCCCCTTCAGTCCTGAGGGTCACCGGGGGCCAACTAGCCCACCACTTATCTCCAGTAAGCGCCACAGAGCTGCGTTGCAGAGTGGTGTTAAAAGGGGCATGGCCTGGGCCACCTCTCTGCAATGCAGTGCAGTGGCGCTTCTGGAGGTAAGTGGTGGGCTAGTTGGCCCCTAGGAACCCTCAGGATTGAAGAGGAATTAATTCCCCAACTTAAAATGCGCCACAGGGTGTGTTTGCACACATGTCACCTCAGGCCCCGCCCCCTCCCTTCACCACTGTGCAAACGCACCCTGTGGCGCGTTTTGAGTTGGGGGATAAAGTCCCCTTGAATCCTGAGAGTCCCTGTGGTCCAACTGCCCCACGAGGTACCTCCAGTAAGCGCCACAGAGCTGCTTTGCAGAGGTGTAAAAAGGTGCATGGCCTCTGAACACCTCTCTGCAACGCAGCTCCCTGGCGCATACTGAAGGTACCTGGTGGGCTAGTTGGCCCCCAGGGACCCTCAGTATTCAAGGAGAATGAATTTCCCAACTTACAACTCGCCAGGGAGCGCGTATGCACCCTGGTGAAGGAAGGGTGCGGGGCCTGAGGTGACGTATGCAAGCACGCCCTGTGGTGCTATTTAAGTTGGGGAATTAATTCCTCTTCAATCCTGAGGGTCCCTGGGGGCCAACTAGCCCACCAGGTACCTCCAGAATGCGCCAGGGAGCTGCGTTGCAGAGAGGTGTTCAGAGGCCACGCCCCTTATTACACCACTCTGCAAGGCAGCTCTGTGGTGCTTACTGGAGGTACTTGGTGGGCTAGTTGGCCCAGGGGACCCTAAGGATTGAAGAGAAATTAATTCCCCAACTTAAAACGCGCCTCAGGGTGTGTTTGCACACATGTCACCTCAGGCCCCGCCCCCGCCCCCTCCCTTCACCACTGTGCAAATGCGTGTTTTAAGTTGGGGGATTAAGTCCCCTTGAATCCTGAGGGTCTCTGGGGTCCAACTAGCCCACCAGGTACCTCCAGTAAGTTCCATACGGCTGTGTTACAGAGAGGTGTAAAAAGGGGCGTGGTCTCTGAACACCTCTCTGCAACGCAGCTCCCTGGCGCATACTGGAGGTTCCTGATTGGCTAATTGGCCCCCCGGGACCCCCAGTATTCAAGGGGGATTAGTTCAGCATCTTACAACACGCCAGGGGGCACGTTTGCAGAGTGCTGCAGGGAGGGGGCGGGGCCTCCGGCGCGATGCCGGTCATTTACAAAAAAAAGAATTTGGAAGAAGGGGGCTGTGTGGCCCCTCTTCCTTTCCTATTTTATTGGCCCTGGGGACCCCACCCCCAGGGCCTGACCCCTATTTTTTATTTTATTTTAAAAAATTGGAAGGGGGACGCATTGCCGACCTCCCGAAGCCATATTCGGCCCGGAGACCCCATCCCCCGGGGCATGGCCAGGTTTTTAAAAAAATATAAATTATGGAGGGGGGCTGCGTGGCCCCTCTCCCGGGCCAATTATTGCCCGGGGACCCCATCCCCAGGGGCCTGGCCTCTCCCACACGGGGAGCTGCTAAGATGCAGTTCCCCGTGTGGAAAAGCAAGTGGTTTGGATTTTGAAAGCGAGAGCAGGTTTCCTGCTCTCGCTTTCAAAATCCAAACCAGAGTTTTCAATGACAGGGCGGGAGCCGCGAGGCTCCCGCCCTGTCATTGCAAACAGCAGTGGGGATGGGACTCCCGGGACCCTGCAGGAGCTGGCCCTGGGGGGTGGTGGTCCCAAGGCCATCACTGGCTTCAGGAGTGGGACCACGTGGCCCCCCTCTCAACATTAGCAAAGCCACGGGGAGGTGATGGTCCCCGGGGCTCGGGGGTCTGTAACGGACCCTCAAATGTGCATAGTTAGTGCCCCGGGGAGGTGGCGGTCCCCGGGGTGGGTGGGGGGGCTCGAGCCCCCCCTCAGGAGGTATTTTTTTTTTAAACAAGCTCCGGGAGGTGGCGTTCCTTGGGGCTGTGGGGGGCCATGTGCCCCCGCAAATATGTAAAGAAAGCCCTGGGGGTGGCGGTCCCTGGGGCTTGGGGGGCCTTGGAGGCCCCCCACCCATTTAACATACAAACTTTGGGGGGTGGCGGTCCCCGGGGCTGCGGGGGGCTGTGTGCCCCCCGCAAATACTTATAGAAAGCCCCGGGGGGTGGCGGTCCCCTGGGCTGCGGGGGTCCACCTGGGCCCCCGCAAATATATTTTACACATGCCCCCGGGACTTGGCCCACCCGGGGGATAATTAATAACGAAGTGCGGGAGCCATCGCTTTTTTTTTTTTTTTTCGCGGCCGGATCCGCGGATCCTCCACGCATCTTGTGAATTAAATAAAAAAAAAGTTTTTTTATGGCCCTGGGGGTCCTTGTGGGACCCCCTAAGCAGGCCTAGGGGGTCAGGGTGTTTCTACCCTGCCCCCTTTTCTTGTTTTTCATGTTTGTTTTACTAATTTCTTGTGGCACAAGATGGCTGCCAACACTTCCTGGTTTGAAGCCAATTAGAATGCAGCTCGTGATCGGGAGGGTGAGCGGATCCACCGCGCCTCTAAATATCAAAACTTTTATTTTTGATTATCTCAGCAACTACTGAACGGATTTACACCATTTTTAAAAAGGTCGCTTTCTGCGCCAAGCAGTACCTTTTTGCCAAATTTGGGGTAAATCCGTTCAGTTGTTTCGGCTGTGGCCTTGCATAAAGTTTCCTATGGGAAATTGATTTTTTGACTATTCTTTTTTTAATTTCTCAGTAAGCTACTGAATATATTCACACCATTTAAAAAAAAAAGGTCTCTTTCTAAACAAAGGGCTACCTTTTTGCAAAATTTGGTGTAATTCCGTTCAGCAGTTCGGGCTGTAGTTGTGTCTAAAGTTTCCTATGGGAAATAAGTTGGAGAAAACGCGTTTTGGGACCCCCCTTTTTTCTTGTCCCCCGCTTGCTGAATCACCCCTAAACTTTCAGGATAGGAGCTGACTGGAGCAGGCCATAAGTTTTGAAAATTTCACGAAGATTCGTCAACTGGCGCCAAAGTAATTGGGGAAACACAAAACGCTTTTTAAATAGAAACAAGGTCCTCACTATAACTACCTACTGGCGACCACCAGTAGGTAATATATATATATATATTCAGTGAAAAAACCATAGGTTTCACACACGTTATAGTTAGCTGGACATTTCACTCGTAAAAAACCAATGAAATTTTCCCGTTATAGTTAGTTAAGCTAACTATAACTCGCGCGCCCGCAATGCACTGCTGATGACGTCACATATTACATCACTCATGACATGGTCAGTGACATCACTCATGACATCACTGATGACATCTCAAATGACATCACTGATGACATCACTGATGACATCATCCAGTGAATGTGTGTTTTTCAGAAAATTAAATATGTTTTATACATGTATATCTCAAGGTCGATGGAAGAATAAATGGGTATATAAGTGTCTAAATGGATGATTTGTTTTTGAAAAATTGATTGTGTAACTGACTGATTAAGTGTATCTTAGTGAATACATGGCTTAGTGAGTAATGTTTAAATATGTAAATATCTGTATCAGTCTCTCATTTTGTGTATAAGTGGCTGCATGGTTTGGTGAGTAGCTACATGAGTGTCTATATAGGTTATTAGTTGGTTTTTTGGGTATCAGTATGAGTGTCTGAGTGTCTGTATGGTTCAGTGGGGGTATTACTTAGTGCATAGGTGCATGAATGAGTGACTCACTGTTTGTATGTGTTGAAGACAGCATATGTGCAGGACTGTATGGGTGGAAGAGTGTGTGTATGGGTGTGTTAGTGAGTGAATGGCTGTCTCAATAGTGTCTTCATGAGTAACTACATATGTTTTAAACTATTATATGTGACTATTGGTGTATATAAGTGAGTATATGTGAGAGTGAGAGATTGAAAGAGTTCCTGTATGAATAAGTATGTGTTTCTATAAGTGATTGTTTAAAAGACTAAGTATGTGTAAGTTTCCGTAGAAGTAAGTGTGGTGGTGTGTGTATAACTGTATATGCAAGTAAATGTATGTTTATTTCTTATTTTCATGAGTGACTATGTGTGTCAGTAACTCTGTGGATGAGTGGCATTGTGTAACAGGATGTATTGGTGTATGAGTACATATGATGTGTCAGTACACGAATGAGTGACTGTACAGGACTGTTGGTGAATGAGTGGATGTTTATGTGGTTCTTAGAATTATTGAAGAGGTTGTTGTAATTGGTATTGGTATGTCCATTTTTTTGAAAATTTCAGTCTCTATTTTTGAATATGTGTATCAAAGGTTATATTAGGGTGAGAGGACATCTGCCACTCCATCACATGGATGATGTCATCAGTGATGTCATTTGAGATGTCATCAGTGATGTCATGAGTGATGTCACTGACCATGTCATGAGTGATGTAATATGTGATGTCATCAGCAGTGCATTGCGGGCGCGCGAGTTATAGTTAGCTTAACTAACTATAACGGGAAAATTTCATGGGTTTTTTACGAGTGAAATGTCCAGCTAACTATAACGTGTGTGAAACCTATGGTTTTTTCACTGAATTTGCAAGGTTTTTTAAATGCTAATTCCTAACTATAACATGTGTGAAACCTATGGTTTTTTCAGTGAATTTGCAAGGTTTTTTAAATGCTAATCCCTAACTATAACATGTGTGAAACCTATGTTTTTTTCAGTGAATTTGCAAGGTTTTTTAAATGCTAATTCTTACCTATAACATATGTGATTTCCATATTTTTTTTATTGATTTTGTATGATTTTTTTATTATAAATTCTTATCTTAAATGTGTTTTTTTTAAAAAAAAAACAAGTTTTTTTAAAACTTTTTATTATCTTAAAACACTATGTTTTTTTAAAAAAAAATATGCAATATATCAAGTTTTCTCTTTTTTTTTTTACCAAACATGTAAGATATATTAGTATAACATAGTAAATATTTTTTTTTTATTTTTTATTTTTTTTTTGTGCGCGTCCGGTAAGCGTACGGTAAGCGTACGGTTTACGCAATGTCCGTAATTTATCTACGCTGTTTGCGTATAGTTACGCAATTTGCGTAGCCGCGCGTACTGTGCGTGGGGCGCGTAGGCGTGTACGCTACACGCGCACGTTACGTGGAAGTGTTGTAGAGTGACTGTTTTGCGCATGCGCGCGAGCGCGTGTCTTTTTTACGCGCATGCGCACTTTTACCGTAAGCGCACCGTAAGCGTAATGTAAGCGTAACGTACGCGCGCGGTGGGTCATGTGATCATGAAACACAACTTTTGATTGGTTGAAACTACTTTCAGTTCTAGAACTCTCCTACACCACACCCATTCCCCTCATTTCTGCTTGTGATCCCTTAGGAGAAGGAGCTGACTTGTCTTTGTGATACGATGGCAGAACATCACTCTTCTGCTGAGAGTGAGGCTAGCAGCACCACCATCAGGCAGAGAAGGAGGAAACAGAAGGGCTCTTTCATATGGGAGTATTTTACTTTTCCTGAGGGTGAGAAAAAAGTCAATGCTGCCTTGGTGACTTGCAAGCTGTGCAAGCGTGTACTTTCGCGAGGTAATCCCAACAAGAAGTATTCCTTCGGGAATCACACTATGTTGAGACACCTTGAGGATGTGCATCCTAGGACACATGCACGACATACTAGGGGCAACCCTTCAGTAAGTCGAGCAAGCACATCCACAGCAGCTCAGCCGAGTCCTTCTTCGGAAGCTCAGCAGAGCCCTTCATCTGTGGGGGCACATTCACCTTTTTCTGAACCTCTGGAAATAAACCCTCGGTTTGGTAGGGTTACTATGCGGTGTTCATTTTGCCATGATCTAATTGTTCATAGGGAGACCAGTGTTTCCCTCATTAACAACAGAATAGATCAGCACAAATGTCCAACCAGCTAATGTTCCCATACTTCCTTTCCTCTGTCCCTGCATGAACACAACGGCTCTTTTAAGAGCCAACCTTACCTCTCAACTTTTTTTTATTTTTTCTTTAAAACTTTTTTTTTTTACCGTACGCGTAAGCGTATTTTTTTTTATTTATTTTTTTTAAAAACACTAAAAATCAATTACCACATCTCAAGATCCTTGAGGAATTAATAAATAAATACTAAAAATCTTTTTGAGATAAAGTGGAAGAAAGGGACAATCTAATTTCTCACTTACCTGACCCACCCAACAATTTAATTTTTAATTAAAATGTAATTGAAATTACTTGAAAAAATGGTTGGTTTTTTTTGAAAATTTTCTTTCACAATCTGAAAAAAAAGAAAAAAGTATTAATATTTAATAAATCAATATATTACACAGTACACGTATTTACATATTTTCCCCAAAAATGTTTTGCCTTTTTTTTGCTGTTTTCAGAATATATTGCATTTCACTATAAATTGTGAAAGCAATTGCATTCATCATTTAACAGCGGGCAAAAAAAAAATAACAATCTCAAAGATTGTATAAAAAAAGCCCAGAATCTCTTTTAACTTAAACATAACATTATAGAAATGCATAATATTCTAAAAAAATATCAACTAATATCAATACTTATTTCTTTAAAATACCGTCTGACATTTTTGTTTCAGAAGTATAATCACAAAAATATATCTCAAATAACTCCACAATACATCTGGTTCCTTTTCCTTTCGGCCAAATAGTAATTTTAAAATTCTTTTTTGATTAAATTTCCAATGGTAATCCAATAAAATTCTAAAGTTTAAATTGTACAGATCTCACCGAGTCTCTGTAACATTTTGGTTTCCGAAAGATTAATTAATAAATAAATAAGTCCACAATACAATTGTTTACCTTTCCTCATGGCCAAATAGTAATTTTAAAAATCTTTTTTGAATAAATTTCCAATGGCAATCCAATAACATTCCAAAATTTAAATTGTGCAGATGTTACCGATTTTGTCTAAATTTTTGGTTTTCCAAAGTTCCATTAAAAATTTAAAAAGTCCACATTACAATTGGTTACCTTTCCATTAGGCCAAATGATAATTTGAAAAATCATTTTTTTTTAAAATTCCAATGGTAATCCAATAAAATGGTAAAATTGTTTTGTACACATCTTGCCAAGTCTCTCTAAAATTTATGTTTCAGGAAGATTAGATAGGAATTTGCTAAATCAAAAGGCAAACGTTGCTTGAAAATCAATTGGGAATCATTACACAGTGTCCAGCCTTTTTCACATTTAAGATAAACTGTGTAATGTCCAGAAGTAACAGTAGGTCCTGAATGGAAAATTATTGCAACTGTTACAAAAGTTTTTCCTGAAATTGATAATTGCTCTCCTGTAAACTTCTTTATTAAAGTATCCAATTTTGAACCATCAGCTTTACATCGTTGCATCATTAAAATTATATACTGTCCGTATTCCTTTAAAATTAACGTTGAAAACATTTCAGATTGACACTCACTGCATTCCATGTTATGATTAGCATCTTTAACTAATTTAACAAAAGTGACTGTTTTACTTTCTGGCAATGTTAAATAAATAAACCTTTCAGAATCAACATTAGAGCCACATGTATTATAACAGTTTTCACAACTATGTTCCCATTTATAAGAGAGACCAAACAAATTTTGAATGGGAACCCCTTCTTCTTCCAGTACCTGAAGAAAAAACATCAAGAATTCCTGTGCATCTTGCTGTACATTTTGAGAAAACTGTGTTCGTCCTGAACATACATCTAAAAGTTTTCTAATTTCAGTAGCACTTTCTATTTGAGTTTTATCATTACTCAGCTTTTGAAAAAGGAGACTCAACTCAGAACAGAATATTTTTCTCTGATTTACTATTATCTGCTCTTGCACACTTTCCAGATAAAATGCAACATTCAGCCCTACATTAGCGTAGCAGTTGACACCAGAGCTATTTTCAAAATGACATCCTACAACCTCTTCTTCATTTTCCTTTTTCTTTTTGCTTGCAATTACATCACTCCTCTTTTTTTCCTCCTCTCTACATCTTCATTACAGATATTCTCATTTCTCCTTTTACGAGAAACTACACGTTTCTCCAACACAGGATACTGACCTAAATGAGGAGCATAGGTTCTTCTTAATCTATTATACTCCTTTACACAATTTGTATCAGCACTAACTTTTGAGTCATCAAAGTCTATCATGAATAAACCAGATAATGTTTTCACTCGTGACAAAGCTACATAAGCCATACCTTCTTTGAACACAGTTGAACCAATGTTCACAAAAGCACAATCTACAGTCAATCCTTGAGACTTGTGAATAGTTACAGCATATGCTAGCGAAAACGGAAACTGCTTCCTACGTACATATAAGTCTTTCACAAGCATGAAACGAACTGAACAACGACAAATGCCTTTAACTTCTTCTATCTGATCAAATTTTATTTTTAAACATTCAATTCCATCTTTTTTCTGATAATTAATAAAACCCACAACTCTTCCCATAGCTCCATTAACTAAACCTTTTTCAACATCCAAATTTCTCCTTAAAAATACTCTACAGTTCATGCAAACATATAGATTTTTTTCTAATCCAGCTGTTTTGGAAATGTTCTTCTCTAGTGAATCCAATTTATTTTTCAGTGTGCCTGTTAATGTGATAGTAATTCTTCCATCCTCAATTTTGTCCACTGCTTCCAATTTCCTGATATCTTCCTTTTCCAATTTTAAAAGCTCCTCATTGAATATTGAGCATTCACGTAGAGTTGGCATTAAGCAGATGACACTTTTCTTTTCTGCAATGTTCTTGTATATCTTCTCTGCAACTATTTCTTCCTTTGGAAATAAATTATGTAGCAGCCGACTCTGTAATGCTTTTTTGCCAACTTCTGTGAGTAGTCCAATCCTGATATCTTTCAGAATACTTCCATATTCTTCATCGTTTGCTTGCCTCATATTAGCAGTAAGTTCCTTGTACTCAAAGAAGGACCAAATATTTGCATTACCGATGCTTCCCAATGACTTCTTCGTGTCTTCATGTGTCACAGTATTAAACACTGGTTGTCCTTTAACTGGAGTAAGCTGTAGAAGATCCCCAAAAACTATGACATGTTTTCCACCAAATAACACGTCATAGTCTGTCCTTAGAATTTGCTGCATTCTTAAATGCACAAAGGCAAGCATTAAGTTTGATACCATGCTCACCTCATCAATAATGAGAACTTGCATCTTCTTCAATACTCTTGAAACTTCCAAGCATGCTTCTCCAGTTAGCTTGTTGTATTGTATTTTGTTCTCATGCTCCACTGGTAACATTAGCAAACGATGTAAAGTGATTCCTTTTATGTTATATGCTGCTAACCCAGTTGGAGCAGTAACCACACAAGACAAAGTAGAATCCGTTTTTTGCTGTAGGTAGCTTCTGATGACTTTTATAAGGAAACTTTTTCCAGTTCCAGCTTGTCCGCTTACATACATCCTGATTGGATGAAATGATGTGCATGAGCACTCTTTTTTTTCATGTAGAAATCCGTGATCAATTTTGTTTCTGATCTCTTCATAAATTTGTTGCTGCTCTTCGTTCAGTTGTCTTTCCAAATTTTGTAAGTCTATAAATTCTTCTTGAGCTTGATTCATAGCTGTTTCCACTTCATTCATGGCTATTGATGCTTCATTTTCAACGATTGGTTGTCCTAGGGGATCTTGACTGAGTGTTCCTGAACTTTGGCTGTCCTGAGAACTGTCTCTAGCTACTTCTGCTGCAATTGTAGTTTCCTGTTCAATTTCTTCATTTAACATTTGCAGATAAGTTGTGAATGTATTGCATTGTATGCTGTCTTTGCAAGCATTAAAGGAATCTTCATAGCTTTGAAATTCTCCCAGTAGTTCGTCCTCTGAACGCCATGGTTTAAACAGCTGTAAAAGAGCCAAGTAGTAAAATTCCTTTTTGTCAGTAGTGTCGCAACTCAGCTACCGGTGATTTATCAAACTTCCTTTTGTTTGCTTCACCAAACATCCTTCCTCACCAATGACTTTATATTTTCCATTTTTGATGTCTTCTGCGGCTTTCCGTGAATAAATGTAGTTCTGCAGCACTTCATAGAGACACATGTTCTCCAGATGTTGACTTCTCTTAGGATAATATGTGTCCAACATGTTTGATTTCAAAATATCTGTACTTTCTGGGTCATTCTCGGCCAAATATTCAATTTCTCCAACAGATTTCAGTACCTGATTTCTCATTGCTGCAAGGCCTAAACTTGCCCAAATTATTCTTCGTGATTTCGAGTAGAGACTTGCAGAAGATAACCTATCTGAACATTCGTAGGATCCAATTTCTCGATGCGATAACATCTTTAAACTGAAACTGTACAGCTTCTTACTGACAGTCTTCTCGTGAGAAATCTCTTCCCACATTTCTTTCAATTCAGTTTTTTTCTGATTTAGTAATGTAAGACGTTACGTATCGAGCAACAGCAATGGAATTGTCAGCTACATACTGTATATCCATGTTAGCATTCCACATGGATAAAATGACTGGGTTGTAGTCATTTATATTTTTTGATTCTTCTTTTCTTTTTAGGTTGTAGGTATTCTTAGGTGATTTTCTTGTGATAGTATGTCTCACAGATGACATAAAACTGTTTACTCTTCCATTTGAAAGAACAGGTCTAGGAAATCCAAATCGACATTTAGTGTAGTATTTTTCTTTGCTCTTGTATTTCCGTCGACAGTATTTTCCACACCGATGACTTTGGAAACGTAAAACTTGCTCCTTTAACTTTTTCTCTTCTGTGCTTTTTGGTATAGCACATGTTGCATATTCTTCAATGTAAGATAACACTGCTTCATCAGCATCTGTTCCAAACTTTGGGGCATCCTTGATCCACAACAGCATATGAATATGAGGAGCACCTCTTGCCTGGTACTCTTTTCTCCAAAAGAAATCCACTACTTCTCCGAGAGGTGGATTTTTTTTATTGCAGATGAAGGACATCATAGCCTCAAATCTGTGATTGAAATATATGCAAACATTTACCGGATCCAATGAGCACAGTTCTCCTGCTGTCTTGTATTCGATGTTTTTAATGTTTGAATTTGCCTCTCGTAGAAAATCCAGTAAATCATCCCAAGCGTACTCAGCACAGCTTAGGGTAAGGAACCATGTTGGTGTTCCTAAATTCCGTAACATGCATTTTAATTCACCATGGCGTCGGTACCAATATTCATTTGTCCCACGCTGACAAGCCATCAGATTAATCAGTTGTGTTTCCAAATGATCATCTCGGTGCTGCACTTTCTCCATAAAATCCTTAGCAGACACATTTTGTAAATGTACTCCACTTTTTAAAATGTGATTTACTGCATAAGACAGTGCAGACAAGTCGCTTTCAAATAAAAGATGGAACAAATAAGGAATACTTTGTCGAAATCTGGGATCTTCAGCATATAGTCTTGTAGTCCGATACTCAGAAGCTGGAATCTGTTCTGGACGTTCATCGTATCGTCCTCCTTTTCCTTTAGGAAACAGCTGGGGAAAACATCGAGCTTCCAAGCTCTCCTCCCATACACTCACGGGAGTTCCTTTTGCTTTCTTCATCTGAAACAGATCAATATTGTCTCCCATAACTTCTTTTGAATGAAGAGGATGTATGCTAAAATGTTCATAAATTTCTTCTTCCTTTGACTTGTCCACTTTTTCAATTTGTCCAGTTGATGTTTCTGTGTCTTCTTGTAAATCTTCTTCTTCTTCTTCTATATAAATTGATTCATACCATTTGTTATTCCTTTTCAAATACAAATTTGCTCTTTGTACTTTCCGTACATCTACCAGCTCCTGCCAAATCTTCTTATTCTTTGTAGGTACACCGTTAACCAGAATAACTAATGGTTCAGTTTCCAAAGTATCCGCATCAATAGTTTCCATATTTTTTTTCAAATCCAAGGGCAAATACACCACTCTACCTTTTAAACCTCTCAGTAAATCTGACGGAGGTAATTTACCAGTTTTGGGCTCCATACGTACTATGGTCTGGAACGGATGAACACATTGAATAAGTATAGACTCATATGTATTTAATTCAGAAAGTTCAGCAGGAATAGCATCCAATTCTAAATTATTATGTACAGCTCTGGTCGGCATTCTATTTTCCTCTAACTTGTTGTAACAGTATTTACAAATACGCTGATCTTCACCCAATTCAAAACAATTTTCTAGAAATATATATGTGGCAAAATCTTTCCACTTATAATTATCTTCATTTTCACTCTTTCTGTAAAGATCAACATTTCTAGTTTGTTTTCTATAATGAGTTCTGCGGCAACAAATACAAGTAATATTTGGTCTTTCATTAGAGATTTTTTCAAATTTTGTTATGTGATCATTAAATGTCTTACTTACAGAGGGTTCTACATTCTCTTCCACTTCTTCCTCATTTACTGTGTCCTTTTCTGCACTGTTTTGTTCAGGACCAAAGTAACAAAACTGAATTTCATCAACAACCTTCTCTACATCTGATACCGATCCACGGAACAGAGCCCTATTCAATTCATCTAACTTTATTGCTGGACTTTTAGCAAAATACAACCGTCTCACAAACTTTCTCATTTCAGTATGATGAACAGCCAGCATCCTAAAATGATGGAAAACACTATTACACACTTTTCTAGATAGACAAGCCAGAGAATGACCCTGCAAACCAGTATTCTCTCTCACTCTGCATGGATCTAGACTTTGAAGCACCTTAATCTTCTGTTTTACACTTTTTTTACTATATTCTCTAAGAAACTCACGAAATTTATCAATAGATTCCTGACGCACAGTGCAAATACTACTACAATTCCAAGTGTACACTGGGGCTTTAGGACGTCTCCCCATAGCCTCATCCGCCATCACTTGTACCTCATCTCTTGGAACCATTCTCTCCTTCTCCATTATGCAACCATTTTTCACTTCATAAGCACGACCTCTGGTGTCAACTGCATGCAGCAAACTATTACTTTGAAAATAACTCTCTTCATTAAAAAAAGGTTCACTACTTGAACTATGCATCCATTTTCCTAAAAACACTTTACAAAAGTTTGTTCTGTTCACTACTCTTTTCCTTTTGCTTTGTGATTTCAGTACATTAACCATTTTATCTAATGTACGCATCCTATTCAAAATTAAAATGAATAGTTTCCTTTTTAATTCTAATGCCTTTGCTGCAATGGCTTCAATTTCTTTTTTTCTCTTGTAATATTTTGCCTTTTGCTTATATTTCTTCACATCCTTTATCAAATTGGACATAACTCTTCTCTGAAACATTTTTCTACGTATCTCTTTAAACGCTGTTTTTCTGTTTAAGTTAATCTTTGTTGTTGCAGAAGGTATATTTGCATTAACTAAATTCTCAATTTTTTCCTGTTTATTTCTATTGAAAACATTCTTTCCAGTACAGACATTTTGTACATTTTTCCTTTTTTTGAAGATGTTCTTTAAAAAATCTTTTGTCTGCTTACCATAAGATTTGTTCTTTTTCCCAACATGAGCATCTCCAACTAACTTAGGTCCTCCAGTTGTCTTCAAATATAGTTTTTTTTTGTGGTCTTTCGTTACTCTGGATTTTGTAGGCATCTTAAATTTTGTTCACTGCACTTCAGCAATACCTGAAAAAAACTAAAAAAAAATTCCTTTATTTTATTTAAATATATTACTACATTTTTGATGATCTTTTCAAATCTTAAAATACTATAAACCCCTTTCCTAGAAGTGAAAATCACAATAACACCATCACAAATTAAATATCTAAAAACAATTCCTGTGTGCACACAGAGTCATGGTTTGAAATTAGGCAGAAAACGAAATTTCTTTGCCAATTGCAAAGCATACTTTCTACTACTTTTTTGGCAAGTGATAAGTACTTTTACAGTCTGACACATTTTGAATCCACTTTTCAGATTATGAAAACAGCACATGTCCAAACAGCTTTTTCAGACCAGCAACATGTGTAACCTGGGTGACTGACTACACTCCAGCAAGGGCAACCAGCCTTAGTGATGCTGAATGTATTTGCATTACTGATTAAAACCTCAAACCCCACTCGGTTGTGAATACTGTGCTTGATTCCACAGGATAAGCAGCTGGTTGTGTGCTAAGAGTCTGCTTCTGCATAAAAAAATAACACCCCCTTTCCATCTATTGCAAATGTAAAATCACCAGAGCAATACCAAACACCTTTCTGAGACCAGCAACATGTGTAACCTGGGTGACTGACTACACTCCAGCAAGGGCAACCAGCCTTACTGATGCTGAATGTATTTGCATTACTGACTGAAACCTCAAACCCCACTCGGTTGTGAATACTGTGCATGATTCCACAGGATAACCAGCTGGCTGTGTGCTAAGAGTCTGCTTCTGCATACAAAAAAATGGCTCCCCCTTTCCATCTAATACAAATGTAAAATCACCAGAGCAATACGCAATAAATCTCTGCCTGTAATTCCTATTTACACACAGAGTCATGTTTTCACATTAGTCACAAAACGAAATTTCTTTGCCAATTTGAAAGCACACTTACTACTCTTTTTTTGGCAAGTGATAAACACTTTTACAGACTGACACATTATGAATCCACTTTTCAGATTCTTAAAAAAGCACATGTCCAAACAGCTTTTTCAGACCAGCAACATGTGTAACCTGGGTGACTGAGTACACTCCAGCAAGGGCAACCAGCCTTAGTGATGCTGAATGTATTTGCATTACTGATTAAAACCTCAAACCCCACTCGGTTGTGAATACTGTGCTTGATTCCACAGGATAAGGAGCTGGTTGTGTGCTAAGAGTCTGCTTCTGCATAAAAAAATAACACCCCCTTTCCATCTATTGCAAATGTAAAATCACCAGAGCAATACCAAACACCTTTCTGAGACCAGCAACATGTGTAACCTGGGTGACTGACTACACTCCAGCAAGGGCAACCAGCCTTACTGATGCTGAATGTATTTGCATTACTGACTGAAACCTCAAACCCCACTCGGTTGTGAATACTGTGCATGATTCCACAGGATAACCAGCTGGCTGTGTGCTAAGAGTCTGCTTCTGCATACAAAAAAATGGCTCCCCCTTTCCATCTAATACAAATGTAAAATCACCAGAGCAATACGCAATAAATCTCTGCCTGTAATTCCTATTTACACACAGAGTCATGTTTTCACATTAGTCACAAAACGAAATTTCTTTGCCAATTTGAAAGCACACTTACTACTCTTTTTTTTGGCAAGTGATAAACACTTTTACAGACTGACACATTATGAATCCACTTTTCAGATTCTTAAAAAAGCACATGTCCAAACAGCTTTTTCAGACCAGCAACATGTGTAACCTGGGTGACTGAGTACACTCCAGCAAGGGCAACCAGCCTTAGTGATGCTGAATGCATTTGCATTACTGATTAAAACCTCAAACCCCACTCGGTTGTGAATACTGTGCTTGATTCCACAGGATAAGCAGCTGGTTGTGTGCTAAGAGTCTGCTTCTGCATAAAAAAATAACACCCCCTTTCCATCTATTGCAAATGTAAAATCACCAGAGCAATACCAAACACCTTTCTGAGACCAGCAACATGTGTAACCTGGGTGACTGACTACACTCCAGCAAGGGCAACCAGCCTTACTGATGCTGAATGTATTTGCATTACTGACTGAAACCTCAAACCCCACTCGGTTGTGAATACTGTGCATGATTCCACAGGATAACCAGCTGGCTGTGTGCTAAGAGTCTGCTTCTGCATACAAAAAAATGGCTCCCCCTTTCCATCTAATACAAATGTAAAATCACCAGAGCAATACGCAATAAATCTCTGCCTGTAATTCCTATTTACACACAGAGTCATGTTTTCACATTAGTCACAAAACGAAATTTCTTTGCCAATTTGAAAGCACACTTACTACTCTTTTTTTTGGCAAGTGATAAACACTTTTACAGACTGACACATTATGAATCCACTTTTCAGATTCTTAAAAAAGCACATGTCCAAACAGCTTTTTCAGACCAGCAACATGTGTAACCTGGGTGACTGAGTACACTCCAGCAAGGGCAACCAGCCTTAGTGATGCTGAATGTATTTGCATTACTGATTAAAACCTCAAACCCCACTCGGTTGTGAATACTGTGCTTGATTCCACAGGATAAGCAGCTGGTTGTGTGCTAAGAGTCTGCTTCTGCATAAAAAAATAACACCCCCTTTCCATCTATTGCAAATGTAAAATCACCAGAGCAATACCAAACACCTTTCTGAGACCAGCAACATGTGTAACCTGGGTGACTGACTACACTCCAGCAAGGGCAACCAGCCTTAGTGATGCTGAATGTATTTGCATTACTGACTGAAACCTCAAACCCTACTCGGTTGTGAATACTGTGCATGATTCCACAGGATAAGCAGCTGGCTGTGTGCTAAGAGTCTGCTTCTGCATACAAAAAAGTGGCTCCCCCTTTACATCTAATGCAAATGTAAAATCACCAGAGCAATACGCAATAAATCTCTGCCTGTAATTCCTATTTGCACACAGAGTCATGTTTTCACATTAGTCACAAAACGAAATTTCTTTGCCAATTTGAAAGCACACTTACTACTCTTTTTTTTGGCAAGTGATAAACACTTTTACAGACTGACACATTATGAATCCACTTTTCAGATTCTTAAAAAAGCACATGTCCAAACAGCTTTTTCAGACCAGCAACATGTGTAACCTGGGTGACTGAGTACACTCCAGCAAGGGCAACCAGCCTTAGTGATGCTGAATGCATTTGCATTACTGATTAAAACCTCAAACCCCACTCGGTTGTGAATACTGTGCTTGATTCCACAGGATAAGCAGCTGGTTGTGTGCTAAGAGTCTGCTTCTGCATAAAAAAATAACACCCCCTTTCCATCTATTGCAAATGTAAAATCACCAGAGCAATACCAAACACCTTTCTGAGACCAGCAACATGTGTAACCTGGGTGACTGACTACACTCCAGCAAGGGCAACCAGCCTTACTGATGCTGAATGTATTTGCATTACTGACTGAAACCTCAAACCCCACTCGGTTGTGAATACTGTGCATGATTCCACAGGATAACCAGCTGGCTGTGTGCTAAGAGTCTGCTTCTGCATACAAAAAAATGGCTCCCCCTTTCCATCTAATACAAATGTAAAATCACCAGAGCAATACGCAATAAATCTCTGCCTGTAATTCCTATTTACACACAGAGTCATGTTTTCACATTAGTCACAAAACGAAATTTCTTTGCCAATTTGAAAGCACACTTACTACTCTTTTTTTTGGCAAGTGATAAACACTTTTACAGACTGACACATTATGAATCCACTTTTCAGATTCTTAAAAAAGCACATGTCCAAACAGCTTTTTCAGACCAGCAACATGTGTAACCTGGGTGACTGAGTACACTCCAGCAAGGGCAACCAGCCTTAGTGATGCTGAATGTATTTGCATTACTGATTAAAACCTCAAACCCCACTCGGTTGTGAATACTGTGCTTGATTCCACAGGATAAGGAGCTGGTTGTGTGCTAAGAGTCTGCTTCTGCATAAAAAAATAACACCCCCTTTCCATCTATTGCAAATGTAAAATCACCAGAGCAATACCAAACACCTTTCTGAGACCAGCAACATGTGTAACCTGGGTGACTGACTACACTCCAGCAAGGGCAACCAGCCTTACTGATGCTGAATGTATTTGCATTACTGACTGAAACCTCAAACCCCACTCGGTTGTGAATACTGTGCATGATTCCACAGGATAACCAGCTGGCTGTGTGCTAAGAGTCTGCTTCTGCATACAAAAAAATGGCTCCCCCTTTCCATCTAATACAAATGTAAAATCACCAGAGCAATACGCAATAAATCTCTGCCTGTAATTCCTATTTACACACAGAGTCATGTTTTCACATTAGTCACAAAACGAAATTTCTTTGCCAATTTGAAAGCACACTTACTACTCTTTTTTTTGGCAAGTGATAAACACTTTTACAGACTGACACATTATGAATCCACTTTTCAGATTCTTAAAAAAGCACATGTCCAAACAGCTTTTTCAGACCAGCAACATGTGTAACCTGGGTGACTGAGTACACTCCAGCAAGGGCAACCAGCCTTAGTGATGCTGAATGTATTTGCATTACTGATTAAAACCTCAAACCCCACTCGGTTGTGAATACTGTGCTTGATTCCACAGGATAAGCAGCTGGTTGTGTGCTAAGAGTCTGCTTCTGCATAAAAAAATAACACCCCCTTTCCATCTATTGCAAATGTAAAATCACCAGAGCAATACCAAACACCTTTCTGAGACCAGCAACATGTGTAACCTGGGTGACTGACTACACTCCAGCAAGGGCAACCAGCCTTAGTGATGCTGAATGTATTTGCATTACTGACTGAAACCTCAAACCCTACTCGGTTGTGAATACTGTGCATGATTCCACAGGATAAGCAGCTGGCTGTGTGCTAAGAGTCTGCTTCTGCATACAAAAAAGTGGCTCCCCCTTTACATCTAATGCAAATGTAAAATCACCAGAGCAATACGCAATAAATCTCTGCCTGTAATTCCTATTTGCACACAGAGTCATGTTTTCACATTAGTCACAAAACGAAATTTCTTTGCCAATTTGAAAGCACACTTACTACTCTTTTTTTTGGCAAGTGATAAACACTTTTACAGACTGACACATTATGAATCCACTTTTCAGATTCTGATAAAAGCACATGTCCAAACTGCTTTTTCAGACCAGCACCATGTGTAACCTGGGTGACTGACTACACTCCAGCAAGGGCAACCAGCCTTACTGATGCTGAATGTATTTGCATTACTGACTGAAACCTCAAACCCCAGTCGGTTGTGAATACTGTGCATGATTCCACAGGATAACCAGCTGGCTGTGTGCTAATAGTCTGATTCTGCATACAAAAAAATGACTCCCCCTTTCCATCTAATGCAAATGTAAAATCACCAGAGCAATACGCAATAAATCTCTGCCTGTAATTCCTATTTGCACACAGAGTCATGTTTTCACATTAGTCACAAAACGAAATTTATTTGCCAATTTGAAAGCACACTTACTACTCTTTTTTTTGGCAAGTGATAAACACTTTTACAGACTGACATATTTTGAATCCACTTTTCAGATTCTTAAAAAAGCACATGTACAAACTGCTTTTTCAGACCAGCACCATGTGTAACCTGGGTGACTGACTACACTCCAGCAAGGGCAACCAGCCTTAGTGATGCTGAATGTATTTGCATTACTGACTGAAACCTCAAACCCCAGTCGGTTGTGAATACTGTGCATGATTCCACAGGATAACCAGCTGGCTGTGTGCTAATAGTCTGCTTCTGCATACAAAAAAATGGCTCCCCCTTTCCATCTAATACAAATGTAAAATCACCAGAGCAATACGCAATAAATCTCTCCCTGTAATTCCTATTTACACACAGAGTCATGTTTTCACATTAGTCACAAAACGAAATTTCTTTGCCAATTTGAAAGCACACTTACTACTCTTTTTTTTGACAAGTGATAAACACTTTTACAGACTGACACATTATGAATCCACTTTTCAGATTCTGATAAAAGCACATGTCCAAACTGCTTTTTCAGACCAGCACCATGTGTAACCTGGGTGACTGACTACACTCCAGCAAGGGCAACCAGCCTTACTGATGCTGAATGTATTTGCATTACTGACTGAAACCTCAAACCCCACTCGGTTGTGAATACTGTGCATGATTCCACAGGATAAGCAGCTGGCTGTGTGCTAAGAGTCTGCTTCTGCATACAAAAAAATGGCTCCCCCTTTACATCTAATGCAAATGTAAAATCACCAGAGCAATACGCAATAAATCTCTGCCTGTAATTCCTATTTACACACAGAGTCATGTTTTCACATTAGTCACAAAACGAAATTTCTTTGCCAATTTGAAAGCACACTTACTACTCTTTTTTTTGGCAAGTGATAAACACTTTTACAGACTGACACATTATGAATCCACTTTTCAGATTCTGATAAAAGCACATGTCCAAACTGCTTTTTCAGAGCAGCACCATGTGTAACCTGGGTGACTGACTACACTCCAACAAGGGCAACCAGCCTTACTGATGCTGAATGTATTTGCATTACTGACTGAAACCTCAAACCCCACTCTTTTGTGAATACTGTGCATGATTCCACAGGATAAGCAGCTGGCTGTGTGCTAAGAGTCTGCTTCTGCATACAAAAAAATGACTCCCCCTTTCCATCTAATGCAAATGTAAAATCACCAGAGCAATACGCAATAAATCTCTGCCTGTAATTCCTATTTGCACACAGAGTCATATTTTCACATTAGTCACAAAACGAAATTTCTTTGCCAATTTGAAAGCACACTTACTACTCTTTTTTTTGGCAAGTGATAAACACTTTTACAGACTGACATATTTTGAATCCACTTTTCAGATTCTTAAAAAAGCACATGTACAAACTGCTTTTTCAGACCAGCACCATGTGTAACCTGGGTGACTGACTACACTCCAGCAAGGGCAAGCAGCCTTAGTGATGCTGAATGTATTTGCATTACTGACTGAAACCTCAAACCCCACTCGGTTGTAAATACTATGCATGATTCCACAGGATAAGCAGCTGGCTGTGTGCTAAGAGTCTGCTTCTGCATACAAAAAAGTGGCTCCCCCTTTACATCTAATGCAAATGTAAAATCACCAGAGCAATACGCAATAAATCTCTGCCTGTAATTCCTATTTGCACACAGAGTCATGTTTTCACATTAGTCACAAAACAAAATTTCTTTGCCAATTTGAAAGCACACTTACTACTCTTTTTTTTGGCAAGTGATAAACACTTTTACAGACTGACACATTATGAATCCACTTTTCAGATTCTGATAAAAGCACATGTCCAAACTGCTTTTTCAGACCAGCACCATGTGTAACCTGGGTAACTGACTACACTCCAGCAAGGGCAACCAGCCTTACTGATGCTGAATGTATTTGCATTACTGACTGAAACCTCAAACCCTTAAAGTATTCCTTATTTTTACCAGTACACCTTAAATTTTCGTGAAAACATAGTCCATATTATTTTACATGTTCCTCACATTTAAATTTCTCCCAAAACAGAAAATAATAAACACAACTTCAACAAAAGGAATTCCAATTCTATTATTCATTTCTTAATTTACCATATACATCCCCTCTCAAACTCTAAACTCACCTTTAAAATTAGTTAATTGTAAAAGAAATGTGGCACTCAAACAGCAGATTATCAGAGCCAGGATCTCTGTTCTCTACACCTCTCTCCTCTCAGCAGAACCAGATAATGGCAAAGTTTCCCTCTATTTTTCCACACATATACATGTAAGTTTCAAATCTCAGTGCTTCCCCCTTTTTTTCAAATGTAATCACACATTTCTATTGGTTGAAAACCAACCCTTTTCCAAAAGTACCCTTCCCCCAACTTGACTTCTGCCTAGTACCCTTCCCCCAACTTGACTTCTGCCTGCTACCATAGCAACAGCTCATGGAACACTGCTGTGTGGAGTCAGGTCAGAAGTTCACCAAACAATGTTTCATTTCCAAAGAGCAGGAGTGCTTGACTTTTCAAACCTAACAGCAAATCCATAGTACTGTTCTTTGGTAACACATTTTTCTGTACCAATACAAAACATGCTTCTATAAATTTACACATACAGCCTAGTTTTTATTCTAGAATGGTATGAAACAGCCAATCAGTTATTTTTTTTATAAAAAAAAAATATGTATGCCTCCATTTCCAAACTGTCTTTCATTTCTTTTTACCATTCTACTGAATTACACCTCCTGAGTGCATCCAGTTCTCCTTTGAAGATGTTCACAGTGTGGATTGTAGGGCACAGCTATGTCTTCTGGAGTGAAAAGTATGCAGAGAAAACAGATATGGTGAGAGACCTTGCTTTACCAAATGTAGACATTAAATGGATTGGTCAGAGAGGGTTAAAGTGGCACCAATTGATGCCATTGGTGAAATCCTTCATGCAAATCCAACACCCTGACCTCATAATAGTGCACTGTGGTGGCAATGACCTAGGCACTTTGACTGGGGTAGGTCTGGAAATGCTTATGAAGGAGACCTTTGCACAACTGTTTTCACTTTTCCCTAAAACTGCCTTTGTGTTTTCTAACATATGCCAAAGGCAAAAATGGAACTGGTCCAATCATTTCTGTCCACAGATTGACAAAGCAAGAAAGCACGTCAACAAATCTGTTTCTGCTTTCCTCCGAGACTATGGTATGGGTTCCATTTACCACAACAACTTGCGTTACGACATGCAAGACATTTATAGAGGAGATGGTGTGCACTTCAATGATGAAGGGAACAGAGTCTTCCTCTTGAACCTTAGACTCTGCATCGGTACTTACTTGTAGGTACCACTAAAAAATCACTTCATAAACACAACGGCTCTTTTTAGAGCCCCCTAATATCTAAACACTTAAATCTGAATTTTATTTTTATTTTTTATTTTTTTTACCGTACGCGTACGGTGAGCTTACCGTACGCGTACCCCGCGATTTTTTTTTAAAAATTAATAAATGTTTTTTTTGTACTTTTCTGTCCTTCTTTGACCCCCTTTCAAATGTTAGGGGGTCTGTAACTCTCCTCCTTGCCCCCTTTTCAAGTTATCACCCTTTTTTTTCTGTGTGAAACACACAAAATGGCGGCCGCCGCTTCCTGGTTTCGACCGATTCGAATGTTTACTAAGATCTAACAGCCAATCAGAATCGCGCTCGTGCACGTCACCGTACGCGTACGGTAAGCTCACCGTAAGCGCACGGTAAGCGCACCGTAAGCTGTCACAGATATATATATTGATTTAAATGCTATTTTCTCAGAATCTACTGAACAGATTTACACCAAACCTACAAAAGGCACTTCCTTGACCTGAGGACTACCTCTCTGCCAAATTTCAAGTAATTCTGTTCAGCCGTTCGGGCTGTAGCTGTGTCTAAAGGTCCTATGGAAAAATGCATGGGAAAAACGCGTTTTGGGACCCCCCTTTTATCTCAGCCCCCGCTTGACGAATCCCCCCGAGACTTTCAGGGTAGGAGCGGAGCGTAGCGCCCCACCTATTTTGAAAAATTCGCGAGGATTCGCCGACCGGCGCCAAAGTTATTCAAAATAGAATGTTGCGGATTTCCTATGGAAACGTGGTCCTAACTATAACTACCTACTGGCGACCGCCAGTAGGTAATATATATATATATATATATATATATATATATATATATTATCTACTGGCGGTCGCCAGCAGATAGTTGTAGTTAGGACCGTGTTTCCATAGGAAATCTGAAAATTCTATTCTGAATAACTTTGGCGCCGGTTGACGGATCCTCGCGAAATTTTTAAAACTAATGGGGCGAACCGCTCAGCTCCTACCCTGGAAGTCTCGGGGTGATTCGTCAAGCGGGGACTGAGATAAAAGGGGGGTCCCAAAACGAGTTTTCCCCATGCATTTTCCCATAGGACCTTTAGTCGAAGGTACAGCCCGAACGGCTGAACAGAATTACTTGAAATTTGGCAAAGAGGTAGTCCTCAGGTCAGGGATGTGCCTTTTGAATATATGGTGTCAATCTGTTCAGTAGTTCCTGAGAAAATTGCAGTTAAAAGTACATAAATATCTATTGGCGCGCACCGTGCGCGCACCGTGGCGCACCATAACGTGCGCGAGCGTAATTCTGATTGGTGGTTACATGTCAGTCAACATTCGAATCGGTCGAAATCAGGAAGTGTTGTCCGCCATTTTGTGTGTGACAGTGAAAAAGAAAGGTGGAGAACGTGAAAAGGGGGCAGGGTCAGAGTTCCTGACCCCTTAGCTTTTGTCAGGGGGTCCCTGAAGGACCATGAAGAGAGAATTTTATTTTTTTTTTTCTTAAAAAAATCGCGGGGTGCGCGCACAGTGCGCGCACGGCGGAAAAAAAATCATTAAAAAAATAGAATTAAAAATCAAATTTAAGTGTTTAGATGTTAGGTAGCTCTAAAAGAGCCGTTGTGTTAATTGAGGAACAGAGGAACAAGAAAATGACAAAATTTGTAGGGTGCCGCACGTGTGCTGCTGTATCTTGCTCTCTATTAGGGGAATGCTGGTGTCCCCATAAGAGAGAAGAGCATTGCACGCATTGCACCGTATATGCACCCTCTTAAACAGAGGGTGTATATCCAGAGGAACAGAAGCAGGTGAAGCTGCCGCCCCAGATGAAGTGCTCGGCTGAGCTGCCAATGATGTGCTCGGCTGAGCTGCCAATGATGTGCTCGGCTGAGCTACTGGAGGGTTTTCTCTAGCAGCTCGAGCATAAGCCACAGGATGCACATCTCTAACATGCCTGATCATAGTGAAGATACTAAAAGAGGATTTCTTTTTAGGATCTCGTCTTGATAAGACACCATTATAAATAGTGCAGGTGACTTTTGGAGCATTCACCTTCTTCTGCCCCTCTGGAAAAGTGAAAAATTGACATATAAAAGAGTTTTTCTGTTTCCTCTGTCTCTGTGGCACAAGGGTCTCCTGCTCACTCCCAGAAGATGACTGCTGCTCTGCCATTCTCAAGTACTGGAGTACTGGAAAAGCTGCTCAGCTCCTTCTCCCAGGGAATCAGAAGTAATAATGAGGGGAGTGGGTGTGGTGTTGGAAGTTTCTGGAACTGAAACTACTATAAACCAATGAAAAGTGTTGTTTCTAAATCACATGACCTGAAACTACTATAAACCAATGAAAAGTGTTGTTTCTAAATCACATGACTTGCCGTGCGCGCACCGTGCACGCACAGAGTACGCACGCGCGCATGCGCGTACGCGCACGGAGCACGCACGCATGCGCGTATGCGCACGGAGCATGCACGCATGCGCGTACAGAGCACGTATTACATCACTCATGACATGGTCAGTAACATCACTCATGACATCACTGATGACATCTCAAATGACATCACTGATGACATCACTGATGACGTCATCCATGTGATAAATTACCACATCTTCTCACACCCTAATATAACCTTGGATACACCGACTCAAAATTTAAGAGTTCCATTCTCAAAACCATACATACTGCAATACCAATAACTACATACCCACTTATTAACTCTTAGGTCTACATACACCTCCACTCATTCACCTGTACAGTCACTCATACTTACAGTCACTCCATACAAAACTATCATATACATTTATACACCTATATAGACGCTCACACACTACCAATCATCCATAGAGGTACTCTCACACCTACTCAGTCATGCAAATAATCACACTCCCATTTACTCACCTATGCGGGTATACACACTCAAGTTCACTTACTCATAAAAATAGTATCACATTCTTACGCTCTTATAGAATTATTGATACAAGCACACACTCATCCATACAGTCACTCTCACAATCACACACTCTCACATCTACCCACTTATATACTCTTACATGCATATATACTGCCTTTCACATATGTAGTTAGTCACAAATGTACCACTGAGATATACATTCAATCCCTAACACACCCATACATACACTCACTCAACGATACAGTCCATCACAGATGCACTTTTAAAACCATGCACCCATAGAATCACCCACTCACACATCTATGCATAGAGTCACACACACCCTACCCACACAAACACTCAGGAACCCATACAGATACTGAGACAAGCAATCAATAACTCATATAGACACTTATATAGGTATTCACAAAACCATGCCACCACTTATACACCAACATACAGACACATACAAACATTTACACAGTTTAGTCACTAGTCTGCAGTAAGATACATTAATGACTCACTTATAGAGTCAGTTACGCACCACAGAAAATCATCCATTTACACACTTGTACACCCACTCATTCTTCAACAGAGCTTTCCCTATATATATTAAACATATTAAAATTGTTCAGAAAAACATACTCAATGGATGATGTCATCAGTGATGTCATCAGTGATGTCATCAGTGATGTCATTTGAGATGTCATCAGTGATGTCATGAGTGATGTCACTGACCATGTCAGAAGTGATGTAATATGTGACGTCATCAGCAGTAGATTGCGGGCGCGCGAGTTATAGTTAGCTGAACTAACTATAACGGGGGAATTTCATTGTTTTTTTACGAGTTTAATGTCCAGCTAACTATAACGTGTGGTTTTTTCAGTGAATATATATATATATATATATTCACTGAAAAAACCATAGGTTTCAGGGACGTTATAGTTACAAATTAGCATTTAAAAAACCTTTGAAATTCACTGAAAAAACCACAGGTTTCAGGGACGTTATAGTTAGTTGGACATTTCCCTCATACAAAACCATAGAAATTCCGCCGTTATAGTTAGTTGAGCTAACTATAACTCACGCCCCCACAATGCACTGCTGACGACATTACATATTACATCATTCATGACATGGTCAGTGATATCACTGATGACATCACTGATGACATCTCAAATGACATCACTGATGACATCATCCAGTGAATGTGTTTTTCCTTAAAATTTAAATATGTACTATATAACTACCAAGCTGTATTGAAGAACGAGTGGATGTATATGTGTCTGGATGGAGGATTTAGTAGGTGTGTGACTCACTGTTTAAGTGAGTGATTAAATGTGTCTTACTGAATACATGGGTTAGTGACTAAACTGTGTGAATGTCTGTATCAGTCTGTCTGTTGTTGTGTAACCTGCTGCATCAGTTGGTCAGTAGCTCCACGGGTGTCTATATGAGTTATTGATTAGTTGCCTGGGCAAATGTATGGGAGACTGAGTGTGTGTGTGGTTGGGTGGGGTGTGTATGACTCTGTGCATAGATATGTGAGTGGTTGATTGACTGGGTGTATGACTTTAAGAGTGCATGTGGAAACAGTTCTATGGGTGAGTGAGTGTGTGTATGGATGTGTTGGTGAGTGACTGGATGTCTCAGTGGTAGATGTGAGTGTCTGTATAGGTGTATAAGTACATATGATAGTGTTGTATTGATCTGTGACTACATGTATGAATGGTTGTATGGCTGAATGAGTGCATGTGTCTGTAGACCTAGGAATTAGTGAGTGTGTTTGTAGTAACTGATATTGGTGTGTCGATGGTTTTGAAAATAGTAGTCTGCATTTTACAGGGGGTGTATCAAAGGTTATATTAGGGTGTGAGGAGGTGCATCAGATTGTCACGTGGATGATGTCATCAGTGATGTCATCAGTGATGTCATTTGAGATGTCATCAGTGATGTCACTGACCATGTCATGAATGATGTAATATGTGACGTCATCAGCAGTGCATTGCGGGGGCACGAGTTATAGTTAGCTCTACTACCTATAATGGCGGACTTTCTATGGTTTTGTATGAGTGAAATATCCAACTAACTATAACGTCCCTGAAACCTATGGTTTTTTCAGTGAATTTTAAAGGTTTTTTAAATGCTAATTTGTAACTATAATGTCCCTGAAACCTATGGTTTTTTCAGTGAATATATATATATATTATCTACTGGAAGTCGCCAGTAGATAGTTATAGGTAGGACCGTGTTTCCATAGGAAATCTCAAAATTCTATTTTGAATAACTTTGGCGCCGGTTGACGAATCTTCGCGAAATTTTCAAAACTAATGGGGCGCTTCGCTCAGCTCCTACCCTGAAAGTCTCGGGGTGATTCGTCAAGCGGGGGCCGAGAAAAAAGGGGGGTCCCAAAACACGTTTTCCCCATGCATTTTTCCATAGGACCTTTAGTCGAAGGTACAGCCCGAATGGCTGAACAGAATTACTTGAAATTTGGCAGAGAGGTAGTCCTCAGGTCAGGGAAGTGCCTTTTGCAGGTCTGGTGTAAATCTGTTCACTATTTCCTGAGAAAATAGCATTTAAAAGCATATAAATATCTATACGCGCGCACGGTGCCGTGCGCGAGTGAAATTCTGATTGGTTGTTAGATGTCAGTCAACATTCGAATCGGTCGAAATCAGGAAGTGTCGGCCGCCATTTTGTCTCTCGCACTGAAAAGGAAAGGGGGAAAAAAGGTGGAAAACGTGAAAAGGGGGCAGGGAAGAGAGTTCCTGACCCCCTAGCCTTTGTCAGGGGGTCACAGAAGGACCCCCATGGGTGAAATAAACATTTTTTTTTTAAATAAAAATCACGGGGTGCGCGCACGGTGCGCGCACGGTGCATGGTGCGCGCAGCGCACCTTGCGTCAAACGTGCGCGCATGGTGCGCGAAGGGCACCGTGCGCCCAAAGTGCACGCACGGTGCACGAAGCGCACCGTGCGCGAACCGTGCGCACACAGTGAAAAACCTTAAAGAAAATAGATATATTAATAAATACATAACTTAGCATTAAAAAAACTTACAAATTCACTTAAAAAACCATAGGTTTCACACACATTATAGTTAGGAATTAGCATTTAAAAAACCTTGCAAATTCACTTAAAAAACCATAGGTTTCACACAGGTTATAGTTAGGTGGACATTTCACTCGTAAAAAACCAATGAAATTCCCCCGTTATAGTTAGTTCAGATAACTATAACTCGCGCGACTGCCACTCTATCACAAGGATGATGTAATCAGTGATGTCATGAGTGATGCCACTGACCATGTCATGAGTGATGTAATATGTGACGTCATGAGCAGTGGATTGCGGGCGCGCGAGTTATAGTTATCTGAACTAACTATAAATGTCCACCTAACTATAACCTGTGTGAAACCTATGGTTTTTTAAGTGATATATATATATTGGTCATGTGAACAAGGCTCTAGGGGAGCCGAAACGTTATGGCGACAATCTTGCAAATTAGCGAATAAATTATTGCACAAAGAATACGGTCCGTGTTTGTGTTTTCTGGAGCGGAGGCTACGAGGAGGCAGCCTTACCTGGGGAGCCACATAGTTTGATATAATATATATATATATATATATATATATATATATATATATATATATATATATATTATCATCAGCCATTAAATGCTTTCCACACTGACAATCGTCATGGCAGCACAATGGCCGCCTGAACATAGAAGAGGTACACTTATTCCCCAAAAATTATATAGACATAAAAGTGACTTTGATTTCATAGGAAAAGAGAACAATAAATGTAGAAGACTTGAATTCAGTCTCATTAAAATTCATACAGGGTGACATAATTTATAAACTGCACCATCTAATAAAGATGGCGCAGAAGATGCAAAAAGGAAAAAAAAGTGTGTTAGACTAGTGTCTATGAGACTAAACAAAGAAGAAACCAGGCTTATTTGCTGGATTGTAAGTGCGCTATCTACATGCGACAAAATATGTATAAACATATATACGTGTGTGTTGATTTGGTCCTCCTGAAGGATATAACTGGGGCACGAGGAATGTCTCGACCTATTACCAGATCTCCTTTCAGAATCTTCCAATTCTTATACAGGATATTTCTTACTCTGGCATGATATACGGAATATCCTGTAATCAGTCATACTGGGCCTTCCTGTGTTAAATTCTTCCTCTGCCTTTCACTCTTACTCTCCCCAAAAAGTAACTTGTCTCTAGTTTTGGTTCTCGTTTTTTCCTCAGCTGACTTCAACACATCCTGAATATACCCCCAAGTTCTCATTCTTTGGAATAGGTCTGTCTGCACCTCGCTCAAGACAGTCTCATTGCTACAGTTGCACTGCATGTGTAAACATTCTGTGTAAGGGATGCTCTGTTTGAGTCTAGTGGGGTGGAAGCTGCTGGCATGGAGAATAGAGTTGCCCGATGTAGGTTTCCTATAGGTTTTAGTCTGAAGTTTTCCATCTTCAACATACACTACCAGATCAAGAAAATGTACCTCGAGTTCACTAATGCTGCACCTGAAAGTCAGGTTTATATCGTTATCATTGATTTCACATGAAAATGCTTTAGCTGACTCTGGGGAGCCTCTCCACAAGATAAATAGATCATCTATATATCTGGTTAACAGTACCACATTTTCAACTCATTTGTTAATATGTTTTACCTTGAGTACCTGCTCCTCCCACCAGCCCATATGCAGATTTGCATAGCGGGGGCGAAGCAGGTATCCACGGCTGTCCATTGTGTTTGTTTGTAGGTACATTGGTCATACATAAACCAGTTATTACCAAGGTACCATTCTGCCATTTTCAGAAGCATCAGAGTATGCTGATGTAAAAGTATCGGCCTCTTCACCAGAAAATGTTTTAGAGCTCTCATGCCATCCAAGTGCCTTATGCTTGTGTAAAGAGCTGAGACATCTAGGGTCATAAGAAGAAAATGCTCTTCCCAGGACACATCGTATATCTTTCTCATAATGTCTCCTGTGTCCTTGCTGTATGAGGGTGGCTTAACTACATACTCTTGAAGGAAATGGTCTATGTACCTTGATGTATTTTCAAACAACCCACCAATAGCAGAAATTATTGGACAGCCTGGTGGGTTGTCTGCATTCTTATGGACCATCGGAATTAGGTACAGAATTGAAGTGACTGGATAATCGATCTGTAGAAAGCCAAATTCATGTTTGGAAATAAGGCCCTGTCCCCTGCATTTGTATAGTTCTGTATGAAACTTTTTTTTAATGCCCTGGAGACTCAAGGGACCCACTCTGCAGTAACAGTCCCTATCCTGCAATTGCCTAAGGACTTCTGTATTGTACAGAGCTAATGGCCAGAGGACTACGTTCCCTCCCTTATCTGACCATCTGACTACAATATCTGGTCTATTCTGAATATTACTGATGACTTGTTTATACTCCATTCTTGTGCTATGCCCAGAGTGTAGAAATGTCATACTTAACTCAATAGCCTGTTGTTTTAAATCATATATCAAATTGTCAGCAAAAATATCCAGAGAGTCAAAGGGCATAATTGGCAGAAAGATTCATCTAGGTTTAAATTTAGTTTGAACTGTGCCATTGATATCGAGTCCCATTTCAGCTGCCAGTTATTCTGCTGACCTCCTTTCAGGTTGGGACCCTCTTTCTAGTTCGTCCAAATCCAACATCAGTGTCAAATCATCAACTGCCAAAAGTCCAACTATTGGAGTGTCATCTGAGTTCCTATGTGTCTGGCCAGGCTTGTTCTTAAAGTATTTCTGTAATTTGAGTTTCCTGATAAAATGAAAAAAGTCTATCCTTGTTTGAGCGTAATCAAAATTGGTTATAGTGCAAAACAATAGTCCCACAGCTAAAATTCGTTCTTCATCTTTAGTTAAATCCATTGTTGTAAGGTTTATTTCTGTGTTGTCCACTGATTGGTGCATATCTACTTTTTCATTGTCCGTTTTGTTGTATCTATTTTGTTGCCATCTCCAGCGTCTGCTTTTTCTGTTCCTCTTGCTCTTCCCAATTTTTCCTTTAGTTGCGGCTGAGGTCTCAGGTTCACTGACCTGTCTAGCGATAAAAAACAGAATTCTTCGATCACTGACGGAGCATCTCTGCCACTGATGCCACTTGCACCTGGCATGTTATTGTCTTCTAAGTCAGTGTCGACCTCTGAGCTCTGTTCAGAGCTGTTGTACCCACTGGCCATGGTAGCAGGTTCGGCATAGGTGGTGAGTTGCTGACATCTTGTAGTGTCAAATCGCTTGGAGAAGGTATAGATTCTCCCTCTTTGGTAGTCTATTTTGTCAGAGAGAAACTTGGTTGCTTTCCTCTCTCTTATTGATTGTTCATATTTTTGAAGTTTGTTGATCATTTCCACCATTAACTATTTGACTTCCTCTTTGTTGTCCAGTTCTTCTAATTCCTTAAGCATCTCTTCTATTTTGCTCATAAGTTTTTCCCTGTCGCTTGTGCTATATTTAATTAATATGCCTAGCATAGGTTGGGAAGACTCAGCACTGTTATCAGCCGAATCTTTAAGCTTTCCAGGGAATGGATTTTTGTATGTAGGAGCCACCAAAATCCGCTGCCCCCTCGGGATACGTCCCACATCCAAATACCTCTGGAGTGACTTGCACTCCCACCACTTAGATATTTCTTGCCTTCTGAGTTTTTCCAGATTTAGGATGTGGGTCTTTAGATTGGTACTCGGCGTCTGTACTGTAACTCGACTACCCGTGCCTTCAGAGACAGTGTCTGCATCGTCATTGAAAATGTCTACTGCTGCCTGTTCCCTCTCCCATAGCTATTCTTTGGCCATCTTTGATCTATACAAATGGGTGTCCCCACACTTCACTTCACTCGCAAAGACTACCTTTCCCAGCAAGCACTTCACTCGTGCTGTCGCACACTGGGTTCCAGGAGCTTACCTGATAACCCGATCACCCTCCGACGTACTGGTTACAGGCAACTCTTCCCAATGTCAGTCACCGATCAGCTGGGCATGTGTTTCTGCAGCCGGGGTGCTCAGCGTTATTTTTGTGAATAGAAAACCAAAGTTTCCAGCGTGCCCCAAACCAAGGAGGGTCAGCGTGATGATACCAGATCCTTTGTATGTATAATTTCCAATCCTGTTTCCTTCCATACAAACAGGTGCTGACTCCGTGGGCTTTAAACACCAAATTTATTTCTCAGAGAGAACATGACGCATTTTGATGGTCAAGCCGCCATGATCACATAGCGGACGCCATTGTCATTGGTCATTAAATGCTTTCCACACTGACACTGGCCGCATGAACATAGAAGAGTACACTTCTTCCAAAAACATTATATAGACATAAAAGTGACTTTGATTTCACAGGAAAAGAAAACAATAAATTTAGAATACTTGAATTCAATCTCACTAAAAATCATACAGGGTGATATAATTTATAAACTGCACTATCTAATAAAGGTGGCGCAGAAGATGCAAAAAAAGAAAAGAAAGTGTGTTAGAATAGTGTCTATGAGACTAAACAGGGAATAAACCAGGCTTCATTGCTGGATTTTAAGTGCGCTATCTACATGCGACAAACTATGTATAAACATATACACATGTGTGAGTTGTCTATTTACATCAGTAAAGTACCGGTTTCTTAAGTCTAAAGCAATAGTGTATATATTACCTACTGGCGGTCGCCAGTAGGTAGTTATAGTTAGGACCCCTTTTCCATAGGAAATCCGCAACATTCTATTTTGAATAACTTTGGCGCCGGTCGACGAATCCTCGCGAATTTCTCAAAATAGGTGGGGCGCTACGCTCCGCTCCTACCCTGAAAGTCTCGGGGGGATTCGTCAAGCGGGGGCTGAGATAAAAGGGGGTCCCAAAACGCGTTTTTCCCATGCATTTTTCCATAGGACCTTTAGACAGGGCTACAGCCCGAACGGCTGAACAGAATTACTAGAAATTTGGCAGAGAGGTAGTCCCTAGGTCAAGGAAGTGCCTTTTGTAGGTTTGGTGTAAATCTGTTCAGTAGATTCTGAGAAAATAGCCTTTAAATCAATATATATATCTGAGCCAGCTTACGGTACGCTTACCGTAAGCTTACCGTACGCGTACGGTGGCGTGCGCGAGCGCGATTCTGATTGGTTGTTAGATCTTAGTAAACATTCGAATCGGTCGAAACCAGGAAGCGGCGGCCGCCATTTTGTGTGTTTCACTCAGAAAAAAAAGAGTGAAAACAAGAAAAGGGGGCAAGGAGGAGAGTTACAGACCCCCTTACATTTGTGAGGGGGTCAAAGAAGGACAGAAAAGTACAAAGAAAACATTTATTGATTTTTAAAAAAATCACGGGGTACGCGTACGGTAAGCTTACGGTAAGCGTACGGAAGAAAAAAAAAATAAAAAAAGAAATGAAATGCAGATTTAAGAGTTTAGATATTAGGGGGCTCTAAAAAGAGCCGTTGTGTTTATGAAGTGAAGTGGTACCTACAAGTAAGTACCGATGCAGAGTCTAAGGTTCAAGAGGAAGACTCTGTTCCCTTCATCATTGAAGTGCACACCATCTCCTCTATAAATGTCTTGCATGTCATAACGCAAGTTGTTGTGGTAAATGGCACCCATACCATAGTCACGGAGGAAAGCAAAAACAGATTTGTTGACGTGCTTCCTTGCTTTGTCAATTTGCGGACAGAAATGATTGGACCAGTTCCATTTTTGCCTTTGGCATATGTTGGAAAACACAAAGGCAGTTTTAGGGAAAAGAGAAAACAGTTGTGCAAAGGTGTCCTTCATAAGCATTTCCAGACCTACCCCAGTCAAAGTGCCTAGGTCATTGCCACCACAGTGCACTATTATGAGGTCAGGGTGTTGGATTTGCATGAAGGATTTCACCAATGGCATCAATTGGTGCCACTTTAACCCTCTCTGACCAATCCATTTAATGTCTACATTTGGCAAAGCAAGGTCTCTCACCATACCTGTTTTCTCTGCAAACTTCTCACTCCAGAAGACATAGCTGTGCCCTACAATCCACACTGTGAACATCTTCAAAGGAGATCTGGATGCACTCAGGAGGTGTAATTCAGTAGAATGGGAAAAAGAAATGAAAAACAGTTTGGAAATGGAGGCATACATATTTTTTTTTTTTTAAAAAGAACTGATTGGCTGTTTCATACCATTCTACACTAAAAACTAGGCTGTATGTGTAAATTGATAGAAGCATGTTTTGTATTGGTACAGAAAAATGTGTTACCATAGAACAGTACTATGGATTTGCTGTAAGGTTTGAAAAGTCAAGCACTCTTGCTCTGTGGAATTGAAACATTGTTGGGCGAACTTCTGACCTAACTCCACACAGCAGTGTTCCATGAGGTGTTGCTATGGTAGCAGGCAGAAGTCAAGTTGGGGGAAGGGTACTTTAAGAAAAGGGTTGGTTTTCAACCAATAGAAATGTGTGATTACATTTGAAAAAAAGGGGGAAGCACTGAGATTTGAAACTTACATGTATATGTGTGGAAAAATAGAGGGAAACTTTGCCATTTTCTGGTTCTGCTGAGAGGAGAGAGGTGTAGAGAACAGAGATCCTGGCTCTGATAATCTGCTGTTTGAGTGCCACATTTCTTTCACAACTAACTAATTTTAAAGATGAGTTATGAGTTTGAGAGGGGATGTATATGGTAAATTAAGAAATGAATAATAGAATTGGAATTCCTTTTGTAGAAGTTGTGTTTATTATTTTCTGTTTTGGGAGAAATTTAAATGTGAGGAACATGTAAAATAATATGGACTATTTTTTCATGATAAATTAAGGTGTACTGGTAAAAATAAGGAATACTTTAAGGGTTTGAGGTTGCAGTCAGTAATGCAAATACATTCAGCATCACTAAGGCTGGTTGCCCTTGCTGGAGTGTAGGCAGTCACCGAGGATACACATGGTGGTGGTCTGAAAAAGCAGTTTGGACATGGGCTTTTTAAAAAAATCTAAAAAGTGGATTCATAATGTGTCAGTCTGTAAAAGTGATTTTCACTTGCCAAAAAAAAAGAGCAGTAAGTGTGCATTTAAATTGGCAAAGAAATTTTGTTTTGGGACTAATGTGAAAACATGACTCTGTGTGCAAATAGGAATTACAGGCAGAGATTTATTGCGTTTTGCTCTGGTGATTTCACAGTTGCATTAGTAGGAAAAAGGGGGAGCGATTTTTTGGTGCAGAAGCAGACTCTTAGCACACACCCAGCTCCTTTCCATGTATAATCATGCACAGTATTTAGAAGCGAGTGGGGTTTTGAGGTTTCAGTCTGTAATGCAAATACATTCAGCATCACTAAGGCTGGTTGCCCTTGCTGGAGTGTAGGCAGTCACCGAGGATACACATGGTGGTGGTCTGAAAAAGCAGTCTGGACATGTGCAATTAAAAAAATCTAAAAAGTGGATTCATAATGTGTCAGTCTGTAAAAGTGATTTTCACTTGCCAAAAAAAAAGAGCAGTAAGTGTGCATTTAAATTGGCAAAGAAATTTCGTTTTGGGACTAATGTGAAAACATGACTCTGTGTGCAAATAGGAATTACAGGCAGAGATTTATTGCGTTTTGCTCTGGTGATTTCACAGTTGCATTAGTAGGAAAAAGGGGGAGCGATTTTTTGGGGGAAGAAGCAGACTCTTAGCACACACCCAGCTCCTTTCTATGTATAATCATGCACAGTATTTAGAAGCGAGTGGGGTTTTGAGGTTTCAGTCTGTAATGCAAATACATTCAGCATCACTAAGGCTGGTTGCCCTTGCTGGAGTGAAGGCAGTCACCGAGGATACACATGGTGGTGGTCTGAAAAAGCAGTCTGGACATGGGCTTTTTTTAAAAAATCTGAAAAGTGGTTTCATAATGTGTCAGTCTGTAAAAGTGATTTTCACTTGCCAAAAAAAAAGAGCAGTAAGTGTGCATTCAAATTGGCAAAGAAATTTCGTTTTGGGACTAATGTGAAAACATGACTCTGTGTGCAAATAGGAATTACAGGCAGAGATTTATTGCGTTTTGCTCTGGTGATTTCACAGTTGCATTAGTAGGTAAAAGGGGGAGCGATTTTTTGGGGGAAGAAGCAGACTCTTAGCACACACCCAGCTGCTTACCATGTGGAATCATGCACAGTATTTAGAAGCGAGTGGGGTTTTGAGGTTTCAGTCTGTAATGCAAATACATTCAGCATCACTAAGGCTGGTTGCCCTTGCTGGAGTGTAGGCAGTCACCGAGGATACACATGGTGGTGGTCTGAAAAAGCAGTCTGGACATGGGCTTTTTAAAAAAACTGAAAAGTGGTTTCATAATGTGTCAGTCTGTAAAAGTGATTTTCACTTGCCAAAAAAAAAGAGCAGTAAGTGTGCATTCAAATTGGCAAAGAAATTTCGTTTTGTGACTAATGTGAAAACATGACTCTGTGTGCAAATAGGATTTACAGGCAGAGATTTATTGCGTTTTGCTCTGGTGATTTCACAGTTGCATTAGTAGGAAAAAGGGGGAGCGATTTTTTGGGGGAAGAAGCAGACTCTTAGCACACACCCAGCTCCTTTCCATGTATAATCATGCACAGTATTTACAAGCAAGTGGGGTTTTCAGGTTTCAGTCTGTAATGCAAATACATTCAGCATCACTAAGGCTGGTTGCCCTTGCTGGAGTGTAGGCAGTTACCGAGGATACACATGGTGGTGGTCTGAAAAAGCAGTCTGGACATGGGCTTTTTAAAAAAAATCTGAAAAGTGGTTTCATAATGTGTCAGTCTGTAAAAGCGATTTTCACTTGCCAAAAAAAAAGAGCAGTAAGTGTGCATTCAAATTGGCAAAGAAATTTCGTTTTGGGACTAATGTGAAAACATGACTCTGTGTGCAAATAGGAATTACAGGCAGAGATTTATTGTGTTTTGCTCTGGTGATTTCACAGTTGCATTAGTAGGAAAAAGGGGGAGCGATTTTTTGGGGGAAGAAGCAGACTCTTAGCACACACCCAGCTGCTTACCATGTGGAATTATGCACAGTATTTAGAAGCGAGTGGGGTTTTGAGGTTTCAGTCTGTAATGCAAATACATTCAGCATCACTAAGGCTGGTTGCCCTTGCTGGAGTGTAGGCAGTCACCGAGGATACACATGGTGGTGGTCTGAAAAAGCAGTCTGGACATGGGCTTTTTTTAAAAAATCTGAAAAGTGGTTTCATAATGTGTCAGTCTGTAAAAGTGATTTTCACTTGCCAAAAAAAAAGAGCAGTAAGTGTGCATTCAAATTGGCAAAGAAATTTCGTTTTGTGACTAATGTGAAAACATGACTCTGTGTGCAAATAGGATTTACAGGCAGAGATTTATTGCGTTTTGCTGTGGTGATTTCACAGTTGCATTAGTAGGAAAAAGGTGGAGCGATTTTTTGGGGGAAGAAGCAGACTCTTAGCACACACCCAGCTCCTTTCCATGTATAATCATGCACAGTATTTACAAGCAAGTGGGGTTTTGAGGTTTCAGTCTGTAATGCAAATACATTCAGCATCACTAAGGCTGGTTGCCCTTGCTGGAGTGTAGGCAGTCACCGAGGATACACATGGTGGTGGTCTGAAAAAGCAGTCTGGACATGGGCTTTTTAAAAAAACTGAAAAGTGGTTTCATAATGTGTCAGTCTGTAAAATTGATTTTCACTTGCCCAAAAAAAAGAGCAGTAAGTGTGCTTTCAAATTGGCAAAGAAATTTCGTTTTGGGACTAATGTGAAAACATGACTCTGTGTGGAAATAGGAATTACAGGCAGAGATTTATTGCGTTTTGCTCTGGTGATTTCACAGTTGCATTAGTAGGAAAAAGGGGGAGCGATTTTTTGGGGGAAGAAGCAGACTCTTAGCACACACCCAGCTCCTTTCCATGTATAATCATGCACAGTATTTAGAAGCGAGTGGGGTTTTGAGGTTTCAGTCTGTAATGCAAATACATTCAGTATCACTAAGGCTGGTTGCCCTTGCTGGAGTGTAGGCAGTCACCGAGGATACACATGGTGGTGGTCTGAAAAAGCAGTCTGGACATGGGCTTTTTTAAAAAACTGAAAAGTGGTTTCATAATGTGTCAGTCTGTAAAAGTGATTTTAACTTGCCAAAAAAAAAGAGCAGTAAGTGTGCATTCAAATTGGCAAAGAAATTACGTTTTGTGACTATTGTGAAAAGAAATGTAGTAATATATTTAAATAAAATAAAGGATTTTTTTTTTAGTTTTTTTCAGGTATTGCTGAAGAGCAGTGGACAAAATTTAAGATGCCTACAAAATCCAGAGTTCAAAAAACGCACAAAAAAAACCTATATTTGAAGACAACTAGAGGACCAAAGTTAGTAGAAGATGCTCATGTTGGGAAAAAGAAAAAATCTTCTGGTAAGCAGAAAAAACTATTTCTAAAAAATATATTCAAAAGAATGAAAAATGTACAAAATGTCTGTACTCGAAAGGATGTTTTGAACAAAAAAGGAGAGGAAAAAATTGACAATTTAGTTAATGCAAATATACCTTCAGCAACTGAAAAGATTTATATAAATAGAAAAACAGCGTTTAAAGAGATACGTAGAAAAATGTTTCAGAGAAGAGTTATGTCCAATTTGATGAAGGATGTGAAGAAATATAAGAAAAAGACAAAGTTTTATAAAAGAAAAAAAGAAATAGAAGCCATTGCAGCAAAGGCATTAGAATTAAAAAGGAAACTATTCATTTTAATTTTGAATAGGATGCGTACATTAGACAAAATGGTTAATGTACTGAAATCACATAGCAAAAGGAAAAGAGTAGTGAACAGAACAAACTTTTGTAAAGTGTTTTTAGGAAAGTGGATGCATAGTTCAAGTAGTGAACCTTTTTTTAATGAAGAGAGCTATTTTCAAAGTAATAGTTTGCTGCATGCAGTTGACACCAGAGGTCGTTCTTACGAAGTAAAAAATGGTTGCATAATGGAGAAGGAGATAATGGTTCCAAGAGATGAGGTACAAGTGATGGCAGATGAGGCTATGGGGAGACGTCCTAAAGCCCCAGTGTACACTTGGAATTGTAGTAGTATTTGCACTGTGCGTCAGGAATCTATTGACAAATTTCGAGAGTTTCTAAGAGAATATAGTAAAAAAAGTATAAAACAGAAGATTAAGGTGCTTCAAAGTCTGGATCCATGCAGAGTGAGAGAGAATACTGGTTTGCAGGGTCATTCTCTGGCTTGTCTATCTAGAAAAGTGTGCAATAGTGTTTTCCATCATTTTAGGATGCTGGCTGTTCATCATACTGAAATGAGAAAGTTTGTGAGACGGTTGTATTTTGCCAAAAGTCCAGCAATAAAGTTAAATGAATTGAATAGGGCTCTGTTCCGAGGAACGGTATCAGATGTAGAGAAGGTTGTTGATGAAATTCAGTTTTGTTACTTTGGTCCTGAACAAAACAGTGCAGAGAAGGACACAGTAAATGAGGAAGAAGTGGAAGAGAATGTAGAACCCTCTGTAAGTAACACATTTAATGATCACATAACAAAATTTGCAATAGTCTCTAATGAAAGACCAAATTTTACTTGTATTTGTTGCCGCAGAACTCATTATAGAAAACAAACTAGGAATGTTGATCTCTACAGAAAGAGTGAAAATGAAGATAATTATAAGTGGAAGGATTTTGCCACATATATATTTCTAGAAAATTGTTTTGATTTGGGTGAAGATCAGCGTATTTGTAAATACTGTTACAACAAGTTAGAGGAAAATAGAATGCCGACCAGAGCTGTACATAATAATTTAGAATTGGATGCTATTCCTGCTGAACTTTCTGAATTAAATACATATGAGTCTATACTCATTCAATGTGTTCATCCGTTCCAGACCATAGTACGTATGGAGCCCAAAACTGGTAAATTACCTCCTTCTGATTTACTGAGAGGTTTAAAAGGAAGAGTGGTGTATTTGCCCTTGGATTTGAAAAAAAATATGGAAACTATTGATGCGGATACTTTGGAAACTGAACCATTAGTTATTCTGGTTAATGGTGTACCTACAAAGAATAAGAAGATTTGGCAGGAGCTGGTAGATGTGCGGAAAGTACAAAGAGCAAATTTGTATTTGAAAAGGAATAACAAATGGTATGAATCAATTTATATAGAAGAAGAAGAAGAAGAAGAAGATTTACAAGAAGACACAGAAACACCAACTGGACAAATTGAAAAAGTGGACAAGTCAAAGGAAGAAGAAATTTATGAACATTTTAGCATACATCCTCTTCATTCAAAAGAAGTTATGGGAGATAATATTGATCTCTTTCAGATGAAGAAAGCAAAAGGAACTCCCGTGAGTGTATGGGAGGAGAGCTTGGAAGCTCGATGTTTTCCCCAGCTGTTTCCTAAAGGAAAAGGAGGACGATACGATGAACGTCCAGAACAGATTCCAGCTTCTGAGTATCGGACTACAAGACTATATGCTGAAGATCCCAGATTTCGACAAAGTATTCCTTATTTGTTCCATCTTTTATTTGAAAGCGACTTGTCTGCACTGTCTTATGCAGTAAATCACATTTTAAAAAGTGGAGTACATTTACAAAATGTGTCTGCTAAGGATTTTATGGAGAAAGTGCAGCACCAAGATGATCATTTGGAAACACAACTGATCAATCTGATGGCTTGTCAGCGTGGGACAAATGAATATTGGTACCGACGCCATGGTGAATTAAAATGCATGTTACGGAATTTAGGAACACCAACATGGTTCGTTACCCTAAGCTGTGCGGAGTACGCTTGGGATGATTTACTGGATTTTCTACGAGAGGCAAATTCAAACATTAAAAACATTGAATACAAGACAGCAGGAGAACTGTGCTCATTGGATCCGGTTAATGTTTGCAGATATTTCAATCATAGATTTGAGGCTATGATGTCCTTCATCTGCAATAAAAAAAATCCACCTCTAGGAGAAGTAGTGGATTTCTTTTGGAGAAAAGAGTACCAGGCAAGAGGTGCTCCTCATATTCATATGCTGTTGTGGATCAAGGATGCCCCAAAGTTTGGAACAGATACTGATGAAGCAGTGTTATCTTTCATTGAAGAATATGCAACATGTGCTATACCAAAAAGCACAGAAGAGAAAAAGTTAAAGGAGCAAGTTTTACGTTTCCAAAGTCATCGGTGTGGAAAATACTGTCGACGGAAATACAAGAGCAAAGATAAATACTACACTAAATGTCGATTTGGATTTCCTAGACCTGTTCTTTCAAATGGAAGAGTCAACAGTTTTATGTCAGCTGTGAGACATACTATCACAAGAAAATCACCTAAGAATACCTACAACCTAAAAAGAAAAGAAGAATCAAAAAATATAAATGACTACAACCCAGTCATTTTATCCATGTGGAACGCAAACATGGATATACAGTATGTAGCTGACAATTCCATTGCTGTTGCTCGATATGTAACGTCTTACATTACGAAATCAGAAAAAACAGAATTGAAGGAAATGTGGGAAGAGATTTCTCACGAGAAGACTGTCAGTAAGAAGCTGTACAGTTTCAGTTTGAAGATGTTATCGCATCGAGAAATTGGATCCTACGAATGTTCAGATAGGTTATCTTCTGCAAGTCTCTACTCGAAGTCAAGAAGAATAATTTGGGCAACTTTAGGCCTTGCAGCAATGAGAAATCGGGTACTGAAATCTGTTGGAGAAATTGAATATTTGGCCGAGAATGACCCAGAAAGTACAGATATTTTGAAATCAAACATGTTGGACACATATTATCCCAAGAGAAGTCAACATCTGGAGAACATGTGTCTCTATGAAGTGCTGCAGAACTACATTTATTCACGGAAAGCCGCAGAAGACATCAACAATGGAAAATATAAAGTCGTTGGTGAGGAAGGATGTTTGGTGAAGCAAACAAAAGGAAGTTTGATAAATCACAGGAAGCTGAGTTGCGACACTACTGACAAGAAGGAATTTTACTACTTGGCTCTTTTACAGTTGTTTAAACCATGGCGTACAGAGGATGAACTACTGGGAGAATTTCAAAGCTATGAAGATTCTTTTAATGCTTGCAAAGACAGCATACAATGCAGTACATTCTCAAGTTATCTGCAAATGTTAAATGAAGAAATTGAACAGGAAACTACAATTGCAGCAGAAATAGCTAGAGACAGTTCTCAGGACAGCCAAAGTTCAGGAACACTCAGTCAAGATCCCCTAGGACAACCAATCGTTGAAAATGAAGCATCAATAGCCATGAATGAAGTGGAAACGGCTATGAATCAAGCTCAAGAAGAATTTATAGACTTAGAAAATTTGGAAAGACAACTGAATCAAGAGCAGCAACAAATTTATGAAGAGATCAGAAACAAAATTGATCACGGATTTCTACATGAAAAAAAAGAGTGCTCATGCACATCATTTCATCCAATCAGGATGTATGTAAGCGGACAAGCTGGAACTGGAAAAAGTTTCCTTATAAAAGTCATCAGAAGCTACCTACAGCAAAAAACAGATTCTACTTTGTCTTGTGTGGTTACTGCTCCAACTGGGTTAGCAGCATATAACATAAAAGGAATCACTTTACATCGTTTGCTAATGTTACCAGTGGAGCATGAGAACAAAATACAATACAACAAGCTAACTGGAGAAGCATCCTTGGAAGTTTCAAGAGTATTGAAGAAGATGCAAGTTCTCATTATTGATGAGGTGAGCATGGTATCAAACTTAATGCTTGCCTTTGTGCATTTAAGAATGCAGCAAATTTTGAAGACAGACTATGACATGTTATTTGGTGGAAAACACGTCATAGTTTTTGGAGATCTTTTGCAACTTACTCCAGTTAAAGGACAACCAGTGTTTAATACTGTCACACATGAAGACACGAAGAAGTCATTGGGAAGCATCGGAAATACAAATATTTGGTCCTTCTTTGAGTACAAGGAACTTACTACTAATATGAGGCAAGCAAGCGATGAAGAATATGGAAGTATTCTGAAAGATATCAGAATTGGACTACTCACAGAAGTTGGCAAAAAAGCATTACAGAGTCGGCTGCTACATAATTTATTTCCAAAGGAAGAAATAGTTGCAGAGAAAATATACAAGAACATTGCAGAAAACAAAAGTGTCATCTGCTTAATGCCAACTCTACGTGAATGCTCAATATTTAATGAGGAGCTTTTGAAATTGGAAAAAGAAGAGATCAGGAAATTGGAAGCAGTGGACAAAATTGAGGATGGAAGAATTACTGTCACAGTAACAGGCCAACTGAAAAATAAATTGGATTCACTAGAGAAGAACATCTCCAAAACAGCTGGATTAGAAAAAAATCTATATGTTTGCATGAACTGTAGAGTATTTTTAAGAAGAAATTTGGATGTTGAAAAAGGTTTAGTTAATGGAGCTATGGGAAGAGTTGTGGGTTTTATTAATTATCAGGAAAAAGATGGAATTGAATGTTTAAAAATAAAATTTGATCAGATAGAAGAAGTTAAAGATATTTGTCGTTGTACAGTTCGTTTCATGCTTGTGAAAGACTTATATGTACGTAGGAAGCAGTTTCCGTTTTCTCTAGCATATGCTGTAACTATTCACAAGTCTCAAGGATTGACTGTAGATTGTGCATTTGTGAACATTGGTTCAACTGTGTTCAAAGAAGGTATGGCATATGTTGCTTTGTCACGAGTGAAAACATTATCAGGTTTATTCATGATAGACTTTGATGATTCAAAAGTTAGTGCTGATACAAACTGTGTAAAGGAGTATAATAGATTAAGAAGAAGCTATGCTCCTCATTTAGGTCAGTATCCTGTGTTGGAGAAACGTGTAGTTTCTCGTAAAAGAAAAAATGAGAATATCTGTAATGAGGATGTAGAGAAGAGGAAAAAAAAGAGGAGTGATGTAATTGCAAGCAAAAAGAAAAACAGCAAGATGCACACGAATTTTTGATGTATTTTCTTCAAGTACTGGAAGTAGAAGAAGTTGCAATTGATATTTTATTTGGTCTCTCTTATAAATGGGAACATAGTTGTGAAAACTGTTATAATATATGTGGCTCTAATGTTGATAATGAAAGGTTTATTTATTTGACATTGCCAGAGAGTAAAACAGTCACTTTTGCAAAATTAGTTAAAGATGCTAATCATAGCATGAAATGCGGTGAGTGTAAATCTGACATGTTTTCAACATTAATTTTAAAGGAATACGGACAGTATGTAATTTTAATGATGCAACGATGTAGAGCTGATGGTTCAAAATTGGATACTTTAATAAAGAAGTTTACAGGACAGCAATTATCAATTTCAGGAAAAACTTTTGTAACTGTTGCAATAATTTTCCATGATGGACCTACTGTTACTTCTGGACATTACACAGTTTATCTTAAATGTGAAAAAGGCTGGACACTGTGTAATGATTCCCAATTGATTTTCAAACAATGTTTGCCTTTTGATTTAGCAAATTCCTATCTAATCTTCCTGAAACCTAAATTTTAGAGAGACTTGGCAAGATCTGGACAAAATAATTTTACCATTTTACTGGATTACCATTGGAATTTTCTAAAAAAAAGATTTTTTAAATTATCATTTGGCCTAATGGAAAGATAACCAATTGTAATGTGGACTTTTTTAATTTTTAATGAAACTTTCAAAAACCAATAATTTAGAGATAATCGGTAACATCTGCACAATTTAAATTTTGGAATGTTATTGGAGTGCCATTGGAAATTTTTTCAAAAAAGATTTTAAAAATTACTATTTGGCCATGCGGAAAAGTAACAAATTCTATTGTGGACTTAATAAATTATTTAAAAAAATTTCGTGAACCAAAATGTTACAGAGAATCGGTGAGATCTGGACAAATTAAACTTTAGAATTTTATTGGATTACCATTGGAAATTTAATCCCAAAAAAAATTTAAAATTACTATTTGGCCTAAAGGAAATGGAATCAGATGTATTGTGGAGTTATTTGAGATATAATATTGTGATTATACTTCTGAAACAAAAATATCAGACGGTATTTTAAAGAAATAAGTATTGTTTTTTGATGATATTTTTTTAGAATATTATGCATTTCTGTAATGTTAAGTTTAAGTGAGAAGAGATTCTGGGCTTTTTTAATACAATCTTTGAGATTGTTATTTTTTTTTTGCCCGCTGTTAAATGATGAATGCAATTGCTTTCACAATTTAAAGTGAAATGCAATATATTCTGAAAACAGCAAAAATAAGGCAAAAATATTTTTTGGTAAATATGTAAATACGTGTACTGTATTTTAAAATGTTTAAAAAATATTAATACTTTTTTCTTTTTTTTCAGATTGATATAGAAAATTTTCGAAAACTAGAACCATTTTTAAAGCAATTTTTTTTAAAAAAAACAAATGAATAAATATTTTTTTGAGTGGGTATGGTAAGTCAATAATAATAATTGTAGTGTTTCAAAGTCCTTGTAATGTGATTATTGATTTTTAGTGTTTTTTTTAAAAAAAATAAAAAAATTACGCGCACCGTACGCGTACGGTAAAAAAAAAAAAAAAACGTTTTTAAAAAAATATATAAAAAAAAGATGAAAGATAAGGTTGGCTCTTAAAAGAGCCGTTGTGTTCATGCAGGGAGAGAGGAAAGAAAGAATGGGAAAATTAGTCTCTGTGACAAGTGTGCTGATCTATTTTGAGGTTCACTAGGGAAACACTGGTCTCCCTATGACAAATTAGATCATGACAAGAGGCACATCGAATATCAACCCTCAGAAATCGAGGGTTAATTTCCAGAGGGCCAGCAAAAGGAGATGCTCCCCCCACAGATGAAGGGCTCACCTGACCTGCAGAAGAAGGAGTCAGCCCTGCAGATGATGGTCCAGGCTGAGCTGCTGTGGATGTGCTTGGTTGACTTTCTGAAGGGTTACCTCCAAAAAGTCGAGCATGTGTCCTTTTGTGTACATCCTTGAGGTGCCTCATCATGGTATGATTCCCAAAGGAATACTTCCTGTCAGGATTACCTCTTGAAAGTACACGCTGACACAGCTTGCAAGTCACTAAGGGTGCATTTACCTTTAGCTGGCCTTCAGGAAAAGTAAAATAATCCCATACATAAGAGGTCTTTTGTTTCCTCGCTCTCTGCCTCAAGGTAGTGCTGCTAGTGCTAGCCTCACTCTCAGAAGGGCTCTGCTGTTCTGCCATCGTATCACAAAGACAACCCAGCTCCTTCTCCTAAGGGATCACAAGCAGAAATGAGGGGAATGGGTGTGGTGTAGGAGAGTTCTAGAACTGAAAGTAGTTTCATCCAATCAAAAGTTGTGTTTCATGATCACATGACCTACCGTACGCTTACGGTACGCTTACGGTGCGCTTACGGCAAAAGTGCGCATGCGCGTAAAAAAGACACGCGCTTGCGCGCATGCGCATAACAGTCACTACCCGACACTTCCGCGTAATGTGCGCGTGTAGCGTACACGCGTACGCGTCCCACGCGGAGTACGCGCGGCTACGCAAATTGCGTAACTATACGCAAACAGCGTACATAAATTGCGGGCGTTGCGTAAACCGTACGCTTACCGCAAGCTTACGGTACGCGTACTAAAAAAAAAAGGAAAAAATGTACTGGAAAAAATTATAACATGTTTATTTTATGAAATATATTTAAAAAAACATATTAAAGAATTTTAAAAATTTAATCATAGTCTTTGTAAAAGGTTAGAACATTAAATTAAAAATATGTTTAAAAAAATAGAAGAAAAAAAAAAAGTAGCATTTAAAAAACCTTGCAAATTCACTGAAAAAACCATGGGTTTCACACACGTTATAGTTAGGAATTAGCATTTAAAAAACCTTGCTAATTCAATGAAAAAACCATAGGTTTCACACACGTTATAGTTAGGAATTAGCATTTAAAAAACCTTAGAAATTCAATGAAAAAACCAAAGGTTTCACACACGTTATAGTTAGCTGGACATTTTACTCGTAAAAAACCATTGAAATTCCCCCGTTATAGTTAGTTAAGCTAACTATAACTCGCGCGCCCGCAATGCACTGCTGATGACGTCACATATTACATCACTCATGACATGGTCAGTGACATCACTCATGACATCACTGATGACATCTCAAATGACATCACTGATGACATCACTGATGACATCATCCTTGTGATAGAGTGGCAGACCTCCTCTCACCCTAATATAACCTTTGATACACACATTCAGAAATAGAGACTAAACTTTTCAAAACAATGGACATACCAATACCAGTTACAACAACCTGTTCAGTAATTCTAAGATCCACATACACATCCACTCATTCACCAACAGTCCTACACAGTCACTCATACATGTACTCACTCATCATATGTACTCATACACCTATACATCCTGTTACACAATGCCACTCATCCGTAGAGTTACTCACACACATAGTCACTCATGCTAATAAAGAATCAAACATCCATTTACTTGCATATACAGTTATACACACACCACCACACTTACTTCTACAGAAACTTGCACATACTTAGTCTTTTAAACAATCACTTATAGAAACACATACTTATTCACACAGGAACTCTTTCAATCTCTCACTCTCACATATACTCACTTATATACACCAATAGTCACATATACTAGTTAAAAACATATGTAGTTACTCATAAAGACACTGTAGAGACAGTCATTCATTCACTAACACACCCATACACACACTCATCCACCCATGCAGTCCTGCACACATACTATCTTCAACACATACAAACAGTGAGTCACTCATTCATGCACCTATGCACTACGTAATACCCCCCATCGAACCATACAGACATCAGACACTTATACTGATACTCAAAAAACCAACTAATAACCTATATAGACACTCAAGTAGCTACTCACCAACCCATGCAGCCACTTATACACAAAATGAGAGACTGATACAGATATTTACATATTTAAACATTACTCACTAAGCCATGTATTCACTAAGATACACTTAATCAGTCAGTTACACAATCAATTTTTCAAAAACAAATCATCCATTTAGACACTTATATACCCATTTATTCTTCCATCGACCTTGAGATATACATATATAAAACATATTTAATTTTCAGAAAAACACACATTCACGGGATGATGTCATCAGTGATGTCATCAGTGATGTCATTTGAGATGTCATCAGTGATGTCATGAGTGATGTCACTGACCATGTCATGAGTGATGTAATATGTGACGTCATCAGCAGTGCATTGCGGGCGCGCGAGTTATAGTTAGCTTAACTAACTATAACGGGGGAATTTCAATGGTTTTTTACGAGTAAAATGTCCAGCTAACTATAACATGTGTGAAACCTTTGGTTTTTTCATTGAATATATATAAAGTCCAAACCCCCATTCAAGGATAAGAAGGAGGCTGACACGTCTCGGGTGTATCACTAGGGGAGTTTAATTAGCCATAAATATTCGTTCGGCATAGTCTGTCAACTCGTGAAACACTGCGGCAGACGCGTTTCGGGGAATACCTTCTTCAATGCCTATTCTACTTCAAACCAAACCAACCAACAATGCCAATACTGTTACTCAATTAGTTGTTATTTAGACAAACCATAGAAATGAATCTATGACAGCTTCAAATACTAGTTAAACTCTTCAATTTATTTTGAAATTCTTTTTTTCTTTTTAGCTTAATGAAACTTTTTTCCCTTTTTTCAGGACAAACTTTTACATAAATACAATATACAAAATCTCAAACAGCTTTCTATCCACAGACACCATACTCTCACTTCATCATCTATTTCTCACATTCAATCATCTGCATTCAAACCCATACTACAATCCAACCATTCAACACAAAACCTTCCTGGTTGACCAACCCTATTTAATGTTTTTAAAAAACAGAGGGCACTGCCAAACACCTGCACAAATTCTATACCAGTCATTCTAGTGCACTAAAGTACAACATTTACAAAAATTCACAAAGTGACAAAATATTTACAGTGTGCAAAAGCCAAATTAGTACTAAATGTTTGTTTGGCAAACAACGCAAGGTCGACACGTTTCAAACCCCCTTCCTTTTGAGGGTTCTCTTCAGGACCAAAATGGCTGAAAAATAAACGGAGATACCATCTCTTACTTTCTAATCTAAAAACCAAACTGTGCTTTTTTTTCATTACATCATTGCGCCCCAGCGTATATCAGCTTGCCTTTACTTATTATCGAACAGCCTACTGCTCTCAGTATCTTTAAGGGCAAATGGTCTGTGAAAAGTGTAAAAATCAAAATGTAAAACGATGTCCCAAACAAAATAGAACAGTGTGACTGTCGTCAGTCAATTGTCAGAATGAACTTACAAGTGGTGTCCAAATCTTATAGCTGTCCTGTATGTAATCTATGTCTTTGGCACGCAGGGGCTGCTGAGAGATAAAAACCAAACATAAGAATTCTGCCACACTTTTATCTCTCCGTGAGTTTCTTCGTTATTTTAGAAGTGCATACCTATAAATGTTCAAAACAAGGCGGCGTTGCCTGCTTTTCAATGGCGGCTGGCTCTTCTGCAATGATTCTTGTTTTCTGTTGAAAATAAAATTACGCATGAGTGTTGGGCCAAGTTCAAAACAAAGGGGTGTCTTATCTAATTAGTTAGAATGTACCTTAGGGCCAAGGCAACATTGTTTCCTTTTTCAATGGCGGACTTTCTCTCAATTGTACCTTTCTGTTGGAGAAAAGAAGATTTCAATTACCGATAATGGCCCCAAGATTGAACCTTAACTTCAAAACTGCAATATTTTCAGTGGAGGTTGTCACTTGTATGCGGTGTTTGACCATCACACTCTGAGCATACAGACTCCGTGTGCATGTCTCCCTAAAGTTAGTTTTCATAATATCTGTTGTATTACAACAAGGGCGCTTTACACTCGTGTTCACGGCCAGTGAAACATTCTATATTCACTTCGTTTGTCCCTATGTTTCATACTAAATAGAAATAACTACGGATGCATTGCTTGCCTACCTCACGAAAATCGTCACCTGCCGGTGATTAAGCCTCCATCCGTAATACGTCTATAAATCGCGGTGAATAGAGTGCGCGTCTACTCTCATTGGAACTTCCTCGGATGGTGCAACCTAGCTTCCCAGAGGATTCTGGGAGTAGTGGCCGGGTTCTTGGGACTTGTAGTAGTTCGCATCTCTATGAGAGGAACCCGCACTAAAGTGATCATAAGGTCCTTATCGTTTGGAAGGAAACTATAACTTCCTCGAGTTATGCAGCCTCTTTTTCCAGAGCATTCTAGGAACAGTGATTCAATTCTTGGAGCATGTAGTTCGCCTCTTTATTTAAACAAACCGCAATCGCAAATTTTTTGACACCTTGCCAGATGTCACGAGTGACCACTTCTTTGCATGCCACAAAGTACATTATCGATGTTGCAAACAATGTTCCATTCTGAAGAAAGGCCATGGAATGACAATAAGTATCTTTCTGGATTCTCAAGTTGGTTGTTTCTAGCGTGTCTCTATGTTGGGTCATTACTAACCACCAGCTGCTAGGGGAGTATGCTTTAAAACAGGGCGGCACTACCAAAGACAAAAGATGGCACCAATTTGCATTTTAAAAATGTATAACTTATATAGTTCTGAAAGTTCATTCAAACCATTAACCGTAGTGTTAAATTTAACAATCAGCATAGCTTCCCATTAAATTAATTTCTGATCGAGGTTTCCACCTCTTGAGTCCGCATCCACTTTAGAAATGACTGTCCATTTCAAATCTCTCTCTGTATGTCCGGGGGGGTCACCAGGGGAGTTTAATTAGCCATAAATATTAATTCGGCATAGTCTGTCAACTTGTGAAACACAGTGGTAGACGTGTTTAGGTGAATACCTTCTTCAATGCCTGTTCCCTTTCAAAGGCGGTGACTGTGTGGGGGGGTCTTTTTATCGCAAAAATATTCACTCCCATAGAGCGTCATCTTGACCCCACCCCTTAAAGTTGTAATGTCGCATCCGATGAGACTGAATACGCCATTCTCCCAGCCGCAGAACATCGGTATGCAGACCCTGCTACGAATGCTGATTCACTAATCGGCACTCAAAAACTCAGTGGTGTCCACATCCATGTTGGCCCGCTGGCTGCTACTTCGTCTCGGCAGCTGGTGCTAGAGAATTCAATCCTGTGGCAATTCTCAAGGTAAGTTCCCTTCCTGTGGCTGGATACCACTTCCTCTCTCCCCAGAATTGCAGAGCATCCTTGTGAATGCTTGTACAAGCCGGGGGGGGGGGGCAAAGCGTAGTATTTCCAATACTTAGTCCATCTCAGCCGGCAAACGCGTTGCACCAGATCAAGAGGGCGTGTCTGATGCCAGTGCCTGCTCAACTGGCTAAACATTATATATATATACACACACATACATATAGATATATAGATGTATTTCTATACAAGGCTTCAGCAAAAACTGAATTACACAAAATTTGGCAGAAAGCTGGATCTTGGTATGCAGATTGTGCTTCTTCTGATTTGGTGTAAATCCATTCAGTAGTTTATAAAAAATTAAGGTTAAAAATTAATCATAGATGGTTGGGTCTGCGAGAATCCTGCAAGACTGCAAATAAAAAAACCTGGAGCCCTTTAATTGGTCCAGAGGCCAATTTTTCCCATGAGCTTTCATACTCTCAGGGAGTGAGAAACTCGTTTGAGTCCCACAAGAGGGAGTACTCTGATTGGCTGGCTGTTGGGGGATTGCTGCCATTACAGTTTGCTGAGAAAAAATGCAGGTGTTATGGCTATAAAGTTTGAAAGCTATATGAGAGGGCAGGAGAAAGTTATCCTTTTCCCCTAGATTTGGAGAGGCGGTTTCTAAGGCATAACTACTGTGGTTAAAAAACTGAAAATAAATGTATATACATTTTTTTAAATGTGTGATGTCACTGGAGTTTCTCCGGATCGTGAATAGTAAAAAGGAGTAGGTGAGCTGTCAATACACTCTACCAGGAGAAATGAGTAATGTGCCCCTTAATATTGAGACGTGGCATGTAAGACATAAGTACTGTGAAGAATAGAATGTTAATTATTTTATAAAAACAGTTATGATCTTGTGATACTCTTACGGGATCCCGAAAATTTGAAATGAGTAGGTGTTCTTTGAAAACACTCTGGTATGCACACTGTAGAAAGGAGTGTTAGTGGAAATGGTGTTTATCAGTGTCTACTATTTGCACATTTTGCTTGCGGAGAATTATGAGTGGGAAGTTAAGACTCTCCCTCCACCCTACTGTATACAACCGTCATAATATAGTGGGGTGTCAGCAGAGAGGCAATTCCCTCCACACACCCTACCACAAACACCCGTCATATTAGAGAACAGTCTGATCGGATAGGCCAGTCCCTCCATAAACTCTGCTACGCACACTTGTTATCTAGGAGAAAGGACTGAAAGGAGAGGCCAGTCCCTCCCCACACCGTACAATGTACACTCATCATCTGAGAGAGAGGTCTCAAAGGGACGCGCTTAAGCTAACGAAGGTATTGAATCTGATTTTGAACAGACCGGAGCGCCTGGTGAAGGGCTCCCTGTTTCTCTTTCTGCTGCTCTCTTTTAATTTAATTTAATAACTGTATTCATATTACTCTGCACTTTTAATGAGTGCCTGGTAAAGGGCTCGGATGTTTTAAAAGTATTTCCTTGCTATTTTGCACATTTGGGTCTACCAGCGACTGATTCCACACTTACCCGGTATTCTCCCCGGGTCCAGCACGGATGGTTCCGATTGTCTGGAGGGAGACGCCCAAAACCGGAAGTGAATCGCGATCGCTTTCCCTCGATCTTCTTGGAGGGTTAGCGCTCTAGCATTTCACCCTACATAAACTCATGCCCAGTCAGACGCGCAGCGGACGCCCTTAAGCTAACGAAGGTATTGAATCTGATTTTGCACAGACTGGAGCGCCTGGTGAAGGGCTCCCTGTTTCTCTTTCTGCTGCTCTGTTTTAATTTAATTTAATAACTGTATTCACAATACTCTGCACTTTTGATGAGCGCCTGGTAAAGGGCTCGGATGTTTTAAAAGTATTTCCTTGCTATTTTGTACATTTGGGTCTACCCACGACTGATTCCACACTTACCCGGTATTCTCCCCGGTCCAGCACGGATGGTTCCGATTGTCTGTGGGGAGATGCCCAAAACCGGAAGTGAATCGCAATCGCTTCCCCTCGATCTCCTTGGAGGGTTAGCGCTCTAGCATTTCACTCTACATAAACTCATGCCCAGTCAGATGCGCAGCGGACGCGCGCAGCTGGTGCACGGCCGGTGCGCCAATGGCGCGCCAAAGGAAAGCCGGTCTGCGCCCGTCCACGCCAGGACGACGCCAGGAGCAGGAACCCCTGCCGATCCTGCCCACCCGCCGCCCAAACAAATGAGGAGTCCTTTTACTTACACCAGCACAGAACTGCATATGTTCAGAAACTCTCATATCAACAGAGAGCTGCCCACTAATATCTGCCCCATCCCTAAGGAAGTGATCGGTCCATTCTCCTGCAGGAAATGCACTTACCAAACTGCCACAATCCCCCCGGAAGAGCCAACACGAAACCCAATCACCATCCAGATGCTGCTTCTTACCACGCATTAACCGGCATGGACAGGAAGCTGCTTCCTGGCCAATGTAAGATCCCTCCCTAAACATGCGGCTAATATATGGGACCTACTGTCCTCTAACAGTCCCGAGATTGGTTTCTTAACAGAGACGTGGACTAAACCCCACTCCAATCCAGACATAGCTGTCGCCCTCCCTGCGGACTATCATATATTAAAATTAGATAGACCTCACAGGATGGGGGGAGGAATAGCAATAATCCACAAAAACTCTACTACCATTTCCATATTAGATCAAATAAGTAACGATCAGTTAGAGGTAATGATCTTCAATATGAAGATACACCGTAACACCCACTGGAAAGGAGCCTTAGTATATCATCCACCTGGACCTCTAACCAATACCACCACATAGCTCATTGAACTTATATCCCCACACGTAATCTCCTCTAGAAATGTTCTTCTCCTCGGAGACTTCAATGTGCATTGTGAAATCGCAGACAACGCAGATGCCGCATCCCTTTTGTCTGAACTGGCAGCACTCAACCTGACGGTAATAAATAAAGACCGACCCACCAAGCAGGGCACACATTAGACATCATCTTAACCAACTCACCCGACTTATCCCACATAGCTACTACTCCTCTGACATGGTCCGACCACTTCATGGTCGAATTTAGAATAAACAACCACAATACTCTCCCGGTTTCCAAATGCTACCCCAATAAAATCTACAGAAAATGGAACCTGATCACTCCCACTCTCTTTGAAGGTGCCTTCAGCCCACCCCTTCACGCAGAAGCAGACAAAGTTGAGAAACGCCTAGCCACCTTTAATGCTAACCTGCCAGCCACCTTAGATAGCTTAGCACCCATGAAACAATGTCGCCCCTTCAGCAAACGATATCAGGCCCCATGGTACTCGAGTCCCTTACGACTAGAAAAATGATCCTGCAGAAGACTGGAACACCTTTGGCGCTGCTCCCAATAACCCTCAGACAGAGCTAATTACAAAATAGCTCTGAATCACTACCACTGCAATCTAAAAAATGTGAGGCAATCCCATATCGCAGTCTCCCTCGAACAAGCTGGGAACTCTCAAAAATGCCTCTATCAGATCCTAAAAACCTTCACCAACCCCCTGGCCTGTGACACAGCACCTGTGCCATCCCAAACACTATGCGACAATATCTCCAACCATCTCACACAAAAAATAGATCTAATCTATAACAAAATCATGACAACCACCAATCCCCAAACTAATCCAGGATTCATATCCCCTTACATCCCACCTACCACTGACTTTTTGGATAACTTCTCTCCTCTGACCATAGAAAACACTGAAGCTCTCCTAAAAAGCATTAAAACTGGGTCTCCACTTGACCTGATGCCGGACAAAATTTCAGCCTTCCTGTTCAAACAACTTGCTGCCCCCATCTGCAATATTCTCAATAGCTCATTGAAGGAAGGAGCTCTCCCGCTCGAATGGAAAACTGCACAAATTCTCCCGATAAAAAAAAAATCTCAGTACCTCATCAGAAGACGTCACTAATTACCGTCCCATCTCGCTTCTCCCTCGTCACACTAAAATCTTAGAAAAACACATTAACACCCATCTGTCCAAATACATTGAATCCACCAATAGCCTGGATCCCTCACAATCTGGATTCCGCCCCAGATATAGTACGGAGTCCACTTTAGTAGCAGTGACGGACAACATTAGGATGCTGCTGGATAAGGGTCAGGCGGTGCTTCTTGTACTGCTTGACCTTTCTGCAGCATTCGATACCATATCCCATCAGATCCTTATCAGAAGACTAGGCGAGATAGGCATTACAGGGAACGCACTAAAGTGGCTAACCAACTTCCTATCAGATAGAACCCAGACCGTCAATCTAGGCCCCTACCACTCCAGCACCACCAAAGTCACCAAAGGAGTGCCCCAGGGATCCTGTCTAAGCCCCACCCTGTTTAATGTTTACGTGACTCCCCTGGCGAGACTACTGAGAAATCTGGGCTTCACCCCCATATCATATGCCGATGACACTCAGTTACTCCTCCCACTCGACAAATGTTATTTTAAAACACATGAACTCTTCTGCGACGGAATGAAATCCATAGCGGAATGGATGAAAACGAACTTTCTCCAATTGAACGCCACAAAGTCCGAGATAATGCTATTTGGTGACACCAATATCAGGTGGTCACCTAGATGGTGGCCAGAGGAACTGGGCCCCCCCCCTTGCCCCAAATCTGTGGTGAAAAACCCGGGGGTCCGACTGGACCAAAAACTCACCCTGAAAGATCACGTCTCGACCACCATAGGAGTCTGCTTTCACATCCTTAGCATGCTCAGAAGAATCTTCCCTTTTCTTCCACTCTCTACAAGGAAAACTCTCATCCAGGCCTTGATCTTAAGCCGACTAGATTACTGCAACGCGCTTTTGATCTCAGCCAATGAGAAAGACATCAACAGATTACAGGTCGTTCAAAACACCGCCTCCCGCTTGATGTCCTATTCCCCCTAGGACAGCCTCCATCCCTCTGTTGAAGGAATTGCATTGGCTTCCCATACGTAAAAGGATTAGTTTCAAAGTATGCTGTATGGCATACAAAGCAGTATACAAACTGGGTCCCAGTTACCTCAATAACAAATTTGTTAACTGTGTACCCCCCAGACCTCTCAGATCAGGCGAGAAAGTCCTGGTATCAGTTCCATGCTTTAAAAAGTCTTGCCTAGGCGGCAAAGCTTTCTACCACCTCGGCCCACGCCTCTGGAACGATCTCCCCATACGCCTATGTCAATGCACAGACTATCTTACCTTCAGGAAACTACTGAAGACTTCACTCTTCTACTTCGATCTCCCTCTTTCGCTTACGTGGCCGCATCGCTGAGATACCCTTATTGGGTGATTTGTGCGCTTTACAAGTGAAATAAATAAATAAATAAATAAAAAGGAGAGGCCAGTCCATCTACACACACTACTATGCACACCCGTCATCCGAGAGACAGGTCTCAGTGAAGGGACTCAAACCCTACTATGCACATCTGTCGTCCAAGAGATTTTAGCGTAGAGGCCAGTCCATCCCTACACCCTACTACACACACCGTTTATCCAAGAAGGGAGTCTCAGAGGAGAGGCCTGTTCCTTCCCACATCCTACTATGCACACCCGTCAGGGCCCAAAAAGGCTCAGGAAGTGGGGCCCCACAGCCCCCTTCCCATTTTGTTATTGAATATGACCCCTGGTGATTTGGTACCAGGGTTTAATGAGGCTTGGGAGGTAGGCCGTGGAGCTCACTTCTTCCCTTTTAATTGAACTTTGGATGGAGTCCCGTGAACTAATGAGGCTCATGGAGGGGATTCATATTACCCCCTCCCCATTTTAATGGAATTCAGCCACAGGGATGGGGGTTTCATGGCCCATTGAAGCTTGAGGAGAGGTCTGTACACCCCTCCCCCTAATACATATGTTTTGGCCCTTAAGGATGGGGTCCATAGGGCCTGAAGGTCATCCCTATGCTGTGCACCCAAAAGGCTGTGCACAGTGGGGGGTTTTGTATCTTTCGGGTGGGCTGGCCACAAGCCAGGCTCTTTGGCCAGCCCCCCAACTGCGCATGGCCAGATGTTGTGGGCAGCGTGGGGTTGGCTACTTGTGGGGGGTTGGCCACAGGCCATGTTGGGTTAAGGTCCTGCGGCCAACCTCTTAGCCGGGCACAGGATAGGGTTGGCTGCCTTTGGGTGGGTTGGCATCAAAGTGGCTTGGTCACCACAGTTAAGCTGGCGGGAATGCACATTGTGCTGGGCTCCACGTAAAAGGGGCTGGAGCCTCACTGTCAGCTGCTTTTACCTGAGGCACTATCGATATGGGCAGTGATTCATAGTGCTGCCAGCAGATCATCAGCTGTCTTTTGTCTACAGGATCACCAACATCCGACAGAAAATCAATGGCGGGCCGTTACCATCTAAATCAGGCACTAGGTGCCCGATTACGATGTGGGCAGGAAGGGCTCCTGACCGCATCATAATCACCGATTTGGATTCCCTTCTGACCGAGCCATTTCAATCGGCTTGCTCAGAAGGGAATCCAAATTAGTCTTCCCAATGGCTTACGATGGGCTCGGAGAGCCCATACGCCATTCGGTAGGCCCACCGTAATTACGATTCCGATGGCAGTTTCCCACTGCCTTTTTGTTCCGGCCTTTCCGGAAACAGCTTTGGGAGCCCCCAGCAGGGCACCCATGGGGGCAAGGCCGCCAAATGGCAGCCTATGGGGTACCTATGGTGCCCCCCTGTTGATCCCTGCACCATGTGGCAGGGATGAACTGCACCCCTGCTCTTTGCTATTAGAGCATGCATTCCGTTCGAAATGCATGCTCTCATTGCAAAGTATCGGATTGCGACCAAACAGGGTTCGGTAGCATCCTAATTCCTGGGCTGGAACAGATGACTGGAGGTCATTCGGTTCCAGTTCCAGAACGATGCCGGACGGACTCGGGTCTGTCCGGCATCTTAATCGGCCCCTAAGTCTTAGCCTTTGTTTTTTTAAATAAATTTCAATTTTCTAAAAAATATAAAAATGTGTTTCAAATTGTAGAGTGTTGTCACATGGCGTGTCACTGAGTAGAGTGTGGTCGCTTGGAGTGTCGTCAAGTTGAGAGGCATAGAGGGTCATAAACATGGAATATAGTGTTGTAGATTGAAGTAGCAAAAAGTGGAGTATAATGGAGTAGAGTGTCATAGAATGGGGCATCATCGGGTGGAGTGACATAGATTGGAGTGGAGGAGAGTCGTACAGTATAGTGTTGTACAGTGGAGTGTTGTTTCTTTTTCATTTGTAAACAGCTGGCAGTACGGCATATAATAACATGACTTAAGGCAATATCTGACATTGCATGGCATACATTGTGGCAGTGTTGGCAAAGGTATGCATTATGAATCAGAAAGCTTCTCTGGCTACAGTTCCATCCACAGAACATAAAGTAATTAGCTGATAACATCACAACATCATGCTAATAGATAGGGTCACATAAATTAAGTGAGCATCTGTCGTAAAGCAAATTTAAATGGCAGAGCGCAACTAAAAACATATGTTAAGCGTCACCTTGAGTATGCAGAGTGTGTTAAGGGTCTACATCAAGGGTCCCATCTCTACGGAGGAGAAAGGAAGTGAAGGGGTCCCATATATCTCAGGGGTGGGCACTAGGGGTTGTCAACTCCCAGTACGCTGAGAGCTGCTTATGGCAGAATGTAATGTCTGAAATCCAGTCTTTTGTCTTAGGGGCCCTCGTTACGCCCCAATGGAACTCATTTCTGCGCTTCGCAAGGAGAAGCATCAAGGCAGCCAATTTGAAATATTCTCGGGGAACATCTTTCACATATCCAAGTAGACTAAAGAGTAGGGAGAAGGCGAGTACAAGAGGTATCTAGGTAGCCCATCCAGGCAGATAACGAAATAAAGGAGAGGTCTATGTTTTCAAGCAAACATTCAAACAACAGCAATGTAAGGACTATGTAGCAGGCAGACATCCGAAATAAACTGATGTTCGTGGAGACAGTCCATGAGCAAAGAGGAAAAGACAGAGAAACTTCAATCACCCAAAGAACAAATGGGACAGTGGAGTTTCAGTCATTGTCACTTAGCTGTGCCCTGGTCGATGAGCGAGGAGAGCCCGTGGAGGATCCGGCAGACCTGGCCTGCTGCTTGGCAAATTTAAGAGCCTGCTTGGCATCTGTGAAATACTGTGTTTTGCCCTCTCGCGTGACCTTAGGTTTCTTCAGGTATAAGAGTGCATATGGTAGGTTTAGTTGCTGTAGTAGGCGTTTGGCAGGTAGAAAGTTACGGCTGGCAGTCTTACAGCCACTGTGAAATCGGGATTAAAGGACACTCTGTTTCCCTGATGATGCAATTTTCCTTTCTAAAGGGCAAGCCTGAGAACCACGTCCTGGTCTCTGTAGTTCAGCAACCGGGAAATGATGGGACGCGGAGCAGCTCCCACCAGAGGCTGTGGGCCATCGATTTATGGTGTCTCTCAACTAGGAATACTGGGAACAGATCAGCACAGAAGAGGTCCTTGAATAGAGTTTGCACAAAGTCCTCCATTTTTGACATTGCCGTGGTCTCATGCACCCCTATGATGAAAATGTTATTGCGCCTCGAACGGGCTTCGAGGTCTTTATTCTTGGCCTTTATTAGTTCCAGAACTCTGTCCATGTGCAGCACTTGCTCCTGAGCTACAGTTTGGCAATCATCAGCATCCGGGACACGGGTCTCCAGCTGCTCAATTCTCACATCATGTGTGTCTACACATTTTTTTACATGATCCAGAGGCTCTGTAAGCAAGTCCAATTTGGAATCTATATTCTTCAAGCTGGATTTTACCTCTATCAGTATTGCACAGAGGTCCATCTCCTGCTAGCCAGGATCTACAACTTCCAGAGCTCCACCACCTGCGCCCTCTGTATGTTCAACTTGCCGTGAGGCACCGCGCTTCTCAAAGGTAAGCTTGGTCTGCCTCCCATTGTGCTTGCCCTTGATGTGCCAACAGCCCCCAGCAGTGGCCCGCAGACCCCCACGAGGCGGTGTCAGCCCGCACCATGTGCGCTGAATTTCTGGTAGCCAAACAGGGGGAGCGCGTAGAAGGGCTGCTCTACAGCAGGCGGGAGAAATAAGGCTTAGTATGGCCTTGCCACCTCCTGAAACATGCAAAAACAACAATTGATGGACAGAATGCAGAACAATGTCATACATTCACCCCAGTACAGAGATCTGGGCCTAAATCCATCGTTTTTTTGCTCACCATGCCATTCCAGTTTGAACCCAGCCATATGCAAATCAGTCCTGACCCTGTGCCCCATGGGAACAGTCCAGCCCGAACTGCCAAGCCAGGTCCTCCCTGGACTGGAAACAAGCATCCTAGGACCGGTTTCGGGCTTTCACCCTAAGTGGAATGGGTATTCCCAGACGTGGGACCCGTGCTCACTACGCCACTGGAGTCAAGCTATCCTGGCTGATGACGGCTGATAGCCAGAAACCGGTCCTAGGATGCTTGATTCCGGTCCAGGGAAGACATGGCTTGGCAGTTCGGGCTGGACTGTTCCCATGAGGCACAGGGTGAAGACTGATTTGCATATGGCCATGTCTAAACTGGGGTGGCGTAGTGGGCAAAAGAATGATGGATTTAACCCAGATCTCTTGACTGGGGGAGAATGTCTGCATTGTCAGCATTCCGTCCATCATTTGTTTGTTGTAACGCTTTTCGCACCTCCTGAAACAGGCAGCAGCACCCATGGACACAAGCTACGACCTGCAACAGTGGAGGAAGATAGGCGAAGGGGAGAGTCAGCCACGTCCCTCACGCAGAAAGGAGAGAAAGAACAGCAGCAAATCACAGCTCCATGCTTATAGCATTCCCACCTTGGCTTGTATACAGAGGTTGTGGGCCAGTCACAGGCAGCAGGGAGGAAGTAGTCTCAACAGCGGAGCCTCTAATAAATGGTAATGACAAGGGGGGCAGGGGGCACAGCAACTCCTATGGTATCAATTAGCAGCCACTGTGTCCAGCCGAGGGCCGCCTCATAAGGAGAGCAGGAGGCCACAACCCAGCAGTCACGCCAGAGAACTCCTGCAGCACAATCTCCATCCACAGGCCGCAGGAACAGCCTCGCACAATTCCCGCTCCACTCTGCCCCCCTCAACTGTAGCGACTCACCGGCTCCTCAGCGCCGAAAGGGCAGGAGGCCACGTCCCATAACTGCACCTCAGGCCTCCCACAGTGTGACCAATGCCCTCGCGTCCCAGGGAATCTTGGCAGAACACCCACCCTGGGCAACTAGCTTAGGGAGTGCATAGTAGGAGTACACTATACCCAGTACTTATATGCCCGCATATATACACTGTTTTAGCACAATGGTGGAAACATTAATCCTTTTCACTGTTCTTATATTGCTAATCACTTTTGTCTGTTTATGTCTATTAATTATTGCAGCACATATATTGTATACAAGAATCACAATGGTTCAATAAATATTGAAAACTCTCCTTTATGTATTTTTTGGGTACCTTTCTGAGTGAGCAGGAGTACCTGAGCAAAAAGGTTCAAGATCTGTTACCACAATTTCTTGGGGAGTCAGGGTTTTCATGTTCTGAGGTTGCCCAAACTATTTATTACCTTACTTTGTTTAGGGGTACTTATGGTGGCACTGTGAGCTAGCAGTTCTATAGGCCAACATATCCTGAGGGGGTGCATGGAATCAGTCTGGCACCATCCCAATGATTATGTTGTCCAACAAAGAACAGTTTCTACTGAGAAAGTGTAAACCATACGCCATGTTGGTGGATTGGGTTCTCGTTTCATGGATTGCCTGAATAGTTCTCTCATGCCCACACCGACACCCCTACATACCTCCTAACCGGAGATGCTCACTATCCTCCTCAGCTACATAGGTAACTCCTATGTATTGACTGTAGGTGTTCAAGGTTGAAGTTCACAAAAGATTATTCCCACTGTGTTACTCTATCTGAATTCCATTTTAGAATTATGTCTGACACAGGAAACCCAGCAGAACTTTACATTGCGGAGAACTGCAGACATGTGGTACTCCGAAACTATTAAAATATGGTCTCATACTTACAGGTGGAGATCTGACCTTTGTGGTTACAGTTCACAAAGCATATAGGACAGAGGTATTCTTTCATTCATTCAATTACTTTATTTCAACACCAAGTCATAAACGTTTGCTTACAATAGGTCAATGATATTGAAGTGATACAATAAAATGCGAGTCTTCATCAGAAACCTGGTAGAATCCTAAGAATGTACAACAATATTGTTTCATGTTCTGCCATTTCTACATTCTCTCTTGGCAATCTAATGATCCATACAATTTGTGCAACAACCTAATAAAAGGCAATTAAATGAATGACAACAATATTCGGTTAGTGGCCTTGAATAAAGAGCACAATTGTGTAATAAAATTATTTACACTTAAATACAATCAATGGTTGTCAGCAAATACCTTTTCTCACCAGTACCATATATATATTTATAAAGCGAACTACCGGTAGTTCGCTTTATAAAAACAAGAATAATAGATACGATATAAAAATAATAAGACTGAAATAAAGTGCATAAGTGTATAGAATTCCTCAGGTGCAATAAAGCAGTCATAAAACCATAATAGAACATCAGAATACAGAGATACATAATACATCTGAAACCTAGGAAATTTGGTTTAGCCTTCACTTAGTGTTTGCCCTTTGGACCTTGCTTTTATTGCCCCACACTTGGCCCAAGAAGTTTGCTTCTGCACAAGCAAACAGTGGCCTGGCATTGGACATCAGGATCCTCAGTGCGACTCCGTACTTGTCAGTTCCCAGTAGCTTGCAGATTGGAGCCAATTTTTCCTAGGCATCACATACGATGTGCAGGCGAACATTATGTGGGCTAGGGTCTCTTGATGATATCCACAGCCAGGACAGCTGAGAGCAACCTCATTCCTGCATTTCCATTTGTGAGTAAAATTGTTCAGGGGCAGTGTGCCAAACCAGAACTGGATGTACAAATTTCTATCCCCCGGATGTTTATGAAATCAAGATATTCTTCCAGATATCCTTCCAAGGAACGATCTAATTTATGGGCCATGAAGCCTAGAGTGAGCTTCCCCCAAGCCCGCTACTTATTTACTCCTGGGTTACCCACTCCCAGTAGGCATTCTTCACATCACATTTCCGGGGGAGCAAAGTGGGATCATTGGTCTCCCATATGTTACCCATCCCAATAGCTGTAAGCAGGTTCTGAACCTCTCTCAGTCAGCTAATTTTATTGGCTGTGCCCCTGTGTCCCTACGTTTACATCCTCCAAAGCATGTGCGTATGGCAAGAGTTCAGGGGTCGTCTTAACCCTAAGCCAGAACAGCAAAGGGCGCAATCTAGCTTTGGAGGCAAAAAGAATGTCTGCCTATGTCTAGCATGAGCGGAACAAGGGGAGTGCTCTGTGGTAGCATCCCTAGGCTTCTTAAAAATGTAAAGTCTAGACTACTGAGCTCCTCTATATGTTGCAAGCCCCATAATTCAGCACCATACATCATGGAGCTCATCACTTTAGGATCATCGGTTTGTTGTATGATGATCGGTGTTCTCTCCCTAAAACCTCAGCCAAGTGTTTGTGCTTTAGGACCGTCTTATTAATATGGGGTTTCCATGACAAATTATCCGCTAGCTTTAAGCCTAGGTAGTCAAAGGTGCTGACCCTCTCGAGCAGTACGCCTCCAAGCCTGGTGAAACCCCAATAAGATTTGTGAGGGTTCAGGGCCATAAATTTGGTTTTAGTTGTATTAATTATTAAACCTTTAGTGTCATAGAATTATTGAAACTGGTTTAGTAGTTGTTGTAACCCTCCAGGTGTTTTAGATACCAGCAGAGTATCATCAGAAAAAAGCAGAGTAACTACTCCCCCGCCGCCCCGCCAGTATAGGAGCGTCTGACGGTTTTGGGCTGAGAAATTGTGCCCCATTATTAATAAATAATGAGAAAAGTGTTGGGGCCAACACACAGCCTTGGTGGACACCCTTATTAACAGAGATTGGATCTGTAAGCTGGTCTTGCAAGCCCCAACGAACCCTAGCAGCATTTCCTTCTTGCTAACGAATAAGTAAAACTACAATTTCCTCCGGCAGGCCTAAATCTCTAAGAGATGTCACAGATTCTGCCTGGGTACTAGGTCAAATGCTGTTTTGAGGTCTAGAAAGGCTATATACATGCTACCTTCCCCAATTTTCCAGCAGAGGAGAAGAAACCAGAAAACCTGGTATATAGTCCCTGTTTTCTCTCTAAACCTTCCTTGGAATGGGGACAACATTTCACCCAAAAAAGCCCTACTGAAAACCTTCTGTATTGCGTCAATAAGGCTAATAGGCCTATAGTTGCAGGAAGAGGACTTGTCGCCTTTTTTTAATACTGGTACAACTTCTGCTCCTCTCCAAGATCTGGGATAGCGGCACCATCAACTATAGCAGTGAATAGTATATATATATATATATATATATATTTCGTCCAACCGGGAATATCCCAAAGGAAAAGGTCACCTGGTGTCCCATCAGAGCCCGGTGCCCCCAATGTCCCTTTCTGCCTGCTTTTCATGGCAGGTACAACGCCATGAAAGGGCAGGCGGAAAGGAACATCGTAATGCTAACGGCGGTGCCTGGCAGGCACCACCACCACTGTAGGCATTGGATGCATGGAGGTTGGTCTTGCCGACCGCCAACAAACCAGCCACCATCCTAATGTGGTGGGCGGGAAACTTGCTTAGGATGGTGGTGAGACCACCACTGACAGCCCGTCAGTGGCAGGCTCACCGCCATCCTAAATCAGCCCCTAAGTTTAGATCGCACAGGTGACCAGTAGGTGCTTGGGAGAGAAACTGCATCCGCTTTTGTAACCAACACAGTTGTAAGTAACCTTGAACCTTTTATTATCCTTCTTTTACCAATTGGTATTCCAACTATCAGCCCTTAATGCACTATCATCAATTTCTGGCTTAATGCTTGTTTAGGCACAGGCTTATTGTACGGCCACCATTGATACATTACCTGAGCTAACTATAACTTACGCGACGGCAATGCACTGCTTATGACCTTAGACATTACATCATTCATGACATGGTCAGTGACATCACTCATGACATAATTCATGACATCTCAAATGAGCTGTGAATGGAATGGAACTATAATCACTAGAACTTATTTAGGGATAGTGTGTGTATATTAACACCCCTTTTTTTCTTTCTTGTAAGAACCATTATAATATGCAAAGTGCCAAAATCAATATGGCCGATAGTCTTTTACTTTAAAGTAATGTGTAGTCCATTGTTTATGTTGATTTTTGCAATCGTAAGTATGTTTATTATGACCAAGTGACCTTGACAAACAAACAGGTATGGCGGTCACGGAGCAAGATATGCTGAAATGACACTGTGTGCATATTAACACTTGTTTGCTTTTCTTTATTGTATGAATTCCTGATCTTTCGCATTGTGACAAGGCCAATATGGCTGCCAGAGTTTTTGGATTAATGTAATATGTAGTCCTTTGTTAGTGTTGGCAACTGGAGGCATTTGTACATTTAAATAAGGAAGCTACAATGACGTCTTGTATCTTTATCAAGGGTCGGATGAGCCGAAACTCGTGGATCTCGTCCTTTGCAGATTAAATACTTCCAAGCTACAACCTGAGTGCTGATTCCTTCCTTGTGAGAGTGAGAGGAGATTAAATACATATATATATATATGAAATTCACTGAAAAAAACACATGTTTCTGGGATGTTACAAAACCAGAGAAATTCAGCCGCTATAGTTAACTGAGCTAACTATAGCTCATACACCCGCAATGCACTGCTGACGACGTCGCATATTACATCACTCATGACATGGTCAGTGACATCTCTGATGACATCACTGATGTCATCTCAAATGACATCACTGATGACATCACTGGTTAAATCATCCAGTGACTGTGAGTGTTTCTAAAAGGTTTAAGATTGTGATATATACATATATGATGATTCAGTCAGTGTGTGACTGACTGTATAAGTGAGTGATTATATGTGTCTGGGTGAATGTATGGGTGAGTGACTAATCTGTGTGAATGTCTGTATCAGTCTGTCAGTTGGTGTGTAAGTGGCTGCATGGGTTGGTGAATAGGTACATGAGTGTCTATATGGGTTATTGATTGGTTGTCTGAGTACTTTTATGGGTGCCTGAGTGTTGGTGTGTTATGTGACTACCTGCATGGATGTGTGAGTGGGTGATTCACTGGGTGTATGGGTTCATGAGTGCATCAGCAAGGGACTGTGTTGGTGAGTGAGTGAATAGATGTCTCAGTGGTATATGTATGAGTAACTGCATATATGAATGGCACTATATGTGAGTGTTGGAGTATATAAGTGACTGTATGTGACTGTATGTGAGAGTGAGTGATTGTGAGAGTGGATGTATGGATGAGTGTGTGTTTGTGTCAGTGATTGTATAAGAGAGTAAGTATGTTTTAGTATCTGTATGAATAAGGGACGTGGTGTTTGTATAACTGTGAGTAAATGACAATGTGATTGACTCTTTGGGTGACTGACTAGGTGTGTGAGTAACTCTATGGGTGAGTGGCAGTTTGTGAGTGTCTGTATAGGTATATGAGTAAGCCTGGGCAAAGCACTATGCTACGCTCGCGTAGTTTGCGAAGTTCGCGCTACTTCGCACTACGCGAACTGCACGTAGCACAGTGCGAACACGCGTAGCGTAGTGTTGCGTACTGCTGCAGTCATTTTTTGCTTGCTCGCGGTCCTCAACATCAAGTTGGCGACCGCGAGCAAGCAAAATGACATCCCGGCAAGACTCTTTCCTTGTTCGCGATCAGCATCATAGAGTTGGCAATCGCGAGCATGGAAAATAAACCTCCCGCGAGATTCCCAACGCGAGGAGGTCAGGTTTCTCATTGCGAGTGGTCGCGTAGGCTCACGACCGCTCGCGATGAGAAACTACCAGTTTGCGTTGAGAAAGCTGCCGCTCGAGTAAAAATCTACTCGAGCAGCAGAAAACTACAGCTCGCACTGTGCAAGATGCCATTTTCAATGATTGCACAGTGCCGGTTGCTTGTCCGCACTGTGCAATCATTGAAAACGACATCTGGCACAGTGCGAACAAGGTACTACGCAGTTCGCGAAGTGCTACGCGTAGCTCGCGTAGTGCGAACTGCACTTTGCGTAGCTTCGCAAAGTGCTACTTCGCGAACTACGCCCAGGGTTATATATGAGTGCATATATTAGTGGTTGTATTGATGAGTGACTGCATATATGAGTGACTGTATAGATGAGTGAGTGGATGTGTGTGTAGACCTAGGAATCAGTGAGTGGGTATGTACTAAATGGTTTTAGTGTGTCTATGGGTTCGAGAAGGGGAGTCTGTATTTTAGAGTGGGTGTATGAAAGGTTATATTAGGGTGTCAGTAGGTGCATCAGAGATTAAGTGGATGATGTCATCAGTAATGTCATCAGTGATGTCAGTGACCATGTCATAAGTGATGTAATATGTGATGCAATCAGCAGTGCATTGCGGGAGTTATAGTTCGCTTAACGGCTGAATTTCTCTGTTTGTGTACGAGTTAAATGTCAGACTAACTATAACATCCCTGAAACCTTTGGTTTTTTCAATGAATATATATATGCTATATATAGCAGCGTACCCGTGCAAGGAAATACAGAGGAATCCATTAAACACACGTTGGGGGAACAACTGAGTTTTTTAACAATGGACAGGCGAGCCACTCTGCGCCCAAGGAACAAACAAAACACCGTGCCGGCAGCCCCAGTCAATCCCGGAGGGAGAGGCGCAAGCAGCGGCTCTACCACAATCAACAGGGGCAGAGGATGGTGGTGGCGCAATCGTTAACACAGCAAGATAACACTATCATTAATCTTACTAATACCACTCTAACTACAACCGAAAATCAGCTGTTAACTTTGGGCTTGTCTTATTGCCCTGAATCAAATTTTTCATTTCAACAATCTCGGGTGGACATATATAAATTTATACGTAAGATTAAACCCTGAGAATTCTTCCAACTGAACAAACCCCCTACTACAACAGGGATTAACACTGCTAGTACATCCAATCTGACAGCTGCTGACATTTCCACTCTTAGTGTTGTACAGTCCCTTGCTAACGATAATGATACTGATTTGATTGATAACATGGACAGGACTTCTGGATTGGGGGTCAATTTAGGAATGGCGGCTGCTAGTCCTTTTAGCCCTCAATCCACTTTTTATCCACTAACGCCCAAAGATTGTGTGGATGTTTTCAGTGACATGGTTGTGGAGGATTTAAAAAAGCTGCACACTTCTGTAAAAACCAGACATGAAAAATGTAACTATCGAGCTAGAAATTATTGGGCTCTGATTAATAAATTGCTAACAAACATGATGTTGTTGTGATGAACGGTGACAAGGGAGGTAACATAGTTTTGTGACCGAGGGCTGATTACTTAAGGGAAGCAGATCGTCATCTAACAGGCACTAATTGTTATGCTACCGCTAGCAAGGCAGATTTGAACCAGGTGAAAGATGCTGTTATGAAGAGTTTACTATCATGGAAGAGACAGGGGCTGCTGACTAAAAAAGAATTTCTTTTTTTGAAAAATGATTTTCCCACCATCCCCATTATGTACTTCATTCCTAAGGTGCATAAGGGAGTATCCCCTGTCTTAGGGAGACCAATTATTTCGGCCAGGAAATATGTTTTAGAGGCTGTATCTAGATATGTAGACTACTTCCTTTAACCCCATATGTTTAATCTGCCTTCATTTATAAGAGACACTGGGGATTTTTTTATGAAAATCAACCAAATTGAATGACACAATGATTGGTGGTTAATAACTTTAGATATAACATCATTATACACATGTATTCACCATTCACAAGGTTTAGCTGCTGTGAAATACTTCCTCAATAGCCGCAACATTGGCTTACATGAACATAACAACATGTTACTCCAAATGATAGTGCTATGTCTAAACAACAATTTATTTTTGTTCAATAAAATTTCAAATAAACAACTTAGGGGAGTTGCGATGGGGGCGTGTTTTTCCCCCAACTACGCCTGTCTCCTGGTAGGACTGGGATGATCATGTAAAATATTATGGCAGATATATGGATGATATATTTGTCATATGGGATGGTACAGAATATGAGGCTAATCAGTTTATTTCATCCATTAATGAGAACTCCATGAATCTCCAGTTTACAGCTACCATCAATAAGGAAAAGGTTGAATTTATAGATGTAGAGGTATATATTGTTGACAACCACATACAAACTCGGCTACATAGGAAGAGCACTGCTGGCAATTCTACCTTGCATGCCAGCAGTGCTCACCCACGTCATTTGATAAACAGTATACCATACGGAGAATTTCTCTGTATACAACATATTTGTAGTTTGGAGTCGGATCTAGAGAGATGCTAAAGGGAGGCTTTTTCTCAGTTTTTTTTCCGTGGGTATGAACATTCTAATTTACTAAAGGCTTTGGACAAAGCCAACTCTCGACCACTGGACCTTTGTCTTCAAACTAGGAAAAGCCTTAATGCTATAACTCTCAATGAACCTACATCTGAACATGTTCAAACAATCCGTCTAATTACAACTTTCAGCAAACAAGAAAAATGTATTAGACACATTGTATATAAACATTGGCCCATTGTTCTGACGGATTTAACACTCAAATTTCTGTTGCCAGCACTCCCCAATATAACTTTCAGGCGGGCACCTTCTATGAAGGATGACCTAGTTAAAACATGCCCGGAAGTTATAGTAAAAACTAATTGCCTATCCAAACCTGGTTTTTTCAAATGCTCGTCATGTCGAGCATGCAAATTCGGCTCAAACATGTCCGAATATTGTACAGCCTTCAGTGACACTCCAATCCGTATAAAAGAACATTACACTTGCAGAACTGATTTTGCTGTATATCAATTACAGTGCATATGCCAGTTGAAATATATTGGCAGCACGAAGCTTCCGGTTTTTAATCGGATTCTCCAGCATTTGCGCGCAATTGTGAATTCAGATGAGACCTATCCAGTAGCGCGACATTTCAAAGCAGTTCATAATAACAGATTGAGTGACCTTACATACTCTGCAATTGGGACTGTCCCACTCCATTTTCGGGGTGGCAACAGGGAGAAAAAGTTAAGACAGATGGAGACTTCCTTCATACTCATGTTAGATACACGTATACCGCATGGGTTAAACACCAGTGAAGACTTACATCATTTTTTATAACAAATTTGAGAATAATAGATTCTGTCTCATGTACAGTACATACCGTCAAAACTAATGTACCCAGCCATATTTATCTCTATAGGAATATCATTTTATGAATTCATCAAAGAGATTTTTGCATATAGAGATTGAGCTGTTACTAGTAAAGGTTTTTCACAATTTTTATGTATCTTCGGAATGTGGTAAAAAGTGGGCACCACAGGATTTAAACAGCGAAGAAAAAGGAATTCGTCCATACTTAGCATAGATTTTTCAAACCATAACTTGATGAGATCATGATATCTTTGGACACTTTCCAAATAAGTATTCTTGTTGGTTTTCCGATAATTGTTATTGTCCGATAACTGTCTTTGTGCTTCTGCATTATAGTCTTCTCTCGTTTGAAGGACTATATTGCCTCCCTTATCTGAAGGTTTACATATGGTCTCAGTATCAGCACATAGATTCTTGATCGCTTCTCGTTGTTCTTTCGTTATATTCTGGGTTTTAAAGCCCGATTGTCATTTTCTAAGCGTTTGAAGGTCTTTGGTCACTGCCTCAGAGAAGACATCGATCGCATCCAGAGATAATTGAGGTAAAAACTGGGAGGTGGGTTTAAATGGACTCTCTTCCCTTTCTTGTTCAAATCCTAGTTGTATTGTTCTTTATACCTGATCTGACAATGGATTGGTATGTTCCTGGTTGTCGAGTCTGAGTGATTCCATTACCTCCAAGGCAGTGAGGTCATGTCCCGTTAATGCATCAGTTATCAGATTTGGATTGGATTGTGTCTTACGCTTCAAAAAGTTAGGTTTTAGGAACTCCAAGGTTTTCCAGGTGAATTTTGAAAGGATGATATTTTCTATGATATTTTCTATGTATATGGGTTAATCTTGTAAACATGCCATGTGATTTATCAATTTAATGGTCTTTTGATGCATGTAATCAATTAAGTATAGGATGGACTTAGCCGATAAACGGCGTGATTAGATCACAGATATGCCATGATGGTGGTATTATAGGTGGTGTTTGCGTATGGATGCCGATACACGGCTGAATTTCAATTAGCGCAACTTTGTTTAAATCATGAGAATGTCTAGATTTCATTATACAATAAGATTAATGAAAATTACTGAATGTATTATATTTCACTTACATCAGAAGGCTGATTCAGCATTGGACATTTAGATTTAGCCACCGTATGCATGTTCCAAGATGGCGCCTGTGATAGAACAGGAAAACTATGATCCTATATCAATTTTTGATTTCGCTTTGACTTGCATCATGTGACCGGATGTTGATGATTTTAAAATGCCGATGTTTGGCGCGCAATTTTGTAACATTGGAAAAAGGCAGTAGCCGAAACACGTCATGTTATTTGTTGGCTGCATGAATTAAAACTTTGATAAAGTCAAAGATCCCTGTGAGTGCTTTTCCAGTTCGAGAAAAAGAAGAAGGAATGAGCGCACAGATTATACGCGGTTGCACCTCCGCGTTATAGCACCCGTCCGGGAGTGCGTTGGTCCAAGGTGCAGTGGAGCAGGATATATATATATATATATATATATATACATATATATATATATATATATATATATATGAAACAGTCTCGTCTCACCAAATTTCTCCAAACAACAAACGAGAGTGGACCCAAGTTAAGTGCTGGTTTTCTTATTTTATTTCTTTAGTATGTCGCCATGACGCGTTTCGACAGCTCCCTGCCTTGATCATATATATATTACCTACTGGCAGTTGCCTGTAGGTAGTTATAGTTAGGACCTATTAACCATAGGAAATCCGCAACATTCTATTTGGAAAAACGTTGGCGCCGATTGACGAACCTTTGTGAGATTTTCTAAACTTTTGGCCAGCTCTGGTCCGCTCCTATCCTGAAAATTTCACGGTGGTTTGTCAAGCGGGGGCCGAGAAAAAAGGGGGTCCCAAAACACATTTTCCCCATGCATTTTCCCGTAGGACCTTTTGACGCAGCTACAGCCCGAACTGCTGAACGGAATTACACCAAATTTGGCAAAGAGGTAGTCCTCAGTTCAGACTCGTGCCTTTTGCTTAAATGGTGTAAATCCGTTCCGTAGTTCCTGAGACAATTAGAGTTAAAAAGATAGATATATCTGGGCGGAGCCCAACCACACATCTCATCGTGAGATCTGATTGTCTGTCAGTACTTCATCCAAGAAGTGTTGACAGCCATCTTGGGACCAATATACATGTTAGCACCTCATTAAAAAGCATTGCAGTTAATAGAAGGTTTTAAGACGTTAGTTACATTATAAATCATTTGTTGATGGTACCATACTCATTTTAGTAATTGTGGTGTGTTCTAAGGTGATTTTACCATGTGAAAAAGCCTTCTGCTGTGATATCATGAATAATGTTTGAGAGAAAACTATTTTCTCATGCTTTTCCCACAGAGGTTTGGAAGGTGATCTATAAGCTAAACTGAGAGCATATTTTCTGTAAATTTACATTATCTTTCTCAGTCAAGTGAGAATGAAGTCTGACATTCTCAGTAAAACATGACCATCCAACAAGGGCAGAGACTGTCAGTTGATTCCTTTGTGTTCTACTGCAGCTTCCCAGAGTCTTCTAAGGAACAACTAGCTAACAGTCCTACTTATGACAAACGTATTGCACACCTGAAGCCATCTTGATTGGAATAAAGTGGTAATTCTTAAAACATTTAATTTAAAAAGGAACAACATGAGGGGGTTCATTTTCCTATAGAAAGTATGATTAGTGCTGCAGAAAGAAAAATTAGGGCACATTTTGAGTGACTTCTCAAATCTTCTTCTATTTCATTAAAAAATTCTGACATGCAGACTGAAACATGCATTTTTAATACCAGCAGCAGACTTCCCTGGTGAGCAGTAGCTTTACTACAGTGATCTAATAAGCAACTAGAGTGCTAACATTCAGAATTTATGGCAAATGTGTGACACATCTGAATGCCTTCTTGATGGAATCAAAGTAAAAAACTGAAAGTATTTCCTACTGAGGAGACTGTAGTAAATGAGGAAATTAGGAAACTTCATAACAAATGAGTCTCCCAAAATGGCCACCAGAGACAAAAGAGCCCAAATGTAGCCCAAATATCACCCAGATGTAGCCCAAGTATAGCCCAATGACAGAATGTCCCAGAGTGTTCTAACGAACAACTAGAGCGCTAACAGTCTTACTTATGACAAAAGTATGGCACACCAGAAGCCATCTTGATTGGAATAAAGTGATAACACTTAAAACATTTAATTTACAAAGGAACAAAATGAGGGGGTTCATTTTGACATAGAAATTATGATTAGTGCTGCAGAAAGAAAAATTAGGGCACATTTTGACTTCTCAAATCCTCTTCTATTTCATAAAAAAATTCTGACATGCAGACTGAAACATGCACTTTGAATAAAAGCAGCAGACTTCCCTGGTGAGCAGTAGCTTTACTACAGTGATCTAATGAGCAACGATTGCTAACATTCAGAATTTATGGCAAATGTGTGACACATCTGAATGCCTTCTTGATGGAACCAAAATAAAAAACTGAAAGTATTTCCTACTGAGCAGACTGCAGTAAATGAGGAAATGAGGAAACTTCATAACAAATAAATCTCCCAAGATGGCCACCAGAGACAAAAGAGCCCAAATGTAGCCCAAATATCACCCAGATGTAGCCCAAGTATAGCCCAATGACAGAATGTTCCAGAGTGTTCTTAAGAACAACTAGAGCGCTTACTGTCTTACTTATGACAAAAGTATGGCACACCTGAAGCCATCTTGATTGGAATAAACTGGTAACACTTAAAACATTTAATTTAAAAAGGAACACAGTGAGGGGGTTCATTTTGCCATAGAAATTATGATGAGTGCTGAAGAAAGAAAAATTAGGGCACATTTTGAGTGACTTCTCAAATCCTCTTCTATTTCATTAAAAAATTCTGATATGCAGACTGAAACATGCACTTTTAATAACAGCAGCAGAGTTCCGTGGTGAGCAGTAGCTTTACTACCGTGATCTAATGAGCAACTAGAGTGCTAACACTCAGAATGTATGGCAAATGTGTGACATATCTGAATACCTTCTTGATGGAATCAAAGTAAAAAACTGAAAGCATTTCCTACTGAGGAGACTGCAGTAAATGAGGAAATTAGGAAACTTCATAACAAATAAATCTCCCAAGATGGCCACCAGAGACAAAAGAGCCCAAATGCAGCACAAATATCACCCAGATGTAGCCCACATGTAGCCCAATAACAGAAGTGTGCAAACCACTTATTTTTTGTGTATTTGCAGTTTTATATAGTGCAGACTTGTCAGGTATTGGAGTGCTTTACATGAGCATTGGTTACATCACACAAGATCAAATTCATTTTGGTTGTAGACATGGGGAGATTAAGTGATTTGACCAGAATCACAGAATGTTGAGCTGAAGCAGAAACTCCAACCTGGTTCCCCAGTTGCAAAGTCTGCAGCTCTAGAAGTAACACCACATCCTCTCCCCTAGGTGCAACATTTAATCAAGTGGTCAACTGGATAAAAAAACATAAAGATTACAAATAATTTAAAAGTTCTTTGTCGCTATTTGAAAACTCAGAAAATATGTCCTCATTTTAGTTTTTTAGAGCACTAACCATAATTTTGATGCAAATAAGACCCTCTCATATATGTAATTTCTAAAGGAAATGCTCTAGGTATTACAGTTTTGATTACATCAAGATGACGTCAGGCGTTCCACACTTTTGTAATAAATATAGAATGTTAGCAATCTAGTTGTTCATTAGGATACTGTTGAGAGGCAGAGGCCAGGGGCACGGACTCTGAAAATTGAAGGCAGGTAGGAGAGTGCAGAGGCAACAATTTGACCACACTGGGCAGGCCGGATGGGCAGTGGCAGCACAATAGACTATGGAGGGCAGTGGAAAGGAGGGTAGGGGCAACAAACCCACAACACAGGACTGGCAAGAGAGGCTGTGGCAATATAATAGACCATTGTGGGCAGAAGGAAGAGGCAGTGGTAGTACAACCATACATGCCAACAGACCCGTTTCAGCCAGGAAACGTCCAATGTTTTTAAGCTCAAATGGGCTTTTTCAATGTAACTCAAAGGGTGAAAATCAATACCCCAGTTTTTTTTCAAAATCTCCCTCTTACCAAGTTCAAAATGTTCGCAAGTATGGTAAATTGGATTATGGTAGGCAGGAGGAATTGGGGTAGGGACATGGACTCGGATAACAGAGGACAGGAGGGACATGGAGAGGTGCACCAAACTGACCCTACAGGTTTGCAGTAGCACAATACACCACACAGGGCATGCGGGACGGGAGTGCAGCACAACAATCCATAGAAAGCAATAGGGAGGGGACAGGACCATGCACATGGACAACAGAGAACAGAGAGGAAAGAGGCAATGGTAGCTAGCTGCCCATAATGGACAGACAGGAGAGAAAGCTGCAGCATAACAGACCATAAAGGGCTGGAGGGACGGATCAGGGGAATTACAATGGAACAGACAAGCCAGGAGGGAGGGAATAGGGGTCTGCACATGGGAACAGAGGGCTGGGGGCAAGGGGGCAGGGCAGGAGCAGCAAGATGACCATGGAGGAGCAACCTCTATGATTGATGGGCCGCAAAATTAGAAGAAATGTTGTGTTCACCATTATAGTACCTGGGGATTCACTCTAGGAATACCCAGTCCCTCTGGCCCTTGTTGGGGGGCTCCCAGAGTGACTCCTTCTTGGGCCAAAATGTAAAAAAACATATTTTGGGAAATTGTCACAATCCCATGGGGCTCCCTCTCTGGAAAATTAATTATAAAAAAAACAGTGTGGGGTGGGTGTCTGTGGGCTGTTGGTTACCTGAGGGAGGCTGGGTACAGGGCCTGGACACAGGTCAGGGGCTAAATTCAAGCCCACACAGCACATGGCCAAAGGCCATGTGTGGCAGGGAGTTGCTCGCACATGGAGGTTTGAGCGATGGGGGTTGAACACCAGCAGGGGTGTGGGTGAAATCCTCATAAATTAAAGCATTTGCTCTTTACATTGGTTCACTACTGGCAGGAAAGAAATCTGGCTGTCAGAGAAATCATTTGAGCAAGGCAGTGCGTGACTTGATGGCAACATGATTCATTTCGCAAGCTTCTATTATGCGACACATGTAACACTAAGATTATTTAACCCTTTAAGTCATACATGCCAACACTCCCGATTCAGGCGTGAGACTACCGATTTGAAGGCTAGTCTCCCGTCTCCCGATTCCTGCAAGCAAAAACCCGATTCCTCGGGGCTTCAGCTGACAGGGCTTGGTAATGTGTAACATGCTAATTCTTCCAGCAATAGTCAGAATGGCGATGCAGGGGCTCTAGAAGGGGTGAAAAACCAACAAAGCCCCATTAACAACCGAATGGTCTTTTAAACACCTGTGAAGTACTGGGGGGGGGGGCGGCTAGTTGTGTGCCTGGAAGCTGTTTCAGCCCGGGCTGACGGGGGAGGGAGGGGGGGTGTATGCACTGACCGCAACCTGCCAGGCCAGTGCACAACTCTTGCATCCCCCTCTTTCTCTGCCTGCCATTGCGCTCCATGCTTCTGAAAGGTGATAAAAAAAAACACGTGAATTTGCTTTCAAATGTCCGATCCTGCAGCAGCACACTTCCAAAGTCCATACATGACAGAAACCCGATTGAAGGCCCCATTCTCCCGATTTTTTTTTTTTTTTTTTTTTTTTAAATCTCCCACTTTGCTCTTCTGAAATGTTGGCATGTATGCTTTAAGTGCGCCCGTCGGCCAACAGCCGTCGCAAGAACTACCTCGCTAGTTCTGCGCACGTCCGTTGGCCGATGCAGCCCCGCCCACTCAATGGAATGCCATGCGCCGCGGCGTGAAGGCGTTAATGAATGAGGCCATTTGTTTCTGAAACAAAAATGATGCAAAGGAACCCTTTAAATGGACTACTTGAAATAATTACTTAAGAGATATGCCTTTAATGTGGGAGCCAGAATAAGTTAGGATAGTTATATAGCAGTAACCCAAATGCCACATTTTCATAAAGAGTAACTGAATGTTTTCAGAAAAGAAAACCATTTCAATTGGCACAAAAAAGAAATGTATATTTGTGTATTTATTTTCCTTTCAGATGTGGTTCCCATGCTTTCTGTACTGTAGGAATCAATGATCGCTGATAAAGCTGAACATACTCAAAACTAGTCTTGAATTGCTTGTGTTTCTGTTCAGAAAAGAGGTGGCCTGGATATTTGGATTGTGTTGTTTCTATGGTGGCAGAACCACAGCTGCTATGAATGTGGTTGCTCCCTGCCTGCAGTGGTACAGTGGGCAAAAAGCATGCTGGACTGAAGCACGGCCTTAAAGGAAATGTCAGTTTCTTAGACCTTCGCAAGCATTTCCACCCATCACCTCATATGCTTAATTTGGTTTTGATTTTCCATTTATCAACCATTGTGAATAGCTTCCACATGGGAAATTCTATTTAAATGATCTGAATAAATGTTTAACTAATGCTGTGTGAATTCTCATCTTTCTGGATGAGACTTTTCGGTTTACTCAAGGCACATCACTAACTTCTATTTAATTCATCACTACGGAATGCATACTTTGTGGAAGATTTCCTTTTATATTTGATACTGTTGCAACTAAGGGCCTAGTTCTGAATAAGGTGCAAAATTACCACATGGAATGTCGAGCCAACTGATTCAGTGTTGGTAGGTTTTTCGAGATCCAGTTTTATCGGGTGTGGAAGAACCAATCCCCATTTTTCCAGCCAGAAAAATCATACAAAGCGTTGGCGGTAGCAGCAGCTAAGCCTCATTCCAGATTTTTTTCCTAAAGTGGGGAGAATACAATGTTTCCTCCTGATAGAAAAAATGATTTTCCTTCCCTCCCCTAGCCCTGCCCCTTCTGTCCTCATCCTCTGTCCTTCCCACAAATTCATATGGACATTTACCAGCTGCCCTGAGCAGATATTTGCCTGGAGGTACCAGAGTACAGCAAACATGTCATATCTTAAATTATAAAAGTTAAACTTATAAAAGAAGTGTAAGTATAATGATTGTCCTCTATTCAATGTGTTAAAAAGTTAGCAGAATAGGTCAAACAGGCAGAATAGGTTAAAAATGCAATACCTGCTACATGAATAGTAAAAAAAGATTAAGATTTTAAGTTTTTCCTTAATCTCTAGAAGAGTGTATATAAGGCCTGGGTGGATCTTGCAGAGTTTTGCTTCACAGAATTCTGTGGGATTCCAAAAAGCTCTGCAAGATTCCACAGAACTCCACAATCAGGCGTAAAAATGCTCGTCTGCCCGTTCAAGCTGATTTTTTAAGTCAGTTCTGTGTTCAGCACAGAAAAATCAGCGTGAACAGCATCGCGCAGTCCGCATGGGTGCAACCATTTCGAATTTCCTGCTTTCAGTTCTCTGCAAGGTGCTGTGCCTGATTTTTGTTTGCCTTTAATATCTATTTAATCCTCCCCCATCCCACTCAACCACTCCTCATTTACCCTTTTTTTTTTAAATCAGTGTATGTCTTTGTGTATGTGGATTTTACATTTTTGTCTTTTTTTTGCTTTTTACTTTCCTTTTTGTACTTTTTGTTTGTTTTTCCTATTCTACTGCCTCAGATCTTTCTTTCTGCTACTCAGTTCTCTTACTTTCTACTTTCACCCAAGTGCCATGTCAGAGGAGCAGCAACATTCAGCAAGCTGCAGCGCCAGTGCAGCAACGAAAAGCCCCACACATTGCGGTCACCTGCACTGCCAAGGGGTGCAGCCCGCCCCCATTTTTTCCGAGGCAGAAGTGTCTGCACCTGTTTTTTATGTGCAGTGCCAACTCCTCTCCATGGTGGCAGCAGATGACAGGCATGGGAGGGGGTACGCCTTGCGGGAGCATTGGCTGCTGTGAGGGAGAATGCCTCGGTACATGTGCCGGAGCACTGGGATCCAGCCCACCATGCAGCAGCTGATGTACCACCGGGCCGACCTGCTGGTCAAGGAATAGAACCTGCTCAACCTGCTGGATTTTGAGGTTGCGGGGCTTGGCAAGTAATAATTTATTTTTTATGTTCTACAATGCAAATTATTTTATTAAATAGCATTCTATTCACACTCAGAGGTAAGTTCACTTTAAGTTACAAATATTATGTGATCTAGCTCGAGCTATCCAGATGCACATCGCTACCTAATGGTACTAGTCGGCGCTCGTTTGGACTGATTATTTAAGAAGTCATGTAGACTCATTTTGAGGCCCTGAGTCCTTCATGACTCTGAATAACAAATCAGTCATACTCTGTCCTGACCCAAATGATATTGAGAGAAATAGACCTGTAGTTCACTGCTGTTGGTGAACAAAAAGAGAAAAAGAATTTGAATATTTTTCTGTAGATTTGTGTTAGTTAACTAAAATGACTGGTCTGGTCTCTGAAGAACCAGAAACAAAAGTACAGCAAGGAGTGGATCATGCAAGTAAATATCACTAAGTGTGAATCGGCCCATCACCTTCAGGAAAAATCACCCATCAGCCCCAAACATTGCAAATCATTGAAATCAAGCTCACACATTAGTTGAACACCCTCCCACCACATAAATCATCAATCATCACTCACAGTCACTCATATTATATCACTCTTTGGTCCAATAATTACCTGTTCCAGTCCAAGCACAGTAGCACACAATTGTACCTCCTCTTTTGATGGAAGCAACACATTGGAGGTCAAATCAAATAAACTTTGATGGGGCAGCTCTGCTAGGAATGAAAAAAAAGGATAGGTGTGGAAGGGTGCAGGCATTGTCTCCAATGTCCTTGAATGGAATTGGGAGGATTCTTTACTGCCATAAAATTATGGTACAGCATAAGTCAGACAAAAACAAAAAAAGATAATGTTCCTTTAGTTATATCCATTTCAAAAAAGGTTTTTGGGGCAAAGCAGTTTGACGATACATAATTAAAAAGTTCTATAGTGGCCCACTCAGTCAAGGAAGCAGAGTTTGTCCTCTTACTCAAGTGGTTCGCCCAGACGTTGGTCAGCTGACTCACTTGAGTCTAACAAATCACCTTCATCCTCCTCCTGTGGTATTTCAGGAAAAGTGTCATTGTGTGGTGTAAATTTCACCACGCTTTGAGGCAAGAGACTGGTACTTCTCACTGTGAAAACTGTGCCAGCTGCACTGAACACACGTTCCGCAGAAACCTTGGCTAACAGACAAGCCAGATACTTAATTGCCAGGCTGCTGAGCTGTAGCCATTGGCACATCTTCCCATACCAATAGACCAATGGGTTTTGATCCACATAAATCTCTTATGGTTCATCCAGATAGTCCTGGGACATCCTCTAAATGGTCATTGGGGCTGCCACTTTCTCTACCTATTTTACCTTTGCGTCTGCACTGGACTTAAGCCCTGCCACTTGAAACCTAGCCAATACAGAGTATGGATCTGATTCTTCTGTTCCTGCTGTTGTTATTGCCTGTGTTCTTGTTGCTGGTATTGGCTGCTGTGAGACAACAGCACTGCCCTCTCTGGAAGTTGAAGGCTGAACCCCAGAACGTTTGCCTGGGAATCTAATTTCCAGCCATTCTTCTTCCCGATCTATCATTTTCTCAACAATCCATGTCTTGTATTGTGAAACATTCCCTTCGGAAAAAGGAATAAAAGTGGGCAGTCATTTTTTGGGCTGCGGATCAAGTATTATGGCACAGATGTACTATTTGGATGACACAATGTCCCTTTGCAGCCTTGTAATAACAGCCAAGCGAAGGATTAACCTCTCAACCAAGAGATGCACTCCTGTGTTGCCGTTCACATCTGTGAACCTTTGTGACACCTTTTGTAACTGGTCCATTAGCATATGCAACAACGGGATAGCTTAGCTCAACGTCCTCCTTGCTGACTTCCTACGTGAACGCCTCAAAAAGAAGTAAAATATCTGTCAGGCATTTGACTAGGCCCCATTTGTCCCCACCTCTTTGAATGACATAGTCATTGATTTGTTTGTACTGCTCAAATGAACATTGCAACATGTAATAGGTTGAGTTCCAACGTGTTGGTACTTCCTGTATGAGGGTTTTACCTGGTATGCTATTAGCACACTGAATGATTCTCAACTGTTTCCAGGCTTTAAAAGAATTTCTGAAATGAGTGCAGATTCTTCTGCAAGTGGTCAATATGTTGCTGACTATGTCTTCTTTTTCGAGTTAGTCATTTGAACATCTTGATGTTACAATCCTTATGGGATTTCTCCATGGCGAGTATGGCTACTGTTGCATGCCTTGTAACACAGAGAAATCCTGAGGTCTAATGGTAAAGAGAAAAGGTGGTATGTAAGGTGAGGAAGAAAGACCTAATGTACGTAGTGGAAGGGAAAAACTCCAAAACTATGGTCATACAATCACCGTGGGTAACTAACACATATTTTTACACTGTCTTCCTTTTTGTTGTCTAGGTGTTGTGTGTATATTTGAGGAGACGTGCACCCTACAAGCAAGTTGAGGGTGCCCACTATATCCTTTGCCACGTTGTTTTCTCTTTGCAGTAGCTTCCAGGTCCTGATGAAAGCCGAGCCTAGTTAGGCGCCACGGCTGAAACATGTCGACCACTATCTCATATGTTGCTTCACTGATCAAACCGGATTAGTGTTGCCTCCACTTCTTTTAATCTAGCATCGGTACGGCATTGTTCAACAGAAGTCTCCTGGCCGTCTCGTCACTAGTTTTAACACACTCCTTTTTCACTACTACTACACCAGCACTGCAACCCCCACTCACTTCATGTCCATTTGCGGATTCATTCCCTTTCTTGGTGCATAATACCTACAGCACACAGCTCTCACTTCTCGCTAAAGGGCCCTGCTGCCCCTTGAGATTCTGAGATTTTCTTTGGGATGAAAATCCCATGTGATGGGGTTAGTTACCCACGGTGATTGTATGACCATAGTTTTGGAGTTTTTCCCTTCCACTACGTACATTAGGTCTTTCTTCCTCACCTTACATACCACCTTTTCTCTTTACCATTAGACCTCAGGATTTCTCTGTGTTACAAGTACTTCGATGGGGGAACCAATCCTGCGCGGTCTCTAAACTTGCTCCCTCTGACCCTCCGGTGTTTAACCGTCTTGTATTAGATTACTGTTGCATGCCACCAGGTCCCCTTAAAAGTTTCTTCAGCACTGAGACCTATAGATAGCTGTTGAATAACCCCCACAAAAGAGATTCAGTGTGCAGTGAGACACATGAAATCAGTGGCTTGACAATTGGTCTAAAGCTCGGTCATCAGGTGGATAGTGTGAACAGCACTCTGCGACAAAGCTTACCCATCGTGATGGAGTGCTGGAACAGAAACTCTGGTAAAATAGCTCTGGCTGGGAACCTTCCGGTTTGGGAAGAAGGGTATCACAAATTCTAAAAATCCCAGTCCTTCCGCAAAAGGAAAAGGGAGGAGGTCCACTGATGCAGGTGACTTTTGGAGAGAAGAACCGGCAGATGGTTGACTCAATGTATGACTTTTTAGGGCAGTCACTGTAAGTTGTGGTGTCTCCTTCTGACTCTTGTGCTATTTTGAGGTTTTTGAGGTCAGTGATTCTGGTGCACTGCTGGGGACAGGGCTGCTTTGTGTTAAACTGTCACCCTCTTCTCCCTCATCACCTTCACCTCCCAATGTGATCGGAGCTGCTTTCCCTCACTCATCACCACCACTACCTGCAGCAATTTTTTAAGGTGCACCTCCCAGCGGATTGCATGATGCTTTTTCATATGGATTGGTTGGCTTCCAGTACCATAGTGTGAACCAGGCTTACCTCAATTAACATTTGTGTGGCAAATGGAGCATATTGCAATGTTATCTTCCGGCTTACTAATTGTAAAGAAGTCCCAAACTGGGAGAACTTTTTCAGTGGGCCAGTAGTGCCACTACCAGTGCCTGAAGAACAGAAGGTAAGTGGGTGCGTTGCTGAGTGCCTCTCTGCTATGCATTCTTCTGCTGAGGTAGTGATGACCTAAGCGGGGCTCTACAAATATGGAAGCTTGTGGTGGTGTTGATGGTGGTACCAGTGCCGCATTCCTTTAGAGCAGGTTAAATAGGAGGGGTAATATTGGTGGCCTCTGACCTAGCTTCTATGACATTGGCTCATCATCCTCATCTCCATCCATTATTGTAAGATGTTCAGGAACTTTCCTTTTCCCATGTCTCTCTGGGCATGTCTCGGAATCAGCCAAGGTCCAATCCAATTCCAGATCATCAGAAGGAGGGCTTGGAGAAGATGGTTGAGTACCCATCCTTTTATTTGCTGGAGATCTTGAAGCCAAACGTTCAACAGGTACATCTTGCTCAGTAGGAAGTGCAACCTCCTGTTCTGCCCCATACTTGAGGACAATCTATATCACTGGCTGCAGCTCCTGTTGTCTACTTTGCTCAGTTTCCTGTGATGATTGGGTACTAGTTTGCGGCTGAGGCAAATCCAATTCAGACTCACTGTTCGTCGTCATGATTGCAGTGGCTGCCTCACTGAGAGACATGGCCTTGGGCTTAGGTTGGGGTTGTGATGTTGATGCAGGAGTGCTGCTCCCAGTTTGATGCCTGGGGGCTGGTGTGGCAGGGACACACGCTTCCTGAAAAAGGTTTGGGGCAGCATGCCAGCGATGGAAATCTGCTTCTTCTCCACTTCAATGGCCACTTTCATGGCAGCACCATTCTTCAGGGCCATCTTGAAGCTGTCAGGTGGCAGTGGCACTTAGTTGCACAAGTGGAAGAGAATGCAGGACTCACATTACGTGTTGTGGTCACATCACTTTGTACAATCCGCCAGTCTGGCTTTACTGTGGGTGATGTCTTCTATGCACCTAAAAGCAAAGAAGTGAGAAAATAATTTAGTGAAATGTGGCATTTTTGCACTTTGAATTACTCTTAGTACAAAGAATATAATTTAGTGTGGTTACTTATTATCTTAAATATTTAACAAAAATTATGTATCTATTCCAAAGGCACCAACAAAGAACGCCACCATAACATTTCATTTTTATGCAGGATAACAACATAGAGATGTAACTGTTTACCTTATGTTCATCTAAGGGAGACACCTGTGGCAGTCAGGGAGGTGCAGGTGAAAATTGTATAATCCTTAAAACATTAATGCTGATGTGCAGGCGGTGAATAAAAGGACATTGTAAAAAAATGTTTTAAAAAATAAAAAAAAGATTTGAAACAAATTTACATTACAATAATATTAAAATAAAAATAAATTAAAAAATACATAAATTACAAATTAATTGCTGGTGTACTACTAGGGCACTATGAGAAACCCATTGGGAGGTAAGGAGGTGCAGGGGAAAACACAAACTTTTTATATAATATAAACACTTTTCAAATTCAAGTCAAGTTTATTTTGTTACAGAACTCCAACGGAGGTCCACATAATTATACACTACAGATGAGACAAAAAATGCAATTCCTTCAATAGTTTTCCTTAGTTCAAAGCTGCCTCCTTAAAATAAATTATCATACATACCATACCAAATGCAGAGAAGAATAAAACAGTCATGTAAAACAGCAAAGTGGAAAGTGCAGTATACAAAGAACAGGGACGAACAGAACATTTCTAAAAAAGCAAAAGTAAAAATATTACAACACATATATACCAGGATGAAAAAAAACTGAAATATTACAAACTAAGAAATAACATTTGAATTTGCTGATACCCCAAAAAGTTTTAAATAACTGATAAATCCTATTTCAAACCATTTCATTGGGTGGGGACAAAATAAATGAGCGGGCCTCGTGAGAGGAATGAATGTTACATTTGAGATATGATGGTCGTAAGAAGATGGGCCTAGCCTTTTGCAACTTCAGACACACAAATAGCACATGATTAAGATCTTGAACTTGTAAACAACACATTTCGCTGATTCTCTCTTTTTTCGGTACTTTATCCCAAATACCAGTAATTTCTTTTAAGGGCAACAATTAAACTCTCAGCAAGAGCATCAGCCATCTGATCCCATGAGGTAGGTTCCAAGTTAGATAGAGCTGTGGTTTGTTCCCAATAGCACTCCCACAAACCACTTTGTTACGCGACTTGGGCTGGCATAAAACAATATCTCTAGCCAAGCTAATGGAGGACACAGACTTCTTTAAAAACAGCTACAATGTGGACTTTGGCATGGCCGAAATGAGTCATTTGCTCGCTCAAAGCTCTTAAAAAATGTTGATCACCACTTACACAGCCCTCTTTGGCTATGGTGTTAGAAAATGGGTCTCTAGTTGGCAGACGTATGTCCCCTGTCCAAGTAGGGATGACAACCCTAGTCAAGGTAAGCTAGATACACAATACTGTGCTCACCCTGATGTAGCTTGGAACTGAGCAGTCAAGGTTCTCTAAAGAGACAATGTGTAAAGTATTTGTGCAACACACACACACAGTAACACATTGAAAACACAAGTAAAATATTCCACACAGGTTCAGAAATATAGAGAAAATATATTTATCAGTAAAACAAGACCAAAATGAGAACAATCCAATAAGTAGAACCAGAGTTATGAATGTCATGTCTAAAAATAAATGAAAAAGTAGTGCTTAGGGGTTACTTGAGGTCGAGCTGGACAGGGGCAAATCCAAAGTTCAGGTTGGCCACAATGGAAAAGTACCTTGGATCGAGCAAGAGTCGGCGTCAAAGACTCGATGCGTTGGTTCTGTTTCACTCAGTTGGGTCAATGCATCTTTGCCAAGCCTAATTGTCGGGTCCCGCATCATCATTGAACCTCTTACAATACAGGCACTATGTCATCATCAAACCTCATATTTGGGTCCCACATTATTGTCAAGACAAGTAAGGATGTCTAGGCAAAGTGTCAGCATGAAAGGGCACTGTGTCGGTCATGAAAGGGCACTGTGTCGGTTCCCATCAGCGCAATGTTGTCACTGCGTTGGTTCTGACGGTTCTGGAAGGCATAAATAACCTTTCAAGGACCCAGGACTGGATTGGCACTACTTGGCAGTGCAGTACTCACAAATGGCAAAATTGAGGTGCTGTTGCAGAATTGAAGGAAGTCTTTGATGGCCCTCAGTCTTCAGAACAGGGAGTAAACCAGCAAGGCACTCTGGGTTCAAGTGATATGGGTCCAGTCCTTGTTCTCAACAGGGCTGAGATCAACAGGGCAGCTCAGCAAAGCAGAAAGCAGTCCCTTCAGAGCAGCAGTCAGACAGAGTGGCAATTCTTGTAGTAGAGCAGCCCTTACTCCTGGCAGAGCTCTTCACAGGTCCAGTAGGGTACTGCCTTGGTAGGGTCAGAGGCCCATGTACAGGTCCCCTTTCATCCATCTGTGGATGGTAATTAGACCTTTGTGTGGGAACAGGATACTGCTTATTCAGGTGTGCCAGCTCCCCCTCCCTCTTTCTGTCCAGGAAAAGCTATCACAATGTAGATGAATGAGTTCACTGGCATACCTACCCTTCATGTGTTTGTGGCTTTCGAGAGGCAATGCACAAAGTGAAGCCATCTCCAAATGATATGTATTGGGGACAGACTGCTAGGCACACAGAGCAGTAAGTGGAATTGCTAGAACAGTACTGTTAAAGCCAACTTTATCAGTAAAGAGGATATATCATAATAATTCCAAATATATGAACTATGATGCAGCTACTCCTTTCTAATCAGGAATTATAGCTTTAAAGTGTCAGTCAGCCTGTCAGTCAGTCAGTCAAGCCACTTTTATTCGATTGTTTAAAATCACAAAAAGTACAATACACATTTAAAAATTAGCACAATCATATCAAATATAAAACATTATGGACGAAGTAAAATCAACAATTTTTAAGTAAATATTTCATTAAAATTAAAAACAGTCAGGTACATATCAAATTCATTCTATGAAAAGTAGATGATTTCAAACAGTATTTATCAAAGCTAATCTTTTTTTTTTAAGTCATACAGCTGCAACCAAAAAGCTAGCGATGTTAAAAATGTCCCAGGTGTTACTAAGCATTTGCAGATAAAGAAGAGCTGGCTTGACCTGTAAGAAACCCTTGCCCCTCAAAAGAGGGACTAAAAATCTCCTTCGTATTTCTGTATAAAAAGCGCAAAACATCATAAAGTGCAATGTGTCCTGTGGTGAAAAATGATCACACTGACATGGCTCTATATTCTCTGGTTTAGACCAGCCCGAGATAGTACCCAGGGAGAAATGAATTAAGTTAAAACGGAATCTGGTCAGGAGCCACCGATGAAAGGGCTTGGTCACTATTCTCAAGTAGGGCTCAATTAATGGAGAGGATATTATCAGATAATGGGCCCTCACAAGAGGTTTCTGTAGCTCCCGCTCCTCACGTTGCAACATAAATATATTCAATAGTTGTGCTTTAGTCCATTTCACATCTTCCTTTCTGATGCCTTCCGGGAGGTCAAAAAGATCAGAGCGTCCTAATTTTAAAAACATATGCTTAACATAAGCCAACCACGGGATACTACTGGCTTTATCCAGGGAGACACAATCCCGCAGGATACAATGATTCAGGGTTAGGTCTGGATTAAGCCAGAATGTGACCCAACAAACCAGCGGGGCAATTCTCATTAAATCAGATACATAGCCCATTCCAAGTTCCTGATGGATGGCAAACGTAGAGGTAAATTGAGGGACGGACAAAAGGGTTCTTAAAAATCTATTTTCCACCTTCTGTATCTCTTCCTGCTGTTTATAGCCCCAAATCATTGAGCCATACGTGGCAATAGCCAAACATTTGGATCTATAAATTCCAAGCATGGCTTCAAAGGGTCTAGCACCCAATCGTTGAGCAAACCCTAAGAGGGCTGTCGTTGACCTGACTACGGCATTCTTTTTTGCCTTCTGTTGGGGGACCCAGGAACCTCTTTCGTCGAATAGCACCCCCAAATAAGTAAAAGACAGCACCCTAGAGACCTCTGCTCCAATACAATAAAACGATTTAATTTTCCTATTTCTTTTACCTGCTATCATAATATAGGATTTCTTGATATTAACTAGCAGATCCAAAGATTTCATAAAATCACCAAAGGCATTCAAAAGCCGCTGAAGGTCTATAGCAGTACGAGCTAATAGTACTGCATCATCCGCGTATAGGAGGACCGGAATAATCCATTTTCCTACACGCGGAATATCCAAACAAGCCTCCGCCAAAGATTTTTCTAAGACATTGATATAAAGGGTAAAAAGAATTGGGGCCAAATTACATCCCTGTTGGACGCCCCTCCCTAGCTTAAAATGCCTTGTACATTTGCCATCCTGCGTAACCCTTACTGTTGCAGATATATCCCGGTGCAGATCAGCCAAAAAATGAACTAGAGAAGGATCAATGCCCATATCTAGCAAAATAGTCCACAGCTTCGACATGTTAACCAGATCGAACGCTGAAGAAAGGTCCATAATACCCATGTATAAAGAACCTTCTTTAGCTATCATGTATTTGCTTATTATGAGATGTAGATTCAGACACTGATCCAGAGTACTTCTACCCTGTCTAAATCCATTTTGGAGGTTAGAAAGAACCTCGTTGTCAATCACCCAGTCCATGATTTTGGCCAGAACGACTTTGCCCAATATTTTAACGGCAGAGTCAATTAAGGATATGGGTCTATAACACCGAGGATCCCCTCTCTGGCCCTTTTTAAAAACTGGGATGATTGTTGATAGGGCCCATGATGCAGGAAATCCCTCTGTGAAAGCTGCTGCAGAGACTCTCACCTCAAGGCTCTACGGATTACTGAAAATGAGCTGATATGCCACTGATACACCATCCCATGCTTACCTTGTTTGACCAGCTGTTTTTGTGGGTGCTTCACCGCGGTCTGCAGTGGAGATCCAGGAGGCTGGCCACGCTGATTAAGGCATTACTGTGGGAGATCGGGATAGCTGCTAGGACGCTGCCGAGGGGCCAGATACGTTCCGGAATCCTTGAGGTGATGGGCCCAAGGCTGAATAGATCCGTGAAGGATGCACAGCTGGATCCCTCGAAGGAGGCCATGGCCGCTGCGGGTGCTGGTGCCGGCTCCGCGGCACCGCGAGGATCTGGTCAACCTTGGCGCGGACCTCCTACTAAAAAAACTGAGGAGACGGTTGGTAAGGTCAAGGACGGCGGAAGCAAGCTCTGTTCGGCTGGGACAGAACGCTCTCTGCGACAGCCTACAGTTGTGGAGGCATTTCTATCGGTGTCTGCTTCAGCGGCTGTGAGCGGAGCAGAGAGCGTTATTAGCTCAGGTGAGGCAGGGCTGGAGGGAGCGGCTGAGCCTGGCTGGGCTCCACCTCCTGACGAGGATACATTTTTACAGCATTACCTCAGACCAGAGCTGGTGCAGCAGGGGGCGGAGGCCGCGGACCCTGCTACTCCTTCAGGACAACAGGCTCTACCAGTGGTGCAGGATTCATTTGATAACATGGGAGATGCCGATGCGAGTAAAGCTGATCCTTCCAGACTGATCTCAGCATCTGATTCCGCAGTGAAAGGTAATGGCAGTACTTTTGTTATGTTTGAGACTGCAAAATCGGCTTTACTTTTGGGAAATGTATATGGACAAAATTCCAAAGTGCTAATACTTGAAACAGCCTCAGGATCCCCAGAGGGGGACAAGTTTTTTTCACTTAATGACAATACAGATCTCTCGCTTCCAAGAGATGGTTATACATCGGAAGTGTCGGATTCAGAGGATTCCTTTGCTATGCAAAAAGTGCAGCGTAATAAGTCTATTGCTCAGAAACGCAGGTCTAAGTTAAGAACTGGCTCTCATGAGGAAGAAGTGATCACAGCCCGTAAACTCAAATGGGATTACTCAGCCACCTGTCAGGTTTATGAGGATGACAGACTGGCAAGTGCAAAAGGAGAGCCACATGGAGAGCCTGCAGGCTCAATAGACCCTGCTGCCCCCACGTCGACTGATTTGGTGTATGCTACCATAAAACAGATGCAAGGAGAGGCCAGATTGGAGAGTCGCAGGGCGCACCACGCCACTAAAAAATTGCAGGGGTCTCTGTGAAAGGTAAATAAGATCTGCACTGATATGGCAGAAAGGGTTTCTCACGTGGAGGAAAGAACTGTTGCACTAGAGGAGGAAGTTGGTAAGCTGCAGGTATATAAGGAATCACAGGAAAAACTCTCAGAGGATATGATTTGGAAGCTAGAAGATTTTAAGAATCGTCAACGCAGAAATAACGTACGGTTGCTGGCTCTTGTTGAGAACATTGAAGAAGGGAACATCTTATCATTTGTAGTAACACTTCTAAAAGGAGCATTACCTGAACTCGCCCAAAGGAACTGGGAAATGGAGGTTCAGAGGGCGCATCGCTTCCCAATGACACAAAGGAAAGGTAACACTTTAGGACAAGGGGAGCGACCCAGAGCAATCCTAATCTATATTGCCAACTTTCTCCTTCGGCAGGCTATCATGGATAGAGCACGGCCGGATGCAAAACAGACTTTTGAGGGCCATTACTTTTTTGCGCGGTCAGACTTTTGTCATGCAACCGTTGAGAGGAGATGGACACTCCGCCAGATGATAACTCCCTTTCAGGGGACTGGTTGTGAAGCCTATTTACTGTTTCCTGCGCGTCTCAAGGGTATCCTAAATGGGGGGTGGGGGCGAATGTTTTTTTCTGAAATTAAGGCACAAGAGTACTTGACAGAGCTAAAAGAGGCAAAGGGGAGGGCTGGTGCAGTGAGACTATCTCATGGGGATCCTACAGTTGACTGAGAAAACTTTTACTAGCTAAAAGGTATAACTGAGCTCAGCTGAATCTCCTGAACATCTAATCGGTTAACTTCCCCGTGCTCTTTCTTCTTTGTTTCATTTATGTTGATTTTAGAATTATGTGAGACACAGTGGTGTATTTCTGGGGGTCGGAGTGGGGGAATCCACAGCAGTTTGAGATGTGAGTTTGGCTGCCTCTCATAGGTCATGGCTGGCCTATTTGCCTGTGAGGGTGGTTGGGGGGGTGGGGCCTCAAAGGGAGGGTGGCGGGGGCCTGGGGTGGGGGGAGGTAGAGGGAACAGCACAGCATAGCACAGTACTTGAGGTTTAAATCTGTAAATGATTATGGTAATGGAAATGGAAAGACAACAGTCAGTCTAAGAACCTATTTAGGAGGGCAAAAAAGTAAACGAGCCATAAATCGGGATGGGACATTTTCTAATTTGAGTTAATGAGTTTGCGAATAGCGTCAATAAATATCTGTGGCTTGAATGATCAGGCCAAGAGGCAAAGAGACGCAGTTGTCCTGAAAGCACTACGTACAGTTATATTATGTGTCCAAGAGACACATATAGAGGGTACTAGGGGTAGCATCATGGAACAACTCGGGTTCAAACTTATTGTTAATACTACTCAAGGCACTAAAACAAGAGGGGTCACCATTCTTTCCCGGCGTAGTGATATAGGTTTTAAGAGGAAGCTGTCCAATAGATAGAAGCGCTGGGCTTTGGTGCAATGCATATTGCATGATGAGGTGTTTACCATCTGCTCAGTTTATGGCTCAACTGGGGACGATCCGGAAATGTTAGAATTTTTGGATACTGAGCTTGCATCTTGGCCTACTCCAGTAATACTGTGTGGAGGCTTCAACATTAATGGTATGGAGGGGCTTTAAGGGGTAGCAGAAAATAAACTTATGGGTCGGAAGAAAAAGGTCTTTAGGTCACTCACTAACTTAGTACAGAACAGTGGGTGTGTAGATATGTGGGCACACCTTAATCCTGATGATCCCGCTAGCACGTTTTATTCCGCTCCCCTTAAATTAGTTGTCAGACTAGATTATTTATTTGTTTCATACTCACTAGTTTCTAGATGTAAGATAGAGAAACACCCTCTGATAATTTTGGACCATAACCCATTAATTTTAACGATTGTCGTAGGGAGAGGGGAAAAGACAGAACGGGTTTGGACTTTTGAGAGACGAGTTTTAAAGGATGCAGAGTATATTCGTCACACGAATGAATGGATTAAGGGCTTTTTGGATATCAAGAGGAAGAGTGCCAGTTCTGGGGTAGTCTGGGATGCGTTTAAGGCTGGAGTCAGAGGGGAGGCATTGAGCTACAGTTTGTATCGACTGGGGAGGGAGTTACAACGGGAAAAAATGCTCTGCAGGATGGTAATGGGGGTAGAGGAAGAGCTCGCAGCAGCAATAACGCTGGGTAAACCTCTTGATGATATACTACTCAGGTTGGCTCGAGCTAACGCAGAAATAGGGGACATTGCTGCTGCTAAGGCAGCTGAAAGGTTTCTTACCAGAAGAGAGCATTGTTACCAGTATAGCGAGAGTTTGGGCATACTCTGGCAGTTCGATTGAGACAAAAGAGTGTGGCGGGGGAGGTCCATGAATTTGTAGATAATAGTGGGAATTTGATTGAGGGTCCATCTGGGGTTTGGGATGTATTTCAACAATTTTATAAAAATCTATACAGTGAAGAGCAAATTGCAGAGCAGAGGTCAATTCAATGGTATCTAAGGGAAATCCCAATACAGGGCATTGCCCCTGAGGATAGGGATGCACTAGAGACCCCATTAACACAGGAGGAAATTTACACTGCGGTGGGTAATCGCTCACCTGGGAAAGCAGCTGGACCGGACCAGATTCCCCTAGAGTTTTATAAAACGTTAGTGGATGCAATTTGTCCAGATTTGGTAGATATAATGCGTCAAGCTCAGCTAGGGAGCTCTGTTCCTGAGTCTTGGGCTGAGGAAGATATTATTGTATTTCTAAAGAAGGGTAAACCAGCTAGAAGCCCAGGGTCATATAGGCTTATCACGCTCATGAACAGTGACGCAAAAATATTTTCTAAGGCCCTGGCAACCCGCTTAAATCTTATTATCGGGAAACAATCCACCCTTGTCAACATGGGTTTATACCAGGGAGAGGAACAACACAGCATACTCGTAGGGTTATTACCCTGTTTGATGCTGCTGAAGCCTCAGGGGACTCTATGGCTTTGGTGCTTATCGAAGCCGAAAAAGCATTTGATAGGTTCTCCTGGGACTTTCTTTGGGCAGCTATGAAATGGTTCGGCATGGGGAGCAGCTTTATTATGGCAAATCAGGCTTTATATAAAGCACCGTCGGTTCGTTTAAGATTGAATCGGGGTATACCGCACCGCTATTAATTAAACAGGGTACAAGGCAGGGCTGCCAATGTTCACCCCTCCTTTTCGCCATATATATTGATCCTTTAATCAGGAAGTTGGCGGTTAGTAATAAAATAACACCTCTCACCTATCATGGCCTGGAATAAAAAATGTTGGCGTATGCAGACGATGTTGCTGTGCTCACGTCCAATGCTCAAACTGCTTTAGCTGCAATAGAAAAGGAAGCACAAGCTTTCGGTCTCATCTCCGGGTATTTATTAAATAGTCAAAAGACACAGATAGTTAAGAACAGTGTGACTGTATTAGATGACCCCCGGGTGACGGAATCAGCTGTCTATCTTGGTATAGATATCACACCTGATCTGGGGAAGCTGATAGAGAAAAATATTGAGCCAATACTTACGAAGACTAAAAAAGATTTTGATAGATTCCATAATTTGCATATGTCACTGGTGGGTCGGTGCAATGTGGCTAAAATGTTTTTTCTGCCTAAGGTACTCTACCTCTTTAGGGAAATTCCGTTGGAATTTGAGAGGCGTTGGTTTGTAGCGCTTGAAAATATAGTGAATAAATTTATTTGGGCACACAGTAAAACTAGGAGGGCTCTGAGGTATATGTCACTGCCAAGGGAAAGAGGGGGCTGGGCAGCTCCAGACTTTAAAATGTACTATTAGGCTGCGGTCTTCCAATAAATGAGCGGGCTTTTTGGTGGGAATGTCTGAGAGCCCTGGTCTAGTAAAGGTTCACCAGATGTATATAACCTATTGCTAGGAGAGGATGCTGTGAATTGCTTTATGAAGTTTAGTGAACATAGTTATTTTAAAAAAACAAGATTTTAAACTTTGGCGGCTGCATTTAAGCTCTGGGACACGCTTAAAAAGAAGTTTGGTCTTGGGAGGATGCACTTTTATACCCAGATGTACAGAAATCCCACTTTTCCTGGAATTTTTGCCGATGCAACAATGTTAGCGTGGGAGGAGTGCGGGCTTAGGAAAATAGGAGATCTTTTAAGTCAGGATGGAATTCCCTCATTTTGTGAAATTCAGGATGAATTTGGTATTGAAAGGAGACATTTTTTTAAATACTTTCAGATCCGAAGTTTTCTTGCTGGGAAAAAGGGTGGGTTAACAGATTTACGGATGTTAAAATGACTGATATTATAAGAGATAACGAGAACTGTACCATTAAGAGTATATATGCAGAACTATCGTCACTTAAGCCGGATGACCTGGTCAAACATGGGAAGAAATGGGCAAATAAACTGGGAATAGATGAAATTAAATTCCTTGACTCCCTAGAACTGGGACAGGCTATTCTTTGTTCTGCGGGGCTCCAAGCGCAGCACTTTAAAACAATATTTTCATTGTACTATACTCCTGCAAGGATTGCTCAATGGGGTGGACAGGAAGGAATCAGATGTCCCCAGTGAAATCGTTTGGATGCTGATATTATCCATATGTTTTCAACCTGCCCTCGATTAGACACCTTGAGGGACGCAATTGAAAAATTCTTGGATCAAACGCTGAATATGAAAGTTCTGCTTACCCCTGAACTAATGCTTTGAGGGTTAGATAGTAATGATACTCAAGATTCATTTTATCACTTCCTCTTTCTAGCTATGGCGGCACTGCGGATCTGTATAGCCTCTGCCTGGTTGGATCAAGCAGCACCAACGTTCCAGCAATGGCTTGCCAGTCTCCTAGCTTCCTAGAATCTTAAAAAGGGGATTTATGAAAGGAAGGGTAAAAAAGGGAGAATGCTGGGTAGGCGAATTTGGGCACCTATCTATAGATGGAAAGAGGATATGGCTGTCAGGTGACTCTCAGATTTATAAAAAATGTGTAGCTTTTTAATACTTCTTTAATGTGATGTAAGGCTTGAAATTAATAATTAATTTTATTTTCAGTGGAGGATTGTCCTGTAACTGTCTTAAATGATTTGATGGCTCTTGGGCCTATTGCAATTGATTAATCCTTTCCTCAAGTACTAATTGTATGTAACAATGTTGTTGTTTAATAAAAAAACTTAATTTAAAAAAACAATTAAATATCTCAAAACTTCCTACACTCCCTACATGCATGAATTGGAAAGAAGTGTTTCAAAACAAGTGATTAGAGGTGCCCCATTGATTCCTGACACTAGCTAGTAGGTGGGAATGTCCCTAACCAATAGAGTAAATGTTCCCAGGTCCAGCCCCACCCACTATGGGCATTTTCTAAATGGCAAGTTTGGCTACTCAGATTAAATCTGAGGATGGGAGCGTGGGGAGAGAGTATACTACTTAATCCTAATGCCCTCCCACATCTAACACTAGCATCCAGTTTGGAGCAGAACCTATACCCCCCACCAAACCCAAAGACATGGATCCACAAAACCTGGTCTTTCCCCACTGAAATTCACCTGTAATAGTTAACTCAAGTAACAATAACTCACACACCCGCCACGCAGTGATGTCATATATGATATTATTTCAAATGCCATGAGTGATGTTATCAATAAAGTCATACAACATGTAATGTGTGATGTACGATGTGAGGTCATAATAGTTAAAGTATAGTTAACTATAACCGGTGAATTTCAGTGTTTTTTAGAGTTTAAAATGTTAAATTTAAACTGATAACATCACAAACTATAACACCCTTTCATCTCTGAGGTTTTCAGTGAATTGCTAAGTATTGTTTATGTAAAGTAAGACATTAGTTCTATACATAACTTTAAAGTCACTTTAACGTTTATTTTCAATGAATCTCATTTTTTTTGTATTGAGGTAAAGTAACAATATAAAGGGGTGTCATTTTAAGTAAGGCACCTCTACTGGCAAGGCTGTGACTTATTTTAATTTTTGCTATTTTTATACTGGGTCTCCCAGTCCCACCCATTCTTTTTTACATTTTTTGAGTGCCTTAGCCCCACATGGGACACTCAGGGCCTTGTTTTTTAGCAATAAAAATCTACTGTCACCGCTGGAATCTCACAGCTTCCCAGCTGAGCCGGCACCCTGCCTGCCAGCACACTCAGGAAGGGTGCTGGATCCAGCGCATTCCTGTTCTTTGTCTGCTCAATGCGGGTGAGGTGCTTTGGTGTGCATCCTGCCTTCGGGTCATGTAAAGTGGGAGGGCACACTGTAATGTGGGAAGGTGTGCGACAATGCATCCTTCTCATTCCAATGGGGTCCTGGGACCCCTTAAAACCTGCATCATCCCGGGGTAGATGGTACTCCCATTGGAGCTTCTTCGACCTTGAGGAGGGGGCCCTGTGCCTGCCCCCTCCCCAAATATAAAATAAATGAATGCGCTGAACTTCAGCTATCTCCCACTTTTTCTTCTTACAACTTGGGGACTGAGTCACCGAGTCCTAAATTGGCTGCCAAACATCTTTGCTGATGTTGTCAGCAGCTGATCAAATTTGTATCTTTTAATCTGCTGGTCCAGTGAGAGATCTGCAGCTATGCCTACATTTTTAACCTTATTTTTTGAAAAACTACGGAATGGATGTACAACAAATAACAAATATTACACATAGGGCCAGATGTACGACCCTAAATTGCAAGTGCAAACTGGTTTGCGACCCGTCTGCACATGCAAAATGTTACAGGGCCATGTACAATTCCTACATAGCGAGTCGCAATTAATTTACGAGTCGCTAATTAGGAATTGCGAGTCGCTATTAGGAAGGGGCGTGACAAGGGCATCCCTTCCTAATAGCGAATCTCTACCCTATGTAAGAATGTTTTGCGAGCACAATTGTGGTCGCAAAACACTTGCAAATCATCATCCTCTTCAAGGGGGTGGTAATGAAGTTGTAAATGGTAAGGGGTCCCCAGAGGACCCCTTCCCCTTTGTGACTGGCTCCAAAAATATGTTTTAAGGGCAGCCAGAGGTCCCAGGGATCACTACCTGCCCTTAAAAAATGAAATGAAAACGTTTCCTTTTTTTTCAAATGCATCCCGTTTTTCTTTAAGGAAAAAGGGCTGCATTTAAAAAAAAGACCTGCTTGATTGAAAAGCAGTCCCAGACATGGAGGTCTGCTGAGCCCAGCAGGCCACGATCCCTGGGAGGGCCAGCCATTCCCAATGGGGTCGCAAATTGAGAGGGGCTCATTAATATTGATGAGCCTCGCATTTTGCAACCCCATTGGGAATCGCTAACAGTGTCTCAGACACTGTTGTACATTTGCGACTTGAAAATTGTGACTCGCAATTTTTCGCAATTTGTGAGTCGCAAAACCAAATGGTCATACATCTGGCCCTTTGTGGGTAAAGATCTCGCTTTCTGCTAAATTTTGTGTAATTCTTTTCTGCTGTTTTTGGGAAATTGCATTGGGAAAAACTTTTTGGTACATCTCCTATATAAATAAGCATATGCTTATAGTATTATACTTGTTCATTTAAGCGTATGTAATTTTTTTATACATAGATGCACTATTGCACACAATTGTCAATGTCTTTAAAACATGTTTTTCAATGTAAATTTTAATAGCATAGGCTTCATTATCATTCTGGAAAGGATATAATTTTCATATATTTTTCATTTAAGTATCCTCTTTTGCATTATATGTGTACATTTATTCAGATGTATTTTTTCATATATAAATGCACACTTGTTCACAATGTACAATTTAATTAAAATATGTTACAATGCAATGTGATAATGCAGCCTATTTGATTATATTTTTGAATGTTCAGTTCTAGCATAGCCTGATACCTTGATTTTCAAGTTATTTGTAAATAGTCAACAAGGTTTCATAGAATATGATATCTTGATTTCTCAGTAAATATTTCTAAACAATAAACCATATTTCATGGAACATAAATAGACGAAAGGCCAGATGGACTTCTATACTGGTTGTTTATTTGTATAATATTCAACAATGTTCAAGTAAAGGTATATAAGATGTATTAAAACATTGTAAATTAGTGAGGAATTTTGAACCTGGGACTCCAAGTTGCAGGTTGTACAGTAACTGTAAACACCCTTCTGTAGGTTACAGAAAGGACACACTGAGTCTTCTTACAGGTCTCTCTGCCTGCTCAAGGACAGACAACATAGTTGTTGAGGTGCAGAGTCAGGAGCAAAAACTGACTCCTTACTGAATTCTGCTTTTGTTGTTCAGAAAATATATGCAAGGCTGGCCATCTCTAAAATTAAACTAGGCCCCTTTTGATGATAAGCTTAGTTGATCTAGACCACGGTGGTCCCGCAAATCATATAGGTGCCTCTGGACTGCCGCACCACCACAAGGGAAAGGCGTTTCCCTGGCAGAGTCAGCGGTCTCAAGGCAGCACGACCACTAGGGTCATAATGGGGCGATCGCAAGACCACCACCACCGTGTCACTGCGAATCTGGCGGTCCACGGGCCATCAAACTCATAATTAGGCCTTAATTGTCAACTCATAGAGAACACTGACAGCATGACAAATTGCCTACAAGAAAAATGGTAAAAGAACCCCATGAAAGACAGAACCAAGAGGGGTTTTGTAGACAAATAACACATTTTAATTATAGAGTATGCAAATTCAACATAATTATGGTTAGGGCCACATTTGGCAAATTAGAAACAACAACTTAATGGTTAAAAACTATGTAATTATTTAGCACCAACCCAATTCTTAAGGTAAGAGAAAACTTACACTTGCTTTCTCAACAACGGCACCCCTGAGATATATAATATAAATGAAACATTTCTTAAACAATGGCTCATAGAATTAGCACCAACACATCTTCAGCGGAACTTCCAGTTGAAGTGCTTGGAAATTATATTTGAGTACATCATGGAAGCTTAGTCACAATACATGTTTTCTAACAAATGTTTTATATTGCTAATATATTTATGTAATTCATTTGATGCTCCACAGAAACAAAGGGGGAGATGACTTTGCAACAAGACACTGATTGGGAAGGGGAAATGAACATGAGCAAGTTGAACAGAACACCAGATGCAGCATCTATTTTAAAAATGATAGCGTATTGCACTAAAATGTGTCAGAACTACTCAAGGCATTATTCACACTTCTAAGAGACCTCAATTACAACTCTAGGCATCATTTACAAAACTAATTATCAAGAAACGTTCTCACACAAATTTTACTATTTTGAAAAATGCTATGACAGAAGCATCTCTTATAGAACACTACATCACAATACGGTGACAGTACACTTCTATTCCCAGTACCTAGCTGCCTTTTCTAGAAGTTGACTGAATACCTGCCTTTCACCATATATAGTCCTTCATTGCCTTTTGGCTATGTTCGAGCTATATGAATACAACATACATACATACATACATACATACATACATACATACATACATACATACATACTGTTACATTAATGAAATCCGGACGTTTGGAAGGCACCACTGTTAGGGCTTACTTTCTATTTTAGGTCTATTCTTGGCCTTTCATAATACTGCCCCCATCTTAGGAGTCAGGACTTTCTCCAAAACTCTAGCTGCAGCCAATGAACAATTGCTGGCCAACCAACCATGGTTGCACAATCCCCATAGACACCTACCCCACAGAACTCCCCAGTACCATTGAAGAAACTGCACTCTAAGGTACTGTAGGACAGTGCAAGCTTCACTTGTTGATGCTTGCATGGTCCCACGGTTCCATGGTACCAGGGTGTGTGTGTGTGTGTGTATTCACTTAAAAAACAATGCCTTAAGTGATGTTCTACTACAACTTCCACCCCATGCACATTGTTGTCATCAATGAAGTCATTTCAGATGTTGTAGTAATGTAATCAATAATGTCATAGAACATGTCATGAGTATTGTAATATGGGATGGTGAGTTTGTGAGCTATAGTTACTTTAGCGCATGAGTAATGGTTACTTGAGCTATGTAACTGGTGAATTGATGTGTATTTTTTAGCTTTAAAATGCTTTAACTGACGTTTTCAACTAATTATAACATCTCTTTTCCCTTAGTTTTTTTCCCAGTGAATTTCTAAGGTTCTCTTGAATACCTATATATCGAAGCTGTCACTTTAACCTTAGTTTATTTTAGTGAAGTTTTAGGGTTCTTTAATGTATGTTACTGAAGACCCCACAAAAAATATGCTGGAGGTGACCCTGCCCAGACCGAGGAATCACCCAGCAGAACAGTATATGTAAATTAGCCCATGAATGGCATTATGGGGAGCTCCTCGCCAGTAGCAGTGAATGATAAATTAACAGCTCTAGCTGCTCACTTCTTCTTCTTTGTTTTTTATGTGTTTAATTTATGAGGTGTCCGTGTCCCACCCGGGACAAAGGGTCACGCAAGAGCCTGCCCCGCTTTTTGGCATTTTTTCTTCTGCTCCTGCCAAGTAGGAGCATTTCTATTTTTCCTTGCCAGTGAGAGCACAGGAAGGGAGTTACATTTGTACTCATTGTCATTTGAGATGTAATCAGTCATAAATGCTGTCATAGAACATGTCATGAGTGATGTAATATGTGACATCATCAGCATTGCATTCCGGGGGCATAAGTTACAGTTAGCTCTGCTAACTATAACTGGTGAGTTTCTCTGCTTTTTTTAGTTCAAAACATTAATGGTCTTACTGACATATTGACCTAACTACAACGGTACTTTAACTTTGTTTTTTTTTAGTGAATATATATAGATGATTATGTATAGCTATATGTATATGCATATAAATGCATATATATATAGATATCTACACTGAAAAAAACAAAGGTGGAACCTGTGTTATAGTTAGAAAAACTTTATTTATTCTTTCTATGCAAACTAAACTTAGATTACACAAACATTGGAAATGTTATAATTCTACCGTAAAATTTATAATTTACGCACCACCTTTATCTATTCTTTTCATGCAAATAAACTTAAACTACACAACATTTAGAAATTCTAAAGCTATACCAATATCATTACTTTATAATTTACGCAACATCTTCAAATATTATAGCTTGCACACCTCCATACACAGTGTATTCAATAAGGGTGGGCAGAACATTCCATTCCACTCATGTAATTGGAGGAATTTGGCTACACTGTGTTACTCATACACGGAGTTCCTGCCACATTACACCAATCACTGTATTGAGGAATTGTTTCTTCCGCGAAGCTCGAGAACGGTAAGTTGGCAAGCATGAGTGAGATTTGGCATCTCTAGCTCGATTTCCGGTTGTTAGGAGGACATCAGGCGTGATTGTTGCTGCCCTCGATTAGACACCTTGAGGGACGCAATTGAAAAATTCTTGGATCAAACGCTGAATATGAAAGTTCTGCTTACCCCTGAACTAATGCTTTGAGGGTTAGATAGTAATGATACTCAAGATTCATTTTATCACTTCCTCTTTCTAGCTATGGCGGCACTGCGGATCTGTATAGCCTCTGCCTGGTTGGATCAAGCAGCACCAACGTTCCAGCAATGGCTTGCCAGTCTCCTAGCTTCCTAGAATCTTAAAAAGGGGATTTATGAAAGGAAGGGTAAAAAAGGGAGAATGCTGGGTAGGCGAATTTGGGCACCTATCTATAGATGGAAAGAGGATATGGCTGTCAGGTGACTCTCAGATTTATAAAAAATGTGTAGCTTTTTAATACTTCTTTAATGTGATGTAAGGCTTGAAATTAATAATTAATTTTATTTTCAGTGGAGGATTGTCCTGTAACTGTCTTAAATGATTTGATGGCTCTTGGGCCTATTGCAATTGATTAATCCTTTCCTCAAGTACTAATTGTATGTAACAATGTTGTTGTTTAATAAAAAAACTTAATTAAAAAAAACAATTAAATATCTCAAAACTTCCTACACTCCCTACATGCATGAATTGGAAAGAAGTGTTTCAAAACAAGTGATTAGAGGTGCCCCATTGATTCCTGACACTAGCTAGTAGGTGGGAATGTCCCTAACCAATAGAGTAAATGTTCCCAGGTCCAGCCCCACCCACTATGGGCATTTTCTAAATGGCAAGTTTGGCTACTCAGATTAAATCTGAGGATGGGAGCGTGGGGAGAGAGTATACTACTTAATCCTAATGCCCTCCCACATCTAACACTAGCATCCAGTTTGGAGCAGAACCTGTACCCCCCACCAAACCCAAAGACATGGATCCACAAAACCTGGTCTTTCCCCACTGAAATTCACCTGTAATAGTTAACTCAAGTAACAATAACTCACACACCCGCCACGCAGTGATGTCATATATGATAATATTTCAAATGCCATGAGTGATGTTATCAATAAAGTCATACAACATGTAATGTGTGATGTACGATGTGAGGTCATAAAAGTTAAAGTATAGTTAACTATAACCGGTGAATTTCAGTGTTTTTTAGAGTTTAAAATGTTAAATTTAAACTGATAACATCACAAACTATAACACCCTTTCATCTCTGAGGTTTTCAGTGAATTGCTAAGTATTGTTTATGTAAAGTAAGACATTAGTTCTATACATAACTTTAAAGTCACTTTAACGTTTATTTTCAATGAATCTCATTTTTTTGTATTGAGGTAAAGTAACAATATAAAGGGGTGTCATTTTAAGTAAGGCACCTCTACTGGCAAGGCTGTGACTTATTTTAATTTTTGCTATTTTTATACTGGGTCTCCCAGTCCCACCCATTCTTTTTTACATTTTTTGAGTGCCTTAGCCCCACATGGGACACTCAGGGCCTTGTTTTTTAGCAATAAAAATCTACTGTCACCGCTGGAATCTCACAGCTTCCCAGCTGAGCCGGCACCCTGCCTGCCAGCACACTCAGGAAGGGTGCTGGATCCAGCGCATTCCTGTTCTTTGTCTGCTCAATGCGGGTGAGGTGCTTTGGTGTGCATCCTGCCTTCGGGTCATGTAAAGTGGGAGGGCACACTGTAATGTGGGAAGGTGTGCGACAATGCATCCTTCTCATTCCAATGGGGTCCTGGGACCCCTTAAAACCTGCATCATCCCGGGGTAGATGGTACTCCCATTGGAGCTTCTTCGACCTTGAGGAGGGGGCCCTGTGCCTGCCCCCTCCCCAAATATAAAATAAATGAATGCGCTGAACTTCAGCTATCTCCCACTTTTTCTTCTTACAACTTGGGGACTGAGTCACCGAGTCCTAAATTGGCTGCCAAACATCTTTGCTGATGTTGTCAGCAGCTGATCAAATTTGTATCTTTTAATCTGCTGGTCCAGTGAGAGATCTGCAGCTATGCCTACATTTTTAACCTTATTTTTTGAAAAACTACGGAATGGATGTACAACAAATAACAAATATTACACATAGGGCCAGATGTACGACCCTAAATTGCAAGTGCAAACTGGTTTGCGACCCGTCTGCACATGCAAAATGTTACAGGGCCATGTACAATTCCTACATAGCGAGTCGCAATTAATTTACGAGTCGCTAATTAGGAATTGCGAGTCGCTATTAGGAAGGGGCGTGACAAGGGCATCCCTTCCTAATAGCGAATCTCTACCCTATGTAAGAATGTTTTGCGAGCACAATTGTGGTCGCAAAACACTTGCAAATCATCATCCTCTTCAAGGGGGTGGTAATGAAGTTGTAAATGGTAAGGGGTCCCCAGAGGACCCCTTCCCCTTTGTGACTGGCTCAAAAAATATGTTTTAAGGGCAGCCAGAGGTCCCAGGGATCACTACCTGCCCTTAAAAAATGAAATGAAAACGTTTCCTTTTTTTTCAAATGCATCCCGTTTTTCTTTAAGGAAAAAGGGCTGCATTTAAAAAAAAGACCTGCTTGATTGAAAAGCAGTCCCAGACATGGAGGTCTGCTGAGCCCAGCAGGCCACGATCCCTGGGAGGGCCAGCCATTCCCAATGGGGTCGCAAATTGAGAGGGGCTCATTAATATTGATGAGCCTCGCATTTTGCAACCCCATTGGGAATCGCTAACAGTGTCTCAGACACTGTTGTACATTTGCGACTTGAAAATTGTGACTCGCAATTTTTCGCAATTTGTGAGTCGCAAAACCAAATGGTCATACATCTGGCCCTTTGTGGGTAAAGATCTCGCTTTCTGCTAAATTTTGTGTAATTCTTTTCTGCTGTTTTTGGGAAATTGCATTGGGAAAAACTTTTTGGTACATCTCCTATATAAATAAGCATATGCTTATAGTATTATACTTGTTCATTTAAGCGTATGTAATTTTTTTATACATAGATGCACTATTGCACACAATTGTCAATGTCTTTAAAACATGTTTTTCAATGTAAATTTTAATAGCATAGGCTTCATTATCATTCTGGAAAGGATATAATTTTCATATATTTTTCATTTAAGTATCCTCTTTTGCATTATATGTGTACATTTATTCAGATGTATTTTTTCATATATAAATGCACACTTGTGCACAATGTACAATTTAATTAAAATATGTTACAATGCAATGTGATAATGCAGCCTATTTGATTATATTTTTGAATGTTCAGTTCTAGCATAGCCTGATACCTTGATTTTCAAGTTATTTGTAAATAGTCAACAAGGTTTCATAGAATATGATATCTTGATTTCTCAGTAAATATTTCTAAACAATAAACCATATTTCATGGAACATAAATAGACGAAAGGCCAGATGGACTTCTATACTGGTTGTTTATTTGTATAATATTCAACAATGTTCAAGTAAAGGTATATAAGATGTATTAAAACATTGTAAATTAGTGAGGAATTTTGAACCTGGGACTCCAAGTTGCAGGTTGTACAGTAACTGTAAACACCCTTCTGTAGGTTACAGAAAGGACACACTGAGTCTTCTTACAGGTCTCTCTGCCTGCTCAAGGACAGACAACATAGTTGTTGAGGTGCAGAGTCAGGAGCAAAAACTGACTCCTTACTGAATTCTGCTTTTGTTGTTCAGAAAATATATGCAAGGCTGGCCATCTCTAAAATTAAACTAGGCCCCTTTTGATGATAAGCTTAGTTGATCTAGACCACGGTGGTCCCGCAAATCATATAGGTGCCTCTGGACTGCCGCACCACCACAAGGGAAAGGCGTTTCCCTGGCAGAGTCAGCGGTCTCAAGGCAGCACGACCACTAGGGTCATAATGGGGCGATCGCAAGACCACCACCACCGTGTCACTGCGAATCTGGCGGTCCACGGGCCATCAAACTCATAATTAGGCCTTAATTGTCAACTCATAGAGAACACTGACAGCATGACAAATTGCCTACAAGAAAAATGGTAAAAGAACCCCATGAAAGACAGAACCAAGAGGGGTTTTGTAGACAAATAACACATTTTAATTATAGAGTATGCAAATTCAACATAATTATGGTTAGGGCCACATTTGGCAAATTAGAAACAACAACTTAATGGTTAAAAACTATGTAATTATTTAGCACCAACCCAATTCTTAAGGTAAGAGAAAACTTACACTTGCTTTCTCAACAACGGCACCCCTGAGATATATAATATAAATGAAACATTTCTTAAACAATGGCTCATAGAATTAGCACCAACACATCTTCAGCGGAACTTCCAGTTGAAGTGCTTGGAAATTATATTTGAGTACATCATGGAAGCTTAGTCACAATACATGTTTTCTAACAAATGTTTTATATTGCTAATATATTTATGTAATTCATTTGATGCTCCACAGAAACAAAGGGGGAGATGACTTTGCAACAAGACACTGATTGGGAAGGGGAAACGAACATGAGCAAGTTGAACAGAACACCAGATGCAGCATCTATTTTAAAAATGATAGCGTATTGCACTAAAATGTGTCAGAACTACTCAAGGCATTATTCACACTTCTAAGAGACCTCAATTACAACTCTAGGCATCATTTACAAAACTAATTATCAAGAAACGTTCTCACACAAATTTTACTATTTTGAAAAATGCTATGACAGAAGCATCTCTTATAGAACACTACATCACAATACGGTGACAGTACACTTCTATTCCCAGTACCTAGCTGCCTTTTCTAGAAGTTGACTGAATACCTGCCTTTCACCATATATAGTCCTTCATTGCCTTTTGGCTATGTTCGAGCTATATGAATACAACATACATACATACATACATACATACATACATACATACATACATACATACATACATACATACATACATACTGTTACATTAATGAAATCCGGACGTTTGGAAGGCACCACTGTTAGGGCTTACTTTCTATTTTAGGTCTATTCTTGGCCTTTCATAATACTGCCCCCATCTTAGGAGTCAGGACTTTCTCCAAAACTCTAGCTGCAGCCAATGAACAATTGCTGGCCAACCAACCATGGTTGCACAATCCCCATAGACACCTACCCCACAGAACTCCCCAGTACCATTGAAGAAACTGCACTCTAAGGTACTGTAGGACAGTGCAAGCTTCACTTGTTGATGCTTGCATGGTCCCACGGTTCCATGGTACCAGGGTGTGTGTGTGTGTGTGTATTCACTTAAAAAACAATGCCTTAAGTGATGTTCTACTACAACTTCCACCCCATGCACATTGTTGTCATCAATGAAGTCATTTCAGATGTTGTAGTAATGTAATCAATAATGTCATAGAACATGTCATGAGTATTGTAATATGGGATGGTGAGTTTGTGAGCTATAGTTACTTTAGGGCATGAGTAATGGTTACTTGAGCTATGTAACTGGTGAATTGATGTGTATTTTTTAGCTTTAAAATGCTTTAACTGACGTTTTCAACTAATTATAACATCTCTTTTCCCTTAGTTTTTTTCCCAGTGAATTTCTAAGGTTCTCTTTGAATACCTATATATCGAAGCTGTCACTTTAACCTTAGTTTATTTTAGTGAAGTTTTAGGGTTCTTTAATGTATGTTACTGAAGACCCCACAAAAATATGCTGGAGGTGACCCTGCCCAGACCGAGGAATCACCCAGCAGAACAGTATATGTAAATTAGCCCATGAATGGCATTATGGGGAGCTCCTTGCCAGTAGCAGTGAATGATAAATTAACAGCTCTAGCTGCTCACTTCTTCTTCTTTGTTTTTTATGTGTTTAATTTATGAGGTGTCCGTGTCCCACCCGGGACAAAGGGTCACGCAAGAGCCTGCCCCGCTTTTTGGCATTTTTTCTTCTGCTCCTGCCAAGTAGGAGCATTTCTATTTTTCCTTGCCAGTGAGAGCACAGGAAGGGAGTTACATTTGTACTCATTGTCATTTGAGATGTAATCAGTCATAAATGCTGTCATAGAACATGTCATGAGTGATGTAATATGTGACATCATCAGCATTGCATTCCGGGGGCATAAGTTACAGTTAGCTCTGCTAACTATAACTGGTGAGTTTCTCTGCTTTTTTTAGTTCAAAACATTAATGGTCTTACTGACATATTGACCTAACTACAACGGTACTTTAACTTTGTTTTTTTTTAGTGAATATATATAGATGATTATGTATAGCTATATGTATATGCATATAAATGCATATATATATAGATATCTACACTGAAAAAAACAAAGGTGAAACCTGTGTTATAGTTAGAAAAACTTTATTTATTCTTTCTATGCAAACTAAACTTAGATTACACAAACATTGGAAATGTTATAATTCTACCGTAAAATTTATAATTTACGCACCACCTTTATCTATTCTTTTCATGCAAATAAACTTAAACTACACAACATTTAGAAATTCTAAAGCTATACCAATATCATTACTTTATAATTTACGCAACATCTTCAAATATTATAGCTTGCACACCTCCATACACAGTGTATTCAATAAGGGTGGGCAGAACATTCCATTCCACTCATGTAATTGGAGGAATTTGGCTACACTGTGTTACTCATACACGGAGTTCCTGCCACATTACACCAATCACTGTATTGAGGAATTGTTTCTTCCGCGAAGCTCGAGAACGGTAAGTTGGCAAGCATGAGTGAGATTTGGCATCTCTAGCTCGATTTCCGGTTGTTAGGAGGACATCAGGTGTGATTGTTGTAAAGTGAGTGGCCGGAGGCGGTCGCAAGCATTTGTGGTCAGAAGCCCTCCGCTTGAATAGAAAATCTACTCAAGCAGCAGCAAAATCAACTCGAGTAGCTGCGCCCTTTGGTGCACTGCTTGGTGCCATTCCCTTTGAGTTTTCAGCAAGGAACGCGCTACCAGCGCTAAATCACAACATGAGCAGCGTGATGTGCCTATTTTCTCCCATTGGCTGACCTTCGCAGAATCTCAGACAGTTTTTACATAACTCTGCGGAATTAAATAGAGTAAAATTCAGTTCCACACACACCTAGGTGCCGATCACGATCCTGTAAAAACCGGGTACGAACCGTCGGACGGAGCATATTCTCCGTACGACGCGTACCCGGTCGTCAAAATCTACCAACATGGAATTACGATTCGCACGGAAACACCATTTCCGTACGAATCGTACAAAATCCCGACCGACGAAAATAAACCTACAAATGCGATCCGGGAAAGCGCCGACCTGACGTCGGGACGCTCGCAGCCTGCCATTCACGAACCAGGAATTACGATTTGCACCGACGTCATCCCGCACGGTGAATATTATCCGGCAGCCAAAAACTGCCGGGAAATCAGGACGACGCGAACAAGGAGTACCAGTACGCGACGGACAGACAGGACGACGCGAACAAGGAGTACCCGTACGCGACGGACAGACATGGACCCGAACCTACGTGTCATCCCAGCCCTCATAGCAGTCGACCTCCTCTACAGGTTACGACGCAGATGCCGCAGAAGGTCAGAACAACTAAGGGAGGGGGGAAAGTGGGGGGGGGGGTGGCAGGACCAGGGCAGGCCACAAACCCCCCACCAAAGTCACACAGCACACATGCCCTGGACATACCTGACTCCCAGGCCCTGGTCACTACGAGGGGGTGGGGGCGTGTCCAGCTAAGCCAGCGACCGCCACAACGGAAGTTCTTGATGACGCGAACCGGCAACACAACCAGACAGGTACGTCCCGTACCCACGCCTTAAGAGCGTGGGTACGAGTCGTACCACGCCCACACCTACGTCACCCCAACAATGGCGGGACGGCTCGTACCAACGTGGCAAAGGCCTGGGTACGGGCCGCACAAGCATCACATAGCGTGGGGACGGATATGTACGGACCGTACCCCCACCCCGTATGCATGGAGCGTACCCCCACCCCAACAGTGTAAGTACGACCCGTACCCTCACCCGCGTATGCAAGGAGCGTACCCCCCACCCCAACAGTGTAAGTACGACCCGTACCCCCACCCGCATATGCAAGGAGCGTACCCCCCATGCCAACAGTGTAAGTACGACACGTACCCCCACCCGCGTATGCAAGGAGCGTACCCCCAACCCCAACAGTGTAAGTACGACCCGTACCCTCACCTCGAATGCATGGAGCGTACCCCCACCCCAACAGTGTAAGTACGACACGTACCCTCACCCGCGTATGCAAGGAGCATACCCCCCACCCCAACAGTGTAAGTATGACCCGTACCCCCACCCGCGTATGCAAGGAGCGTACCCCCATGCCAACAGTGTAAGTACGACACGTACCCCCACCCGCGTATGCAAGGAGCGTACCTCCAACCCCAACAGTGTAAGTACGACCCGTACCCCCACCGCGTACGTATGGAGCGTACCCCCACCCCAACAGTGTAAGTACGATCCGTACCCTCACCTCGAATGCATGGAGCGTACCCCCACCCAACAGTGTAAGTACGACCCGTACCCTCACCTCGAATGCATGGAGCGTACCCCCCATGCAAACATTGTACGTACGACACGTACCCTCACCCGCGGACGTATGGAGCGTACCCCCCACCACAACAGTGTAAGTATGACACGTACCCCCACCTCGAATGCATGGAGCATACCCACATCCGTGTATGTCATGAGCGTACATATTGTGAAATAGGAGGGGTGTGTGCAGAGTCCTCCCAGCAGTGCCCTGAGACAGGAGGGGTGGGTGCCTAACACTCCCAGCAGTGCCCAGAGACAGGAGGGGTTGGTGCCTATCACTCCCAGCAGTGCCCTGAGACAGGAGGGGTGGGGGCCTATCACTCCCAGCAGTGCCCTGAGACAGGAGGGGTGTGTGCAGAGTCCTCCCAGCAGTGCCCTGAGACAGGAGGGGTGTGTGCAGAGTCCTCCCAGCAGTGCCCTGAGACAGGAGGGGTGTGTGCAGAGTCCTCCCAGCAGTGCCCTGACACAGGAGGGGTGGGTGCCTAACACTCCCAGCAGTGCCCAGAGACAGGAGGGGTGTGTGCAGAGTCCTCCCAGCAGTGCCCTGAGACAGGAGGGGTGTGTGCAGAGTCCTCCCAGCAGTGCCCTGACACAGGAGGGGTGGGTGCCTAACACTCCCAGCAGTGCCCAGAGACAGGAGGGGTGGGTGCAGAGTCCTCCCAGCAGTGCCCTGAGACAGGAGGGGTGTGTGCAGAGTCCTCCCAGCAGTGCCCTGAGACAGGAGGGGTGTGTGCAGAGTCCTCCCAGCAGTGCCCTGAGACAGGAGGGGTGTGGGGGGTGGGTGCCTAACACTCCCAGCAGTGCCCAGAGACAGGAGGGGTGGGTGCCTATCACTCCCAGCAGTGCCCATGGAACGCAAAGGGTGGAGTAGCCACAGATACCATGCCCACAAATGTCAGTCAGGTGCACAAAGACCCTGCAGTACATGTACCACATGTGTGCGAGGCTGGGAGTATACGCATGCATAGGGCCAAAAAGAAAACATGTACACATGAAGTCATGTCAATAGTCCACATACACAAGTACAATGACTACCAAGGATGCCACGAATGATGCAGGTGGAGAATGGCCCAGCATGCATGAGCAAAGTTGAAGGAGTCTGTCACACACCCAGCTAATGTACACACAGCTCGGCGCTAAATATTGTGAACACCCTGCAGGGAAGAAGTCAGGGTACACAGAGGAAGGAAAACACCTTGGGACAATTGCAACATGCAGCAACTGCTTACATGAAGTGAGAAAGCTAGCTAACACCGTGTGATGGCACACAGATCCCATGGTCCCCCCTATGAGCAGCACACTACTACATTTCCCACACACCCAACACATGAACACCACCCACAACCATGTAGCAGCCCCACCGCCAGCAATGCCAGCAAAGCAGGAGTGTTCCAAGGGCAAAAAATAAATAGCTTTATTCAGCATGATCCAAAAACTGGTATGTAGTAAGTTCAATATTTACAAAGCCCATAGGGCAGTCCAGGAGTCACAGCTGGATGGGGGACACAGTGGGATGCGTGTCCCCTAGCTTGCCTGCACAGTTACAAGCCGTTGTCTTCCACAGGGGTGAGGGCATCAAGTGGGGGGGAATGAACAGGCACCGCAGGGACAGGAGGGTGAAAGGTAGGCGACGTGGGTGCAGGGATGGAGGACTCCACCACAGGGGGTGGGGCAGGGCCAAAGGTGGATTCTAGGAGCGCGCTGCACACCTCGGCAAGGTCCTCCAGGGACTCCCCTGCACCCGAAGGAACCACAGGCCCCAAGGAGGGGGGGGGGTCAGAGGGATGGGTCGCAGCGCCACTGGGGGAGGGTGTGGACAGGGGGGGGACTCAAGCACCCTGACCGTGGACTTCCTTGACCGCTTGCGGGGTGGTGTCACTGTGGGGCTCAGGGACAGAGCGGCCATGAAGGAGTCTTTGGGGGAGATGTAGCCAGGAGAGCTGAGGGGAGGGGATTTGGAGGGAGTGGATTGGGTGGAATGCGGACTCCCACTCTGGCTGCGTGTCACACGTTTGCCTCCCGACCCAGTGGGTGTGCCTACTTCACCCTGTGTGTGCGTGTCAGGAGGTGTGCGGCGGACCTTCCCTGCTGGTGTGGTGCCTGTGTCTGTTGTGGTGGGTGCATGCTTACGTCTCTGTGTATGTGGGACAGGCATGGGAGTGGGAAGTGTGGAAGGAGCAGGGGTAGGGGTGGGATGTAGCGCTGCAGGAGACCCACTGCTGCAGTCAGTGTGGAGTCTATGGACCTCAGCAAGTTGCGTTGGTCAGCCTGCGATGAATGAATGCCCTCCAAGTATGCCTCCATGTTGTTGAGGACCTGGCTGTGGGCATGGAGGACATTAAGGATCGCAGTCTGACCAATCTGCAACTGCCGCTGGATGTCCACAGACTCAGCATTGGCGGCAGCAGTGGAGACAGGGGCAGGGGGTGCGGTGCCTGGCAGGAAGGAGACATGTGGGGACCGGACACGTTGGGAAGGGACACGAGCAAGTGGGAGGCGGCTGATGCCAATGGAGGGGGCGGTGCGAGATGTAGGGCTGCTGTCAGATGGTGGTGCAGCCACCGCCCACTCGGAGAGATCATCCTCGGACCCGTCAGCTTCATACTCTGTTGTGCCAGTCGACAGGTCCCCGGGTTCACTCTCCTCCGCCTCTGTCCCACTCGAAGTGCCAGGCACGATGCCACCGCTGGCACTGGTGCTCGGTCCCTCCACGCCGTCTGTGTCCATGTCTCCCTCCGTGTCCCCCGACGATGCTGTGGGCAGGGTGAAGAGACAGAAATTAATCATACACCTGTATACATATGTCACATGAGTCAAATCTACTTAGGTCACAGTGCATAGCCTGAAACAAAGGAAGAGTTACAACTACAAAACAAGGTACATATGTAGGCCCTGCAAGACACAGTTGTGTGACCCACCATGCCATGGAAAAACTATGGAGAGCATGACACAATAGCAAATGAGATGACATGGAATTTTGACTGAGGAGCAAGGCCCTGGGGACAATCCAGCACTGCATCTGCACCACACAGCATGGCAGGCAATAGGGATGAGCAGGGACCACATCCAGGAACTAGAGGCACATGCAGCATAGGTAATACTGATAACATGCCCACCCTGACAGGCACAATGCACCTTGAGTGTATGTCCAGACAAACATCACACACTGGCCAGTCCTAGCAAGGAGATGACAGGTCTTGACATGTAGGCCATGCCCACACCACCCACCCCCTACATGAGACAAATCTGTGGAGACACAGGAAGCACTTACATCTCTTAGTCAGGGTGAAATACACATGGGATGCAAAACTTCAATATTGCACACAAACTACCCAAGGTGCGGCTGTCCAAATTATCATGTACAAATGGGCATCATCAGATGATTGCAACAAGACACAAAGGCAATGGCCACCGTGAGTATGTAATAGGAAAATCAGGTCAGGCTGTACAGTGGACACTTGTAATACATCTCACGTCAATATACATGGTGCCAGGGGACAATGGCACAGAGCACAACCTATGCTGTAGACACAGAGATTGTCGACATTCTCGGATTACACACATGATACCTAGGAAAAGATGCCCCTGGGGACAGTAGTGGCCACACAACTCCATGCTCCTGAATGGGAATGACTGCAACACACGCTAACATCCCTGCACTATGCGTAACGCACAATCATGCACATCATGTCACAGGCCACCACATGGGACATGCCTGCTGGAAGGCCTCGCACTCGAGAGATTAACTCCCATGTCTGGAATCAGCATTAGTGCCAACTGACATGGAACCCACAAGTCCAGAATTGGACAGGGCACAGGCAAGGTCACTAAACCTGTTACACACCACCCCCACACATGATGCTGCAGGCATTGTACACTTGGAGAAGGTGTCAGGCTACATAACTTTGTGATGGAGTGACTACACAGAGACCAGGGAACACATTGCAAGGTGGGGAAGGGAGGCAGGAGAGCCCTGCAACACTGTGGGTAACAGGATCTGCACAGCACCATAAACCCTGGAAGTGTATCTATGGAACAGTGCACTTACAAATGCTGGTGAAACACAACAAACACACACATGTACCTACCCCCTTCCGGCTGCTGCATCTCCTGTAGGCGCCTGTCCAAGTCAGGAAAGACCACCGCCAGCACACGTTTCTGGATGTGGGAGAGACGGCGGCGCCCGCGGTTCTTATGGCTCTCAGGTGAGTCCCCCAGCAGGACCCGTGCGATCCTCCGCGTCCAGCACCGGATATCCTGCCAGCGTTTCCTCACCTGGGACAGGCGCCGCTTCCGACCATCCGCACTCCTCACGGCGCTGACGGCGTCCAGCCATATCTTCTCCTTGGCAGAGGCGTCTACCTGTGAGGATGGACAAGTGACACTACATCAATACACCTGGCACATGTCACAGGGACACAGATTAGAACACATTTGCTGTTTACAACAAGGCATAGTATGCATCCAACGCATTGTACCTTTGTCATAGGGACATGATCCTCTGGGGGAAGGCCAAAAGCAGTATGTGCCATTGAAAGGATACAGGTGGAATGAGGGCAACTACACAATCAATGATCCAGGCTCACACTGTGCATCACACCCACCCCTCCTGTCTCAGGGCACTGCTGGGAGTGATAGGCCCCCACCCCATCTGTCTCAGGGCACTGCTGGGAGTGATAGGCCCCCACCCCTCCTGTTTCAGGGCACTGCTGTGAGTGATAGGCCCCCACCCCTCCTGTCTCAGGGCACTGCTGGGAGTGACAGGCCCCCACCCCTCCTGTCTCAGGGCACTGCTGGGAGTGATAGGTCCCCACCCCTCCTGTCTCAGGGCACTGCTGTGAGTGATAGGCCCCCACCCCTCCTGTCTCAGGGCACTGCTGGGAGGACTCTGCACACACCCCTACTGTCGCAGGGCACTGCTGGGAGTGACAGGCCCCCACCCCTCCTGTCTCAGGGCACTGCTGGGAGGACTCTGCACACACCCCTCCTGTCACAGGGCACTGCTGGGAGGACTCTGCACACACCCCTCCTGTCTCAGGGCACTGCTGGGAGTGATAGGCCCCCACCCCTCCTGTCTCAGGGCACTGCTGGGAGGACTCTGCACACACCCCTCCTGTCTCAGGGCACTGCTGGGAGGACTCTGCACACACCCCTCCTGTCTCAGGGCACTGCTGGGAGTGATAGGCCCCCACCCCTCCTGTCTCAGGGCACTGCTGGGAGGACTCTGCACACACCCCTCCTGTCTCAGGGCACTGCTGGGAGACATCAGGCATTCCCCCCCCTGGGACCCCCCCTACAGTACATAGCATGTGTGTCACACCTGGACACAATGGCAGACGTCACAGTCACTAAAAAGGGACACAGTCTGTGCCAGTGGACACTGCACTCACCTGATAACCTGGTCGCCCATACAGCATGGGGTACCGTGGGAGGATCACATCCACCAAAGCCATGTTCTCCTCCAGGGTGAATGGCTGTGACCTCTCCACAGCCCTTGACATGGTTCCAGGGAATCAGTAGCAGCAGCTGGGTCGTGGAATACAGAGATGTGCAGGCAAGTGCTCCCTCATGGGACCTGGCTGCCTTATATCTGCCTTGCTGGCCCATCTCATGCACAGGAGTACAGAGTGATTGGTCACTCACATTTGCATCCTATGTTTCCTCCAATCCCTTCAAACCTAGCAGTCTGTGGGTTCTCAATCTGTTTTTTTCTCCTGCATGATGTCAGCCCCACAAACACATTGCAACAAAGTAGATTCATTCCAACTGACTTCTGCCGTGCAGCTTCCTGAACAAATTCAAAATTTGAACTTGGTCTCCATGACAACCAGCATGCATGTAGGCCTTAATACTTGTCCCTCATGTGTCCCCTATGTAATTTGGAGCTTCACACACAGGTACGGTGCATTCCGGGGCCCTAGGGCACCCCAAATGCATAGCAACGGCCTGTACACGCGTGCCTACGTTCACTATCACTCTGGGTTTCCTCGCGTATGCGTACTCGTAGTGGTACGGGCCGTACACGCGCCTGTACGCTCCCTATCACTACGTGTACGCATACGCGAGAACACCCATAGTGATATGGAGCGTACAGGCGTGTGTACGGTCCGTACCACTACGAGTACGCATACACAAGAAAACCCATAGTGGTAGGGCCGTACACGCGCCTGTACGCTCCATATCACTATGGGTGTTCTCGCGTATGCGTACACGTAGTGATAGGGAGCGTACAGGCGCGTGTACGGCCCGTACCACTACGAGTACGCATACGCGAGGACACCCAGAGTGATATGGAGCATACAGGCGTGTGTACGGTCTGTACCTCTACGAGTACGCATACGCAAGAACACCCATAGTGGTAGGGCCGTACACGTGCCTGTACGCTCCATATCACTATGGGTGTTCTCGCGTATGCGTACACGTAGTGATAGGGAGCGTACAGGCGCGTGTACGGCCCGTACCACTACGAGTACGCATACGCGAGGACACCCATACTGATAGGGAGCGTACAGGCGCGTGTACGGCCCTACCACTATGGGTGTTCTTGCGTATGCGTACTCGTAGTGGTACGGACCGTAAACATGCCTGTACGCTCACCATCACGATGGGTACACATACGGCAGCACTCCCATAGTGATATTGGAACGTACACAGGCCCTCTTAGCAGCAGTACGGCGGTTTTCACACATCACAGTGGTGACAGGCAGCACACAGGAAGGAATAGGGCTGACATACTTGTCCATGGATGGACATCAAGGCATTGTCTGTGCATTACTACATGTGTGGGGCACAGGTGTGACAGGCTGTGATGTGGAACATTACTCCTGAGTCGAGAAGGCACCAGATGTATGATGAGATGTGTACAGATGTAATGTGTGACGGTGCAATGTGTGCCAGGCATGCCCTTGACTCCTTTGACATGTGTGCATGTCGTACTGCACACTTGGGATGAGCATCACTGGCATGGCACGGACACCAACACACGGAAGTGTCCCCTGATGCCCGGTACAGGGGTTACCACACCTGACTTGTCACTACCCACGGTGCACGATGTGACTATGTCATGTATGTGTGGGGGCTTCCCATTAGGTTGATGTTGGAGCACCCTCAAAAGCTGCAGCTGTTGCAGCAACCAACATGTGTATGTGTGTAGATTGACATTGGACACTGTTCCGCACACCATGCCACATGTGGTATCGGATGTGAGGTGCGTATGTATGCATGGGACACGGAGTAGCGTGACAAGGACATGTCTGCATCCTCTCAATGAATGTGTGGTGAGTCATGACATGTGCACCTTCATGGCAAGGTGTGTGGGCTGTCCTAGTGTAATGTCATGTGACCTGTGGCTCTAGTGTTCCGCTACCAGTCTCTGCAATCGGCATCCTACTTCTGCTGATGTGTGGGTGTATGTCACTCCTGTGTTGCGTCTGGCTGTTCACTTGCACTGGGACATAGCTAATCCCATGACATGGCATGTGGAGGTTCTCAATCTCCGTGTGTAGCTGGGTCTTGGTTGGAGTGTCAGCTGCCAGCCATACGTGTCCAGGGCATGTGGCACATACCTGACTCCGTATGTAGCATATGTGTATAGACAGATTAACATGTGCTCAGTACAAATTATTTGTTGTTGTGGGGCACTCACTCTTCCTTGTCACTTCCAAATTCCTGCAGAGCGCCGCCTCTTCCCCGAGCAATTCCGGACTTGGCTGCCATGCGGGAGAATGATCGTATCCGGTGCTACCGCTTCCCCCAACGGTTGATTCTGGAGTTGACGGCGAGACTGGCACCACACCTGCAACCGCTGCACAGGTATCCTACGGCACTGACACCCAAGCTGAAGGTAATGGCAGCCCTACATTTTCTAGCCACGGGTACCTTTCAAAATACCATAGCTCATGTTGGTGGCATGTCCCAGAGCATGTTCTGCCGTGTGCTGCATGATTTCTTAGAGGCCATGTTGATTCACCTGGATGACTTCATCAAGTTCCCAACCCCTGAACAGTTGACTGGGGTCAAGCGTGGATTCTATGCCCTGGGAGGGATGCCCCATGTCATTGTGTCCATAGATGGGACACATGTAGCTTTGGTACCACCACACACACGGGAGGTAGCGTACCGCAATCGGAAGCACTACCACTCCATCAATGCCCTTGTGGTGTGTCTGTCCAACATGGTGATTTCACATGTCTGTGCTCGTTTTCCAGGATCAGCACACGATGCCTACATCATGAGGCGTAGCAGGGTGCCTGAAATGATGATGCAGCTGCGCAACGAACGAGCATGTGTTGTTGGTGGGTACAGTCTGTCTGTCCTGTATTTTGCATAGCCTACCAGCACGACCGCTTCACCAGTTTTAACGATGTTCATGTGCTTCCCATGTAGGGGACGCTGGCTATCCCAACATGCCATGGCTGCTCACACCTCTCCGCAACCCCATCACGCCGGCCCAGCTCCGCTACAACACCGCCCATGGCCGGACAAGGCGAGTGATAGAGAGGACGTTTGGCCTGCTGAAGAGCCGATTTAGGTGCCTCCACAAGACCGGCGGCGCGCTCCCATATGCCCCTGCGAAGGTCTGCAAAATCTTCATGGTCTGCTGCATGCTGCACAACATGGCAGTTGAGAAAGCTGTGCCACTCATCCTGGATCAAGATGACGAGGACCATCCACCCGTGGAGGACGAAGGGCTTGGCAATGGGGCTAGTGATGTGGAGGATGTGGAGCCGCAAGAGGACATCCGGACTCGGCTCATACACGACTTCTTTGCTTAGTGGTGAGTACCAGTGTCTGAGTGTGCACACATTGCTCCACGTGTGGCATGTGTTGTGATGTGTGTCTCCACCTGCATGTATGGCACGTGAGTCAGAGGTGTGTGTGGGTGTGTCACTGGAGTGATGGTGGCAGTGATGGTTGTATTTCCCCAGTCATAATTGTGAACTAGCATGTTGTCATCCATACATGTGTCGAGTACATGCACATGCAAGTGGCTGTGCTTTTTGTGGCTGACTTCTTGTGTGTCTCTCATCCCCAGGTACTTGCGCATGCCGTCTGCTGGTTGCATTGTTGTGGCACTGCTATTCCTCATGGACACGTCATCGTGTGCTGACTCAGCGTTACACGCACGGACAAGTTTGGAAGTCTCCTTAGGGTAAGGGATACATCAGGGGTGTATTGGGTGTGGCAGTTGTTCACGATGTATGCACACTGCCCCTGTCGATGTTTGGTTCCTCTGCAGCCATGTAGCATCACCATGGGACACGACATGCAGCTGTGTACACCTGAATAGATGGTCTGACTGGTTGACAGTCATCAGTGATGGGATAGTGGATTGTGATGATGGCATCAATGTGTGTAACACTGCCCTCGGACACATACGGTTTGCATTGGCTTGACATGGTGTGGGACTTCTACATCAGCGGATCAATGGTGTATGGCAGTCTCTCCGTGAGCAGCTGTGGGTGTTTAGCTGGTGCCCGACAATTGTGTGCCAGTTCCATGGCTATCACGCATTTGTGCTGCAGAAGGGGGGTGCCAGTGTTGGACCCACATGTTACTCCACATGAAGTGTTCATGTGTACTTCAAGTTGCCTCTGCAATCCCGAAAACATGACTAATAAAGGTGTCCCTATGCCTCCAAGGTGCCTCTTCTCAGTCAATGCTGGTGTGTTGCCACGGTGCATCCAGCATGTCTGGCATGGTTTTCCCGGATAGTGGCTATGTGTCTATGTGTCGAGTAGCAAGATGCAAGCTGTGTGTGTGGGCTGAGACTGTGTATTGGGCATGATGTCCATGACTGTGTGGGTATTGTGACATGTGCCATCCCCATGCATTCAACGTTGGCCAGGCCCCCATTCTCTGCATCCACCGGACTCAAGCTTGCAGGACATGGTTCTGCCACCTGTCTACACATACCTGGGTGCCCCCCAGGACACTGGACTGGATCCCTGACCTCTGCGCATGACTGTTGCTGTACTCAATGTGTCTGTCAGCACGGTTGTGCGGCCACCCCCTCAGCTGGTTGGGCCCATCACGGGTGTGTATGGTGCTCCATGTCTGTCTTGCCTAATACACTGTGACCCGTGTGTCCTGTGCCAGACTCAGGCCCCAGGGTGTGAATGGTTGAAGTCAAAAGATAACTCAGGCATGTTTAGACTTTACAAGACACATGTAAGGTAATAATGCAATGCAACCAGCAGGCATCTTTTCTTCATGGTGTGATTTTTTATTTTTGTGGGGGGGTGGGGGGGGGGGGGGTATGACGTGAGGGGCTTTCCGGGAGTTTGGAATCCAAAGTTCAGTAGGGGAGTTGGTGTCCTTGCCATTGGAAATCCTCTGAGTCCATGCCACAGTCTTTGTCAACATTGGTCAGACAGTGACCAGCAAGGCCATGTGGCAGAGAATGTCTCTTGATGCTGTGATGCTGTTGCTCCAGTGGGCCAGGTGCCAGGCCAGGTGTCCTGGGAGATGGTGATGTAGCGCCGACCCTCACGGTCCTTTCCGTGGACGACCCGGCCTCCTGCGGGGACCCTCAGAAGCAGGCCGTGACGATGTTTGGGATGCTCCATCAGATGTTTCCTCCTCCTCCTGATCCCTCCCTGTGGGTGGTGATGTTCTACGCCTTCTGGCACAGGGAGGGTTGCCCATGTTGTCGGCCATCCTACGGAGTGTATTGTGAATCCCCTGGAACACCGTCACTTGCTCAGCCTGTCTGTCCTCCATCCTCCGTTGGTGTTGCAGTAGACAGGCATGTTGCTGGGCCTGCTGGGTCTTTATCTCATCGAGGGTCCCCTTGATCTCATTGAGGGTGGACACAACCTGGGCCATGCCCGTGGTGTCCTGCCGGTATGTGTCCAGGAGGTTACGGACATGGGAATATACCGGTTCCCCAGCCAACTGGTCAGGCTGGCGCCTCCGCCGTCCTCCACTCCCACCACCCCTGCCCACTTGCACCTGGCGTGCCCTTGTGGGCACATCAGGTCTCCGGGACCCCTGAGGGGTGGCATTGGCGTTGTCGCCTGCCTCCTCCTGGGTGCCCGGGACACCGTGTCCCTCCTGGACAGCCTGGCTGCTTTGTGGTGGTGGGGCAGGGATCCTGGGTGTCTCCTGGGATGTGGCAGGAGTGGGGGTGGTGGTTGGCCCCGTTGTACCTGACGCAGGTGCTGCAGGTGGTTGGACACCAGAGGGGCCAGGTTGGTCGGGGTCGTCCACAGAGTGGTGAGAGTCGTCGCTGCCGGTGGGATCGGGCTCCTGCAGATCCGGGTCCTGTGAGTCTTCCCCCCCAGTGTTGGGGGGTGAACCACGAGGTTGACCTGTGTGTGAGAGAGACAATGTTAATTTTGGTCGATGCAACATCCATGTTTCATCAGTTTCAAAGTTGGCACATTTCCTCTTGGAATTAAGATCTGTCTTGCATTCCACTCACAGTGCACTTGTGCATGGGTGTGTCCCTTGGGCACCACTTTGGCCCCTTTAACTATGTGTGGCACAGTCTTACTTGCTGCGTCAAGTGTGACTGCAGTCAGCAGTGGAGTGGGCAGGTGTGGCGAGCCATGCATTGGCGCCTTCCGTGTAGCACTGTACATGTGCACATGGAGTGGATCCACACACTTATATAATGCAGGTAGCTGTCGTTGTGCTCGTGAACAGGTTGTGACATGGCCCTGTGTTTTGCAATGGAGAAGAGGGGGGGTTCTGGCACTGGCCACCCTTGGCTACATGCACGCAGTCTACCTGCTGACGAGCAGACATTCCCACACACCACACGGCTGATTTGCTCTCCCTGTGTCTCCCTCCCTCTCTGTCCCCCTCTCCCTCCCTCCGTGTGTCAGCCTCCTCCCTCTGTCCGTGTCCCTGTGTCTCCCTCCCTCTCTGTCCCCCCTCTTCCTCCCTCTGTATGTCAGCCTCCTCCCTCTGTCCTTGTCCCTGTGTCTCCCTCCCTCTCTGTCCCCCTCTCCCTCCCTCCGTGTGTCAGCCTCCTCCCTCTGTCCGTGTCCCTGTGTCTCCCTCCCTCTCTGTCCCCCTCTCCCTCCCTCTGTGTGTCAGCCTCCTCCCTCTGTCTGTGTCCCTGTGTCTCCCTCCCTCTCTGTCCCCCTCTCCCTCCCTCTGTGTGTCAGCCTCCTCCCTCTGTCCGTCTCCCTGTGTCTCCCTCCCTCTCTGTCCCCCTCTCCCTCCCTCTGTGTGTCAGCCTCCTCCCTCTGTCCGTCTCCCTGTGTCTCCCTCCCTCTCTGTCCCCCTCTCCCTCCCTCCGTGTGTCAGCCTCCTCCCTCTGTCCGTCTCCCTGTGTCTCCCTCCCTCTCTGTCCCCCTCCCCTCCCTCTCTGTCCCCCTCTCCCTCCCTCTGTGTGTCACCCTCTGTCACCTCAGCCCAGCTTCCTGGGCACACACTGTTAGCAGATCTTTGAATGGCCCTTGGCTTGTTGATGTGAGTTTGTTTCTGATCTCCAGGCACCCATTGGGTGTAGTGTGTGTCTCGGCGCTGCTGCTGTGGTGGTGTGTGCTGCCACTCTTTCACAATGTTGGCTGTTCATTAGCTGCTGTCATGTGCAAAACAGTGCCTTCACCCCCATGTGTTGATGCAAGGTGTCCGCCATTTGCTGGCGAGTCTTTCCTGTGTGGGGACACAGTGTTTGTCTGGCTGTGACCTAGGCCATATGGGCAGAGGGCATTGTTGTCTGCTTCTGAGTTGCACTATGTGAATTTTGGGGCCCACCCTCCCGCCATCCGGGTTACCGTGTCATGTGTTGGTGTCTTCTGTGGCCTGTGACTTGACATTGTCCAGCTGGGTGCATGGGGCATGGTGGCGGCAGTGGCATGTGCGTGTTTATGGAGTGTGGTTGAGTCATGCGATAGCTTGGGGTGGTTGCGTGCCTGTTAGTGATTTTGGTTGTGGATGACGTTCCCCCCCATGTGAGGTGCGTTGTTTGTGTACTCACCCGGGTCTCGGAGTCCTCCTAATCCTTCGACTGCCTCCACCGGCTGTATGGCCATCACCCTCTCCTCCCAGGGCTGGTAGTGTACGGGTCTGCGGGACGGCCCTCCTCCAGTGGCGTTGGCCTGGTTGTGTTCCTCCAGCATCTTGGCTCGGACCCTCCTCCGCAGATCGTACCACCTGGCTTGGCATTCATGCCTGGTCCTTCTGGTGGACGCAACAGCATTCACAGCATCGACGATGGTCTGCCACATGGCTGTTTTTGCTGCCATGCTGGTCTGTCTGACCAATGTTCCAAAGAGCTGTGGCTCGACTCTGAGGATTTCATCGACAAGGACCACCAACTCTCGGTTACTGAACTTTGGATTCTTGTTAGTGGGCATGGTGAGGGGTGTGGGTGTGGATGGTGGGGGGTGTGTGTGGATGGTTGTGGGTGTGTGGGTGTGGTTGTGCAGGTGTGTGTGTGTGTGAATGTGATGAGGGGGTGTTTGTGAAGGTGGTTGTGTGAAGGTGTGCAAGTGTAAGTTGTGGTGAAGCTTGTAGTATGGTGCTGTAGGTTGTCTGTGGTGTCTGGCAGCAGTGAGTCTGTTGCAAAGGCTCATGGTTTGTGTGTGTGGGCCCTTTTTATTGGTCCATTGGTGGGTGTGGCTGTATTTGAAGTTTGGGTGGGTGTGTTATAAGGAGTGGTGGTGTTTTGGGCCTCTGTTTGTTTTTGGCAGTTGCAGGTCAGTGAATTTGTTTTTTTAGTGGTTGTTGGACATGTTTTGTGGCTTTGTGCCATTCGAATGGTGTATTCTTGGGTTGTTTTGGTTTGTCCTGGTTGTGTACGTGCGTTTTTAGCGTGTGTACGGTGTGTACATGGGCCATTTGGTTGTACGGTGCTGTCCTTGTGTGTGGCTTGGTACGACTCGTACATGCGGTTGTGATGTTGGGGCCTGGGGTGCGCTCCGTACTTAGGAGGTTGTGGTGGGGGTGCGACTCTGACGTACACGGGTGTACATACAGGGGGGTACGACACGTACAGGGGTGGGGGTACGACTCGAACGTACAGGGGTGTACATACACGGGGGTAGGACACGTACAGGGGTGGGGGTACGACTCGAATGTACAGGGGTGTACATACACGGGGGTACGACACGTACAGGGGTGGGGGTACGACTCGAACGTACAGGGGTGTACATTCACGGGGGTAGGACACGTACACGGGTGGGGGTAGGACTCGAACGTACGGGGTGTACATACACGGGGGTACGACACGTACAGGGGTGGGGGTACGACTCGAACGTACAGGGGTGTATATACACGGGGGTAGGACACGTACAGGGGTGGGGGTACGATGCGAACGTACAGGGGTGTACATACACGGGGTAGGACACGTACAGGGGTGGGGGTACGACTCGTACGTACAGGGGTGTACATACACGGGGGTAGGACACGTACAGGGGTGGGGGTACGACTCGAACGTACAGGGGTGTACATACACAGGGGTAGGACACATACAGGGGTGGGGGTACGACTCGAACGTACAGGGGTGTACATACACGGGGGTAGGACACGTACACGGGTGGGGTAGGACTCGAACGTACAGGGGTGTACATACACGGGGGTACGACACGTACAGGGGTGGGGGTACGACTCGAACGTACAGGGGTGTACATACACGGGGGTAGGACACGTACACGGGTGGGGGTAGGACTCGAACGTACAGGGGTGTACATACACGGGGGTACGACACGTACAGGGGTGGGGGTACAACTCGAACGTACAGGGGTGTACATACACGGGTGGGGGTTCGACACGTACACGGGTGTACATACAGGGGGGGTGTACATTAACGGGGAGTACGACTCGAACGTATGGGTGCTGGGGGGAGTGTTGGGCGCGTATGCGGGCACATGTCTCCATGGTTGCAATGGGAGTTCGGTGCGGACGGTGTTTTTACCATACGGTTGTGAGATCGGACTCACGGGTTGGATCGTGATTCCTCGGTCGGACTTCACTTTTCACATTTGTACGGTAAATCGTCCGAGGACGTGTCGGACACATTTTCCGACCCGAGGACGTGTGGGGAAATATTCCGAATGCGGTTCGTATGGACTTTTTACCATGCGAATCGTGATTGCCAGTTTGTACGGCACTTGTACGATTCGTACGGTAAAAAGACCGGATACGAGTCGTACGGGGACATTTTTTACCGGATCGTAATCGGCACCCTAGTGTTCATCTTAGTAGCCACAATACATTAGCTATAACGGCGACAACTGGTTTAAAGGAACCACAAGAATGTCAAGGTAATACTATCCAAGGAAGGAGGTTAAATACAATAGATCAATCTGATAACAGCCTATTACATAACAGCAATGAAGAATCAAATTATATATCAAACAAGCCTAGCTTACCTGAAATTGAGGCTCACTCACAGAAAGTACATGATGGGAAGATAAAGATTACATTTTGGAATATACCAGGCCTAACTTCTAAACTGTATAACGACCTCTTCTTAGATTTTTTAAGGAAAACTGACATTCTTTGTCTTCAGGATACGTGGGCTTTGACAGAAATACATATAGATGGCTTCCAAACCTATCATACTCCAGCCACCCCAAAGGGTGGTTTATGCATTTATATTTCAAATATGTTGCTAATAAAAAGAATCTCGTTTGTAACGTCTGAACCAAATTATCAAATTGTAACACTAACTAAGGATAGCAATAATCTTATAATCATAGCGAATTTCTATAATAACATTGTTAAGGAAAAGGTGGAAGATACAATGAACCATCTAAGATATGCATTGCAAAAAACACAGACTCCAAACTCAGGGACTACCCAGATTGTATGGGGCGGAGATTTTAATACCAATATATGTCCACATAGTAACGATCTGACATGTGGTTTGATGGACGAGGAAACTCACAATTTAAATCACTTTCCGCACAATGCTTATGGTAATGTTCTAAATGAGAACATGTTTATGTTGGACCTGGGTTTCGCTAATACATTAGTTTCCCCACCTATTCCTTTTTCGCAAACATTTAATGGGAGAGGTTTGAGATCTATTATAGATTTTATTTTAGTCTCGAACCATCTCTCACAAAGTGTAATAGGATTTAAAGTGCACAAGACAGCTATCAGCGATCACTTCCCACAAACAGTGACAATATCATTCAAAAACTCTAAACAACACTCTAAAAAAGATTTGTCTCATATATGTATTAATTTGGAGATTGATAGAACAAATGGATATTGACTGAAGTGGAAAGGGGTTGATTCTGATATCATAACAAAACTAGAGGTCGGCAAGGCACTGGTTCCAATAATGAATTGTCTAAATGAAAACACGTCACAGGAGATGGTCTTAGAAAATTTTCAACATATCACTACAACAATAAAAAATAGCCTGAAGGTAGAGTTAAAAAGGGGAGTCATTAAGAAAGTAGGGTGGTTTAACACCGACTGCACAAAAGCCCATCGTGCACTTAAAAAAGCAATACATAATAGCGAAAAAGATAGGACAGAAAAACAATGAGCTAGGTTAGTATACAACCAGGCGATAAAATCACGGAAAAGGGAGATTAAAAACTGTCTCTGGGAAGACATGCATAGGGCTAGCATTTTAAAAGATAGTAGGGCATTCTGGAGAGTAGTTAGAGCCCATTTTTTTAGTCCTGAAGGTAAACCCTCAATGGAGATTGCCATTGATGAAAATCAATGGGTGAGTCACTTTTCTAAAATTTTTGGACAAGTGGAGGTGACCACAAGTAGACAAGACTCAATACCTCCTTCGCCCAATGATTCGGTGAACTACCCTATAGATGTACTCTTCTCCCTAAAAGAAGTACAAACAGCATTGAATGAAAGCAAAGGAAGCAAAGCCCCCGGACCTGATGGGGTTCTGGTTGACATATATAAGCCCAATCCTGACCTTTGGGCTCCACTATTAACTTGTGTCCTTAACGCTGCCTCCACGAGGGGATTAATTGAAACCTGGTCAGAGTCTATTATTGGTTCCCATCTACAAAAAAGGAGACAGGCAGGATCCTTCTTGCTATAGACCAATTTCCTTATTGGATTCGTTGGGGAAGGTAGCAGGAAGGATACTGTTAAATCGCCTACAAAACTGGGCGGAGGAGAAGAATATACTCTCGGACTTACAGTTCGGTTTTAGGGAAGGGTTGAGTACAACTGATCAAGGGCTCAACTTGGCCATACTAATGGGTAAATACACGAAGGCTAGGAGGGGGAAATTACATCTGGCGTTTGTCGACCTCTCCGCCGCCTTTGATTGTGTTTCCCATGAGAAATTGTGGTGCATTCTAATGAAAATGGGGGTGGAGGCATCTTTAATCAACTTTTTGAAAGCCCTATACACTAACGCTAAAGCATGTGTGCGCTATGGGTCCAAAGGTGAATGTACAACATCATTTCAGGTGAGAAGAGGCGTAAGACAGGGGTGCGTCCTGGCACCCTTTTTTTTACGTTATATACAAACGGCCTAGAAAAGGTAATGTTAGAGGGGTGCCAGGATCTACCCCAATTGGACCTACCCAAACTGGAAAAAAGACCGATACCCGTATTACTCTACGCGGATGATGCTGTTATAATGGCCAGGACCTCATTGGCACTGCAAAGGGCTTTAGAATCGTATAACGTTTTTATGAAAAATATTGATCTACATATAAATATCACAAAAACATACGTTATGAATTGTGGCAGAGGCGGCAAGAAACAGAAGGACATTTTTTTAAACGGGAGGAAGTTGGCAAATATCTCTACCTATCCCTATTTAGGGATATTAATAGATGATAAGGGTCCTTGGGGACAAGCTATTAATACCAGGAAGCTCTTATTTATGAGAACCACGACAGCCCTTGGTAATTTTTCACAAAACCTAGGCAAGAGGCCCCCTATTGAATTAATTAAGATTTATAAGGCCAAATGTACAAGTGTAGCATTATATGGGGCAGGGATATGGGGGCATCGAAACGTCTCAGAGATACAGAAAGTAGAGAACGCGTTCCTTAGATATTTATTAGCTGTGCCTAGAACCACATCTACCTACATTTGTCATGCAGAGTTAGGTATCCCCTATATCTCAGATATTATAAAAATCCAACCAGCAGTTCTGTGGCACGGGATCTGGAAGTCACAAAATAATAAATGTAACCAGATGGTTCTGCAGGACGCCTTGAAATTAGAACATACCTTAGAGATAGAATGGATAAGATATACAAGGGACTTCATGACCGACCTAGGAAAACCAGAATATTTTCACAATCCAGAGACAATCTGTTCCATCCCAGGAAATTAATTTAAAAAACAGTGTATGCAGCATATGGAGAATCTAAGATTTGCGAATGAGGCGATAAAATCTACAGTCCAATCTAATCTAATGATAACTTCTTCTCTTAGCATGCAACCATATCTTCAAAACACCATAAAGGGATTTGACAGATTTGTCCTTACTCGTTTTCGGCTGAATATTTTTCATAGATTGGTGAGCTTTCCAATGGTCAACGACTGGTCTAATAATCTATCAATATGTCCGTGTGACAATCTATCTTCACAATCAACACTGCATTTCATCCTGTTTTGTAAATTCTATAATGAATTAAGGAAAAAGTGGATAAAACCTATTTTAAAAATATGGGGTCTTCGACAATGCCGCCCTGCCTATATTGCCCTTCAATTTCTTGACAACGAATGTTTAATAATAAATGTTGCCTCATTTTTAAAGAAAATAATTAAGTGTAGGAAACAACTTGATTTAGATTCCCCTGTCAGCAACAATAGGGCGTCTATGTAATTACCGTTTTCAAAAGAATGCCATCTATCTGGAATGTAAATATGAGGGTCCAATCTAATGTTAGTACTACAATCTTGGTCTATTAATATCACAATTTTTAACAAACAATGTACTGTATAAGTGATTTTTAACCGTTTTAATATTTTAATAGAAATCTTGACAATGTTTTTATAACGGTGTTTAGATTACTGAAAACAAAAAATATTGGTTAATTGTATAAATGTATATGTATGCTTTTATGATTTTTATATGTGACAAAAATCAAATAAAGTACTTTTGACTTTGACTTACAATGGAGTGGCACAGAGCGGAGTGGCGTACAGTGGAGTCAGGTGGAGTTTTTTGGCGTGCAGCGGAATAGTGTACACTGGAGTGGCGTAGAGTGGAATAGCATAGAGTGGAGTGGTGAAGAGTGGAGTTGCTTACAGTGGAATAAAGCAGAGTGGAGTAGAGTAGAGTGGAGTGACATAGAGTGGAATAGCAAGAAGAGGAGTGGCATACCGTGGACTTGCGTACAGTAGAATAGCATAGAGTAGAGTGACGTAGAAATAGTGTTGTACGGTGGAGTGGCATAGACTGGAGCAGCATAAAGTGGAGTGGGGTACAGTGGAATAGTGTACAGTGGAGTGATGTTGAGTGCAGTGGCATAGAGCCAAGTGTGGTACAATGGAGTGGTATAAAGTGGAATAGCATGCAGTGGAGTGGCGCAGAATAGAGTGGCATGGAGTGAAGTGGCATTGAGTATAATAGTGTAGAGTGGATTAGCATAGAGTAGAGTGAGGTCAAATGTAGTGGTGGACAATGGAATAGAGTAGAGTGGAGTGATGTACAGTGGCATAGAGTGGAATGGCTTACAATGGAATAGTATACTCTTGAGTAGGGTAGCGTGGAGTGGTGTAGTGTGAAGTGGAATAGAGTGGAAAAGCATAGAGAAGAGTTTTGCAGAGTGGAATGTCATACAGTGGAGTATCGTGTTTATAGAGTGGAGTGGGGTAGAGTGTAGTGCAGTAGACTATTGTGGCATACAGTGTAATAGCGTGCAATGGAGTGGCATACAATGGAGCAGCATACAGTGGAATGGCACAGACTGGAGTGGTGTAGAGGGGAGTGGCATACAGTGGAGTGGTATAGAGTGGAGTGGTGTAGATTAGAAAGCCGTAGAGCGAAGTGTGGTATTTTCTAGTGGGGTAGAACGCAGTGGTGTACAGTGTAATAGCATTTGAAAAGGTGCATTTCCCTGACACCATCATCCTGTAGGTGATAAAACAAAGTAATAACCTATATATAATTTACAAACCCATAACAAAGCCAAAGTGTGAACAAACAATATAGCTGCCTCTTACTTTTTCCACGGCTTTCCTTAATCAATCATATACTGATTTGTTATCCCTGTGTACCATGGTATATATACCATGGCCAAATATATCACTGAGATTTTGTGCACTATAATTTTAAAACTATTGAAGCAATTAACATATACTCCCAAAATGAACCCTTTCCACCCCATAACCTAAATTTCTGCCAAATTAAATCAAAATCCGATCAGCCATTTTCCAACTACGTCTGTCTAACAAGTCTAAGGGCCTGATTATGAGTTTGGCGGATGGGATACTCCATCACAAATGAGACAGATAACCCAGTCCACAATATTACACGTTTGGTAGGATATAATTGAATTCTTATTTGGCAGAAGAGATATCCGTAACGTGGGTGACGGAGTAACCCTGTCCACCAAACCCATAGGCATAGAGTGGAGTGGCGTAGAGTGGAGTGGCGTATAGTGTAATACCATGGAGTGGGGGCTCAGAGTGGAGTGGTGTGTGATAGAGTAAAGTAGAATTGCATTAAGTGTATTGGGGCGCCATAGAGTAGAGTGGAGTTGCGTAGAGTGGAGTGGTGTGTTGTAGCATAGACTGGAGGGTCATGTCATAGATTGATGTGTTATGCAGTGTCTTACTGTGGAGAGCCATAGAGTGGAGTAAAGTGGAATGGCATAGACTGGAGTAAAGTGCTGTAGAGTGGAGTGGCATAGAGTAGAGTAGAGTTCTAGAAAGTGGTAGAGTGGGGTGGCAGAGAGTGTTGTAGAGTCAAGTGGCATAGAGTGTCATGGAGTGGAGTAGTTAAGTAGACTTGAGTAAAGTGGAGTAGTATGTCATAGGGTAGTGTGGAGTAAAGTAGAGTTAGGTGTCATATAGTGGCATACAGTGTGTTGCTATGGAGGGATGTACAGTGGAGTGGTGTAGAGTGGAGTGGGGTGGAGTGGGGTAGAGTAGAGTGGAATAGCATAGAGTCGAGTGGCATAGAGTCGAGTGGCATACAGTGTCTTACAGTGGAGGAGTGTAGAGTGGAGTGGCATAAAGTTGAGTGGTGTAGAGTCGAATAGCGTGGAGTGGTGTAGAGTGGAGTGGCATAGAGTGGAGTGCCATAGAGTGGAATGGCATAGAGTGGAGTGGTGTAGAGTGGAGTGGCATAGAGTGGAGTGGTGTAGAGTGGAGTGGCATAGAGTGGAGTGGTGTAGAGTGGAGTGGCATAGAGTGGAGTGGCATGTCACACAGTGAAGCGGCATGTTGTAGATTGAAGTAGCATGTTGTAAAGTGGAGTGGCATGTCATACAGCAGAGTGGAGTGGTGCGTCATAGAGTATCTTTTGCATTTTCCTTCAATGTTTTACACAGACATATCGGCAGATAGGCTGAGTTTTTGGTTTCTACGTTAGATATAGGTTAATACTATGTTATTCACCTATAGAAAGACATGAGGCTCTTTCCAAAAGTGTGAATATTTAGGGAAACTTATTTTTTTGTTTCAATATATTTTTTTAAAAAGGTATCTTTCCAAATAAAAAAGAGATTTATGACAAACAACAAAACATTATTTTTTTATTGTTGTTTTCTATTGTTTTATCGTTTGCCATCTCTTCTTTTTTTTGGGAAAGAACCCGCTTTTTTTATTTGAAAAGGTGCATTTCCCTGACACCGTCATCCTGTAGGTGATAAAACAAAGTAATAACCTATATATAATTTACAAACCCAGAACAAAGCCAAAGTGTGAACAAACAATATAGCTGCCTCTTACTTTTTCCAGGGCTTTCCTTAATCTTTCATATACTGTTTGTTATCCCTGTGTACCATGGTATATATACCATGGCCAAATATATCACTGAGATTTTGTGCACTATAATTTTAAAACTACTGAAACAATTAACATATACTCCCAAAACGAATCCTTTCCACCCCGTAAACTAAATTTCTGCCAAATTAAATCAAAATCCGATCAGCCATTTTCCCACTATGTCTGTCTAACAAGTCTAAGGGCCTGATTATGAGTTTGGCGGATGGGACACTCCGTCACAAATGAGACGATAACCCAGTCCACAATATTACACATTTGGTAGAATATAATTGAATTCTTATTTGGCAGAAGGGATATCTGTAACGTGTGTGACGGAGTAACCCTGTCCACCAAACTCATAATCAGGCCCTTTGTAACATGTTTTGATGGAAAAACATGTTTTTAAACCCCTCCCGTTTTTCTTTGCCCCCCCCCTTAATTAATCACCACAAAACGTTGCATCACCAGTCAATGTAGAAAAAGCAAAGTATATGTATGTATTATTTATCTTTTGTAAATTGTACATTATCACACAAAAGCACTAATATACCAGCTTATTTCGCAAACTCGGAGGAATAGCTCACATTTTATGGTTGCAGGTAGTTTTCTTCTGCTGCCATAACATCCCAATCAGCCACTAATCCGGATCGGTTTGATGCAGTAGACTACATAACAGCAGATGCTGCAAAGCATTATTTTATGGGTTTTTTACATTTATTCTCGGAAGCTTTGCCTTTCAGCTGTGTCACCTGTAAACAATACCTTGGAATAAGCCTCTCCCCAGCACCATGTTTATGTATTTTTCTGTTTTTATTTTAACTGGTGGCATGTGTCAGACGTCATTTTAAGGAATCTAACAAACTCAGATAACAGGCAGGTTGCAGAGTGGACAAACACAAATTTGCTCAGAACAGACAGAAACAAATCTTTTACTATGATTAATTTTTATAACTTACTTTAACCTTACAAGCAATTACCTGTTCAGTAGAGAAAGTGGTAATTGGTTCATAGTTTATTAAAGGAGGCTTCTCTCTAATCGTGCTGACCAAATGTATCCACCCTCTTGCTCATTAAACCTCTTTGAGGCCTATTGACAATGTAAATGTACACGTGAGCAAATCTACATTTGTAAGTTTACTCTTACACCTTTGAGTAACTTTACTAGTTCAGGCTATTCACCATTTATAGTGAAAAGTTACTCAAAAGTGTAGACTTACATGTCCTAGACCCTGAATTTAGGGATGGGACCTAAATTACTCAGATATTCTTAATACTAGCATCTGCACCTTTGCTTTCACCGGATACAGACTCCTTGAACAGCATCTGAAGTATTTCCTCGGCATTCCTCTGAAGATTGGTTAACAGGGAGGTTCCAGTGAGAGGTGGAAACCAATCATGCTAAAGTGAGGTACCTGTAAGCACCAAAATATTGACACTTTGCAAATTTTGTGCGTGCAGGAAAAGAATATTCGGAAAACGAGTTTCTATAATGCTCCCTTCAAAGATACAGAATGCACATATGGATTTCTGGGTTTATCTATGGACTGTACTCAAGTATTTCAGAAGCTATGTTTTTGGGTGGCATAGAGCGTGCGGTTACGCGCACAGGCGCGAGCAGAGGCGCCATCTGGTTTTCCTCTCACTCTCCCAAGTGCGCGTGCCTCGCTCCGCCTCTCTGTGCATCTCCCGTCCCCCTTGTGTGCACTGAACTTAAACCCGCTCGCCCCCGTGCTGCAGAGCCAGCCGCTGTCCTGAAGGGCCGACTCTTGCCAACACTGCTGCCTACTCCATAAAGTGACAAGTTACAAATGACTGTGGGCGTCATATTGTTACATGCTTGTGTCTCCTGTGTTCCAACAAGTAAATAAATGTTACTTTCCCAAACTAGTCTTCGTCGGCAGCTGCTGCTGTCTCCCTTTCGCCCTGCTGGAGTGCTCTCTTAAAAGGAGGCAAACAAGTCACACCAGACGGCGCCTCTGGAGCCCACCAGTGCAGACCAAAAGCTATACCTCATGGCACTATTGCAATTGTATATCAACTAGGTGGGTAACTGTTCCACAGACTAAAAGACCGAGACCAGGTGGGTAACAGTGGCTCACACGAAAGTCAAGTCAGTGTAAGTGGTAGAGGAATTTCTCTTATAGTTTGTAGTGCCCTCACACACCCTTGCGGGTGTCATGCTTCTTTATAGGGCGATGCTCCTCATGGGGGTGGTGCTGCAGTCCCTCACGGGCCCCGCAAAAGGGCTCTCTGACAGAGATATTTTTGAAGGAGTCGCCGCAGTTGTGCATGGGTGTGTGTGGTTCTCTAAAAGGGAAGAGTGTGTTAAAATTACTAGATGGGACCCAGAACCGCAGTTTTTATTCACGGGTCCAATCAGTAAGTTAAAATAAGGTGGATCCTGGAGTGCCTCTTTGGAAAAGAATCTAGAGGGCAGGTATATGACTAGCTGCTGCTCACAGGATAAGTGTAATAGTGTAGAGAAATCAAAATAGGGTCAACATGTTTCGTGCTCAATGATGGTCCATAAGGGATCCTTTGGCGCTTCGTCAGGACCGGTGAAAAAGAGTAAAGATAGTGTGGTTGAAAAAACAGTAGGATTCCAGGAGGAGCCTGTGAATCTGTGGTACCTTATAATTAAAGGAAGATGCGTCCAGGCGCTGCTAGGTACTCTTATTAAAGGAACCTGCGCCCAACCTGGAAAAAATAAATATGGAAAACAAAGAAAAGAGACACAAACGTATATAATAATTACATCAGCTATTTGGACACTGATGGTTGGCATGTCTTGTTAATTGACCAATGGACAAAAAGTGCGCAAAGTTCACAAAACATGCACATATCGGTGGTGACCTATAAGTAGGTCTTCATGCTGGTGTAGTAACCTGTAAGGTGCTGAAAAGGAATACAAAAATATGTAGTCAAGCGGCATATGAGGGCACAAAACCCAGTGACTGAATCATACAAATTGAACAGACAATAGTGAAATCTGAGCTGGTTGAGATGCTCTGTATGGGTAAGAAGTATGTCTAGCAAGGCTCGTGGGGGAAGGAAAGAAATTAAAAATATGACTATTGTAAGGATTAGTGCCTTATACAATAAATGCACTCACTGTGCATAGGCAATAGATCGGGGTATGCAAATTGCAACAAGGTTCGTGAAGCAATGCAACAAGTGGGGGGTAAGAGGGTAGACTGACTTGATGAAAGTGCAAGTGCGATAATAATAACTATTAAAAGGGGGGCATATGTAAAAAAAGGGGGAAGAATGCCTACCCTTCCAATCGAAGAGAGGGCTTCTTCGGCACCGTCAGGGTTATCTGGCTGAGAAACTGATTAAGACGGAAAAGGAGCAACACAATGAAGTATCTCAACACAGATTGTGTCCGTAAGTAAAAGATACTGTTCATCGTTCTACAACTTACTTGTGTTCGCCTGATATTAGGATTCGGAACCTACCCCACCGTCGCGTGTGCCGGGAGAGTGAAGGCAAAGGGGGCTGGAGTCCTTATTTATCCTTTGTTTGCCGTCATGTGTATGCGGCTACATCCGGTAGTAACATCACGGTGAAGCGGAGTGCAGAGACTGACAGTATGGACGCGTGTGTGACGTGCGCATAGTAGGAAGTGAAAGAAGGGGTTGGATGTTGCTGGGGCGGCCATCTTAGCCTAGTCATCGGGTGCTAATAAGGGTATAGTCGGTTGACAAAGTTGGAAACGCCTAGTGCATAACATTGAGCCAGGCGATCCAAAGGTTATAAATAGAAACGCGAAACCAAAATAGGGTTCGAATCACGGAGTAGTATGGGGTAATAGGTAAGCAATATTAGGGTTGCAAGAATTATGTTAAAAAATCGGATTGGACTCACTCTAGTAGTGAGGTGAATGTCAAGTAGTAAGGAAATACAGATACAGTAGGCAGAGGAACTGGACCTAAAATCGAGGATAAAAAGGGATATAAGTGAAAAGCTCCAACGTGTATGTTCAGGATGACTGGGGTAACATGGGTATGTCAGAATGCAGAGTTAAAAGATTAGTTCTACCCATGGGACTTCATCATTGATTCCTCCTGTATCACATTTAAGTTTAAGGACCCAGCGTTGTTCTTGCCTAAACAAAGTTTTTTTGGTCCAGTTAGGGTTAGAGTCGATAATTGTCCACCTAATGCTGTTAGCTGGGTGTTTGTGCTCTATAAAATGGTTCAGTAGTTTGGTGTTAGTTTTGCCCCGTCTGATCGTACTTTTGTGTTCGCCAATCCTTAGTTTGACTGGTCTAGTTGTCATGCCAATTAACCTCTTATTACAGGGGCAAAGAATGGTATAAACACAGTTATTGGTGTTGCAATTAGTGTGTCTCGTTTGGCGCCAAGGTGTAGTAAGGCCCATATCAATTTGTTTGGAACCAGTGGTTTCCGCACATGCGGTGCAAGAGCCGCAAGGAAAGTGGCCCACTACAGGTGGTAAGGTCCATAATGTGGTTTGACGTGTGAGTTGAGGTTTAGGTCTGGTGTGAACAAGGTGATCCCTCAAATTCTGAGTACGTCTAAAAGCAAAAAGTGGTGGTGGTCCAGGTAGGAAGGTGCCTGTCTTGAGAATGTCCCAATGCTTCCTGATGACTTTCTGTACTCTGTTGGAACTGGGAGTAAATGTGGTAACACACGTAATTATGTCAGATTTTGGTCTTTGTTTGGTCTCAAGGAGAGCGGCCCTGGGGTTGTTCCTGGCTCTCTTCTGGGCTAGGTTAACCATCCTATTAGGGTAACGGCGTGACTCTAGATTTTGTTTAAGGATGGTGGATTGTTTTTCAAATTCATTGGTGGTGTCACAATTTCTCCGAAGACGGAGGAATTGGCTCACCGGGAGATTATTTCTGAGTGCCCTCGGATGATGGCTGTCATAAACAAGGAGACTATTCCTGTCAGTAGGTTTACTATAGTTGGTGGTATGTAGGGAGCCATTAGTCAGTGTGATAAGAAGGTCGAGAAAGGGAACCTCTTTTCTAGATCTAGTGTTGGTGAATTTAACAAAAGGGGTCTACTGTGTTGACCCAGTTGCAGAAAGTAATGCAGAGTTCTTCTTCCCCTCTCCAGAAAAGAAGAATGTTGTCAATATAGCATCGCCACAATAATATATTGTGGCGAAATGGGATGGTATCATTTAGCATATGTTGTTTCTCAAAATGGGCCATGTACAGACAGGCCAGACTAGGAGCGAATGTGCTTCCCATGCTGGTACCTTGGATTTGATGGAAAAGTTGGGACTTGAAGGCAAAGAAATTTTCTTTTAGCGCTAGGGAAGCACAATCGCAAATGAAGGAAACTGGTGTTTCAAAAGGCCAGGGTTCAATGTTACGTAGGGTATTTTCAAGTACCTCTAGAGTGGCATCTTGTGGAATATTTGTATACAGGACTTCCACATCCATCGTTACCAGAAGGTCGATGTTGTCTGGTTCTGGGAAAGTATCTATGAGATTAAGGACTTCAGTGGTGTCTCTGAGGTAGGAGGGAGTGTTGCTTACCACTGGTCGCAGGTAGAAATTGCAAAATTTGCTGAGTGGTTCTAGGACAGAGTCTATACCTGAAACAATGGGGCGACCCGGTGGGAGGTTGATCCCTTTGTGGATCTTAGGTAAGGTATAGAAATACGGTGTACGTGGTTCTTCATTGATGAGGAAATCTGCTTCTTGACGTGAGATCCAGCCCTCTGCAGAGGCTTCGTTGACCATACTCTTAATCCGAGTGATCAGGCGTTTAGTTGGATCTGCTGTGATTGATTCGTAATATGTCATATCCGATAATTGGCGGTTACATTCAGTGTCATAGGTGTCAATGTCCTGAATGACGATAGCTCCGCCTTTATCTGCAGGTTTGATTATATTTCCGGTGTCTTCAGTGATGATTTTCAGAGTGAGTCTTTCTTCTTTAGAGAGGTTGCTGAATGATCGTGGTTCATGGATGCCACTTCTTTAAGAACCGCTTGTTCATATGCGAGAATCTCATGAGGTGTCATGGCTGCTGTAGCAGTGAACTTAGATTGTTTTTTGAGGCCTGTTTCCGTAGGGGTTGTTTCAGGTTTATCTTGGAAAAAGGCCTTGAGTCGCACTTTACGAAAAAATTGGTGCAGCTCTTGATGCAGTCTGAACAAGTCTTCTGCTGGTGTGGGGACAAAGCCTAAACCTTTCTCAAAGAGTTTGGTTTCACCTGTGGTGAGTTGTCTGGATGAAAGATTAGCCCCTAAGGTTCCTGTCCTCTCGTCTGGCTCCGTAATGTCATCGGTTCTTGGTCCTGCCATTGGACCGTCTTGTTGCCTCCTCTTCTTCTGCCTCTTCCTTTGCCCCTCCCTCTGTTGTAAAAAGGGGGATTTGGGAATTGGTGGAATTGAGGTGGTTGAAAATGGTGAATTGGTGGTTTGTTCCACATAGGCGGTGGCCCTAGCCATTGACCCTGGTAAATTGGTGGTGGAAATGGTTGTTGCGGGAAGTTCTGAAATAAAGGAGGGCCATACGTCATCTATACAGAAGCCAAAGGTTCTTCCATTTTCGGATTTGCCGTTTTTAGGTCTCGCCTGAGCCAGCGCATTCGCTGCTCTGGCGAGACATTTAGTGAGTGGGGCTTTAAAAAGTCGACCACAGCTATTTGGGTGGCATAGATTGTGCGGTTACGCACACAGGCACGAGCAGAGGCGCCATCTGGCTTTCCTCTCACTCTCCCAACTGCGCGCACCTCGCTCCGCCTCTCTGTGCATCTCCCGCCCCCCTTGTGTGCCCTGAACTTAAACCCGCTCGCCCCCATGCTGCAGAGCCAGCCGCTCTCCTGAAGGGCCGACTCTTGCCAACACTGCTGCCCACTCCATAAAGTGACAAGTTACAAATGACTGTGGGCGTCATATTGTTACATGCTCGTGTCTCCTGTGTTCCAACAAGTAAATAAACGTTACTTTCCCGGACACGTCTTCGTCGGCGGCCACTGCTGTCTCCCTTTTGCCCTGCTGGAGTGCTCTCTTAAAAGGAGGCAAACAAGTTACATCAGATGGCGCCTCTGGAGCCCACCAGTGCAGACCAAAAGCTATACCTCATGACGCAATTGCAATTGTAGCCGTATTTTATTGAATCGAAATTAGTCTTAGATTTCTAGATGCTGGTTTCATTACTGCAGCAGCTCAGTGCATGAATAGTCTGTTTTTTTAGAACCAAGAACGTTGTTCCAGTATAAGCAGTCTAAACATACATTTGATTTGAAAGCATCCCAGGTCTGCGTTTTACAAAATTATTTTATTATTCCCACGAAAGGGGCAGTTGGGTATTTCTAACCTTGTTTCATCAACTTATCAGTGTATTGATTCAATTACATAGCTTGGTCAGCCTGGTCTCTGTAACAAAGCCCTTTTACTGCCAGACCTGCTTTCTCGCCAGCCCCCCAATCACGGAAAAGTTAGAATTATTCTGCGGAGTCAGCGCCACCACAGCATTGCTCTACGCCACCACAGCAACACTCAGCACCACCACAGCATCACTCAGCGACACCACATTATCACTCGGGGCCAACACTGCATCACTCAACAACACCATCGGATCACTCAGCACCACCACAGCATAACTCAGCTCTACCAGAGCATCACTCAGGGACCCAACGGTATCACCCAGTGGCACCACAGCATCGCTCAGCACCACCACAGCATCAGTCAGCACCACCACAGCATTACTCTGCATCACCACAGCATCACTCAGGGACACCACAGCATCACTCACCTTCACCACAACATCAATCAGCTCCACAACAGCATCACTCAGGAACACCACAGCATCACTCAGTACCACCACAGCATCACACTAAAGCGCAACAGCACCAATCAGCATCAATACAGCATCAGTCAGCACCACCACAGCATCACTCAGGGCCACCAAAGCATCACTCAGGGCCAGCACAGGATCACTCAACGCCACCACAGCATCAGTCAGCACCACCAAAGCTTCACTCAGCACCACCACAGCATCACTCAGGGCCACCACAGCATCACTTGGCACCACAGCATCAGTCAGCACCACCACATCAACACTCAGCACCACCACAGCATCACTCACCTTCACCACAGCACAGCATCACTCAGCACCACCACAGCATCACTCAAGAACACCACAGCATCACTCAGTACCACCACACCATCACTAAATGCTACCACAGCATAACTCTGCAGCACCACAGCATCAATCAGCATCACCACAGCATCAGGCAGCACCACCACAGCATCACTCAGGACCACAACAGCATCACTCAGGACCAGCACAACCTCACTCAACACCACCACAGCATCACTCAGCACCACCACAGCATCACTCAGGAACACCACAGCATCACTCAGAACCACCACAGCATCACTATATGCTCCCACAGCATCACTCTGCAGTGCCACAGCATCAATCAGCATCACCACAGCATCAGTCAGCACCACCACAGCATCACACAGGACCGCCACAACATCACTCAAGGCCAGCACAGCATCACTCAACGCCACCAGAACATAAATCAGGGCCAGCACAGCATCACTCAATGACACCACAGCATCACTCAGTGCTTCTTACACTTTTTTATTTCAACTTCTCAGCATGCTGCACAGCAGCCACGCTTCTCTACTGCACAGCTTAGAAACATTGGCAAAGTCAATAGCTCTACCTAAACACTTATAAGGCCCCCCCCCAATGCATAGCTGATAGGTCTCACCTTTAGGACATTATAAGTGTTTAGTTATCCAGCAAAATATTCCTTTGTTTAAACAACATCAAGTGTTGCATGGCTAAACACTTATAAGGTCCCAAAAGCGAGTCCTATTGGCTATGTTTCTTCCCTTTTATGCAATTACGTACAAGTTCCAGCATGAATGCTGTGACCAGATTGCTTCATGTTAAACGATGTGCAACTTTACAGTCTTGAAATTTCCGTACACTAATGTATGATTTCGGGTGTGTTACTTCTATGTGTTTAACTGAAAGAAACAAGATCTATAATAGAGTCAATGGAGTCATGAGTGAAAGCAAAGTCCAGCACTAACAACACTGGGTCATGGTAATATCAAGATGTCAGGTCACAATAAACATGCAAAAGTGATGCCTGCTAAAGAGTACGATTGAATAAAGGTGGCCCTAGACATTAAATGGGACAGTTGGAATCTTCATAGTGTAATTGGGGTGCACTGGATAAAAATCCCTTTCCACAACTTGCAATCTATAGAGTGTCATTGAGAATTACTGGGTTGAAACCCTTTCTCCATATAAAATGTTACACAACTAACGTAACCCTGTAGAATCCCATGACTTTTTCAATTAACCAAAGACACTGCTTTACATCAGTTCTATTGGTCCTGTTTTACCTTATTCTATCCATAAGTTATGACCTTGTAGGAGTGTAAATTACAGCTGTTTGACTTTCACAGATATATTAGGGGAGATCAAAGGTCGCATAATTTGCTGTTACGTAATTATCTGAAATTTCAGAAAAATAATGCAAAATGCAAAACCAGCATTTAATGCTCTATGTTAGTGTTCTCACGTCATTGTAGATGCAAGAATCCTTTTCAAGCTAAAACCATAACACAAAAATACAACCCCGGCAAATAGCAGACAATCATTTACTAGTAGTTCACTCAATTTCCACATGCTTGTGCTGATTTTCTGATGCAAACTGAAAATAATGCTGTGATGTAGCATATTAGTGTAATTTCAGGAATTTTGCCAAGCACAATGCTCTTTTACTTACTGGTAATCTTCATTACTCCTGGTCCTGTTCTCCTCATCCCATTCATAACTTGTGGAAATAACCATCTCCTGACAGACAAAAAGAACTGCGGAATGCTGGGACCCTAACCCCACCCCCTCCCACTGCGAGTATATAATGAGTACTTATCCAGCATTCCGCCAAGCCACCAACAGGAAGGACAGCCATCCAGGAGGGAGGGTCGTAATGAATGGAATGATGACATCGGGACCAGGAGTAATCAAGACTACCAGTAAGTAATAGGGCATTACCCCCAGGTCCCTCCTGTCCTCGTTCCATTCATAACTTTTGAAGAATACCATAGCCAGGAAACCAGCCTTCCGAACCCCAAAGAACTCCCAGGATAGGACACCAACAGCAGTAACCCAAGGGAAGCAAACAGGAGAAACACAGGAAAAAAACAAGCAGGAGCACACTGACCACAAAGCCCCCAACCAAAAAAGGACACACCCCCCCAGAACAAGCAGGAGACATCCAAAGGGAAAAAAAATGGTAAGTCCATGGAGCCTCTACCCAGAAGGCAGTCAACTCCCACCGGGAACAACCCCCAAACAACAACAGAGGAGGCGCACCCACCAAGAAAGTACCAGAGACCACCACCCACAGAAGGGCAGCAAGGAGGCCACAGACTGAAGAAGACCCAAAACAGCCAGACACTCCTGCCAGAGGCCAGATCCCAATGAAGCACAGCACCCCACCAGGAAGAGGCCAACAACAGGGGACAACCCCAAGCAGTGAACACCAACTGACCCAAAACCAGGAAAGACAAGCCCATGACCACCGGAGAAGAGCCATCACACCCCAAACTCAATAGCCCAGACAAGGGCCCCCAGCCCAACTGGGACAACCCCATGGGAAACCCAGCACCGGAAGGAGAAGGGTGAACACAAAGCTCCAAGACAGCCCCAGAGACACCGGAAAATCGGAAAACCACCGGCCACAAATCCCGCAGCCAGAAACATGGTAAGAAACCACCAGCAGGCCAGGACCACAAGGACAGGAGAGACAAGCAGGGTGGCCCACAGCCCAACCTAGCCAACAACCCCAGAAACCCCCGAGAAGCCAGCTGGCTGAACCACAGACCCACCAGCAGAGACAGGAGGCTACCAACACGGCACCCACACAGACCAAGAAACAGATGCACAGGGCCAAACACCCACAAACCAGAAACACAATCCTCGAGGGCAGAGAGAAAAGCCACCAAAACCAGCCACAACCGAGGCCACAGAGACAAAACCCAGCAAAAATCGGTCAGGAAGCCAGGGCCGCCTGGTACGAGGACCCCACGGCCCACCTCGTACAATGGAAAGGTTGGGCAGGGAGGCCGGCATAGAGCCCAGCCACCCTAGTCACAGTACTGCCGGAACACCAGGGCGTCAGGTGGACCCACACCCAAGCAATGCACCAGAAAGAGGAAGGAAGCTAAAAAGGCCCATAGGCAGAAACCCAAAAGGCAACCTTAAAGGCAGCAAGACCACATTGGCTAGAGTCCCCTGCCCCCAAGAATCAAGCACCTAACCAGGAGACAGGGGAGACAATGCATCGCTAATCCAATGGCCCAGAGCAACGAAGTCCCAAAACAGACCAGTCAGGTCGAACAAGGGGGTTTAAGTCTTGCAATGCTCAGGATGTAGGGACACCTGGGGTCCTCTTCACCATGGCACGGGTAAACAGATGCAGAGGTGACTTTAGGCATGGCTTTTCTTACCAGGAGCAATCGCAGTTGAGGCAGCCCCCATGCAGAGGCTGCAGACGAAATCAGGGAGTACAGGAAGGGGGAAATAAAAATGGAGTTGAACTCTGGAGGGCTGTGGACCCTGTTGACACTGGTGGGCCACTTCAACTTGGACCAGGGGTGACGGGCGCAATGCTTGCTTCAGGTGTTGGGTTTTGGCGGTTCCAGAGGCCTCAGAGCCTCCTGCCTGGTATACCTGCAGGATGAAAGAGAACAGGTCCACTGTTAACGGGAGGCCTTGGTCTTTATTGAAGGCAGGCAGTCCTACCAGGTTTCTGGAGTCAGCAGCGGCAGGACAAGTCAACTTTGGTGCAGTTTTCGATGAGGGATGCAGACAGACCGGCAGGGTTAGTACTAGGTCAGCTGCCTCTTCCCTCTTCTCTGCTTTTGTGGCTCTTCGGTGTCCTCTCACTTCGTAGGCCATGAGAATCATCTTCTCTGGTGCCAGGGCCTCCCCTAAATACTGAATTTAGGGGCAGTAGGGGAGTGTGGGGTAGTAACCAATGGGCTACTGACCCTTGGAGTCACTTCGCCCCCTATTTGACCTCTTCCTTTTGAAGAGGGCATAGCCCTGTCCCAGAATTCCTAAGCATGCCGTTACAAAGATGGCGACTTTTGAAAAATCGAGTCTACCTCTCTGTGGCCTACTTTAGGGGTGGTACTATTCTGGAGGTGGCACGCTTACCTGACTAGCTAATTTTCCCGCCTGTCCAGGTACTAAGGGGGCTCTGGCTGGGGGGGGCTTCCTTTCCTGTTAGGGGAGCCAGTTTTGCATTCCAAAGGTGGCAGCTCTTTCAAGCTTTCCGGCTGATGGAGGCTTATCAGTAGGTCAACTTGTCGGAGGGTGTGTTACACCCTCTTCCTGGACAGGATTTTGTTCTGGGTCTCCTGAGAGCAAAGGGTCTCACCCTAGGAGGTCAGAACAGTGTCTTGGGTGGCAGGCTGGCAAAAACTAGTCAGCAAGTACACCAGAGGCTGGTAGGTTTTCAGGTAGCACCTCTAAGGTGCTATCTGCATGAACGTATCGGTACATCCAACACAGGCATCAGTGTGGATTTACCAATACAAGCTGTTGGATACCAAACATCCCCATTTACAGTGTAGCCATCATTTAGCTGTGGAATTTGTTTTCACCAGTGTCCAGCACATGTTTTAAGATGGCTTCTCTGGTCACTTGTACTGAAAGCAATAAGACTGACTAGCACACCTAATCATGAAGGTATATCCTCACATGGTAATATTCAGCACCCTGCCTTAGGGCTGTCAGGTCAGCTGTAGGGGTGCCTTACAAATATTACAACAAGATATGAACAGGTAAAATGTAGATTCCACTACAAAAGTACGTTCTCACAAGATGCTCATGAACGTAAAGCAGGAAATACTGCCCTTGACATTGGATGGAGAGGACTGTGAATCTGGCTCTCACAAGAGGCTCGTGGCTCTCACGAGAGGCTCGTGGCTCTTGTGAATTTCTTGCAAGAGTCATCAAGAAGGAAAAAAAGGGTAACATAGTACAAACAACATACAAAATTAAAATATACAGTAGCTCTGAAAAGAGCTTTTTAAATTACCATTTTTTTTAACAGATGTATTTCTTGTATCTAACATTTTAACTTTTAGTATTTTTTTTTTAAAAAGGGAAAAACAAAAAAGAAACTGAGATTAAAAGAACAACATCTCCTTCAAAACAAAGAGGAGAAAAAAACGTTATAAAAAATGTTGGGAAAAAAACTACTGCGTTGGTGGGCATTTATGATCGTGGACAAACTTTTCCTGTGCAGCCTTGCTTGTCTCAGAAGAAAAAAATATCTGCTTGCATAAGCAGCAAAAAAGTGTTTAATTTAAATAATTAGGGTTGTTATCCGTTTCAGTGTTGAGTACATAGGCAGGCACAGTGTAACCAGGCTCAAAAGATGTGTACGCCCCTATAAAATGCTGCCATGTCCCAGTGGTATTCATACTGTATTGCTTGTTCTGGCTGCCTCTACTGAACTCCTTTTTTGCATATCTTACATATGACATATTTCTCAAATGCTTTTTTCCCAGCAGGCCTCGTTTAAAAAAAATGTCAACACTAAGGACTCCTTGGGTGGTTGAGGTGGTTGAGTTGTAGGAACAGCACTAGGCTGTTCATCTGAATCTGATGTTGACATTATAGTGACAGAAAATCAGCACCGCAGAGAGGTAGCCAAATATATCCAACTTCAGCAAAACCCAGTAGCCAAATGAGACAGCAAGGAAGTAATCAGTCTTGTCTAAATGAAGACATCCATATGAACCAATCACAATCCTTCATTGGGATGTCTTTCCTCTCCTGGGCATCTCATATATGTCTCATGAGAGGCTCACAAGATCAGAAAAAAGAGGACTTTCTCTATATACCAAATACAACAATGCATCAAAAGTTTTTCTACTTTAACCAACACTTCTTATTTCTTATTTTCTTCAAAATTACAAAGCTGCACTCTAATAAACATAATACCTAATGTACGATCTCATGAGCGGATTGCGAGAGCCGGACAGGAAGTACAGAACCCTTGTAGTCTATGCAGGGGATTAAGTGTTCGACTCTCGTAATTATCTCGCGAAAGCAGTAAGTTTGTAAACAAAATAATTAATACAATATACTTACTATAATGACTCAATTATTAAAGATTAGCATTCAATAATAACTCGTCACATGAAAAATAAAATTGTACAATAGATTGGAATGATATGTAGAACTCTACAATCTCATGAGTCTCCTGTGAGCCACCCTCGAGCCTCCCGTGAGATCGATTAAACACCCTAAAAATGGATGTACATAGTAAAAAATCATAGTTTACATTATAGCAAAAACTGATCAGTGTTATGTTGAAATATAAATATGAAGCTTATGTAAAAAAAGATACAAAGTCTATGAAAACTATGCTGGGAACATTTCTCAATATGTGAGTTACAGAAATTAAGAAGATGAACATTCTCAGCGCAAACATCATTGGAGTAGATAGTTTCTATGTATTTATAAATATATTTGTATTTTTTTAAAACCCTTCAAAAAAACAAAGGGTAAACTAACATTATAGTTAATTACAGTTAAGTGTGATAAAAGGGTCTGTTTCTTTTTAAACCTTAGAAATTCACTGTAAAAAAACAGAGGTTAAAGTAATGTTATGGTTAGGTGAATTTTTCAGTGTGAACATCAATGTTTTAAATTTTAAAAAACTCAGAAATTCACCAGTTATAGTTAGCAGCACTAACTATAACTTGCGCCCCCACCATGCACTGCTTATGAGCTCATATATGACCTCACTCATGACATGTTCTATGACATCATTTATGACATCTCCGATGACTTCTCAAATGACATCATTGATAACATCACTGATGACATCACTGATTACATCATCCAATGAGTGTGATAGTTTGTTTTACAGTTTTCATGGTGTTTGAATGCATTTTTTAGGTGTTTGTTTTTTGAAAAACAGACTCTTTTATTACACCTAACTACAACATTATTTTAACCTTTGTTTTTTGGAGTGAATATATATATATATTTTCACTGAAAAAACCAAAGGTTTCAGGGGCGTTATAGTTAGCTGGACATTTCCCTCATACAAAACCATTGAAATTCCCCCATTATAGTTAGTTCATCTAACTATAACTCGTGCCCCCGCAATGCACTGCTGATGATGTCACATATTACATCATTCATGACATGGTCAGTGACATCACTGATGACATCACTGATGACATCTCAAATGACATCACTGATGAAATCACTGATGACATCATTCAGTGTCTGTTTCTGTAAAGTTTAATTTTGTTTCATATATATGCCAAGCTGTATTGGGGAATGAGTGGGTGTATAAGTATCTGTATGGAAGATTTAGTAGGTGCGTGACTGACTGTATAAGTGAGTGATTAAACGTATCTTAATGAATGCATGGGTTAGTGACTAAACTGTGTGAATGTCTGTATGCGTCTGTTGGTGTGTAAGCAGATGCATGGTTTTGTGAATAGGTACATGAGTGTCTATATAAGTTATTGATTGGTTGTCTGAGTATCTGTATGGGTGCCTGAGTGTTTGTGTGGGCGGGATGTGTGTGACTCTGTGCATAGATGTGTCAGTGGGTGATTCACTGGGTGCATTGTTTCAACCCTAGGTCTGTAATGGACTGTATGGGTGGGTGAATATGTGTATGGTTGTGTTAGTGAGTGAATATATATTTCATTAGTACATGTGTAATTTACTACATATGTGAACGGCAGTATATATGTATGTTGGAGTACAGAAATGACTATAACTGAGAGTGTATGATAGTGTGAGTGGCTGTATGGATGAGTGTGTGCTTGTATCATTGATTGTATAAGACTATAAGAATCTGCTAGTATTTGTATGAGTAATTGAGCTTGTGTGTGTATAACTGTATAGCTGAGTAAATGGCAGTGTGATTATTTATTTGCATGATTGAGTACGTGTGTGAGTACCTCTGTAGATGAGTAGCGGTGTGTGAGTGTCTATATAAGTCTATGAGTGCATATGATAGTTCTGTACTGAGTGACCATAAGTATGAGTGACTGTACGGGTGAGGGAGTGGATGGGTGTTTAGACCTAAGACTCTGTGATGGGGTATGTACTTGTTGGTGTTGGAGTGTCTAGGGTTTTGAGAGTGGCAGTTTGTAATTTAAAGTGGGTGTATCAAAGGTTATATTAGCAGTGCATTGCGGGGGCGCGAGTTATAGTTAGCTGAACTAACTATAACGAGGGAATTTGAATGGTTTTGTAAGAGGGAAATGTCCAGCTAACTGTAACGCCCCTGAAACCTATGGTTTTTTTCAGTGAATTTCAAAGGTTTTTTAAATGCTAATTCCTAACTATAACATGCCTAAAATCTATGGTTTTTTCAGTGAATTTCAAAGGTTTTTTAAATGCTAATTCCTATCTATAACTTATCTCTAAACCTATGATGTTTAATGATTTTCATAGGATTTCTAAATCTTTATTTTTCAGTGTATCAATTCCTTTAATTATGTTTTTATATTGTTTTTCACCATTTTTAAAGTTTTTTCTCCACTTATTTCTTTTAAAAATTTGTTTTTAATGATTTAAAAAAAAAAATATTTGTAAATTTTTTAAAACTATTTTTATATATTTTTAAATATTTTTTCAACTATATTTGTAATACTTTGTTATTATTTTTTTTTACAATTTTTTTTTGGATTCGCACACCCTATGCGCACCTTTCTTGATCCCTGCGTGGAACATAGTCGCCATTTTACGATTGTAGTGTAGGATCTGTGTACGGTATGCGTTGGGTACGTATTTTCGTGCGCGATTGCTATGCGAACGGTACGCAACTCCAAGCCCATACGGGACACGTACGAAGTACGTCACGCGACGCTCGCGCACTTCCGCGAAACGTCATGTGTGTGTTTGACGCAGTGGGTGCGTGAATCCCGCAAAATATTTTAAATGTCAAAAAACATATATATATGTATTTCATGTAAATATTAAAGGAAGACATAATCTAAGCTACTCATAAAATTAATATATTTTTACTTCTAATCCTATATTGCTTTTAAATGCAATTTCGCGGATTCGCGCTCGGTGCGTGCTGCCTATGCGCATGGTGCGCGGATCCCATGTGACCTGAAAAAAAGAGATTTGATTGGTTCATTAGACTTCCTATTCTAACTATTGAAAGACCCCACCCATTTCAATCATTCATCTTTGACCTTCTTTGGAGGAGCATCACTCTGCTGAGAAGAACTTTTTTTTGACTAAGTTTACACTTAGATCAAACTTTTTTTTCAAAACAATGGCTTCAGGGCAGCAGGCATCTCCAGCATCTGCTCATTCATCTGAGGATGAATTTCTGGAAGAACCACCACGCCCACAAAGATATTCATCTTTGGTATAGAAATTTTTCACTTTTCCTGAGGGGCAAACCAAAAGTAATGCCACCTTAGTGACATGTAAGATCTGTCAGCGAGTGCTCTCCCGTGGGGATCCAACCAAAAAATATTCATGTGGTACTGAAGACCATGCATTCGGTCAACCTGGCACATGAGGAGTGCCGAAGAATGCGACTTCTTCCTGGACCTTCAGAGGCATCACAGCCGAGCACGTCATGGGTGGATCCATCTGTCCAAAACTTGGACATCCGTCCACAGTTTGCCACATTAAAAGTGCTCTGCATAAAATGCAACGCTGTCCATTGTTATGGAGAGCAGTCCATTGACCTCATTTGTCGAAAGCAAGAAAACCATCATTGCTAGTTTTTTTTGTTTTTTTTTCCCTGAAGTTCATTGCTTTGTTCCTCCAGTTCGGTTTTTTCCTTTTTTTCCCCAGAAAAACCACAACAAAATAAAAATTGTTAAAAAAACCAAGAAAAAAAATAAAAGAAAACAGAAGAAAAAAAACGTTCCTCTAAGAACTAACTTTCCTAGTTTAAAAAAAGAGCTATATTTGTTTGTTAGTGTGTGAAAGTTTAGATGAATGTATGTGTAGTGCATAATTGACTGAACAAATGTATTAGTAGCTTATGGTGAATGTATAAGTGCAGAACTATGAGGAAGTGCTGCAGCATCACACAGTAACCTCTTTAACTGCAGTGTGCTGTAGTACTTCCGAAGCACAGGGATGCAACATAATGTACATAAATATGTTGCAAATCTATGCTTCTCTCTGCACGGTTGCTTAAACTGCAGCCATATGGTGACACAGGCACCCTTGCACCATGGTGCAAGGATATCTGTGTCATGTGGTGTTTGTTTTTGTGCAGGAAGACACACCTTCCTGCACAAAAACAATCAGTAAAGCCATTTTTCTCCTTCAATGTATGCTGAACATTTTATCATGCATTGAAGGTTAAAAAATGAGGAGAAATGAAAACAATGCTTTGCTACACCAATTGGAGAATGGTGCAGCATTCACACACATGTCCAGATTTATTATTTTTGATAAATCTGGAGATGTGTCTTCTTCTATGAGTATTCTGTGCAATCACGCACAACAACACTTATAGAACACCCTTTCAACGCAAAGTGGTGTTTATGATGAGGTCGTATTTACATTGAGAAAAAAAGGTACACAGAGTGCCTTTTCCTCTAGTTGTAAATATAAAAGAGTGTCTTGCGCTATAACTATGTTACAAAAAGTAACATATTTCTGTTTGGAAAATTGCTTGTGAATGATAGAAGGTAAGCACTGATGTTTGTCTGCAAAGATGCTCAAAGAAGAATGATTGAAATGATTGCAGTTATTCAATATGTAGAATGGAAAATATTATGAACCACTCAAATCAGTTTTTTTGGAGGTCATATGATATCCTATGACAGAGAGATTCCAAAACTACATAGGTATAAACAGGGTGTTTTGAAAAACAGATTAAAAGGTTGTACCTTCTTGCAGATGTGCCCATTGTCCATATTAATACTTAGTTAAACTTACCTTCACAGTATTAGAAATATAAAATGGTACACATTTTTCAGTTTTTTTTGTAATGTAAATTGTGGTAAATTGCTTATTTTAGACTTAGGATCGGTGAAATAAAAGAAAAAATAGTTATAACATGTAATAATACATTTTTAACAACACAGCATAATTTAAACAAAATAATTTGTTTGCCTTTTTTGCTGTTCTCAGAATATATTGTATTTCACTAGAAATAGTGATTTCAATCATACTCATCACATAACAGCGGGCAAAAAAAAACCAATCAAAAAGATTGTTTAAAAAAACCCAACATGCTATTCTCAGTAAAATACCAGAAAATACAAATCACACATACATAAAATGCTTATTGCTAACAAAATTTTATAACTTTAATTTATAAAAACTGTAAATGTTGTCGCTTTAAAATAGTCACTGAGTCAATGAGTAAAAAAAGTCCATAATTCAAACATATACCTTTCCTTGAGGCCAAATGGCATTTTTGCACTGTTTTTTATGTAAATTGTCCAATGGTAATCCTAATACATTATAATAATAAATTCCTCAGAGAGTGAATTATCTTCCTAAAAGTTTGGCTTTAAAAATATTAGGTAGGAATTTGGTAATTTACTAGGCAAACGTTGTTTGAAAACCAACTGGGCATCATTACAAAGGTGCCGATTCGGATCCTGGAGAAACCGGGTACGAACCATCGGTCGGAGCGTTTTCTCCGTCCGACTCGTACCCGGGAAATAAACATTACAAACATGGAAGTACGATTCCCACGGAAACACCATTTCCGTACGATTCGTAAAAAACATCGACCGACGAAAATATACATACGAATGTGATCCGGGAATGCTCCGACGTGACGTCGGGACGCATGCAGGCTGCGGTTCACGAACCAGGAAGTACGATCCGCACCGACGTCAGCCCGCACGGATTATATTTTCCGGCTGCCAAAAACTGCCGGGAAATCAGGACGACGCGCACAAGGAGCACATGTACGCGACGGACAGCCATGGACCCAAACCTAAGTGTCATCCCAGCCCTCATAGCAGTCCACCTGCTCTACAGGCACCGACGCAGACGCCGCAGAAGGTCAGAATAACACCCAGGGGCAAAGGGGGGGGCAGGACACATAACCCCCCCACAAGTCACAAATCACACATGCCCTGGACATACCTGACCTGCAGGACCTGGTCACCTCGAGGGGGTGGGGGCGTGTCCAGCAACGCAAGCGTCCGCCACAACGGAAGTGGATGTTGACGCGAACCGGCAACACAACAATACCGGTACGTACCGTCCCCAGGCCTTAAGAGCGTGGGTACGGGCCATACCACGCCCACCACTAAGTCACCCCGACAATGGCGGTACGGCCCGTACCCACGTTCGAATGGCCTGGGTACGGGCCGTACCAGCATTGTTGGGGTGATGTGGGGGTACGTGTGGTACGACCCGTACCCACGCTCTGAGGGCCTGGGTACAGTGCAGACCCCCAATGGGGTGCCGTAGGGGTACGCACCATCCCCAGCCCTTCAGAGCGTGGGTACGGGTCGTACCACGCGTACCCCCACATCACCCCAACAATGCTGGTACGGCCCGTACCCAGGCCATTCGAACGTGGGTACGGACCGTACCGCCATTGTCGGGGTGACGTAGTGGTGGGCGTGGTACGGCCCGTACCCACGCTCTTAAGGCCTGGGGACAGTACGTACCCAGGCCTGCAAACTGTGGGTACGGGAATGTACGGAGCGTACCCCCACCCATGTATGAATGGAGCGTACCCCCACCCCACCAGTGTATGTACGGACCGTACCCCCACCCCACCAGTATATGTACGGACCGTACCCCACCCGTGTATGCATGCAGCGCACCAACTCCCACCCGTGTATGTACGGACCGTACCCCCACTCCACCAGTGTATGTACGGACCGTACCCCCACCCGTGTATGAATGGAGCGTACCCCCACCCCACCAGTGTATGTACGAACCGTACCCCCACCCGTGTATGAATGGAGCATACCCCCACCCCACCAGTGTATGTACGGACCGTACCCCCACCCCACCAGTGTATGTACGGACCGTACCCCCACCCATGTATGCATGCAGTGTACCAACTCCCCACCCGTGTATGTACGGACCGTACCCCCACCCCGCCAGTGTATGTACGGACCGTACCCCCACCCGTGTATGAATGGAGCGTACCCCCACCCCACAAGTGTATGTACGGACCGTACCCCCACCTGTGTATGAATGGAGCGTACCCCCACCCCACCAGTGTATGTACGAACCGTACCCCCACCCGTGTATGAATGGAGCGTACCCCCACCCCACCAGTGTATGTACGGACCGTACCCCCACCCGTGTATGAATGGAGCGTACCCCCACCCCACCAGTGTATGTACGGACCGTAGCCCCACCCCACCAGTGTATGTACGGACCGTACCCCCACCCGTGTATGCATGCAGCGTACCAACTCCCCACCCGTGTATGTACGGACCGTACCCCCACCCCACCAGTGTATGTACGGACCATACCCCCACCCGTGTATGAATGGAGCGTACCCCCACCCCACAAATGTATGTACAGACCGTACCCCCACCCATGTATGAATGGAGCATACCCCCACCCCACCAGTGTATGTACGGACCGTACCCCCACCCGTGTATGAATGGAGCGTACCCCCACCCCACCAGTGTATGTATGGAGCGTACCCACACCCGTGTATGAATGGAGCGTACCCCCACCCCACCAGTGTATGTACGGACAGTACCCCCACCCGTGTATGCATGCAGCGTACCAACTCCCCACCCGTGTATGTACGGACCGTACCCCCACCCCACCAGTGTATGTACGGACCATACCCCCACCCGTGTATGAATGGAGCGTACCCCCACCCCACAAGTGTATGTACAGACCGTACCCCCCCCGTGTATGTACGGACCGTACCCCCACCCCACCAGTGTATGTACGGACCGTACCCACACCCATGTATGAATGGAGCGTACCCACACCCGTGTATGTCCTGACCGTACATGCCCAGACTTAGGAGGGGTGTGTGCCCATCACTCCCAGCAGTGCCCAGACACAGGAGGGGTAGGTGCAGAGTCCTCCCAGCAGTGGCCAGACACAGGAGGGGTGTGTGCCTATCACTCCCAGCAGTGCCCAGACACAGGAGGGGTGGGTGCCTATCACTCCCAGCAGTGCCCAGACATAGGAGGGGTGGGTGCAGAGTCCTCCCAGCAGTGCCCAGACACAGGAGGGGTGGGTGCAGAGTCCTCCCAGCAGTGCCCAGACACAGGAGGGGTGGGTGCAGAGTCCTCCCAGCAGTGCCCAGACACAGGAGGGGTGGGGGCAGAGCCCTCCCAGCAGTGCCCAGACACAGGAGGGATGGGTGCAGAGCCCTCCCAGCAGTGCCCAGACACAGGAGGGGTGGGTGCAGAGTCCTCCCAGCAGTGCCCAGACACAGGAGGGGTGTGTGCCTATCACTCCCAGCAGTGCCCAGACACAGGAGGGGTGGGTGCAGAGTCCCCCCAGCTGTGCCCATGGAAAGAAAGGGGTTGAGTACACACAGATACAATGCCCACAATTGTCAGTCAGGTGCTCAAAGACCCAGCAGAACACGAAACACATGTGTGCGAGGCTGGGAGTACACACATGCATAGTGCGGAAAAGGGAACATGTACACATGAAGTCCTGTCAATATACTCCACTCACAAGTACAGTGACCCCCAAGGATGACACAAATGATGCAGGTGGACACCTTGGCCAGCATGCATGGCCAAAGTAGAAGGGGTCCGTCACACACCCAGCAAATGTAGACACAGCACTGCACAAATGTCTGCACAACACCCTGCAGGGAAGATGTCAGGGTCCACAGAGGAAGGTACACACCTTGGGACAATGTCACCATGCAGTAACAGCTAACATGAGCAAAGTTTGATAGCAAATACCGTGTGATGGCACACAGATAACAGGGTCCACCCCACGAACAGCACACTACAACATATCCCAGACACCTAACACATTATCGCCACCCCAAATCATGGAGCAGCACCACCAACAGCAATGCCAGAAAAGCTGTAGTGTGCAAAGGAAAATAAAATACCTTTATTCAGCAATGTTGTAAAATGAATTGTACGAAGAGTTCAAAATGCACAAGGACCATAGGGCAGTCCATAGTTCCAATCCAGGTGGGGGACACATTGGGATGCGTGTCCCCTAGCTTGCCTGCACAGTTCAGACTACCTTGTCATCCACAGGGAGGGGGCATCATGTGGGGGGGAGGACCAGGCACCGCAGGGACAGGAGGGGCAAGGGTAGGTGTTGTGGGTGCAGGGACGGATGACTCCAACACAGGGGGTGGGGCAGCGCCAAAGGTGGATTGGAGCACGGTGCTGCACACTACTGCCAGGTCGCCCAGCGTCTCCCCTGCACCCGAAGGAACCACAGGCCCCAAGGAGGGGGGGGTCGCAGGGATGGGTCGCAGCGCTACCCGGGGAGGGTGTGGACAGGGGGGGGACTCAACCACCCTGACCGGGGACTCCTTTGACCGCTTGCGGGGTGGTGTCACTGTGGGGCTCAGGGACAGAGCGGCCATGAAGGAGTCTTTGGTGGAATCCTGGCCAGGAGAGCTGAGGGGAGTGGATTTGGAGGGTGGTGGTCGTGAGGAATGTGGACTCCCACTCTGGCTGTGTGTCTTCCGTTTCCCCCCCGACCCAGTGGGTGTGCCTACTTCACCCTGTGTGTGCGTGCCAGGAGGTGTGCGCTTTGACTTCCCTGGTGGTGTGGTGCCTGTGTCTGGTGGAGTGCGTGCATGGGTATGTCTGGGTGTGCTGTGGACAGGCATGGGAGTGGGAAGTGTGGATGCTGCAGGCGTAGGGGGGGACGTAGCGCTGCAGGAGACCCAATGCACACATACATAAAATGCTTATTGCTAACAAAATTTTATAACTTTAATTTATAAAAACTGTAAATGTTGTCGCTTTAAAATTGTCACTGAGTCAATGAGTAAAAAAAGTCCATAATTCAAACATATACCTTTCCTTGAGGCCAAATGGCATTTTTGCACTGTTTTTTATGTAAATTGTCCAATGGTAATCCTAATACATTATAATAATAAATTCCTCAGAGAGTGAATTATCTTCCTAAAAGTTTGGCTTTAAAAATATAAGGTAGGAATTTGATAATTCACTAGGCAAACGTTGTTTGAAAACCAACTGGGCATCATTACAAAGGTGCCGATTCGGATCCTGGAGAAACCGGGTACGAACCATCGGTCGGAGCGTTTTCTCCGTCCGACTCGTACCCGGGAAATAAACATTACAAACATGGAAGTACGATTCCCACGGAAACACCATTTCCGTACGATTCGTAAAAAACATCGACCGACGAAAATATACATACGAATGTGATCCGGGAATGCTCCGACGTGACGTCGGGACGCATGCAGGCTGCGGTTCAAGAACCAGGAAGTACGATCCGCACCGACGTCAGCTTGCACGGATTATATTTTCCGGCTGCCAAAAACTGCCGGGAAATCAGGACGACGCGCACAAGGAGCACCTGTATGCGACGGAGAGCCATGGACCCGAACCTAAGTGTCATCCCAGCCCTCATAGCAGTCCACCTGCTCTACAGGCACCGACGCAGACGCCGCAGAAGGTCAGAATAACACCCAGGGGAAAAGGGGGGGGCAGGGGCAGGACACATAACCCCCACACAAGTCACAAATCACACATGCCCTGGACATACCTGACCTGCAGGACCTGGTCACCTCGAGGGGGTGGGGGCGTGTCCAGCAACGCAAGCGTCCGCCACAACGGAAGTGGATGTTGACGCGAACCGGCAACACAACAATACCGGAACGTACCGTCCCCAGGCCTTAAGAGCGTGGGTACAGGCCGTACCACGCCCACCACTAAGTCACCCCGACAATGGTGGTACGGCCCGTACCCACGTTCGAATGGCCTGGGTACGGGCCGTACCAGCATTGTTGGGGTGATGTGGGGGTACGCGTGGTACGACCCGTACCCACGCTCTGAGGGCCTGGGTACGGTGCAGACCCCCAATGGGGTGCCGTAGGGGTACGCACCGTCCCCAGCCCTTCAGAGCGTGGGTACGGGTCGTACCACGCGTACCCCCACATCACCCCAACAATGCTGGTACGGCCCGTACCCAGGCCATTCGAACGTGGGTACGGACCGTACCGCCATTGTCGGGGTGATGTAGTGGTGGGCGTGGTACGTCCCGTACCCACGCTCTTAAGGCCTGGGGACGGTACGTACCCAGGCCTGCAAACCGTGGGTACGGGAATGTACGGAGCGTACCCCCACCCGTGTATGAATGGAGCATACCCCCACCCCACCAGTGTATGTACGGACCGTACCCCCACCCCACCAGTGTATGTACGGACCTTACCCCCACCCGTGTATGCATGCAGCGTACCAACTCCCCACCCGTGTATGTATGGACCGTACCCCCACTCCACCAGTGTATGTACGGACCGTACCCCCACCCGTGTATGAATGGAGCGTACCCCCACCCCACCAGTGTATGTACGGACCATATCCCCACCCGTGTATGAATGGAGCATACCCCCACCCCACCAGTGTATGTACGGACCGTACCCCCACCCCACCAGTGTATGTACGGACCGTACCCCCACCCGTGTATGCATGCAGCGTACCAACTCCCCACCCGTGTATGTACGGACCGTACCCCCACCCCACCAGTGTATGTACGGACCGTACCCCCACCCGTGTATGAATGGAGCGTACCCCCACCCCACAAGTGTATGTACGGACCGTACCCCCACCTGTGTATGAATGTAGCGTACCCCCACCCCACCATTGTATGTACGGAATGATTGGAGCGTACCCCCACCAGTGTATGTACGGACCGTACCCCCACCCGTGTATGAATGGAGCGTACCCCCACCCCACCAGTGTATGTACGGACCCTACCCCCACCCCACCAGTATATGTACGGACCGTACCCCCACCCGTGTATGCATGCAGCGTACCAACTCCCCACCCGTGTATGTACAGACCGTACCCCCACCCCACCAGTGTATGTACGGACCGTACCCCCACCCGTGTATGAATGGAGCGTACCCCCACCCCACAAGTGTATGTACAGACCGTACCCCCACCCATGTATGAATGGAGCGTACCCCCACCCCACCAGTGTATGTACGGAACGTACCCCCACCCGTGTATGAATGGAGCGTACCCCCACCCCACCAGTGTATGTATGGAGTATACCCACACCCGTGTATGCATGCAGCGAACCCCCACCCCACCAGTGTATGTACAGAGCATACCCACACCCGTGTATGAATGGAGCATACCCCCACCCCACCAGTGTATGTACGGACCGTACCCCCACCCGTGTATGCATGCAGCGTACCAACTCCCCACCCGTGTATGTACGGACCGTACCCCCACCCCACCAGTGTATGTACGGACCGTACCCACACCTGTGTATGAATGGAGAGTACCCACACCCGTGTATGTCCTGACCGTACATGCCCAGACTTAGGAGGGGTGTGTGCCCATCACTCCCAGCAGTGCCCAGACACAGGAGGTGTGTGTGCAGAGTCCTCCCAGCAGTGCCCAGACACAGGAGGGGTGGGTGCAGAGTCCTCCCAGCAGTGGCCAGACACAGGAGGGGTGTGTGCCTATCACTCCCAGCAGTGCCCAGACACAGGAGGGGTGGGTGCCTATCACTCCCAGCAGTGCCCAGAACTAGGAGGGGTGGGTGCAGAGTCCTCCCAGCAGTGCCCAGACACAGGAGGGGTGGGTGCAGAGTCCTCCCAGCAGTGCCCAGACACAGGAGGGGTGGGTTCAGAGTCCTCCCAGCAGTGCCCAGACACAGGAGGGGTGGGTGCAGAGCCCTCCCAGCAGTGCCCAGACACAGGAAGGGTGGGTGCAGAGCCCTCCCAGCAGTGCCCAGACACAGGAGGGGTGGGTGCAGAGTCCTCCCAGCAGTGCCCAGACACAGGAGGGGTGTGTGCCTATCACTCCCAGCAGTGCCCAGACACAGGAGGGGTGGGTGCAGAGTCCCCCCAGCTGTGCCCATGGAAAGAAAGGGGTTGAGTACACACAGATACAATGCCCACAATTGTCAGTCAGGTGCTCAAAGACCCAGCAGAACACGAAACACATGTGTGCGAGGCTGGGAGTACACACATGCATAGTGCGGAAAAGGGAACATGTACACATGAAGTCCTGTCAATATACTCCACTCACAAGTACAGTGACCCCCAAGGATGACACAAATGATGCAGGTGGAGACCTTGGCCAGCATGCATGGCCAAAGTAGAAGGGGTCCGTCACACACCCAGCAAATGTAGACACAGCACTGCACAAATGTCTGCACAACACCCTGCAGGGAAGATGTCAGGGTCCACAGAGGAAGGTACACACCTTGGGACAATGTCACCATGCAGTAACAGCTAACATGAGCAAAGTTTGATAGCAAATACCGTGTGATGGCACAGAGATAACAGGGTCCACCCCACGGACAGCACACTACAACATATCCCAGACACCTAACACATTATCGCCACCCCAAATCATGGAGCAGCACCACCAACAGCAATGCCAGAAAAGCTGTAGTGTGCAAAGGAAAATAAAATAGCTTTATTCAGCAATTTTGGAAAATGAATTGTACGAAGAGTTCAAAATGCACAAGGCCCATAGGGCAGTCCATAGTTCCAATCCAGGTGGGGGACACATTGGGATGCGTGTCCCCTAGCTTGCCTGCACAGTTCAGACTACCTTGTCATCCACAGGGGGGGGGCATCATGTGGGGGGGAAGGACCAGGCACCGCAGGGACAGGAGGGGCAAGGGTAGATGTTGTGGGTGCAGGGACGGATGACTCCAACACAGGGGGTGGGGCAGCGCCAAAGGTGGATTGGAGCACGGTGCTGCACACTACTGCCAGGTCGCCCAGTGTCTCCCCTGCACCCGAAGGAACCACAGGCCCCAAGGAGGGGGGGGGTCGCAGGGATGGGTCGCAGCGCTACCCGGGGAGGGTGTGGACAGGGGGGGGACTCAACCACCCTGACCGGGGACTCCTTTGACCGCTTGCAGGGTGGTGTCACTGTGGGGCTCAGGGACAGAGCGGCCATGAAGGAGTCTTTGGTGGAATTCTGGCCAGGAGAGCTGAGGGGAGTGGATTTGGAGGGTGGTGGTCGTGAGGAATGTGGACTCCCACTCTGGCTGCATGTCTTCCGTTTCCCCCCCGACCCAGTGGGTGTGCCTACTTCACCCTGTGTGTGCGTGCCAGGAGGTGTGCACTTTGACTTCCCTGGTGGTGTGGTGCCTGTGTCTGGTGGAGTGCGTGCATGGCTACGTCTGGGTGTGCTGTGGACAGGCATGGGAGTGGGAAGTGTGGATGCTGCAGGGGTAGGGGGGGAGACGTAGCGCTGCAGGAGACCCAATGCTGCAGTCAGTGTCGAGTCTATGGACCTCAGCAAGTTGCGTTGGTCAGACTGCGCAGCTGAAATGCCCTCCATGTATGCCTCCATCTGGTTGAGCACTTGGCTGTGGCCATGGAGGACATGAAGCATCGCAGTCTGACCAACCTGCAACTGCCGCAGGATGTCCACAGACTCGGCATTGGTGGCAGCAGTGGAGACAGGGGCAGGGGGTGCGGTGCCTGGCAAAGAAGGAGACACGTGGTGACCTAGCACGGCAGGAAGGGACACGAGCAAGTGGGAGGCCGGTGAGCGGAATGGAGGGGGCGGGTAGCGATGGAGTGCTGGTGTCAGCTGTAGGAGCAGCCTCCGCCCCCTTGGAGTGCTCAGCCTCGGACCCGTCTGCGTCATAGTCGGTGGTGGTTTGACTGGACAGGTCCTCCGCTGCACTCCCGTCGGCCTCTGTGCCACTCGATGTGCCAGACAACTCTGCACTGCTGGCACTGGTGCTCGCTCCCTCCTCACGGTCCGTGCCAGTGTCTCCCTCGTAGTCCCCCGACGATGCTGTGGGCAAGGTGAAGAGACAGGAGAAATCAGACACCTGTATACATATGTCACATGAGTCAACTTTACATAGGTCACAGTGCATAGCCTGAAAAGCTACAAGAGTAACATCTACAATACAAGGTACATATGTAGTCCCTGCAACACACAGTTTGTTGACCCACCATGCCACTGTTAAAATATGGAGAGCATGACACAATAGCAAATTACTTGATATCAAATTGTACAGAGGAGCCAGGCTCTGGGGACAATCTAGCACAGCATCAGCGACACACAGCGTAGCCAAGAAAGGGATGAGCAGGAACCGTGTCTAGCAACTCTTGGGACATGCTACAAAGGTAATACTGAAAACCATGGCCAACATGACTGGGGCACTGCACCTTGAGTGTTTGGCCACACAAACATCACACACTGGCCAGACCGAGCAAGGAGACTTCAGGTTTGGACATGTAGGCCTTGCCCGCACCAACCCCCCCCCCCTACCTGAGACAATGTGATTGAGACAGAGGAAGTACTTACACCTCTTAGTCTGGGATGAAAACACATGGCCTGCAATTAATCCTGATCACACACAAACTACCCCTGGTGCGCCTGTCCACACATATCACTGACAAACAACCATCATCAGATAGTTGTACCAAGACACACAGGCACTGGCCCCTGTGAGTATGCACCAGCTAATTTAGGTCACCCTGTACAGTGGACACATGTAGCACAGTATACGTGAATACAAATGAGGCCATGGTACTATGCCACAGGGCCCAAACTATGCTGAAGACACAGAGAATGTCCACATTGTCTGATGACACACATGATACCTAGGAAAAGGTGCCCCAGGGGACTGTAGTGGCCACACTACTCCATGGCCCTGGATGGATATGACTGGAACACAAGCCACCATCCCTGCACTATGCACATCTCACACTCAAGCACATCATGTCAGAGGGCACAACATTCGACATGCAGGCAGTAAGGCAGTACACATGAAACACATACTCCCATGTCGGGACTCCGTATCAGTGCCAACTAACATGGACCCCACAATGACTGAACTGGCCAGGGCACAGGCAACGTGCAAAAACCTGTTACACACCACCCCCACACATGATGCTGCAAGCATTGGGCACTTGGAGTTACTGCCAGCCTAGATGACCTTGTGCAAGAGTGACTACACACAGACCAGGGAACACATGGCAAGGAGGGGAAGGGAGGAAGAACAGCACCGCTTTACTTTGGGGAACAGGATATGCACTGCACATTTAAACCCTGGCAGTGTATCCATGCAACTGCGCACTTCCAAAAGCTAGTCACACACAACAAACACACATGTACCTACCCCCTTCCTGCCGCTGCTTCTCCGCTAGGCGCCTATCCAAGTCAGGGAAGACCACCGCCAGCACACGCTTATGGATGTGGGTCAGACGGCGGCGCCCACGGTTTTTGTGGCTCACAGGTGAGTCCCCCAGCAGGACCCGTGCGATCCTCCGCGTCCAGCACCGGATGTCCTGCCAGCGTTTCCTCACCTGGGCTAGGCGCCGCTTCCGACCATCCGTCCTCCTCACAGCACTGACGGCTTGCTTCCAGATCTCCCCCTTGGCACAGACGCCTACCTGTGGGGATGCAAAAGTGACAATACATCAATCCACCTCATCAATGATACAGAGACACACATATTACAAATCATGCATGTTTGAACTGGCCATAGTATGCAGCCAACTCATTGCACCTTTGTCATAGTGACATCATCCTCCTGGGAATGGGCAAATGCAGTAGGTGCCATTGAAAGTACACAGGTGGCATGAGGGGTGCAACACAATCAATGATGCAGGCTCACACTGTGCATCCCAAGCTGCAACAGGAATCTGAAAAGTACCCCTAAGCAGTCACATGCCCCAGCCCACTTATGCCACCTCAGCAGAGTACACAGACACACACAGGCACTGACCAATCACCTGGCATTGGCAACTGCCGCTACAAACCCCACTCTGCACATGTGCCACTAGACTGGGGGTGTCACAGATGTGGGGCTGTCTCAGCATGGCAGACATCCAGCACAGCTCCCTGCTCACATCAGATGGGCAGGGTGTATCCATCCCACATGCAGCTGGGGTGCAACACTCCACATATGCACACACCCACATGACAGGGGACTCACACACACACACCAATGTCCAGGAGACGAACACATCATTTGGACACTCTCACCACAGGTACACTGAACAGACACACATCTGTGGGTCCTGGCACCTGTCACCCTGTGGGGAGCACAGACTCACATCAGGACTGTAGGAACAACATTTCCAGGAGGATTAGGCAGTCCGAAAGCGGCATGCACCATGCAGTGATCGTCACAGTAAGCACCATGCTAGTGCGTTGTGCACACAGGAACTACAGCATGCTCTGCATGGGAGACATGAGCCCTTCCCCCCCCGGGAACCACTATGAAGAACCCTGCATGTCTGTCACACCTGGACACAATGCCAGAAGTCACAGTAAAAATAAGGGGCACAGTTTAAGCTAGTGGGGTCTGCACTCACCTGCTCCCCTGGTTGACCATACAGCATGGTGTACTGTGGGAGGATCACATCCACCAACGTCATATTCTCCTCCATGGTGAATGGCTGGGCCCTCTCCACAGACCTGGACATGGTGCCAGAGGAATGACAAGCAGCAGCAGTGTTGTGGAATCAAGGGATGTGCAGGCAAGTGCTCTCTCAAGGGACCTGGCTGCCTTATATCTTCCTTGCTGGCCTGTTTCATTTACAGGAGTACAGAGTGATTGGCTCAGTCACATTTGCATCCTACGTGTCCTCCAATCAATTTAAAACTACCCCAGTGACAGGCTATGCATGTTTTTAAAATTGAGCATGATGTAATGTCAACAACCACATTGCAACAAAGTTAATTGTCTCCAACCGACTTCTGCTGGCCACATGATGCAAAATTCAAACCTGAAACTCGGTCTCCATGACAACCAGCATGCATTTAGGCCCCTATACTTGTCCCTCATGTGTCCCCTATGGCAATCCTATGTCACAACACAGGTACGGTGCGTCCCACAGCCCTAGGGCACCCCAAATGCATTGCAACGGACCGTACACGCGTGTGTACGGTCCCTATCACTATGGTGGTGTTTGCGTATGCGTACGCCATAGTGATAGGGACGTACATGCGTGTGTACGGTCCGGACTACTATGGCGTACACATACGCAAGCACCCCCATAGTGATACGGACCGTACACGCGTGTGTACGGTCCCTATCACTATGGGGGTGCTCGCGTACGTGTACGCCTTAGTGGTCCGGACCGTACACACGCGTGTACGGTCCCTATCACTATGGGGGTGCTCGCGTACGTGTACGCCTTAGTGGTCCGGACCGTACACACGCGTGTACGGTCCCTATCAGTATGGCGTACGCATACGCCAGCACACCCATAGTGATAGGGACCGTACACACGCGTGTGTACGGTCCAGACTACTAAGGCATACACGTAAGCGAGCACATCCATAGTGATAGGGACCCCGCACACGCCCTCGGAGCATATGTACGGTGGGATTCACACCTGACAGTGGTGACAAGCGGCACACAGGAATGAATTGAGCTGTCATACATGGCCAAGGCTGGATCAAGGCATCGTCTGTGCAGTACTACATGTGTCGGGCACAGGTGGGTCAGGCTGTGATGTGGCACCATACTCCTGAGGTGTGAAGCTAGTTACAGTATGATGGGCTGTGTACACATGTCACGTGTGATGGTGCCCTATGTGCCACACATCCCCTTCACTCCTTTGACATGTGTGCATGTAGTACTGACTTGGTGGGCCATGCGTCACTGACATGGCACAGTCACCGACACATGCAAATGTCCCCTGATGCCAGGTACACGGAATGTTACCCCTGACAAGTGAATGCCCGCGTTGCACGCTGTAGCTATGTCATGTGTGTGTCATGAGTTCCCATAGGTTTGCTGTAGGTGTTTGGTCAAACGCATCTGCTGTTGCTGCAACCAACATGTGTCTGTGTGTAGATGGGCATGGCACACTGTTACGCACACCAGCACACATGTGTAATCCGACGTAAGGTGTGTATGTATGCATCGACACGGAGTTTCAAAACAAGGACATATCTGCATACTCTCAATGTATGTGTGATCAGTCTTGACATGTAATCCTTCATGGCAAGGTGTGTGGTCTGTCCTTTTTCTATGACATGTGACCTGTGTCTCTAGTGTTCCGCAACCTGTCTGTACAATAAACATCCTTCTTCTGCACATATTTGGATGTCTGTAACTCCTGTAATGCGTCTGCCTGCTCACTTACACTGGCCCACAGCTAGTTTCACGGCATGGCATAATGAGGTTGAGAATCAACGTTTGTAGCTGGCTCTTGGTAGGAGTGTCACATGCCTGGCATATGTGTCCAGGGCATATTGCACAGACCTGACTCTGTATGTAGCATATGTGTATTGCCTGTTGAGCATGTGCTCCGTACATTGACATTGGTGGTGTACTGTACTCACTCTTCGTTGTCCCTTCTAATTCACTGCAGGGCTCCGCCTCTCCTTCGACCAATTCCGGACTTGGCTGACATGCGGGAAAATGACTGTATACGCCGCTACCGATTCCCCCCAACGTTTGATTGAGGACACGGCTGGCAGCACACCTCCAACCGCTACACAGGTATCCTGGTGCACTGACACCCAAGATGAAGGTGATGGCAGCCCTACATTTCTTGGCCACGGGTACCTTTCAACATACCATTGCCCATGTCGGTGGGATGTCCCAAACCATGTTCAGCCGTGTTCTGCATGATTTTTTAGAGGCCATGTTGGAGCACCTTGATGAGTTCATTAAATTCCCAACTCCTGAGCAGTTGACAGCTGTCAAGCGTGAGTTCTATGCCCTGGGAGGGATGCCCCATGTCATTGGGTCCATAGATGGAACACATGTGGCTTTGGTACCACCACAGGCACAGGAGGTAGCCTTCCGTAACCGCAAGCATTACCACTCCATTAATGCCCTTGCGGTGTGTCTTGCCAACATGGTGATTTCACATGTCTGTGCTCGTTTTCCAGGATCAGCACACGATGCGTACATCATGAGGCGTAGCAGGGTGCCTGAAATGATGCTGCAGCTGTGCAACGAACGAGCATGTATTGTTGGTGGGTATACTTTGGCAGTCCTGTATTTAATGTCATCTTCCTGTCTTACTGCTCCTCCTGACCCACTCTTGTCCATGATGTTTCCATGTAGGGGACGCTGGCTATCCCAACATGCCATGGCTGATCACGCCTCTCCGCAACCCCAGCACGGCTGCCGATCACCGCTACAACAACGCCCATGGGCGGACCAGGCGAGTGATAGAGAGGACGTTTGGCCTCCTGAAGAGCCGATTCCGTTGCCTCCACATGACAGGTGGCGCACTCCCATTTGCATTGGTGAAGGTCTGCAAGATATTCCTCGTGTGCTGCATGCTGCACAACATGGCAGTGGAGAAAGCTGTGCCACTCATCCTGGATCCAGATGAGCAGGACCATCCACCCGTGGAGGATGAAGGGCTTGAGCACTAGGCAAGTGATGTGGAGGAGGCGGTAGAGGACATGCGGAGTCGGCTCATACGCGACTTCTTTGCTTAGTGGTGAGTTCCAGTGTCTGAGCACGCATTGGGCTGTGTGTGGCATGTGTTGCAATGTGTGTGTCCATCTGCATGTCTTCCAAGTGAGTCTGAGGTGTATTTGGATGTGTCACTCGAGTGATGGTGCAATAGAAGAATGTTTTTCCTGAGTCATCATTGTCACCTCGCATGTTGACAACCTAATACGTGTCGAGTACATGCACATGCATGCGGATGTGCTTCTTTTGGCTGACTTCTGGTGTGTCTCCCATCCACAGGTACTTGCGCATGCTGTCTGCTGGTGGCATTGTTGTGCTCCTGCTATTCCTCATGAACACAGCAACATGTGCTGAATCAGCGTTACATGCACAGACAAGTTCGAAAATCTCCTTCGGGTAAGGGATGCAGCACGGCTTTTTGGGAGTGGTATTTGTTTTGTATGTGTGTGCACTGCTCCTGTTCATGTTTGGATACTTCACATACATGTAGATTCACCATGGGGCACATGACCTGGAGCACAATTCACCTGAATTGATGGTCAGACTTGGTGACAGTCATCTGTAATGGGATTGTGATGGAGCCATCAATGTGTGTAACACTGGCCTCGGAAACATACGGGTTGCACCGGGTTGACATGGTGTGTGAATTCCCCATTAGGGGCTCAATGGTGTATAGAAGGCTCTCCGTGAGCAGCAGGGGGTGTTTAGCTGTAACCCGTCACTTGTGTGCCAGTGCCATGGATTTCCAGCATCTGTGGTGGTAAGGGAGGTGCCAGTGTTGGTCCCACGAGTTCATCCACATGACCTGTGTATGTGTTGACAGAGTTGCATTAGCATTCCGACACACATGAGTAATAAAGGTGTCCCTCTGCCTCCAAGGTGCCTCATCTCTGTCAATGGTGGTCTGTTGCCACTGTGCATGCGGCATGTCTGGCATTGTTCTCAGAGATGGTGCATATGAGTCTATGTGTAGAGTAGCAATATGCAAGCTGTTTGTCAGGGATTAGATTCTGTATTGTGCATGATGTCCATGGCTGTGTAGGTATTGTGGCATGTTAGTCTCCACGACGGCCACTGTGCTGCATGTGAATCCATTGTGTGTGTGTGTGCCATGTTGAACCAGACATTCCTTCCTTGACATACACCTTTTGCATGGTTCCACCCTGAGATCCTTGTCTTTGTGTGCTACTTGTGGCATGGTTTCCTTGACATGACGCATGCTGCTGCAGGCCCTGCTGCAAGGGCACCCAGTGTCCACGCAAACGAGCTGGTGTTCATCATGGATTGCTTGCTGACATGTGCTATGCTGATCAGCAGCATCTGTGCCTCATGCGGCAGCACACTCTGCATTATGCACAAGATCCCCAGTTCCATCAACCTCAAGGCAAGAGGGAGACCATCCCCCAGGTCAACTACAACATCCGTGTCTAATCCTACCCTGCACTCTACGGACATGTGCGTTAGAAATCCCATGATACTTCTCCACATCCAGGGTGCATCTGCACAGCTCTGCTACTACATCCGGCGACCAGGCCACATCAACGTCCAACAGAGATGGGGGGAGTGGATCACTGCCAGCTGCAGGATGACCTTCTCAATCCACGCACACACTCAGGATGCAGCCCACAACCACAACACAACCTTGTGGCACTGTGATCCAACACCCAATTGTGCCATCTCCATGCATCCAACCTTGGCCGGCCCACCATTCTCCACATCCACTTGACTCAAGCATGCAGGACATGGTTCTGCCACGTGTCTACACATACCTGGGACTCCCACCCCAGGACACTCCACATGATCCCTGACCTCTGCGCATGACTGTTGCTCTTCTAAATAGGTCTGTAGGCACAGTTGTGCGGGCACCCCCTCAGCTGGTTGGGCCCATCACGGGTGAGTATGGTGCTCCATGTCTGTCTTGGATGGTACGTTGTGACCCATGTGTGTCCTGTGCCAGACTCAGACCCCAGGGTATGGATGTTTGGAGTTAATTCAGAAATCAGGCATGGTTTGACTTTACAACACACACATGTAGTGGAATAATGCAAAATGACGGCATCATCTTGTGATTGTGATGAATTTTATTAGTGCTGGGGTACGTGTTTGGGGGGGTGACAAGAGGTGCTTGGCGGGAGTGTAGAATCCAAAGTTCACAGGGGGAGTTGGTGTCCTTGCCATTGACAGTCATCAGAGTCTGTGCCACAGTCTTTGTCAACATTGGTCAGACAGTGACCAGCAAGGCCATGTGGCAGAGAATGTCCTTTGCTGCTGTGCTGCTGTTGGGCCAGAGGGCCAGGTGCCAGGCCAGGTGACCTGGGAGATGGTGATGTTCCGCTGACTCTCACAGTCTTTTTCGTGGACGACCCACCTTCCTGCGGGGACCCTCAGACGCCTGCCTTGACGATGCAAGGGACGCTCCGTCAGATGAATCCTCCTCCTCCTCCCTGCCTGGGTCTGGTGCTGCTCTACGCCTGGTGGTACAGGGAGGGTTTGCCAGGCTTTGGGCGATCTGACGGAGGGATTGGCTCACGTCCCTGTGCACCGCCAAGAGCTCTGCCAGTCTTGCCTCCATCCTGGCATGATGCTCAACCTGCAGGGTCTTCATCTCATTGAGGGTCCCCACTACCTGGGCGATGCCTCTGGAGTCACGCCGGTATGCGTCCAGGATGGTTCTGACGTGTGCCATAGCCAGGTCCTGAGCCAACTGGTCAGGTTCGCGCCTCCGCCGTCCTCCACTCCCACCACCCCTGCCCACTTGCGCCTGGCCTGCCGTTGTGGGCACATCGGGTCTCCGGGACCCCTGAGGAAAGGCATTTGCGGTGTCACCTGCCTCCTCCTGGGTGCCCGGAGAACCTTGTCCCTACTGGACAGACTGGCTGTGTTGTTGTGTGCGGGCAGGGCTCCTGGGTGTCTCCTGGGATGTGGCAGGAATGGGGGTGGTGGTTGGCACAGTTGTACCTGACGCAGGTGCTGCAGGTGGTTGGACACCAGAGGGGCCAGGTTGGTCTGGGTCATCCACGGAGTGGTGAGAGTCGTCGCTGCCGGTGGTGTCCTCTTCACGCAGAGCCTGGTCCTGTGAGTCTTCTTGGGGGGAGATCGATGACGTTGACCTGTGTGTGAGAGAGACAGTGTTAATTGTGTTACATGCGACATCCATGTTTCATTCTTTTTTGATTTGGCACAGTTCCTCCGGGTGGTTGGATTTGGCTAGCATTCCTCACACAGTGCACTTGTGCATGGGTATGTCCCTTGGCCACAGCTTTCGACACTTTACCTATGTGTGACACAATCTTAGTTGATGCATATTTTGGGAATGCAGTCAGCAGTGTAGTGAGCGGGCGTAGCAAACCATGCAGAGTAGGCCTGGGCGGTAAATTCCGTTCCGCTCGCGGAATTTGCGGAATTCGCGTAATTTCGCGTTCCGCGGAGAACGCGAAATTACTCAAAAGTCTGCTTTCCGCGATTTCGCGAAATTTTTGCTTGTTCGCGTTCTCAAAATGCGTGTTCGCGAGATATTTCTCCCCGAGCACGCAAACAGCAATTGTGAACAGGAAAAAAGCATCGCGAACAAGCAATTCCGCATGTTCGCGGAATTTCTGCGTGTTCGCGGAGATTTTTCACCATTTCGCGGAGATTTGCGTAACGCAATTTCGCAAATTCCGCCCACCCCTAATGCAGAGCCGCCTTACGTGTTGCACTGTACGTGGCCAAATGGTGTTTATTCCATGCTATTTGTGAATGCAGGTAGGTAACTTAACAATTTGTGACAGGGTTCTGACGAACACAGTGGGTAGGTATGCTGGGTGTAAGGTTCTGTTTGTGCCTGCAGCACGGATGTACTCGTGCACAGATTGACACATGGCCTAGTGTTTATCAAAGGTTGAAGGGGGGGTTAAGGCACTGCCAAACCTTGTCTACATGCACACAGTCCACCTGCTGACGAGCGGACATGGCCACACCACCCAAGGGTGATTTGGTCTCCCTCTGTCTCCCTTTCTCCCTCCCTCTGTCAGCCTCCTCCCACTGTCCGTCTCCCTCTGTCTTCCTTTCTCCCTCCCTCTGTCAGCCTCCTCCCACTGTCCATCTCCCTCTGTCTCCCTTTCTCCCTCTCTCTGTCAGAATCCTCCCTCTGTCCGTCTCCCTCTATCTCCCTTTCTCCCTCCCTCTATCAGCCTCCTCCCTCTGTCCGTCTCCCTTTCTCCCTCCCTCTGTCAGCCTCCTCCCTCTGTCCGTCTCCCTCTGTCTCCCCTTCTCCCTCCCTCTGTCAGCCTCCTCCCTCCCTCTGTCTGTCTCCCTGTGTCCACCTCTGTCTCTGTCCCTCTCTCTGCCCCTCTCCCTCCCTCTGTGTGTCACCCTCTGTCACCTCAGCCCAGCTTCCTGGGCACACACAGTTTGCAGGTCTTGCAAAGGCCATTGGCTTGTTCATGTGGGTTTGTTTCTTCTCTGCCGGCACCCATTGATTGGAGTGTCTGAGTCTGCGCTGCTGCTGTGGCGGTGTGTGCTGACACTCTTTCAGTGTGCTGCATCTTCATTAGCTGCTGTTATGTTCAAATTGTGCCTTCATACCCATGTCGTCCTGCAACGCGGCCACCATTAGCAGGCAACACTGTACTGTGTGGGGACACACTGTTTGTATGGCTGTGCCCTAGGCCATATGGGCTGAGGGCATTGTTGTGTGCTTCAGAGTTGCTCTATGTTAGTTTTGAGGCCCACCCTCCCGGCATCAGGGACATCCTGTCTTGTGTTGGTGTTTTATGTGGCCTGTGACTTGGCATGGCCTTGCTGGGGCATGGGGCATGGAGGCGCTAGTGGCATGTGTGTGTTTTTGGAGTGTGGTTGTGTCCGGGGCTGGCTTTGGGGGGGTTGCGTGCATGATTGGTATTTGGGTTGTATATGGCGTTCCCCCCATGTGTGGTGAGTTGTTTGTGTACTCACCAGGCTCTCGGACTCCTCCTAGTCCGTCTACTACCAACGGCGGCAGCGTGGCCATCACCTTCTCCTCCCAGGGATGGTAGTGTACTGGTCTGCGGGCCGGACCTCCTCCAGTGATGTTGGCCTGGTTGTGCTCGTCTGTCATTTTGCGGCGGACCGTCCTCTGCAGATCGTACCACCTGGCTTGGCACTCATGCCTGGTCCTTCTGGTGGCCCCAACAGCATTCACGGAATTGACTATCCTCTCCCACATGGCAGTTTTTTCTGATATGCTGGTCCGTCTGACCAATGTTCCAAAGAGCTGTGGCTCGACTTCGTCGACAAGGGACTCCAGCTCGTCCTTTGTGAACTTTGGATTCTTGTTGGTGGGTATGGTGGGCATGGTGTGGGGTGTGGGTGTGGATGGTTGTGGGGGTGGGGGTGTGGATGGGTGTGGATGGTTGTGGGTGTGCAGGTGTGTGTGTGTGAATGTGATGAGGGTGTGTTTGTGATGGTGGTTGTGTGAAGGAGTGCAAGTGTAAGGTGTATTGATGGTTGAAGTATGGTGCAGTGCGTTGTCTCTGGGGTCTGGCAGCAGTGGATCTGTTGCAAAGGATCATGGTTTGTGTGTGTTGGGCCTTTTTATTGGTCCATTTGTGGGTGTGGCTGTGTTTGAACTTTGGGTGGGTGTGTTATAAGGAGTGGTAGTGGTTTGGGCCTCTGTTTATCTGTTTGTCAGTTGCAGGTCAGTGTATAGGATGTATTTGGCCTTGTTGGATATGTTTTGTGGTGTTGTGTGCCTCGGATTGACTCTCCTTGTGTTTTTTTGGTTTGTCCTGGTTCAGTAGGAGTGTTTTTAGCGTCTGTACGGTGCGTACATGGGCCATGTTGTTGTACAGTGCTGTCCTTTGCTATGGCTTAGTACGACTCGTACATGCCCGATGTTGGGTGAGGGTGCTGGTGTGTGGGCCTGGGGTAGGGTGCGTACGAACACGGGCAGGGTGTTGGTCCGCACCGTCCATCGGTGGTGGTGTTTCGCACCATACATGCAGGGGGGGCTGGGTGTAGGGTCCGTACATACACGGGTGGGGAGTTGGTACGCTGCATGCATACACGGGTGGGGGTACGGTCCGTACATGCACGGGTGGGGTGGGGGTACGGTCCGTACATACACGGGTGGGGGTACGGTCCGTACATACACTGGTGGGGTGGGGGTACGGTCCGTACATACACTGGTGGGGTGGGGGTACGGTCCGTACATACACTGGTGGGGAGTTGGTACGGTCCGTACATACACGGGTGGGGAGTTGGTACGCTGCATGCATACACGGTTGGGGGTACGGTCTGTACATACACTGGTGGGGTGGGGGTACGGTCCGTACATACACTGGTGGTGTGGGGGTACGGTCCGTACATACACGGGTGGGGTGGGGGTACGGTCTGTACACACACGGGTGGGGAGTTGGTATGCTCCATGCATACACGGGTGGGGGTACGGTCCGTACATACACGGGTGGGGTGGGGGTATGGTCCGTACATACACGGGTGGGGTGGGGGTATGGTCCGTACACACACGGGTGGGGGTACGGTCCGTACATACACGGGTTGGGAGTTGGTACGCTCCATGCATACATGGGTGGGGGTATGCTCCATGCATACACGGGTGAGGGTACGGTCCGTACATACACTGGTGGGGTGGGGGTACGGTCCATACATACACGGGTGGGGTGGGGGTACGGTCCGTACATACACGGGTGGGGGTACGGTCCGTACATACACGGGTGGGGAGTTGGTACGCTCCATGCATACATGGGTGGGGGTACGCTCCATGCATACACTGTTGGGGGTTCGGCGCATACATCCGCGGCCGGGGGGCGTTTTGCGCGTACATGCGGGGTCTGTGGTGGGGTGTTCGGCGCGTGTGCGGGCACGTGTCTCCATGCTTGTAATGGGAGTTCGGTCCGTACGGTGTTATTTCCATACAGTTGTGAAATTGAAAGGAGGGGAGTGATCGTACTTGCACGGTCGGACTTCATTTTTCCGACTCGTACGGTAAATCGTCCGGGGATGTGTCGGACACAATTTCCGACCCGAGGACGTGTGGGGAAATTTTCCCGATGTGATTCGTATGGACTTTTTCCCATGCGAATCGTACTTGCCAGTTTGTACGCTACTTGTACGATTCGGACGGAAAAAAGTCCAGATTCAATTCGGACGGGGGAATTTTTTCCAGGATCCGAATCGGCACCAAAGTGTCCAGCATTTGTCACATTTTAGATAGGCAGTGTAATGTCCAGATGTTGGAGAAGGACCATCATGGAAAATTATTGCAATTGCTACAAAAGTCCTTCCTGATATTGATAGTTGTGTTGCTACAAATTTATTAAAGTATCCAATTTTCAGCTGTACAACGTTGCATCATTGAAATTATATATGGTCCATATTTTTTTAAAAATAATGTGGATAACATTTCTGATTTACATTGGCTACACTCCAGGTTTTGATTTGCACCTTTAACTAATTTATTGAAAGACACTGATTTACAGTCCGGTAATGTTAAATATAGAAATCTTTCAGTGTCTACATTAGTGCTAGATGTATACATGGAATTTTCACAATGATGTTCCCATTTGTAACAAAGGCCAAAAGTATTTTCTATTTCTACAACTTCATTTTCAAAAATGGTAAGCATATACATTAAAAATTCCTGAGCATCTTGTTGGATATTTTGAGTAAATTGTGTAGAACCAGAACACACATCCAAAAGATTACGAACATCTGAAACAGTTTGTATTTTACTTGTATCTGTTGTCAATTTTTCATAAACACAATGCAACAAGGAACAAAATCTTTTTTCCGTATCTGCATAATTTGTTCTTGCAAACCTTCAAGATAAAAAACAACATTGACCACTACATTAGCATAGCAGTTGACACCTGAACTATTTTCAAACTGATAACCATCAATCTCTTCAATAGTGTCTTTTTTCTTTTTACTTGCTTTCACAACATTATCTTGTTCTTTTCTCTTCTCTACACGTTCAGTACAGATATTCTCAAACCTTCTTTTTTGACCAACCACACGCTTTTCAAATACAGGATATTGACCTAAATTGGGAGCATACGCCCTTCTTAACCTATTATACTCTTTTACACAGTTTGCATCTGCAGTAACCTTTTTGTCATCAAAATCAATCAAAAACAAACCAGATAATGTTCTGACTCGCGACAAAGCAACATATGCCATACCCTCTTTAAACACAGTAGATCCAATGTTCACCAATGCACTGTCTACACTTAATCCTTGAGATTTATGAATAGTCACTGCGTATGCCAGAGAAAATGGAAATTGTTTCCTATGGACATATAAATCTTTAACAAGCAAAAAACGAACTGAACAACGACCAATTTCTTTAACTTCTTCAATCTGATCAAATTTAATTTTTAAAAATACAATTCCTTCTTTTTTCTGATAACTAACAAAATCCACCACTTTACCCATTGCTCCATTAACTAAACCTTTTTCTACATCCAAATTACGCCTTAAAAGTACCCGAAAAGTTTACACATGCATATAGAGTCTTTTCTAAACCAGCCGTTTTAGATATCTTTTTTTCTAAAGAATCCAATTTTGTTTTCAATTCTTCCATCAAAATAATAGTGATTCCTTCATGCTCTATTTTATCGATGGCTTCCATTTTTATAACTTCTTCATTTTCCAGTTTCAAAAGTTCTTCGTTGAATATAGAACACTCGCGCAGTGTTGGCATTAAGCAGATCACTGATTTATTTTCTGCAATTTTCATGTATACTTTCTCAGGAACTACATTTTCATTTTGAAACAAATTGGAAAGTAATCGTCTCTGCAAAGCTTGTTTGCCATGTTCTGTCAGAAGTCCAATTCTTATATCTTGAAGAATACTTCCATATTCAGCATCATTTGCCTGTCGCATATTTTTCGTCAGTTCTTTGTATTCAAAATATGTCCAAATGTTCACGTTTCCAACACTACCGAGAGACTTTCTGGTATCTTCATGCACAAGTGTTTTAAATACTGGTTGTCCTTTTACCGGAGTCAGTTGCAGTAGATCTCCAAAAACGATGACGTGTTTTCCTCCAAATAACCCGTCATACTCTGTTTTAAGAATTTGCTGCATTCTTAAATGCACAAAGGCAAGCATCAAGTTTGAGACCATGCTTACCTCATCAATAATAAGAAGTTTCATTTTCTTCAAGACTCTTGAAACTTCACAACACGCTTCTCCAGATAGCTTGTGGTATTCCAATTTGTTCTCATACTCTACTGGTAGCATTAGTAAACGATGTAAAGTAATTCCTTTAATGTTATGTGCTGCCAACCCAGTTGGAGCAGTGACAACACAAGACAAATGTGACTCAGTTGTTCTCTGCAGATAACTTGTAATTTCTTTAATTAAGAAACTTTTTCCTGTTCCAGCTTGACCACTCACATACATTCGGATAGGTTGAAATGATGTACATAAGCACACTTTCTTTTCATGAAGTAACCCATGGTCAATCTGTTCTTTCACTTGCTGATATATTTGTTTCTGTTCAACATAGAGGGGCCGATTCCGATCTCGGTCGGAAGGGCACCGAATGGGGTTCGTCCAGAAAAACTACGAGCCGTACGCGTGTTTTCCGGCCAACTCGTACAGCTGTACGAGCGAGCAAGTATGATGCGAGCTACACGAAATTCACCGACCGACTAGTTTCCGGGTCTGAACCGCTCCGTACGTCCCGGTTGGAAGCTAACCGTGGCTTGCAATGGATGCGATTTACAACCGAGCCAGTACGATGCACGTGTCGGACAGCCTGTGCGAGCCGGAGTGTCCGGCTCGCAAAAGTTCCCGGAGTCAGACTTTGGGGGTCCGCGTCGGACCCCCTGACACCCGCAGCCCTACGACTCGGACACAGGGGGAGACCTATGGGTCTCCCCAACACTGGCATGTACGGTGCGGGTAGCACCCACGTGTACCCACTGTAGGGGGTGCAGTTGTTCGAGACGTACCCATTCAGTCAATGGGTGCCCATGTACGCGTCGTACGACCGGCTCCCATTGACTTCTATGGGAGTCTGACCGAACCGAGTCCGACAGCATACATGCGCATCGTACTCGCTTGGTCGGACTGTAGGGGTCCGGCTCGTCAGAAAACACTCCGGATCTGACTTGGTCAGAGTGCTTTCCGACCCGGATCGGAATCGGCCCCTTAGTTGTTCTTCCAAGTTTCCTAACTGCATTACATCTTCTTGAGCTTGATGCATTGCTGTTTCCACCTCATTCATGGCAATTGCTGCTTCATTTTTAACAATTGGTTGTCCTAGTGGCTCTTGACTTAGTGCAGCAGAACTTTGACTGTCTTGAGAACTGTCTCTAGCAATCTCAACTGTAATTGTAGCTTCTAAATCAATTTCATCATTCAACATTTTCACATAATTTGGAAAAGCACTGCATTGTATGCTATCTTTACAAGCATTAAATGAATCTTCATAGCTCTGAAAATCTCCAAGTAATTCCAGTTCTGAACGCCATGGTTTGAACATTTTCAAAAGGGCTAAATAGTAAAATTCCCTTTTATCAGCAGTGTCGTAACTCGGTTTCCTGTGATTAATTAAATTTCCTTTCCTCCGTTTCACCAAACATCCTTCGGAACCAATCACTGCATATTTTCCATCATTGATGTTCTCTGTAGTATTCCATTTAAAAGTGTAGTTTTGCAGCACTTCATAGAGACACATGTTCTCAAGATGATGACTTCTGTTTAGGTAACATGTGTCCAACATATTCGTTTTCAAAATATCTGTACTTTCTGGTTCTTTTTCTGCTATATATTCAATTTCTTGAACAGATTTCAGTACCCGATTTTGCATTGCTGCAAGACCTAGACTCACCCAAATGATTCTTCTAAATTTGGAGTATAGACTTGCAGATGATAACCAATCTGAGCATTCATATGCTCCAATTTCACGATGCGATAACATCTTCAAACTGAAACTGTATAATTTCTTACTTAGAGTCTTCTCGTGAGAAATCTCTTCCCACATTTCTTTCAATCCCGTCTTTTCTGATTTAGTAATGTAGGACATTACATATCGAGCAACAGCAATGGAATTGTCCGCAACATACTGAATTTCCATGTTAGTGTTCCACATGGATAAAATAACTGGATTGTAGTCATTTATGTATTTTGACTCCGCTTCTTCTTAAGTTGTAAGTATTTTTCTGAGACTTTCTTGTGATGGTATGTCGCATAGCTGACATAAAACTGTTCACTCTTCCTTTGGATAATGCAGGACGTGGAAATCCAAAACGACATTTGGTATAGAACTTATCCTTAGTCTTGTATTTTCGTCGACAGTATTTTCCACGTCTATGGCTTGTTGTTTTAAGTTTTTATCTTCTCTGCTATTGGGTACAGCACATGTGGCATAATCTTCAATGAAAGAAAAAACAGTATCATCTGAATCTGTTCCAAATTTGGGGGCGTCCTTGATCCATAACAACATATGTATATGAGGAGCACCTCTTGCTTGATACTCCTTTCTCCAAAAGAAATCCACAACTTCTCCAAGAGGAGGATTTTTTTTATTGCAGATGAAAGACATCATAGCTTCAAATCTATGATTGAAATATCTGCATACATTAACAGGATCCAAATAGCACAATTCTCCAGGTGTCTTGTATTCAATATTTTTTATATTGGAATTTGCCTCTCGAAGAAATTCAAGTAAATCATCCCAAGCATACTCAGCACAGCGTAGTGTAACGAACCATTGTAGGAGTTCCTAAGTTCCGTAGCATACGCTTCAGTTCTCCATGATGACGGTACCAATATACATTAGTCCCACGCTGACATGCCATCAGATTAATCAACTGAGATTCTAAATGATCATCTCTCTGATGCACTTTATCCATAAAATCCTTTGCAGTTACATTTTGCAGATTCATTCCAGTTTTTAAAATGTGATTTACTGCATATGAAAGTCCAGACAAGTCACTTTCAAACAGAAGATGAAACATATAAGGGATACATTGTCGAAATCTTGGATCTTCTGCATATAATCTTGTTGTCCGATATTCAGATGCAGGAATCTGCACAGGGCGTTCATCATATCGTCCACCTTTTCCTGTTGGAAACAACTGCGGGAAACAACGAGCTTATAAGCTCTTTTCCCATACACTCATGGGACCTCCTCTTGCTTTTTACATTTGGAACAACTCAATCGTATTCCCCATCACCTCTTTGGAATGAAGTGGATGTACACTGTAATGTTCATCGATTTCTTCACATCTGGACATGTCCACATTTTCAATTTGTCCACTTAATGTTTCAGTATCTTCTGCTAAATCTATTTCTTCTTCCCCTACAAACACATTTCTATAGTACTCACTATTTTTTTTCAGATACAATGATGCCTTTTGCACTTTTCTAACATCTACTAACTCTTGCCAGATTTTCTTATTCTTAGTAGGAACACCATTAACTAGAATGACTAGTGGTTCATTTTCTCCATGGTCTACACCAATAGTTTCAATGTTTTTCTTTAAATCTAACGGTAAATACACAACTCTTCCTTTCAATCCTCGTTGTAAGTCTGATGGAGGCAATTTACCTGTTTTAGGCTCCATACGAACAATAGTCTGAAACGGGTGCACACATTGAATGAGAATAGACTCATAGGTATTTAAATCTATTAGCTCTGGAGGAATAGCAACCAACTCTAGACTATTATGAACAGCTATTTGCAAATACGCTGCTCAGATCCCAAATCAAAACAATACTCTATCAACAAATAAGTTGCAAATTCCTTCCACTTATTATTATTTTCTGTTTTACTTTTTAAATACAGATTGACACTCCTAGTCTGATTTTTATAGTGAGTTCGCCGACAACAAATACAAGAAACATTTGGTCTTTCACCTGAAATTACCTTAAACTTTGTGATTTGATCTTCAAAATTTTTTGTAATCATGGGTTCTACATTGTCTTCAACATTTTGCTCTACTAATGTGTCAGTTTCTGCACTCTCTTGCTGAGGACCAAAGTAACAAAACTCAATATCATCACAAACCTTGTTCACATCTGATACTGAGCCACGCAAAAGAGCACTGTTCAACTCATTTAACTTTAGTGCTGGACCTTTTGCATAATACAATCTTCTCACTAATTTCTGCATTTGAGTATGATGTACTGCCAACTTCCTGAAATGGTGAAAAACACTTTGACAAACTTTCCTAGAAAGACAAGCCAGAGAATGACCTTGCAAACCAGTATTTTTTCTCACTCTGCAAGGGTCTAGTCCTTGCAACACCTTAATCTTTTGTTTAATACTTTTTTTACTAGATGCTCGTAAGAAACTACATAATTTATCAATAGATTCTTGTTGTACACTACAAATACTACTGCAATCCCAAATGTACACAGGGTGTTTAGGACGTCTCCCTAGAACTTCATCAGCTATCACTTCTTCTGCATTTCTTTCAACCATTTTCTCTTTGTCAATTGGACAACCATTTCTAACCTCATAACCTCAACTGAATGCAATAAATTATTGCTCTGTAAAGAACTCTCTTCATTAAAGAAAGGCTCTGAACTTGAACTGTGTTTCCATTCTCCCAAAAAAACATCACAAAAATTTGTACTGTTAATTACTCTTTTCCTCCTACTTTAGGCCTTCATTAAATGGATTGGTTTATCTAGTGATCGAATTCTGTTTAATACTAAAATGAATAGTTTCCTTTTTACTTCAAAAGCCTTTTCAACAATGGTTTCAATATGCTTCTTCTTTTTATAAAATAGAGCTCTCTTTTTATATTTTTTCACATCTTTCATCAAATGATGTACTACTCTCTTGTAAAATATTTTTTTGCGTATTTCTTTATACTGATTTTGCCTTCTTTTACCATACTTCATTTCCTTTGACTGTCCATTTGCTTTTTTGCTTTCCCTATTATTATTATTTTTTTCTAGTTGAAGCATTCTCAGAGGTTTCAGCATTCTGTACATTCTGTCTGGTCCTACAAACATTTTTAATAAATTGCTTTGTGATCTTACCAGAAGATTTTTTCTTTTTAGCCACATTATGTTGTTCAATCAATACTTGTGGTTGATTTTTCTTCAAGTAACTGTCCTTTTTCTGTTATTTTCTTTTTCTTACTTTTCCTGGCATGATTTGTCTATTTTAATGGTGATAAACAGTATCTGTAAAAAATAATCACAAATAAATGTATATTAATATCTTTATAAATTATACTTTTCTATTATTATCAGGTTTCAAAGTCTTTATTTCGATTATTAGCAATCATAAAAGACATATTAAAAAAAATATATATATATATAACTGGTTCATTTAAAATATCCAAAGGGAATCAATAAACATAATTATTATTTAGACACTCACAAAAATACAGAAAAGCAAAAAAAAAAAAAAAATATTAAAAAAATTAGGATTACAATTCTAGATTGCGAACAATGAATGCAGTTAATAAGACATAGTCGTAGGGTCGTAGGGTGGTTTAGCAGGTGTATACTTAAACTAAACAGATTATGGCAAATAGCAGAACAACTTTTGCACTTAGCGCTAAGACGAGCGCTTTTTTAACCTAAGGAGCCAAGCCCAGCCCAAGTACTTTGCCAAGGCTACCACAAAAACCTCTGAGGTGTTAGTCCTGAGCACCTGTATAGCTTCCATTACTGTTTTATATGGTAAATTTTGGAACAGAGGTTTTAACCATTTTTTCCGAGGTGCTCCATACCTAGGACAGGCAAAAAGGAAGTGACCTTCTGACTCAATATGACCTAAGCAGCACATACAATAAGGTGATATCCCTGTGGACCATTTGTTCAGAAAGATGTTTAATGGCAAAGCGCCCACTCTAAACTGATGGTACAGTTTCTTATCTAGCGGTCGGGAAATAACATCCCAGTATGGCTCTCTCAATAGGTCAATTTTGAATGTTAGAAACCTGCCGGTGAGGTCATTTTTATTGGACAGCATCACTCTTTTTAGGCGGGTAGTGGCCCAATATAGAGATTTGAATTCATCTTTAGGTGGGAAGGGATTAGATTGTGGGGATGACCAAAGATGTTCCAAGCCCATGTCTATCAGAATTGTTTTTACAGCAATGAGCCATGGTATTTTCCCTGAACCCCTGATGGACCTAACTTCTGACAATTCCTTTGCAAAAAGGAATAAGTCTGGGGATGTCCATATTCGTCTCCACATTGCCACTAACCTAAATCTTGCCATTTCATTTATGGGGGCGGTGCCGAGATCTAAGCAGAGAGGGAGCGAGGGTGTAGACTGTGGAAGGCCCACTAGATTTCGGAGGAATCTACATTGAGTTTTATACAGATTAGACAAGTCCATATGACCCCATAGATCTGCGCCATATAAGATGGCTGTAGAAATTTTAACATCATAGATCTTAAGGGCCGGCAGGACCCGTCTAGTGATTGATTCCTTCTGCTCTTTAACGAGACAGCCAGTAAGCCTGGCAAGTTTGAGTTGTTGCATATTGATCTGATCCTTCCATCTCAGACGACTATCAAGGGTGACCCCTAGATAGGTCATGGTATCAACCTGTTCAAGGTTTACTCCATTCATCTTCACTGAACTTCGGACTGGGTGGTTTTTTGTAAAGACCATAAATTTTGTTTTCCCCACGTTGACTACCAAGTTGTTGATGGCACAAAACTCCTCAAAGCGGTCCAAAGCCCGCTGTAATCCGCTGCGTGTTTTAGAGAGGATTAGAGTGTCATCTGCAAAGATGAGTAGCGGGAACCTCATCCCTGCCAACATTGGGGCATCAGTGGGAGTATCCAAGAAAAATTTAACAACTTGGTTGATAAAAAGAAGAAACAGGGTAGGGGCCAGGACACACCCTTGGCGGACGCCTCGGGTTACGGGGAAAGTTTCTGTGACTTGTCCCTGACCCCCCCACCTCACCCTCGCAAAGTTGTCCTCGTGGAGTCTTATGATAAGGTCCAATAATTCGGGTGGGCATCCCAAGGTTACCAGCACACCCCACAACCTGTCCCTGGGCACCAGATCGAAGGCGGACTTCAGATCAATGAATGCAGCATAGATGTTACCACCACCTAACCAAACCTCCTTCCAATAGATCAGGCAGAATCTAAAAACCTGATCTATGGTGCTCATTCCCGATCTGAAGCCCACCTGCATGGGGGACAGGATGTTCTCCATTTCTATCCAACCCAGGACCCTTCCCAAAACCATACGCGCCACTATCTTTTGGATCGAGTCGATTAAACTGATAGGGCGGTAGTTTGCTGGAATAGATTTATCACCCTTTTTATAGACTGGAACTATTTCTGCCCCTTTCCAGGATTTCGGGACTATAGCTCCAAGTGCCAGAGTATTAGCTATTCTAGTGATATACGGAAGCCACAAAGTGGGATTAGATTTAAAAAGATCCGCCGGGATTAGGTCCATACCTGGGGCTTTGCCTCGGAGAGTAAGTGCCAATGCCAACTCAACCTCAGCAACCGTAAAAATGAGTTTCCCGCTTTCTGGGGTCTGCGTGAATGGATTGCCTGAGGGATTTGAAGTATCATCGTCCCCAGCTCTAAATTGGGCCGAGTAAAATGATACCCAATCCTCGAGTGGCACATTATTTCCGGGTGTGGAAGAGTCAATGTTTTTGCCCCATTTAACCAACTCCCAAAACCTTTTCTGGTTATTAGAGGATGATGCCTCTAAAAGATCTGACCAGAACTCATCCTCCCACTCCCTTTTGGCTTTGCTAAGGGTTTTTTTGTAATGGAGTCTAGCAGTTCTCACTTTGACCATGTCCCGAAATTTAATGGCAGAGATGAGAGCTGTATGTGCCTCTCTACAGTCCTTGTTATACCATTTTTGGGGCAAGGGATTAGTTTTAGTAACAACTTTCCTATATGGTTTGGATAGCATTGATTTTAAGCTGTCAAAGCACTTAATATGAACACCCATCACACTATTTGCAGCTCCAATCTCCACCCCCGACATATCTATTTGCAACATTTCATTGAGTGCATTTCCTACTACAGCATTAATATTATTTAATAAGCATTCATCTTCTATAACCTGTGACCACTTCAATCTCCTCCTATCATTAGTAAGTAGGACATCCCCTGTATAAGTTGCAGATGGTTCCTCCCTTCTACTTAAATCCGGTGTCTTCATCGATAGGGACAGTGGGTTATGATCGCTTTCCGGGCGCTCTAAAACTACCATATCAATTAAGAGAGCCCAATGCTCCATGTCCAGTAAAATATAATCAATGCAGCTTTGCCTATGGCCATTATCAAAAGTGCTTTTTCCCTTCGCATCAGAGGCAGAGCGGCCATTACATGCCCTAAACCCATTTTGTAAGCAAAAGGCCGTCCAAGACACTGCAGCCTCTGTAGCTTTAGCCATCTTCTCCACTTGTAAGTCTGGAATACCCCAAGCAGAATCATCTGCCATAGTCCATGTGTCTCCCATATCTAGCACAGGTTCTATAGTACAATTTAGGTCCCCAGCAATGATGGTAGTAATACCTCCGACCATTTTCGTTATCATGTGATCAACAAGGTTCAACAGGGGTGGGCATCGACCGCCAGAAAGGCCTCTAACATAGATGTTAATGATATTCATAGCTTGCTTGTTCCCTTTGTTCAAAACAATGGATAACAGATCCTGATTCTCCACTGGGAACTCTGTTGGATAAAAGCCCAGGGAATGTTTCACCCAGATTAACAGGCCACCTGCGGCCCGCCCTTTACCTCCTTTAATTGCGGGTTTGAAAAAGTTAGAATAGCCCAGCTTATGGACAGGTTCCGTTGCCCATGTTTCCTGCAGCAGGATAATATCGTAGTTGTCCATAAAACTTGACCAATCCGCAGACACAAGGCGTGCCTTAATACCCGCTATATTCCAGGACAAAATTTTTAGATGGTCATTCAAATTGCCTGGCAACAAATAGTGTAAGTGCTGTACAGATCCATGAGCAGCCCCTGTACTATCATTATCCACTAGATGCTCAACACAGTCTACCGGGGCAATGATTTCTCCTCGATCTGGGACCCCTGGATAACTACGTGTGGTCTAGGGCTGTTTGGCAGATATGTTCGGCCTCCCTCCCCGTCAACTAGATTGGTCGGTAGAATTAGGCATACCACATTATAATCACTGGGGACTTGGGCTATCACACTACCAGTCGGAGACTCGCTAAAGGGTTTGTTAAGTCAATCTATAGCTTCCAAGTCAGAAAGGGGGCCAAAATGATTAAAGAGAAAGGGGCGCTGGCAGTCAATCGGGGTCAATGCCATGGGATGTCTTGCAGCAGGACCTTTACGGAACAGAGGATAAGATTGGAAGGGTATATGCCTGCGCGGGTAGAAGTAGGATAAATCTAATGTTTGTACATCCCCCTGCCTTGCAAATCTGGGTACTCGTTTAATAGCATCTACTACCCATGAGTCTTTGAACGATATAAGGATACAGTCTCCTTCTAGATCTTTAGCCTCAGGCCCCACCCAATCAACTCTCCTCACATACAATATCTCTGTAGGAGTGGAGGGGGGTAGCGGCCGATTTTTGTTCAGCCAAAAGGTGACTTTATTACGAAGGTCACCATATGATTCCCTAAATCCTGGTTTTAATGGTGCTACGCCTGTCAAGACGATGGTGTGTAGAGCCGCTTCAGGTGGAAGATCAACACTGGGGATGTTCGGCCTTTTACGCCCCCCCTCCCTGCGACTGGTAGAAGCAATATTTTGAGTTCTTGAAGAGATTGGTGAAGGACAATTTATATTAGATTGTATTTGAGGACCCATGTGTTGACGCCCAACCATATTTTGTTTAGCCTCTATTTTCGTTTGGGGCTTTAATGTCTGAGTCTGAGAACTAACACCTGGTTTAAAAGAGATGGTAGAAGAGGTATTGGTTTTTTGACCCCCTTTAGCTATGGTGTTATTTATTCCTGTCATTTTATTGAGGGAATTTTTGCCGTTTTCCATATTTTTACTAGTAATCTTATTAGGTGCCTTACTTGGTGCTGGTACATTAACAGTGCCCTTATTATTTAAGCCACACAATGCTTGCAGCATCGCGTGGTTAGATTGGATCAGACCCTCCATACTATCGATCTTTGAGGTCATGAGCCTAGTCTGCTCCAAGACTGGTAAAAGTAGTGTTTTAAACATGGCCTCCATTTTTGCCAGCAGAGCCTCATCACTATTGAGGCACATGGGACATGTGGTGGAGGAACCCAAAGCCAAAAGTGAGGGGCATAGCATATTATTATTGTTAGGCACCGAAGGTTTTAGCAAGCTTAATTGGGGCTCGGGCCCCTGGCGCCATTCCCCTTGAACTGTATTTGCTTTATTGGATGTCATATTTCTTTCCCCTGACATTCTAGAATCCCGTTTTCTCTTTTTAGTATTGGGGGCAGAGTTGGATATAGGTGAATTAGCCTTTACAACAGGATTAGAGATATTGGATTGATTAAGAAGAGGAGTTCCGGATAATTGACTAAAATCCTGCTCCTCATTAATCACAGAGACATTATCCTCCATCCCAATCTCCTGCGTATCTTTAGAGTCGTTAATACTAAGCCTTTTTTCCATTATTTTGTCTCTTGTGGACAGGCTATCCCCAATATTTTCTATATGAACTATTGCGTCCGTGGAGATTGTATGGACACAATTAAAGGCAGCATGGGGTACAGATGGTACAGGGGAGACAGATGTAGCTAAAGCCCCCAGCGAGGATCGTTTTCCACTAATCAGATCTATTGAGAGCCTTTTCTCAACCATGGCAATTTCCTTTTCTAAGATGCCAGTTGCCCGGGTGATAAAAGCGTCCAAGGGGCCAGAAACGACGCCATTAGATGTATTAATGTGTACAGTACGTACCTTCCCTGATCTTAATGGCATTTTTGGGTGGTCTTCAGAACGTCCAGAGGGAGTGGGCCTGGGCCGGACTCTGCCGTACTCGAACGGCCTCAAACTGCCCGCTCTTTGCCCGGTCTTCGCCCCGGCCGTTGCCCCGCGCGCGTCCCGCGTGCGCGTTGTCCACAAAAGCTATGAAGGAAAAAACAAGAGGAGGGGGCGGGAAGAGGACCAGCTGCGGCCGATCCACGCCGCTAGGAATGCTGGTCCTCGCAGTCCCGCCTCTACCCCTGTTGACCAAATGACAGCTTGCAAGGGGCGCGTTGGTGCTCAAAGCACATGAAGGGAGGCAGAAAGGATGTTCCCCAGAGAGAGTCTAAGCCTACGAGCGGCGCCCGCGAAGCAGGGGCCGCGAGGCGTGGCAAAGTGGCCAGAGAGCAACAACACAGGAACAGCGCTTCTTTGCAGGAAGGGTCCCAAGGCTCACTCACTCCACACAGTTTTTGAAGAGGAGGAGGAGGGGGCGGGAAGAGGACCAGCTGCGGCCGATCCACGCCGCTAGGAATGCTGGTCCTCGCAGTCCCGCCTCTACCCCTGTTGACCAAATGACAGCTTGCAAGGGGCGCGTTGGTGCTCAAAGCACATGAAGGGAGGCAGAAAGGATGTTCCCCAGAGAGAGTCTAAGCCTACGAGCGGCTCCCGCGAAGCGGGGGCCGCGAGGCGTGGCAAAGTGGCCAGAGAGCAACAACACAGGAACAGCGCTTCTTTGCAGGAAGGGTCCCAAGGCTCACTCACTCCACACAGTTTTTGAAGAGGAGGAGGAGGGGGCGGGAAGAGGACCAGCTGCGGCCGATCCACGCCGCTAGGAATGCTGGTCCTCGCAGTCCCGCCTCTACCCCTGTTGACCAAATGACAGCTTGCAAGGGGCGCGTTGGTGCTCAAAGCACATGAAGGGAGGCAGAAAGGATGTTCCCCAGAGAGAGTCTAAGCCTACGAGCGGCTCCCGCGAAGCGGGGGCCGCGAGGCGTGGCAAAGTGGCCAGAGAGCAACAACACAGGAACAGCGCTTCTTTGCAGGAAGGGTCCCAAGGCTCACTCACTCCACACAGTTTTTGAAGAGGAGGAGGAGGGGGCGGGAAGAGGACCAGCTGCGGCCGATCCACGCCGCTAGGAATGCTGGTCCTCGCAATCCCGCCTCTACCCCTGTTGACCAAATGACAGCTTGCAAGGGGCGCGTTGGTGCTCAAAGCACATGAAGGGAGGCAGAAAGGATGTTCCCCAGAGAGAGTCTAAGCCTACGAGCGGCTCCCGCGAAGCGGGGGCCGCGAGGCGTGGCAAAGTGGCCAGAGAGCAACAACACAGGAACAGCGCTTCTTTGCAGGAAGGATCCCAAGGCTCACTCACTCCACACAGTTTTTGAAGAGGAGGAGGAGGGGGCGGGAAGAGGACCAGCTGCGGCCGATCCACGCCGCTAGGAATGCTGGTCCTCGCAGTCCCGCCTCTACCCCTGTTGACCAAATGACAGCTTGTAAGGGGCGCGTTGGTGCTCAAAGCACATGAAGGGAGGCAGAAAGGATGTTCCCCAGAGAGAGTCTAAGCCTACGAGCGGCTCCCGCGAAGCGGGGGCCGCGAGGCGTGGCAAAGTGGCCAGAGAGCAACAACACAGGAACAGCGCTTCTTTGCAGGAAGGGTCCCAAGGCTCACTCACTCCACACAGTTTTTGAAGAGGAGGAGGAGGGGGCGGGAAGAGGACCAGCTGCGGCCGATCCACGCCGCTAGGAATGCTGGTCCTCGCAGTCCCGCCTCTACCCCTGTTGACCAAATGACAGCTTGCAAGGGGCGCGTTGGTGCTCAAAGCACATGAAGGGAGGCAGAAAGGATGTTCCCCAGAGAGAGTCTAAGCCTACGAGCGGCGCCCGCGAAGCGGGGGCCGCGAGGCGTGGCAAAGTGGCCAGAGAGCAACAGCACAGGAACAGCGCTTCTTTGCAGGAAGGGTCCCAAGGCTCACTCACTCCACACAGTTTTTGAAGAGGAGGAGGAGGGGGCGGGAAGAGGACCAGCTGCGGCCGATCCACGCCGCTAGGAATGCTGGTCCTCGCAGTCCCGCCTCTACCCCTGTTGACCAAATGACAGCTTGCAAGGGGCGCGTTGGTGCTCAAAGCACATGAAGGGAGGCAGAAAGGATGTTCCCCAGAGAGAGTCTAAGCCTACGAGCGGCTCCCGCGAAGCGGGGGCCGCGAGGCGTGACAAAGTGGCCAGAGAGCAACAACACAGGAACAGCGCTTCTTTGCAGGAAGGGTCCCAAGGCTCACTCACTCCACACAGTTTTTGAAGAGGAGGAGGAGGGGGCGGGAAGAGGACCAGCTGCGGCCGATCCACGCCGCTAGGAATGCTGGTCCTCGCAATCCCGCCTCTACCCCTGTTGACCAAATGACAGCTTGCAAGGGGCGCGTTGGTGCTCAAAGCACATGAAGGGAGGCAGAAAGGATGTTCCCCAGAGAGAGTCTAAGCCTACGAGCGGCTCCCGCGAAGCGGGGGCCGCGAGGCGTGGCAAAGTGGCCAGAGAGCAACAACACAGGAACAGCGCTTCTTTGCAGGAAGGGTCCCAAGGCTCACTCACTCCACACAGTTTTTGAAGAGGAGGAGGAGGGGGCGGGAAGAGGACCAGCTGCGGCCGATCCACGCCGCTAGGAATGCTGGTCCTCGCAGTCCCGCCTCTACCCCTGTTGACCAAATGACAGCTTGTAAGGGGCGCGTTGGTGCTCAAAGCACATGAAGGGAGGCAGAAAGGATGTTCCCCAGAGAGAGTCTAAGCCTACGAGCGGCTCCCGCGAAGCGGGGGCCGCGAGGCGTGGCAAAGTGGCCAGAGAGCAACAACACAGGAACAGCGCTTCTTTGCAGGAAGGGTCCCAAGGCTCACTCACTCCACACAGTTTTTGAAGAGGAGGAGGAGGGGGCGGGAAGAGGACCAGCTGCGGCCGATCCACGCCGCTAGGAATGCTGGTCCTCGCAGTCCCGCCTCTACCCCTGTTGACCAAATGACAGCTTGCAAGGGGCGCGTTGGTGCTCAAAGCACATGAAGGGAGGCAGAAAGGATGTTCCCCAGAGAGAGTCTAAGCCTACGAGCGGCTCCCGCGAAGCGGGGGCCGCGAGGCGTGGCAAAGTGGCCAGAGAGCAACAACACAGGAACAGCGCTTCTTTGCAGGAAGGGTCCCAAGGCTCACTCACTCCACACAGTTTTTGAAGAGGAGGAGGAGGGGGCGGGAAGAGGACCAGCTGCGGCCGATCCACGCCGCTAGGAATGCTGGTCCTCGCAGTCCCGCCTCTACCCCTGTTGACCAAATGACAGCTTGCAAGGGGCGCGTTGGTGCTCAAAGCACATGAAGGGAGGCAGAAAGGATGTTCCCCAGAGAGAGTCTAAGCCTACGAGCGGCTCCCGCGAAGCGGGGGCCGCGAGGCGTGGCAAAGTGGCCAGAGAGCAACAACACAGGAACAGCGCTTCTTTGCAGGAAGGGTCCCAAGGCTCACTCACTCCACACAGTTTTTGAAGAGGAGGAGGAGGGGGCGGGAAGAGGACCAGCTGCGGCCGATCCACGCCGCTAGGAATGCTGGTCCTCGCAGTCCCGCCTCTACCCCTGTTGACCAAATGACAGCTTGCAAGGGGCGCGTTGGTGCTCAAAGCACATGAAGGGAGGCAGAAAGGATGTTCCCCAGAGAGAGTCTAAGCCTACGAGCGGCACCCGCGAAGCGGGGGCCGCGAGGCGTGGCAAAGTGGCCAGAGAGCAACAACACAGGAACAGCGCTTCTTTGCAGGAAGGGTCCCAAGGCTCACTCACTCCACACAGTTTTTGAAGAGGAGGAGGAGGGGGCGGGAAGAGGACCAGCTGCGGCCGATCCACGCCGCTAGGAATGCTGGTCCTCGCAGTCCCGCCTCTACCCCTGTTGACCAAATGACAGCTTGCAAGGGGCGCGTTGGTGCTCAAAGCACATGAAGGGAGGCAGAAAGGATGTTCCCCAGAGAGAGTCTAAGCCTACGAGCGGCTCCCGCGAAGCGGGGGCCGCGAGGCGTGGCAAAGTGGCCAGAGAGCAACAACACAGGAACAGCGCTTCTTTGCAGGAAGGGTCCCAAGGCTCACTCACTCCACACAGTTTTTGAAGAGGAGGAGGAGGGGGCGGGAAGAGGACCAGCTGCGGCCGATCCACGCCGCTAGGAATGCTGGTCCTCGCAGTCCCGCCTCTACCCCTGTTGACCAAATGACAGCTTGCAAGGGGCGCGTTGGTGCTCAAAGCACATGAAGGGAGGCAGAAAGGATGTTCCCCAGAGAGAGTCTAAGCCTACGAGCGGCTCCCGTGAAGCGGGGGCCGCGAGGCGTGGCAAAGTGGCCAGAGAGCAACAACACAGGAACAGCGCTTCTTTGCAGGAAGGGTCCCAAGGCTCACTCACTCCACACAGTTTTTGAAGAGGAGGAGGAGGGGGCGGGAAGAGGACCAGCTGCGGCCGATCCACGCCGCTAGGAATGCTGGTCCTCGCAGTCCCGCCTCTACCCCTGTTGACCAAATGACAGCTTGCAAGGGGCGCGTTGGTGCTCAAAGCACATGAAGGGAGGCAGAAAGGATGTTCCCCAGAGAGAGTCTAAGCCTACGAGCGGCTCCCACAAAGCGGGGGCCGCGAGGCGTGGCAAAGTGGCCAGAGAGCAACAACACAGGAACAGCGCTTCTTTGCAGGAAGGGTCCCCTTCTATTATTATACAAACACATTTTATATAAATACTGACTAAGAAATTATAGCCCTGAAGCACACGTGTGATGGTGGTTAAACCACTACATGCATAGTACATACTACTTTGAAGCAGTTCTTGCCCTAAATCCTGCCTCACTGAAAGACTACATGCTTACTGACAATGATTACAGTACTATAAGGAGAGACACTGGGTGAATGCACAGTTCTTTGAATTTTACTTTATTGAATAGATCACTACATAGTACTGAAAGACTCTCTATGGGTTTGCAACAGCAGTCACAGTGTGTTTGCTGGAGCGTATGCATAGTGATTATGGAAATGTAGGCCTGATGCACAAGTGTAAAACTGGTTAGACCACTACAGACATAGTGGATAGTTATTTCAAACAGTCCTTATGAAAAGGCATGCTTCACTGCATGAGTACCTGGATACTGACTGAAATATTACAGTAATGCAAGGAGAGTACCTGAATGAATCTTTTAAGGGTTTGGGATTTTGTGCAGTAAAGATTAGTACATTGGTGCCGGATGAGTCACTAGACAAGAGCAAGGGGATTGACAGGGTGTTTGCTGGAAGTGTATGAATACTAACTGAGGTATTGAAGGTGTGAAAGACAAGTGTGTAGGTGGTTAGAGGGATACATGCATAGTGGATAGGCGTTTGAATCAATCCATGTGCTAAGGCCTGCCTCACTCCATTAGTACTTGGGTACTGACTGAATGTTTAGAGTATTGCAAGAAGAGTGCCTGCATGAATTTATAAGTGTTTGTTTTTTGGCACAGTTAATGGATTACTTCATGGTACTGAATACATCACTGGAGAAGGGCAAAGGGTGTTTGCAAGAACTGTATGGATACTGAACTGGGATATTGATGGTGTGAAAGACAAGTGTGTAGGTGGCTAGAGGCCTACATGCATAGTGGATAGACGTTTGAAACAGTCCATGGGCTAACGCCTGGGTCACTGCATAACTACCTGGGTACTGACTGAATCATTAAAGTACTTCAATGAGAGTGCCTGGGTGAATCTTTTTAAGTTTTTGGGTTTTGGCGCAGTGAATAGATTAGTACATAGTGCCAAATAAGTCAGTGGAGGTGTGCAAGTGCATTGACAGGGTGTTTCCTGGAGTGTATGGATACTGACTGAGGAATTGAAGGTGTGAAAGACAAGTGTGTAGGTGGTTAGAGGACTGCATGCATAGTGGATAGGAGTTTGTAGCAGTCTATGTGCTAAAGCCTGCTTCACTCCATTAGTACTTGTGTACTGACTGAATGTTTAGAGTATTGCAAGGAGAGTGCAAAGGTGAATTTATAAGTGTTTGGGTTTTAGCACAGTAAATGGATTACTACATGGTGCTGAATGAGTCACTGAAGGAGTGTAAGAGGAGTGACAGGGTGTTTGAAGGAACTGTATGAATACCGACTGGGGTATTGAAGGTGTAAAAGTCCAATGTGTAGGTGGTTAGAGGCCTGCATGCATAGTGGATAGGCGTTTGAATCAATCCATGTGTTAAGGCCTGTCTCACTCTATTACTACTTGGATATTAACTGAATGTGATTCTAGACAAGCAACACTATCCCTTGGAGTTTACCAAAACTCATTCACTACTCTAGAAGGGGTAAGGAGACTGCACACAATCTACATATTTCAGTATTGCACTTTAGTGTCAAAGCCTGACTGATATTATGAATGCAGAAGCAATGACTGGCTTCTAATGCTACTAAAACTTGACAACATGACAGGTTTTAAAACAGTTATCCGTCAGCAAATACACGATATTACCAAATGCTTCTCTCACAATGGTTACACAAATGCACACAGACTCACAGTGTGATTCTAGACAAGCAACACTATCCCTTGGAGTTTACCAAAACTCATTCACTACTCTGGAAGGGGTAAGGGGACTGCACACAATCTACATATTTCAGTACTGCACTTTAGTGTCAAAGCCTGACTCATTTTATGGATGCATAAGCAATGACTGTCTTCTAATGCTACTAAAACTTGACAACATGACAGGTTTTAAAACAGTTATCTGTCAGCAAATACACGATGTTACCAAATGCTTCTCTCTCACAATGGTTACCCAAATGCACACAGACTCACAGTGTGATTCTAGACAAGCAACACTATCCCCTGTACTTTACCAAAACACATTCACTACTCTGGAAGAGGTAAAGTAACTGCACACATTCTACATATTTCAGTACTGCACTTTAGTGTCAAAGCTTGACTCACTTTCCGAATACATAAGCAATGACTGGCTTCTAATTCTACCAAACCTTGAGAACACGAAATGTTTTTAAGCAGTTATGTGTATACAACGATATGAAGTACCCAAATGCTTCTCTCACAGTGGTTCCCAAATGCACACAGAGTCACAGTGTGATTCTAGACAAGCAACACTCTTCCTTGTACATTACCAAGACACAATCACTAGTCTAGAGGGGGTAAGGTACTGCACAGAGTCTACATATTTCAATACTGCACACTACTGTGAAAGCCTGACTCGTTTTGCAATTGCATAATCAATGACTAGCCTCTAATGCTACTAAAACTTGACAACAACCCAGGTTTTAAAGCAGTTATCTGCCAGCAAATACATGATGTTACCAAATGCTTTTCTCACAATAGTTGCCCAGATGCACATAGACTCACAGTGTAATTGTAGACAACCAACTATCCCTTGTAAAAAATACATTTACTAGTCTACAAGATGTATGGTGACTGCACACATTGCAGAAAATGTTCTACTACACAATAGTACCAAAATGTGTCTCTCAAAATGATTCCTAAATGCACACAGACTCACTGTGTGATTCTAGACAAACAACACTATCCCTTGCACTGTACCTAAACACATTTCTTAATCTAGAAGGAGTACTACATTTTAGTGTAGAAACATGACTCATTTTGCAAATTCATAAACAATGACTGTTTTCTAATTCTACCAAAACATAAAAACAGAACAGTTATCTGTCTGCAAACACATGAAAAACACAAATGCGTATCACAGAATGGCTTTACATGCACACATACTGTCAATAAGATTGTAGACAGAAAAAAGTACTCCCTGCACTTTAGCAGCCAAAATACATTATTCTGATTAAAATCAAAATAGACCACATACATCCCCTCACAATTAAATAACTCATTTTTCAAGTTGTTTTGTAGATTAAGAAGTATGTCACTCACACACCAGATTTTCTTATACAGAATCTCTGCATTGTGCACCTGTCAGCAAAACCAAAGAATGGCAACGTTTCTCTCTCATTTTGCACACATATACATGTAAACATCAAATCACATTCCATCTCACATAAATTCAAAACCAAACACACATTTCTATTGGTTAAACATTTCAACCCTTTCCAAATGACATAAATTTGAACCCTACCCCCAATCTGCCTTCTGCCTGTTACCATAGAAACAGGTCATGGAACACTGAACTGAGCACACAGGTCACAAGTTCAGCACACAATGTTGCTAATCAAAACAGCAACTGTGCTTGACTTTTCAACATATCAGCTTATCATATATAATGTTCCTTTCACTCAGTTTTTGTTAACCAATAAGAATCATGTGTTTAAAAAACAGAAACATGCACCCTACCTTTCAGTGTAGAAGGTTGTCAAACAACCAATGATTGTTTGTCTTTTTTCAAAACTGCATCTTAGCCACCATTTTAGAAACATCTTACTTTTCAAACTGCCATTTCATTTACAGAGACCATCTGAGTGCATCCAGACCTCCCTTCAAGATTAGGGGTGGGCGGAATTTGCGGAATTAACCTTCGCAAATTATCGCGAGAATGTTTAAAATTATCGCAAACAAGCAGAAATATCGCGAAGATGCGGAAGTTTTTTTCCGGCATGTTCGCGAGATTTTCTGCATGGTTGCGGGTCGCCAACTTACCCATGTGGTTGCTTGCGGGCGCGGCCATCTTGTTTTGAGTTGTTCTCGCGGTGCATGATCGCGAGAAGAAAGACGAGATCGCGCGACGCATGACGTCACTGCGGGCGCGAACTGTCGCGAGACAGCGCAAATGGCTAAAAACAATACAACATCTCATGGAGAACGCGACCGGATCAAGAAAACTTGTCGGCGAACGCAGGGATTCAGGTAAGGCGATCGCGCGCGCGCGAGAATGTATCATTTTACAGCGCGAGCAAGAAACAAATTATCGCCAAGCTGCGGAAACCGGAATTTTTGACATTTTCGCGCTCTCCGCGGAACGCAAAAATGTCAAATTATCGCAATTTCCGCGAACGGAACGAAATTTTTGCCCAGGCCTATTCAAGATGCTTAGAGTGTGGATTGTAGGACACAGGTATATTTTCTGGAGCCAAAGGTATGCTGAAAACAAAGGCATTCACAAGACCTAGGTTTGCCAAATGTAGACATTAAATGGATTGGACACAGAGAGTTAAAGTGGCACCAATTGATGCCATTGGTAAAATCCTTTATGCATTTCCAGCACCCTGACCTCATAATAGTGCACTGTTGTGGTAATGACCTAGGCACTTTGACTGGGGTAAGTCTGGAAATGCTTATGAAGGACACCTTTGCAGAATTGATTTCACTTTTTTCAAAAACTGCCTTTGTGTATTCCAACATATGCCAAAGGCAGAAATGGAACTGGTCCAATCATTTTTGTCCACAAATTGAGAAAGCTAGGAAACATGTGAATAAATCTGTTTCTGCTTTTCTCCGAGACTATAGAATGGGGTCCATTTACAATAACAATCTGCGCTTTCATATGCAAGAGATGTATAGGAGAGATGGAGTACACTTTACTGATGAAGGAAACAGAGTTTACCTCAACAACTTTAGACTCTGTATAGGTACTTACTCATAAGTACCAAAGACTCTCAATGAACACAACGGATCTTTTTAGAGCCACTCAAGAACAAACCACTTAAGCTTGATGTTTATCTCCAAAAAATTTCAGTTTTTTTCCCTTGGATCCGCACACCCAACGCGTTAGGAACCGCGCACCCAATGCGAGAGGAACCATGCATCTAACGCGTTAGGATTCGCGACTCCTAATTTTACCGTAAAAAACAAAAATAGCCCCTATCACTAATTATTATTATTCCCGGGGACCCCATCCCCCGGGGCTTATAAAAAAACATTGGAGACCGTGGGGGGAGCCCCAATGCCCCCACGGTCCCAGCCGGCTCCCCACGTCCTTCTGGAGCCGGCATTGCTTTTCCACATGGGGAGCTGCTGACATGCAGCTCCCCGTGTGCAAAAGCAATATGGTTTGGATTTTGAAAGAGAGAGCAGGTTTCCCTGCTCTCTCTTTCAAAATCCAAATGAAGTTTGCTATGGGAGGGCAGGAGACTCCCGCCCACTCATAGCAAACAACAGTGTCCTGGGGTGGGCACCCCAGGACACTGTAGGAGCCGGCCCTGGGGGGTGGCAGTCCCCAGGGCCCTCGAGGGCTCCAGGAGGGGGGCCACGCAGCCCTCCTCCCTCAATAAATAAAACCGGGGGTGGTGGTCCCCGGGGCTTGGGGGGGCTGTTCAGCCCCCCACCTATTTCTTTTCTAGCCCCTATTGGGGTAGCGTTCTCCGAGTATTTCTACCCTGCCCCCTTTATATCATTCACACACTTATTTCCCTTACTTCTTCGGCCTCGAATCTACCGAGGCACAAAATGGCTTCCAACAGTTCCTGCTTTCGAATGTTCACTGACACTTGACAGCCAATTAGCATTCAGCGCATGATCGGGAGGGTGCGCGCACGGTGTGCAGAGGGTGCGCTTAGGGTGCGCATAGGGTGCGCAGATCCTCCGAGGCCATAGATATATATGTACATTTAACTCTAATTTTCTCAGGAACTACTGAACGTATTTACACCATTTAAGCAAAAGGCACGAGTCTGAACTGAGGACTACCTTTTTGCCAATTTTGGTGCAATTCCGTTCAGCAGTTCGGGCTGTAGCTGCGGCTAAAGGTCCTATGGGAAAATGCATGGGGAAAACGCGTTTTGGGACCCCCTTTTTTCTCGGCCCCCGCCTGACGGATCACCCCGAAACTTTCAGGATAGGAGCGGACCGGAGCTGGCCAAAAGTTTGGAAACTTTCGCGAAGATTCGTCAACCGGCGTCAGACTTATTGGGAATAGAATGATATATATATATATATTACCTACTGGCAGTCGCCAGTAGGTAGTTATAGTTTGGACCTATTTTCCATAGGAAATCCGCAACATTCTATTCCCAATACGTCTGGTGCCGGTTGACAAATCTTCGCGAAATTTTCCAAACTTTTGTCCAGCTCCGGTCCGCTCCCATCCTGAAAGTTTCGGGGTGATCCGTTAAGCGGGGGCCGAGAAAAAAGGGGGTCCCAAAACGCGTTTTCACCATGCATTTTCCCATAGGACCTGTTGACGCAGCTTCAGCCCGAACTGCTGAACGGAATTACACCAAATTTGGCAAAAAGGTAGTCCTCAGTTCAGACTCGTGCCTTTTGCTTAAATGGTGTAAATACGTTCAGTAGTTCCTGAGAAAATTAGAGTTAAATGTACATATATATCTATGGCCTCGGAGGATCCGCGCACCCTATGCGCACCCTAAGCGCACCCTTCCTGAACCGAGCGCGCACCCTCCCGATCACGCGCTGAATGCTAATTGGCTGTCAAGTGTCTGTCTACATTCGAAACCAGGAACTGTTGGCAGCCATTTTGTGCCTCGGTAGAAGCGAGGCTGAAGAAGTAAGGGGATTAAGGGGCATATCAACAGCAACCGGCGATAATTATCGCTGAGCGCACTTAGCGCTCGGATAATTATCGCCGGCTAGCGCCGATTTTTATCGCTGAGATAGCGTGCTATTAGCAACGCTTATCTCATCAGCGATAAAAATCCTAGCGCTAACTGGCTAACGTGAGATTATCGCTGGAAACCCAGCGATAATCTCATGTTAGCTAGTTGATAGGGACTCACAAACTTAGCCATGATATCCACCTTCCATAGGATATCATGGCTAAGTCAGTCCTGAAGCAGGAGTAAGGAAAGTAGTGATAACAGGGGTTATCGCTACTTTTCCTGACGCTATGCTTCATAGCGTTAGGCTTGCTGATAGGAGAAATGTCGCTTAGCGACATTTCTCCTGTCATGCCAGGTCAGGAACGCCCACTTTACACCTCATTAGAGATGCAAAGCTGGGCGTTAGGAATCCTGACGCTAAAGCAAGGTTTCACGCGTTAGCGTGACCTTGCTGATTAGGCGATAACATTATCGCTGCTTTTCGGCTGAAAACGGCCGCATAAGCGGCGATAATTTTTTATCGCCTGCTTGTTGATATGCCCCTTAGTGTTTAAAACATATAAATGGGGCAGGGTAGACATACTCTGACCCTCTAGTGTTGCTTAGGGGGTCCCAGAAGGACCCCCTGGGTCCCGCTTTTTGAAAAAAAAAAAATCGGCAAAATGCACGCAGGGTGCGCGGATCCGGACTGAAAAAAAAAACCGAAGCGCGGGCTTCCGTGCTTCGTTAATAATTAGCCCCCGGGTGGGCTAAATCCGGGGTTAAAATGTTTGGAAATTTATCGAGGGAGGGGGGCTGCATGGCCCCCCTCCTGGAGCCTTCGGTGGCCCTGGGGTGCCCACCCCAGGACACTGTTGTTTGCTATGAGAGGGCGGGAGTCTCCCGCCCTCTCATAGCAAACTTCATTAGGATTTTGAAAGAGAGAGCAGGGAAACCTGCTCTCTCTTTCAAAATCCAAACCATATTGCTTTTCCACACGGGGAGCTGCATGTCAGCAGCTCCCCATGTGGAAAAGCAATGCCGGCTCCCGAAGGACGAGGGGAGCCGGCTGGGACCGTGGGGGCATTGGGGCTCCCCCACGGTCTCCAATGTTTTTTTATAAGCCCCGGGGGATGGGGTCCCCGGGGATAATAATAATTAGTGATAGGGGCTATTTTTGTTTTTTACGGTAAAATTAGGAGTCGCGAATCCTAACGCGTTAGATGCATGGTTCCTCTCGCATTGGGTGCGCGGTTCCTAACGCGTTGGGTGTGCGGATCCAAGGGAAAAAAACTGAAATTTTTTGGAGATAAACATCAAGCTTAAGTGGTTTGTTCTTGAGTGGCTCTAAAAAGATCCGTTGTGTTCATTGAGAGTCTTTGGTACTTATGAGTAAGTACCTATACAGAGTCTAAAGTTGTTGAGGTAAAGTCTGTTTCCTTCATCAGTAAAGTGTACTCCATCTCTCCTATACATCTCTTGCATATGAAAGCGCAGATTGTTATTGTAAATGGACCCCATTCTATAGTCTCGGAGAAAAGCAGAAACAGATTTATTCACATGTTTCCTAGCTTTCTCAATTTGTGGACAAAAATAATTGGACCAGTTCCATTTCTGCCTTTGGCATATGTTGGAATACACAAAGGCAGTTTTTGAAAAAAGTGAAATCAATTCTGCAAAGGTGTCCTTCATAAGCATTTCCAGACTTACCCCAGTCAAAGTGCCTAGGTCATTACCACAACAGTGCACTATTATGAGGCCAGGGTGCTGGAAATGCATAAAGGATTTTACCAATGGCATCAATTGGTGCCACTTTAACTCTCTGTGTCCAATCCATTTAATGTCTACATTTGGCAAACCTAGGTCTTGTGAATGCCTTTGTTTTCAGCATACCTTTGGCTCCAGAAAATATACCTGTGTCCTACAATCCACACTCTAAGCATCTTGAAGGGAGGTCTGGATGCACTCAGATGGTCTCTGTAAATGAAATGGCAGTTTGAAAAGTAAGATGTTTCTAAAATGGTGGCTAAGATGCAGTTTTGAAAAAAGACAAAAAATCATTGGTTGTTTGACAACCTTCTACACTGAAAGGTAGGGTGCATGTTTCTGTTTTTTAAACACATGATTCTTATTGGTTAACAAAAACTGAGTGAAAGGAACATTATATATGATAAGCTGATATGTTGAAAAGTCAAGCACAGTTGCTCTTTTGATTAGCAACATTGTGTGCTGAACTTGTGACCTGTGTGCTCAGTTCAGTGTTCCATGACCTGTTTCTATGGTAACAGGCAGAAGGCAGATTGGGGGTAGGGTTCAAATTTATGTCATTTGGAAAGGGTTGAAATGTTTAACCAATAGAAATGTGTGTTTGGTTTTGAATTTATGTGGGATGGAATGTGATTTGATGTTTACATGTATATGTGTGGAAAATGAGAGGGAAACTTTGCCATTCTTTGGTTTTGCTGACAGGTGCACAGTGCAGAGATTCTGTATAAGAAAATCTGGTGTGGGACTGACATACTTCTTAATCTACAAAACAACTTGAAAGGTGAGTTATTTAATTGTGAGGGGATGTATGTGCTGTATTTTGATTTTAATCAGACTAATGTATTTTTCCTGGTAAAGTGCAGGGAGTACTTTTTTTGTCTACAATCTTATTGACAGTGTGTGTGCATGTAGAAATCATTCTGTGATAAGCATTTGTGTTTTTCATGTCTTTGCAGAAAGATAACTGTGCTGTTTTTATATGTTGGTACAATAAGAAATCAGTCATCGTTTATAAATTTGCAAAATGAGTCATGTTTCTACGCTAAAATGTAGTATTCATAGATTAAGAAATGTGTTTTGGTATAGTGCAAGGGGTAGTGTTTTTTGTCTAGGATCACACAGTGAATCTGTGTGCATTTAGAAATCATTTTGAGAGAAACATTTTGGTACTAATCAGTAGAAGTAGATTTTCTGCAATGTGTGCAGTCACCTTAGATCTTGTAGACTAGTAAATGTGTTTTGTACAAGGGATCATTGTCTGTCTACAATCATACTGTGAGTCTGTGTGTATTTGGGTAAGCATTGTGAGAGCAGCATTTGGTAAAATTATGTACTTGCTGACAGACAATTGTTTTAAAACCTGTCATGTTGTCAAGTTTTAGTAGCATTAGAAGCCAGTCTTTGCTTGTGCATTGATAAAATGAATCAGGTTTTGACACTAAAGTGCAGTACTAAAATATGTAGATTGTGTGCAGTCCCCTTACCCCTTCCAGACTAGTGAATGAGTTTTGGTTAACTCCTAGGATAGTGTTGCTTGTCTAAAATCACACTTTGAGTCTGTGTGCATTTGGGTAAGGATTGTGAGAGAAGCATTTGGTAACATTGTCCATTTGCTGACAGATAACTGTTTTAAAATATGTCTTGTTGTCAAGTTTTAGTAGCATTAGAAGCCAGTCTTTGCTTTTGCATTGATAAAATGAGTCAGGCTTTGACACTAAACTGCAGTACTTAAATATGTAGATTGTGTGCAGTCCCCTTATCCCTTCCATAGTAGTGAATGAGTTTTGGTAAACTCCTAGTGATAGTGTTGCTTGTCTAGAATCACACTGTGAGTCTGTGTGCATTTGGGAACCACTGTGAGAGAAGCATTTGGTAACATCATGTATTTGCTGACAGATAACTGTTTTAAAACCTCTCATTTTGTCAAGTTTTAGTAGCATTAGAAGCCAGTCTTTGCTTATGGATTGATAAAATGAGTCAGGTTTCACACTAAAGTGCAGTACTTTAATCTGTAGATTGTGTACAGTATCGTTACCCCTTCCAGACTAGTGAATGAGTTTTGGTAAACTCCTAGGATAGTGTTGATTTTCTACAATCACACTGTGAGTCTGTGTGCATTTGGGTAAGGATTGTGAGAGAAGCATTTGGTAAAATTATGTATTTGCTGACAGACAATTGTTTTAAAACCTGTCATGTTGTCAAGATTTAGTAGCATTAGAAGCCAGTCTTTGCTTGTGCATTGATAAAATGAGTCAGGCTTTGACACTAAAGTGCAGTACTTAAATATGTAGATTGTGTGCAGTCCCCTTACCCCTTCCAGACTAGTGAATGAGTTTTGGTTAACTCCTAGGATATTGTTGCTTGTCTAAAATCCCACTGTGAGTCTGTGTGCATTTGGGTAAGGATTGTGAGAGAAGCATTTGGTAACATTGTGCATTTGCTGACATATAACTGTTTTAAAACCTGTCTTGTTGTCAAGTTTTAGTAGCATTAGAAGCCAGTCTTTGCTTTTGCATTGATAAAATGAGTCAGGCTTTGACACTAAAGTGCAGTACTTAAATATGTAGATTGTGTGCAGTCCCCTTACCCCTTCCAGACTAGTGAATGAGTTTTGGTTAACTCCTAGGATAGTGTTGCTCGTCTAAAATCACACTGTGAGTCTGTGTGCATTTGGGTAAGGATTGTGAGAGAAGCATTTGGTAACATTGTGCATTTGCTGACAGATAACTGTTTTAAAATCTGTCTTGTTGTCAAGTTTTAGTAGCATTAGAAGCCAGTCTTTGCTTTTGCATTGATAAAATGAGTCAGGCTTTGACACTAAAGTGCAGTACTTAAATATGTAGATTGTGTGCAGTCCCCTTATCCCTTCCATAGTAGTGAATGAGATTTGGTAAACTCCTAGTAATAGTGTTGCTTGTCTAGAATCACACTGTGAGTCTGTGTGCATTTGGGAACCACTGTGAGAGAAGCATTTGGTAACATCATGTATTTGCTGACTGATAACTGTTTTAAAACCTCTCATTTTGTCAAGTTTTAGTAGCATTAGAAGCCAGTCTTTGTCTATGGATTAATAAAATGAGTCAGGTTTCACACTAAAGTGCAGTACTTTAATCTGTAGATTGTGTACAGTACCGTTACCCCTTCCAGACTAGTGAATGAGTTTTGGTAAACTCCTAGGATAGTGTTGCTTGTCTACAATCACACTGTGAGTCTGTGTTCCTTCCGGGTAAGGATTGTGAGAGAAGCATTTGGTAACATCGTGCATTTGCTGACAGATAACTGTTTTAAAACCTGTCATGTTGTGACGTTTTAGTAGCTTTAGAAGCCAGTCTTTGCTTATTATAATAATCCACATTTGTAAAGCACGAACAATCACCCATAAGGGTCTCTAGGCGCTGGGGGCCGTTGGGAAGATTAAGCAAGCTATTGCCCAGAGTCACATGGTGCTGGACTAATCTGCCTCTGGCACCGGGGATCAAACGTGATCCCCAGATTCCGGAGTCAGTCACCATGGCCGCGGCGCCACGATGAGTCAGGCTTTGACACTAAAGTGCAGTACTGAAATATGTAGATTGTGTGCAGTCCCCTTACCCCTTGCACAGTAGTGAATGAGTTTTGGTAAACTCCTAGGGATAATGTTGCTTGTCTAGAATCACACTGTGAGTCTGTGTGCATTTGGGAACCACTGTGAGAGAAGCATTTGGTAAAATTATGTATTTGCCTACAGACAATTGTTTTTAAACCTGTCATGTTGTCAAGTTTTAGTAGCATTAGAAGCCAGTCTTTGCTTATGCGCTGGTTAAATGAGTTAGGCTTTGACACAAAAGTGCAGTCCTGAAATATGTAGATTGTGTGCAGTTCCCTTACCACTTCCACAGTAGTGAATGAGTTTTGGTAAACTCCTAGGGTTAGTGGTTGTTGTCTAGAATCACACTGTGAGTCTGTGTGCATTTGGGAACCACTGTGAGAGAAGCATTTGATAACATCGTGTATTTGCTGACAGATAACTGTTTTAAAAACTGTCATGTTGTCAAGTTTTAGTAGCATTAGAGGCCAGTCATTGCTTATGCATTGATAAAATAAGTCAGGCTTTGACACTAAAGTGTAGTACTTAAATATGTAGATTGTGTGCAGTACTCTTACCCCTTCTAGACTAGTGAATGAGTTTTGGTAAACTCCTAGGATAGTGTTGCTTGCCTAAAATCACACTGTGTGTCTGTGTGCATTTGGGTAAGGATTGTGAGAGAAGGATTTGGTAACATCATGTATTTGCTGACAGATAACTGTTTTAAAACCTGTCATGTTGTCAAGTTTTAGTAGCATTAGAAGCCAATCATTGCTTATGCATTGATAAAACGAGTCAGGCATTGACAATAAAGTGCAGTATTGAAATATGTAGATTGTGTGCAGTCCCCTTACCCCTTCCACAGTAGTGAATGAGTTTTAGTAAACTCCTAGGGATAGAGTTGCTCGTCTAGAATCACACTGTGAGTCTGTGTGCATTTGGGAACCCCTGTGAGAGAAGCATTTGGGTACTTCATATGTCTGAATACGCATAACTGCTTAAAAACTTTCCTGTTCTCAAGTTTTGGTAGAATTAGAAGGCAGTCATTGCTTATGTTTTCACCCAGGAACTGTCCTTGCAATACTGTAAACATTCAGTTAATATTCAAGTAGTAACTGAGTGAGGAAGGCCTTAGCACAGGCATTTATTCAAATGCTTATCCACTATGCATGCAGTTCTCTAACCATCTACACACTTCTCTTTCACACCTTTAATTCCACAGTCAGTATCCATACACTTCAAGCAAACACCCTGTCACTCCCCATGTACTCCTATAGTGACCCACTCAGCAGCATATACTAAACCATTCACTTTGCCAAAACTTAAACACTTATAAATTCACTCAGGCACTCTCTTTGCAGTACTCTCATCATTCAGTCATTATCCAAGTACTCATGCAGCGAGCCAGGCCTTACAACATGGACTGCTTCAAACCCCTATACAGTATGCATACAGCCCTCTAGTCACCTACACACTTGTCTTTCACTTCTTTAATTAACTAGTCAATATCTATATACTTCAATAAACAACCTGTCACTCATCTTGCACTCATCCAGTGACTGATCCAGTACCATGTACTAATCTTTTTACTGTGCCAAAAGTGAAAAACTTAAATGTTTTAGTCTAATGATTCAGTCAGTTTCCAGGTACTCATGTAGTGAACCATGCATTACCACATAGAGGGCTACAAATATCTATGCGGTATGCATGCAGTCTTCTAACACACTATACGATTGTCTTTAACAGCTTCAATTCCCCAGTCAGTATCCATGTACTTTCAGCAAATATCCTGTCACTCCCCTTGCAGTGTTCCAGTGACTTATTCAGCACCATGTAGTAATGCATTCAGTGCGCCAAAACTGAAACACTTGTAAATGCATCCAGGTACGCTTCTTGCAATAGTCTAATCATTCAGTCAGTACCTAAGTACTAATGGAGTGAGGCAGGCCTTAGCACATGGATTGATTCAAACGTTTTTGCAGTATGCATGGAGGCCTCTAACTACCAACACAATTGCCTTTCAGACCTTCAATTTCTCTGTCAGTATCTATAAACTCCAATAAACACTCTGTCACTTTAATTGCACACCTCCACTGACTCATTTGGCAGTAAGTACTAACCTATTCACTGCACTAGAATCCAAAATCTTAAAAAGATTCACAGAGTCACTCTTGTTGTAGTACTCTAATGATTCATTCAGTACTCAGGTAGTTTTGCAGTGATCCAAGTGTTACTCTATGGACTGTTTCAAACGTCTATCCATTATGGATGTAGGTCTCTAGCCACCTACATACTTGTCTTTCACACCTTCAATTTCCCAGAGAGTATTCATACAGTTCCCGCTAAACACTCTGTCACTCTCCTTATACTTCTCCAGTGACCCATTCAGCACCATGTACTAATCCATTCACTGCACCGAAAGCCAACCACTTATACATTCCCCAAGGCACTCTCCTTGCAGTACTTTAATCATTCAGTCAGTAGCCAAGTACTCATGCAGTGACCCAGGCCTTAGCACATGAATTGCTTCCAACGCCTATCCAGTATGCATGCAGTCCTCTAACCACCTACACACTTGTCTTTCACACCTTCAATTCCCCACTCAGTATATATACACACTGCAGCAAACACCCTATCACTCTCTTTGCACTCCTCCAGTGACCCATTCAGCACCATGTACTAATCCATTCACTGCGCCGAAAGTCAACCATTTATAAATTCACCCAGGCTCTCTCCTTGCAGTACTCTAATCATTCAGTCAGTACCCAAGTACTCATGCAGTGAGACAGGCCTTAGCACATGAATTGCTTCAAATGCCTATCCACTATGCATGCAGTCCTCTAACCACCTATACACTTGTCTTTCACACCTTCAATTCCATAGTCAGTATTCATACACTTCTAGCAAACACCCTGTCACTCCCCTTGCAGTCCTCTAGTGACCCATTCAGCAGCATGGACTAATCCATTCACTGTGCCAAAACCCGAACACTTATAAATTCCCCCAGGCACTCTCCTTGCAGTACTCTAATCATTCAGTCAGTATCCAAGTACTATTGGAGTGAGATAGCCCTTAACATATGGATGGATTCAAACATGTGTCCACTATGCATGTAGGTCTCTAATCACCTACACACTTGTCTTTCACACCATCAATAGCCATGTCAGTATTCATACACTTCTAGGAAACACCCTGTCACTCACCTAGTGTGTCTCCTTATAGTATTATAATCATTCAGTCAGTTAGCATGTAGTATTTTAGTGAGGTAGGGTTTAGGGCATGAACTGCTTCAAAGTAGTATGCACTATGCATGTAGTGTTTTAACCATTGTCACACTTGTGCTTCAGGGCTATAGTTTCTTACTCAGTTTTTATATAAAATGTGTTTCTACAGTAATAGAATAGTATACATTTGAAAGTTATTAATATACTTTTATTTGTGATTCTTTTTGATAGATACTGTTTTTCAACGTTAAAATAGAGAAATCATGCCAGAAAAAGAAAAGAACAGAGACAGGAGAATTATTTGAAGAAACACCAACCACAAGTATTGAATGTACAAGATACTGTGGCTAACATGAAAAATGAAAAAATCTGCTGGTAATATCACAAAGCAATTTATTAAAAATGTTTGTAGGAGCAAACAGAATGTACAGAATGCTGAAACCACTGAGAATGTTTCAACTAGAAAAAAAAAATCAAAATCAGAGGAAAAGCAAAAAAACAAATGTTCAGTCAAAGGAGACAAAGTATGCTAAAAGAAGGCAAATTCAGTATAAGGAATTAAGCAAAAAAATGTTTTACAAGAGAGTAGTACATAATTTGCTGAAAGATGTGAAGAAATATAAAAAGAGAGCTCTATTGTATAAAAAGAAGAAGCATATTGAAAACATTGTTGAAAAGGCTTTTGAAGTAAAAAGGAAACTATTAATTTTAGTATTAAACAGAATTCGATCACTAGATAAACCAATCCATTTCTTGAAGGCCAAAAGTAGGAGGAAAAGAGTAATTAATAGAAAAACATTTTGTGATTTTTTTGGGGAGAATGGAAACACAGTTCCAGTTCAGAGCCTTTCTTTAATGAAGAGAGTTATTTACAGAGCAAAATATTACTGTTTGCAGTTGACACCAGTGGTAGAGGTTATGAAGTTAGAGATGGTTGTCCAATTGAGAAAGAGAAAATGGTTGAAAGAAATGCAGAAGAAGTGATAGCTGATGAAGTTCTAGGGAGACGTCCTAAACACCCTGTGTATACTTGGGATTGCAGTAGTATTTGTAGTGTACGACAGGAATCTATTGATAAATTATGTAGTTTTTTACGAGCATATAGTAAAAAAAGTGTTAAACAAAAGATTAAGGTGTTGCAAGGACTAGACCCTTGCAGAGTGAGAAAAAATACTGGTTTGCAAGGTCATTCTCTGGCTTGTCTTTCTAGGAAAGTTTGTGAAAGTGTTTTTCACCATTTCAGGATGCTGGCAGTACATCATACTCAAATGCGGAAGTTAGTGAGAAGATTGTATTATGCGAAAAGTCCAGCACTAAAGTTAAATGAGTTGAACAGTGCTCTTTTGCGTGGCTCAGTATCAGATGTGAAGAAGGTTTGTGATGATATCGAGTTTTGTTACTTTGGTCCTCAGCAAGAGAGTGCAGAAACTGACACATTAGTAGAACAAAATGTTGAAGACAATGTAGAACCCGTAATTACAAAAAATGTTGAGGATGAAACCACAAAGTTTAAGGTGAAAAGTGAAAGACCAGATGTTTCTTGTATTTGTTGTCGGCGAACTCACTATAAAAATCAGACTAGGGGTGCCAATCTGTATTTAAGAAGTGAAATAGAAAATAATGATAAGTGGATGGAATTTGCAACTTATTTGTTGGTAGAGGATTGTTTTGATTTGGGATCTGAGCAGCGTATTTGCAAATGTTGTTATAACAAATTAGATGAGAATAAAATGCCTGCTAGAGCTGTTCGTAATAATCTAGAGTTGGTTGCTATTCCTCCAGAGCTGATAGATTGAAATACGTATGAGTCTATTCTCATTCAATGTGTTCACCCGTTTCAGGCTATTGTTCGTATGGAGCCTAAAACAGGTAAATTACCTCCATCAGAGTTGCAAAGAGGATTGAAAGGAAGAGTTGTGTATTTACCGTTAGATTTAGGGAAAAATATTGAAACTATTGGTGTAGACCATGCAGAAAATGAGCCACTAGTCATTCTAGTTAATGGTGTTCCTACTAAGAATAAGAAAATCTGGTAAGTTAGTGGATTTTAGAAAAGTGCAAAAGGCATCATTGTATCTGTTAAAAAATGATGAGTACTATAGAAATGTGTTTGTAGGAGAAGAAGAAATAGATTTAGCAGAAGATACTGAAATTAGGGGTGGGCGGAATTTGCGTAATTGCGTTACGCAAATCTCCGCGAAACGGTAAAAAATCTCCGCGAACACGCAGAAATTCCGCGAGCACGCGGAATTGCTTGTTCGCGATGCTTTTTTCCTGTTCACAATTGCTGTTTGCGTGCTCGGGGAGAAATATCTCGCGAACACGCATTTTGAGAACGCGAACAAGCAAAAATTTCGCGAAATCGCGGAAAGCAGACTTTTGAGCAATTTCGCGTTCTCCGCGGAACGCGAAATTCCGCAAATTCCGCAAATTCCGCGAGCGGAACGGAATTTACCGCCCAGGCCTAACTGAAATATTAAGTAGACAAATTGAAAAAGTGGACATGTCCAGATGTGAAGAAATCTATGAACATTACAGTGTACATCCACTTCATTCCAAAGAGGTGATGGGGATTATGATTGAGTTGTTCCAAATGAAAAAAGCAACAGGAAGTCCCATCAGTGTATGGGAAGAGAGTTTGGAAGCTCGTTGTTTCCCGCAGTTGTTTCCAACAGGAAAAGGTGGACGATATGATGAACGTCCTGTGCAGGTTCCTGCATCTGAATATCGGACAACAAGATTATATGTAGAAGATCCAAGATTTCGACAATGTATCCCTTATATGTTTCATCTTCTGTTTGAAAGTGACTTGTCTGGACTTTCACATGCAGTAAATCACATTTTAAAAACTGGAATGCATCTGCAAAATGTAACTGCAAAGGATTTTATGGATAAAGTGCATCAGAGAGATGATCATTTAGAATCTCAGTTGATTAATCTGATGCCATGTCAGCGTGGGACTAATGAATATTGGTACCGTCGTCATGGAGAACTGAAATGTATGCTACGTAACTTGTGAACTCCTACATGGTTTGTTACACTAAGCTGTGCTGAGTATGCTTGGGATGATTTACTTGAATTTCTTCGAGAGGCAAATTCCAATATAAAAAATATTGAATACAAGACACCTGGAGAGTTGTGCTCATTGGATCCTGTTAATGTATGCAGATATTTCAATCATAGATTTGAAGCTATGATGTCTTTCATTTGCAATAAAAAGAATCCTCCTCTTGGAGAAGTTGTGGATTTCTTTTGGAGAAAGGAGTATCAAGCAAGACGTGCTCCTCATATACATATGTTGTTATGGATCAAGGACGCCCCCAAATTTGGAACAGATTCAGATGAAACTGTTTTGTCTTTCATTGAAGATTATGCCACATGTGCTGTACCCAATAGCAGAAAACATAAAAACTTAAAACAACAAGTCTTACGATTCCAAAGCCATCAATGTGGAAAATACTGTCGACAAAAGTACAAGTCAAAGGATAAGTTCTATACCAAATGTCGTTTTGGATTTCCACGTCCTGTATTATCCAAAGGAAGAGTGAACAGTTTTATGTCAGCTATGCGGCATACCATCACAAGAAAGTTTCTGAAAAATACCTACATATTAAAAAGAAGTGAAGAATCAAAATACATAAATGACTACAATCCAGTTATTTTATCCATGTGAAATGCTAACATGGATATTCAGTATGTTGCGGACAATTCCATTGCTGTTGCACGATATGTAACGTCCTACATTACTAAATCAGAAAAGACGGTATTGAAAGAAATGTGGGAAGAGATTTCTCACGAGAAGACTCTAAGTAAAAAATGATACAGTTTCAGTTTGAAGATGTTATCGCATCGTGAAATTGGAGCATATGAATGTTCAGATCGGTTATCATCTGCAAGTCTATATTCCAAAAGTAGAAGAATAATTTGGGTGAGTCTAGGTCTTGCATGAATGCGAAATCGGGTACTGAAATCTGTTCAAGAAATTGAATATTTAGCAGAAAAAGAACCTGAAAGTACAGATATTTTGAAAACGAATATGTTGGACACCTATTACCCAAACAGAAGTCATCATCTTGAGAACATGTGTCGCTATGAAGTGCTGCAAAACTACACTTTTAAAATATGCAGTAATTGGTTCTGAAGGATGTCTGGTGAAACAAAGGAAAGGAAATTTAATTAATCACAGGAAACTGAGTTGCGACACTGCTGATAAAAGGGAATTTTACTATTTAGCCCTTTTGCAAATGTTCAAACCATGGCGTTCAGAACTGGAATTACTTGGAGATTTTCAGAGCTATGAAGATTCATTTAATGCTTGTAAAGATAGCATACAATGCAGTGCGTTTGCAAATTATGTGAAAATGTTGAATGATGAAATTGTCAAGAAGCTACAATTGCAGCTGAGATTGCTAGAGACAGTTCTCAAGACAGTCAAAGTTCTGCTGCACTGAGTCAAGATCCACTAGGACAACCAATTGTTGAAAATGAAGCATCGATTGCCATGAATGAGGTGGAAACAGCAATGTATCAAGCTCAAGAAGATGTAATGCAGTTAGGAAACTTGGAAGAACAACTGAATGTTGAACAGAAACAAATATATCAACAAGTGAAAGAGCAGATTGACCATGGATTACTTCATGAAAAGAAAGGGTGCTCATGTACATCATTTCAACCTATACGAATGTATGTGAGTGGTCAAGCTGGAACAGAAAAAAGTTTCTTAATTAAAGTAATTACAAGTTATCTGCAGACAACAACTGAGTCGCATTTGTCTTGTGTTGTCACTGCTCCAACTGGGTTGGCAGCACATAACATTAAAGGAATTACTTTACATCGTTTACTAATGCTACCAGTAGAGCATGAGAACAAATTGGAATACCACAAGCTATCTGGTGAAGCTTGTTGTGAAGTTTCAAGAGTCTTGAAGAAAATGAAACTTCTCATTATTGATGAGGTGAGCATGGTCTCAAACTTGATGCTTGCCTTTGTGCATTTAAGAATGCAGCAAATTCTTAAAACAGAGTATGACGTGTTATTTGGAGGAAAACACGTCATAGTTTTTGGAGATCAATTGCAACTGACTCCGGTAAAAGGACAACCGGTATTTAAAACACTTGCATATGAAGATATCAGAAAGTCTCTTGGTAGTGTTGGTAATGTGAACATTTGGACTAATTTTGAATACAAAGAACTGACAACAAATATGCGACAGGCAAATGATGCTGAATATGGAAGTATTCTTCAAGATATAAGAATTGGAATTCTTACAAAACATGGCAAACAAGCTTTGGAAAGACGATTACTTTGCTATGTCTTTCCAAATGAAAATGTAGTTCCTGCAAAAGTGTACATGAAAATTGCTGAAAATAAATCAGTGATCTGTTTAATGCCAACACTGCGCGAGTGTTCCATATTCAACGAAGAACTATTGAAACTGGAAAATGAAGAAATTATAAAAATGGAAGCCATCAATAAAATAGAGCATGAAGGAATCACTATTATTTTGACGGGAAAGTTGAAAACAAAACTGGATTCTTTAGAAAAAAAGTATCTAAAACAGCTGGTTTAGAAAAGACACTGTATGCTTGTGTAAACTGTTGGGTAATTTTAAGGCATAATTTGGATGTAGAAAAAGGATTAGTTAATGGTGCAATGGGTAAAGTGGTAGATTTTGTTAATTATCAGAAAAAAGAAGGAATTGAATTTTTAAAAATTAAATTTGATCAGATTGAAGATGTTAAAGAAATTGGTCGTTGTTCAGTTCGTTTTTTGCTTGTTAAAGATTTATATGTCCATAGGAAACAATTTCCATTTTCTCTGGCATATGCAGAGACTATTCATAAATCTCAAGGATTAAGTGTAGACAGTGCATTGGTGAACATTGGATCTACTGTATTTAAAGAGGGTATGGCATATGTTGCTTTGTCGCGAGTCAGAACATAATCTGGTTTGTTTTTGATTGATTTTGATGAGACAAAGGTTACTGCAGATGCAAACTGTGTAAAAGAGTATAATAGGTTAAGAAGGGTGTATGCTCCAAATTTGGTCAATATCCTGTATTTGAAAAGCGTGTGATTGGTCGAAAAAGAAGGTTTGAGAATATCTGTTCTGAAGGTGTCGAGAAGGGAATAGAACAAGATAATGTTGTGATTGCAAGTAAAAAGAAATTGGACACTGTTGAAGAGGGTGTTGGTTATCAGTTTGAAAATAGTTCAGGTGTCAACTGCTATGCTAATGTAGTGGTCAATGTAGTTTTTTATCTTGAAGGTTTGCAAGAACAAATTATGCAGAATCGGCAAGAAAGATTTTGTTCTCTGTTGCATTCTGTTTTTGAAAAATTGACAACAGATACAAGTAAAATACAATCTGTTTCAGATGTTCGTAATCTTTTGGATGTGTGTTCTGGTTGTACACAATTTACACAAAATATCCAACAAGATGCTCAGGAATTTTTAATGTATATGCTTACCATTTTTGAAAATGAAGGCGTAGAAATAGAAAATATGTTTGGCCTTTCTTACAAATGGGAACATCATTGTGAAAATTGCATGTATACATGTTCCACTAATGTAGACACTGAAAGATTTCTGTATTTAACATTACCAGACTGTAAATCAGTGTCTTTCAATAAATTAGTTAAAGGTGCAAATCAAAACATGGAGTGTAGCCAATGTAAATCAGAAATGTTATACACATTATTTTTAACAAAATATGGACAATACATAATTTTAATGATCCAACGTTGTACAGCTGATGGAAGAAAATTGGATACTTTAATAAAGCAGTTTGTAGCAACACAAGTATCAATATCAGGAAGGACTTTTGTAGCAATTGCAATAATTTTCCATGATGGTCCTTCCACCACATCTGGACATTACACTGCCTATCTAAAATGTGACAAAGGCTGGACACTTTGTAATGATTCCCAGTTGGTTTTCAAACAACGTTTGCCTAGGGAATTACCAAATTCCTACCTAATATTTTTTAAGTCAAAGTTTTAGGAAGATAATTAACTCTCTGAGAAATTTATTATTATAATTTAATAGGACTACCATTGGACAATTTACATAAAAAGGAGTGCAAAAATACCATTTGGCCTCAAGGAAAGGTATATGTTTGAATTATGGACTTTTTTGTGCTCATTGACTCGGTGAATATTTTTAAGCGACAACATTTACAGTTTTTATAAGTTAAACTTATAACATTTTGTTAGCCATAAGCATTTCATATATGTGTGATTTGTATCTTGTGGTATTTTACTGAGAATAGCATGTTGGGTTTTTTTAAACCATCTTTTTGATTGTTTTTTTTTTGCCCGCTGTTAAGTGATGAGTACGATTGAAATCACTATTTCTAGTGAAATTCAATATATTCTGAGAACAGCAAAAAAGGCAAACAAATTGCTTTGTTGAAATTATGCTGTGTTGTAAAAAATGTATTATTACATGTTATAACTATTTTTTCTTTTCTTTACAGATCCTAATTCTAAAATAAGCAGTTTACATCAATTTTTATTGCAAAAAAAATCTGAAAAAAAATGTATACCATTTTTAATTTCTATTACTGTGAAGGTAAGTTTAACTAAGTATAAATATGCAGAATGGGCAGATCTGCAAGAACCTACAAAGATTGAACAACTTTTTAAAAACACTCTGTTTATACCAATGTAGTTTTGAAATCTCTCTGTTACCGGATATTATGTGACCTCCAAAAAAACAGATTTGAGTGGTTCATAATATTTCCTATTGTGCCTATTGAAGGACCGCAATCATTTCAATCATTCTTCTTTGAGCATCTTTTCAGACAAAACTCTGTACTTACCTTAAATTATTCGGAAGCAATTTTAAAACAGAAATATTTCAGTTTTTGTAACATAGTTATTGTGCAAGACACTCTTTCATATTTACAAAGAGAGGAAAAGGCGCTCTGTGTACTTTTTCTACTCAATGTAAATACAACCTCATCATACGCACCACTTTGCGTTGAAAGGTTGTTCTATAAGTGTTGTTGTGTATGATTGCACTGAATACTCATAGAACAAGACACATCTCCAGATTTATCAGAAATCATAAATCTCGATATGTGTGTGAATGCTGCACCATTCTCTAATTGGTGTACGAAAGCAGAACAAGGAGAATTGTTTTCTTTTCTCCTCATTTTTAAATCTTCAATGCATGCTAAAATGTTCAGCATACATTGAAGGAGAAAAATGCGTTTATTGATTGTTTTTGTGCAGGAAGGTGTGTCTTTCTGCACAAAAACAAACAGCACATGACACAGATATCCTTGCACTATGGTGCAAGGGTGCCTGTGTCACCACATGGCTGCAATTTAAGCAGCCGTGCAGAGAGAAGCATAGATTTGCAACATATTTATGTACATATGTTGCATCCCTGTGCTTCGGAAGTACTATAGCACACTGCAGTTAAAGAGGTTACTGTGTGATGCTGCAGCACTTCCTCATAGTTCTGCACTTATTCATTCACCATATGCTATTAATACATTCATTCAGTCAATTACATACTACACATACATTCATCTAAACTTTCACACACCAACAAACAAACTAGCTCTTTTTTAAACCAGGAAAGTTAGTTCTTACAAGAACTATTTTTTTTCTTTTCTTTTTTTGAACAATTTTTTATTTTTTTGGGTTTTTCTTGAAAAAAAGGAAAAAACAGAACTGGAGGAACAAAACAATGAACTTCAGGGTAAATTAAGTCAATAGACTGCTCTCCATAGCATAGCACTGCATTACACTTCAAGCAGAGTACTTTCAGTGTGGCAAACTGAGGACGGATGTCCAGGTGTTGGTCCGATGGATGGACGCGGGAGGTACTTGGCTCTGATGTCTGTGAAGGTCCAGGAAGAACTCTAATTCTTCGGCACTCTTCACGTGCCAAGTTTATTGGATGCATGGTTTTGAGATGATTTTTCATGCTCGCTGTACCACATGAGTACTTCCTTGCTGGATCGCCACGGGGGAGCACTCTTTGACATATCTTGCATGTCACTTTGGTGGCATTGGACTTCGATTGCCCCTCTGGAAAAGTAAAAAATTGCCAGACGATGGATGAATATCTTTCCGGGCATGGTGCTTCAACCAGAAATTCATCTCCAGAAGAATGTTGAGATGCTGGAGATCCCTCCTGCCCTGAAGCCATTGTTTTGCAAAAAAGTTTGAACTAAGTGAAAACTTAGTCAAAAAGCTTCTTCTCTGCAAAGAGATGCTCCTCCAAAGAAGGTCTAAGAAGAACGATTGAAATGGGTGGGGTCTTTCAATAGTTAGAACAGGAAGTGTAATGAACCAATCAAATCTCTTTTTTTCAGGTCACATGGGATCCGCGAACTGTGCGCATAGGCAGCACGCACCCAGCGCGCATCCGATAAATTGAATTTATAAGGAATATAGGTTTACAAGTAAAAATATATTACTTTTATGAGTAGTTTAGAGTTCGTCTTCAATTAATATGCACATGAAATACATATATATATGTTTTTTTAAATGTAGAATATTTCGCGGGATTCGCACACCCACCGCGTCATACACGCATATGACGTATAGCGGAAGCGCGCAAGCGTCGCGAAACGTGCATCGTACGTGTATAGGCTTGGAGTCGTGTACCGGTCGCATTGTAATCGCGCACTAAACACGTACCCAACGCTTAAAGTATGCGGATGCTTTCGCGTACGGGTCGTGAAGGGTGCGCATAGGGTGCGTGGATCCCCAAAAAATGGAGAAAAACAAATAAAAAATAAAGTTTTGAAAATATAGTTTACAAAATATTTTACAAAAATATAAAAATAAATTTTAAAACATTAACAATTCTGTTTTTAAACCCAATAAAAACAAATAATATTTTTTAATTTTTAAAAGAATTAATTGAAAAAATACGTTAAAAAAGGTGATAAAAATGAATTTTAAAAAACACTATTAAAGGAATTCACAGACTGAAATAGAAGAATTTTGAAATCCAATGAAAATCATTAAACATCATAGCTTTAGTGATAAATTATAGATAGGAATTAGCATTTAAAAAACCTTTGAAATTCGCTGAAAAAAAACAGGTTTCATGCACGTTATAGTTAGGAATTGGCATTTAAAAAACCTTAGAAATTCACAGAAAAAACCATAGGTTTCAGGGGCGTTATAGTTAGCTTGGCATTTCCCTCGTACAAAACCCTAGAAATTCCCCCGTTATAGTTAGTTCAGCTAACTATAACTCGCGCCCCCCGCATGGTCAGTGACATCACTGATGACATCACTGATGACAACTCAAATGACATCACTGATGACATCACTGATGACGTCATCCATGTGATAAATTAGTGCATCTTCTCACACCCTAATATAACCTTTGATACACCGACTCAAAATTTCAGACGGCCATTCTCAAAACCATAGATACTCCAATACCAATAACTACATACCCACTCATTGACTCTTAGGTCTACACACACCTCCACTCACTCACCTGTACAGTCACACATAATTACAGTCACTCAGTACAGGACTATCATATGCAATTATACACCTATATAGACACTCAGACACCGCCAATGATCCATAGACGTACTCACACACCTAGTCAGTCATGCAAATAATTAATCACACTCCAATTTACTCACCTATACAGTTATACACACACAAGTTCACCTACTCATAAAAATACTACCACATTCTGACGCTCTTATACAATTACTGATACAAGTACACACTCATCCATACAGCCACTCTCACAATCACACACTCTCACATATAGATAGTTATATACTCTTACACACATATACACTGCCTTTCACATATGTAGTTATTGACACATGTAAAACTGAGATATACATACAATCACTAACACACCCATACATACACTCACCCAACCATACAGTCCATCACAGTTGCACTCTTAAAACCATGCACCCATAGAATCACCCACTCAGACATCTATGCACAGTCACACACACCCTACCCACACAAACACTCAGGCACCCATACAGATACTCAGACAACCAATCAATAACCCATTTAGACACTCATATAACTATTCACAAAACCATGCAGCCACTTATACACCAACAGACAGACAAATACAGACATTCACGCAGTTTAGTCACTAGTCTGCAGTAAGACACATTTAATGACTCACTTATAGAGTCAGTCACGCACCTAGAAAATCATCCATTCACACACTTGTACACCCACTCATTCTTCAACAGGCCTTTCCCTATATATATATTAAACATATTAAAACTTTACAGAAACACAGACTCACTGGATGACGTCACCATTGATGTCATCAGTGATGTCATTTGAGATGTCATCAGTGATGTCATCAGTGATGTCACTGACCATGTCATGAGTGATGTAATATGTGACGTCATCAGCAGTGCATTGCGGGGGCGCGAGTTAAAGTTAGCTGAACTAACTATAACGGGGGAATTTCTAGGGTTTTGTACGAGGGAAATGTCCAGCTAACTATAACGCCCCTGAAACCTATGGTTTTTTCAGTGAATATATATATATATTCACTGAAAAAAACATAGGTTTCACACACGTTATAGTTAGGAATTAGCATTTAAAAAACCTTGCAAATTCACTTAAAAAACCATAGGTTTCACACATGTTATAGTTAGCTGGACATTTCACTCGTGAAAAACCATTGAAATTCCCCTGTTATAGTTAGTGCAGGCAACTATAACTCACGTGACCGCAATCCTCTGCTGATGACGTCAGATATTACATCACTGTATTTAGACACTTATTTACCCATGTCTTCTTCCATTAATTTTTAGCTATACATATATTACAAATATTTTTTTTTCAGAAAGACACATATGTCATCAGTGATGTAATATCTGACGTCAGATTTACACCAGACCTGCAAAAGGCACATCCCTGACCTGAGGACTACCTCTCTGCCAAATTTAAAGTAATTCTGTTCAGCCGTTCGGGCTGTAGCTTGGACTAAAGGTCCTATGGAAAAATACATGGGGAAAACGCGTTTTGGGACCCCCCCTTTTTCTCAGCCCCCGCTTGACGAATCCCCCCGAGACTTTCAGGGAAGGAGCGGAGCGCCCCACATATTTTGAAAATTTCGCGAGGATTCGTCAATCGGCGCCAAAGTTATTCCAAATAGAATGTTGCGGATTTCCTATGGAAACACGATCCTAACTATAACTATCTACTGGCGACTGCCAGTAGATAATATATATATATATATATATATATATATATATTATGTATATATATATATTATGTAGCGAGAGAGTGAGTGAGAGAGAGGGAGTGAGAGAAAGAGAGAGAGAGATTGACAGGAGTCAGTCTGCTCTAGTCCCAAGCTTTATACAAATTGGGACAGGATCCATTTCTTTGGTCCTTAATAGAAAAAGCAGATATAAGTATAGTGCATGAGCTCAGGAAATAAACATAAGACAGTTACCTACCCAGGACTTGGCATCTCCTAAGTACTTTCATGAAATATGGTCAGAAACCTTTTCATTCTCTAACAAGGTCATCAAAAGATGTTTTTTTGTATTTCTGTTATATTGATGAGGCCCATTACCATATTAGGATGGGCACTGGTATCCCTGCCCAGCATGAACCAAAAGAAAAAATCATTGCTTTCCAACTCATATTTTACCTTTCGGCTTATCAGTAACACTTGGAATAGGAATAGGGGACTTATTGTTTAAGAACTACTGCAATACTGGTAAAAGCCAAAGATGGGGGCATCAATAAATCAATTACCTCTCAATTGGCAGACAGAAGTATCTTTATGTCTTAGGTAGCTTGTCTGGCACATCTACAAATGTTTGTGACTGCCACTGAGGTTATCACATTGAATAGGATTTACGTGAACACTCATCTGACCTAACCATTGAAATACCCACAGGTTTATAATAAGAAAGCACTGTGTATATAATGTACAAATGAGTAAATTGCGCACACTTATATAACACAAACATGCATATATGTACACTTTCTTCAAGCATGTGTAAATTATTTATGCATAAATTGCAGAGGGAACACCCCCTTCAATGTCAGTTTTGACAAGGTTTGAAGCACATCAGTGTTGTCAGGTATGTTGGTTAAAACAGTTAGGAAGCCACGTGAAGATACAACATCAAAGCCATTAGGCAGGACTAGGCGGCCGCCTAGGGCGGCAAAAGGGTGAAATATTTTGTAGGTCTTCTACAATTCAATGTCACGTCACGTTTGGCGCCACTGGCGGGGGCCGTGTGCGCCGCGATCTGTGCAGTACCAGCATGGCTGCGCTGCGCGTATCATCAGGGTCACAGTACAGACAGAGCGGCAGGGAAACAGTCAGGTAGTAGGTATGCACCAAGGTGGGTGTGCGCCAGGGGGTGACAAGTGGGGCGACGCACAGCTGGCAACTAATAGCTCTTCTGTCAGTAAGAAGCGAGTGCGTGAGCCGGTGCCTCAGTCTCTGGACAGGCCTCGCTCTGCCCCTCCCCTCCCCCTCTCAGCTGCGGGTCTTACTGTTCTCAGAACTGTGACCACGATGACTGCAGGGACCCCCCCCCCGATAAATATACACGCAGGACTACATGATACCTATCTACTCATGACTGCGCTAAGGATAGTAAAACATTGAGGCATATGGCCTTGTAAAGACAGAACATGAAACGAGGGAAGGCAAAGACAAACAGAGAGATAGAAAAGGTAAGAACAAAAAGCTGAAACATTCCATGGAGCTGATGGACACGGAGGGCCTGGCAAAGTCACGGAGGTACAGGAGGACACATAGAGAAAAGAACGAGAGCAGATGCATATTGAGGTGGGTGGTGGGGGGGTGGAGTGGCAAGGTGCAAATGGCATCTGAGTGAGAGAGGAGGGTTGAGCGCAGGCTGGGGGGTGAGGAGAGGATGAGAGAGAAGAGATGACATGACAGGCCTGAGTGCTGCAATTACCATCTGAGCTTTAAGCACTTCCAGGGGAAGTGAGGAGACCTGGCAGCCTCAAAAACACCGCTGGACGAGGGCATTGGGAGGGAGGAGGGAGGAGGGAGGAGGGAGGAGGGGGGTACAGAGACAGGGGGCTGTGGGAGGAGCAACGAGGGGAGGGGTGAGGAGAGAAGTGGATGAGGGAGAAATAAAAGAGAGGACTGAGGAGAGAACAGATCAAGGAGAGGGGGCAGGCAGTCAAAGGTCGTCGCTTGTTTCTCCATGTCCTTCCAAGCCTTCCTGCATGAGACAACCCATCTGGAAGTGTGTATATGAAAGAATTAAGGTTATAGAAGCATAATGGGGAGATTAAGGCTTATCTGTAATTCAGAAAAGAAACGGCCCTACTATTGTTTGAGAGACAATTTGCCATTCTAGGATATAAGTAGGCCTGAGTGAAAGTTTCATTACGGCTGCAAAATCGCAAGAAATGAGAATATTGGCATTGCATGAATTTTATAAAATAATTTTTGCCAGTTTGCTGTTGTGAAATGTTGCTTACTTTTCAACCAGAGGGAACTAGTTCAAGGAGAAAAGTCCTCGCAAGAACGTTAGCACTGTGGTTTTTTATTACTTGGAGTAAGCCTTTGTGTGTAAATTTCATTTGAGATACTGGCCAAGAGCAATTTAGGAAATTTGGTTCATTTTGTGAAATATTTGTAAAAGTGATGTCTATTTTGACAAAAAAAATCACAATTTCGTCGACCCCAGTGTAGAGTGGAGCTCCTAATTAGTGTTGAGAAAACTCTGCATTCTGGTTAAACTCCCTGTTCTTCGTTGTTAATGTGATACAGAGTTGTGAATACGTTCGCTGTCAGTAAGGAGTGTACAACATGCAGCTATCCAGTCTTCTTGCTACCAGCTCCTAATCCAAGTTCTTTTTATATCTAATGCTTTTTATATCTAATTCTTCTAGCCTGGGTGACAGGGGGAGAGAGTGATGGTAGTAAAAGGGAGGGGGGCGGCATTTTTTAATTCTCGCCTAGGGCGGCATAACACCTAGAAACGGCCCTGCCTGGGACTGATAAGAGTGTCCCTTTTGACATGAAATGAGGTGACGGAGTCCCATATGTTTTTTCGAGGCACAAGTCTGATGTTCATTTGGAAGAGTCTTTGGGATGTCAGGGCTTGAGGCTAGGGTGTCCTAAAAGTGCACTAAATGCCACCAAGGCTCCACTATTCCAGTAGTAATAAGGATACTAAATGACTATGTCACACATAAACACTCCTTGTTTGCCATGGTGGGTTTTCAGTTAACAATGTTCGACTCTGTCTAGTGGCACCCTGGGTGAAAAAAGATGGAATGGAATGCTATCCAAAGGGATTGCCAGTGATACAGACTGATTGAGAGCATTTCTCCCATCACCTTTCGTGTAATTAATTCCTTTAATAATACACTTTCAAATGCATTTTGTATGCCAGTCGTATCTTTATTACTTTACACATGTTTTGAACCTCTAGCCTAACAAAGCATCCGTCATAGTCCCTAGTGAGATGTAGTATGTTCAAGACCCCCGCCTCCTGTCGCACAATCCCTGTTCCACTCTGCAGCTCGAATAGCGACTTACTTCAGCGGCATCTGGCAAAGAGATAGGAAGCAATGAAAGCATGCCGTGTTATGCACAAACGGCCCTGAAGCACAAGTCTGTAAAAGAAATAAAAAAAAGGCCCGGGTGTTGTTACACGAGTCTCTTTGAGGCTGCGTGCAAATGTATCCTTCTGGATCCACTTGGAGTTATTTATTTACTTAGCCTGTGTTTAAAGGGCAGCCGCTTTAGCCTACTTAGCCCCCAATTAACCCTAGCACCTGTCTTGGTTGGAAACACTTTGGAACAGCCTTAATCACTGCAGAGACTGCGCCTTACTCCCCTTTGGCAAAAACAGGGAAAAACACTTGAAACAGAGCATATAAAGTCTTAAAGATGGTCGTTTTCCAGGAGGGAGTTACTGCATTTCTGTACTTATTTTATTCCTGACAGTAATTTAGATAAACCTTCTCAGAGGAACAGAGTCCAGATTTTGTTCTTTAATGGCATCTAAATCAATATATCGTTTTTTGGAGTGGCTGTTGTTTTAGATTTGGCCTGCTTCTGTTTTATTGCCTGGTGGATTTTGGCTCTCGGCTTTCCTCTTCTGAGGCCTACAATCTGCACCAAATGTTTCACATTACTCAGTGTGAAAAACCTTCTATTCTTTCAGATATTTTACAAGTTCATACATCCACGGAAACCCGATATTTCATATTTCATTCTGCTTTGTGGATGTCATTTGTGACGGGATGGCGGTTCACATGCAATGTGCCTCTCCCGTCTTTGATCAGCTTGACCACAGCTAATTGCAAATGGAGAACAAATGAAAGAAATATTTACACATTTCATGGGAATTCAGGCTGGGTCTAAGCCTCGGCTAATGCCTCCATTCACAGCAAATGTTTATTGAATACTCCTCGTCTACTGTGTGCTTCAATATTTATATAGTGTTAGGTTTGTGCTTGTTCTGAGTGATTCCAGCGGAGTAAGCTGACCCGCCTTCTTGTCCTAACTTCCAACCCGCCTTTTTGGTCCCGTCCCATTAAAAGTCCTACAGTTGGTGAAAGTGAGGTTGCACACTTATTAGACTCTAAAGCTACAGCTGCAAGCGCAACAGTAAAGGAAAAGGCGACCGTAAAATGTAAAACAAATTTAAAGCGCATAGCTGGGATAGGAAAGAAATAATAGGAAAACATGAAAGATTTGTCAAAATTGTAAGTCATACATGCACGCGGGCCAAGGCCAACAGCTGCCTGGTTGAGTAAGTGATGTTTAAACAGCGATAACAAAATGTTTAATATTTTTGTAAATTAATCATTGGCTGCCAAGATTAAGGAGAACTTTAATTCCTGGTGGTTTAATGTTATTTAACTTGTTCACAGACATTTTTTAATATTGTCACAGAAAGATACAGGTAGGGGAACCTGATGTCCCAGGGAGCAGCACCACTCACTGCTGTGATGAAATTAAGTTGGTCCATGTGTTACTCTCAAGTTTTCTAACTTAATTTATGAGCTGCTCTTCCAGCCCAGGTATTGTGCTACGGTCTGGGTCTTGTGCTCCTGATTAGGTCTCGCCTAGCTATTGCGTAGCAATAGTTCTGCGAGACTCTAGTAAGGGGCTCCCAAAAGTGCTCCCAAAAGCAGATTGCATGGCGAGCACGTGCATCGTGCTGCCATGCAATCCGTTTGGGGAAGCGCTTCAGCCCACTGGCGCCCTCCGCATCAAACTTCAAAGGGTCTGCTCCCCCGCCCCCGCCAAGCGCGCGCGCCACGCTTGCTTTCACTCTTGATTTTATCTTGCGTTTATCTTCTGTCTGGGACAGAAACATAGCATTTGGCCGTCTTGCATTCTATTAATTTGAATGTTTTTTTTACATTGCTGCCTTCCGCCCAGAAATGTTGAATTTGCCCGTCCCGCTTCTTTTCATTTGACTTTTATTTTATTGACATTTCTGACTTTGCCCGTCGCAGTTCAGCGCGCCTCGCTCCGCCCCACCACAGCGCGCGTCCCCGCGATCACTTTCGCTTTTGCAGCCGCGTTCATCAAAGGTGCTATGATTCTGGTTCCGTGAAGAGAGACTCAGAAATCTAAACACGCACACGGGCAGGAGGGAAGGAGAGGAGCTATATGAAACGGGCATTCATGTTAAAAATTCAGGTTTACAGTATCAATGTAGTAGGGAAACTTGAGTGCTTTTCACCCCCACCCCGGCCCATAACCTTAGATCCCGGCAGCAGAAGAAGAAGGTGACAGACACGTATTCATCCTTTTTTAGGATTTAGTTAAGGGAAAATGAGAAGCTGCAGGCACTATTACTCATCACATTAAAAGCAGCCTTCAGTGGGCTGCGTGAAGGAGAGACCCGACCTCAGGCGGTCCCTTCAGAGATGCCAAGGATCATCAGGGGTAGCAGCCGCTGCCCCTCGCTTGCCCCTACTATCCTTGGAACTGCCCTTGCTATCTCTGGTCGCAGCGGTGATGACGGCAACAGGCGCAAAAGAAAGGATACCAGGTGCTACAAAGGTCTCGGGTGACCCCAGGCCGTGTGTGACGTCATACACCACCAGCACTTTAAACGGGATTTTCGAGTCATTTCAGAATGAAACTTCGAATACCAGAATGCAACACGATGTCCATAGCGCAAAGACTATATGACGGTGGGAAAGCGGCAGCTGTGAACGTGTATCATGTCTTCGCTTGCGACGCAAACGGTTTAAATGGTTTTTAGGCATCCATGTCCGTGCACACCAACTGCCCCCGGCAGTAACACGCGTGGCGACAGCTGTTTGTGTTCTTGTTTGTTCCTGTTCGCCTTTGGCACTCACACAGTCTGTTCAGGGCACATACTTTGTATCAGAGATGTTAGTTGTGTTAGCGCTAGTTGAATAAATCGCATTCCAGCTCAGAGTTTGCTGTTGCGGCTGCTACTTTTGTTGTTCTTTCAGCACTTGTTTAATTACGTTTCCTCTCCCAGATGGAAGAGAATTCGGCACTCAGCAGTGGTCACTGTGTGTGTGCAGGTTCTAGTGTGAGCAGTGCTGAAGTGCGAACTCATGGGAGGGGGAAGGTGTTACTGGGGCCGGAGCTGCTCTGGCCTGTTTGAGTCGGTTCTCTCGCAGCTTGTATCTGGAGGTGAGGGGTGTTAGAGCTACACCCCCCCCCCCCCCAGGTGGGCCTCAGGCCGTGAGAGAAGAAAGGGAGGGATTGATTGAGAACAGCAGGAGTCCAGTAAGGGTTGAGCTGCTCCTTTCCAAAGTTTTTTAAAAGTTGTCTCGAAAGCAAGGAGGAAGACAAACCCCCTCAAGCCTACCCTACATTAGCAAGCATTTGCAATGCAATAGGTCTCGCATTTACGCGAGTTTGAGCTATTGACATTGCAAATGACAATGCCTTTTATTTTTGTTTTCATTTTTAAAACATAACTAAAAGGCATTGTCATTTACAATGCCAATAGCTTAAACTCGCATAAATGCGAGACCTATTGCATTGCAAATGCTTGTTTTTTTAATGGAATAAACCTAAGTGCAAGTACTAGAATGTGAAGGCAATTCCTTACATTTGCATGGAATTAGAATTCTTAATGATGGATGAGAGTAGTTTAACAATCTTAGCTAGCTTTTTTACTTTTATCCTGGTTCTTAAAGACTTGAATTTTCAATGTTAATGTACCACTACTCTTAAATTAGGACCACAGGGAAAGAAAAACAGTAGAACTGCATGAGCTACTAACTTATGGCATGACAAAGACATCTGTTTAGGAATACACTTCACATTCTAATCTGTTTTAAATATTTTTTTATAAATCGTGTGTATATAAGTATACGAATGACCAAAAACCATGAAAGGAGAAAAACACACCTTCACCTGTTTCCCGGCTGGTCATGTTGGGTGGTGCTGGCTCACCTTAACCGCTTTTCCCCTTCAGTGTAAAGGTCCTTACATGTTAACGCTCCCAAAGACGAGTATTTAGAAAGCATACAGATTTTTTTTCTTCAAGCTTCACCAGCATTGAGGACTTCATCATATATAAAAAAAAGCTGATTCGGTCAAGAAATCATATTCTTTGCAAGTACTGGCATGGTTAAGTCTGGCATAAGGGGTGTGGCTTCAGGGTGTTGTTTGGGGTGTTACACCCCCCTAATAAATGCATTTACTGGTTAACAGTTCGGTACAGGTGCTTTCAGTCGTGCATGGTGAGGTGTCTACTAGATTTCTCCTGCGATTTTTAAACACACACAGACAAAAAAGCACACACACTCTCCCTCTCTAATTTCAAAGTCTTCAAAAATGTTGGTTATCTTTACAAAATATTGTGTTTTTCTCACTTAGTACCCCTACTAATCCGCATTCGTCTCCCTTTTCACTGCTCTTTTAGCACATTTCATTCACCCTGCTTGTCGTATACTCTATTTTAACATTATATGCTGGTGTGATTGTTATGAAATCTGAAGCTCACACCCTCCCCAATCTTACTGACTAAGCTATGCATAGTGGTAAGTTTGTTAATGAGAAGCTAAAGCTGAGTCCAACTCCCTATCCACCTCCGTGCATCATTGATAATTTGCTGCAGTGGACATTGCCATTAGCTATTGAGCTATGTTGGAGCTGGCGTCCAAAACATATTCACTCTCCGAGTCTCTCCATAGGTAGTTTGTATTGCTAGGTGCGCAATGTTGATTATAATGCAGACTTCTTCAGATGGGTGGGTACTGTTACTTCAGCGCACCATCGATCACTTAAGTGCTTCCATTGACTTGCTGCTATCTGCATATTGCTGATATGCGTAATTTCCTGGAGGATGGCAAAACTCCATCTAAATCTCAGTATGTTTACCCACTGTCCTGAAATTTAAAGAGACTGGGGAGATGAAGATCTGGTAAACAGCAGTCCAGAGCGCTCAACAGGGATAATTCCTGGTGATTGTGAGCTTACACACCAGTTGTGGTTTTTCATCCTATTCCACCTGTTGGGGGCACTGAGTCATTTCCTCCCTTCTGCTACTAGGCAATGTTTGGCTCTCACCATCTCTTCTTACTATCTTCTGTGCACACTTACTGGTTTATGTGATTGTATCTACCACTTTAGAAACGTCCCTGTAGTTTCTGTTAGCAAGAGAGTATAGAGTCGCCCTTAGTTGTAGTCTTGGACGCTTAGGGCCGATTTACAAAGGGAGTTATGAGTAAAGAGTCTCTGCACTCGTGGCAGAATCTCCACTCTCAGCATGGAATCTCTGTACTAAGCATTGTAGTGCAGACATTCCACCCTGAGTGTCGAGACTCCTCACTTGTAACTTTACGAGTCATAAGTCCCTTTACAAATCAGGCCCTTAACGTTAAGAGGTATAAAACAATTCTTCATGCTATCAATTTGGATGTGCAAAACTTCCTCCATCTATTCATCCTTTGTTAACCTACAGGAAGTGTGGTGAACAAATTGTTCTAACGGTTCATTTGACATGTTATGCTGTGACCGTCTAACCACTGACTGCTCACAGAGCTGTGGGTAAGATTTTTCACTTACAGGTATTGAGAAGAATTTTGAGCTAATGATCCTCAATCCCCTGACATGCCTCAACGGTGCATGGGAGGTGTGAGCTTTCATCCTACAATGATCCTCTTTGAGGCAAATAGAGATGTAAACTATGTGGTGGCACAGCAGTCGGCATCATCTGCACCTACTACCATGGATAGCAACAATGATATTGCTGTTATTGTCTGGTCAGCATGATTAGATAGCTTTTAAAAATAAAACACAGAAAAGTCAGGAAGTATAAAGTCTAACTAGCTTCACATGCAAAATACAAAAACTTATTACCAAAAAACATGGTAGTGGTTTCTCCTTGGTTTGGGGGTAATTTCTCAGTATTCAGTGGCCCTTACCATCAGGTTTTACCGGGCAGTAATGGCGGAGTGAAAACTGGGCATTTGACTGCCTACTCTAAATCGGGTGGGAGTTAGAATTACCTTACTACGTCTGATCATCGTAGTAGTCTGTTGACATGTTTAAGGGCAGTCCATCTATAAATCAGGTAGGCAGAAATTTAGGTTGGGTATTCATGCTACATATATATTATATATATACTTAGCTACTATGATACAATATTGTCTAGAGTGCTTTTCTTCAAGCAAGGAATTGTTTCTTTTATTTGATTCTCCTCCCGCAATAATATGATCCTAAAGAGTTTTCTGAAACAGAATTATGACTTCCCAACCTCTCCTGTAAAGTGAATAGCAGAGAACAGACTAGGAAATATTTAAATTGTGTTCTGTTTAGCTCCAGCTATCTATACATCTGTTGTCGCATCAACTGGGCCCAATCCTTTCTCAAATGAACTAAATATTTTATTTATTTCTATCTTTATCCTCTCACTACCTATTACACTCACTTGGTCCTCTGATGGATTTTGTTCTGTGCTGAAAGGGACTGGATATTCGCAGGATGGGCAATTATTCTATGAGGACCATGAATAAGATAATTGTTATTTTCAAATCTAACTTCTTTACAATCAGAAATACTCGATAATAACTATAAGTGACTGAAACCAAAGGATTTACCCAGGAATGATGAGACGGAATCAGCAGAATCAGTTCAAATTCAATGTTTAGTTAAAGAATCATATGCATTAGAATAAGATAGCATACAACCCAAATATTACATTAGTAATGGTTTTGATGAAATATACCAAGCCTCTGAGATTCAAGGAGAATATGACGGTTGTTCAAGGGAAATCTTCCACAGCTGAGGCATTTTAGACTCATACAATGTATGTATCGATAGGAGATAGGAAACCAAGTGAGCCTTATACACACAGGATAGTTCAGCAAAGTTCCAAGTAGCCAGTTCCAGTTCCTCAAGACAGCAACCTGTCTCTGTCTGTTGCCGTAACAGCAGCTTGATGTGAAACCCTCAGCTGAGAAGGTTCAATCTGCGCTTGCACACCAGTCGGCAGGAAATTGCAGTGTTACGTCACAAGTTGCTTCTGTCCTCAGATGTCCACGCTTCAGCCCTGCATTACCCTTAGAAGATTTGAGCCATTATACTCCATAAGTTTCTTGGGTAACACCCCCTGGCATCATCAAAACTGTCAGACCACTCAGCTACATTGGTCAATCCAAAATGGGATGAGAGTGATGTAGCAGGAAAGAAGATACAATCCGGAAAAATGTAGTAAATCGATTACACAGCTTCTTTAAGTCATTGGACATAGGATACATTAAAAAATGGGACATTTTTTAAAGGAAACGTTAAAGTTCAGCAGTGCGTTTTTCCCTAGGAGCTGTTCTAGAATGTTGCAATATTTGTTACAATCTCACTGTTCAGTCCAAAGGATGTCAAAAGCAACAGTTATCATTTGAAATATAATTCACAGGTTTACTAAATATTCCAATACGCTTCGGAATATTCAGTCTATGACTTCACTAGAAGAGGAAAAGTGAAAATGAGGCCTGCATGAAATGTGGCTAGAATACAACACAATTATGTTAAATTGGGAATCACACATTAATAGGGAAACTAACATATTAGCTTCAAAGAAATCACATCAATAAATGTTTCAATCTGATCATAATTAATTCATGTAAGTATAGGGTAATCATAACATTTTCTGTAATTGTCATCATTACTGTCATCATTCCACATATAACAAAAATGCATATTAATCTTATTGTTTAAGTGTTATTCAATAATTACATATATAAAATGTACATCAGAAGAAAATTCACAAAGACACATTTAAGCAATCTCGTGTAGCACCTACTTTTCTTTTGTAATTTTTGGTGCACATGAAAATCAATCTATTACACATTTATTTTCTTTACTTATTAATATCACATTCATATTCATGAGAATAATACCCATTAGTAATTGATTAAACATCACATCTATTGAAATTAAGCACATAATATATCAAACTATTTCCCATCTGCCATTTTCAAAAACATAGAACTTATCACAAGTTGGTCATCATTTGTGAAAATGTTATCATAATCATTTCTTTTGTCATAGAATTTGCAGGCAGGATCGTTTTTGTGTAGGAAGGGAATTCTTCCTGCACAAAAACAATCCTTAGAGGCAGAATGCAGCACACTTAAAAAGAGGAAACACTGAGGAGAAATAAAGATTTTTCTCCTAGTTGTGCCTCCATCAGACAGGCATACAATTGTGACACATTCCCAGGTTTACCAGTCTTGGAAAATCTGGGAATGGGTCAAAATACATGGAAACACCCATGCTCCACCCATGTAACGCCTTCCTGGCGCATAGTACAGCAAGACAGCAAAGCTTGCACAGCCGTTCTTTACTCCTGATTTAACAAGCAACAGAGGACCACGCAAGAAGGCCTTGCGCGGCTTGTTAAATTTGACTAAAAGATTTGGTTGCCCTTGCGTCACCATATGTGACACAAGGGCAATGCAATCCAATGATAAATATGGCCCAGTTAGTATTGTTTTCTTTCAAAATGCCACTGGACATATAATAGTTCTGCAAAACGTATACAGGCAGGTTAAATCCTAATTACACTTACCAGCATGAAATTATGTTGTAAACATGCAAGTAGCATGGAGCTCACTCTGTAGTCATGTTTGGCTAGGCTGGCTTCTATGAGCATGGGGATTGTATGTGTAGAAAAATATTTGCAAGTGTGAAGGAAAACTGGGATACATTGTAAACTTAACAAATAGTGAAAATCTGAAACTAAGAGAAACTTTGTTGGATGAAAAATCACTTTGCAGTCCTCTACCCCTACATTACCTTTCCCATTTGAATGTTAAATTGAATTGAATTGCTACTACAACTTGGTCGGTGATTGGGTGGGAAGAAGAAACTGAGGTCGTAAAAAGGGGTTGTAGTATTTTGGAGATAAATGACGGTATGTGATGAGACATAGCTTAATAAATTGAGAAAAAACATTACATCAAGAGATGAAAACAGTTCGTAGTATTTATTAACTTGTCGTGCTTCACTCACTTCTTCTTAAAGTACAATAAAGTGATTCCAATCCTGTGGAAAAAGATATCAATTGAGGGTTCTGAAGGATCAAGGAATGTTAAGGATAATACTATAGACTTGTGAAAGAAAGCCAGATACCCTTGAAGAAAAGAAGGTCATGGAAACCGTGAGAGCTGCAGATGAATCTGGATAAACTTCAGATGTCATTGCTCATCCAAAGGCTAAATTGAAAAGAAGATAGGGACTCTGTTTACGAATTAAACAGTCTGATGTGATTGATACTCTAGTTTGTGATGGAATACTGGATTTCCCCATTTGACTCTACAAAACCATTTACCGTTTTAATGGGTGGATTGTCCTTTAGAACGTTTACAGGATAGCAGCAATTTTGATTCCCAAAGGAACTGAACGATTTGCAGATGTGTGTACTCATGTGGAAGCAAGTCAGATGTGTAACAGAGTAACTGAGTGATTGAATTGAGCACATCAAATTCAACACCTCAGTAAAAGGTGCATGGGTTAATAGAATAAGAGTATGTAAAGCTAAAGCATTATATTGAGCAGCATTTGTAGACGTGTTTAATGAGCAATCTATGCATTTGACATGGCATGATTATTTTCTCTTAATTTAATAGACAATATATGGTTATTGTTGTTTTGTGTAAAAATGGATGCCCACTATCTTTCATTAGTTGTCTTTTGGGCATAGTCAAACATTTTGACATTACTGCATTGGCCTTATGAGGAGCATACAATAGGGGATAAAATCATGTTATTGATGCATTTCAGGTTTTATATAACGATTGTGAATAGAAAGCGGTCATTCAAGTTGTGTAGTTCTGTTGCATTCAAGCATCTCACTGATGATGTTTTGAATTGATATTGAGACATATTTTTTTAAAAAATAAGCTTGATAGAATCTTGATTTTCTGAAAGAATCCCAACAGCTTGTATAACAAGTCTTATAATGATAGTGAGCTAAAAATCATTATGCTAAACTGAAAAACGTATGTTGACCATGTAAAATTAATGTAATTCCTTGATTGAAAGGTTTTGCCAGGTGTTGTACAAATAAATCATTGTACAAATATATACAGAGATGTGACCTTCTTAAATGTCCCCTTCAATTAGGAACGTTGAGGAACCGAATACGGCAAAACAGGATAACAGTCAAACTCCAAACGAAGCACTGAAGCAAGCAGACTCGGAGTACCAAGACGTCGGTCAGAAATAAACCCAATCAGAAGGATGTGTCAACGTTCTTAATTGAAGGGGCGTTCTGGATGGAGTATAGTTCCACATGTCCTGAATCAATGGACCACTATAATGGCCGAAGGACCTTTGCTTGCTATGGAGAATAATACTTTGGAGATTTGTCTGTGAGGGGGCAATTAACGATGTCACATCACTGGGTGTGACATCTTTTCTTGACATATATTGCCCTGAAGAAGCCATTTCTTGGAAGAAATGCGTTGGCTGCTTGAATGTCGCATGTATAAAGGACTGTTCCAAATTGAAAAAAAATCATAATAAAAGAAAATTTTAAGAAGAATTGGAAAATTTGATTGTATTTGGACTGTTGATCACGAAACACGACTGACATCTGGTGCACGGTACTGTACATATTTGTTTATGAAAGTACTTTTGTCTTCGGGGCTACACCTTGACAGCGGGTGTGGATATGTGTGCACAACTTCGGAAATACTTCCCTGTTTGATAATAATTTGGGGATATGCAGATTAGGTGCGGTTCCCTTGAGGGGTCTGCTGTCACTGTTGGATGTTAAATAAATCATTGTTAGATACATCATTTTCAGAACTAGTCCATTCCACAAAAATTGAATTAGGTATAGAGTTTTTTGCAAGTATAAATTGCAGTATTATTGTTGAATATTCGAGAATGATAGCACCACTAGCCTATTGGAGAAGAAAGAATGCAAATTATGTTTGTTATGAGGGAGCACGTAAGACACAGAAAATAAAAAAAAGCATTTTGATCAACAGTGATATGTCAGCAAACTTCCAAAACTGCTGTTGGTGAAGTGTTATATCAGACTCAGGTTGATGGGAAGATGTATCCATGAACTTTTCAAGATATGACATTTAATACAAATAAACAAAATGATTTATGAAAAAAAGTGATGATATGAAAATTAGTTTGCGATCATCAACTTCATTATTGAGCTACCTTTTTGAAGCATTAATGTAATCACGATTTACTTTATTTGGAAATGATTAAGTAAAGCATTTTGATGCTGTTTTACTCAAGGTGCAATTTTGTTAGTACGTTTAGATGATGGTGCTGAAATAGGAAAGGCTTGTCAAGAAGTAGGACCATGAAACTAAAAACAAACTGGGGCTGTATTGTGCATAGGGCACAATTTCCCTGTTTGCACCATAGCGCACCTTTTAAATGTTGTGTCAGGTGCAAACAGGGGCAATGTGCCCTATCACAATGAATGTGCTGCCCCCAGGGCAGTCATAAGCTCGTGCTGCACTGGAGGCAGTGCATTCGGTGAAATATGGAGCAACTGCTCGAAGATGCCATGCCCCGTGCAAATTAAGGAATGCCCTTTCAAGATCATGCTGCCACCATACGTGCGCCAGTGCTATTCGTTTTACAGAAAGGGATGCGCAAGTGTCTGCAGCCCCTTCTGTAATACCTTAGTGCCCCAGGGGCGCACAAAGCGGGTGCACACGATCATTGCTCTCCTGAGGCATAATGGATAATAGGGTAAGTAGCTGTACTTATTAACAGGCTTGTCACTGTTTATGTTATTGGCATGACAGTGCACTCAAAGAAGACTAAGAAAGACTAAAAATGATTGAAAAAGGGATGTATTCAGTCTTTTGTTGCTGACCCATCAGCTTACCAGACTGACAGAGATGCACTAAGTAAGCCAGTAGGTGTACTATTTATATTTTGGTGTCCCGACACTTTGACAAAGTCAGTAGGTCTGCCTCTCTTAAAATGACACCCTTCATATTGTTACGTCACATAGTCAACCGTGCATGCCGGGCCATGAGGTCGGGCACAGAGCCTGTGCCCAAACCCACACCATGCACGGACAAAGGTCACAGGCCAGGCTCTGCACCCAATCCCACACTATGCACGGTGATGGACATCTTACTTTACTGTAAAAAACATAGATGTTCACTGAAAAAAACAAAGGTTAAAGTGTTGTTATAGTTAGAAATTGTAATTTGATCTTACTTTATATAAAAGAAAAACCTCAGAAATCCTACTTAGGTGAAAATGTCCATTAAAACGTACAGTTTTAAACATTCAAACTCAGTGAAATTAACAAGTTATTTGAAGTAACTATAACTTGAGCCCTTAAGTAACTATAAATCACGCTCTTGACATGCACTGCTTACAACCTCACATATTATATCACTGATTGCATGTACAGTGATTGCATAAATACCATCACTGATGGTTATACTGTGAGCAGGCTTCCCTTTTTAATTGTAATCCTATTTAAATCCTTCCGGGGTGGTCCAGGGCCCAGGTATGGCGTTGCGCCTTTGTTTTCTGAATAAAATGGGGAGGTGTCCAATTGTGAGCACTCTCGCCAAGCCAGCTATTGAACATGGGGACCTCATCCTTTAGGGCCTGAGCACATTTACTTTTGTTTATAAAATATATATTTTTATTGGGGAAGCTTGTGTACGCACCCTCCCTCCCAGAGCCAGATATTGGCCCAGTGACTCCATCCCCTGGGGCCAAGGAAGTGAAGATTGCTTCTGCTTAGGGCACGAGCAGTAATCTATGACCCGGCCCGCAACAGTGCAGGCAGGGAAAATTGAATCTGCTCCCACCGCAGGAGCAGACATTAAGGCTGCTCCCATGGTGGGATCACATTCTAAGTTGCCAGTTCCTACCAGCACCCATGATGGGTGCTGACTCGGGAGCCAGCACTGTGGCACCCACCAAAAGAAAACAGTGGCCAGCTCCCATGCAGGGAAGCAGCAGGCGGTGGGGGCACTGGGACTTCCTCCACGGTCCCCACTAGTTGACAATATTATGGAACCGAGAACTCACCCAAAAATATAAATCTCTTAAAAAAGTGTAGCCAGCTCCCAGGCCAGCAATCCAGGATTGGGGCTGCACAGGGGAGCCCGGGGGCGGCAGAGGCCTTGAGCCTCCCCCTGTGGCCCCAAACAGTTTTCTGAGGTATGGTTGCCCCAGGTGGCATTAAAATTATACAGAAGAAACATTTTTAAAAACACAAGACCCATGGCCACTTAGAAATACAGGAGAGCAGCTTAGGCTCTTACTAAATATTCACAGCTTCACAGAGGAGTGCCCCATAATGCCCTGAAAGGGCTTCTTAAATGTATATTTAGTTCCTTATTGACTTGTCCAAGCATGGACAAGGCCATTACAAACAATTTTAAGTGTTGTTGGTGTCCTCAGGGAGCACAAAAACCTGCCCAGTAATGTTTTTTAAGAAAATCATTGTAGGTCTCCAGGTCATATGACCCTACAACAACTTACCAACATTTTCAAAGCACTCTGAGCTGCAGCTGCATGCTCTTTAGCTGGAGTACGGGTAGCCTTGTGGTCAGTCATATGGCTGCATTGTGTGGCCCAAAGAATGTTAAAGAAAGACTCAAAGACATGTTAATAGTTGTTATGAGTAAAGATGCTTTATTTAAAATATTTTTGCGATAATCATTATTTTAAATAATTTCCATACATGTATATGGGAATACATTGGATTATTGATAAATTATTGTGGTGATTTATTGACAGGGCAAATAGGTTTGCTTTATATATGTTGATATGCTGGCTCCTTGATAAAGCCAATAGGGCTGCTGTTGGACAGGCCACATGAAGGGCTTGCTCCCTCCCCGCATGACAGGGCCCAAGCCCCGGCCCTCCAGGTGTTACCCACAAGAACAACCCGCACCCCGTCTCCCGACGGAACTCCTGCCCCCGGACATCCATGTATCATGGGGCCAAACCACTACCGGCTCCCCCGGCCGGACCAGCCGCCATCTTGGACACTGCACCACGAGGCCGCGTGGCCTCAGCTCGACCCTAACCCTGGGCCTGGCCAGGCCCCGACATCCCGGCACCACCATCCACCCAGGAGGTGAACGGACCACTTGGCAGGTCAATGGGAGAAAGAAGTGTCGATGGCTCTCCCCCGCCAGGTGCCGATCGCCCTCCAGCTCCCCCGGGCGCTGGCTCCACCCCCCTGCTGGGTGTCTGGACTCCCTCATCCCGGACCTTCCGACCTCCAAGTGCGAGGGTCCGGACATCAAAGGGCGCCAGACCTATAACTAGGGCAGCTCCAGAGCAGGAAGGCAGTTGTATCCTGGAGTCGAGAGACACCGAGAAGAACTCAGCCTTGACGGACTACCGGCGCTGCCGTAGCCCTGCCTTGTGAACTATCGCCCTGCCTGCTGGCGCTGCCGCGGCCTTCTGCATCCTCCATCCTCGTCGGGACCTGCTGGCGCTGCCGCGGACCGTTGTAACGACCACCTTCATCGGGACCTGCTGGCGCTGCCGCGGACCGTGTAACGACCACCTTCACCGGGACCTGCTGGCGCTGCCGCGGCCCGTCCAAAGCTAGAACATCGAGCTCGAGGATTGTGAGCTATCCATCATACCATCTCAGCTACCAGATTGGTAACCAGACTGTCCCGCTACCCCCTTTCCCAAACCAAGAGACTAGAATCGAGGGGACCCCTGAGTCCAGACCTCCTTGTACCATTCCATCTTACCTTAAGAAATCGCTTATAAAGAACGTTAAATCCTATCCTTGTGTGGTGTATATCTGTGGGGGGGAAGTTACTCATCTGTACGATCGCTGGAGACGGCTCTCCCCGGAGACCTCTCCCCTTGTCCTCGGCCGACCCTCCCGGTCCGTCTAACATTGGTGGCCAGCGGCGCGATCCGAATCAATGCGTAATCGTACAGAGAGTAGCTCACCCCACGACAAAACCACAATGTCAACCAAAGAGAGCGGATCCACCGAGAAATTCCAGATGGATAAATTGGAAGAGTACAGCCATCGTGAATTGAAACAATTCTGCATGGAACTAGGCATTGCTACCACCGGCCTGAGTACCAAAGACGATTTTAAGCACGCCATTGAGTCGTGGGCAGAAACCGGGGTCGCCAGATCCCCAGACCGAAACGGTGCAGCATCAGAGAGGAACGCCACGGCTCCCGAGGAGCGAGGAACGGGCCTCTCGCAGGAAGAGATCCAAGAAAGAGAAAAAAACAGACTACATGAGTTAGAAATGGCACGACTCAAAATGGACGGTGAACTAAAATTAGCCGAGCAAAAACTGAACCTAGAACATCTGCGGCTCCGAGAAGAACGGGAAGAAAAACAGAGGCAGAGAGAGCTCGAAGAAAAAAGATTAGCATATGAACACGAGCGCAAACTGGCAGAGATAGAACTACGGAAGCAGAACAAAGAACCGGAGGTGCCCGAGCGACCGCGCACCCCGGGAGCGACAGAAAAGAAAGTCCACATCCCCAAGGATGTCGTCCGAGAGTATGTCCGAGAGGACGACATACAACAGTGGTTCAAGGCCTACGAGATCGCCATGACCTCCCACCGGATCGATCGAAGTGACTGGGGAGCCGGCCTATGGGGGAGGTTCGTCAACGAAGGCCGCGATGCCCTGCTACAGCTCCCAGACCATCAGATGTCATCCTATGACCACATGAAGGCTGCCCTCCTCACCCGATACGGGCTCACACCCGAAATGTACCGCCAGAGGTTTCGGGACTGCACCCGGATCCCGGGTACAACTTGGGGGGAATATGTCAACTATTTCAGCCGAGCCTTCGAGGGTTGGATCAAGGGAAGCCACGTAACGACCTACGAGCAACTTTTTAATCTCATGGTGTGGGAGCAACTATCTAACAACTGCTTCGTCGAGCTCAGGCAGCACCTCCTCGACAGTAAATTGACTGACCCACGGCAACTCGCCGCCGAAGCTGACCGGTGGGAAAGCACCCGAGTGGGCCGGAGAGGGCCACACGAGCAGAACCGGAACAACCAAGGTCAGCACCATCCCCGAGGAGGAGGAGGAGGCCAGGGGCGAGGGAGAGATACCGTCCCGGCCGCTCCCACTGCCAGCACCCCGCCCCCGGCCAGCCGGGGGAACCCCCCGATGCGCCCGGGGTTCCGAGCCAACGTCACGTGTCACCGATGCCAGCGAGTCGCCCACTACGCCAATGACCCGAACTGTCCACAGAACCAAACTCCAAAACCCCGCCAGGTAGCTGCCGCCGCCCTGGGGGGAGAACAAATCTCCGAAGAACAAGAAGAATACGAGCAGGCACAACAAGAGTGGGAACCGGCCGCCATGGTTCTAGCGTGCCTAGGGGGAAAAGACATGGTCCCGCGGGCCCCCCTACCCGCCAACACCAGAAAATATAGCCAGTGGGTGAACATTAATGGGCGCCGGGCCGAAGCCCTACGTGACACAGGGGCCAGTGTGACGGCCGTCCGCTGTCACCTGGTAAAACCAGAGCAGATCCTGCCGAACATTCTCTGCCCCGTCCGCTCAGCCGACAATTCAGAGAGTCTATGTCGGATGGCCTGCGTCCCCTTCGAATGGGGAGGGGTCTCCGGCATGTTGAAGGTGACGGTCCGGGATGATGCCCCCGTGGACTGTCTCCTGGGGAATGATCTTGAGAGTTCCCCGTGGGCCGCCGTCGAAAGTAGAGAGCACCTGGGGATGCTGGGCCTCCCGGACTGGGCGTGCGTAACCACCCGGTCCATGGCCGCCCGTGCCATCCCCCGACCAGAAGAACCAGAATGGCCTGCCCCTCCTCCCCCGAGGACACCGACTATACTGACCCCCCAGAGCAAACCCCCGAAGGGGTCGCCCAGCCCCAGGACCTTCCCGACCTGGCTCAGTGGCGTCAAGAAGGGGGGCCCACCCAGGAACAGTTCCGCCAAGAGCAGAAGACCTGTCCCTCCCTCGAGGGACTCCGCCAGCAAGCCATCGCCCAGAGCGCAGGGGACACCACTGGAGCCCATTGGGTCTATTGGGATAACGACCTGTTATACAGTGAACAGAGAATCGCGGAGTTAGGGGCCAGTCGAGTGCTGGTGGTGCCCCTCCGTTTCAGAGACTTCCTGTTAAATTTGGCCCACGATGTCCCTCTGGCTGGACACCTGGGCCAGGACAAAACCTACAGTCGCCTGGTGACCCACTTTTTCTGGCCGAGGATGCGAAACGACGTCCTCAACCACTGCCGGTCCTGCCCCACGTGCCAGGCCAGCGGGAAGAGCGGCCGCAAACTCAAAGCACCTCTGCAACCCTTCCCAGTTGTCACCACCCCGTTCGAGAGGGTGGGAATAGACATTGTGGGGCCCCTGGACCCCCGCACAGCACAAGGACATCGGTTCATCCTGGTACTGGTGGACCACGCCACCCGCTACCCCGAGGCTGTGCCCCTGCGAACTGTAACAGCTCCGGTGGTTGGCCGGGCCTTAATGGGGATCTTCTCCCGGGTGGGCTTCCCCCGAGAAGTCGTCAGCGACCGAGGCACAAACTTTATTTCAAAATATATGAAGTCCCTCTGGCAACAGTGCGGGGTCACCTACCGATTCACGACCCCCTATCATCCTCAAGGAAACGGACTAGTTGAGCGATTCAACCGCACGCTCAAGGGAATGATTGGGGGATTGGAAGAGCCCCTCCGTCGCCAGTGGGATGTACTACTTCCGTGCCTCCTCTTCGCCTATCGAGAAGTTCCCCAGAAGTCCCTCGGTTTTAGCCCTTTCGAACTCTTGTATGGGCACCCTGTGCGAGGGCCCCTCAGCCTAGTCAAAGAAGGTTGGGAGATGGCCCCCCTAAAGACCCCTCCAGACGTCTTGAAGTACCTCCTGACACTACGCAATCAGACCCGGCGATTCAGGGAAATGGCAAAAGCGAATCTTGAGGCCAGTCAGGAGGACATGAAAAAATGGTACGATCAACATGCCTCCTCCGTCGAATTCGAACCTGGTCAACAAGTGTGGGTGATGTCCCCCACCTAACCATGTGCCTTGCAGGACAAGTGGACGGGGCCCTTCAAAGTGGTCGAACGCAAGAGCCCCGTCACCTATCTCATCGATATGGAATCTCCCCGGAACCCCCTCCGGGTCCTTCACACTAACAGACTCAAGCCCCACTTTGTGCGCTCGGAGCTCAGCCTCCTGATGGCTACAGACAGTGGAGCGGAAGAAGACTCCGAGCCTCTCCCTGATCTCCTGAAGACTCAGGAGAAAGATGGTTCCGTGGACGGGGTCCGGCTCTCCGATGCCCTCACCCCAGAGCAGCGCCAAGGCTGTCGGGACCTCCTGCTGCAGTTTGCTACTTTGTTTTCCCTCACCCCAGGGGTCACCCCCTGGTGCTTGCACGACGTGGACACTGGGGACAGTCCCCCTATCAGACACCGGGCATACCGCGTACCAGATCGGGTGCGGGCCTGCATCCAAGAGGAAGTATCCAAAATGCTCACGCTCGGGGTCATCGAGCCCTCGGACAGCCCCTGGGCCAGCCCGGTCGTGCTGGTCCCCAAAGCTGCTGCCCCCGGCACCACTCCTGAACTCCGATTCTGCGTCGACTATCGGGGCTTGAATGCTGTCACCAGGACCGACGCTCATCCCATCCCCCGAGCGGATGAATTGATCGACCGCATGGGGGCTGCCCGCTACCTCAGCATCTTCGACCTGACAGCGGGCTACTGGCAGATCGGTCTCACACCCCGGGCCCAAGAACGGTCCGCCTTTTCTACCCCCGATGGCCACTACCACTTTAAGGTCATGCCCTTCGGCATGAGGAGTGCCCCAGCTACTTTTCAGCGACTAGTGAACCAGGTCTTGGCGGGGCTCGAGGAGTTCAGCGCCGCCTACCTGGACGATATCGCTGTGTACAGCCGCCACTGGTCCGACCACCTCCACCACCTCCGAGAGGTCCTGCAGGCCCTCCAGCGGGCCGGCCTCACAATCAAGGCCGGCAAGTGCCAAATTGGTCAGGGATCCGTGACCTACCTCGGACACCAGGTGGGAAGCGGTCTGGTGGCCCCTCTGCAACTCAAAATCGCTGCCATCCAGTCCTGGCAGCCCCCAGTCACGCAGACCGAGGTCCGAGCCTTCTTGGGGCTCACCGGCTACTACCGGCGGTTCGTGAGGGACTATGGCAGCATTGTGGGGCCCCTCACGGGTCTCACGTCCAAAAACCACCCGAAGAAGATTAACTGGACCCCCGACTGTCAAGCGGACTTCGAGAAGCTGAAAGCCGCCCTGTGCACTGCCCCTGTGCTCCAGGCCCCCGATTACAGTCGGGAATTCATTGTGCAAACGGACGCCTCCGACCACGGCATCGGGGCGGTTCTCTCCCAGCTGAACCCCGAGGGTCTTGACCAACCGGTGGCCTTCATCAGCAGATGCCTCCTGGCCCGAGAACAGCGCTGGAGCACAATCGAGAGGGAGGCCTTCGCAGTGGTGTGGGCCCTCAAAAAGCTCCGGCCCTATCTCTTCGGTACCCACTTCCGGGTGCAAACCGATCATCGACCCCTGCAGTGGCTAATGCAGATGCGGGGGGAAAACCCCAAACTATTGCACTGGTCCATCTCCCTGCAGGGGATGGACTTCACTGTGGAACATCGACCGGGCCAAGACCACGCCAACGCAGATGGCCTGTCACGCTTTTTCCGCCTCGACGAGGAGAGTCCCCAAGAGGATGGGTGACTCTCCCCGCCTTCAGCTGGGGGGGACGCATGTTGGACAGGCCACATGAAGGGCTTGCTCCCTCCCCGCATGACAGGGCCCAAGCCCCGGCCCTCCAGGTGTTACCCACAAGAACAACCCGCACCCCGTCTCCCAACGGAACTCCTGCCCCCGGACATCCATGTATCATGGGGCCAAACCACTACCGGCTCCCCCGGCCGGACCAGCCGCCATCTTGGACACTGCACCACGAGGCCACGTGGCCTCAGCTCGACCCTAACCCTGGGCCTGGCCAGGCCCCGACATCCCGGCACCACCATCCACCCAGGAGGTGAACGGACCACTTGGCAGGTCAATGGGAGAAAGAAGTGTCGATGGCTCTCCCCCGCCAGGTGCCGATCGCCCTCCAGCTCCCCCGGGCGCTGGCTCCACCCCCCTGCTGGGTGTCTGGACTCCCTCATCCCGGACCTTCCGACCTCCAAGTGCGAGGGTCTGGACATCAAAGGGCGCCAGACCTATAACTAGGGCAGCTCCAGAGCAGGAAGGCAGTTGTATCCTGGAGTCGAGAGACACCGAGAAGAACTCAGCCTTGACGGACTACCGGCGCTGCCGTAGCCCTGCCTTGTGAACTATCGCCCTGCCTGCTGGCGCTGCCGCGGCCTTCTGCATCCTCCATCCTCGTCGGGAACTGCTGGCGCTGCCGCGGACCGTTGTAATGACCACCTTCATCGGGACCTGCTGGCGCTGCCGCGGACCGTGTAACGACCACCTTCACCGGGACCTGCTGGCGCTGCCGCGGCCCGTCCAAAGCTAGAACATCGAGCTCGAGGATTGTGAGCTATCCATCAAACCATCTCAGCTACCAGATTGGTAACCAGACTGTCCCGCTACCCCCTTTCCCAAACCAAGAGACTAGAATCGAGGGGACCCCTGAGTCCAGACCTCCTTGTACCATTCCATCGTACCTTAAGAAATCGCTTATAAAGAACGTTAAATCCTATCCTTGTGTGGTGTATATCTGTGGGGGGGAAGTTACTCATCTGTACGATCGCTGGAGACGGCTCTCCCCGGAGACCTCTCCCCTTGTCCTCGGCCGACCCTCCCGGTCCGTCTAACAGCTGCCTTTTATATTTTGGTGTTCCGGCCCTCCACAGCGCCCCCGGGGAGTGGGGTGAAGCAGCGACTGATCGAACAGCCAGGGCTTAAGAAGTCTCCTGAAGGTCAGCAGGTCCTGGGTCTGTCGCAGGTAGATCGGGAGGGTGTTCCAAGTCTTGAGTGAGGTGGGAGAATGATCTGCCACCGGTGGTCATTCGGCGGATGCATGGGACGGTGGCGAAGGCGAGGTCAGCAGAGCGAAGCTGGTGGTTCGGGGTGTAGAATGTGACTCATTCGTTGAGGTATGCTGGTCTGGTGTTGTGGAGTGCTTTGTGGGTGTGGTTGAGGAGCTTGAAGGGGATCCTCTTGTTGACCGGGAGCCAGTGCAGGTCTCTCAGGTGGGTGGTAATGTGGCTGTGGTGAGGGATTCCGAGGATGAGCCGTGTGGAGGCATTTTGAATGCGTTGGAGTCTTTTCTGGAGTTTGGCCATGGTACCCTCATAGAGGGTGTTGCCGTAGTTCAGCCTGCTGCTGACGAAGGCTTGGGTGACTGTCCTTCTGGTTTCGGTGGGGATCCATTTGTCAATCTTGCGAAGCATGCGGAGGGTGTTGAAACAGGAGGAGGAGACAGCATTGACTTGCTTGGTCATGGAGAGCGTTGTGTCCAGGATGAAACCCAGGTTGCGTGCATGGTTGGTGGGTGTCGGGGGAGCTCCCAGCGTGGCCGGCCACCAGGAGACGTTCCATGCGGAGGGGGTGGAGCCGAGGATGAGGACCTCCATCTTGTCACAGTTCAGTTTCAGATGGCTGGTCTTCATCCACTCTGCGACGGCCTTCATTCCCTCTTGGAGGTGGGATTTGGCAGTGGCTGGGTCCTTGGTGAGGGAGAGGATCAGCTGGGTGTCGTCGGCGTACAAGATGATGTTGAGATGGTGCGCTCGGACAATGTTGGCAAGTAGGGCCATGTAGATGTTGAAAAGGGTCGGGCTGAGGGATGATGCTTAGGGTACGCCGCAGGTGATCGTGGTGGCTTCGGATCTGAATGGGGGAGACGGACTCTCTGGGTTCTGCCGTTGAGGAAGGAGGTGATCCAGTTTAGGGTTTTGTCACGGATCCCTGCGTCATGGAGGCGTGTGTGTAGGGTGTGGCGGCAGACGGTGTCAAAGGCGGCCGAGAGGTCCTGGAGGATGAGGGCCGTGTTTTTGCCATTGTCCAGCAGGGTCCTGATGTCGTCGGTGGTGGCGATGAGGGCGGTGTTGGTGCTGTGATTGCTGCAGTAGCCGGATTGGGAGGGGTACCAGATGTTGTTCTCCTCCAGGAAGTGGGTTAGTTGTCTGTTGGCGGTATTCTCAATGATTTTAGCTGGGAACGGTAGCAGGGAGATGGGTCAAAGTTCTTGAGGTCCTTTGGGTCCGCCTTGGGTGTCTTGAGAAGGGAGCTGATCTCGGCATGTTTCCAGCTCTCCGGAAAGGTGGCTGTCTCGAAGGAGCTGTTGATGATCTTTCGGAGTTGGGGTGTGATGATGGAGCTTGCTTTGTTGACGATGTGGTGGGGGCAGGGGTCGGAAGGAGAGCCGGAGTGGATGGTGTTCATGATTTTGATGGTGTCTTCGTCGTTGACGTGGTTCCAGGAGAGCAGGAGGTCTGTGTGTTTGGTGGGTGTTGGGTCGGGGGTGTCGGCATCTGTCGTCGGTGACTGGGTGTTGAAGCTGTCGTGGATGTCTGCGATCTTGCAGAGGAAGAAGGTGGCTAGGTAGTCACAGAGTTCTTGTGACGGCGGGATGTCGTTCATGCTGGAGCTGGGGGAGGCGAGTCCTTTCACGATGCTGAAGAGCTCTTTGCTGTTGTGTGCATTGTTATCAATGCGTTCCTTGAAGGAGGTCCTTTTGGTGGATCGGATGAGTTGGTGGTGCTTGCGTCTGGCGTTCTTGAGGGCGGCGTGGTTGTCTGGTGTCTGGTCTTGACGCCACTGCTTCTCAATTCTTCAAGTTAGTTTGGAAGTCTGGAGGTCGGTGTTGAACCAGATGACTCTCGTGTCGGTGCGCCTGTTGGAGGGTTTCCTGATAGGAGCGAGGGTGTTGGCACAGTTGTCGATCCATTGTCTGAAGTCGTGGGCTGCTGCGTTGGTGTCAGAGGGCTCGGATGGAGGGTCTCGGGCGACGGTGATGATATTCTGGTCTTCGGTGACTTTGTTACAGCTGCAGAGTGGGGTTCGTTGTGGTTGGATGTGCGCGGTGTGTTTTTCGAAGGAGAAGTGGATGCAGTGGTGGTCGGTTCAGTGGAGTTCGGTGGTGTGGCTGAAGGTGACGTGGCTGCTGGCGGAGAAGATGGGGTCGAGCGTGTGTCCGGTGGAGTGGATGGGTGTTGAGACGAGCTGTTTGAGTCTGAGGTTGGCTAGGTTGTCGATCAGGGTTGTGGAGTTGCTGTCATTGGCGTTCTCGAGGTGGAAGTTCAGGTCTCCGAGGAGAATGTAGTCTGTGGAGGCGAGGGCGTGAGTGCTGATGAGGTCTGCGATGGAGTCGTTGAACTGTGGACGGGGTCCTTGGGGTCTGTAGATAAGGGTTCCTCTGAGGGTGGTGTTGTGATTGACGTGGATCTGGAAGTGTAGGTGTTCGGCCATGCTAAGGGAGTCTTCGCTGTTGGTCGAGATTCTAATGGTGTTCCTGTGGCCGATGGCGATTTCTCCTCCTGGTTTGTAGTTTCGGTCCCTGCGGGTGATCTTGTAGCCGTCTGGGATGGCTATGGCTATGTCTGGTGCCGAGGAGGTGTTCATCCAAGTCTCCGTCAGGAAGGCGACATCCGGGGAGGATGAATCGCGAAGGTCCCAGAGTTTGACGGCGTGCTTGTGGACTGAGCAGGTGTTGAGTAGTATGCATCAGAGACTGTTGTGGTCTGCATTGGTGAGATGGGCAGGACGTGCCGGTGTGCGCTGGCTGGTGTAGCTGCAGTTTCGGCAGGTGAAGGGTCCATGGGTGAGCTTCGGGGTGGCCTGGAAGCAGGAGGAGGGTCGGCCGGTGTTGAGTGCGTGGAGGGTGTTGGAGTCGTATCGGCGTCAGGTGTTGTGGTGCACGCAGAGGCCAGGGGGCTGGCGCTGGGCACAGTCCAGGCGCAGAGGTCGGGAGGTGGGAGCGGGGCTGAGTAGGGGGCGGGGCCGCAGGTTCAGCAGCGGCCTGAAAAACACGGGCATTAGTGCGGGGAAAAAAGTAGACAGTGGCAAAGGGACAATAATTAAATAAGACAGTAAATAATTAAAGTAGACAGTGTTGAGGGGATAGTAATCAAATTAAAATAACAAAGGGCACGAACACAGATTAGCTTAGCAGGGGCAGCAGAGGGATTGGTCAGAGGGCGCGGGAGAATACAGATGGCACACAGGTGACCTGAGGTGCTGGGACGGGCTGCTGGCACGGACCCTGCTCAGCTGAAGGTCTCAGTGCTGGTGCGGTGATCAGTATGGCGGATCTGCTGGGGAGGGTGCTGGCCTTGGCCCAGAGGTACTTTACATTAAAAACAGTTCTGAAATTCACTGGAAAAAAATGTTAAAGTAACGTTATAATTAGGTCTAGAAATAATATCTTACTTTACATAAAAGAAACCTCAGAAATTCACTGAAAAAACCAAAGGTGCTGTTATCCTTAGGTGGCGAGATCAGTTACCTTTAATAACCATGGAAATTCACCAGTTATAGTTAACTGAAATACCTATAACCCACGCCCATGCCATGCAGTGCTTATGACCTCATATATTACATCACTGATGATGTTCTATGACATCATTGATTAATCAAAGGCGACAATTGAAATTACATCATTGATGACAACACTGTGCATGACAGGTCCAAAGGTAAATCTTTTCACTGGGACAAACTAGGTTCCTGTATTCGACCCATGTTCCATTGCGGTTTGTCTAAAGTATTAATCTTTTCCAGCTCCAGATGATTGCAGTTGTTGCTTAACACTTTGTGGTGCTATTTTGAACCTTACACTTTAATAGTGGATAACCCTAGTTCTACATACTCCACTTTGTCTTTAATAGACTTTACTGTTGCCCATGTATAATAACAACTTAAGCACATTTAGGGTGTGCATGACAGCTGACTTGCCTCTTTGTTCAGCCTCTTTGTTCACTGCTGGCATCATCATTGGTGCGGAGAAGAGGGGCATGAATATTTCTAACCTGGGTAACCTTCAAAATTATAATACACTGGGAAACTGTGCTAAAAGGCATTGCCTTGCCACCATTTCTTCAACGTTTTCTTAGGGCTTGTGTTAGACCTGGCACCATTGGCGTGGGTCTCCCTTCCATTTTTCACTGTTGTCTCCTCTGTTTTTGCTGGTGATAGATGCTCTGGGCGCTGTGCCACTGCCATTCAGTGCTACAGCGCGAATGCTCCCTGTGTAAAGATGACATATGAATTGGTATATCCATGATTGGCTTATTTGGTTTACCTGTTAGTCCCTAGTAGCGTGGCCTGTGTGTGCCCAGGGCTGGTAAACCAAATGCTGCTGGTGGGCCTGCAGCGCTGGTTTGCACCACCCACAGAAGCAGCTTGTAAAGTGTGTCTCAGACCTGCCACTGCAGTGTCTGTGTGCAGTCTAGAACTGCCATCTTGGCTGTGAAGTGCACCCACTTCCCAGCCCCTGAAGCTTCCCTTGGCATCATGTAAGCCACCCCTCTGGTAGGGTGCATTGTATGTGTAAGGTAGGACATGCTCTGATGTGTGTAGCATGTCCTGGTAGTGAATTACACCCAATTTCGTTTTTCACTACTGTAAGGCTACCTGTTCTCCATAGGCTAGAATGGGAGGCTTGGCTATTACATTCTTTAGTCCTAACTGACAAACAGAACATGGTAGAAAAACGAATTTAATATGCCTGAGCTCAGAATATTAAAATACATCTTTTAGTGAAGTTTATTTTTATATTATGTGTTTGAAAATACCACTTTTAGAAAGTAGGTATTTTCTTGCCTAAGCCTTCCAGTGTGCTCTGCTGTTATGTGTTTTGGCTGTCTGGTTTTGGAGGGACAGGGAAGGCTGAGTCAGATCTGGGTTGAATAGAGAGATCTGCATTGGAGTATGGGGAGGGGTAGCTCCTGGACCTGAATAGGGCTGTGCCTGGCCAGGTGAATGCTGGCTCCACCTCCCACTGTGCATCTGATGGCAGACCCCCTCTTTCTGAAAGGAAGGATGCAGCCTGGTAAACAAAGTGCTCCAGGGCTGGGCAGAACTGGTTCTGGCTGGGTTCAGCGACTTGTGACTCTTTAGAACAAAGACTTTTGGGGTATAAATATCTGTGCTGAAACCCCTACAATTTGTATTGCCACTGGACATCAAGAATAACCTCTGTCTGTGTAACTGAAGGAATCTGCAGGAGAAGGACTGTCCTTGTGCTTGTGTGCTGTTTCTTGGACTGGCCTGCAGTGGTTACTACTAGACTTGGAAGAAGAGGAAAAGGACTTAGAAGGAACTTTTATTTTTTGCTACAGAAATCACCCAAGGGCTAGAAGAGAGCTAGCCTCCTGCAGGAGTCTCAGGCACACCAGACTCCACCACCAGCCTCCTGTTTCGTCTCAGCGAGGATTTCTATCTGCAGGTGAGGCTCCTGTGAGTTCCAGGGCCTCTAGTTCTACTGTGGAGAAGAGAGTGCTGAAAATCGTCGCTAACACCCGTTAGCGAGCCGCTGCAGCTGAAGAGCGTAAGAAAAATAATCGCGCTGCTTCCGCCGGGTGCTCGCTAACCCGAAGATTATTGCATTACATGTTTGCGGGCCTGAAAGCGCTCGCTAACCAAAGATCATCGCATCACCTGTCTGCGGGCTGCCAAATGCTCGCTAACCCGAAGATTATCGCATTGCACGTTTGAGGGCCTGAAAGCGCTCGCTAACCAAAGATCATCGCATCGAGTTCATCACTTCACGACATCGCAGAGCGGACGCAGAGCGTTCGCCATTTTCATCGCATCACACCAGGATCGTCACTCCCTCGCGGAGTGCCATTTTCTTTCATTGCAACAAGATCGCACACGCAACAGGCTCAGCGCATCATCCTCCCTTCGCGGCAAGGATTTTATCGCATCGCCGGCTTAGCGTGCAGAAGCTTGTCGCTTTGTCCTGCACACAAATCAGCGCATCATCCTCCCTTGCGGCAAGGATTCAACGCATCGCTGGTTAGCGTGAGGAAAATCATCACAACATTTTTGTTGCTTTGCTACAGAATCCAGGTATCTTGTGAGTAAAAGGGTCGCAGAGACCACTGCCTTGAACTGAACTCCTCTTTGCACACCTTGAACTATTTTTGCAGCATTTTAAGAGTAACCCTATTCTTCTAGTATTGTGGATTTTTACTGTTATTGGTCTTGTGTTAAGTCTATACATAAAGATACTTATTTTTATAACTACTTGAGTGGTGTCCCTTTGTAGTGTTCTTCACTGTGTTACTGTGTATGGTCATAAATGCTTCACACACTGCCTCTGAGATAAGCCTAGCTGCTCGTGCTACGTTACCACAGGGTTGAGCAGGGGTTATCGAAGGATGTAGTCTGCTTACTCTGACTTAGGAAGAAGACTCCCTACTTGGACAGTGGCCAGCCATTGCCAACTGGAGACCCCCATTTCTAACAGCTTGTGAAACACAAACAGTCTTAAGGAAGGTAGGTTTTCCTTTGACACCATGAAATTAAGGTTTGCTTACTTCACTTGCTCTCTTCAACTCGAGGCAGGCATTTTCACCCCACCACTTTCACAGTGCACCAGCCGCAACTGGCTAAGACGTTGATTGTATATTAAAACATAATCCTCTTCCCACCTCACCCATGACACAACCTTAATGACATCTCACTCATGCCCATATGTCCTCTTCATCATCTCCCTTCCTTTTTCATTGAGGTAAGCCTCTGGAATTCCATGTAAGGACTTAGGACAAGGAGCATCCTCTATGCCTGCTTGCCCAAAGTTTGGGCAAATCCACTGCAGAACACTGGCTACAAAGCCTTTTTTGATGGCTCCAGTTTGGAAGACATACTTAGGGCTGCCGATTGGTCTCGCGAAGCAACCTTTTATCATAAGCCAACTGGACATTTGAAAGTCCAAGTTGTTTCTAGCCTTTAAACTTGAACATTATGCTGCCTCATTACTTTGTGATAAAATAGGGATTTTTGCTAGCTTTAGTGAAGAGGAAATCTAAGATTTAAAAAATGAGGTTTGTATAATATCACTCCCTCTCAGAGGTGAGTAACCTCTGACTAACGTCTTAGGGTTTGGAACATGTGCTATTTAAGAACCTGCTTCGCAACTATTATTTCTGCTTGACTGCCTTTTATGAATATGCTCCTTTTTGCCTTTCTGCACTGATGAATTGGGTTCCTGCTGTCACACATCTTCTTTTTCTGGTTCAGCGTGATCTCAACACTCACTTGGAGCAACATCACCATTTCTTCTCATGCTGTAATGCTATGTGTGTAATGTTATGTCTAGTTGTATGGCCGAGCTTATCACCCGTGTGGGTATCCAGGGGCTGGAGCAGCAACGTAGGCAGGACGGCGCTCCAAGTTAAACTGCGAGGTCTTCAGCTTCTCATGGAGGTTGAGAAGTGAAGGGCCTGTCCTGGTGTTTTGAGAAAGTTCATACCAGTTCTTGGCAGTGATGAAGACGAACATGAGCTTTCTGCTGGGCACCCGTGTGAGGGTGAGAGAGGTAGAATGTAGCTGTCTGGAACATTGGTAAAGTTGAAGTTGGTCAATAAGGTATGCTGGTGCGGTGTTATGGAGGGCTTTGTAGGCCCGGATGAGCAAGTTGAATTGGCAACATTTCTGGATGGGTCGTCAATGTAGTTCAGTGGGGTAGGGAGTGATGTGCGCACTTCTGGGGACATCTAGGATGAGTGTGGTGGCAGTGTTTTTGATGGTCTGGAATCTTTGAATGAGCTGGTTGGAGGTGCCAATGTAGAGCACATTGTTTCTCCTTGTTGGTCCTCCTTCATCCTGTTCCTATTGGAACCAACTCAAGTTTCTTTACGTTCGCACTGATCTTTGCTTTTGTCATGCAATAAGAGAGTGCAATGACTCCTGTACCAACTTTTACATTGTACCAGTGACGGGACAGTAATAATGTGATTTGCATTTCACACTTTATTGTCTTTAAAAAAAAATGGATTTCCTCTTCAATGAAGCCAGGAAAAACCCCATTATTGTCATTAATATATATTCTCAAAAACTAATAATAGTTGATCCTGAAATTTAAAATTAAAATTCAACATGTAACAAAAAGGTTGATCCTAACAATTGTGAAGAAACCAAAAGAAAACAGATAAAGAATGACATCATAAATCAATGTATTACTAATGTATTACTAAGAAATAGAGTATAGCATAATTTATACCTCAAAATGTGGTAAAGTGGGGAAGTGGCATGGTAACCTCTGAATATAGTGTAGTTTAAAGTAGTCACATCGGTCTATGAATTATATAGGAGAGATACTAATGGCAATCACGGCGTCCTGAAATGACGTCTGTGGTGTAAGACAGATTAGAATGTGTCTTTATAATTACACTATGAACAATAGTCATGGCAATACCTCAAAACACAGCTTAAATGGGACACAAGTTTCTTTTGCTGAAGGAAAAGAGACTAAAGAATGGTAGGCATTATGTGCATGATGGAGTAGATCACATCTCCTTACCACAAATGACTGTCATCATGTTTTTTTCTTGTGTGCATCCATTTGTATAAATTACTACAATTTCCAGTTTAGGTCCATTGTGTCGATAAATATACATAAATTAATCACTAAGGAAAATACAGTTTTTAAATAAGACCTAGTAATGTGTGAAATCCGATAAAGCCCATAGTTAGTATGGTATTGCACAGGAGCTCACATGATACTAATTGGTACGTTGCAAAACAAAACGTCACTAACGGCAACATGATCAACTTTTGAGCACAAAAGCTATTTTTGCACTGAAAGTTGACTGCATCACCAAAGCCATTCCTTTGCAGAGCACCAAACCTGTGATAAAATAAATACAAAGGGGACACAGTATGTTAGGAACAAAGCAGGCACCCCAAGGATTCCATGCAAAGCAAAATGTACTTTTGTGATCTGGCTTTGTTACAAATGTTAGCCCCCAGTGCTGCAAACAGTGGACAAGGACATTTGCAGTGTGGTATTCCTACATGCAGCATTTACTTTTTGTGAAATTATACACGTTACACAGTTTACGCTTTCCTAGTTGTCCCTACACACACATTTTACTGAGAAGGTACCTTGAGTGCAAAGTTGACCGAGGCACCACTTAAAATGCTTAGCATCATGCTATAACCACATTTATTGCTCAAACGCAGTCAATGACATCATTTGCACACAGCTCTCAGTTCCATGCCCCCCAGACTCAACACTGGCACCCCTAAAAGGTGTCCTTCTCCGCCGCATCATGTCTCATCCAGGGTCTGAAGAAATATGATCACATCATCCTTCCATTGGTTCCCCTTTGTGGTGAACACCATCTTCAAAACAAGCTCCATCATTTACAAAGCCATCATGACCAGCACCCTGCTAGCCAAGCTCACCATCTCTGGTGACGTTTAGCACGCCTGCAGCCAGGACATTATGTGATCGCAAAAACAAAAAAAAACAAAAGGAAAAACAAGGCAAAAGTCCTTTTCCATCTATGCAACCAGGATCTGGAACAACATACCCATATCCATCAGGAGCACCCAAATTGACAAAAGAGTTGAATACTGCATACTTTGGTGCCGATTACGATCCGGCAAAAACCGGGTACGAACCGTCGGTCGGAGCGTTTTCTCCGTCCGACTCGTACCTGGTCGTAAAACTTCACAAACATGGAATTACGATTCGCACGTAAACACCATTTCCGTACGAATCGTAAAAAACACCGACCGACGAAAATATACATACGAATGTGCTCCGGGAATGCCGCGACGTGACGTCGGGACGCTGTCAGGCAGCGTTTCACGACCCAGGAACCACGATTCGAACCGACAGCAGTCCGGACGGCAATATTTTCACGGCACCAAAAAAGTGCCGGAAAAGCGAAGTACGTCGCGAAACGACCAGAGTAGGTGGCCCGGTACGCGCTGTACCCCCCCAGCCCCCGTACGTACGCGCCGACACCCCCCAGCCCCCGTACGTTCGAGTCGTACCCCCCCGTGTATGTACACCCGTGTACGTTCGAGTCGTACCCCCGTGTATGTACACCCTGTGGTAAATAATTTAATTACCGGGACTTAATTTGATACAGAAACATAATAAAATAGCTCAGTAAATAAGAGGCAGAATCCGTGGTATTAGAGGTTCGGAATGGGCTTTATTCCAGTGGTCGATTATAATCGGTTGCTCCAGGTTCCATCACCACGAAGGTTCAGGAAGTGAAGTACATACGTTATTGACAATCAATTACTTTTATACAATAGGCATTACAGTGAGGCCAATGCAAGAGGCGTAACAATTGATAGCAAAGATAACATTTCACATGTGTAGCAGAAATAGGCGTAACTGGGAGTGATTTAAAGAACGTCATCAGATGTGATGTCATAAGAGGGCGGTTACATGAAAGAATTTCGCAATGTCAGCAGAAATACTTGACAGAAATGCGCGCGCAGCAGTATGACGTGTGATTGACGCGCAACTAGGGGGTGAAGGGGACTTGACATTTAGCTCTACATGTGGCGACAGAAGTCTGGAGGGTCAAGTCAACCTAATCCCAAATCATATCTAACATCCTATATTTAAAGAACTATGTGATCCAAAAGAGAGGTCTCTTAGAGTAGAATCTTATTCTATACTGACTATACTGACTGTTAGTGCGTGTACAAGCGTCTAAGTGTCTATACTAGATGCGAGGGCGGAATCTTCCATAGTAACAGGGCTATGAATTACTTGCATGAAGACAGAGAAGCCGGGCCTTTGCTCGGTAGCTGGCAGAATGTTTACTTAAGCTACTAGACAGGAATGCATTGGGCAGGGATCGGAGCAGATAACTTCGAAGGTGAAATACAGTTTTTGGCAGGCAGCAGGCTGATGTCAGGCTTCGTGAGCCGCGCAGAGAATGAGACAAAGTTCATGGTCACAGATGCAGGCTCAGACTGGAGCTTTCAGAGGCAGAAGGCAAGAAGAGTTTGATGACAGAATCAGGGCCTACTTGCCTGGACTGTAAAATGGCATAAGTGAACCATATAAAGCCGGTGGCCTTTCATACTTAGGAATGGAATATCCGGCCTATTCATGGCGGATCTGACAGAGGACATGTTAACGGTGGACGCACATGTATTTGCGTCTTCATAACTGGAACTGGAGGGAACATACATGTACTTGTAACATGCACATAGAACCGTTGGGGTCCAAGATAGGGGACATAACTGACCAGAAAAATCCATATTTCCACATTCCCTCCTTGTCCCCTACTTGCCCGTCAAGAGATATCAATCTTCATTAATCCATTGATCTGTTCATATAGCATCATTTGTTCTTCTTTCTTCTTCCGGGATCTTGAATGAAAATCTTGATGTGGAATGCATGATGTGGCACACAGACCACAAATCGCTGGTCCACATTGTAGACATAGACAGCAACTGAATAGTATGAGAAGGCCAATACCTAGGAAAGATAGGACCTTCCATCCAAAGGTAGATAATACACTCCAAAACCAACCGGACCAAGTCCAGGTGCCTGGATTCTGGTGTATCTGGCTTACAATCTTATGAAGACGAGTTATGGCTTTATATACAGATGGCGAATTTTCTGGTATGAAAATGCAACAGCTTGATCCGATGACCCTACAAGCTCCGCCCCTATCAGCCAGGATGACGTCAAGGACAAGACGATTTTGAAGCACAACAATCCGCATAGCAGACTGCTCTTCTGTTAAATTGCCTAAGGCGGAAATAGTTTCGTTCACTACTGCTTCAAGGGTTCTAGTCAATCTACGTATCAGCTTACTATTAGTAACGGTACCTATATAGGGAAAGAGACCTTTATTGAAATCTGTGTATTTTTCCCATGCCGTTTCAGTGTAATCGACTATTGGGAGATCTCTCCTTTCTCTATTGTGTACTAAATGAGTATTTCTGTGATAATCAGGAGGAGCTAGGAAAACAGGTGGCAAAAGGAATCCAATGTAGCAGGTACCATCCCAATCTAGAGGCAAACGTACATATGCCGTCTGACCACATATAAAATAGGAATGGCGGGAAGCTCTAAATGTAGACTTGCCTTGATCACTAAATTCTACTACAGTGGTGCATTTACTATGGCCCATGTGTATGGAACCATTCTTTCTTATACATAATTCACCTTTTACTGGAAATATTGACATAGCGGGCAAAATTGAAGTAGCTTCTGATTCGACATTTAGGATCATAAGATTGAGCGTAAAATTACCTAATCCATACACTTCATTTTCTAGATCAGTTCCTGTTCTCTGGGGAAGTCCCTCCTTGTTAGGGTGGCAGACTTTAAGCAAAACTAAGTTCAGATTTCCCCATACCCAGTTGTCTTGATAAACTGCAGAATTCGAATCAAGGGAATTAATTAGACTAAACCATGCTCCACAGGAGCCATTGTGTGTGAACGGGTATGGAAAGAGAGGTAGAATTCCTTTATAGTTCTGATAGGGAGGGAGTCGGCCACATATCCAACAATTTGTAGCATTGCTAACCTGATGGGAATGATGTAACATACTAATAAAAGTGTTATTGCGCAGCGCAAATCTGTATGACAATTCAAGCGGGGGTAATTCACTAAAAGAATGTTCAGCAGTAACATTGTAAACATGTCTAGAAATAGGATAATATATGTGCAACAATATACTTGCAGTAATTATTAAAAGACTTGAGAAAAATAAAATTAATAACGTCACTATGCAATGACTACGCAGTGATTTACAGTACGCCTGTCGTTTCAACATTTTTCGGGTGCTTTCTCTATTCAGGTCCAAGGGATACATGTCAGAGACAATTCAACCGCTTCACCTTGGAGAGGACTTAAACAATCAAATTGCTCGACTGATTGGGCCTGAGCTTTAATTTATAATGTTCGGAATCACTTTTTTCCACAAAAGGAAGTTTTGAGTCAATGGGTGAAGACACACAAGGTGAGGTATTCACATCTGATTTTAGTCCATGAAATTTCTTGATATGACTTGAATGAATCCATCCTTTTCTGCCTTCGATCTTCACGGCTGTTCTTGTGGTGAGCAACACCAGCTGAGGTGACCTCCACCTAGGTTCCAGCTGAGTCTTTCGATCAAAGTTCCTCACGAGGACCAAGTCTCCCGGAACCACGTCATGGGGTTTCACCTAAGTGTTGTCAGGAAAAGCTGCAGCTACCTGTGAACGACAAGATTGTAGTGCAGACATCAAGGAAGCCAAGTAATCTGTCAGCATGTTACAGTCAATATCAGTTATTTTGCGTGGTATAGGCGTCCCCCACATATTTGGTGGTCTGCCGAAGATCACTTCATACGGGGATAGCCCTGTTCGAGAGTGTGCTACCATTCTTGTGTAAAAGAGTGCAACTGGTAATGCTACTACCCAGTCGACACCTTTCTCTCTGCATATTTTGGATAATCTTATTTTCAGAGTCTGATTATGTCTTTCTACGAGACCTGCTGCTTCGGGGTGTCGGACACAGTGGAATTTCCACTGATAGCCTAACAAAAGTGAAACGTGTTTCATTAATTCGGATGAGAACGGCTGGCCGTTATCTGAGTGAACAACACGTGGTAAACCGTATCGTGGGAAGAATTCTCGAACCAACTGTTTGGCAGTAGTCGGGGCAGTGTAATCTGAAACCGGGTATGCCTCCGTCCAACGGGAAAGAGCACACACAACTACGAGAACATATTTGAATCCTCTACATCGTTCCATCTGGATATAATCCATCTGGAGGACTTCAAAAGGATGATCAGGAGGATGAAATCCACCCTGTTCTACGGGAACGCTTTTTCCTGGGTTGAACTGGCAACAGATCATACAGGTACGAACTTTTTGTTTGGCTGCAGCTCGTAAATGTTTATTAAACCAAATGTGTTGAATGCTATCTAGCATAGCTTTTTCTCCTAGATGTGCTGGACTATGTACAGTGTTAATTATAACTTGGACCATTGAATCAGGAAGGAACCACACAGACTTTTCCTTCATCATCCATCCTTGATCGGTTTGGATCCCTCCTAATTCAGTCCATTTCTTTATTTCGTCTGGTGTAGCATGTGTCTGTATGTCAATTACGTCAAGAGTAGGATCTTTAACCGTCATACAATGTGTTGGCGTCGGGACTATTGTCTTTGTCATGTCGGATGTTTGAGTTTGAGCAGTCTGTTTAGCTGTTCTATCAGCTAAATTATTGCCTTGAGAAATGATATCAGTAACTTTCGTATGAGCTTTACATTTCATAATTGATATTGCAGTGGGTAGATGTATTGCATCTAATAAAGCATGAATGAGGGGTCCGTGCTGAATGTGGGCACCGTGAGAAGTTAAATAACCTCTCTCTCGCCACAGCACGCCGAAGTCATGTACGACTCCGAATGCATAACGTGAATCAGTGTATATGTTGACTTTTTTATTTGTGGCTTGAATACAGGCTTGTGTCAGAGCGACGAGCTCTGCTGCTTGAGCGGACAAGGTATTTATGCAATTTGTTTCAATGATTTCAGTGTCTGTTGTGACTGCGTAAGCGGCCACTAGTTCTCCTGTACCTTTTCTCATACATGAACCATCTACATACAACGTCAGGTCTGGGTCTGATAATGGGACATCGGTTAAATCTTGTCTGGGTTTCGTCGTGATTGTAATAACTTCAATACAGTCATGGGCTAGTGGGTCTGTTCCATTTACAGGTAAAAGTGTGGCAGGATTCAATGTGTTACAACGTCTGATTTCTATATGTGGCTGAAACAGTGTTAGTTCATACCCTGTAAGTCTTGCTATAGTCAAATGTTGTGTTTGCGTTCGATTCACAAGAACCTCCACTGCATGTGGTACTTGTACTGTCAATGGATGTCCTAACACTATGGCATCGCTTTGTCTGATTGCTAAAGCTGTCGCTGCCACTGATTTCAGGCACGCAGGCAGAGCCTGAGCTACGGGATCTAATGTACTAGAAAAATAAGCACATGGTTTGTGTGCTCCTGCTTGTTCCTGTGTGAGTACTGACAAGGCAGTACCTTCGCGTTCTGTAATAAAGAGTGTAAACTGTTTACTGTAACATGGTGTTGCTAAAACAGGTGCTTGACATAAAGCTTTCTTTAAGCTTTCAAAAGCTTGTGTATGTTCCTGAGTCCAAGGGAGAACAGTCGATGTGGCTGCCTCCTGTGTTGTCAACTGAATGAGTGGTTTTGCTAGAAATGCATACTGAGGGATCCACTGCCTACAATATGAAGTGAGGCCTATGAAAGCCCGTACCTCCTTTTGTGTCTTGGGTATTGGCATGTTAGCTATTAACTGAATGCGGTCGGGTGTAAGCTGCCTTCCCTCCTTGGACAGCGAGTGTCCAAGATAAACAACTCGCTGGACACAGAATTGCAGCTTAGAAGGGGACACCTTGTGCCCCTTTTCGGCTAGAAATTGTAAAACTGTCAGTGATGCTTTCTCACATTCGGGTTCGCTTCTAGCGGTGATCAGCAGATCATCGACATATTGAAGCAAGGCAGTGTTAACTGGCATGTGGATACTGTCGAGTTCTCGTTTCAGTGCTTGGCTATAGATGCTGGGGCTTTCTGTAAATCCTTGAGGTGCGCGTGAGAATTTGAAGCTACGTCCATTTAAACTAAATCCGAACAAATATTGGCTTTCCGGATCTATTGGGACGCTGAAAAAGGCATTTTTGAGATCAATTACAGTAAAGAATGTTGCTTCGGAATCAATAGCTGTCAGTAATGATGAGATATCGGGGACCACAGGGAATTGTGGCACAATACACTTGTTTAATTGGCGCAGATCAATAACCAATCGATATACTGGCGGGGCCTTCGGATCTGTTCGTTTGAGAATCGGAATAATCGGTGAATTACATACATTGGAGTCTGTTTCTACAACCACTCCTTGGGCAATGAGCTCGTCAATGATTTGTAGTAAAGCCACTACAGCATCTGGTGGTAACTTGTATTGTCGCATTCGTGGTAGTACCACTCCTGCCTTTAGTGTAACTCGATATGGTGTAATATTCATGCAACCAACATCAGTAGGGCCTTGTGCCCATAGATGTGTAGGTAAAGTCTGCAATCGGGGATCCATGTCTCTGGACACATAATGACCTTTAAAATCACGTAAAAACAATCTTACTCCTTCCGGAGAACAACATATTATAGCTCCTAGAGCTTTCAATGTCTTTATTCCTAACAGGTTTTCTGGACATGATTTAGTAAGCAATAAATCTGTAGTTCGGGTCAAAGGTCCTATCGTAAGTGGAAGAGGTTGTGACACTTCATTAACAATAGGTTTTCCTGAAAAACCAAGGGAAATATTCTGTGAGCCTGAGAGGGGTGCCCCTGGAACTTCACTACGTTTTATAGTTGTTCGACTTGCCCCTGTATCGAGTAAAAATTTTCTGTCTTGGCCTAATAATTTACTATGTACATAAGGTCCTTCTTGATCTACAGGGATCTCGATAAGGGGTAAGTCAACTTCCCTCTCTAGGCTGGTTCATGCATATCGTTGATAATCAGGATAGTCATACTGTGCGGTCTGGTACAGTTGTCGTGTCGTGGTTTGCGTGGCAGCAACAGGCAGCGCTGGTGCAGCTGGCACAAACTGTATAGTCTGTTGTGGAGCTGGCATGGACTGTGCATGCTGCAAGGCTCCTTGTTCATTCTGATCCTGTCTAAGTGGCCGTGGTCTTTCTTTTGTAATACCCGTGGCGATATTACGCTTCAGGACTGGACAATCGTGTACATGATGACCTAGTTGTTTACAATAGTTGCATGTCCCTTTTACAGGTCCTGCTAAATCGCCAGAATGTGTCGTACCCTTTTTATGTCCTTCAGCTGGAACTGTCTGGGAGACTAGCATTTTCATTTTCGTGTCTTTCATGCGTCTTTGTTCATGATCTTGTTCCTCTCTAATTCTATTGTGATGATACTGTAACATTTGTAACATTTGTGATGGAGTGTTACCTTGCCAGGTACTCTCGAATTTTAATACTCTATTCTTCACTTGGGGCAAGGAATTTTCAACTAATTTTGTCACAAACAGATGTGGGTATGATTCGCTACTTGCTTTTATGCCACTATTTATACCGAAACATTTTTCAAATCGTGCATAGAAATCACTAGTGTCTTCATCTTGCTTTTGTTTACAGGCTGAAATTGCACCCCAGTCTTCCTTTTTCGTAGTTAATAAACGTGGCAGTACCTGGACTAATAAACCTGGCAGTGCTTTAGTTTTGTCCCCAAGCCCCGAACCTGGACCTCAGGCCTTTTCTTCTGCTTCTAATGCTGTCCAATCTATCTTTTGGTCTCCTACCTCCCACTCTTTTTCCTTAAGTTTTTCATAAATGCCAGCAGGCATCAATACCTTTAATATTGTCATAATGTCGGGATAGGTATACTCTCCCATGAGTAACATGTCTTTAATTTCTCGGTGGAAACCCGCTGGGTCTTTGTCATGACTGGGTACCACTTTCTTCATTTCTAACAATTCTATTTTTGATATGGGCGTATATACATATACACGTTTAAACTGATTGTCCTCGCCCCTTATTGGGTGTACTTCTCGTAAGGGATTCTGTCTGTCCATGTAATACATCGGTCTTTCCTTGATGGGCAATGAAACATGTTCTGGACATACAAAAAGAATGTACTGCCTTCTGGATTCTAGTATTTCCTTAATTAACTTAGTACCTGAACCTTTCCATCTATTCGTGAGTAATTCAGTCAATATATCAGGTAAGGGACCAGGATCTGAATGTTGGCTTTTATATAGTATAAGAAGTTGTTGAATCATATAAATCCCAGCTAAACGCTGTTCATCTGGGGTGAGGTTCAAAAATGTGTGTGCTACTGTATCATCATCATATTTTCCGGGACTGTCAATCCAATGAACGGCTGACCTGGCTAATTCTTGTTCATCCATAGAATCGAGAAAATGATAACCCCTTCGTTCTCGCAGTAATTTGTCAGCGGCTTGGAATGAATGCTCGTTAGACCTTATATTTATTATTGGTGTTTGAAAATTCCTGTTATTTTCTAGACATATCGGACGTATCGGATCAGTAAGACATCTAGTACTATTACAAGATCTTCCTCTACCTACATAGGCTATAGTTTCTGACTGTCCTGTGGGCAGTCCTGATGCTTCTTCCTCGCTTTGTTCGAACTGGTCTACCGCTAATCTTTCTTCGTGTAGGCGTTCTATTTCTTTACGGATCTTTCGGCACATGGCTATTATACAGTTTTGCTTATCATGTCTCCCTTCTGATATATTCTGGCTCCATCTGGTAAGAATTTGCATTGCTTCCGGGTCTACCCCCGGTCGGTCTTGATTTCTGATCACACAATTTATGAGGAAACGTAACAGTTCCCCCTGTATTTCCACTTTCTGGTATTCCATAGCTCTGTTAATACATTCAGAATCTCGCCCTGTTTGGACAAAATGGTATATATTATCTAGATGCGCAGTCATTCCTGGTAACTTCCCTAAATACACCGCGGCTCGTCTGATACGTAATGATGCTAGGGTCATTTCGTCCTCTTTTCCGGGCACAGGGTCATATCTACAATCTATAAGAAGTTCCTTAAGCGTACGGGCATTTATGAGTTTGGGGGTACGTGAATGTGCTGACTCTTGAAAAGTAAGTTTATTTATTCTAGGTGGCGTAGAAAAGATATTGGTAGCACCTCCGGTAGCCCCGTCTGGGGTATCGGGTGTGAAAGGATTCGTTGAACGTGATACAGCAACTATAGGTGTGGATACAGCTATAGAAGTAGCTGTAGGAACAGATGCAGAAACAGATGTGCTTGCCGGAACTTGTGTCAGAACTTGTTGCTGTAGGGATACGGGTACTGGATCTTGGCGTTGAACCTCCCTGGCAGGCGGTCTATGTGGGGCGGGATTAGCATACTCGGGAGCTGCGTCATCTAAATATGAGGAAAGAAAAACATCTTCTGCGGTTCTAGGATGCCCCTTAGGATGTACCTTTATTGGAAATAATGGGGTTGGCAAGTCTTTTGGTATCCCTGGAGTAGCCTTAGGTAATCCTTCAGCCAGAAGGGGATACATACCATTCATAAGGGCATTTCTTTGTCTGTCTACTTGTTCTGATTTCACTCGTGCACCTTCTTCAATTAATAGATTTTCTCGGACTTCATTTGAATTCTCTTTACTCTTCTCTTCCTGTCTACGTGCTTTTTCTGTACGTCTATACGATTCTTTACGCCATAATTCAATGGCGTCTTTCTGTGATTGTCTAGCTTTCTTTTTCCATAATTCTTCCTCTACTTTCACGATGCACTCTGCATCCCAGGTCCCAGCCGCGGGCCACCTCTGACTTTCTGGTAATTCCTTAGTGTAGTCTACCCATAAATCAAGAAATAATATAGCGTCTAAGCCATGTTTATGATACATGAAGTGCCCTGGAGTGTCCCTAGGAGGAATAGGAACGGCTTCTTCGAGTACCCCTTTTCTTGTTGTGATCTGTCTTAATTTCGAAAAGAGCGGCATATTGAAAACTGATCTGATACTTGATTTTGAACAAACTTAATACATTAAACACAATAATGAACAGTCATTCACACCACAATATGCAGAACGTTATTAAAACATTTAACATTTAACATTTAACTGAGCAACGATGATGATGATGATCTAAGAAAAACTTAATCACTAAACATAATACTCGACTTGAACTGAATTATTCTGAATTTATATACTTGATATACTAGATATACTGCTGAACAGTACAGATACACTGCTGAAACAGTGCAGACCGGATTTGTGTACCCAAACCCGTCTGGACCGGCACACCTTATGTGCACGCCAGAACGCCTCCCCAGTAATGGTACTCACCGGGTAGCTCGGAACAGAAGGCCTCGGAAACTGAACTGAACTTGAACCGGACTGGACTCGACTCGAACACTTCGGACACTGGACTCGACTTGGGACTTCGGAAAACTGGTGGGCCTCTGTATACCTCGGATCTTGCTCTCTCAGCTAGGCTCTGGTCGGGATACTTCGCACTTCTCACCGCCTCGTCTGGGTGTTGATCGCAGCCTCAGTCGCCCCCGCTTGACCGGAGGGAGATACAGGAAATCCTGCTGGTACGCGTTATTGTCCGTCCAGCTGTGGCAGGAGACCGGGCCTGCAACGCACCGCCGGCGCGTGAGATGAGAAAGTGTCCCTGTTCGGGCGCCATTCATGTGGTAAATAATTTAATTACCGGGACTTAATTTGATACAGAAACATAATAAAATAGCTCAGTAAATAAGAGGCAGAATCCGTGGTATTAGAGGTTCGGAATGGGCTTTATTCCAGTGGTCGATTATAATCGGTTGCTCCAGGTTCCATCACCACGAAGGTTCAGGAAGTGAAGTACATACGTTATTGACAATCAATTACTTTTATACAATAGGCATTACAGTGAGGCCAATGCAAGAGGCGTAACAATTGATAGCAAAGATAACATTTCACATGTGTAGCAGAAATAGGCGTAACTGGGAGTGATTTAAAGAACGTCATCAGATGTGATGTCATAAGAGGGCGGTTACATGAAAGAATTTCGCAATGTCAGCAGAAATACTTGACAGAAATGCACGCGCAGCAGTATGACGTGTGATTGACGCGCAACTAGGGGGTGAAGGGGACTTGACATTTAGCTCTACATGTGGCGACAGAAGTCTGGAGGGTCAAGTCAACCTAATCCCAAATCATATCTAACATCCTATATTTAAAGAACTATGTGATCCAAAAGAGAGGTCTCTTAGAGTAGAATCTTATTCTATACTGACTATACTGACTGTTAGTGCGTGTACAAGCGTCTAAGTGTCTATACTAGATGCGAGGGCGGAATCTTCCATAGTAACAGGGCTATGAATTACTTGCATGAAGACAGAGAAGCCGGGCCTTTGCTCGGTAGCTGGCAGAATGTTTACTTAAGCTACTAGACAGGAAGGCATTGGGCAGGGATCGGAGCAGATAACTTCGAAGGTGAAATACAGTTTTTGGCAGGCAGCAGGCTGATGTCAGGCTTCGTGAGCCGCGCAGAGAATGAGACAAAGTTCATGGTCACAGATGCAGGCTCAGACTGGAGCTTTCAGAGGCAGAAGGCAAGAAGAGTTTGATGACAGAATCAGGGCCTACTTGCCTGGACTGTAAAATGGCATAAGTGAACCATATAAAGCCGGTGGCCTTTCATACTTAGGAATGGAATATCCGGCCTATTCATGGCGGATCTGACAGAGGACATGTTAACGGTGGACGCACATGTATTTGCGTCTTCATAACTGGAACTGGAGGGAACATACATGTACTTGTAACATGCACATAGAACCGTTGGGGTCCAAGATAGGGGACATAACTGACCAGAAAAAACCATATTTCCACAGTTGAACCCCCGTGTATGTACACCCGTGTACGTGTCGTACCCCCGTGTATGTACACCCGTGTATGTGTCAAACCCCCCCGTGTATGTACACCCGTGTACGTGTCGAACCCCCCATGTATGTACACATGTGTACGTTCGAGTCGTACCCCCACCCGTGTATGTACGGTGCGTACCCCCAGCGTAGCACTGGGGGTACGCACCGTACATACACGGGTGGGGGTACGACTCGAACGTACATGGGTGTACATACACGGGGGGGTTCGACACGTACACGGGTGTACATACACGGGGGGGGTACAACACGTACACGGGTGTACATACACGGGGGGTACGACACGTACACGGGTGTACATACACGGGGGTTCGACACGTACACGGGTGTACATACACGGGGGGTAGGACACGTACACGGGTGTACATACACGGGGGGTTCGACACATACACGGGTGTACATACACGGGGGGGTTCGACACGTACACGGGTGTACACACACGGGGGGTACGACTCGAACATACGGGGGCTGGGGGGGTACGACTCGAACGTACGGGGGCTGGGGGGGCGGCGCATACGTACGGGGGCTGGGGGGGCGGCATGTACGTACGGGGGCTGGGGGGCAGCGTGTACGTACGGGGGCTGGGGGGGCGGCGCGTACGTACGTGGGCTGGGGGGGGCGGCGCGTACGTACGGGGGCTGGGGGGGCGGCACGTATGCGGGCACATGTCTCCATGGTTGCTATGGGAGTTCGGTGCGGATGGTGTTTTTTCCATACGGTTGTAACATCGGACGCACGGGATGGATCGTAATTCCTCGGTCGGACTTCACTTTTCACATTTGTACGGTAAATCGTCCGTGGACGTGTCGGACACATTTTCCAACCCGAGGACGTGTGGGAAATACTTCCCAATGCGATTCGTATGGACTTTTTACCATGCGAATCGTAATTGCCAGTTTGTACGGCACTTGTGCGATTCGTACGGTAAAAAGACCGGATACGAGTCGTACGGGGAATTTTTTTACCGGATCGTGATCGGCACCTTTGTGTTTCATGCTCTTGGGAGCCTCCAACAGGATGCTGCACTTGTTGAGAAATGCGTGACATTTGAATTGCGGCAAGCCTCTGTGCCCCACAGACTTTCATCCGTTTGTCTCTTTTTCACGGGGAGCTCAAGTGTGGCCAGCAATGACTATGTTCGTTCACAGGTGCAGCAACTGTGTCATTTTTGTTCTGGGACCAGTTTCATTTGAGGCTCAGTTGCTAGAGCCTGAAATCTGTATTGTTGTGACATTTGTTTAGTTTGATTACAGTCTCTATACCGGCAACTGGATGGGGCCATCAGCAGCGGATAAGTAAAAAATTCACAAAACTCTATTGATCCTGGCGGGACATTTTGGTGAAACAGTTATTGTCTTTTATTGCTACAGTCACATGAGCCATCTAATACATTGCCAGTTTAACTGTTTCTGGTGTACTTTGAAATCTCTGGTGAGTCGCGTGTAGCACGCGCACACTTATCGTCATCTCGTTGACGCGTGGAGTCCTTGCATGAGGTCTTCGTCATTATGGATTTTGGACAGCTACTGTTGGATGCTTTATTGCACAGACGCGCCATGAGCCTCCTGGCTTGCGTCATCCAGCGTGCTTCCATCTTGCGTTTGGTGCTGTCTGCAATCCATTGAAGCATTGGAACCATGAAGTCTTTGGATTGCCTTCTGGCAACCACGATTCCGTTGTGGCACGGAGGGCACTTTGCCAAAGATCAGTGTTCGTCTGTTTGTCCCAGCTCAGAGGTTGGTTCTTTTATCTCATGTGAGGACTTACGCCAACAATACACGCAGGACACAATCTACTGGTGAGTTGGAGTCAGTCATACTCCACTGTCGGATGCTTTTAAGAGTAAACTATTGCGTAATGTGACACAGGAGTTGTATAAAATCTCATAGACTTGGAAAACTGCACATAGAAACAGCTGCCGGTACTAGTGCCAGACGGCCTCTAAAACATTGTTTTCTTGACATTCAGGAATGCGGTGTAACTGGCATTCTTGTTGCCAGAATTAGTATGTGCTCTGCATAATGTAATGTGGCTGATCTCATATGTCCTCATAAGCGGCAATAATATTGTTATTTTCGAAATTGTAAAGACCAGTGGACAAGTGCATGTTGCATGGGTTTTTGCTTTCCATGTGTTTTTCTAGGAGCGCTCATGTTTATCTTTGTGTAGCCCATTTCTATATGTCGGGTGGGTGTTACAAGCCTTACAGGAGGCTGGAATATTTGACGTGTTTTGGCTTGTTTTTCTGCAATTTAGGTATCCCTTACCTTGGGATGGAAATGGGTTTTTGTCCCCTATCCTCCCTTTTTCAATTTATGTATCCCTTACTTTGGGATAGGAATGGGTTTAAGTCTCATATCCACATTTTTGACACAAGTATCCTTACATGAGGTTTGGGTTGAGGGTTTTGTTCCTTTTCACATTTGTTTACAATTCACGCAGGGAAGTGTTTTAGTCCTATTTCTTTGTTTTAAGCCATGTTACCATTACATTAGGGTTGGCTTAAGGGGTCTGTTCCCTTTCACTCTATGAATGGGATTTTAGTCCCATGTCCATACATTTCGTCACTGCACCCTTACATGAGGGTTATCCTCCTGGTGTGGTTCTTTTCCCTCTCGTGATGAGGTTTCTACTGTTCATCCCTGGATTATGAACCATTGACTTCTGTTGTACTTTGTTGTCTATAGTTTATAGGAAAGAGATAATGTAGTATCTTCCTGTTGTATTATTATGTCCTATGTTACCTTGTTCCTAGCTTCTTAGCCAGTTTGAGTGTTCTGTGTGGAATGTTGGCAATGAGTGGAATGTTTGAGTGACTGGGTATGAGTGGTGACAGTTGCTGGAAGGGCTGAGCAGTTGGCAGGCTGTTCCTGGTGGGGCTGCTCTACAGAACGTAACTACCTGCTGTACAGGATCTAAGCTACATGTCATCTACTTGAATAAACCTACTAAATTACATCCTACAAGCGTGGACTACATTTCTAAAAATACGCACAATTTTAAAGAACAGTACATCACAATGCATTGACAGTCCACAGACCAGCTAGCCCTCTAATAACTCATTGACCTTAGAATATGCTCTGCTGGCTTTTGGGTAGGCTTGCACAATACGAATAAAACATACCTACATGCATAGGTACAGCTATATAATATTTCTATTATTGTGTAATACATTGCAACGGGGTTTCACTCAGCGCTGCCTCATTCTTAGTAAATCTTGGCACCAGAATGATGCCTGACATACCATAGAAAAGTTGGAAACATTTGATATGGTTGAACGTCTCACACACTGCTCAATGTTAGAATTCCACTAAAAAGTTGTTCTTGCTTTTTGAGGTTTTATGCAACATGGTTATGAATTCTGAAACACAACTCTTATTCAATTTAATATTTTAGCAGCTCGCGTGCAGCACATATAAGTGATGACAACTAAACAGAGTGTAGATGCAGGGAGTGTATCACAGCTAAACAAGCAAGGAACACTATGATATCTAATGTTGCTTAGTAATAGGACCCACTATAAATGAAACAGATAATTCTGGTGTCAAAATTGGGTAGTAGACTAAACCCTTGAGACACTTCACATTTAACAAAGTTCTTAATGAAATATTCAGGTACAGGAGTATATTTTTACATGTTGGTGAAGGCGTAAAAAGCTTGAGAGGTAAAGATTAAAAGGAGTTTTTCTTCTTTTATTTTTACAAAGAAGTAGTCATTATTATGTTTAGCCTACAGTCAGCTTTAGCCGCCTCACCAGACTCATGAAGTCAAATAAATTCATAAACAATAAATGCATACATATGTACATACACAGAAGGACTTTGGGTAACCCCTTTGTATTCATTGGTCAGTTCTGTGGTCATGCACATTTTGCTTCTGCCCACCAAAGCATACAGAATGGGGCAGCCTACTTCAGCCATTAACTCTCTTGCACTGCGAGGGTTGGCAATTTTCTTGGTCACATGTGCACATCTGCCTAAAAAAAAGTACCCTTCAGTGCGTGGGCTGGTGGACAATATTTTGCCAATACATTTTTTCATTTCTATGCTTTCTCCTTTTTAATTTTTTATTAGTCATTTTTAATTCATCCTTCTGTGTTCAAAATGTGTCTGCATGTTACAGTAATTAGAAGCAAATAGTACTTTTCTTTGTGCCAATAAGTCTAGGAAGCACAGTAATGAATATTAAAATAATGTATAATGGCTCTTTCTGTCATTTGGATTTTTCAATGTATAATTGCAAGTGTATAGCCACCAGTTTTAGGCATGCTTTCATTGTCTTGTTTTATTTTTGTGGCTTATTCATGAAATGAAAAAGGATTGTGACTATCACACAAACATGCAAGACCTTTTCACGTTTCCATTGCTTGTTTTAATGTAAAAGTTTGTTTGTCGAAGCATTCTGTAAATATTACCCTTGGTTACATAAGTGTTTACCTTTGTATACATTTGTTGCAGCTTTTATTGCATCAACCATGTTGCCCTAGACTACTTCTTGGGATGTGCTATGGATACTCAACAACTGTAACCTGCAGAAGCCCATCTTCCTGGAGCAGTGCCAGCTTGTGGGTGGTGCGACTAGTGCCACCACGCAGCGCATCAGGCTCAGGGGGCACTGTATTTTGACATATCTGATCTGGTTAAAAACACCTGCTGTAAAGTTCCTTGTGTGCACAGCGGTTCACTGACACAACATCGATGTAAAAAATATCGATGTTTTAAAAATTTTGAATAGAAAATATAGACAACAAAAATATCGACTCCTATACTTAAAGAGGTAAGTACAAAATATTGACTCAAATATTATATGTGACATAATAATTTACATATGACATAATAATTTATACATAGATATTTACTGTAAAACTATTAATAAACTATATTTTTTAATTTATCTTAAAAGTTTAAAATATTATAAAAAAGTATATAATATCACTAGTTTAAAATATAAAAAAACTAAAATCTATAATAAATTAAAACATTAAACTATTAAAATACAATCAGTGAAACAGTAGGGAAAGTGTTGCATAGCAAAGGGGTAAAAATAACTATTCCCACTCCAGTGAGTGCAAAAGTGGAGTAAGTGTTGGATAGCGGAGGAATTTCTTTTTTTTATTCCACCTCTAGTGAGTGCAACTGTAGGGAAAGTGTTGGATAGCGGAGGGTTAAAAATTACAATTCCAACTCTAGTGAGTGCAACAGTAGGGAAAGTGCTGGATAGCGGAGGGGTAAAATTTATTATTCCCACTTCAGTGAGAACAACAGTAGGGAAAGTGTTGGATAGCGTAGGGCAAAAAATTACTATTCCCACTCCAAAGAGTGCAACAGTGGGGAAAGTGTTGGATAGTGGAGGGGTAAAAATTACCATTCCTAATCAACTGATTGCAACAGTAGGATATGTGTTGGATAGCAGAGGGGTAAAAAAAATGTATTCCCACTCCGGTGAGTGCAACAGTAGGGAAAGTGTTGGATAGCGGAGGGGTAAAAATTACTATTCCCACTCCAGTGAGTGCAAAAGTATGGTAAGTGTTGGATAGTGGAGGAATTTATTTTTTAATTCCACTTCTACTGAGTGCAACAGTAGAGAAAGTGTTGGATAGCGGAGGGGTAAAAATTACTATTCCAACTCCAGTGAGTGCAACAGTAGGGAAAGTGCTGGATAGTGGAGGGGCAAAATTTACTATTCCCATTACAAAGAGTGGGGAAAGTGTTGGATAGAGAAGGGGCAAACATTACTATTCCCACTCCAAAGAGTGCAACAGTGGGGAAAGTGTTGCATAGCGGAGGGGTATAAATTACTATTCCCAATTGATTAAATGCAATAGTAGGATCAGTGTTGGATAGCAGAGGGGAACAAATTACTATTCCCACTCCAGAGAGTGCAACAGTAGGGAAAGTGTTGGATAGCGGAGAGGTAAAATTACAATTCCACCTCCAGTGAGTGCAACAGTGGTGAAGGTGCTGGATAGCGGAGGGGTAAAAATTACTACTCCCACTCCAGTGAGGGCAACAGTAGGGAAAGTATTGGATAGCGGACAGGTAAAATTTACTATTCCCACTCCAGTGAATGCAACAGTAGGGAAAGTGCTGGATAGCGGAGGGGCAAACATTACTAGTCCCACTCCAAAGAATGCAACAGTAGAGAAAGTGTTGGATAGCGGAGGGGTAAACATTACTATTCCCACTCTATTAATGCAACAGTAGAATAACATAAGTGTTGGATAACAGAGGGGTACAATTATTTATTCCCACTCCAGTGAATGCCACAGTAGGGAAAGTGTTGGCTAGCAGAGGGGTAAAAATTGCTATTCCCTCTCCAGAGAGGGCAACAGTAGGGAAAGTGTTGGATAGCGGAGAGGTAAAAATTACTATTTCAACTAGAGTGAGTGCAACAGTAGGGAAAGTGCTGGTTAGCGGAGGGGTGAAAATTACTATTTCCACTTTAGCGAATGCAACAGTAGGGAAAGTGCTGGGTAGCAGGAGAACAAAAATTACTAATCACACTCAAACAATTGAAAAAATATGAAAAATATTAAACATTTAAAACAAATCATAAAAATAAATGAACAATATTTAAAAAATAGAAAATAAAATATATTAAACAGACACAAAGAACACATATTATAATAATAATTACATATAACAAAAACCTACAAATATTTTATAAAATAAAATGATACATTTATAAAAAATAATGCTTTTGAAACAGAAATTATTTACAAAATAATTCTTTAAAACATAAATGTATTTATTTTATTTCCTACCCTATAACACTACAACAATAGCAAAACACTTTAACATTTTTAAATAAATGTATTTCCAAAATTAACACAATTATTAATCAATTAAAAAATATTAATAATAAAATCCTAATAAACATTAATTGACTACACATGCTTTAAAACTATAATATCCACAACACACACCTAAACTAAACTATAAAATAACAAAACACAAATAAAACTTATATTTAAGTCAAAAACAATTACTATTAACAACCAATATTTAAATAACTAAAATGGATTTAATACCCATCCAATTACGCAATATAAATATCAAATAATTAACATTAATTAACAACTATATATTAATTCATTAAACACAAATTACTTCCCACCCTTTACTCCTATCAACACCACAACAAACACCTAAAACTAATTACACAATTACCATAATTAATTATCAATTAATTAATTGAAATTAATTAACAACCAGTTATTAATTCATCAATTAAAAATAAATTACTTCCCACCCTTTACACCTATAAACACCACAACACACACCTAAAACTACTTACACAATTACCATAATGAATTCCAAATTAATTAATTAAAATTCATTAACAACCAATTATTCATTAATTAATAATAAATTACTTTACACATTTAACACTATAACATCTCAATCAAACAAGTAGTATTAAATAAAAAATAATCAATACATTTATTATTATTCGCCTATTAACCCACAACCTGCTACGGAACTAAAAACGTAAAATTCAAATATTTTTTTAATAATAACTACTAAAAATAATCAACAAATGCAAATGCAATATAATTAAATTACTTGCTAACCTATTCCCCTATAAAGCCACAGCCCACTCTGGACCTAAAAAAGCTAAATTCTAATAAAAAAAAATAATAACTACCAAAAAATTGAACACATATAGATTAAAAATCCAAACAAATCTTATACAAAAAACATACGTCACAGACATGTAAAATATATACTAAAATACATAACATTAATAAAAAAACTATATTTTTAACAAATATATTTTTGTAAATGATATGACACACTTTGATATTTTTAAAATCGATATTACTTACCTTAAGTCAATATTCTTGACTACGATATTCTTGCTGTCGATATTTCTGAACCACGATATTAATGACTCGATATTTGTGCAACTCAATATTTTTAACTCAATATTTTGGTGCCGATTCTGATCCGTCAAAAAAATTTACCGTCCGAATCGTATCCGTATTTTTTTACGTACGAATCGTACAAGTTCCGTACAAACTGCGAAGTACGATTCGTACGTGAAAAATACATACGAATTGCGTCGGGAAAATGGTCCGAGAGAGAGCCGTAAATTTTTACGTCCGAATAGCATCGGGAAAAGTGTCCGATAGGGAGCCGGACATTTTTACGTGCAAATCGTAAAACAGAAGTCTGAGCGCGCAAGTACGATCCGTACCGCCCGTCCGAATACACACCGCATGTAAAAGGCCCCGTACGGAGCGAACGCTGTAGCCTACATGTACACGGGTAAACTTGTGCCCGGATACGAGTCGTACAGCCACCCTCACCCCGCACATGTCAGCACCGTACCCTCGTATGTCAGCACTGTACACCCCCTCCGCACCGTAGCACAGCCCCACACCTGTACGCGCCGCACCCCAGGCCCGTCTCCCAGCCCCGCACCTGTACGCGCCACACCCCAGGCCCATAGCCCAGCCCCGTACCTGTACGCACCGTCCCCCCACCTCCCCGTAGGTATGTGCTGTACCCCCACCCTCACCCCCGTAGGTACACGCTGTCCACCCACCCCCTGTAGGTACGCGCTGTACCCCCACCCCATAGGTACGTGCCGTACCCCCACCCCCGTAGGTACGTGCCGTCCCCCCACCCCCATAGGTATGCGCCGTACCCCCACCCCCGTAGGTATGCGCCATACCCCCACCCCCATAGGTACGCGCATACCTACGGTGGTGGGGCTATGGCGCGTACCTACGGGAGTGGGGGTAAGGCGCGTACCTACGGGGGTGGGGGGACGGCGCGTACCTACGGGGGTGGGGGTACGGCGCGTACCTACGGGGGTGGGGGTGGAGGTACGGCGTGTACCTACGGGGAGGGGGGTCGGGGGACAGCACAGACCCACGGGGGTGGGGGTGGGGGTACGGCACGTACCTACGGGGGTGGAGGTGGGGGTATGGTGCGTACCTACGGGGGGGTGGGGGTACGGCACGTACCGGGCCCCCTTTTCCTCGTGCATCGCGGCGTACTTAGCTTTTCCGGCACTTTTTGGCTCCGGTAAAAATATAGCCGTGCGGAGTGCTGTGGGTACGAATCGTACTTGCTGGTCCGTAAAAGGCTGCCTGACTCCGTGCGGACGTCGCGTACGCGCTGTCCAGGATCGGAATTGTATGTATTTTTTAGCCGCACTGTGTTTTTTACGATTCGTATGGAAATGGTATTTCTGTACGAATCGTACCTTCTGGTTTGTACGGTGGATTTCCCGGGTACGAGTCGTACGGAGAAAACGCTCCGTACGACCATTTGTACCCGGGTTTTACAGGATCGGAATCGGCACCTTTGTCTCTGCACCGTGCACAGCAATTTCCTAGCAATAATAAACATGTCAAGATAACTCTGGTGATTAACCCATTGACCGCGGCGTAAAATCCGCCGTGATGCGGGTGATTAATTGCGCGGGCGGGGCCGCGTCGGCCAACGGACGTTCGCAGCACTACAGAGGTAGTGCTCACGACGGCCATTGGCCAACGGGCGCATTGAAAGTGTTAATGTGTCTGCTGCAGAGATCTGAGATTTTTCTAGTCAACAGCAGAGGGTTAATGTGCCTGCCACATGTGTGACATGCAGACCATAGAACTGTATTTTATTTAGCTAGCTCAGTTGGTTGGTGGTTTTGTTGCAGTGATCCTTTTGTTGGTAATGCCAACCACTGTGTCACATTTTTAATTTGGAGTTTGTGCTTCTCCATACCAGGCTCTCTTATGACATGTGACTCCTGCTCCTTGTCTTATGTTAACATTTCATGTATATTGTGCATTTATTAACACACTTGTATATTTCATTGCCTAGCTAATAATGTGTATGATGTAAGTTGCTCGCAAACCCTACATTGGCGTTAGTAGCGCTTAAAGAAATTACATACATGTGAAAGAGGGGCTGTGGAGAGAGGAGGTAACACTGATGAAGGGTGGTAGTGAGGCCGTCATTGGAAAAGGAGTGATGGGAGGGGGCCAATAAAGACTGTTGCACTGGCCACCACCATTGCTAATGCTGGCCCTGTCCCTAAGTTTTGACCACTATAACAATGACTTGGAGAATCTGAATGACTAGATAAGGGGAAGGGAATTAGGGAGTGTGCAGTAGGAGACCCGGCACGGAAAAAGCTACACATTATTAAAGTTCACCTAAATAAAACTAGTTAGGGACTGTGAGAAGTTGAGTTGTTGGTTGAATGGAGGGTGACCTCTGTTCAAGCAAGGGCCACAATCTCTGTCATGGAGAACCACAAAATTCACTAAATTAACCTGTGCTTAACCCCTTGGTAGATTGGCACAAAAGCAGTCAGGCTTACCTTAGAGGCAATGTGTAAAGTATTTATGCAGCACACAAACAGAATTACAGTGAAAATACAACTAACCCCGGGCGGAGAACTCCGCTCTGCACACGGAGTGTGCTGAGATTTGCCTTCTCCACGTTCTGTGGAGAACGCGTAGAAGGCAAACCTCTGCACACTCTGCAGCAGAGCGGAGTTGGCCATCCCCGCCTCCACTCCCTATTAAGAAGTAAGCTAACAGTAAGTCCCCAGGCTGCCCTCCTCCTCTTCCTCGCCGCACTGGTAATGCTTCAGAAAACTGCTCATGCGCATTTCTCGCAAGTTTGTTTGCAACTCTGTGGACCTCCGCGTAGCCCCACTACGCACACTACACCCAGGGTTAAATACAACACGAGGGAAATCCCACACCAATTTAGAAAAGTAGAGTACATCATTTGAATGCATTATTTGACACCAAAATGACAAAAGTCTAATCAGTTTTGTAAATAAAGGGACCCCCTCAAAAGTGCGTAAGGTCTAGGAGTAAGAGGGGAAAGTGAACAATATAACACAGCAATAACTCCTCTCTGACCTATATTACTTTTTCCTCAGATTGAATCTGTGCATGGGTTGTACAATACTAATGTAGCATAGTCATTTTACATTTGAATCGATTAATACATAAACTTTTTGTTTTTTATAAAACTGTTCATTTTACTTTGAATATTCATTCCCAAGATTTAAAGTTTTCTTACAATTGTACACCAGATGAATTCATTTACTGATGTCAAACATTTCATTTCCTAAATTGATAAACGTATAATTTTTTAGATAGAAGAAAGACATTTTTATAACTATAATCTAAAATACAAAACAATCCTACTCAGCCAAGACTCCAACAGAACTCATAAACACACTCGTAACTCAATTATACTATCATTCATACATAACACTTATACAATGTGGGTGTCAGGAGTATCAGGATGGTAAAGACATCTTCAGTAGTTGATATAGATGACACAATTCTTAATGGGTTTGGGCGCACGTGGTCTACGCGCGTTTCGGTGGGATAGTATGGATTAAAACCACCTTCATCAGGACCTCGCCCACTTAGGATGTGGTGACAACAGACTTGTGCTGGGTAGGGATACCTAAAAATGCAACAAAAGGGAATACATTTATTTTTTAATTTATTTATTTTTTTATATATAAAAAAATCTTTAATCTACCCATGCCAGAACAAAAAACTTTTAATTTTAGGTGGTGTATCAATGCGTAGTGGGTGAAAACTTTAAATCTTGGGAATGAATATTCAAAATAAAATGAACAGTTTTATAAAAAACAAAAAGTTTATGTATTAATCGATTCAAATGTAAAATGACTATGCTACATTAGTATTGTACAACCCATGCACAGATTCAATCTGAGGAAAAAGTAATATAGGTCAGAGAGGAGTTATTGCTGTGTTAAAAAGTCCAATTAGTAAAAACAGAGTTAAGATTTTTTTAAAGCTTGAGGTAATAAATAGCGATTAAAAGATCAAAGCACCAACTGAGGACATATAGTCGCACAAGACCGTGTCAAAGTACAAATATTTTGCCAACTGCGATGAAGCGTGAGTCGAATACAAGAAGTGAATTGGGCCCAATCGGCACTTGCCAACAGATTTAGAAGCAATTTTGAAGAAAATGTTCTGAGAAGGTAAAGTTCAGAGGGGTGGTGTCCGAGGAGGAGGCGTCATGGTCGGGGAGCCGCTGGATGAAGTTGCAGTGAAGATTTCTATTTTCAGGCTTGGGACAGATTCATCCTAGTGGTGCATTGCCCTTGCATCATGCAAGGTAACGCAAATACAACGCAACACTAAAGTCAGACTTACCAAGCCACGCAAGGCTACCTTGTGTGGCCCTGTGATGCTTGGTAAATCTGGAGTAATACAAGCCAGCACAAGTCACTGCCTTGCGTTACTGTCCCCCAGGGAGGTGCTCCATGGGTGGAGCATATGCGTCCCCATGCATCCATGGATTTTGGTGCATTCCTAGATTTCACAAACCACAGAAGTAGGGAGCGGAAAAAGAGGTCCAGTACCAATGCCTCATGTATATACAACATTCAGGGTAGCTGTTCCTAAAGGCAATCCTGGCCCACTAGGCTACCGACAGAGTAATGGCTGGATGAGCAATAAAAAGTGTTACAGACAGAGTTTTTCGTTGGTTTCAGGATGGATGTGTATTAAAGGGGAATTTCCTTATTTGAAAAAGTTGCCCTCTCACACCTGTGAAGGTTTCATGATTCATCATTGGGATTTTTGCTCGTCTTGGGGTCGGCGCTGCAATACCCCATGGACCACGCAAGAGAGCTCTTTGAGATCTTTTTGAAAAAAACTGCATTTTTGGTGAATGTGGGTATGTGGTGCTAGTGGATCAGTGAGTTAAAAATACCTCTGTAATGCCCACACAAAACTTTTATTCCTGGGTCCATTGGGTAGAGTAAAAGCAAAAACCAAACTGTGATTTTCCACCAATGAGGAAAATAGGGCCTGATTATGATGGTGGTGAACCCGTTACCAGCAGGCTGCCCGTCATCGTAAGGCAAATTCCCGCCCACCAGATTGTGATTGTGGGGGGTGCCTGGCATACGGAAAGCCCGTCCGTCATGGGTCCAACAGCAGCAATCGTTACGATTGCCTGACGGACTGCCCGCATCCACAGAATGGTGGCGGTGCCTAGCAGGCACCGTCCACCATATTAGGATGCTGGATCCCCGCCAGCCTTTCCATGGAGCTTCAACAGCCATGGAAAGGCTGGCGGGGATGTACTTTGGGGGCCCATTGCAGGTCCCCCTTGTGCAGGGGCTGTTCTGCCCTACATTTCCCTGCACCCTGTGGCAAGCACCACATGGTGCTTGCCACGTAGTGCAGGGAAATGTAAACAGTGGATTTTTACCATTACAGCGGGTGCTGCAGCCAGCAGCACCCACAGCAATGTTAAACGTGCCTTTTGCGGTTGCCGTGGTGGCAGTCGCATCGTAATCACCCCCTTCGTTTGGTTTAGGTAGTGTGTGCAGTGAAAGGGGTCGACATGTTTCACGCCCCATTGGCCCATAAGGGATCCTCTGCATTTCATCAGGACCAGGTATAATGTGAAGAAAAAAGGGCTACTTTTCCAAATAAGGAAATTCCCCTTTAATACACATCCACCCTGATATCAACAAAAAACTCTGTGGCATATTTACAAGCCCCTAGTGCCACCGGTGCATCACTTTTAGTATGGGGAAAAGTGACATACCAGCGGCGCAAGGGGCTTGTAAATATGCCTCTCGGTCCTTAACACTTTTTTTCACTACTCCAACCTTTACTCTGTCTGTAGCCCAATGGGCCAGAATCTCTTTTAGGAACAGCTACCCTCAAGTGTTGTGCATTCCCAGATTTACCATGGGTGGTGGCCTGATAATGTGTCAAAATGCTACAACTTTCCAGTGGAGGCATAACGAGGAGAAACATCTTTATTGCTCCTCGTTTTTTCCTCTTTTTATGTGTGCTGCATTCTGCAGCACATATGGAAAGAGGAAAAAGCCACAAAGGATTTTGTGTGGGAAAGTGTTCCTTCCTGCACAGAAAGGAACCCTGCTTGCAGCACAGTCACCCTTGCACCATGATGCTAGGGTGCTTGTATTGGTGCCAGGCACCCAAAGGTGCATGAGCCCAATGAGAGGACAGGAATGTCCCATATATTGTTAAATATTGTGCATTCCTGCCCTTTTCCTTTCATGTAGTGTAGTGTAGCAAGGTGTCTTGCTGTGTTGTGTTGCCTGAAATATTGTTAAATCTCCCCCCTTAGTCTCCTTTTTGGAAGTCAAAAATCTCCAGCAGGACTAGATAGGAGGCAACAGGAGCTCCACATAGCTGGCTTCCCCTTAGGTAAAGGATCGCTGAACAGTATTTGCTGTTGTGGAGAAGAATGCAGTGGGAGCTACTGTGAAGTCAGCCCAATCGCCAATGCACCTTGGGAGGATAGACGAGAAGGTTGCTCCTAGTCCCTGTTCTCAGTGCACTTTTTAGCCCAAAATATCCCAAGTTTTGATTTTAGCTATCTGAGCACTTTTAACACCAAAAACAAGGGTCCAGCGACAGAGGAGCACCACTTGGGGATTCAGGACTCTCCCTGAGGCTCTGTTCAGGAGGCCAGCCCTTGGATGTACTCTGGTAGTCCTGGGTCCAAGTGGTGAAACAGGGCTCGGGCAGCAGGGCAGGGATCTAAGGGTTCAAGGCAAAATCCAGGCAGCAAAGCTGTGTTTTCAGGTGTAGCAAAGTATTCTTGTGGAGTACACAGTGCTTCCGCAGGTCCAAAAAGCATAAGAAGTTTCTAGAGAATTTGCTTGAAGTAAGTTTCCTGCCTCTCATGCCCTGGCTCCAAGCTGGTTGCATGAACAATGCAGGGTTGGCATGTCCTTTTTGCAAAGGCAAAGCACAGCCTATTCATTTGCAAGTAGGGGTGTGCCCAGCTCCGCCCTGTACTGCCAGCTGATGGCCCATCCAGAAACACCTAATCCTTCTATTGTGTGGCTGTCTGGGAGAAATAAACAAAGTACAACTGCTAACTATACTCCGTCATGTGACCTAGGACTGGCTGCAGGCACCAAATAGTTTGGGAAGGAAAGTGCCAACAAAGTGACTTTTTCAAAATTATAACTTGAAATCCGACTTTGCCATTAAAGAGGATTTTTAATTAGAGTTTCTCAGACACCAAACATGAAAAGTTCACCTGTTCCCAATCAAACGTTGGCACTTATTGAATGTAATAAGGCAAAGCAAAGTTATCCTCTGGGAGAGGTAGGCCCATAGTAGTGAAAAATGAGTTTAGACGTTTTTCGCCAGCATACCAAATTAGCACTCTAGTATTTGTCTGAAAACTGAATACACTTATATACTGTCCTTGCTTTTGTTTTGTTACAGGCACTGACCTTGTACAGCTGGCTACTACTGATGAAAAACAATGCATGTCATATAGGTAGGTATTAACCAATGGCTGATACCAGCATTCCCTCCCCAGTGCGTCTGTTGGCCATTTTGAAAACTAGACAACCAGGAGAGTCCAGGGTGATGGGTCTTGCCTGGGGACTCCCATTGTCTTTGGTTTGATCCATTTCTGTCATTGGCGCTAGGCCTAGCCACACAAGAGGGGCAGCAGTTTTATTGGAACAAGTGGGGTGATGCTGGGTGGAAGGAATTTTGTAGATTGCTGCAGATTTCGGAAGTTCCCATCACTGAAAAGGAAGGAAACTGTGTCATTTCTGGCAAGGATTGAGGTTTCCAGAGCATTGTGGGTTTTCAAAAATGTCTGTGGTTCATAGGTTTACATGGCTGGTTCCACTGCTTGGTCCAAAATTCAGCAGCTATCCCTATTCCTTATCTCTCAATGTGTAGTGCTTTAGGGCTTTTTGTGTTGTGGTCTCTTGGCCCACCCACACCAGTGGGGTACCGTTTTTATCGGGAGACATGTGGTGAGAAATGTGTGGCTCTCCAAAGATTCCAGAACTTTCTGTCACAGATGTGAGGAAATGTGTGTTTCTAAATTAATTTTGATGTTTGCAACGACTTCTGGGTAAAATTACCTGGTGGGAGCCATGCAAGCCACACACCCCTGGACTCCCCTGCTTGCTTAGTTTTTAAAATTTGTACACGTTTGCTAGGTTTCCTTGAGTGCCGATTAAGTTAGGGTCCAAAATCTACATCTACCCACATTTGAAAAAAAGGATCAGCTTTGAGTGGAAAATTTGATGCTTCCATGTTGTGTTTTGGGTTGTTTCCTGTCACGGGCATTAGAACTACCCACACAAGTGAAGAACCATTTTTATCTGGAGACTTGGGGGAATGCCAGGTGGATGAAAATTGTGGCTCCATGCAGATTCCAGAACTTTCCATCACAGAAATTTGAAGAAAATGTGTTTTTGTATTCAAAGTTTGAGGTTTGCAAGGGATTCTGGATAAGAAAAACCTGGTGAGAGCCACACGAGTGCCCCTGTCCTGGATACACCTAAGTGTCTAGTTTTTAAACATGTAAAAGTTTTCCAGGTTTCCCTAGGTGCCGGCTCAGCTAACGTTCAAAACCTAAAACTAGCCACATTGGAAAAAAGGAGTCCGTTTTCAGTGGAAAATGTTATGCATTCATGTTTTGGTTTGGCCTGTTTTCTGTCGCAGACACTAAGCCTACACACACAAATAAAGTACCACTTTTAGCAGAAGACATGTAGAAACATAGAATAGTAGAACATTTGTTATTACCCATTAGATTTTGATGCATTTGTCCATTTTAAATGTCAGCCAGTGTAGAAGAAAGAAGACACTTAAAAATACCCTCTAATTGATATGCGAGTACCGGTAACCACAAATTCAGAGATGTGCAATTAACCACTGCTCCTGAATTCCATATCTCATGCCCATTTCAGCAATATATAGGTTTTCTTGATACCCATTTCTCACTCTACATATTTCACCATATGAATTGGTCTATACTTTGTACACAATAAAAAACTATTGCACAGTGCAGGTCAGTTGTTGGCTCTGGGTACCTTGGATTATTGGAGAACCTACAAACCCAAATATATCCCTGGAACCAGGAGGTTCTAGCAGACATAATGGTATATCGATTTTGTAAATCAGCCATTGTGACAAAACGTTACAGATGAAAACATTGTCACAAATGGCTGTTCTTTTCTACTCATTTTCAATATTTCTTTATTTTAACGGTTATTTTCCTTGGAAAAACCTTGACGGGTGTACACATATGACCCCTCACTGAATTCAGGACTTGTCTACTTTTTGGAAATATATTGCTTTCCTGGGTCACCCATGGGTTTCCCACTGGTTTCCACCACAAACTGGAAGTAGGTTGATGATACAAAAAATTGGTTTCCTCTTTGAAAATGCCAAAACTGTGGTACAAAATTTGTTTTTTTGATTAATCTCTGCATGGTCCTGAAATCTGGGAAGATGGTGATTTTAGCACAGCAAGCTGTTTGTTGATGCCATTTTTAGAGGATTTTTTAAATTTTTTTATCAGGAGCACTTTTTTCTATTTTTCTCAATAAACTTAAATTGGTGCTATATATGGCCTATTTTCTCAGTCCCCTCCAGGGAAATCCACAAACCCTGGGTACCTCTAGAATCCCCAAGATGTTGGATGAAAAGGATGCAAATTTGGCGTGGATACCTTATGTAGAAAAAAGATATGGAGTCCTAATCTTGAACTACCACAAATAGCCAAAAAAGGGCTCAGCACTGGGAAGAAAAAAGCCCAGAAGTTAAGGGGTTAAGAGTCTTGCTACTATACTTGGTTATGCTGAGCTTACCTTGAAAGAGTTGTTTTCCAAATTCCATAAGTTTCTTGCCCATGCTTGTCTTACTGCCAGTAAATAAAGCTTCTATGTTTTTCCCGGAAAGAAAAGTTGTTTCCTGCTTTCCAGAGAAATAGAATTACTTCCACTAAAATGTCAACTTGTAACTATGTCTGAATAATATTTTTACAACAACTTTCTTTCTCTAGGAATTCAAACTTCCACATACTAATATATAGCTTAGTAACGGTTAAATATAAACCTGCAAACACTAGCTATAAATATTGAGTTTCACTTGTTAAATACTTCCAATAGTGTTTCTGAAGTTAGTACTGGAAATCTCGACTCTACTTCTGCAAAAGTATTCTTTTCTACTCCCAGGATGCCAAGAAAACAGACTCCAAATTATGCTTGCTTCTCTGCAGTCACCAACTCTGACCAGAGCCCTATATATCTTCTAAACTGCTGACTGCTAAAGTCTATGAACAAGAGGCAGGGTTGTTCAGGGCATTGTTACCGTTATACATGAGTGGTCACAATTGTCACCAAGGTGTTACAGAACTAATCTGGTACTTGGGTACAAGGTTTCATGGAACTCCTGCGGTACTTGGATCTGCAATTCTGCTAAATCGCGGTTCAAAACAACAGTTCCTTACTTTTTAGCACAATGCCACAACCATTTTGAAATGTCGCAAATGGCTTTGCCACAGACCTTTTATAGCAATATCCTCTGTCCTGCACAACAGGTGTCTTTGCAATATCTTACCAGTTTCCTCGTTTTTCAGTGAGAGATAGACAAAAGAATGGAGAAAAGCAGGGGCAGTCCTCAATTCAGCATTCTGTTCTGGTGTTGTGTTTAGGTTTTTAAGGCTTAGGAACAAAGGGTCAGATGCACTACTATTGAATATACTGAATTGTAATTTGTGATTCTTAAGAAGTTCCATTTTGTGATCAGGTAATTGAAATGTACTATTGAGTATATGCTCCAAATAGCGATTTCTTAGGATGGGCTTGCCTAAAATACTGAGCTACAAACAGTGAATACGTCACATTTGCAAAATGCGAATAGTGCCCAGACACACACTGATGACATCAGAATCAAGAAATATATTGTTGCAATCACATTGAAAGGAACAGGAGTTACCAAGACGCAAGTGTTGGGACTACCAGCTACTGGATTTATTTGCAATTGGAAATCAGGAAGGGTAACAGGAGGACTCTGATAGAAAATGGAAGCAGAAATGTTCAGATGAGAATATATATTCAATCCATGTTGTTGAGGAATGTGTTGCAAAAAAGGAGCAACTAGAGGTGTGGCTTGGTGAGCCATCACGGCGGACGCTTTCTAGGAGTGCTCTAGCCCACCAAGCCCTAAATCTGTCAGCATCCTTCTAATTTCTCCTCCAGGCGGGTTGGGCGATATCCGGACCGAGGAAGATGCATCCAGTGAACGAGCCGGTGTCGGCAGGGCGGTGTGGTCTGGCGAGTGGATGCCTAACCCCAGATGGGGGCCTCTTCGGTCCGGACTCCACAGCCCGTGGGGCACCGCCACCCACCGGCCCACGTCTCTATCCGGGGCTGGCCAGGATTCACACTATGCAGTGGGGGCTCCGACTCCGTTGCTGACCAGGGGACCCCACAAGGGCAGCAGGAATCTGAGCAGGGGTGCGGAAGGGGTGGCGCCACCAGATCAGGCCCGGCGCAGCGGAGCCACCATGAGACGGCCAACCCCATGGAGGCTCAAGTAGGCCCTGAAAGACTCTGGCCAGCAGCGTGGTGTTCTGTCCACCAGCTGCAAACCCAGGGTGTGGGGACCTCCCCGGGGGTCTGGTGGGTGTCTCCATACCCCAGGAGCATGTCCTGGGGAGTTACACACAGATGAGCCAGGCGAGGTAGGCCCACAGTGTGGGACTAGAATATTGTGATGTTCAGGGAGGATTAGACCCCTAACCCTCCCCCCCATTTTGTGGCAACAGACGAGCCTGAAGACCCGGCCCTGGCCCTTGATAAATACCAGCTAAAGTGCGGCTCAGGTGGCGGGGTGGAGTGGCCGTGATGCAGGCAGAGACCTGTGAGCTGGGGGTCCAGCGGATGAGATTGACTTAGGTGGTCTGTTCTGCGGTGGGTCCTTGAGCGCCGGAAGCGGGCGAGCTAGGAGAAGTGTCTCACAAGAGACCTCAGGTAAAACGGGGTAGCCCTATAGTCACACAAACTCCAAGGGTCCTGGCGAAAAGCTCAGGGACCCACACCAATTAGGTTATCCAGCGGGGCAGGACCCTTGGAGTTTGTGTGACTACAGGGCTACCCCGTTTTACGTTAGGTCTCTTGTGAGACACTTCTCCTTTCATACTGGGATGGAGTAACAGACATGCTAAAATATCCGTGTCCAGAGAAGGAGCAGCTATCTGCCCTTTTTTAGAATAACAGTATAGGGAAATCCTCGGTATTGTGTTTTGTTCCAGGGAGGACTTTACATTGCCCTGAAGAAAGTCCAGTAGCCTTCTGGGGTGTAAACGGACTGAAACATGTTGGCACTAGGGTCTTAGGACCATAATACCCTGATTGGCCCTTTCATTTTCATTTTTAATATCCCGGACAGATCCAAGAATAAAGGGAAACTGGGATCTGCCCGTGAATTTTTAATATTTAACTCCCCCTGGCCAGTCTTTTCATTAAGAGCTCCCTGGAATATGGTCGAGCCCACCCTGACTTTTAGGCGTCAGGGTGACCCGATGATGAAGCATGACACCACTAGGGTGTGTGAGGGCAAATAAAACAAAAGGATTGATCTCCTTCCCCACTTCCTAGTGGGTTGCCACCTGTAGCTTCACACAGGGACTTCCAATTATTGATGTAGCATGGTCTACCCGAAGTAAATCGTGGATACGATTAACGTACCAGAGGAGTACTTTTTGTGGTTCAGGGAGGATAACATAACACAGACACCACATCATGCGATGGCAGTGTTGGTGTGCTTTTCTCCCGTCTGTTAGACCAGCTTGCACAGCAGATGAGGCTAGAGCATACTGGAGATGAGTGGGCTAGGTACTGGCATACATGACAGGAGGGGAATGCTGGAAAACTTTGATTTCTGAATATTGCAGCCTGGTGACAATATTCCAAAGATCCCCTCCACAGACTGAAGTACTGGGTATTTTAGACCCAGCGGTGCAGGGGCACACACCCTATGACTTCTGGGTTCACCCTGTTCCGGACCTACAGAAACACAGAGTCTTCTGGGTGAAGTCAAAGATTCGTTTATTGGCTGCAGACCAATTACAGGTATCCTAGAAGTACAACAGCGTGTATGTTCTCAGGAGACTGCTGAAAATCATAGGAACGGACTTCTCCTTAAGTACAAAATATCATGCTCCAGGCACACATTCCTTAGTTTACGATATGGCCATATAAAGGTATACATTACAAACGAAAAAGCAGAGTCATGATGACCATCCCACATTCCAGTTCGGCCAGCCCACAATGATTTACACAGTAAGGTTCAGATCCCACATCGTATGTCAATAGACCCCCCAATAAACATGAGCATCTCCTGTTTTGGGAAACAAGTCATAAAGCAGGAACAAGCAGGTGTGGAAGAGATTAGCCGGAGGATTGTGTAGAATGAAAGGGTTTTATGACGGGTCAAGCCCTGATGCTAATCACAGGTGGACGGAGGAAGGGGAGCTCGTGAGACCGGTTTGGCCTGGGGCAGCAGAGCCAGCTGCCCAGGTCACAGAGAAGTCAGAGGGAAAGCCCATGTACTGTGAGGCCCGTATTTACTCCATTATAGCCTATGTGAGGGCAATGACAAGATGGCCACTGCTTCCAAAATGGAACCCGCGTAGTGAAGCTGAATAACGTGTACACAGTGCATTCATAGCTAGAACGATATATAAAGCACTCGTACATGCCGCATTTACCATTTGCGGTTCGCTAATACCAAGATAGACAGGGGTAGGGCCCTGTCCCCTACGCGGTCCCGAATATTAAAGTACGACAGACCCTCCTTTTGCCCTTACATAGGCAATCACTATACTCATCTTAATCCGAGTCTAGGTCAATGTCCGCAAAGTCATGGAGATGTTGCTGTAGCATCATCCTATTACTTAGCTCGTCCCTCGATACAGGTTTCCTTACACATAAGGTAGTACAGAGGCCACATATCGCGGGAGCACACTGTATGCACAGACAGAACAGGAAAAGAATGGCTAAGATCATTCCAATGACCATCAGAACTTTCCAACCCCAGGCAGATATCAATTCCCAGAACCACCCCACCAGTGACCAATCTCCCTTATCCACGTGTATGGCTTCAGATATTTTATGGAGTTTGGAGATGGCTTGATACACTGTTGGAGCATTATCTGGTATGAAAATGCAGCAACTGGATTGGATGACCTTGCATACCCCACCGCGGTCTGCAAGAATAACGTCTAGAACCATGCGGTTCTGCAGAGTCATAAGGCGATCCGCTTGGAGCTCAGCTGTCAGATTACTAAGGGCACCAGCCGTTACATTGACAGTGGATTCAACCACACGAGTCAGCTGTCTCAGGTTCCGACTATTGACCATAGGTCCCCAAAACGGCAGGAAACCCAGGAAGAAGTCTCCTGCTTCCTGACCGGCAGTATCCTCCTTACTAATCACACCTCTCACAACTCTGGTCTTGTGATAGTCAGAGGCAGCAGTAAATGTCGGCGGTAGCAAGTTCGCAATATAACATGTGCCCGAGAAATCAGGGGGCTGCCATGTATATGCTCGGTCATTACAGATAAAATATGTGCCCTTGGCAGCCAAAAACGCAGGGGAAAACTGTGACGGGAAGGTGTACGTTTCAGTACAGTCACTTCTTCCCAGTTGAGCTCTAGGATTCTGACCATTACCCTGTAAGCAGAACCGACCCATGTGGGGTACGACCCAGATTGGAGATGAGATTTTTCGCTGTCTTTCACCCAAACTAATACTATACCCCGTCGCGTTCCATCCTACATAAGGTCTCAACTCTTCTTTGGGAATGGATGAGTATGCATCGATATCCCTACTCATATCGGCAACTCCTTTCATCAAAGCCTTATTATTGGTGATAGGTCTGATGGAACGCGGTTGGCGAGGGGAGTATGTATCTAAAGCATAGAGAAACATGGTTTGGAATGCCCATGACGATCCATTGTAACTGTACGGCAGCACCAGGTAGGGAATACCCTTGTTAATGGTATGGGGCATTAACCCACACACCCAGCAATTGGTCGTATTCATTACCAGTTGGTGCTGGTGCAAGAGCTGGATAAACGAGTTATTTACAAACTCTGATCGTCTGGTCTGTTCGTGCTCAGGCAAAGGGTGAAAAGAGTGAGAGGAGGCAGTAGAAGGAGATATAGGCTGTTGAGTTGGTTCAATGGGCTTTTGAGCGGAGAAGAACACAAATCCTACAATAAACATTATTATACTACACAGTGTAAAAAGGCACAAAAAGACAAAACATTTACTTTTTACAATTCTACACATCCTTGTGTTAGAGTTCATTTCCTCAATCGGTCTCTCCATCTTAAAAAACTCCATCCTCTACTCGGGCCGCTCGCGGTGGATGAGTTTCTTCTGCTGAGGGGCACGCCTGTCAGTCCAGGGAAACGCCCTAGACCAACCAGAACCGTCAACCTAGCGTCTTCGGCCTGTACCCCAAAGTCTTGGCACCGCGACCCTGCGGCAGAACCCGGATGGTGGTTCGAAAAACAAAAATCAAGAAAGTCCTTCAGATGGGAGAGCAAAAAATGTCAAAAAGGAAATAGTAAGAAAATCTTTATTTGTCCATGGGCCTTGGTCTCAAATTATAGCGGAGACGGCCAGGTGCTGTTTGGTCGTGAAACAAAAGTTCAGGCTCAGTGGTGTCCAGTCGACTTGATGGTGGCACAGCTTCCTGCAGAATATTGTCACTCTCTTGGTCTGAAACTGTGCCTCTTATGCGTGCGTCACTGAATGGTACAGAACGAGGTACAGTGTCTGTCTCTGAGTCGGCGATACCCTCCTTGACCCACTGGTCATATGGCAGAGGCAAAGGGACTACTTTACAGTGGGTACCATGAATCCAGTGTTTCTTCCCTTTCACTCGCACTGCTGATCTTGTCGAAAGAAGAACAAGATGAGGGCCGATCCAGCGAGGCTCGTCGTTGCTCTTGCGCTGGAAATTTCGGACTAGCACCCACGTACCAGGGTTGATAGGGTGTCCAGGAGGTTCAGAGGCTTGGGGAAGAGTATCATGTACCTGTTGGTGCAAAACACGCAGTTTAACAGTCAAATCATACAGGTAATCGAGCAGTACTGGATGTTCTACCTCACTGAACTTCATGGGCCTCGGTACACCCCATACATTGGCCGGACGGCCAAAGACAACCTCGTAAGGGCTAAGCCCCACTCGTGAGTGTATGGTCATTCTGGTGGACAGGAGTGCTAGAGGCAGAGCGTCAGGCCATTTAAGACCGGTGCTCGCCTGGATTTTGGCCAGCTTGAGCTTTAAGGCTCCATTGTAGCGTTCTACTAATCCAGATGATTGGGGGTGATTTGCAGCATGGAACTTCTGCTTTATCCCTAGCCCTTCACATACATTCTTCATCACTTTACCCACAAACTCACTTCCATTATCACACCACACCATTCTTGGCATCCCAAACCTAGGGAAAAACTCTTTCACAAGGGCTTTGGCTGTGGATAGGGCAGTGTTATCTTTCAGAGGATAAGCCTCTATCCATTTTGAGAAAGCACAAACAACCACCAGTACATATTTCAGGTTGTTGCATCTTTCCATGTGAATAAAGTCCAGCTGCAAAACTTCAAATGGACATGATGGGGGTGCAAAGTGACCAGCTGGAGTTGGGGTTCCCCTACCAGGGTTGTACTTCAAACATACTATGCAATTCTTGACCACATTCTCTGCACACTTGGGAATCCCAGCATTCTGCCATACTGGAGCCAACAACTTGCATATACCTTTCGTACTGATATGTGCCATTCCATGTGCCATAGTAACCACTGGAAGCACATATGCATCAGGCAACAACCATCGCCTATGTTCTGTCAGATCAATCCAACAACCATTCTCATCCAACTTACCCATACTTTCTCTCCACTTGCTTAACTCTTCCTCTGTGGCTTCAGCTTGAAGCGACTTCACACTCTCTATTGTGTTCTCACACATTCCCACATCATTAACCCATCTTGCGGGGCCTGCAACATACATTCTAGTCTTCACATTCTGTGCTGTTTCTTTCGCGGTCTCATCAGCAAACGCATTCCCACGTCCAACATCATCTGTGACTTTCCTGTGCGCACTGCATTTCATGATCGCAACTTGCAACGGTAGGGTCAGTGACTCAAGGAGATCATTCACCAACTTGCCATTCTGAATTTTAGCTCCATGCGACGTCAGGAACCCACGCTCTTTCCACAAACGCCCAAAATTATGAGCCACGCCAAAGGCGTACTGGCTATCTGTGTATATATTCACTCTCATTCCTTCAGACAACACACATGCTCTCGTGAGGGCGATTAATTCTGCTGCTTGGGCCGAATTATGTGGCACTCGTGCAGTTTCCACGACCGTGTGCAAAGTCGTGATAGCATATGCAGCAGTCGTGTCACCATTAGGGAGCTTGAAACATGACCCATCTACCCATAAAGTGCCATCACACTCAGTCAGGGGAGTATCTTTTAGATCTACTCTCCCTTTCGTCTCTTCTTCTGTTCTGAACAGACAGTCATGTTGCTCAATCTCATCTGAGTCTGCTGGAATTGGCAACAATGTGGCTGGATTCAGCGTATTGCATCTTTTTATGTGTATATGATTTGCTAACAGTGTAAGTTCATAACCTGATAACCGCGCACTAGTCAAGTGTTGCGTCTTGGTCCTATTTAATAATGTGTCTACAGCGTGTGGAACCATAACAATCAATGTGTTGTCCATTACCAAACCAGCAGATTGTCGGATAGACATCGCTGCAGCAGCTGTCGCTCTCAGACAGCTTGGCAATGCCCTCGCTACAGGGTCCAAGGTTGATGAAAAATATGCGCATGGGCGCGGTCTGTCGCCAAAAGGCTGTGTTAACACTGACAACGCACATCCATCTTTCTCGTGAACATACAATGTAAAAGGTTTGCTGTAGTCAGGAGTACCCAACACAGGTGCTGAACATAATGCATTACGCAATTCCACAAAACTTTTCTGGCACTCTTCAGACCATGGGATAGGATTCGGTGTGTCTTTGCATGTTAAGGCTAACAAAGGTTTTGCCAATAAAGAAAAACTAGGGATCCAATGCCTACAGTATGAAGTGATGCCCAGGAAAGCACGTACTTCTCTCTGTGTTTTCGGCACACTCAACTGTGCAATGGCTTGAATTCTTTCTGGGGTCAGTTTCCTTCCCTCCTTCGATAAGAGATGACCTAAGTAGGTCACTTCTTGTCGACAATATTGCAGCTTAGAGAGAGACACTTTGTGATGGAAAGCGGATAAATGGCGCAACAGTGACAATGTGGCTTCTTTACAAATCTTCTCAGTATCCGCAGCGATCAGTAAATCGTCCACGTACTGAATCAGGATAGCGCCACTAGGTAAAACAAGTGCATCAAGCTGCGCTTTCAAAGCCTGACTGTATATGGATGGACTCTCACAGTAGCCCTGGGGAGCGCGTTTGAAGCGGAAGCTTCGGCCTCCCAGACTAAAACCAAAAATATCTCTGCTCTCTTCTGCAATTGGGATACTAAAGAAAGCATTCTTTAAATCAATCACTGAAAACCATGCAGCAGAGGCTGGAATCATTGTTAACAAGGCAGTTATATCGGGGACAACCGGAAACTGTGGCACAACAATCTTATTAACCTCTCTGAAATCAATCACAAACCTGTAAACAGGTGGCTGTGAAGGATCCGTTCGTTTTAAGACAGGTAAAATCGGACTATTGCAAACGTTGCCTCTTGTCTCTTCAATCACACCCTTATTAATCAAGTCGCTGACAATGTCTAACAATGCTTTCTGCCCTTCATTAGAGATCTTGTACTGGGGAATACGTGGCAGTCTGACATTAGCCTTTAAAGTCACCACATATGGCGGTATCTCCAAGAGGCCCACATCATTGGGACCAGTAGCCCAAAGGGCATCCGGAAGGGATGACAATTCAGGTGGCATTGTATTTTTAGACAAATACATTGGGAAAATCACTTTCTTGCCTAATGTAAGTTGTACTCCTGAAGGAGAACAATACAGTGTAGCGTGCAATCTTTCCAACAAATCTAATCCCAGCAAATTCTCACCACAACCTGTTGTCAGAATTAGGGGTGCTTTCAGCTCGCAAGGTCCAACAGAAAGTGACATGGGACTAGAAATCGGGTTCCTAACTGGGGCGCCAGAAAAACCTACTGAAACATTTATATCGCCAGACAAAGGTGCGCCAGGGAGTTTTGAATGCATGATTGAACTCTTTGCAGCACCAGTGTCTAGCAGAAAAGGCTCCGTTACATTTGCTGTAGTCACCTCAACATACGGTCCACTCTGATCCACTGGCACTGAAACAACTCCCTCTCTCTGTCTACGGCTGTCCTAGTAGTCATTACTTTCTGCATCGCCGTCCTCTGCATAATAATCATTATTATAATACTGGGCCGTATTACTAATCGCGTTAGCTTGCTGATCAAAGCTATTGATGGTATTTTGAGGCGGCAGAGGACGCGCGTTCTGGGAAACACTTCCACGCCCACCTGCCTCTAGGAGCTTGCTGACCACCCCTACCTCTTGCGCCATACATATTACCGTTCCGCTGCATTAATTTAGGGCAACTATATTTAAAATGACCTTCCTCTTTACAGTATGAACATTGGTTGGGACCTACAGGGACACGTGGTTGGTAATACCCATTCATTTGCTGATTGTTCTGAAACTGTTGGGGTTGGTGATAGACACCTTGGGGTTGCCTATAATTATTCTGACCTCCACGTGGCGGATAGGCCTGCTGTAAAAGAACCTTTGTCTTCAGTTCCTTCGTTTTCTTTTCTGTTCTATCTTTCTCGTCTTTATCTCTATTTTCATAATACTGTGCAGTAGCCAGTATTTGCGCTGAAGAAGAAACAGCCCAAGAACTTTCTGAATCTTTTAACTTTTTACATAGGTCAGGAAGTAAATTCTGCACAAACTTATCCACAAATAACCGTTGGCCACCCTCAGTACTCATATCTTGCCCACTGTGGTCAATAAATGTTTCTTCAAACCTAGTAAAGAAGTCTGACACTGTCTCATCTTTCTTCTGCTTGCATGCAGATAGCTTGTCCCAATTTACGCGCATCGCAGGCATTATTGTCTTCATATACGTGATGATTCTACCAGGCAATTCAGCTACTAAAGGTTCTGGTTTCGCACCACCAGTTTGTCTAGCATCAGCGGCAACAATGTTAGCCCATGTATCCCCTAGTTCTGCATTGTGATCTACATTACGAATTGATCCCCATAGAGGCTGTGGAACAACATTACCAAACAACATGTCTATGTCGGCCAGATTCATAATGCATGACCCTGCCGTCTGTGACAACTCTTTATAATAACCTGCTGGGTTTTTACGGGGATCAGGCAAGGACTGCTTAAGCGCTAACACCTCAGAGCGCTTCCATGGAACATGCACCCAAACACGCTGGAAATGCGCTGCCACAGCGGGGTTACCACCGGCAGCTGCAACCGCTTCCTTCCATACCGGGGGAACTTCTCTCATAGGGTATTGTCGCGCTTTTGCCTTTTTCCCCACAAGGACATCTTGTTCAAACAATGACTGTTGACAATCATCATTCCTAAAGGACAATACAACCGCAACTGCTTTATCTACTTCGCGGTCCACAATTATACCAGTTCCAAAATCGAACCTCACTCTACACAACTCCTGCGGGTTCGGATTTTTACCACTATCCTCCAATTCTTCACAGAGAATTTCGCACATTTTCTCAAACACATATCTCTGTTTCGGGGCATCCCATTGATGGAAAACGTTAACAACTGATTCCACATTATACAGTGAAGGAAAAACGATCCATCTACGCGCCATGTTATCTATTACCTTTTTCTCATCGGGGTTAGGCAATTGGCTGCGCAACTGCTTACGCTGTAAACCAGGAGTCGCACCAGATGACTCAAAGAGAGGAGACATTAATGTAGTAACCACATTAGCTAAGCGCTGTCGCGCTGAAGGAGAAGCTGAGGCGAGAACAGGGGGAAAAACAGAGGGAAGAAAAGAGGATGTAGAGACAGGTACTGGAGTGGTGGAAGGAAGAGTGTCAGGGGAGGCAGTTGCTGTATTAGGCAAAGTCGCAGGAAGTGCGGGGGCAGTTGGAAGCACAACTGGCGGCGCTTGAGAGGGCTGCGCTACAGGGATGGGAACCGGCTGCAAAGCAACTGGCGGTTGCGGCAAGGCTTGCAGTATATGCACTAGAGGCGGCATATTTACAAGCTGGGGAGGCGCCGTGGCAGTTTGAGCATACGGGGGTGGCGAACTCAACAGATGTGACATCAGGGGATCTTTCTCCTTTTCTTCTAACTCATTCTGCTTAGAATGTGGTAAAGCTGGGTAACATTTGTCAATTCCTAACTTACGCTGCCTGTGCAATTGCTCGCTCATCTGTTCCTCCTCATTGTCTTTAAATTGTACAGCTGCTTGCATTACTGACATACCTCTCTCTCTCTTATTCTTTTTTGCTAGCTTAATTTCCTTTTGTTTGGCTTCCTTTCGCCATAAGCGGAAAGAGTCAAACATCGCCGGCCGGGCTTTCTTCTTAAACAATTTAATTTCCAAATTATCTAAAATATCGGTATCGAAACTACCATTTTGGGGCCATTTTAAAACACCATCTTTCCTGGTGTAGTGGATCCACACTTCGTTATATGCAATGGGGCCTACGCCATGTTTTACATAGAGCTCATAAGTTGGAGTTCCAACCGGAGGAACCGGACATGATTCCTCTAGCTGGAAATCTTTTCCACAACCCAAACAGAATAATCTACCAAATAGTCCAGAACCAGGCATCTTTGCTCACTAGTCTAGATCCAAACGTCGAAGGATTATCGAATACGATATTCTCGTGAATACACGAGTCCTCTGGTTTTGGCGTTTGCAAACTCCAAAGTACCAAATTACCAAATCAAACGATCCCGACACTGCTGGACACTGACACGTGCAGCAGCAATATCAAGTTTTGGACTCAAGTGAAGGTGAACCAAACGTTGTGTGAAGAACGTGTGGGGCTGTGATTGGTTGTTGCAAGATATAGGGGTGGCATAGAGGAAAGTGGAGACCATGGCCGCCAAGTTTTCACTGGAGACATGTAGATGCTTTATTACAGTAGAACAGAACACCTTATTGCATGCAATGAGATAATTATCAAACACTGCCATTTTGTAAAATGTTGTGATAATAAAAGTGAAATTAAAACAATCTGAAAACAAAGCGCTCTTATGCAGCACCATCTCCTTGTGGAATGATCCAAGTCTATATCGTGCTTTCTCTCTGCCTCTTTTGATAAGAGTATATCAGCCTCTCTCAGGAACGAATCTCTCCTTAAGGTGTGATTTTGCTGTGTATGGTGCTGTTTCTTAGACTAACTAAAAGAACAGCTCCTTAACTAGAGCAGTCCATCCATGTGATCTCCATCTAGATGGAGCAGTCTCTAATCTTCTGGAGTGCAGCCTCCTCTTGTGCTATAAGCATTCTCATTCTTGACTGAGCTGTCACTCAGGTTGTCTTGGGCAGCAGTTTCTCTGTGAGTTCACTCAGCATCATGCTATGTCCCGGATCTTTTTAGGGAGGAGCTTTTCTTTCTATCGAGATTTTATTTTGGACAGAGCAGTCTCTGCCCCTGGTAACTGTGCATAGCACCAGCAAAGCAAGGCAGGCAGCCTATGCAGCCTGCTAGCATGAGTAAATGCTCACACCTGTTCTGCAGCTCCGAATGGAGCGTTATACTCCCAGTCTCCTCCATTTGAGGCGGCCCTGGTGAATCACTAGGCTGTTGTGGAAGGAAGCTGGAAGCAGAGAATCAATTAGGAATATTATTGCTTATGTAAGTCTGCATGGTGTAAGTGGATACAAACAAAAAACACTCCCCACATGCAAAGCATATAAAACAGCCATGATGCTTTGACTATTGGAAGGTAGATTTGGAAATTGTGTGTTTTGGGCACAGGGAAACCTGCCTTATTGGATGTGGTTGTGAGGAAAACTAACTCCAGGGGCCTTATTACATATACTGCACATTTTCCTTGATTGCACAGGGTGAAACCTGTTGAAAAGTGCGCCTAGCGCAATCAAGGAAAATGTGCCGTATTAGGGTGAATGCGCTGCTCCGAGAGAAAAATGGAGCGGCTGCTTTGAAGCCGCTCCGTGTTCTCACAGTGCAGGCAGCAACCCACCTGCACTTTTAAAGGGGATTAGAGATCCCCTTGCAGGCGGGGGCAGTGAGTGACTGCACCCACCTGCAAGGGGGTATCTGGGAGGTCCTTGGGTCCCTCTTCCCCCCTGCTAGAGGGCTGCAATCAGGGGGCGCACTGACAGTGTACCACCTTTTAGGTGGCACACTGTCAGTGCACGTCCTGAGTGCTTCTTTGCCTCTGCACCCGTGTCTGTAATACGGCACAGGCGCAGATGCAAAGGGATTCCCGCACCCATGCATATGAGGGAGCACTTACTTGAGGAAGTGCTGGTGCTGTATGTGCACCAGCACTTTCGGTATTACAGAAGGGGAAGCACAAGAGTCTGAGGCCCCTCCTGTAATACCAAAGTGCCTGGGTGCGCACAAAACGGGCGCAAACACCGAGACACCTCTATAATGCAGCCCCAGAAGTTATAACCACGTTGAAACTTCCATTTCAAGCATGTACTATTGCTATGAAACCTGCCCTTCTATTCATGGGTCTGAGCATATTTTTTTCTAAATTTGTGGATGAAATACTATCTAAATACACGAGCTATGGCTGAAATCAGATAGCCAAGGAAAACTGTACACGAAAAACCTGGACACTTGTTTTACCATTTAAAACAATTGACAACAACTGAGAATGTATTTCTTCTGCTCGTCTACAGAATACTGCAATCAGGCCTGTCTGTTCCCTACAATGATGTCACACCAGTGAACAAGCACATTTATTGTTTATTGACATAGCTTCAAATTGGTAGGCCTGGGCCAAAATTCCGTTCACGGAAATTGCGATAATTTGGCATTTTCGCGTTCCGCGGAAAGCGCGAAAATGTCAAAATTTCCGCATTCCGCAGCTTAGCGATAATTTGTTTCTTTCTCGCGCTGTAAAATAATACTTTCTCGTGTGCGCGCGATCGCCTTACCTGAATCCCCGTGTTCGCCGATAAGTTTTCCCGATCCGGTCGCGTTCTCCACGAGATGTTGGATTGTTGGTAGCCATTTGCACTGTCTCGCGACAGTTCGCGCCCACAGTAACGTCATGCGTCGCGCGATCACGTCTTTCTTCTCGCGATCATACACCGCGAGACAAGTGAAAACAAGATGGCCACGCCCGCGAGCAACCGCATGGGTAAGTTGGCGAGCCACGACCACGCAGAAAATACCGCGAACGGGCGGGAAAAAAACTTCTGCATCTTCGCAATATTTCCGCGTGTTTGCGGAGATTTTTAACATTTTCGTGATAATTTGCAAAAGTGAATTTTGCTAATTCCGCCCACCCCTACAAATTGGTCAGTAGGACGGAAATTGCACTTATGATACACTCTTCCTGACACACACACACACACACACACACACAAAGATGGTCGGTACCAGTCACTTTTAGTACTAATAATAGAGCAACCGTATCTGCCTCATTTGGTGCCTAATATTATCACCAGCAACAAGTTGAGTAGCATGCAACCACAAAAATATGACTAATGATTGCAAAAGCCAGCCTCCTCGGTGCAAATATTTACCTTAAACAATCTAGTCCACTGCCTTTTGTCAAAGTTCTGAGAAGTCTGCCACAGCGAGTTGGCCAACTGTGAACTTGTGGACACACAGCAAACTCAGGGCTCCCAGTATGAATTTCATTTCACAGAAAATGCCTGCTTTTCATAATCCACTCCTCGTCCCATCTCACAGACATCACAGACCAAAAAACATGGTTATGTTTGAAGGTGCATTCCCTGCAGTGCTAGGCCGCCTGCTTCTGTGGAACAAAGGAGCCCCTGAAAAGAAGTAAATAAATTAGCCTTCTTTGAAAGGGACAGCAGACCAAGATAGACGAATACAAAATAATACTGGTAATTTTAATTACACAACAAGGAGAGAACACTGTCAATCACTGACAACGCCAATTAAATTTAACCGAAAAACATAAACATTACATAGTTTTCCTTTTTGCCAAAAACAGAATTATACAAAATGGCTACAAAATTGCCCAACTACCATTAAGCCTCTCCCGCTCTACCACCACCAGTCACTCACCTGCCAATAAAAAGGCAGTGGCAGAGTCAGGGATAGCACCAATAGGCTGGCGATATGCCTGCCTCTGCTAGCAGCCACCTAAACCTCCGCCATGTCAGGATAGGGTGGCTGACCGTCTGCAGTGAGGTAGCAGTGGTCGATCTAGCTTATAGCTGGCACTATGCTCTCATTATCTCCTCCACGGAGCTCAGGGAGTCCTGGCTTGCTGTGCATGCCCAGTACGTCACACATATCATCAATTTGTATTTCCTATCTTACATCCATGAAAAGCAGATATTAAGAAAAGCATGAAGAAAAAGCATTGTTCTCTGAAACATATACTTTATTACAAAAACAAATTAACTTTATTTTGACTACTACCGGATATAATACACAATACTAAAAGAGTAAAATAGAGATATTTAAAACAAAAATTGACTCTGTTCTCTATAGCAGGCATCGTTGTATACAGTTTATTCTTGCTACCGACCATCCTTGAATGCCAATGTCTCCAAAACAGGCATAGCTAATCGATTACAGAGTACATGGTTTAAACTATTGATGCTTAAATGTTGTAATATTGTTGACCCCAATCCACCACAATCGAGCGCCGAGTCTAAGCCATGCATTGGTCACAGAGACCTCCCAGCTCGTGGGCAGAAGATGAAATCGCTGGCGGACACATGAAACATGTTAAAGAAACAAAACTACTTCTGAAAGTTTGTTTCTTCTTTGTTTTAAGTCGTCCAATTAATCAATGGCCGCGGCATGTGTCAGGCATTTTAATTGACTTCGTCATTTATCAATTGCCAAAAGTGTTAATATGGGACGGGAAGAGAGAAAAACATGTGTCACCAAATGAGTTTGCCTTGAAAGAAGGATTTTTTTTATTTCCATCGAAAGCGATGACTGAATAGCCCTTCTGGCGTTTGCGCGAATTGTCAAAGAAGATATTATAAATACATATGTAACCCCTAGCCTTTGCTCTTCCCATTAATTCCACTGACTAGACATGCCTCCCAAGCTCCCTTCAGCATTGTAACCATGACATACCTTTCTTAACAAGGATCTCACTATGTTCCACTGTAACAGAATCAAAACACATGGCTTGTAACATAACTTTGACACTTAAAACACTCATGAGTTTTGAATCTGTGCACTTCCTAAGCAACATGTGTTAGCCACTCGTCAAGAACAAATAAGCATAAACGCTACAACTTGACATGTTTTGGCTCAAGGAATAGCTGTAAATTCAGGACTTTGCCATTTGATGATGTTTTATTTCGTTAGTTCTATTTCACCAGTACCATGTGGCCCTCTACACTCAAATGGCCGTTTTCTATAAAGCCAGATGACATGGTTTAGGAATTCTTACAGAAAATACTGTTTTGTAAACTACTTGAAGAAGTATTAGCTAAAGTGAAAATGTAATAATAATGTTAGGTCTAGTGGTAAACGGTTCAAGGAATAAACATGAATTTGAATACACAAATGCGCTCATACACAGACACACTCTCACACAAAATAATGTTCCTATATCCAAAGAACAAAAGATGTGGCACTAGTAAGATTAACAGATATTACTGGAGTTTGCTTTAGCCTAAAGAAGTATCTCTGAATGTACAATATTTCACATTTACTTTATTGAATTTGTTCAAAATATTTAGTAAACCATCTTACATCTGACGAGATGTAAGGAGAATAATAATACCATCAATTAGAGGGTCGTGAATTTCTGGAAGTTAGTACAAACAACAATACTGCCTTAACATGACCCAGGGATGAATTTAGAGGACAACTACACAACTGTGAAAAAAAATTGTGTATGCTGTGAAACGAATGAGATTTTTTCGTACAAAGCATTACCTCTACGTCCATCGTCCTCGACCCAGTCATAACACGTGAGGTAATATTCAGTGACAGGAAACGCTTGCTAACCCCACCCACCCTCCTGCCAAGGGCTATAATAACATAGCCACTGTAAAGCACTTCCTGTTTTGTTTCCTGTTGGTGGATTCGGACGGGGGAGGCTGAGGTAACTGCTGGGCTTTTACCTCCTTCGGTGTTGTCTTCTGGCGTCTCTTTCTGCTGGGCTCTTGGAGTGCCTGGGGACCGTCATGGGAGCTGCTGGTCGTCGGGACGCGTGACTGGCTTCCTGGATGCTGTGAGTATCCTTGGCTGCCGGGAAGCGTGCTTGCTGGGCTTGGTTCGGTTGCTGGTCTGCCTTGCTTCGTTGTCGGTCTCCCACATGCTCTTGGTGGTGCCAGATGAGTTCTATGTGGCCTGGTTGCCCGTCTTTGCTGGGTGGCCTTGTACAAAGGCTCCTGCGTTCTCGGCCACAATATTGGTCTTCGCTTGGCGGGTCCGTGGTTTTGGGGAGGAGCCTTGTTGCATATTGCAGATTATGACTCGAGCCACCTCAGTGTGTGGCACCATATGGTGCCGGAGTGGTCCAGAGTTGTGTCTCTGCCCGGTGGGATCTGGCAGTTAGCTGCTCCTATGGCCTCTCTCCGTCCTGTCTTCCTGCGTGGTTTACTTCCTGGAACTGGTGTCTTTCTGGGTAGATGGACTGTTTGGGGGGGATGGAGCTGAGTGTTCGCTCCTCCCATGCTTTCTGTAAGTGCCAGGTGGCGTTTCTTCTGAGGGTTTTATTCCTTTCTGTACGTTGCAAAGGGGTACTGGCTGGTTCCTGGCAATTTTCTCTGCTTCTAGTAAGCCTGTATTTAGGTTGTAACTCCCATGTCCTGTTCTTGCATTTCTCGGTGAGGCAGTATGGGGAAGAACCCTACTAAGAGACAGCACTTCTCTCCCCTTTCTTCTTCCTCCTCCTCCGGGGGTAGTCGTGACATCCCCCCTTTGAAGAAAAGTTCTGGGACTGAGGCAGTTAATTGTGTAGGCCTTGTCTGCTATGAAGCAGAGTAAGAAGCCGGCTAGTGTTCATTCTGGAAAAGGGCACAACCTCTACTCGGACATTCCCCGTTTGAATTCCTTGGATAAGTCCTCCTTGGGTTCTGTGGACCTTACAGGAAAATATACTTTGAAGGATATGTTGCTGGATCTTCTTTCCCATGTGTGTGACAATATGAGGTTTCTGGATGCTGAGGTCGCCAGCATTTCCAAGGACATGGTTGTACCTCAGTTTTGGAAGATGCCTACCAAGGCCTTGCCAATTCATCCTTTTGTCGTGAATGTTCTTTTGAAGGAGCGGAAGGATCCTGACCACATTATGATGCCTCGCTTCATGTCTAAGCTGTACCCCTTGTAGGACATGGGGATACTATTCCGTAGTCGGTTCATGTGGACTCTATTGTGGGCAGCTTGGTGGGGCGTTCTTCCATGGCTGAGGACAATGTTCTTAAGGATGGCGCAGATAAGAAAGTTGACTCCTCTTTGAAAAAGGCTTATGCTAGATCCCATCTTGCCATTCGCTCTGGGGTTTATGGTGTCTATGTAGCATCCTTGTTGTCCGATTTCAAGACTTTGTTCTCTGTGATCCAGGATGGTGGCCAGTATCCTGAGTTGTTAGAATCCATGGAATGTCGGGCTGAGTTTCTTTCTGACATTGCGTCTGACTCTGTTAGGGCTTCTGCTTTATCCTGTGGTGCTTTCATTGCAGGCAGACCTAATTTGTTGCTGAAGGGTTGGAACACTGATGCTGTTCAGCGTTCCATGGCTTTGCGGTTGCCCTTTACCAGTCCTTGGCCTTTTAGTAAAGGCCTTGAGGAGAAGTTTTATAAGGTGTTTAAGGAACAGAAGCACTCCTTTTTCTTTCTGAAGCAGCAGCGCCACAGGCAGGCTTTCTTTTCCTCTGCAAAGTCTTTTCGTCAACCTTATTGCTAACAGAGGAATATCTTCCGGAGCCAGAAGGCTCCGGTGAAGGGTTTCCAGGGGAAGTTTCAACGGAAGCCTCATCCAGATGCTGGTCCTAGGAGTCAGCATTCCTGACTATGCCGCCCTCCATGGTTCTGCTGGAAGTTGGTGGGTGACTGCATCAATTCCTAGGGGCATGGCAGCTTACAACGACAGACCAGTGGGTGCTGGGGGTCCTGGAGGAGGGTTACTAGATCAAGTTTCTGCCGCCCCAGAGTCTGGCACAGTTCACACTCCTGTTTTGCGGGTTGTTCCTTGTCGGACGGCCCTGTTGGACGGGGTTAGGATGTTGTTCTTGATAAAGGCGATTTCCCCAGTTCCCTGGTCAGAGTGGGGTTGGCGTACTTATTCTGTCATCTTTCTGGTGCCGAAGGTGACAGGGGGTTTCCGGATTGATTATGATAAACCTCCAGCCCCTGAAAAAGTTTGTCTGGAAGATCCCTTTCAAGATGGAAACCCTGCAGCGCGTGATCCCATTGATTCAGTTCAGCTGTGTGATGACTACCTTGGATCTTCAGGATGCATACTTGCATGTGCCTGTGGCATTGAGTTCCAGAGATTCTCTCTGCTGGGCCGAAAGGTCATGCCAGTACTTATTCCTGGAATGAAGCCACACTGGTCCTCATGATTCAAGTGCATCATGTGGGGCATCTGCTGGATGGCCAGTGGTTTGCAGAGCACCTTCACGTCAGTATTTATCATTGTGAGGGGCCTGTATGCAGCAGGGTTATCCGCCTCGGCCCCAGGTTTAAGAAGCATGCAGATCTCGCCTTCCCACATAGTAGGGGCAATTCTACAGCATTCCAGGCCTCTAGAAAAATGTCCAGGAGTCCTTGTATTAACATGGCCAAAAATGCTTGGTAAAAGTAAGATGTGAAGCTATCACTTCTTAGCCCTCCGTTCCGGGTCTGCCGTGACAGTAGTCATCTGGGCCATATGGAGTTTAAGGACTGCAAATGTTGCCCTTCACAGATTTAACTGTGTCTTCTACATTCCTCAAATCCACTCTGAGAAGGTTGACGTCTATGAGACCCCTTCTACATTGTGATCAAGGGCAATGCAGGCCCCCTGTATTGCAGTCAATAACTCTGATCTAGATGGCTCTCTCTCAGCCTCCAGAACGTCTTCGGAATCATTAGCGCCTGTTTGCCGTGTCATTCTCTGGGTTGGTTGATGCAGCATGGTGTTTTGTGCGAAAGTGTTTGCTCCATGGGCCATTGCCGTCTTTACCCATGATGAGTACATTATTAGTTTGTGCCCTCAACACTAGAGGTGCTTTGGTCCCAAGAGCCTGGTCACCCTGCTCGAGGACAGGGGGGTACAAACCTGAATCGGTTGCAGGAGCGAGGGTGCCGTGTGACGCGCCTTGTTGGGACTCCGCAACTAGTGGAGGGGCATATCATACGCGGTTCTGTCTGCAAGTGATGCAGCCCCCCACTGCCTCTCTAAGACTGGGGCCGACTCAGGGTCTCTTCCTCCAGTGCAGCCAGGATTTCAGGATGGCGCCGTAGCTGAACTCTCCACCTTCAGCCACAGCCTAAGTTTCCCATACACAGGTGAGTTGCCGTAGTGGGCTTTGAGGGGACCACCAGGAATACTCTCCATCAAGGCCTAGAGTTGCGTGCAATTCTCAGAATGGTGAGGCCCCCCACTCACAGAATATGTCTGGGCCTTGTCTTGAAGACTGCCAATGGGGTCCAGATCCTGCAGGTGTATGTGCCGCACGGGGCCTGTGATCAGGGCCCAGTCGCCCCAAAGGCTGCGGAGGGGTAGGTGCCACCGCAGTAGTGACTGTTCGTGGGTCACCATGTGCGTTCAAGATGGGATGGGTAGCTCTCATGCTCACAAGCTGCATGTCCTTGGGCCCCTGCTTGGTGTCGGGCAGTGGGTTCTCTTTCGTTCCCCTCCTCGACTCCTAGTCTCCTAACCAGGCATCTGCAGGCTTTCATGTGTGGCTCCCCGGCAGTATCCACTTCATCCAGCGGCCAGCCCAGGGCCCCCTACCTGTTCTCTGCAGGATCCATGAGGCCTATCGGGGCCATGGCCCAGTCTCACCTTCCGAGCAGTATGCTGCATTATGCTGTCACCTCAGGCTGGCTCTCTAATGGCTGCTCCTTTCCCAGTGCACAGAGCTCCCGGGCTGTCAGTGTTCCCTCTAGTGGATCTGCTGCTGTCCCAGCCCTGTTGTAGGCAGTATATTGCAGCGCCGTGCCCCCCTAAGCACGACCATGCTGTTCTTGTTTGCTCAGGTACCTGCCCAGGTCAATTCCATACCAGTCTCCAAGTCACCAGGTACTGGGCAGTTGTGTTTGGCAGGAGGATTCGCAGCGACTGCCGCCAGTTATAGTTTTATGTCCAGTGCGCCCAGCACTGCAGGCTGTGCCGTATTGGCATAGCCGCACACACCTCGGAGCCTGTGCACAGCTTCAGTGTATAGAGCTCCCATCATTGGAGCCTGCCCTGGCACCCAGGCTCAGAGACCTCCAGCTCTTCAGGACAGTGAATACCTGCACAGCAGTCTGTGGACAGCCAACGTGGTCCTCGGGCACCACACAGGTAGGCCCCTATTTGGGTTACCGCTCCTCGACTTGGTTTCACTGGGGCAGTCTGGCCGCCATTCTTTGGCCCCTGGGGGTGGCAGAGGTCTTGTATCACATGCCCATTTGGGATAGGTGATGATTTTTATGTTACAGCAGGATTATTGTTCAAAACTGTCTGCGAGCTCACATCCTGTTGGCCATTTTTCCAGGCCACGCCCCATTCTGCACTATATTTTAGAATGAAATGCATACTTGTCGCAATTTCTGGTGTGAGGACGCATTTACACAAAAGCAATGGGAACAAAATTCTGTTGTTCATGTGCTTTCACAGTAAATGTTTGCTGTGAATGGTGCAATTCACAGTAATGTTTCATTGTGAATGGTGCGTAATTTCAGGAATTTCAAGTCACAGGAGTAATAAGCAGGTCCGGGAATTACACAAATGAAGCTGATGTAATTTAAATATCACCCTTGGCTAATCATGATAGCAACCTGCTTTTAAAAAACTTTATTAATAGCAATTTAATTTAGGATAGGAGTACAACTATTCCGAGATATGAGTGAAGACTGTCAGGTCTTGTAATTAAGATATTTAACCTATATATTCAGGATGGCAAAATACATGACACTGCAATAATTTGCAGTTGCCCCAGCTTTTACAAGCATCACAGCCATCATTCTTTTATACTTATCAATACTTCATCAGGAACATCTCTTAGTCATCCTTATCAGTTTAGCAATTTCTTGACGGCAACACATTACACAAACTTGATCTTTGCTCTACAGTTGATATATAAGCAGCAACACCAGTTCTTTTTCTGTTCTCCTCACACATGTTGCAATGGTGTAGACATTTTCTTGAATTTATGCATTTTTCATGTACCATAGCTGTGAGCCTTTCTATAGAATTTACTGACCATATTGTAATATAAACCATAATGCTATACCTCAATATCTTTGAACATGTCCGCCACATATGAGTCCTAGTACCCATTCCAATGCATTCTCTTCAGCACACAATAGAGGTTCCAAACATAGGTGTCAATCTAACTGTTGTGAAGCAGCTCCTCAGCAATATTTTGTCTGCATGTTTCTTGTAATATTACTATGTAAGGAATTTCACCCCAATCCAAATTATGTCTCATATGCCTTCTAATATTTCCCTACCCAATTCTGCCTCCCATCTTCCATATATTTACATTTAAATTGCTAGAGTTCATATACTAATAGTCTATAAAGATTGGAAATACCTTTATAAATATGTAATTTGATTTATCTGCCCCTGTGTTCTTTCCATTGGTCTGATTTAGCCCAGCGAAGCAATGAGAATTAATCTGAAATTGTCTATGGGTGACAAATCATAATCATAATCTTCTACACAGTCCTCACTATTTTCTCCTGACACAAAATCTGGCATATGTTATAACAGAAAGAAATTCAGGGTTGTGGACTAAAGATGTCATTGGGTATGGGTACGTGGTAATTTTATTGCTTCGGACCATTGCCTCCCAAAATTCTAATAAAATCCTGATAGAACATAGGGAAGAGCTCCTCAATACTCTATGTTTGGGTATCAAGCATAAAAGATAATAGAATGGCCAGGAAATCTGCTGTGACCACTCAAGGGTTGGATGAAGTTGGGCTGTCCTAATATAAGTCTTCACATCAGGAAAGCCAACCCATCCTTCAGCCATTGGTCTTTGCACTCTTGCTTTAAAAACCTAGGAATATTTATATAGCTATATGAAAGCTATCAGATATTGGTGTATAGTACTGATCATTTATTTAGGAGACCCAACTAGTTGTGTTTGTGCTTTATACATAAGGCGTAGGATTAAATTCATTTTAATAAATGAGACATGTCATGTCCGACCAAGAAATCTCAAACTGGCCCCACCTATATAAAACTTTATACAGTGCATCTAGAATATGTGGAAGGGAAAGGACGGGAGACCACCAAGAAAGTAGAAAAAAGGGTTTGTATTGCAGGTAGTTATAACAGCACTACGGTACAATAAAGGTACAAATGACCAAAAACACACAAGTGAGCACTGGGCGTGCTAGTGATAGTGAACGGCGCAGTGAGCACAATGGGTGAAGACAGCGTGAACGGCGATAAAATGATAATGACAATATGGTCAAGATATGATTATGTACAATCAAATTTGAACGACTTTATAAATGACCACAGAAAAAAGCCAAAGTTCTTTGCTGGGGGTTGTCGACGGCGTTTCAGCCTGATTGATTCCAGGCCATCATCAGGACAATGGTCATAAATAAACGTGTGCTGGGCGTAAATTTCGTACAAGAATTCCAAGGGTAGAGATTGACCAAGTTGTGAAACAACGTAAAATCAATGTGTCAATGAATGTTCAACATCAAGGAGGTATGAGGCCCGGCATGGACGTTTGACTCGTCCGTCCATAGGATTTGTTCCTGTCCTTCGAGCCATGCGATCCCCAGCGATTTAGTCCTCTGTTACTCCACCCGAGGCTTTTTTGATTTGATGCCCACGCCAGGCTCCCGAATTCCGGCTTCCCTGGCCTCATACCTCCTTGATGTTGAACATTCATTGACACATTTGATTGTACATAATCATATCTTGACCATATTGTCATTATCATTTTATCGCCGTTCACGCTGTCTTCACCCATTGTGCTCACTGCGCCGTTCACTATCACTAGCACGCCCAGTGCTCACTTGTGTGTTTTTGGTCATTTGTACCTTTATTGTACCGTAGTGCTGTTATAACTACCTGCAATACAAACCCTTTTTTCTACTTTCTTGGTGGTCTCCCGTCCTTTCCCTTGTTATTTCATTATTGTTTTGAAATTTGCCTTTGAATGATTTCCAGTTGAGACATTGTTGTTTTGTTAAACATTATCGCCCGGTCTCTGCTGGGATAACGGGTACACTCCTGTTGTTTGTTTCTTTCTAGAATATGTGGAACACTGCAACCATAAAGATCGGTCACTTAGGAGTGATATATACCACTAACTATTTGAGCTGGTCATGTGTGCGCGAAAACCACCTCTAGTAGTTTATTTTCATTGAGTTCCAAATGGACCAGACACACTCATTCCCTTCAATTTGGCATAATTGATTTTGAATCCAGAAAGCTTTGAAAAATGTTGCAGGGAGAGAAACGTCCGGATGTGTTATGAAGCAGCCAACGTTGCTGGTAAACAGGACCGAGTTGTGTGGCTCACTTTAGCTAGTCAGGCCCCTAATGCTAGGGTTGCTTGGATATTTATTTATACCCGGTTATATAGAGAGGGTGAAGAGGAGAATGGATAGAGGGCAACCCTGTCTGGCTCCTGTCCAAAATCAGATTAGCTGACATTTTGACAATAACTTTGATTTTCACTTTAGTTTGTTTAAAAATAATTAAAATAAAACCTTTCATCTTTTTGCCACATCGTACATCGTACCCTTTTTAATTTTTTTTTAGAAAACTCTATTCCACCTTATTGAATACCGTCTCTGAATCTAATTTTAGAAAGCATGATCTAGCTTTAGTTTGTTCCACTATATCAATTAAATCTAAAGCTAAATGTATGCTATCCAAGGTCTGTCTATTCCTCACAAACCCGGCCACGTAGACTGCACCATATTTAGGAAAGACGAGTGACTATTCTATAATTTTTTCTTTCACTTTGACCAAATACAAAAATAGTTCAAGACCTTCAATAGAGGTTCACCAAAGAAGCTTATACTTCAATAGCCTCTCAGCTTTTGTGCTGCACTAATAATGTTTTTGATTAACATGGAGTAGTTTTCATGAAGCTTCTTCAATATTTGTTCCAGCTCCCCTCTATCCTGTTGCAATGATTTGTAATTCCTTCTTGAACTACCCTGTTTGTGCAGCTTTCATTACAAGACTGGAGGCTACCATTATGCATACTCTTTTATTGCCACTCCAGCCAGCAGCACCTTTAAAGAATCTTCAAACCATACAACAATCCAGAATTGGAATTTAAAAATACTAAAAGTCTCTAACATGGATCTCTCTTTTAAATGCTGCTCTTGATCAGATAAGTACTTTCTGTTATATATCATTGGTACTTTTAATATAATGGTACGAGAGAGAGCTTTTGCTTGTGTGGGAGCTTCTAATTTTCAGAAGCAGGATGAATGTATGAATTATGTTTAAATTTTGCTGTAAAAAGAATAGCTGTGTTTTAGATTTGTAAAGGAAGGTTTTTAAGTAAGATCAAGTATACAGTGGTTGGCTCAGTTGGTCTACATAGAATGAGGCTTACATTTAAGATTTAACTGATGTTAGATTTTGAACAATTTTCTTAGCGGTATGAATCCGGAAGAATGTCTCACCGTTAGGTGAGCACGAGAAGCAGTGCGCACGAGGAGGAGAGGAGGGCATTCTGTTAGATCACGCTTCTGTCCAGTAGCGTGTGGTAATACATTTTTTTTAAAGAAATGGAAAACATGCAAATGACAAAATTAGGCATGATTGGTTTGTTGTGATCTCGCGAGATCTTGCCTTGGGTAGATTTACTTTAAGAAACATGAAAATGCGCTTGTGTAGGGAAGTTTGGATGTAATGTTGCTAGGCAACCTAAGGAGTCGGAGGCAAGCAGTTAACGGAAAACATACCGGACAGCAGGAAAAATATGCTTGGAAATAAATTACACTGTATTTTAAGGAACAAAATATGTTATTGTCAATTGTGAGATAAACTGAGAAGAGGATAGAGAAGATGACCTGAGAGGATAATGTTGTTCAAACTCAGGTAGTTGAAGGGAGAGTTAGTGAGGATAGTTTCAGGGGGTTGATACAGAGTGAGGTTAAAGCCTCAGTCAGAGAAGTAGTAGAGATTGTTTTAGAGAAGAAGAGGAAAAATGGCAGATCTGAAGAGGATTTTTGGTCATGTTCAGATGATGAAGATACAAGAAAAGTAAAGAACAAAAGAAAACAAAAAACTTGGATAAGAGAAGCAAGGATGGATTTAACTCCATCCCTAGAGTTGGTGTCCATAGCGGCATGCAGAGAAAAGACCGTACTGTCTGATCATGAATTTGTCAAAGTGAAACTTCTCTCTGGTATGGCGGAGAAAGGTCCAACAAGATTGTAACAGGAGACTAATCAGATAAAATGTTGTAACTATTTTGACTCCTGAATTGCTCTAGCCAACAACCTATTTATGGGAAAAGTCTATTATTGGGTGAGATCTATGTGTATTAGAGTTGGAAGTAAAATCTTTTTTGTTTGGCTGTTGCCCGCTCCAAATGTCTAGAATGACTAGAATATGTATTTTCTGTGTTAATGTGTAAGGGGCAGAAGGAAAGTATCATCTAGTCCATGAACCATTTATATTGAGATGCAATATAGTGTTAAAATCTCCTCCTATTGTAACATCTTATCTTATAAAACTGGGAAAATATCTGAACAAAAGTTGCCCTTCCCATTTTTAGGCGCATATAAAGTTTTTGCCCAATGGCCTGCTTTCTCCCATCTGCATTTTATTGTTGTGCGTCTCATTTGAACAGACACTTAGGGCCTCATGTAGGTAGCCAAATACCGGTCGGTAACGGCCGATTTTCGGTAAATATGCCGTTACCGACCGGTATTCAGACAAGTGAGATGTAGGAGTCCCAAAACCAATTTTCGGTAAATATGAGGCGGTAAATACCGATTCATATTTACCGAATTCCAAAATACCGATTCAGAGTTACCGAATACATAATTAACGAATCGGTAAATATGAAGTGGTAAATATGAAGTGGTAAAAATGAAAATGACATGTAGGAGCACTCGGTAATTAAGAAATCCAAGAAAATCGGTAAATTAGAGTCGGTAATTAACACGGATTGAAAGCAGGTGGTAACCATCAACAATGCATATGAGCAATCCCAAAATGCTACAGCGTGGACAACATGGCCGCTATGTACGTCATTGCAAGGCGCCTACGTCTACAGGCAGCAGGACTGAGGGTGTGGCGACGGGAGGAACAAATCTACAGACAGCGCATCACACTATTCCAGCTGACTGATGCAGAGATACATGAGAGGTACAGGCTAGACCCCGAAACCATCATGGACTTAATCAGGGACCTACAGCCACTCCTGGACCATCCAATAAGAAGGGCGCACGCCATACCCCCACATGTGCAGGTGCTCTGCAGCCTACATCTGCTGGCATCCGGCAGTTATCAGGTGGTGATAGCTGCGGTGGGTGGGGTATCCCAGAGTTGCCTGTCACGTTTCTTCAGGAAGTTCCTGGATGCCATGATGCAGAGAATGCACCACTACATAAGCTTCCCAAACACACAGGCTGCACTGCAGAAAACAAAAACAGACTTTTATCACATGGCACAGTTCCCCCATGTCATCGGCTGTATTGATGGTACACACATCCCAATCTGTCCACCAGCTGATACAGAGCACATCTACAGGAACAGGAAGTCCACCCACTCCATCAATGTGCAGGTGATCTGTGATGCAGGGAACATCATCACAGATATTGTTGCAAAGTTTCCTGGGAGCACCCACGACTCTTACATCTTCCAGAATAGTGGGATCTACACACGACTGAGTGCCGGAGAATTCGGAGAGGGATACCTGCTAGCTAAGTAACAGTGACGCCCCTTGAAACCTGCAAATCATAGTGCATAGAGGCATGTTACTGATGGTTCCCTTTTACTCATCCAGGCGACAGTGCATATGCATGCCGGTCATTCATCCTCACTCCCTACCTACACCCAGCAACCCAGAGTGAGAGACGATACAACGTGGCACACAAAACAACACGCAATGTGGTGGAGCGCACGTTTGGACTGCTGAAGAGCAGGTTCCGCTGCCTGCACAAGAGCGGAGGCGCACGCCAGTACAAACCCATCCCCTGCTGCAAGATTATTGCCACTTGTGCAATGCTGCACAACCTTGCCACGAAAAAAGGTACAGATGTGGAACTGACATATTTTGAGGACAACGAGGATGAGTCAGGCCAGCCAGAGGGCAACGCAGCTAGAGTGCCAACTGCAATCGATGGGAGAGAGAGACGGGCAGATATCACATGCAACTATTTCTGAGTAAGTAAGGGGACACAGCGAGTTGTGAGAAGTCCTGACGTAGTTTTAATGTGGCACCACGCCATGAACACATGAACAGGCCAATCTGGCAATATACCATCTATACAAGGAGTATGTCCAGGGTTACGTCACCCAATGGGAAGTGGCTAAGCAGGGCTACATCAATGTTTGCGCATACGCGCTGCAGTGGTGGATTGCACGGCCTGTGCATCCTCACTGGAGCCAACCCCAAGCCGCCTGCTGCTCCTGCGTGCTTCTGGGACGGGGGGTGTGATGCTGCTGCTGGTGTCGATGCTCTCCGCAGCATCCCCTGCAGCAGTTGTCGACGCCTGACTAGTCAATAGCACCCCTAGTGCACTTGTCATCTGCACCATCCCCCGAGACAGGTCGCTGCAGCACTGTGTTAGGCCCTCCTGCATCGTCACAGAACGCCGGCACAGTAGAGAAGTCGCAGTTGCCAGACGGATGAGTGCCCTGCTGGTAGTGTCCCTTCTCTGGCGTTCCCGGCGCCGTGCTTCGATGTCAGCATCTAATTTGCTGCACAACTGCTGGATTGACTGGGACATGTCCCGAATGCCCGCAGCCATGCCGCTAATGTTGGTGTCCATGTTGACTAATGTTGTCTTCATCACCCGCATGTGCCTCTGGACTGACATGACTGCCTTTGATTGCAGGCGCTGTTGCTTCAACATTTGGCCCTCGAGCCCCAAGAAGACACCATGGCCGTCTGGGTGCTGGTGGACTCTGGACACGCGACCTGCGGCGCCCTCTTGCTTCCGTCTGTGCTGCCTGTGAGGTGTGGGGCACAGTGGCATGGCTCCCTTCCTGGGGCCCGGTGCGGTCTTCTGGGCCCATGCTGTCGTCTGACGAGGTGTCTAAGGCTTGTAGCCTGGCTGCTGGACGCCTCCTCATTCTCACACCTGCAAGCGGAGATGTGGCCGGTGATTCGAACATGAGTGGCGATGCTGGCTCTGGTGGTGGTGATGCTGGCTCTCGGTGAGGTGATGCTGGCTCTGTGTGCGGCGAGGCTGGCTGTGTTGGTGGTGCGGCTGCCAGTGGGCCTGCTCCCTGGTCTGAACTGGTGCTGGCTAGAGGTGATTTATGTGGCCGGTGTGCCGTCTCTCCTGCAGCATGCCCTGTCCTGCATGATGTCACATCTGTGGACAGAAATACAACATTGGCTCAGTGTCCCCGAAGGGCTGCATTGCATGCGTCACAATAAATCATTTCACATTCCAATATGTCCCCTGTCTCCTTGTGCCTCGAGTGCGTGACATGCCTTGTTGCCCTGTAACATTTACGTCATGGTTAGTGTTGCCCTGACTACATCTCCCGGAATGCATTGCCTGTCTGCACTGACACGTGTGGACTGCAGTGTGATTCTCGTTTCACAATGGGGGATGTGGGATAGGGGTGGGGGGGCTACATTGCTGTGCTTACGTCTTACCTTGGTGTGTTGCGGCTCTGGCAGAGCTGTCGGCGTCCCCAAGACCCACGACGCTCTCTTGCTCGATTGTGGCCGCCACCAGCTCCTCCAGTTCGGTGAGGGCAGGTGCCCTGTTGGTTCCACCTCCGGTCTGGCTGGCCTCCTTCTGGATGTCGCCCATCTTCCTCTTGGTTACAATCCGGAGGTCATACCAGCGCTTTTTGAGGACCTCAATGTCCCTGTGGGTCACTCCCACAGCATTGACCTGCGCCTGGATGGCCAGCCATATGTTGCGCTTTTCGGCCTCAGGCACTTGCAGGGATTGCCTTCCAAACAGCTTCTGGTGCTGCTTCACCACCTCCTCCACCAGCACCTGGAGTTCCTTGGGGCTAAATTTCAGCTTCCTCCTCCTTTCCCCTCCGTCTTTCTGTGTTCTCTGGCTGGACATGCTGTTCGTTTACCCGCTCGCACATGCAACGGCTCCCTGCCTCTCCTCTGCACTCCAAGCTTCTCCAGGGTCGGCTAATTATGTACACCTGCCTGGGTGTGGCCACTTCGGCTAATTATGTACACCTGCCTGGGTGTGGGCACTTCCTGGTTGGGTGGGCTGTCGTTGCACTGGATTAGCTGTTTCGTCAAGTCATGTGATTTGATTTACCGAATCCGTACATACCGATTCGGTATTTTCCGAATCGGTAAATATCACCTCGGTATTTACCGATTCGGTAAATAACACCTCGGTATTTACCGAATCGGTAAATACCACCTCGGTATTTACCGATTCGGTGAATTCCGATTCGTGATTACCGAATGTTACCGAATCGGTAACTGTTACCGAATTTTTACCTACATATAACTTACCGATTCTAATTTACCGATTCGGTACGGCTCGGTATTTAAGAACCGGTAAAATTTATTTACCTACATGAGGCCCTTAGAGCTTTAAGTTTCTGAGGGCATCAGGTAACTTGATCTTAATTATGAGCCACTTTGGCATTAAATTCAGAAGCATTTGAAGATCCGGGGCTCACTTCCCTTTTCCTTGATAGGAAAAGTTCACCTAATTAAGATGATGGTACCACTAAAATACTTGTTTCTGTTTCAAATTTTGCCTTGCCCTTCTGGAAGGACCTTTTCAATGTTTTAATGTGTCTATTACATGTGTCTATTACTTGTTTTTTCTGGCTTGGTAGGAGATGTCTGGTTGGGTGCAAAAAATAGCAGAGTTCACCCTAGAAGGGGCATGAGCATGGGGTAGGGGCATGGGCATTACCATCGTCTGATCTGGCCCACAATGATTCATTTGACGAACCATATGGCAGAAGCAAGCCGAGGGAGCGGTATGGAGTACAGGTTTGCCTGCGGGTTGGGACCCTTGCAGCATGTGTGCCTACAGGGCCTCCCCCCACCACCCCCTTATATGTATATCTTGTTTACAGCTGTGGGAAATTCCTCAAACACAGCAAGTACTTCCTTTTTATGTTTGCATGCTGAAGTAATTCTTTGGCACCACACGTTCACATTTGTAGCAATTGCAAGGTGACGTTACTGAGGGATCTCTTCTCTAGTACCACCCTGAAAAATGCCCCGGACCTACATGAGCCAATACAGTAGGGCAGAAACACGTTGGCATTTTTATTTTAGGGTCATAGGACCAGCATATCCTTATTGCCCCTTCCCATACTTTTTTAGCCTCGTCACTCACACCGCTAATAAAGGGATACCTGGGGGAGAGTGAGGGATTTGTATTACATGTAAAAAAAAAAAAATTACAAAACAATTAAGTTGTCTTCCCTGTGCTCCCTGGTGAACCTAATGATGAAGCATGCCACAATTAGAGTGGGTGAGAGTTGTATCTAAAAAATTTGGTTTCTCCTCTTCCCACCTCTGAGTGCGGTTGGAAGTATATGTTTTCCTTTCCTCTTTCCCCTTGATTGTCAGCTACTGGTAGAGAGGATACAATTTATTGATTTAGGACTGTTTCAATTGGAGTACGTATCCCCTCATTTTTCGCTTTGAAAGGATTTCTCAACCCTTTTTAGGGCTCTGAGGTATCCCCTCAGACCCTACTTGTTATAAGCCCAGGGAAAATAGCCTGCACTGTTGAAGATAGTAGCCCGATCATCCTTGCTAATGTTGTCAAAGACACTTTCTCTATCTCCAACATCCTTACAATCTCTCTTTTCAATTTCTTTAATTTCTAAGCTGGAAACTTCAACTTCTGCTTCTGTTAACAATAAAACCCAAACACTTCAGAAGATCTACTAGCAGAGATCTTTTAAGACCTCTTGTCCTGAACCATAATCCAATTATTGTCCAGATAAAATTATCAGTCTCACTCATCTGAGCCACATCCAAGCAACTACAGGGTGCAATATCTTGGTGAAATACGAAGGTGCGGAGGACATGTCAAAAGATTGCCAAAATTAATTTCCATAATTTTTGCTTATAATGAAACTGCAGAATTTTCGATGATAATTCCAAATTAGAACCAAAAATATACATCCTCTAGATCTAATCTTCTCAACCAATCCTTCCTCTGCAAGAAACACCTACAAATATATATTCCTTCCATCCTGAAATGGTAATAAACCAACCAATCATTAAGGTGCCTGAGATTTATCAGCAGGAGCATTCCCTGGTTATTTTCTCAACTACAAATTTATTGCTTACAAAACCTATTGAGCTGTCCATCATTTCCACAACTGCACCCATCAAGACTAACTCCCTTACTTGGTGGTCTACTAAAATTCTATTCTTGACTGAAAAAGAGATCTCTTTCAGTGAGTTTTTACTGGAATAGAATCCCAACAAATTCTATCCAGAATCCCTGGACTGTAATCTCTAACCACTTACTATAAAACTGGACTAGACTGCCACACAGCCATAAAAAAATAAAGGAAATGTATTTTGCAACACTCACCTGCTGAACTGCACTGATGCCTTTCACTCCTGACTCATCTTTCACCTGATCTCTTTTTCTGAGGAGAAGAATTGGAATATTACATATCAGCCTAGACTACTTGTGCTTTCATTAGTTAATCTACTTGCTACTACTTATAATTTGTGATCTGTTGAAATGATTTAATAACAATTGTGCCTCTTTATATAAAAAAAGTATAAAAAACTAATTTAGTCTGAACCTAAAGTGTGGTAATGGTGTCTGCACCATGATACTTGTCCCTTTTTCTTGAAGTGTGTCCTCTTTGCCTTTTTGAAAATTGATGCTAATCAAACAAAAAATAGCAGAGAATGAGCTAGTAACAAAATAGCTTCACTTCTTGAGTTATATGTTTCCGACTACACCCATGGGATATCTCCTGCACAGATTATGAGAGATGGGCATGGAGAGTGTGGGAGCCGAACCCCAAAAACCTCCTAGACCCCCAATAACAAATGAACCCCAAGGTTTACCTTAGGCAGTTCAGCCTCACGGTTCTTCTCGCTGACCTAGCAGTAAGAGACTACCCTCCCCTTCAATACTCTAAACTTTGCAGACTAACTTCATGATTATAAACTGGGATCACTCAAGAAGTGAGTTCCAGACTGAAATTAAGTCTAAAATATATAATTCAGGATTGGTAATAAAAGATTGCAAAAAGGCAATATTAATTAATAAAACTGCAAATTCAGCATGGTATTATTATGGCTTTGGGGAGTTGGGGCGGAAATGTTCCACACGTTGTGGTCCTGCTCTTCATTAGCTGGGTTCTGGAAGGAAGTAGCAGAATATATTAATTAAATAACCATACGAGATATCCCTTGCACACCCTTGGTCTGCCTCCTAGGGGGATACCCTCTCCCTAAAAATTCAAACGCTACTACTAAATTTACTGATTTAGGTGTGATTCTGGCAAAACAAAAATTAACTATGCGCATGGTCCTCAAATTACTAAACGGCGTTAGGAAATGGTTAAATAGGCAAGTTTGGAGAGTGTTGTGTTGTTTCGTGAGATAAAGAGAGGGCAAGGAAAAATTGAAAGGTTTAAAGCATGGGAACACCTGGTGGATAGCTTGTTGGCCCCAGAAGAAGATACAGATTTGTCTAATAGCTTCCTGAGTCACTGCATGTGAAAGAAGGGAAATCTAGTTTAATTCAGATATATTGGGTGATGATGGGTACAACTGTGATATAAATGTTCATGTGGAATATTTTGGCACTTTATTTAAGACTGCTTTACTTAATAAGGGGGGATTGGTGGGAGGGATTGGTGTTATAGTTTTATTTGAATAGTTTTAGTGGACCGAAGATATATGTGAAATTGACAGTAGTCAAAATATGTTTGAATGCTTGTGGATGTATGTCATATGAGATATATCAATTATCACTTTTACTCCGTTAAATATAGTTATCTAGGTATTTCTCCTTTTCACTCTATTTTTTAATATATTATAATTACCTGTGTACATTTCCTTTTGAAAGCAAATGATTGAATATGTAGCGCACATCATTTATGTTCTGTATAACATGCCTGACACTTTTGCTTTAAGGTCTATTTAATGAAAATAATACAAATTATTTAAAACTAACTAGGTTGCATTGGCAAATCAAAAACAATATCGGAAAGTTCTTAACACTGACTTATTTTGTAAGGTAAGAGAAATCTTCAGCTTGCTTCCTCAGCAACTGCACTCTGGAGATGTAAAACCCAATATGATTTTCTTTTTTTTAACAACAAACCATAGAATCCTGGTGCATACATCCAAACTTTCAGTGGAATCTTTAAAAATGATACATTATGTACATGATGGAAAATTGAATTCACAATGCATGCTTTCTATTATAACAGTTTATTTCATCATCGTGCTGTGTGTTCCATGGAAACTGTGGGTAGAAAAGACTTGCAGAGGGCCACTGATTGGGTGTGGAGAATGAGCAAGACCAGGATGAGCAGTACACCAGAAATGTCATCCATTTTATAATAATGGTCTTGCACGAAAATTTAACTTAAATATACTATATTACTTATGACACTTCTAAATGAAATAATCATATTGTTTCAAGTGCAAAATCATTAGTTCATTTGTTACGGTCAAATGTATCATTGAAATGACTAATTCACTCAAATAACTTGTCATCCAAAATTGTACAGAAGAAAAACTTTAACAACCTCCCAGTCTGTTTATTTTCTAATAATCATGAAGCAACCCCATTAATAAACATTATTAATCTGCTATTAGTTATTTGATTCACCAAAATCTTCATCTTCTTAAGTAATTGTACATTTCCCTCCAATTGCTTTAACTGCTGATTTAGTCGTTCCTTGTAGTTATATAGTTCGAAATCCATTGACCCTTTTCTTTTTCTCAATTTAGTATTGCTCTTAATTCTGTTACTATATCCATTAATCATACACTCTAATAATTTCAGTAAAAGCAATGAGTAATTCCACAAATCATCACTAGCATTATAGGTGTTAGAACTGACTGAAGAACACCACCAATGATAATATTTAAAAATGCGCCTACCTTACCAAAGCTAATCCCCAGCTCTCTTTCTCAGGAACCTACACTCTCTCATAATCCTGGTTCAATCAGTGTCCTAATCGGATGAATCAAATTAGTTATATTAGTACCAAAAGAGGCAATCGCTCCACTATGATCAGGTATATAAGTACAACATCTCTTTGCCTTAATTACTTTACATGTTCCACCTTCTTTCACCAAGATAATATCTAAGGAAAGATGATTCTAAATAACCATTGCTCTAATTCCTACCATTGCCACAGTTACTAATTTAAAAGACCCTGCTGTATCTGTGGCAAGTCTATCTACTATTGTAGACAATAGTCACATTTTTACATCATTCATGACCACACCCATTGGAGGAATCATTGCTCCTAAAATATCCAAATCCATGTGTTCAAAACTTCATCTCACTCTTTTCATTTCACGTTTTTCATCTAACTCATCTAATGACAAATTCTAGGGAGAACTAAAGCCAGATAACACAAACCCACCCAATTTCTGGGTAGGTTAAAATATATAGATTTCCCTCATAATAGGTTCTCCTGTAGAAAACAAATCTCCACTTCATAAGATTTGTCATTCACACCTTCTCCTACAAATTCTTCGTTGCCTTGTTCTACCGGATTTTTCCTTACCATACACATCTCACCTTTTCTTTCCTGTTCCATTTTCAACCTAGGATGTAACCCCAAAAGCCTACATTCTTCCTCTTCTTTTATTTTTTCTAAAGGAATCTTCTGCTTCTCTAAATTTCTCATTACGTTCACTCCTTTCCCATTGCATTCCCTAATAAATCATGCCCCTCTTACTCAATAAATATAAATAATTTTTATTCAAATTTGTGTCATGTCTGTTTTGTGCAATCACCCTCAAATACACACCATATTTAATTATTGTATCATTCTCATCAGTGCCGTAGCTAGGATGCCATGGGCCCTAGTGAAAGCAAAGTAACTGGGTCCCTTCACAAAGATGACATCTCAGTCTGTTATACTCCTCAATCTCCTTCAACAGAGTCTGCATCTGCCATGTCAAAACTCTCTACCACTTTCTCACTCTCATACACACACTATTTTGTTTCCACTCCCTGCACTGCATTTCTGCGAGTAAAAGGCATAACTCTAAACAGTGTTACCAATGCCAATAGGTATGGCCTTTGCAAAGTACAAGCACATAAAGACTTGGGCAGGCACCCCACATTCATATTCATTAATTCTGCATTCATACAGGCACATGCCTCACAATTCACTCACAAAACACCATGGCTATCCTGCACTGATGCAAGCACACTGCTCACACACAGGTACACCACTCAATAAGAAGGAGCCGAGGCTGGATAGATGGTGGTATAGGAGACGCATGTTGATTATCTGGTGCCACGCTCCACTGCCATGCAGAATACCGTTTCAAGATGGTGGTGTGGTTTTGAAGCTTACAGCATTGATGCCTGGTTCTCTGCTTGGTGCATTGCATACAAATGTTGTTGTCTGAAGGCAGTGGGGCTGCTGGTACTCTCATTACTCAATTAGCACTCATCTGCATTTGCAGGTGAGCTGCTGGGGGAGGATCTAAAATAAATATCTTCTACGATCCAGAGTAACTAAGCGTAATCAGGCAAATATTATTACTCAGACTATCTGATATCCTTAAGACCAGCAGTTGTCTACTAGGCAGAGCCAAACATTGGCAACAAAGCTAATGGCTGAAGAGGGTTGATCCACTGCCCAATTGTATGCAGGCTGTTCTGAAGGGCTGAACTAGTATGTGAATGGCACTCTGTCTGATGAATAACTGAAATGGGCTTAACAAAAGCCCATTTTCTCTATGCAAAATTATATACCAAACCAGACTTCTGGCCAGACCTGAAACACACAGAAAAAGACAGAGCACAGGGAGCTAGGTTTCATAGGAGGGAAGATGGCGGATTGTTTCCGCCGCTGAGGATGCCTCCTCCCGCTCCCGGTTGTGGGCTCACCCAAACTGCTCCTGCTTACCTCCCCTGACGTCCGGCCGTAGATTTAACGAATTTATGGAGTAAAAAAAGGAACTTTCTAGTTTAAACAGATGGAAAGGGACTGAATAAGAGTTTAACTAAGGTACGGGCTGCCGCTTCATTAAAACTTCCCGCTATCCCCGTTGTTAGCTCTCCTCATTGATGTGCCGTGTGACAGAGATCAGCTGCGCGGTGTTTGGAGTCCGCGCAGCGAGCTGGTTTGCATTTGGAGCACCGCCTGCAGCTTCGTGGATATCCTCTCCCCGACTCTCCTTCAGAGTGCTCAGTGGATGTGTGCGCGACCGGGAAGAGTGTGGCTGCTAACACAGGAGCCTGTTCGGATATTGTGGAGGTGTGTGTCCGCATCTAAGAGCAGTGGCGCCCCCAAGGTCGGCCCGCCGAGGACGGGTGGGGGCTTCATTAAAGACAGCAGTGAATGCCTCCAGTCCAGCAGGAGGAGCGAATACGGCCAGGTCAGATGGGTTACTTCCTTGTCTGGGAGCTGACTGTGGGGTTACGCCAGAGGTGGCTTGTGTAAATAATGGTGCACAAAGAGATGTTGTACTTCTTAACCCCCAGGTGGGTAAGCCCATGTTGAAGCTCCTACGCTCCGGCAAAGTAACAGCCCTGCTTCGCTCTTGTGGATCGGACTCGGTTGCTCCTACCGACCAAATGGCGGATGTCCTAAACGCCGCAGTTAACGAGGGCTGGGGTGAATCTGAAGAGTTAACAACAATATCTAGTGTCCCTTCTGAAGAAAAAACTAACGATAGAAGTAATAGCAGGAATAGCATTTCCATTTTAAATTTGGAAACTTCTACAATGGCCGATAAGGATAAGGGTCTGCAAACCCCACCTCATGAAGTGAACTCTCAAGAATATACAGTAACGTCCCCCCTCAATGTAGCTCGTGGAAACATGTCTATTTCACCTGAACAAGACAGTGCTGAATTTATCCAACTGCAGCTGCAGTCAGGCTCTGAGGGTGAGAGCTCTGTGACACCACTTGATAGAGCCCCGTATGGGGTTGATATGAATAGCCTGAGTGATAATGTTGCTCGTGGAAAGGATGTAGTCAACGGGAGTTTTATCAAGGAGTTGGAACCTGTACCTGCGCCTCACAGTGTTGCTCAGATCCAAGTCTCTTCGAGCTCTATTCAACATATAGATAATCAGGAGACAATACATGACACCATTAAAAACACCTCGGAGAGATGGAAGACCCAGAAGGGAAAAACTTATAAACAAGGCAGGACTGGGAAAGGCGGCAGAGGACGAGGGGGCGCAGGTGGGGCCAGTACTAAGGCTCACTTATCGGAGGCATTGGAACGGTTGAAGGGGGCAGCAAATACCACAAAATCGAGTTTGGAGCTGAGTCCCCTTCGGAAGTGGGTCTCTACAAAGGGAGAAGTTAGATCAATTGTCTCCAAACTATCTAACTCAGGAAGATCTGGCCCCTCCGCTCCAGCTGCTGCAATTACTTCGATTTCAGATGATCAGTCAGATTCTGTTGCTGCTAGCTTGCTTACCGATATGCCCAAGTCTTGGCAGGTTACTGATTTAACTAGTGCGTCTATTGATGGTGCGGCGGCACTGGCTTCTCTTTGGGACGGGTCTCAGAATCAACCTCGGGAATCGGGATTAGAGCTCACGCACGAGGCTGGAACTGCGTTAACAGTAGTGACCGGTCAACTCACGGTCTCTGACTCTCTATGTATATCTAAAGATCTATTATGCACAGGGGCTACAGGGGCTGAGAGCTGTTCCGTACGGCACACCCAGGATAAAGACCAGGAGTACGAGCCATCTATGTCCGAAATTATGCAAGCACTCAAAATTCAGAGATCAGAGGCCCAACAATCTTACCAACAAGCTAGGGCTAATAGTACAGAAATTAAAAAATCATTGGCTGAGGTTACCATTAAGGTGTCTCACCTTATTTCAGAGGTTTCTGATCTTCCAAATAGGGTGGCTACAGTAGAGGAGGATAATTCTCTAACTATGAAACAGGTTAGCACACATGAGTCACAGTTATCCAGTGTCCAACTAAAAATTGAAGATCTTGAAAACCGACAGAGGCGCTCGAACCTGAGAATTTTTGGGGTTCCGGAAGGCAGCGAAGGAACTGACCCTCGGGCCTTCATTGTTGGCCTTTTTCAAAAGGCATTTCCGGACTTGGATGATTGGGACATGGATACTCAAGTCCAAAGAGCACATAGGCTACCGCCTTTCCGCTCACGGGACACTCAATCTAAAAGAAATTTTGCCAGGCCTATATTGGTTTTTTTGGGCAACTTTCTGCTACGACAGGCCATCTTTTTCAAAGCTCGTCATACAGCTCCTGTTAAAGTGGGCACATTTTCAATATTTGTGCACTCTGATTTCTCAAAGCCTACCATGGAAAGGCGGTGGCTTCTTCGGCAACTTATGGATCCTCTTAAAGCTGTGTGCTCTCAGGTTATGCTACAGGAGCCTGCCCGTCTGAAAATTATTAAAGATGGCCATACTTATTTTTTCTTTAATGAGCAGGAAGCTAGAGAAGCTCTTTGTAAATGGCAACCCGCAGCAAAAAACTGATCTATATTTCTTATAGTCTCTTTGTGATAATATGTCTTGGTTTTCTGGGGGATCCTTTTTTTTTTGCTGTTTCCTGTTGATTACTGCATTATTCCATTATGGTAATTGATGGATAGAATTTACTCCTGTTGGCAAACACACTGCTTATGGGTTGTTGCGGGCGGATGTGGGGTGGCGGGAGCAGTGGGCCCCAGTGGGGAGGTTGTGGAGAGGTGTTCTTTTTTTGCTGCCACTTTAGGACAGCTAAGTAGGGGGTTGATTCCCTTCCATGGATACTGGGTGGGGGTTGGTCTTGGTAGGGGTGGGAAGAGCTAGGAGGCTTGGTGGGGGGAGGAGGGGGTTAAAGGGTCACGTCACACTTGGAAATACTATGAAACTTTTTTTGCAAATTTTTTATGTTAGCTCATTTACAGATGGAATTGGTACTCGTAGACTTAAGATGAATTTATTTTATGTCGAGCATTAAACTTATGAGTTGGAATGTCTGTGGGCTGAACCAAGCTAATAAAAGACGTCTAGTTGCGGAAGAGCTGAAGGTATTTAAGCCAGACATAGTGGGTCTCGTGGAAACACATGTGGCCTTTAAAGATAGAAGTTACTTGAAACAGTTAGGCTATGAGTTAATTATCTGTACGTCACAGTCGGTGTCCATTCGGGGGGTAGCTTTGCTGAAGGCTAAACACTCTGTGGTCAAAATCTTACGTACTTTGGCTGATTCTAAAGGAAGATGGGTGATAGATCAGCTCTCTATACGTAGTCATAATATGACAATATGCACGATTTATGGCCCGAATAATGATGTTCCTGATATTTTTTCTTATCTTGGTTCGGAATTGTTAGATTGGTCTGGGGATCTTATAGTGATGGGCGATTTGAATTGCATATTAGATAAGAAAATTGATACTACAAATTTAAAAGCGAGAAGTAGAATGGTTCAGGTGAGGGCAGCAATTCAAGATCTGCTTTATCTTCATCAACTGGAGGATGCTTGGAGAGTGTTACATCCCTCACTTCCAGGTTTTACTTTTTTCTCTCACCCGCATAAACACTATTCTCGTTTAGATATGATCTTTGTTAAATATAATCTGTTGGAGAACTCTAATGTGGTGGTATGTCCTAAAATCACATTGGATCATAATCCGGTTATGCTTACGTTAGCTATTAGTACCGAGGAAGATACTCAAACTAGGGATTTTTCGTTTCCAAAGCACCTTCTTAATAATTTAGACTATATCACACATATGCAAGAAGCCCTTAAGGAATATTTAGCTAATAATCTATATTCTACATCCCTGGCATTGGTTTGGGATTGTTTAAAGGCATATGTAAGGGGGGTTACATTTCAGTATATTGTTAAACAAAACCGGTCCTATTTTAATCAGTTGGATAGTGATCATACGAAATATATGGAGCTAGAGCAGAAACACGCCCAATCTATTGTCTTAAAAGATACTGAGGAACATCGAATATATCTACAGATTATTGACATTAGAGCGAAGATTGGTAGAAGGCTTAAAGATAAAGTGGCTAGCACTTTTCTTAAATATAAAACTCGGCAGTACAAGTATGGCGAGCGGGTTGGACGAGTGTTGGCTTATCAGCTAGCTGATCAAAGAGCTAAGGTTTAAATTGAGAATTACAATCTTCTGCAGGACCAGTGCAAGTTTCCTTTAAAGGCATGGAACAAGTGCGATACTGCAGAGCTAGTCAGTTTAAGCTTTCTTCAAACACATGGAACATATGTGGTATTGCAGTGCCAGTGCAAACTTTGTTTAAGGATATGGAAGTAGTGTGACTCTGCAGGGCTAGTACAAGCTTCCTCCAAAGATATGGAACAAGAGTGGTACACAGGACCAGTGCAAGCTTGCTTTAAATACATATAATATGTGTGGTACTGCAAGGGCAGAAAGTGCAAATGTCCTTTAAACACATGGAACAAGTGTTGTATTGTGGAGCCTGGGCAAGCTTCCTTCAAAGTCATTTAAAAAAGTATGGCACTGGGCAGCACTATTTAATGCCTGCCTTATACACACTGAAGAAGCAGGATTTCAGTGTTGGTACAAGTGTAAGGAACCTCAATGAGGTGTGTAAGAGCAAGCTTACCTCAGATGCATTTCCACACACAAAACAAGTACAGCATCAGGAAGGAGTACATTTTTCACTTTCACACATAGAGCCCATACTGATTTGGCCAGAAACAATGCAAGCTTTATTTTTTTTTACAGTTTTATACAGCGCAAGCTTGACCCGAGGGTACCGGGTATCAGAGCGCTTTACACGAGCACCAGTTGCATTACATGAGGACACATTCATTTTTGTTAGGCACGGGGAGATTAAATGATTTACCTAGAATCACAGAGTGTTGCGCGTCCTTGCCGAGACTCGAACCCGGTTCCCCAGATTTGAGGTTGACCGCCCTAGCTGTTAGGCCAGAAAATAAGTGCCCCAATCCATGCTTGGCCATGTGACCAAATTGTGATATTCTTGTCAAATATTTTTTTGCCGCCAATTTTCTCATTATTGCATATGAGAGAACCTTGAAATACACGAGGATCTGCTGTACAAAAATCTCTTGTGTTTGATTTAATGGGCTATAATGCTGCTCCCTGTAAAATAAAAATGTAGCCCATATATATGGTGCACATGACAACTGACTTGCCTTTGAGATCAGTAATGGTATTTTCATCGGAGTGAAGGGTTGGGGAATTGAATGTTTAAAAATTTGCTTTTAGTAAATGCAGTGATATAATGTTATGTACTATGGTGAAAAGCTTTTCAAAGAAATATACTTTATTGATCTTTGATGATACTTTATCAAAGTTTTGAATAATATTGTGGCATGATTTCCATGCCATATATTCCCATGGCCCAGCTTGTACCTTGGCTCTTCGAGCCAAGTCAAGCTCTTAGGGTCAAGACAGGCCCTTACTTTCAGCTCTGCCTGTTTGTTGGTTGGCCCACCTCCACTACAGAACTGTATAACAGTTACCCAAGTTCCACCTCTCTCAGTATCTCGCTCTGGGGAGCAACAACTTGTTTTCTGAGATTCTGGTCAGTTTCCATTGGTCTCAGAAGGATAACCATTCCTGCTTTCGATTTTAATAAGGACACATTCTGCATTAACAACTCTAAGAAGTTGTTTACATTTTCCTGGGTACTTTTTTAGCATAACAATGAAACAAACAACACTCAAATCATTCATTTGTCCAGTTATAGCACTCTTTCCTTAGTGAGTCTAGGTTCTTTTGCTAACTGACATTGTTGGCCCTCCACCCATCCGGCTGAAAACAGTGATTACTGAGACTCTCTTGTCTTCAGAAGCCACCCAGCAGCTTGGACATAACTTCTTGTTTGACCTCTGCTGGTGCAAGACAGCCAGGGTTGAATGGCGCACGCTACATTTAAAAATGAACATGCACTTTGCTTAGCCATTCAGTGTGTGCAAAATGAGCCCTTCATAGAGCCCCCGGGGGTGCTTCAGTAGATTCTGCTTCTTGGAAACTAACTCCTTCAGCTGAAGGAACTGGACGCAGCTAACAGCAAGCTCCCAGTGTTTCAAAAGCTTCTACGGCCCTAGTAGGCAGTGATGCTGAACAATGTTTAGACTAGTGGGTCAGCCATCAATGCTACATCACTGAACTCATATGGATTCTGAAAAATCTAATCATCACACAAAGAACCACACCCATTCAGCAGGGTGTAAATACGTAGCTGGAGTTGCATTTGGGAGCACACTGTCCCAAATACATAACTAAAGCATGGTGTGGTAGCCACTGTCATGTACAGACAGTACATTTTCCATTAAAACAACCTCTAAATATGCACTGACATGCAATTTTACTGATAAAGCTATACAGCGCACCAGAGATAACGTGTCAGCGAATATTTGTCATTTGTGCATCACCAAGAAAAATGACTTCATTTTTTTGACCATATTGAAATCTTTTTTTTATATCCTACATTAAAATTAGAAAAAGAGTTCCTTATTTGTGCTTTCCTGTTTACGTATTTTTTTTTGTTTTTAAATTGCGGTTCATTTATAGTCATTTAAATTTTGTGTGGAAGATATTTCCATAGTTCACTCTACAAAATCCACACAATTTGCAAAAACTGAAAGAAAAGTAAACATCAGTCTCCATGTTAAAAGAATAGGCAGTCTAAGGTCAATCCGCAGTCCGGAGTTTGAAGCAGCAGCCGCGAAAACCCTCGCTAGAGGAAAGCCGAGGAAAACCGTGGAAAACCAGCAAGGCAACTCACCCATGGCTCGCTGCAAGCCGCCCGCCGCCCGCTGCCGGATCCTGGCCTTGCTTGTAGCCGCAGGAAGTCACGCTGGTCTCAGTGAGAACCTCCCAGTGGCGGCAGCGCAGGCGGAGGTGTCGGTTGCACATTCGGACTAGTTCCGAGTTAGGCGCCGCAGAGGAACGACCAAAATCGGCCGGAGGAAGGCGGAAAAAGAACAAAAGTACAGAGGCCCAGAAAAAAGGATAGTAAGTGCCAAGGCCCCAGGCGAAAAAAAGGGTTTTCAATTTGAGACCCATCTGGTACCTTCTGGAGGGAAGCTCTGTACGCAGTAAGCCTCAGCGTGGACCGCAGAGGAGCGGAGCAGGAACAGGTTGAGAGAGGTCAACAGGGTGTGAAGAGGGGCGGGGAGGGAGCCAAAGACTATCAGGCTCATCCCGAGCCCCATTGAGCCCCACCGTGCTCTGAGTACCCTGAGCACCCCATAGCCTTCGGAGCTGCACTAATAGTGCAATAGTTCCATTCAGCACCGAGCACCCTTAGCACCCCTAGCACCCCTGAGCCTTCGGAGCCACGCCAACAGTGCAATAGCGCCAGTTGCTCCAGTGACAACCTGAGCTGTGCGTTTAGAGCGTGCCATGGCGCTGTAGGGAGAAGAAGGGTGCAGAAGGGAGAAGAAGGCTTGACTTTTTAAAGGGTTTAAGGATTGTACCTTAAAAGAGCAAGAATCTAATTTGGAGATTATATAGACTGTGAAACCTTAGCCTAAACTAAGCATTAGGGATGGCCCCCAAGTAACTCAAAAAGAACCTGGAGCATAAACTGAGACCCTAGTTAACCCGAGTGCCTCAGAAGGAAGTGGAGAGAGCCCTGAGCCGAGCCCAGAGAAAAAGGCAAAGAAAAGAGCAAAGAGATGCATGGCCGTAAGCAAACAACAGGGTGGTACCGCCTCAAATTCGCTAAAAGAATTTGTGGGGAAACATTTCAAAAATGTTTTCTCACCGGCAAAGGCCCCCGACATAGAAATAATAGAGGCTGTGCCGCTGAATGAAAGTGTGAGCAAAAGTGGGAATGGGATTGGGAACATCTCCCTACCGCTTGAGGATCACACAATTGAATCAGTAATTCTGGCCAATCAGTCTCTACAACTCATATTATCATCACCACGGCTGTCCTCTTCACCGCGGGGGCTTTCTATTTATGAATCAGAGACAGGACACCGGGATACCCTGATTTCAAAGGAGGACTGAAGGATAGAGGAAGAGGAAGAGGATGAACCTGGTAGAGAGCTAAGGCAAAGAAAAGAAAAGCAAAGCCCGCTTGAGAACTCGAAAAAAACAGCGATAGAACAAAGCATGGAATTGAATCTAAACTCTGAATTAAATTTGGAACTTTCTGCTACACCCGCTTCGTCGATGCTGGACCTTATGTTAATACTACAGAGAACTCTACAAGGTCTTCTAGAAGTCACGCTGACAAACAATGATATTTTAAAAGTACAAAAAAAGTACCTAGCTAAGATAGAGAGTGAGCTACAGGGGATTAGATGCCAAATGCTTTCTATGGTAAGACCTGTCCCAGATATTGATCCACAGCCTATGGTAGAGGAACACCTCGAACCAGCTGACTTATCTAAAGAAAAACCGGAGGTTTATATTTCAAAATGGCCAATGAGAATAAAAAAAGAGGCGAGGTCTCTAGATTTACGCCAGCAATCAGAGTAGGGCGAGTAGGAAGGAAACCATTAAAAAAGGGGAGTAAAAAGATAGTGAAAAGATCAAGGGCGGTCGAGGCGAGAGGTGAGGGTAGGGTGCAAGAAATAAAGGCACTCAACCCTATCAGGAGTATAATGAAGAAGAAAATCCCAAAGAAACAAAACATAAGGGCACAATGAGATAGTGACCCAAGTACGCAGAAGAATCAAGTTAGGAATAAAACCCCAACTCAGCCTAAAAATCCCGGTAGTTACCTGGGTCATGGCTACGGAGGAAGCCTTCAAACCGGGAATACTCCGGTGGTAGGAATTAGTAGGCCAAAAAATCAGATAAATAAGGTACATATGATACAACAGCAGGCATTAAAAGGTGCAAGGAAGGAGGATAAGTGGTTATACTTTGAACCAATACCAACAGGTAAAGGGGTAAGAAGCTAAGGAAGAGGTTGCCGCTAAACAGGTCACAACTTCTGCAAGTGTTCGCCAAGTGCCCAAATTTGAAAAGTATAGGGTCAAATGATTTAAGACAAGTGGGATTTAGGCAAAATATAGAAGGAAAGGATGTGACCAGAGTACTGATGTACTCGGACCTGGTAAAGATTATGATTGAAAAAGCAGTGAGTGAGGTACAGAAAGAAGGGATACGGATACTATCCGAAGAGGAAGTGCAAATAGAAGTAGAAGGGAAAGAGCGGCAGGGTAAGAATTTTTTAAGGTACCATGCAGGATTAAGAAAGAGACAGGTAAGGATAATTGACGTGGAAGAAGATGAAGAAGTTGACTTGGGAAACCTAAAAATGGTAGTAAATAACTCAGATGTGGAAAATTGGTGGGGAAACTGGAGCCAGGGATCATGCTACGGATGTCCCTCAAACAGGTATATTGAGGGGCGTGGGGAGGAAGGACCCCTAGATGACGTTGAATAGGTAAAGGGCATGCCGCATGGCATAAGAATAGTTTCCTGGAACATAAATGGTCTCGGAGATCAATCCAAACAAGAAAATATAAGGGAATTGGGAAAAACACCGAGATCATTTGTATCCAGGAAACTTAGCTATGCGGCAAGACCCCGACATTCGTTGGCTTCCGCCAGTTTAATCGCTTAGCAAAGAAGCAAAGTTTTGGGCACCCAGCAGGGGGAATAATGACATTGCTATCAACCAAAATAGTGAAAAAGGTGATTGAAAATTGTAAAATGTAAATGGCTACTTGCATGTAGGGTAACTTTATCCACCTCTGACAAAAAGAATACAATGGTGCTGTTAAATGTGTATATGCAATGGGGTACCAGAGAGGAATATGTTGTCGAAATGGGGAATTTTAAAGTTGATACGGACACAATTTATGAAAAATATGGTATGGATCTTATTATACTAATGGGCGATTTTAATCATAAACTGGACCCAAAGAAAGTAGATTGTTGGTTCCAAGAATTGCTGGAGGCTTATGATATAATACAAGCAACTTTCCCAGACTGTGTATCTACATCCAATGAAATTCAGCTGGGAAACTATTTGGGGACTTAAAGTCTCTTTTGTCTAAACGGAAGATCAACCTTAGACTGTCCAGCAAAGAAAACATTTAAATTAGGTTTGCAAAAATGCCCAATAGATTATGTATTTACGACACCCTGGTGCTTCCAACTAATTCAAGATTTTAGGATTACTAATAGAGAAGGGAGTGATCATAACCTCTTAGAACTAGACGTACACTTGAACCCCTGTAATAAAGTTATTGAACAACAGGTGGGATACCCCAGGCGGATCACCACAAGACTAACAGAAGAGTATGTAGCCCGGCTAGTAAAATTGCAGCAGAACTTAGAACTGGGCACATTAAGTGGCCAGAGCTTGGATTGGTATGTGGATAAAATTGAAGAAGTGGTCCAAAGCCTCAGCGATGGTCTGAATAATAAATTATAAAAGGAATCAAAGAAAGCCGGAGAGACAAGGAAGGTGGTTTACAAAGAATTGTTTGAAAAAGAAGAGAGAATTGAGGAGAACAGCACGTAGCCTAAGCATAAAGTATGATCAGGGTAAGGCTGATATACTCATGAAATTAAAAAGAGAATATAATATGTTAATTAGGAGGGCAAAAAGAGAGAATAAAGAAGACTGTTGGACAAAGCTGCTTGAGGCAATAGAAACAAAGAATATACGCCACTTCTGGAAACTAATTCAAACAGCAGTGGATCACCCTGCGGCCACAATGAACTGTGTGGTAGAAGAAGCTGCTTGGGAGGAATACTTGCTGGAATTATATAGCCCAGGCAGAGAACCGGAAGAGTTTTTGCAATCGTATTTGAGCGGTCTGGTAGGAGTCTTAAAACCCGATTTTTCGGCCCCTGAAGTGAAAAATACGATAAAACGTTTGAATCTAACAAGGGCAGCCGGCCCAGACAACCTCCCTGCCCTGATAATTATAACTCAGTTGGACTGGTGGGCAGAATTCTTTGCTAAGATGTACCAAGTTATTTCAGAAACTGGGAAGTTCCCTAGCAATTGGAAGGGTGCAATAATAAGGCCCATACATAATAAAGGCGATATGCAAGCCCCAAAAAACTACAGATTAATTAATCTCATAGATATTGGGGAAAAGATTTTCGCAAAAATAGTATTAGGTAAATTAAAAGATTGGGCGGACCAGAACTCAGTTGTACCGGTCGAACAGGCAGAATTCAAAGAAGGTCATTCCACCATAGACCACTGTTTCGCCCTCTGGGCACTTGCCCAGAAGTCAATAGAACAAAAGGGGAAAATGTACTGTTGTTTCGTTGATTTCCGTGCAGCCTTCGACCTAGTGGATCGTAAGAGCTTATGGGAGTGCCTGATAAAATATGATATACCGGAAAGCCTATTGACCATCCTAAAGGAACTACATAGAGGCAACTGGGCCCAAGTAATAAAGGACACACAAGGGTTACTGACAGAAAATAGCCATAGGGAATGGGCTAAGACAGGGCTGTGTCCTGGCCCCCCTGCTCTTTGCAATATTCCTAGCCGACCTACCTGCAGCGCTGGAAGTAGAAAGAAGCGCATGCCCCAGAATGAGCGGAAGGAAAGTAGCAAGTCTTTTATATGCCGATGATCTTGTGATAATTGATCAAGCGGAACTTGGGCTCCAAAGGAAATTAAATGCTTTTAAAGAATACTGTGAGGCAAAGTTGTTAGTTGTAAATATGGATAAAACGAAGATATTATGCTTTGGTAAGAGAGAGAAAAAATTTAGCTGGTATTTAGGACAAACAAAACTGGAAATAGTAGAAGAATATAAATACCTGGGCCTTTGGTTCGACAGCTCCCTAAAATGGTGTACTCACCTAGAAGCAAGCCCACAAAATAAAAGCTTTTTCATCCATCTGCGGGCTGAAAAAATTTAATAAGGACTATGGGCATATGTCGCATAAACCTTTGTTAAAAGCTTATGAAGCTATGATCCCACCCCAAGTACTGTATGGGTCAGAAGTTCTCCTTCTAAGTGGTAAAGGAGGGTGGGATCGGGAGGAGGGTAAGGCCCTAAAAATGCTATTGTTCCTACCAAGCTCTGCAATGATTCAGGCAATTAGGATGGAGTTAGGAACAATAGCATGGAACAGCCAGGTCCAAATGTCCTTGGTAAGATTCTGGAAACGACAGGACGAAGGGGGAGTGCAGAAAATCTCACACTGGTGTAGTGAAGAGATCCAGCATAGTAGCTGAAAATGGGCAAAGGAAGCGAGAAGGAAAATCCAGGAAATAACAGGGAGTTTAAATGTGAGCTTTATACAGCACCCCCTGGATGTAGAATTTACAAAGACGTCTCTCAGGTACCAAGGCATGGAGCAGTCAAGGAATAATGACTTAGAGTACCTGAGGAAGAAAAAATCCGTCCAATGTATAATAAACTCCTGGGTAAATGCAGCATGGTATCCATTCCTAGAAACTCTGCCAAACCATGGGCTTAGGTGCGAAATCCTAAGGATACGAATTGGCATTAACCCATGGTTAATGGCGGGAAAAATAAAGTCAGAAATTTTATACCTAACATGTTTACTAAAAAGAATTATAAAAAAAAAAAAAAAAATGTTATACCCAGATGGAACATGCAAATGTGGCATTGGGACCAAATCTGAAATCCAGCATATATTGTTAGATTGCCTTGCAGTTTTAGAATTGAGAAAATTGTTTTTACGCCCAGTATTTTTAAAATATGGAATAAGGACACGAGCTCAAGCCATTGTGTTACTGACAGAAATTATAAGTCTTGACATTGCTATTGCACTAGGAAGCTACATGAAAAGCATATATCGTTTTGTATGGGATAAACTTAAGCAAGGGTAGAAATTGTACCTATCCTTAAAATCCCTTATTCTGAGTATATAAGCAACAAAGCTTAAAGAACAGTTATAGAGCCAACGGTTTTAATCAACTGCTGCTAATGAGAAAGGATGTGGATAATGAATCCCCATTTAATGAGAGTATCAATGATACCGCCGACTAATAACTTTTAATGCTATTTTAATTATTTAACTGTGTATTTAATATTGAAAATGTTGATGCTACCAGGGAAGAAGGTGGTTACCGGTCCCCTTTAAAAAAAAAAAAAAAGTATTATGCTAAAGTAGTTCTAAGGAATCAGGTGGTTTTATCTGTTCATGTGATATTTTTGTGTATGGTTTTATTGTTTATGAGATCTTACTTGTGTTTAAAGACTATGGTCTAAATAAACAGAGTTCTCTCTCTCTCTCTCTCTCCAAAAAAAAATAGGCAGCATTTTGCAAGAAGACTAGACTGACATTTGACCACTGTCTTTGAACGCACACAAAATCATACAAGATAAAAACAAAATGTAAAGTCAACTTTAATGCTTGTTCAGCTTCGGAAATCCAGCCTGGTTATTTAAGTGCCCTCTCAAGGTTCTAGGTGCTGTTGTAGATGGGCTCCCCTCCCACCTCTGGGCCCCAGTGCATTGCACCGGCTGCACCACTTGTAGCTATGCCCCCGATTCCAATTAATAAACAAATTCTCTAAAGACACATTAAATTCAGTCAAATAAGGAGAAAGGAATTCCTCATGAATAAAAATAGCCACAAAGATATTACGTATAAAATTCCTAATTGTACGTATGTCATGCCCTCCCTAGCTGAAGTGGGAAGATATGTACACATATTACATCTATTGATTTTCACGATATCCAGATAATCCCTAATCATTTCAGTAGACACATTATCCTTAAAATCACTAATTGAATGTTCTTTATGTATTGGTATAATTTGTCTAAATTCTTCATAATTAGTTTAAATGTCATCATTATTACACCCATAACTTGAAACATCTTTTACAGGAATCAGTAAATACATCCACAGGCCACCTAATATCAATAAGGCTAATAATTAGCAGTGTTATCCCTACAATTGTACACCATCTCCTTTTTCCCATTTTGAGGAATTTCAGGTTCTTCCTCTGAATGTTCGCTCACCAGACATTTTTTTTCAGTTTTGCTTTTGCTTCTCACTTTGACTTCATCAGTTTCAGGCAAATCTTCACTCCCTTCTGATACACACTGTGAACCTGAGCTTCACTCTAAGCTTGTTGAGCAGACTGTGCACTTTGATCATTTACCTCCTCCAAATCTTCAGCTACTCTCACTCTTTTATTGAAGTAGCGTGGATCCACTAAGGCACACTTGCTCACTTGACAGTGTTATTTTTCATTAGTAGAGTCTGTAAAGTACCTTTCCGTTTTTCATCCAGGCAACCTTTGGGAACATGTTTTCAGATAACCACTCAGTCCCCTGCATTCATATCATGACAGGGTGTATCCTGGTAGTCTTCAGTTGACACGTTTACCTGATGAGTGACAAATTTCACTATATCAGCCAAACCTTTTCAATAATCCAGAACAATGTCATCAGTTATTAACATTTGTGCTGCCAAAAGCACAAGTGCAGGACTTATTTCCCTGCCCATCAGTATTTCATGAGGAGTCAGGCCTGTCTTTCTGTCTGGAGTACTTCTCATATTCATTAAAACAAGAAGGGGTAGAGGATGTGGCCTTTCGGAGTAGGGCGATCAATCTCAAATCTAGGGGACCCGGTTTGAGTCTTGGCAATGACATTCAACATCCTGTGATTCTGGGTGAATCACTTAATCTCCCCAGGCCTAACAAAGATTAATGTGTGCTCTGATACCTGACACCTTCGGGTCAAGTTCGTGCTATATAAAACTCCGGGAAAAAAAAGAAGAAACGCATCTGGACACTTCAAACTGGTTGAGGCACAAACCTTTGCCAGCTTATTCTTCAAAGTGCCATTGGTAGTTCTACCAAACCTGAAAATTGTAGTCGATAACTACAATGAAATCTTTGCTTGATCTCAAAAACTGTGCAGATTATTTGCAACACTTAACTTTTCAAGTGTTATCCACGATCGGTGTCAATAGAAGTCAGGAATCCAAATCTTGTAATCAACTCCCTTATCAACAATTTGTTAACTGTAATGCTATCTTTTCTTCTTGTGGGAAATGCTTCCACCTATTTGCAGAAGAGACAGACTATTACCGAGACATATTTCAAGCCACTGAAATGTAGCATCCCAATAAATTCTACCTGCAACCTCACAAATGGGCCTCTAATTTGCCAATGTGTTCCGTAAACTTAACAGTTTTATTGCCCTGATTATTTAAATGACATGTCAGGCAACCACTACACACATCCTAAGCATGAGTAAGATTTGCAAATATTTACACATAGGCTCTAAACATTGAATCTGGCAAGACAAATTTTCTGTTCTGAACTTACATACAAATCCTTATAAATCTTTTTACAGCCCAATTATTCCCAGTTTTTTTTTCTCATTTTCAGAAGCATCCTTCTGCAAGTCCTTCAATGCGCATGTGAATTGAATCCATAAAGAAACAAGTCACATTGTTTGAACCCTGCACAATATCATTTGTGGAACCACTATTTTCTTCTTGTTGAACATTTGTGACTTCTTGAAGAGCACAATACTTGGGTTAATGATCTGCATATTGTTTCACAAAGTGACTAAATATTTACCATTCGTTTGGCTATGCACTTAACCACAGCCACTTCTTTTGGTTTCTGAATGGCATTCAACAAATCCAAAACATACATTCCATTTGCGATTGTAGCTCCTGAAGATGTCATGAATCCCTTTGTGAGCAGAGCTGTCCATAATCACGAACAACACCAAAACCATACTGGGTATCTGTATAGACTGTCACAATCAAATATTCTGACAAGCAACAAGCTTTCATTCTGCTACTTGCGCTGATGCCAAATTTGGCAAGGAGGATGCCTCAAGTGTCTTTGTGATAGAGCATATTGCATAAGCAGCTCTCAATCCTTCATATTGATCTCTAAAACAAGAACCGTCAACAAATAATGTTAAGCACACACCATCTATTGTGGGTAATAAGCGCCAGATACACATTACTTAGTTAAACATGGTGCAAAAACTCCATCCATTTTTTTCTTTAAGAGGTTCTTTTTATTCACATCTTCTCTTTTTCTTTTTATAAAAGCTTTTCTTCCAATGTAGCCAACGCATTTTGTCTCGGACATGAGACTTCTTCAGGGCTCGTGATGTAATGGCACCTGTGTCGACTAGTATTAGTTTGATGGTCAGTCAGTTAGTGGATCCTATTCCCCAATGTTTTGGACAATATTATAGCATCCGTGTGTGCCGAATCCCACTGAGCTGAGTCTTGCAGCCAGAAAACATTTTATGTCACAAGCCAAAAGGTGTGTGTTGATCATTCTCATATAACAATATTGTGGAGCTAGGATCCTGTGTGGAAGATTAGGGAATTGATCTTCCAGATCTTTGCACTACCTATAGCTGGACTATAAAAGGTCACTTCTGCTATTTGTTTTGTCTCAATCTCATTCTTGGTAAACCAACAATTAATGTTAGCTCTGCCAGTTCCAATGGAACTTCTTTTATGTCAGTTCTTGATTTTGTGTACAATTTGGTCACCTCTATACAGTTGTGCTCCAGCTCACAATCATTTTCATCTTCCCTGTCCTCACAAACTTTATCTGAAAACAGAAGCAATGCTGCTGGTTCAGGACATTAAAATATTTCATGGGGCAATAATAGTTTGCCCATAACATGTCAATCTACTATTTGTTATTTGATGGGTTCTGGTCTTTGTCAAAAGGATTCCAACTGAATGTGGAACAAAGACAATTAACATATGCCTCATCACAATTTCTTCACTATGTTCAGTCGCCCAAAAAACTGCTACAACCGACTTCAAACATCCTTCAAGACTTACAGGTACTGGATCCAATACATCTGAAATGTATGCCACTGACTGCATAAATCCTCCATGTTTCTGGGGGAGAATTGAAAGTGCACATCCATCTTTCTGATGACAAAAACATCATATTGTACTCAGGCATTCCAAGTGTGGGCGCATGACACAAACTCTGTCATTTCCTTGAAAGTTACTCATCATCATATGGTACCCGATCTTGTGCATCCTTACATGTCAACCTTACTAAAGGTTTTACAATCAAGGAAGAATTCGGAATTGTTAGAAAGGGGGGTCTCTAGTTGGTAATGGTTTGCACCTGTGTCCAAATAGGGACCCTTCTACCTAATCAGGTAAGGGGGATACACTTCCACAATAAACCCTGCTCAACCCCTTGATAGCTGACACGAGCAGACAGGCTTATCTCAGAGGCAGTGCACACATACAGTAATACAGTGAAAACACTACAAAGGGACACCACACCAGTTTAGAAAAATAAGTAATCTTTATCTAAACCAAAGAAGACCAAAACAACAGAAATCCAACACACAATAATCAAAATATGACTTTTAGAAGGTAAAAACAGTTCTGGTCATAGCAAACTATTGATGCAACACTTTCAACACAAAGTACCTTGGGTGAGTCAAAATCATAAATAAAAACAGCTACAGGGAAGGTTATGCATCCGCTCTTTATGCCCAGGAAAAGTGATGCGTTGGTTCCTTACTTCAGGGGAGGTGATGCGTCGGTTCCTTACTACCACTCAGCGAAGGTGATACGTCAGTTCCTTACTGAAGGGGACGTGATGTGTCTGTTTCTTACAGCGCGGGGAGGTGATGCACTGGTTTCTTACTGCGGCCCCGGCGTTCTTGTAGACTTGGCGCCCCAGTGCGATGCATGGGTATCGGGGATACCTCGGTTCTCAATGCAGCAGCGGTGGCAATGGCACTGCGATGGTCTCTCCAGCCACGGTCCCATGAAGCGTTGGTTCTTGCAGCTGCACTGCAGGGCCTGTGTCGGAATCGGTGCGGTGATCTCTAATTTTGGGGATCTTTGCCCAGGATTCATCGTGCAGCGATTTCTCCAGCCGTGGGCAGGCACTGCATTGGTTTCTTTAGTGACACAGCGGCGATGCATCGGAAATGGGTGTGGATGCGTCACGCTTCTCTTAGTTGCGTCTCCTTTCCAGCTCCCAACAGCAGGAACAACCTCCAGAGGCCCAACCCAGCAACAGGCACCTCTTGGGAGGTCAGAACTCCCAGCAAAGAAGTTAAGGGAAGCTGGTAGTGAAGTCTTTGTGTCCCTGAGACTTCAAAAAAGGAGACAAGCTCTACTTCAAGAACTTGGAGATCTTCTTCAAGCAGGAGATACAGAACTTTATCCTCTCCTTGGCAGAAACAGCCACTACAGGCCAACCCCAGACAGCACACAGCAAAGGGGCAGTGCTTGTCCTTCAGTTTGCCCAGCTCTTTTCCTTCGCAGAGGTTCCTCTTGAGTCCAGAAGTAATCTAAAGATCTGGGGTCTGGGCCCCAATATTTAAATAGCATTTTTCTTTGTTCTCTAGTGGCGGAGAGACACAGTGCTCAGTCAAAACTAGTTCTGTCCTCTCTGGTTCAGGAGGTGGAGCCAGCATTGTGTAAGATAGACCAGGCCCATTCAGGTGCAAGGAAATCTCCTCCCCCTACTCTAAATGCAGCCCAGGTCTATTCAGCCCAGCCCTGACTCATTAAGGCAAGGCAGACACACATAACTCCCCTCCCAGTGGCTGTCAGAGAGAATGCACATCCCCAGCCCCAGTCATTCCAAAGCCTGACAGTCAATCCACAAACCAGCAAAGGCACACAGGATAGCTAGGCAAGAAAATACCCACTTTCTAAAAGTGGCATTTTCAAACCGACAATGTAAAAAATTATCATTACTAAAAGTACCATTTTTATATTCTGAGTTCAGGCATACTAAACTCCAACTTTCTATTTTGTCCCAATGGGAAGTTATACCTATAAGATGTTATAAGTAAACTCCCATTCTATCCTACGGGACAGATAGCCTCTCAATAATGAAAAACTAAATACACTGTATTTCACTATCAGGACAGGCCTACCTTACTCACATGTAAGAAAAGGGAAGGTTAGGGCCTGGCAAGTGGGTGCACTTGCCAGGTCGACATGGCAGTAGAGACTGCATGCAGACAAGTGGCAGGTCTGAGACCTCTTTGAAGGGCTGCTTATGTGGGTGGCACAATCAGTGCTGTAGGCCCACTAGCAGCATTTGACTTACTGGCCTTGGGCACACACAGTGCACTGTACTAGGGAATTAGGGCCCGATTACGATGCTGTTAGGAAATCTTTCCGACTGAATCGGTTTGGAAATGGTTTCCGACCCACTCGGATCGGGAGATGCTTCCAGATACGATTTGGTTGGACTCCCATTGACTTCAATGGAAGCCTATGTTCCTAACCGTATCCTAATCGGGCCCTGGGTCGGGAAGACACATTCCCAATCTGATTCGGAAGGAGCGAATGCCTTTAGGAGGCCTTCCTATCCGCATCGTAATCGGGCCCTAGGTGGGAATGCTTTCCTAACCACATCGTAATCGGGCCCTTAGTAGTAAGTTAAACAAGCCAATCATGGAAACACCAATCCATATTCATAATTTACACCTAGAGCATATGCACTTTAGCCCTGATCAGCAGTGGTAAAGTGCCCAGAATCCGAAAACCAACAAAAACAGGGTCAGAAAATGGAGGCCAAAAAGCAAAAACTCTGGTGATAAACCCATTGAAAAAGACAGGTCTAACAGGAATCCACTGATGTCAGCAGCTAACAATTCAAAGAACCATCAGAACCTCCCTCTGGGTGGTTGTTGGGCTCAATTTCAGGCTTGCAGAAATGTGTTCTTTAGAGACTTTCCTCACACCCTTCAATATGGTGTCTGAAATAAAATACTTATTATTCATAATACTGCAATTTAGTCAGGGAGAGTGTATCCCTTTTTTCAGCTAGGGGATTTAGCAAGGCAATGATGTCCAGCTTACAGTCCTCATATCTTAGATGCTATTTAACTAGGACTGACTTGGATGACAATTTTAGAATTCTAAAGCTTTCTTCAGTATTTGGGCAAAAACTGAAGGACTCTCAGAATACCCTTGTGGGATTCTACACCACACAAGAACTTTATAAAAAATTGAAATTCAAAAGGAACTGCAAATCCTCATGCAATGGTAAAGTCAATGACTGTATACCATTCTGTTTCTGATAAACTCTGAAACAATATTACTGCTGGATTCAGTACCACCTAACAACAAGGAACAACAGTTTTATGTAATTTTCGGAGGTGTTGCGCCATCTTCCATTTGCTATTCAAGGTTTTTTTCCCAACACTGGAGAACTGAAAGGAGAATCAATATTCTGTTCTATTCCTGGTCTCATTCCTACCTCAGCTTCTTTTGTAAGTTTGTACTATCTAGCTCTAGGAAATATCATATCTAATTTAACCTTAATTTTCACTGGTTCTGCTCTTTTAATCAGCCCAAATTCTTTGACAATTTAATCCCATACCTCTTCCTTGACAGTTTGTCTTAAATCCAGAAGGAGGTAATCATTTGTCAAAACTGGGTACAACTCAACTCTGGTGTTTTCCAAAATAAATTTAAAAAACGGAATCTCCATTTTGCGTTTCAGCTGCAACACCATCAAGTTTGCAATATATCATGCAAATTATTTTACAAAGAAGGTCCCTACCAAGTAAATTCACTGGACTTTAATCTAATAATATACTGATGGTTATTCTTTTATTGTTCTATTTTAACTGGAACATCTGCTGTAACCTGATTCACAATTTGTTTATTACTTGGACTTCTCTTTCCGAAAAGGGTAGGATTGAGCATTCCACAGAATGAACTGTGGAAAAGGGTATCGCCTGTTTCAATCAGAAATGAAACAGGGCGGAGATTGACTTTTCCGTCAATATATGGGACGCTTTGATCTACTGTCAAGACTGCATCCAGCATGCAAACATTCTCCCCCCACAGGTACCATCATTGCAAACTACTCCTTGCCATCTTATCATTCAGAATCATAGTATTTTGTTGATACCCTGCATTATCATGTTTTGGTGCATTTCTGGAGCTGTTGGTATAGAAATTCGAAATGATTTCTGGTTCTGCATGTTCTACTCTGCATTTTGTATATTCAACATCAACAAACTTTACCTGAATCCTATTAGAATTCTATCTACATTCTCTTTTCCAGTGTCCAATCTAGGAGTGGGCTGAACACGTGGAGCTCTGCAGAATTCCACAGAGTGTCCAAAAAACTCCACGGGATTCCACGGAACTCAGAGAGCGGGCAGAAGTGCTTGTCTGCCCATTCACACTGGTTTTTAACATTCAGGGAGTGTGGTGCATGCTTGCTCACTGCAAAACCACATGAACTGCACCACACCGTTTGCATGGGGGCAGTCATTTTGCTTTACCTGCTGTCCTGTTCTGTGCATGTGCTGGGCCTGATTTTTTAAATCTAAATTAAATCTTTGCAATCCTCCCCTATCCCACTCATCCACCCATCATTTACCTTATTTTAATGCTGAGTCTTTGTGTTTGTGCATTTTATGTTTTGCCTTTTTTCATTTTCTGTGCCCTTTTTATACTTTGAGTTTTCCTTTTACTTCCTTAGCTATTCCTTTCTTCTTCTAAATTCCTTCCTTTTCCTATTCCTTGCAGTCACCAGTGGGCCGAGGGGTGAAGCCCTGACCCATGTTTTCAGAGGCAGAGGTGGTCGCACTTGTTTTTTTCATGCAGCACCACCTCCCCTTCATGCTGGCAGCAGGCTGCAGGCCTGGGAGCGGGTACGCCCTGTGGTAATCTCAACTGCTGTGGGGGAGGTTGTTTAGGTGTGGGCACTGGCATACCAAAGTCCAGCACACCGAGCAGCAGTTGACACACCATTGGGTGGGCATACTGGACTAGGAGCAGGACCTGCTTGACCTGCTGGGTAACGAGGTTGCGGGGCTCGGTGAGTAATTATGTATTTGTTGTGTTGTGTTCTACAATGCTAATATTTTTTATCAAAATATCATGCTGCTCTCACTGAGAGGTTAGTTAAATGTGCGTTATGAACATTATGCAATTCAGTTTGAGCTAGCCAGGGGCTCGGCGCCACTCGTCGGCACTGACTTGGACTGATTATTTAAGAAGCCACGCATAATCCTCTGTCTTGTCACTATGATAGTGGCAGTAGTAAGTAATATCAGTGAGTTATTGTTCTCTGTGCCTTTCTTTATGCAGCTCGTACAGTCACAAGCAATCTCCCAGTGATGTGTAGTATGTGCATCTAGGCATTGAAAAATGGGAGACTGATTTGGCCCATCAAAAGGGGTTGAGAATGAGATGAGTACAAAGATCATTAGTTCCAAATATAGTTTAGGTTTTGGAGATTTGGAATAAGCAATAGCTTTGGAAAATTGGGAATAGGTCAACTCGATACTAGTACTATAGGCGATCTGATTTAGAAAAGCACAATGTTATTGCATTTGCCCGTCAAAGTATTTTTTGGGAGATTAACTGTACCACTAATCTATTATTTTAATCTTCTTTATTTCTTATATCAGCACCCAAGGGCAAGAAGAGGGCATCGGAGGCGGGTCAATGAGCCAGGGCTGCCACCACCATTCTTGTTAAACCTGCATTATCCATTTTTTCTATATTTCAAGTTTATGTAGCTGACTTCCTCCTGTTTGTACTATCTGCTTTGTTAGTAAGCTTTCCCTCTCCCCTTATATATCTTCTGGACTGGTACTCTAAGAGAACAGATTTTAGGTACTCTCCTGTGAAGAATCTAGGCCCAAGTAAGCTATTTTAAGCATGTTTGTTGAGAAGGCTTTTTTTTCTTGATCATGCTCACACAGTAAAATAAGAGAATGGCCATGGTCATGGTGGACCCCCCTCCCCCAATGTTGTAGTATGTATTATCATTCATTTACACAGTATATCAGTAGACTGATGACAGTGCAGCATGGCAGGAAAGTAGTATGAGGACAGTCCCATTGTATTTGCCAGCCAAGACCTTATTTCCTTCATTGACCAATTTATTTCACCCCTTCACTGCATTTCAATGACTTAGAGACATTATAGCTCTGCCCCATCATTATGAAAAGTTTTTGGTAAGCTTGACTTCCTGGTTTTTCTAACATTGTCAACCAACAAAATGCCCAAAGTGATATTTTCGATAGAGGATGCTGCTAACCGAACTGTAGTGATGTATTGCAGTTGTATTTTGTTACAAAAAAAAATGGGAGGCGTATCTGGCATCTTGTGTAAGGTATTTTCTAGCGGGACAGACTGCCAGGGCCAGCGGCAGTGCCAGTAGTGCAGCAGACCCATCAGCAGTTGGAGGAAGATTACCAGCAGCGGCAGAGGCAGGTGGTCGTAAGTCACAATGCTTGCTTATTGGCAATTACTAGTATACTCACTGCAAGGTCATCCTAAACCCCACAATTTAGCAGCTACAGCTGAAGTTGAGTTCTAAATGGCCTCTTCTTTCTGCAGTTCAGCAGACAAAAGCTCTTAATGAATGCTACAAATGATGATGGAAAATGCAAAGAAGGATGACAGGATAAAAGAAAGGATAGGTGAAATGGTATATGAGTGAACAGATGTGTGGGTGGGTGAAAGGATGTGTAGGTGGGTGATAGGATGCATGGGTGGGTAAATGTATGGATGGGTGAAAGGATGGTTGAAAGGGGATACTATGATAGATGAATGGATAGATAGATAGATAGATAGATAGATAGATAGATAGATAGATAGATAGATAGATAGATAGATAGATAGATAGATAGATAGATAGATAGATAGATAGATAGATAGATAGATAGATAGATAGATAGATAGATAGATAGATAGATAGATAGATAGATAGATAGATAGATAGATAGATAGATAGATAGATAGATAGATAGATAGATAGATAGATAGATAGATGCCTGAATGGATGGATATATGGGCAGATGGATAAATGGATGGATTGGAATGGTGAAAGACTGGATGAGAGAATGTAAAGCTTAAGGGCCTTATTACGAGTTTGGTGGTGTGGGAGCGGGGCAGCACCGCCAATCCCGAATGCTGCCCGCCTGCCAGATTACGATACAAATCATTGTCTGGTGGGCAGGCAGTGTGGCAGCTCCACGGCAGTGCAGCAAAAAGGAGCAATGAGCCTTTAATACTGCTCCACCGTGGAACCGCTAAAGCACGTTCGAGCATGGCATGGACTGTAAAGTCCATGCCGTGCTGGAATTTTGGAGGGTTCTTGCACACAGGGTGGCACAAAATGTGCCCTCCTGCATGCACTTAGCTACATGGGGCAAGGCGGGCCTTGTAGGTGCCCCTTTGTTTCCTCCTGCCAGCTTTTACTTGGCTGGTGGTGGGGATACTCGAATTATGCATGACAGTGTTGCATCAGAACCGCCAGCATAATTTAAGCCCCTGATTGCTGCGCCACCACCAGGCAATGTGCTTCATGGCAGTTGCGGCGGTCAAATGGTGGTCTGAATGTCATACTTATAATACGGCGGTCGGACCGCCGGTGCGGAGGTGCTGGACTGCCGCTGCCATGCCCCCACAAGTCTGGTGGTCCAAGGGCTGCCAGATGTGTAATAAGGGCCTAAAAGATGGGTATCAGAGGGTGAATACTAGAACAATGAAAGGATGAACGGATAATTGCTTGGATGAAGAAACAAGGGAGCTCTTCTGGAGAGGGGCATGCTTACCTACATCTCCTGCTTGGTTTCATTAAAGCTTTGGTTCAAGTGGGGGTATTTTAATTTTCTGTCTATCCCCTTCACTCCCTTCACTCACTGTATTTGTTAAGCGAGGCAGTTATGTATCCCATCCATCATCATTCATCACCTTCCTGGCAATGGTATTTCGACAACCATGACCTAACTGCAGCACGGTTCAATTCATCACTGCAGTGTTAGCTGTCCAATGTGCATCTACTTTAAGCCTGGGCAAAGCACTACGCTACGCTCGCGTAGTTTGCGAAGTTCGCGCTACTTCGCACTACGCGAATTGCACGTAGCACAGTGCGAACACGCGTAGCGTAGTGTTGCGTAGTGCTGCGGTCATTTTTTGCTTGCTCGCGGTCCTCAACGTCAAGTTGGCGACCGCGAGCAAGCAAAATGACATCCCGGCGAGACTTTTTCCTTGTTCGCGATCAGCAACATCAAGTTGGCGATCGCGAGCATGGAAAATAAACCTAGCGGCGAGATTCCCAACGCGAGGAGGTCAGGTTTCTCATTGCGAGTGGTCGCGTATGCTCGCGACCGCTCGCGATGAGAAACTACCAGTTCGCGTTGAGAAAGCTGCCGCTCGAGTAAAAATCTACTCGAGCAGCAGAAAACTACAGCTCGCACTGGCAAGATGCCATTTTCAATGATTGCACAGTGCCGGTTGCTTGTCCGCACTGTGCAATCATTGAAAACAACATCTGGCACAGTGCGAACAAGGTACTACGCAGTTCGCGAAGTGCTACGCGTAGCTCGCGTAGTGCGAACTGCACTTTGCGTAGCTTCGCGAAGTGCTACTTCGTGAACTACGCCCAGGGTTAATCTACTTCAGTTGATGTGCCATTTACAAAGCTTTTGCATTGCAAACTGAAAACAAGGCGTGTTTTCCTTCCCTCAGAGTACCCACTCAGTCACTTCCTAGTACTGCATACCTTCATTCTCTCCTAATTTCTATCCCAGTCTACCGAAAAAAGTAAAAATCCAATTTTGGCATGTGCCACATTTTTCTGGCCAAGTTATCATATATATTTCATGGCTTCCATAACAGATTTACGGGACACGCCCGTTCAAATTTTTCCCTTTTGACATTGGTCAACTACAGTGCTTGTCTAAGCCAAAACTTAGGCAGTGGGCACATAATGATGATGATCAGTGTCACCCCACTATTCTATAACAAAACCTCTACCTACCTGGCATAATCTCTCTAATCTACCCTTCAGTAGAGTAAGTTACATTTCCTTTCCCTACTACCAAGCCAATTTATTTGTTGGAAATAATTTGTGGTGGTAGGCGAGGCAAGGGAGTACAGTGGGACTAAGTGACTGATTTTGATTTTTGCAGATGGGATACTCTGTGATAAATGTGCCAAGTACAATCTAGAGTCTGTTCCTTTCCCTGTCTGCAGTGGATTGTGTTCCCCACCATCTACTTACTGCAGACAAGATATCCACATTTTATACATGACGTGCGTGACGTAGGGTCATTATTGTTATTCATCTGCCTCTTTGGAGTCAAGGTAGAATTGAAAGGTATTTGAGAAGAACAGGGTCATTGGAATCAAAGTAAGATAATTGTCCATTACAGCTGCCCTAGCTGCAGACTGCAGAGAGTAGCAAAGTACCCAATGCGCTAGCTAGCATGCCTCCATTAATTTAGCACAAGTATACTTCTACTCCATGCTTCATAATGCCTTACTCATTAATTAGAGGTAATTTATTTTTATTTGTCCACACAAAGTGTCTGTTTAGTTTCTACTAGGAAATCCTTTAAAAGAAAAAAAATATTTTAATCTGCTGTGCTGTTATTCAGCCTTAATTCCGTTCAGCCAGTCAGTGCTTTTGCCTTTTATGTGAGGCACGTGTGGGTAGAAAATGGCCCTGTGAGTGTGACTAATCACATCAAATTCCAAAGGCCCTAGGGGACCAGCAATGTACTGCTATTGTGCTACTATATAATTTTAAACTGGTGCTTTGCAGAGAGCATTCTTTACAATTTTTCTTTTTTCTTCTTTAGTGATATAGCTACTTTTGCTGGTCAAACACCTACATGGCAGAAGATAGGGTGGCAGAGGCTGGAGGCAATCAGGCCAAATACCAATGGATGGTGGCTATGCAGGAGGCGGAGGAAGAGGCAGCTGCCACTGCCCTGGGACCCAGCCAGCCTCCAGGCAAAATCGCCAGCAATGCCAGCAGCTGGTATCCACCTCTCTAACTACCACCACTGCTGCCCCCTCCCGCTCAAACCATCTATTCCAGAACTGTGACCTGCAGCACTTGGTGCAGCTAGACTGCTGGATGGTGCGGATGGAGGGTAACCTTGAAAAGCTCCAGACCTGCGTGGAGAATGCACTCTTTTAGCCCTTTTTAATTTTTTGTTTTGAATGGCGGGACATTTTTTGTGGGTGGAGAGGGTAGGAATGGGAATTGGACTAGTTTGGGCTTTTCTTTGGACACTTTGGACATTGACTGGTAACAGGGTGATTTGTATAGACAGAGGGATGGGTCTTTGTGGGTAGAGAGGGTGGGTTTTGTTTTTGTATGGTTTATGGTACAAAAAAAATAAGTTAAATTAAAAATTATTCTTCTACTTTATGTCTGAAGTGTTTTACCTTTGCCTTGCACTGTTGCCTTTTTGCACAGCCTGTTTTTAATCGGGTTATCAAAATGTATGTATACCATGTATGTATACCAGTTAGTTATACACATGCCCTCTGTACTATATTATTGATTGACCATTAGGGGGGAAGTGTATGCTGCTATTGCCTATATTGCCTACTACAACCTAGATAAACAAGGAAAGTCAAAGTCATATTGTATAGGTATCTGCAGTAGAATTTAGTTACTTACTAACTAAAGTAGTTCACTTCACTCCAGTTCTCTTACCTGAATAGATGAAGTGACCTGTAGTCTGGGTGTGCTGAGAGGAGCTGTACTGAGTGATAAGCGCCTGAATATCCAAGCAATGTGCATTCAACTGGCCACTTGAGACTGAAAAGTGACAGTAGCCCCTGGGTTACTGAGAGAATACAAATGGAGGGCAAATAGGAAGGGTGTTTGTTTGTTTGTGGTCACTCAAAGGCTTGAAAATGGGTTGTGCACTACCAAAGTTGGGATATCAGGAGGGAACATTTGAGGATGCTCTACCTGGTCCCACAGAGAGAGGGATCAAAAAGTCCCTGCTAAAGTTTACTGTACAACCCTGACCAAATTTTATGCAGCCTGGCTCCGTCTGTAATTAGTGAACCGACACATTTCTAAAAATGATGACTGTTAAAAGAAGAATAACACTGAGTTGCTGAATTGGGCGGTGTAACTGCATTCTTCTCGGAATGTCCGCCTTTGGTGCCTGACTGAATCAGTCCGGTAAGGTAAGCAGGAGTGTTATGGATCTTTCACCTTTCCTGCAGGAGAAGAAGCCTGCAGATTGTGAAACACTTATACTTTACATTCCTTGATTCATCCCATTCATTCCATTCTATACAAAATTCATATTTGAGCCCATTTGATTCTGCAATTCTTTTTCAAACTGTTTTTTCTGTACAATCATCATTTTTTCCATTAACTTATTTTGCTTTGTTTCAAAATAGTCACTACTATCTTTCATCAACATCAAGACCTCATCAATGCTCTTCATCTGCCTAACCACTCACTTTGCTGAATGTGATTGATTTCTGATCTCAGTTCACAAAAGCAGAAGCAAAACTACTAGCTCCATTTTACTCTGCATTATCAAATCCACTACGTTTTTTAGAAGCATGCATTAATCTTTCAGAATAAGAATGCGCTGATTCTTTAGGTTCATGTGTTGTTCTCGGAATCTATTCCCAATGTATAACCTTTTTAGGGACTCGTTTTTTCAAATACTCTCTTATACCCTTGTATTTGTCTGCTTTCCCAGTTGCCGGTGCATTATTTGGACCAAGCCTAGCTGGTTCTTGTATCTACCATCCGTTAACAACCTTGAATTCTAACCACAGATCTCCAGGAACTACAATCTCAAACAGCGTATTAAAATCAGTCCATAACATTGGAACAATGTGTGTCAAGTGGTGTATTTCCTCATACCATTTTGCCGGGTCTTCTCTCAATTTAGGAAAGCTATTCATGAATGCATACAAATCTGCCCTTGAATTTGGAACTTGCACCAAATTTCCTCTATGTTCTTCCCTTATAGGGAATCCCACCACTGAGGTTGTCCCTTCTTCTTAATTACTTACGATATTCCTTGGCTTTCCCTAAACTTGTTTTATTTTCCTTTTATTCGCTGTCCCTTGCTTCCATTTTTCTTCCTATTTCTACATATCATTCCAATATCTTGTTTTCTCAATTAGATCTTTAGTATGAGCTTTTAAGGTACTCAAGTCTTTAATATCATCACATGTTAAATAGATTTTATAATTTTGTTTTACATTTTAGATTTTGCTATAGGTCGACTTCTAGCTCAATAGCTAATTGTTCCAATTTATTGTGCGATTCATTAGCACAACTAGCTGCTTCTTTTATCAAATATCTCATGTTCTCAGCATTGTAATTCAATAATCTACTCACATCCACATTCCCTTGCACCATTTTACCAAATTAGTTTTTCAGACTACTTATAAAAATGTCTTTATACCAATGCTCCCTCCAAAGAAACCTGTCTGATCCCCTAGTACCTGTGTCTACCTGTACTCTATCAGAATGGCTGCCACCTTAGGTGGGCCACTCGCTACAATCTCAGTAGGGGCTTGTGCCATTCCTGTATCTTCCCCACATCTTTATCAACACCTGTAGTAGACTAGATTGCCTCCATCGATCTGTCCATATGCAGAGAAGGTCTAGAATTCAACAATTCACTTATGATTTGATCATTATCACCATTTGACTTGTCACCTTTCTTTTTCTTAATTTTCTCTTCATCCTACTCTTCTCCATTAACTATAGCAGCAAAGGTCTTTACACATTCTATCATGTCCCCCCTCCAGTTTTTCTCTTGCCAATCTAGTTTACTTTCTCACCATCCCCTGACTGAATTCTTCATGTTTTTATTTTTGTGCTCTCTTTCTTTTTGAGTTGCCATGCGATCTCATTTATTAAGTGCCTCAAACAGTGTGGTTCCAGGCATTGGCTTCATATTGTACATAATTGTCTTAGGAAATCTAGCTTGTTAAAATTAACGGTGTCCTCCAATGGAAATTGTAAAACCTCATCATGTGCGGTGAATTTATTTCATTCAGAGATCTAGGTGCACATGTAAAACCTGACTTCTACCATTATTTATGACCTTGCCTAGGTATCTCCCCCTTTGGTTTAGGGTTTGAAAATATAGCACCCATATTATGCACAGAACAGTCTAAAGAAATACTCAAAATCACAATTAAACCCTATAAGCAAACTTAGCGAACAACAACCAATAACAGTGTGGCTCTGTTAAAGTTCAACCTATCACAGTGAGACTATGCAAGCAGCAAATCAATCAGAGAATGGCTTTGTGTTAACATCTCACCAATCGCAGCATGGCTCCCTGTCTGAGCAACCAATACAGCGCAACTTCTTCATGAACAGGATAAAATTACAGAATCACATTAAACCACATTAAAAAGTAAGTACTTTAAGTAAAATAGGATAAATCGCAGACCATAAAGTTCTTACTAGGCAAATCTTGGCAAGCCAAAATTCTCCTTCGAATCAATGTACTTCATCCGATGCACTCAGGGCAAGCACATCAACTCAAATTAACTTTTAAGCCTGGAAAGAAAAAGTTTTAATTCAGAATCCCTTCAGATGTGTAAGCGGCGCCTTGCTCTACACACCACAATACAGACAAATAATCAGTATCTTGAGATCTTGGATTTACAACAAATCTGATAAGTAACCTTCCACTACCGCAGTAATCTTCAAATAGGATTACAAATATGATTAATACATCATCACAACAGTAACCATTCCACCAATTGAACCCATGATCGACACATATCCAAACAATTCAACACAGAAATCCATCTTTTTTTGAATATATTTTTTACTGAGCAGAAAAATAGAGAAAATCATTACATCACCGTCAGTACACAATGAATCATAATATTAATTTGATACTAGAAAATAGGCTTCATAATAAAAAGATGAAGGAATCAATGAGGGTGATCGATTATGAGTTGAGATAAAGTCATCTCCAGTTTTCCTTAAAAGGGAATAAAGTGCAATGTGAATGTTTAGGATTTAGTAACGTCGTTCATACGAAACTGGAGTGGGTATTGTGTGCAGATTTAGATTCCGTATATAGGTTTCCCGATTTATGCCCTTATATAGGTACAATTCACATTGCCCTTATTTGGACATAGAAATCCAGCCCTTATTTAGACATTGTCCGTACAAACCAAATACAGGCATGGCCACCTACTTCCGTCCATCCACGTCACAACGAATTCTTGGAAAACCAGACCCTTAAGCCTTTAGGAATTTCCCTCAGCTTGAATATTGATTTCTCTAAGAACTCATTAAGTATGTATGAACATCTATTCCTTAGGGGTTCATTCATGATGTTCTTCTGCCCGACTTTTACGTCAATACTGGCATTCCTAGATACATTCAAGCTATAAATATACCAGCACTTGCCCTGGCAAATTGCGGTTCTCGGAGGATTTGATCCAACCCAGACTACGCGGTTCGCCACGGCAAGTTCGGAAGGAGATCGAGTTTCAGCCTGATGCACTGACCTGACGCTGTCATCCTCCTCGCAGAGAATCCTGCTCCAGTGCTCTCTGACTTCCCTTGCAGAGGGTTAGACTATCGAGTCCAGAAAAGATATTCCAACCTCTCGCATTCTCAGGTATGGAGCTGACTAGAACTTAGAGAAACGTTTGGCAACTCTTGGCTAAACTAAAATATAGCTAGCTATACTTTAGAAACAGCACCTACTTCAAACCTTGTACTGCACTTAGGTTAGGTACACTGGGGTAGTACAATTTAGAAGCATCAGATGAGTATCACATTTTAGCATTATGTTATTTATGTATGTACTTTGATTAATATATGTCATAGCTACAAACCATGCTATTGCAGTATTATTTTATCTTACTGCTAACCTTGTACATATTGTACTTCGCAGTCTGTCTTACGATTGTAGCAATTCATATCTCTTGCATGAGAAATAAGACTGTTCAATAAACCCTTTTATTGAAACGCCCGTCTATCCCTTTTCTGTGCAACTCTGTAGAAACGAAGCATGCACGATTGACTGAGTGAAACTGTTATCTATTGTTTCCACGATTCTGAGACTGTTCCGATTCTAAAGGGAAACAAAGTTGTCATGTTTATGCGGTTGTCAGAGACTAATCCCTTCTTGTACATTCAAGAAAGTTTCTAGTGACCTCTGAGTTAGCTGGCACACACAAGTAATTAAGTTTAATATATTCGATAGAGACATACTGACCTTAGTCCTATGTCAAATCTATAGTGTATGTTATTCCAATGCGCAGAGCCTATCAGGGATATAGGAACTACACTACATGGCGCCCAACGGTTTGGTCAGGCACTAATTTGACGCTAGATACTGAAGTAACTCAGTTGTGCTTATCTCAGAGACCCTCTACTCATAAAATTCCATAAGACGTCTGGAGTGGGTAGGGATAATATCCGCCATAGGTGAGTAGGATGAAAGTCCTATGTATAAGCTGTTTGGTTTTGTTCAACGTTGAAAGGATACAGCGTTCCAAAATATTGCGCACCTTATCTTTGTTTCCTTCAAACTTGCTCTGCAACATTCATTAAACAATGACCGAAAACGGCACAAACACCGATACTGGTGGAGCTGCAGGTGACAAAGTCACAGCAGCTTTTGATCGTACAGGTTTTCAAGAAACTGACAAGGATGCTATAATCATCCATCCAAATTTAAGGAGGGCCATCACTCTAAAACTTATAAAACATGGTCTTACACCAAGAGGTGGTAGAGCAGTTTTCGTGATAGAGGCACATGAATCTCACCAGACAGAGGTATTCTATTCATGGATAGTATTCCCAGAATCAAATCCAGTAACACACTTGTTTCACTTCTAGAAAGAAGATGAACCACCAGAGGAATATATTAGTTTCGAGGATATTGAAATTCCACTCACATACCAGGAGCATGAGCTCTGGTTTAAAGGCGCCCTAAAACATTACAATCACATTACTAGTCTCGGTTCACTAGGTAGACCAGGAGCAACATGGCCAATTTTAGCCGGCTACACACCTGACCCTGACATTGAATCAATGTCAGACGAGGAATTATTTAAAAACATACAAAAGCTAATAGAGCTATACAGTTAAACCACAAGTGTCTGAAAGTCCTGATAAGGTCTTTCCTAAAAACACTCCTACCTCTTCTAAAAAGAAGTGGGAAAATAGCAAACAGAATTCCAAAGAGAAGCATTCTCATTCCCGAGGCAGGTCTCCTCCACAGAAGGAGCCCTCTGAAAGGAGGTACAACCTCAGGAATAGGGATAATTTGAGAAAACCTGACAGGTATCAAGATAATGATACACGTTCCTCTCGTACCTTTCAGATATCGTCGCAGACATCCGAAAGAAGAGGACGCTCAGAAAACAAGGAAGAACGCGTGAAGTCCAAAGACGATCAACACGTTCAGAAAAATAAAGCAAAACCTCAATTCTCCAAGAAAAAGGTAGCAGGTCTGAAGATCAGACATGCAGAGAATACTGAGAACCCAACTCAGGAACGGAGAATGGGCCCAGACCATGCTGGACAGTACAGCAGAAGTTACAATAGCTCACCAGAACCTGAAGGGACTTCTGGAGACAGTGGACTTGAATGAAGACATACAAGTTGAGACTGTAGACACCAGGGTTAGTTCTCCACATCGGTTATATGAAATAACACTCCAGATGGAGGGAGACATACCAAGAAAAGTGAAAGGACTCTTTTGGGAGCATCTTTCAAAGGGTTATGATATACTTCTAGCAGAACAGGACTGGCCACCAGAATTTGTCAGGGAGTGCCCACATGGCGAGGAGATCATTATGCCTGCCTTCTCCAACCATATTCCAGTTCATTTAAAATATACATTAGCCAGGAAATGGGCAGTAGCCCAAGCCCCAGCACTATATAAAAATCATGTAGGATGGAATGAGGACTCACCTCACCATAAAATCCAGTTAAAAAATCAACCGACTGCACAAAGGCAGTACCCAGTTAAGCAAGAAGCTAAAAAACAGGTCAGGGAGATCTTAGATCAACTTGAATATCAGGGGGTGATTGAAACATGCACCTCATCAATGAACAATCCTTTGTTTCCTGTCTCCAAACCAGACAATACATATCTTCTAGTTTTGGATTACAGACACTTAAATTCTTGTTGCAAAACATTTGCAGTGCAAAATGCACAGAGTACAGTATTAATGAATAACATTGTGCGTAAAAAATATAAAACCACATTAGACATTTCAAATGGTTTCTTTTGTCAAAATATTGCACCAGAAAGCAGATATTTGACCGCTTTCTCAATAATGGGGACGCAACGTCAATTTTGTCAACTGCCGCAGGGATTCACGAATAGCCCGAGGTTATTCTCAGCAAGGGTAACAGAGTTACTACAACCTTATGATGACGAGGCATTGTCGTATGTCGATGATATATATCTGACAGACGAAGACCTGGACAGGCACTTGAGCAGGGTGAGCACCATAATATTGGGCTTCGCCTCAGAGGGTTACAAATTCAACTTTAAGAAGTCAAGAGTTGCCCACCTCAACATCCTGTTCCTAGGATATGAACTATCAAGTGAAGGCAAAAGCCTAGCAGCCAACTTTTTAGAAAAGTGTGCGCTGCTCCAACCGCCAAAACTGAAAAGTTTACAGTCGATTCTAGGTTTCCTGAATTTTGGAAGAACTTACATTTTAAATTACACAGAAAGGGTTAAACCTCTCTACGAATTAATCAAACCTGTTTTTAAAATCACACATTGGACACAAAACCACAGAGAGATTGAGAGTTCACTACAAACAGACATGTTAGCAAAGAAACACTTGAAAACACGCGTAAACGTACACAACTTAGTGATCCGAATAATTCCGGGTCAATGCGGATTCACCTACTTAACTTTTAACAAAGGTGAAAAAGTACCAATTGCATACAAATCCCACTGGTATACACAAGCATAAATGAACTTCACTTCTACAGAAAAAATTCTGACAGCAGTTCGAACCGCTGTAGCAAAAGAAAGAGCCCTAGCACAGGGGAAACGCATTATGGTTGTGACTCCTATACCAGCCCTAGAGGCAGTTACAAAGGGTAGCATTCCAAATGCAAAAGATTTACATCCGAGATGGATACAATGGGCTACTTCTCTTGCTTCAACTGATGTTGAATACGTTTTTGATTCATATTTAAAAACACAAGCATTCCTGCAATATGAACACGAATGTCCTCTGCCTACTGAAATGTTCCCTCTTGACCAGTACGAATGTATAATTTATACTGACGCATCTGCACAGCCCGCTACGACGAGTAAACAAGCTTACAGTGCAGCGTGTGCTATCGTTAAAGGTTGCATGCGAGATGGCAAATTCAGACCAATAGTCACAAAAACCCAATCTCTAGGAGATTGTACAGCTCAGCTCAAGCATTTAAGATGGCACTTGAAAACAAGGATCGCGAATTCCCCACACTGATAGTGTGCGATTCTTTTTACTGTGTTCAATCTTACAATTAATATTCACAGAATTGGATTCAAAATGGTTTCAAAGAGGCAAAAGGTGGCACAATCAAGCACAAATTGCTTTGGGAACAAATAGTTCAGTTGCGAAACGGACTACAGAAGACTCACATGATACACACACTGAGTCACCAACGTGATGGCGTTCACGTTGAAGGGAATTCATTTCCTTATGAAGCTGCGAAAGGGGTTGTGCAAACGGCTTCCGTAGCTGCAATCGCTCGTTCAAAAATGAAAATAGACAGCAAAATAATGCTGGCTGTCAATGCATCAAGCAAAGGCAGCGGTGCGGCATTACCTACTAAGTTTCCACTCAAATACTCATATATAACTGATGCGAATGGCGTTCCGTTTGCTCGAATCCCTGGAGTGGGGATAGAGTAATTCCAAACAGGGAACGCAGAGCAAATTTGATTTATGAAGCGCATCTGGGAGAGGGTCTGATACATCAGGGGATCTCAAAGACAATTTTAGAACTAAAAGAGATGTACTGGTGGCCAGGGATGAATACTTTCATTCACATCTTCATTAATAACTGCATAGACTGCATTAGAGATAGCAGTACAGAACACCACCAGATGCCTGACTACAACATAGCCAGCCCAGTTCAGACACCATTATTAGACAGCATTAGACTATCTACGTGCAGGCGTCCTGTTGGACAAATGCAATCCCAGAAACACTAAGTCTAGGTTCCTATGGATGTGGCCTCATCGCTTGGCTGACGCTCGAACTGTTATAAAAGATTTGCGAGTCTTTATTGGCACATACGCAATAGGCACACTACATTCTGACCAGGGTCCTGCGTTTAGCTCTAGGGCTTACAAAGAAGCCATGGCCAGTATGGGCGTAGCATTGCGGTATTCTTCTCCATTCCATCCTGAGGGAAATTCTGTTGAAAGAAAAAACTGGGACATAAAGCAGTCTATAACAGCTAGGGTATTAGGTTCGGGTGATGGGTGGATCAAACATTTATATGGGGTCCAGCACGCACTTAACAACTTGCCAAGAAGTTCTCTAGGGGTGTCACTCCATATGAGGTCCTCTTTGGGACTAGAATGTTGGTTTCGTACTTAGATATGAAAGGCACGGATGCGGACACCGGGCCACATTCTATCATATGATATGGAGTTGCCCAAAGATACATACCCTATGGGAGGGAGCGTCAACCCATATGCAGGCAGCTTTAAGGAAAGAAATAGCATTGAAGCCACAATTGGGTATATTAAACATATGGGAGGCGACTGACCTCAAGGAAGTGGAACAGCAATTCACAACAATGGGGTACACATTAATTAAAGGAGAACTGGCAAGGAGCTGGGGGGCGCAGACCCGCCACTCGTTGCCATATGGGCTAAGGAAATGGACAGATGTATGCTTGCAGAAACTGAGGTTTTTAAGATGAGGGGATGCCCCAAAAAATGGGCTAAGAAATGGTCATGATGGAATAAATACAGAGGAGAGCCCTGTGTGTCGCCCACAGTTGAACTGGAAATGAATAGACGTGCTGCATAAGAATGTTCTACTGAATTTTACCGTACATCTAGGGCTACCCAGCTGAATAGTGGTATATCCTGAACATGTTGTCCATGTTTGCATTTGTGGCTGTAATGAAAAACCAATAAACAAAGTTTCAAAAAAAAAAAAAAAAAAAAGATATGAAAGGCACAGTGGTGGAAAACAAATAATTTGATATCAAAGATCGTTTGGCTGTTTTACAGGACTTAAATGAACTTAGAATGCAACAAAGCAACGTGGTCCTGAAGCCAACCGCCACTGAGAAAAATCTGGCCGACCCAGCAAGGCCTGTCTGGATCCCAAAGCTTGGGGATCTAGTCAGAGAAAAGATCACGGACAAGAAGGAATTTGGGCCTTCTTACAGACAACCAGTACCTGTCCTAGCAATCCAGGGATCAAGAACAGTACTTTTGCCGCCCCTTGCTGGCAAAAAGGAGAAAAGATTTGTGTCCATCGACATGATCAAACCACACTATGTGGCCGATACTGAACAGTAGGCCAAGTGGACTCCGCCAATGTAGCAGACGCACTCCTCTAGCTACAATCCAAGAGGTTCAAACTGAGCTCATCACCTTTGAAGATTCGACAGAAAGAAATAGAGGACTAAGCAACAATGCTATGGACCTTGTTCCTCTTGAGACCCAAATAAAAGTTTGTCCAGATACACCTATTTACAACAAAGTAACAAGTGATCAACTGGTTCCAGCAATTTCATCAAATACGGATGCAATTCCAACCATTGACAGAACTGCTTCTGGCTATTTCATGAACTTTGATATGTTTTCTGAGGATCCCAGCGAGCCTGAACGAAGCCAGCTCAAAGAACTTTCAAAGAACAAGCAACAGACTTTTTTCATCTACTGAAAAAGACTTATCTGGTTTCACCATGGATTGAACTATGGATTGTTTTGGGAATATTCTTCTTTCTACTTTGGTTATCTCTGGTAATATCTCTGGGTATGCTGATTAATGGAAGATATATTCAAATGGAAACAGCAAGTAAAAGAGTAAAATTACTTCTCCAGCCACACAAATCATCCCATCGTGAAGCAAAAGACTTGTCAGCAGTGAACATCATAGCGATTCCTATACAGGATGGTATAGTTTGGGAGAAAACCGAATTTGACATTTTTGGTCCGTCTGAGCTTTTGAAGATTCCACATTTATTTACAATTTCATTAAGTGACTTTATTACCTACAGTACCTTTTCTGATGATTGGGACTTCGAGACTGTTAATAATATGATGTCTGATCTAGAGATGTCAACTGCATTTACTAATAATGAATATTTACACGGTTCATCAGACTATGAACAATTGTATTGTTATAACCACTATGGTCATCATTTCTTGCATACATCTGCAACACCTAGTAATGTATTTATGTATAACCAATGGGAACATTGTCCTATGCCACCAAAGGGTAGCTCGAAAACATTTGCAATGAAATTTTCATATTTTTCAGGGTTTAATATCTCGAATGCAGAGACATTTTACTTTAAGAATGTCAATAAGACAGGAATGAAAAGTATGTTAACGAATACCAAACAGATTTATTCTACAGCCTTTATTGCCCAACTGTCTAGACAGGGTTACGACTTTTAGAAAGACAACATTGAGACAAAAACTGTCTGGGGTACTAAATATTGGCAAGTACAGGGAATAGAAGCTTTGTTTAGAGCCTGTATCATCCCTGAGCAAATTATGTTTTTGAACAACACTGTCCAACAAACATCATGCCTTGGAATAGCCAAGATAAAAGACATGAACACTCCATCTATACCTGCACCTACAAGTGAAAGCACTACACAGGGGGAGGTCGACGTACATACTATTTTGAAAAATACCAGAACAGATCCTGAATGGAAAAAATGGTTGCTCTGGCCCTTAGACACAAACAACTGTCAAGATAGATTCTTGAACAAGACACAAGGTTTTACCTTTCATAGGCCAGACCCACGTTATGCCCAAAGACAGCATCCAGGGGTAGTAACAACTTACAGTGTAGGGAAACTTTGCCTTGATTGGCTACAGAAAGCTACACTAGAGGATGTAAAACAACACTTAACTTTACTTCAAGAAGGCGCAGACCTTAGGGAATGCTTGCTAGGTCCAAGAAAACCGTGTCAAAAATGTTTCATATGTGCCGGTATCTACGCTGCTTATAATGAAGCATGGAAGGTCACCCAAGCAGAGACTGCGGAACAAATACGAGAAATTGATCGTATTAATTTAGAGAAATCTCTCTCTGTAATAGACAATGGGTTAACGACTCTGTCGTCCAGGATATATTCTTTCGACAGCATTGTATCCTCTGTCCTAGACATCATGGAACAAGACTTGGTCATGTTGCAACATGGTCAGTCACAGCTACGTTTTATCATGCTATTAGGCTGGACGCTTCAAAATCTGCGTTCTGGCTATGTGCCTTGGAGTTTAATCAATACTACGTCACTGTTTGCAGAATCCAATCTCACTGATAGACAGATCAAAATGACACAAAGGGGAGCAGACTATATGGTGCTGAGCATTGACAAACTGGAGAAATTACCATTCACAGTGGCAGAAAAAACAGCTACTGAGTGGATCATACATGGTAAGATTACTCTGCCTGTTACGACTTTCCATTTTCAGTATTGCCTAAAAAATATACCAGCAGGCAAATATGAAAGGTTGGGTAAAGAATACATCAAGACATCCTGGGATTTACCTTACACACATAGATGTTGGAGTGGGGGGCGTGAAGTGTTTCTTAGCGGTGAAAACTGTGAACACGCATTAAGCGGTTCTCTCCTTTGTCAGGGTATTAACTTACACGGGGCCTGTGACAGTTCCACTACAAACTTATCCTGTCACCTGCAAGGTTCTCCGGCTGCAGTGATTAATCCAAACTTTGGTCAACTTTCAAATGGGAGTTACATTATGTTGAATGATCACAGCTGCTGTTGCATGCTGCCAGGTATCCCATATCTAGTAACGGTTACATTCAGAGTCACTTGCTGTATGCAAGTCTTGTTTCCACAAATAGACATAGTCAGGGAGTCGCTTTTATGGCCTTCACTGAATATCTCTTCTATACGAGTTGATACTCTAAGCAGAATGAAAGCCATTCTTTTACAAAAAACGGTGCCTTTGACCTCTGCCAAAGAAACCTATGATCTCCAAGTCACAAGGACTTCTGCAGAGATACATACCCTTTTGTATACAAACTGCCCTGTGCATTTCTCATGTTAGGTCGTATCTTAAACATGTCTGATACGAGCGGTATTGTACATGTATTAAAGAACGTGTGTGCAAGACTGGTAGCACCTTTTCAAGCAGTCCTCAGAATTTTTCCAAACTTCGCGCACTCTGTGTTTGGTGGACTGCCGCTCCTTTTAGCACTCATTGTAGGGATACTATTTTTGCTCCTACTGCTACGATATGTCAAGCCAAATCACCAGCGACACCCAGTTCACCAGGGAAAGAACTCTATTGGAGATGAAGTGTCGTGAGCGCATCGTCCAAATTCCGGGTTTACCTCGTCTACGAGAATTAAACACAACTTGGTTTCTGTCATTCATACCAATTTGGCAAGATTGCATCTTACCTGTTCTACGCTGCCTGCCATGCGGTGAAGAATGCGTGCTGGAAATCTGACACTCCCATCGGTTATGCCTACGATATCGATACTCTGCTGGACCTGATAACAGCCCATGCTATATGTTGTCCCCAGCGGCTACCAATCCTGATAGCAGCATTCATTGAGATCTCACAGACGCAACATGCTACTGCTGGGGTAAGAAAGAGAACACCAGGCGCGCAGGTAACATCCAATCCGGACATTGCTGATGCTTCCCATGCTGAAGGCGATAGTTCGCATCTATGTGCTGTTGATCTTCTACACAAGGTATTCCAACTCTCACCCACAACGGTAGACGACTTGTTGTCTACAGGATTAGAAAATGTTATGTTTTCTCCATCCCCACACACTGACTTTTGATTCAAGCACACAGTGTTCCGGAGAGACTCTGAATTTGGCCTTCATTCTTTTTCAAACGTAATACTGACTTTGGAACTTTTACAATGATTATATATTTTTTTCTTTCCCGTCCCAAAATTTTATTTTTTTCATTTTTTGGCACAGTAATCTGCTTATAGTAGAACTATTCATAGAGAACAGAATTCTTTGATAACACTTCCAGGGACAGTATGCCACCTTGTCATGACTAACAATTTGACTTATGTAACCTAATATGAAATGGTTTTGGCCCTTTTTTCTTCTGTATTTACGAGCCATTTCATCACATGTATATATTTTGGTTCATTCATTTAGCATTCCAATGTGATCCTATGCTTAGAATGGAACATTGCCTTTAATATGTACAACACTTTATGCATAGCAATGGTTTTGTAATGTATTTTTAGAACATATGTTTTAAATATGTTTTTAGCTTATTTAAGCAAACCCATGCGATACTCTGTTTTAAAATATGTTTAGAACGTTTAGGATTTAGTAACGTCGTTCATACGAAACTGGAGTGGGTGTTGTGTGCAGATTTAGATTCCGTATATAGGTTTCCTGATTTATGCCCTTATATATGTACAATTCACATTACCCTTATTTGGACATAGAAATCCGGCCCTTATTTAGACATTGTCCATACAAACCAAATACAGGCATGGCCACCTACTTCCGTCCATCCACGTCACAACAAATTCTTGGAAAACCAGACCCTTAAGCCTTTAGGAATTTCCCTCAGGTTGAATATTGATTTCTCCAAGAACTCATCAAGTATGCATGAACATCTATTCCTTGGGGTTCATTCATGACGTTCCTCTGCCCGACTTTTACGTCAATACTGGCATTCCTAAACACATTCAAGGTATAAATATACCAGCATTTGCCCTGGCAAATTGCGGTTCTCGGAGGATTCGATCCAACCCAGACTACGCGGTTCGCCATGGCAAGTTCCGAAGGAGATCGAGATCCAGCCTGGTGCACTGACCCGATGCTGTCATCCTCCTCGCAGGGAATCCAGCTCCAGTGCTCTCTGACTTCCCTTGCGGGGGTTAGACTATCGAGTCCAGAAAAGAGATTCCAACCTCTCTCATTCTCAGGTATGGAGCTGACTAGAACTTAGAGAAACGTTTGGCAACTCTTGGCTAAACTAAAATATAACTAGGTATACTTTCGAAACAGCACCTACTTCAAACCTCGTACTGCACTTAGGTTAAGTACACTGGGGTAGAACAATTTAGAAGCATCAGATGAGTCTACAGTGTATGTTATTCCAATGCGCAGAGCTTATCAGGGATATAGGAACTACAATACAATATCTCAAACCCTCGTAAATCTTTGAATCGCACAAACTCTTTTAGCATATGCTTCTTCAAATTTGCTAGTGTGGTTGATTTGCTAATGCTATTCTAAATATGTGGGAACTCTACTTGTCCTCCAATTCTGCAGACTCAAGGTTCGTGCCACCAAAGAGGTAATTAATATAAAAGCTTCCTTGCCTTTAATATTTGGAGAAATGAGTTTCTGTTTTGACAGGACTGTCAAGTACCCCACAAGGCTTACCTCTGCTTGTGGAGTGATTCCGCAGAGACGACAAGAGTGCCCGTCCCTGTACCCACCTGACCCTCGTGGAAGGTAGAACCCAGCAGGGATGAGATGGACGCAGGGAAGGGAGCCAGAAAAGAAGGTAGGGGGTTGGAGCGTAGGGTTTCTCGAAGATGACTGGAAAATAAGAACAAAGACCCAGCTTAGAAAGGGACCCCAACTCCTTCTTCTATACACCCCGTAATCCACACACAGAAATGCTCTTGTCCCCCATTCGGAAGACTCACCAGTGCTCAGTAGACCACGGGTATCAAAAATACTGGCAGCCCGGAGAAGCTTCCTGAATCAGGTGCTGTCCTGTAAGCTCCTCCGTAATCAAAGAAAAGCGCTCCTGCGCGTATCGTGCCCACGAGTGTTCTAATACACCAGAGGCACTCCTGGAAGGCACACGTTCCGCTGAACGCTGCTACGACACTGGGGTATTCTGACCCACATCAGCGTCAGTGCAACGGAACTATGCAATAGTCAAGAAGAAAAATAACCCCCAAAGTAACCCCTCAGCGCTCCTGCGTGGTTTGGGGACAAAATTACCATAAAGCGCTCCTGTGCAGAGAAATCAAAAGCAATACAAGCGCCCCAGCGCGGTGCACTTAAAACAACGAAAATGCGCTCCAGCGCGGTGGAAATAAACAAAGCAAATGCGCTCTAGCGCGGTGAAAATAAACAAGGCAAATGCGCTCCAGCGCGGGGGAAACAAGATCAAATGCGCTCCAGCGCGGGGGAAACAAGATCAAACCTCGCAACGCTCCGGCATTTGCAAGATTCCCGGATCGGGTAGGATACCTTTACTTGGTTTCAGCGTGGGTGTGAAAGCCTCCCAATGTCTCCACAGCACGGCGAGTCCACTTGCGTTCGACGCTGCTTGGCTCCGGGACGATCCTCGCGACTCGAGTTACCTCCAAGAATTCGAAGCAATGAATCCGGCGGGAAACGCGCTGTTTAAGCGTTTCCCCCGGAAGTGGTTTCCTGACCTTTCGTTGGTGTTGCAAGACTAGACCGGGACTCCACTTCCACCCGGAAGTGAGTCTCCCGATCGGAAGTATGACGTTACAACGCATGCTATTACAACGCCTACCATTAAAACGCATTTTTTACAACGCAAACACTACTACAACACATTCCTTTACAACGAATACTTTTACAACGCTAAACCTATTAAAATACTTAAAAGTGCTGTTACAACGAAAACCATTACAACGCATACCATTACAACGCGAAATAAATATTTTTTTAATAAAATGTACAATAAAATCTGGCACGGGATGCAGGGAAATTAGGGGTTTTAGGGTGGGGAAGTGTATTAAAATGTGGAGATAAACTGTACGTAAATCTACTCAAATGCATTACCAAATTAATACTTGAGTATTAAAATTAATACTCGAGTATTAAAATTAATACTCCAATTCCCCCCAAAAATTCCGTTTTCACACATTTCAAAGTTTTACACAAAGAACGAAAAATTTAACAACAGTTCATACACATTTTTAACATGAATATATCGGAAAATAAGTAAACAGAGTAAAACAGAAGACACATACACATAGGCGCCATTTTATCCATCTCACTTGTAAAACTTGTCCTACAACACTATGAAAACAATAGCAAAAGACATGTTCCAAAATGGATGCCAAAATTATCATTTTCCACAGAAAAATAAAGTATATTAAAAAACACAACGAACGCAGTTTTAAAAAAAATTATTAGTAACACTAACTAAAACTTATAAATACCAGGAAGACACCATTTTGCAATCAGTTGATTATCAACTACCAGAGAGACCAGACGTCAAAACCTGACCCTCTGACACCTCCACTGCGACCTCCACTGAGAGAGCACTGAATTCGTTTGGAAAAGCATTGTTAGTTTGCAACTAATAGTAAGTCACTAATATATTTTAACACCATGCTTTATCGTTGATCATGTTTTCATTCCATACAAAATATGTTTTTAAAAATTTTATATTAACTTATAAAATAAACTGTTTCTAATTTTTTATCACTAAAAATAAATACCTACTTAAATCATCTACTTTCTTTTCAAAAAACAGAAACTTGTTATTTTTTCAAAATCAAGAATTCTTGTCCCTAATTTTCCATCACCTCAACGTAATCGACTCACCTTTACTATTGAGAAGGTAAATGTTTTTTAATTGTAATTCTATTATTTAAAAAATATATTTTTAGCATTAGCAAAAGTGTTGTATGGTAAAGGGGATTATATTAATTTTTTACACATTCACACTGCATCATAAACGAAATTATGCGATGGTGCAGGGGTAACAATTACTAATATGACTGCAGTTAGGTACTGCATTTGAGAAAACGTTTCATGGTACTGGGGTAACTATTACTATTGTAAGTCCCAGAATGTTCAGCAGTAGAGTAATTGAGTGATGGTGTAGGGGTATCCATTATTACTCTTATTTAAAAATGCATTGAAAGTGTATTATGTTTTGCTTTACCAATTGTTACTCATACTCATTTGTCATGCAGCACCATGAAAAGTATGTTATGTGATGTAGAGTGAAATAAAATATCAGATTTACAATAAATTTGTTTTTTTTTTGTTTTAACCAACGTTGTTTTTCATTTCCACAGTCAATCGGTTGCAACTTTGTGGATTAAATCAATAAAATAAATAACTTAATCCTGCAGCCAGCAGTACCAAGAAGCCACGAAAACAATCAGCAACAGAAAAAGGTATTTTAAATTTTCAGTGTTATAAATTCCACAATGGAATAGTAATTCCTTTTGTTATTGTTACTCCAGTAAAGTGCAGAAGTAGGTTAAGTGTTGGATGGTGTAGGGGTGCAATTTACTATTCCAACTCCAGGAAGGTGCAACAGTATGGAAAGTGTTGGATGGTGTAGGGGTCCACTTTACTATTCTAACTCCAGGAAGGTGCAGCAGTAGGGAAAGTGTTATGTACTATTAGTTATATTGAATGTCATATTTTCAAAAAGTTATTCAAAATTTGCATTTGTCAACAACGTTCAGTTTTTTCATTTTCTCTTTGTTTGCTTTTCCAGACAATTGTTTTTTACTTTGTTGTACAATTCAGTCCAACACATAAGTGACAACTCCAGCCAGCAGGCCAATTCCACTTCAGAAGCCTCACCAAGGAAAGGAATTCCAAAAAAACAAGGTATTTTTAAACAGCATTGTATTTAAACCATCAATATGTTAGCCAAACCATTTACTTCTTATTGTTAATATAATCCCAAAATATATTAAAAAAGGGTTGCAGTTGGAAGAAGTTTTTTTTCTAACTCCAGGAAGGTGCAGCAGTAGGGAAAGTGTTGGATGTTGTAGGGGTACAATTTACTATTCTAACTCCAGGAAGGTGCAGCACTAGGGAAAGTGTTGGATGGAGTAGGGGTGCAATTTACTATTCCAACTCCAGGAAGGTGCAGCAGTAGGGAAAGTGTTGGATGGTGTAGGGGTGCAATTTACTATTCTAACTCCAGGTAGGTGCAGCAGTAGGGAAAGTGTTGGATGGTGTAGGGGTGCAATGTACTATTCCAACTCCAGGAAGGTGCAGCAGTAGGGAAAGTGTTGGATGGTGTAGGGGTGCCATTTACTATTCTAACTCCAGGAAGGTGCAGCAGTAGGGAAAGTGTTGGATGGTGTAGGGGTGCAATTTACTATTCTAACTCCAGGAAGGTGCAGCAGTAGGGAAAGTGTTGGATGGTGTAGGGGTGCAATTTACTATTCTAACTCCAGGAAGGTGCAGCAGTAGGGAAAGTGTTGGATGGTGTAGGGGTCCAATTTACTATTCTAACTCCAGGAAGGTGCTGCAGTAGGGAAAGTGTTGGATGGTGTAGGGGTCCACTTTACTATTCTAACTCCAGGAAGGTGCAGCAGTAGGGAAAGTGTTGGATGGTGTAGGGGTCCAATTTACTATTCTAACTCCAGGAAGGTGCAACAGTAGGGAAAGTGTTGGATGGTGTAGGGGTCCACTTTACTATTCTAACTCCAGGAAGGTGCAGCAGTAGGGAAAGTGTTATGTACTATTAGTTATATTGAATGTCATATTTTCAAAAAGTTATTCAAAATTTGCATTTGTCAACAACGTTCAGTTTTTTCATTTTCACTTTGTTTGCTTTTCCAGACAATTGTTTTTAACTTTGTTGTACAATTCAGTCCAACACATAAGTGACAACTCCAGCCAGCAGGCCAATTCCACTTCAGAAGCCTCACCAAGGAAAGGAATTCCAAAAAAACAAGGTATTTTTAAACAGCATTGTATTTAAACCATCAATATGTTAGCCAAACCATTTACTTCTTATTGTTAATATAATCCCAAAATATATAAAAAAAGGGTTGCAGTTGGAAGAAGTTTTTTTTCTAACTCCAGGAAGGTGCAGCAGTAGGGAAAGTGTTGGATGTTGTAGGGGTACAATTTACTATTCTAACTCCAGGAAGGTGCAGCACTAGGGAAAGTGTTGGATGGTGTAGGGGTGCAATTTACTATTCTAACTCCAGGAAGGTGCAACAGTAGGGAAAGTGTTGGATGGTGTTGGGGTGCAATTTACTATTCCAACTCCAGGAAGGTGCAGCAGTAGGGAAAGTGTTGGATGGTGTAGGGGTCCAATTTACTATTCTAACTCCAGGAAGGTGCAGCAGTAGGGAAAGTGTTGGATGGTGTAGGGGTCCAATTTACTATTCTAACTCCAGGAAGGTGCAGCAGTAGGGAAAGTGTTGGATGGTGTAGGGGTCCAATTTACTATTCTAACTCCAGGTAGGTGCAGCAGTTGGGAAAGTGTTGGATGGTGTAGGGGTGCAATTTACTATTCTAACTCCAGGAAGGTGCAGCAGTAGGGAAAGTGTAGGATGGTGTAGGGGTATAATTTACTATTCTAACTCTTGGTAGGTGCAGCAGTAGGGAAAGTGTTGGATGGTGTAGGGGTGCAATTTACTATTGTAACTCCAGGAAGGTGCATCAGTAAGGAAAGTGTTGGATGGTGTAGGGTTACAATTTACTAATCTAACTCCAGGAAGGTGCTGTAGTAGGGAAAGTGTTGGATGGTGTAGGGGTGCAATTTACTATTCTAACTCCAGGAAGGTGCTGCAGTTGGGAAAGTGTTGGATGGTGTAGGGGTGCAATTTACTATTCTAACTCCAGGAAGGTGCAGCAGTAGGGAAAGTGTTGGATGGTGTAGGGGTATAATTTACTATTCTAACTCCAGGAAGGTGCAGCAGTAGGGAAAGTGATGGATGGTGTAGGGGTGCAATTTACTATTCTAACTCCAGGAAGGTGCTGCAGTTGGGAAAGTGTTGGATGGTGTAGGGGTCCAATTTACTATTCTAACTCCAGGAAGGTGCAGCAGTAGGGAAAGTGTTGGATGGTGTAGGGGTCCAATTTACTATTCTAACTCCAGGAAGGTGCAGCAGTAGGGAAAGTGATGGATGGTGTAGGGGTCCAATTTACTATTCTAACTCCAGGAAGGTGCAGCAGTAGGGAAAGTGTTGGATGGTGTAAGGGTAACATTTGAGGTTTAGCATTTACTTTTACATCCTAATTTGTTTTTCTTCTCTTCTCTTTTCAGATAATGTCTAGTCTTGAAGCTGCGAAGTACATTAAATCCAGGAAGGGAAAAAATTTATTAAACCATGGAGGATACATATATAGTAAGGAAAGAATAAGTTTTCCTAGAAATCATTGGAGGTGTGTGCAATACTACACTACCCATTGCAGTGGCAGAGCGGTTACTCTTGATAATTTAGTTGTGAAAACAACAGAACATAACCACTCTGCCTCTGCAATGGAGGTAGAAATAAGAGAAACAGTTAACGAAATGAAAGCTATTGCAAGCACCGCCAATGATTCTACAGGATCCATTTTAAGAGAGGTTGCACAGCATGTCCCCAGTCATGTTGCTAGTAACATGCCTATAATTCCTAATTTGAGAAGAATTATTCAAAGACAAAAGCAGGCAAGTAACATTCAATTAACTACACCACATTCTTTCTCTGACATTAGAATTCCACATGATCTTTCTATTTCTTTTTCTGACGAACCTTTCCTTCTGCATGATAACGAAAACCCTCAGAAACGAATTCTCATTTTTAGTACCCCACGTAACCTTGCAAAGTTAGAAAATAGTGAAATTTGGATGATGGATGGGACGTTTAAAAGTACACCCCATCCTTTCACTCAAATTTACACTATACATGCCAAAATTAACAATAGTGTAATCCCCTTAGTATATAGTTTGCTACCTGATAAGACTTCTGCAACATACACTGAACTTTTATCAGTTATTAAAAGTAAAACATCTCAAAGTCCTAGGAAAATTATTATTGATTTTGAATTGAGCATGATCAATGTGATCAATAAAACGTACACGGATACCCAAATTCAGGGATGTTTTTTCCATTTTTCCCAGGCTTTTTGGCGTAAATTACAAAAAACATCCCTAGTTGCAGAATATTCTCGTGATAGCAAACTACAATTTGAACTAAAAAAATTAACAGCACTTTGTTTTGTTGCTCCCGATAGTGTGGACGAGTACTACACTGCAATTATAGAATCTGTTTATTATACAAGTAATGAAGAGAAATTGGCACCCATTCTAAATTATTTCGAGGACACATGGATTGGGCACCTAAGCAGATCGGGTCGCAGGAGGAAGCCAGGATTCCATGTGGAGTGGTGGAACTGCTACACGAGTTGTTTAGAGGGAGAAGCAAAAACAAACAATGCCATTGAGGGATGGCATAACTCCTTCAACCACACAATTGGCAAACCTCATCCAAACTTCTACTCTTTCTTGGAAACTTTGAAGAAGGAGCAAAGTTTTCAAGAAATGAGACTAGCCCAAACACTTGCAGGTAGTCTAAACCCACGAGTAACTGTCAAAACAAAGGAAATGTCTGAGAGACTATTGGCTATTGTACAACAATTTTCGTTGTGTGTGGCTATAGACTACCTGGAAAATCTTTCTGACATTCTTTCTTTCTAAAATTAGTTTTGTACTTACTTTCTTGCTTTGCTTAAAATTTAAATACTTTTAAATTACAATTGGCATACAATGTTTTTCTAAAAATTTTTTCAAACTTACAAGTCGGGTCTCTTATTTTTTTTTTTTTTTTTCAAATCTTCATTTATAGCAAAACTACCAATGTGATCAAATCTACTGTTCCATAGTATTGGACCAATTTTTCAAAAACCAAACGCCAGTAGATTAATTTCAGAAAACTTCTTTATTATTTACCGGCCTAAAAATTTACCAAAAATCAACCTACTCAAAATTGTACAAGTCAAGCCATTATCCAAAATGCACATTGCTGCATAAACACCAATTAAAAATCAATCACATTTTTCCAAAATTTACGAATACGCCATTATTTTTCTCTTAGAAATGAAGATCTAAATCAGTATTATTGGTTCCGAAGTTAAAAAAGAAACTTTGTGAGCAGTAACTAAAAATAATTTTACTGTTACATACATTTTTGTAATGAACCAATTCTTTTGCGCGACCCGACATAGGCATACATTAATGACATAAATGTGGACATGATTTAAAACATTTACAACATCAATTAGTTTTTCCGCAACCTCTCCTTATTCTTTCCTTACTATATATGTATCATTATTAAAGGTTTAATCTATAATTAAAAGTGAAAATGTTTCCTACCTGGACGCAGATCAGCTTCCTGCTGCTTCCTCCTCCGATGCTCTTCAAAATGGCGCATTACGTCGACGCTCACGTCTTGACGTCATCGCGAGCATCAATGTTTATTACGGACTATTTTATTTATATAATTTGTAAATAAATGTTTATAAATGTTAATAAATTAATTCTATGTTTTCTAAATAATGTACATTATGTTCAAAAAATCAATAAACATTATGATTATTTTTTAAGTTTGTTCCAATAAAGAAATATTTAATATACCTTATTTGTTTACTGTTATTATTTTTTTAAATTGTAATTTAATCATGTAAAATGTTATTTTTTAAATGTAAATTTACTAAATGTGTTCCTTACCTCGACTCTATTTTCTTTTTCCTTCCAAACTTGCTCTTTCTTCTCTTTCTGCTCCTTCTTTTCTTGTTCCGCGGGTTGTATATTCTGAAGCTGCCAAAATAAATGAAGGACAAATAAGCTCATAGACTTCAATGCAAAAGCGTGGGAATTTTTTATAAAGTAAGTTCTATTTTCTTTGCTCTATTTTCTTTTGGTTTAATTTCATGTTAAATACATTTCTAATTACTCTATTAATATTAAAAATATTTTTTGTTTTTTATCTTTATTTTTTTGTTAACATTTCTTTTTTTTTTTTTACAATACTCCAAAAGTACTCTAAATTTTTAAAAAAATTTTATTACAATCATCACACTTTATATAAGAAGGTTAAAAATACTCAAGTATTAATCTTTCATAATACTAATTTTTTAATAAATTATTTTTTATATTTTTTTAAAATTAATGCTCTAGTATTAATTTTTTATATTAATTCTAATTATTAGATTTTTAACATATTTTTTATATAATTAATACACATTATATAATCTTTCTTATTTTTAAAATTAAAGTTCTTAATATGATTATTTAAATTTTAGATCTTTATTTTTTAATACTTCTAATATTTTATATTTTTAAAAATTTATTAAAAAATGTGTACACAATATTTAATCTGTCATAATTTTATTAATATAGTATAATATTAACTAATAACATATTAATTAATTGCTTTTTATATACTCCAACAGTACTTTCTTTTTTAAAATCTTTTATATTATTTATTACATGTTTGTAAAATAAAATAAAAAATACTCAAGTATTAATTTCTCATAATACAAATCATTTATTATTAAATTTATATTTATTTAATTCAACTTAAAAAATACTCTTTGATATTTGAAAAATACTCAAGTATTAATCTTTTGTTAAACTACTCACTTTTTTAAATTTTTCTAAATTATTAAATAATTTATACTCAATAATTACTCTTTCATAATTATCAAAAATAGTATTTAATATAAATAATACAATATTAATTAAATTTTATTCGAAACACTTTTTTCTTTAAAAAAAAAAAGCGTTGTAATGGTATATGCGTTGTAAAAGTACTTACCATATAACAGCATGCGTTGTAAATGCATGCGTTGTAAAAGCTTTTGCGTTGTATGCGTTGTAATGGTATATGCGTTGTAACAGTACTTACCATATAACAGCATGCGTTGTAAATGCATGCGTTGTAAAAGCTTTTGCGTTGTAAAAAATGCGTTGTAATAGCATAGCGTTGTAAAAGTTGCGTTGTAAAGGTTGTTTCCCCTCCCGATCATTCTGTGTGTGTGTTAGCGGGAGTAACGGGAGTACCGGCAAGCACCGTAATCACGACAGTACCCCCCCCCAAAACAGGTCCCCCCCGGCACCCCCAGAAACCCAAAAGGGAGAAGCAGGGCGAGGGCTTAAGGGGTGACTCAGATGAAAAGCACGGACGAGAATGGGAGCATGACGAACATGGGACAAGGGCTCCCAAGACCGTTCGTCCGGACCATAACCCTTCCAGTCCACCAGGTAGAACACCTTACCCTTGGTACGACGGGACCTCAGGATGGCCCTGACCTCGTACTCAACATGGTCCTCCACCACCACCAGAGAAGGAGGAGAGGGAACAGAGCTACCAGAACGGACCGGCTGCAGAAGGGAGACATGGAAAACAGGGTGGATCCGCATATGCGGGGGGAGAGAGAGCCTCATAGCCACAGGGTTAACCACCTTCTCAATGACAAAGGGACCCACGAAACGGGGCAACAGTTTCTTGGGACCATGCACGTTGAGGTGCCGAATGGATAGCCACACCTGGTCTCCTACGCAGTACACGGGCTCTTGCTGTCGATGAGCGTCTGCGTGTGTGTTATAGGTGTCCTTCGCCTTGGCCAACTCAAACCGTGCTTGCTGCCATAGTCCGCGCAGGGAATCGTGATAGGCCCGTACCGTTGGCAACAGGCTGGCCCGGGGAACTTCCCAAGCAGAGGAGCGAGGGTGACGGCCTTGGAGACAAAAGAAGGGAGACATGCCGATGGCCGAGTGCCTGCCGTTGTTGTAGGCGTATTCCGCCATCCAGAGTACTTCGGACCATTCTTTTTCGACCGTAAGCAGCAAACAACGGAGGTACTGCTCCATGGTGTGGTTCGTCCTTTCGGCCTGACCGTCAGTCTGGGGGTGGTACGCCGAGGACAAGCGCACTTCCATCTCCAGGATCCTGCACACCTCTTTCCAGAAACGGGACACGAATTGCGATCCCCGGTCCGTTATAACCACTGAAGGAATGCCATGGAGACGCACCACCTCTTGTACGAAGATTAAGGCTAGTTCCGCTGCTGTGGGCAATTTCACCAAGGGCACGAAATGTGCCATCTTCGAGAGATGATCAACAACGGTGAGAACCGTGGTATGCCCCGTCTTGGTGATTGGTAGTTCCACCACGAAATCCATGGAGATGGTGTGCCAAGGATATGGGGGCACAGGGATGGAACGCAGAAGACCAACAGGAGGCTCCGCTCTGTTCTTACTCAAAAGACAAACGGTACAGCTTGTTACATGGTTCCTTGTGTCGGTTACCATAGTAGGCCACCAAAACTGTCTTCGCACGAGCTCAAGCGTCTTATGAAAACCAGGATGGCCGGATAGGACATGGTCGTGGCACAGAGTGACTGCCTTCTGCTGGCTGGGTAACCCAGGTAGGTACAACCCTTCTCCTCGGTATAATAATCCGTCCACGCAAGTCACCCCTTTGTGTTCATTTGCCAGGGCCTCTAGATCAGAATGCTTCGCGTCCTTTTCCACCTGAGCAAGGAACTCTGAGGATGTTACCACGCCCTGGAAGCGTTTCTCTGGGATTATGGGAGCGGACTCCATGGGTTCGGCTTCTTCGTCGGCCTCTCCTAGCTGTGAGAGGGCATCGGCTTTGGCGTTTTCTTTTCCGGGTCGATACGTGATCACAAAGTCATATTCATTGAAGAATAGAGTCCACCGCAGCTGCCGGGCGGTGAGAGCACGTGCTGACCGTAGAAACTGGAGGTTTCTATGGTCGGTGTAGATGGTTACAGTGTGTTTTGCGTCTTTTAAGAAGTGGCGCCATTCCTCGAACGCGGTCTTGATAGCCAGGAGCTCCCTGTCGGACACCGTATAGTTGCGTTCCGCGGGTTGGAGTTTCTTGGAGTAAAAGGCTACCGGATGTAATTGTCCTGTGCTGGTGTTTCGTTGGGAGAGTACGCCCCCTAAGGCGTCTTTAGAGGCGTCTGCTTCCACCATGAAGGGTTGCTCGGTGTCAGGGTGCACCAGCACCGGGGCTACGGTAAAACGCCTTTTTAGTTCTCGGAATGCGTTGTCCGCTTCCTGATCCCAACCGAAGCGTACTCCTTTGTGCAACAAGCGGGTGAGAGGAGCTACCATCTCGGAGAAACCTGCAATGAATCTACGGTAGTAGTTGGAGAAACCGAGGAACCGTTGAACCCCTTTGACGGACTCCGGAGGAGGCCAAGAGAGGATTGCTTCCACTTTTTTGTTATCCATGTGGATGCCTGCTGGAGTAATGACGTGCCCCAGGAACTCAACAGAGGTGACGTGAAAAACGCTCTTCTCCAGTTTCACGTATAAACGATGTTTTCCCAGCTGTTGAAGGACGGAACGGACATGTTGTACGTGTTCCGCGGTGGACTGTGAAAAAATCAGGATATCGTCTATGTAGACCACAGAAAAGATGACTATGAAGTCCCTCAACACCTCGTCAATAAAGTACTGGAACGCTGCGGGGGCGTTACAGAGTCCGAAAGGCATGATCTGGTACTCAAATAGACCAAACTTCGTCCGGAAGGCAGTTTTCCATTCATCACCCTTTCGGACTCTGACTAGATGGTAAGCACCCCGCAGGTACAGCTTAGTGTATATGGAGGCGTCTTTCACCCTTTCCAGGAGATTGGTGATTAACGGTAGTGGGTAACGATTCTTTATGGTGATGGCGTTCATCGCACGAAAGTCAATACAGGTCCTCAAATCACCCTCCTTCTTCGACACGAAGAAAAGAGGAGAGGAAACCGGAGACCTGGAATGGCGGATGAACCCGTTGCCCAGATACTCGTCCAGATAGGACCGAACGTGTAGGTTCTCCTTCTCCGTAAGGGAATAGATTCTGCTGCATGGCAACGTGGAGCCGGGAATCAGATCTATTCGGCAGTCGAACGTCCGATGTGGTGGCAGCGTGTTGGCCCCTTTTTTGTCGAACACGTCAGCTAGGTCCTGATATTCCTCTGGTATCGGTGCTTGGGAAACCATCCCCATGCCATGTACTGGCAGCGATCGTGCTTGTATGGAACGATCTTCCAGGAGATTGTCGGTCGCATAACAGATTCCACAACAGTGTTCCGAGTCTAAATGTATCACTCTGGATACCCAATCAATGCGGGGGTTGTGCTTCACTAACCATGGCAATCCCAATATCACCTTGAATTGAGGTGCGTCTATGACGTCAAAGCTGATGGACTCGGCGTGGTGATTAGCAAAGGACATAGTCATGTGCTCGGTTCATGCCTGATAGGTCCGGAGGTTAAGTCCGTTCCGTCAACAGCCTTGACGTTTTCGGGTTGGGCTTTGGACACTCTGTTTATGCCCAAGGCACTCGAGAATCCGGTATCAATAAAACAGCCTGTTGCACCGGAGTCCACCATAGCAGTTAACTGCCAGGTTCTGCCCGCCTGATTCTGTAACGAAACGTCCACCACCACATGGTGACTGCCGTCGAAAACAGCAGGGATCGCTAAGGCGTCATACGAAGAACCCAGAGGACGGATCCCGTTGTCTACTGGGTTTCCTCGTTTCCCGTCTTGTCCACCTTGGTGACGGGCAAGGCAAAAGGCCTTCTGCCCCGAGGTTTGGATGGCTTCACCGGGCATTCCCTCACGAAATGTCCGCTTTTTCCACAGTACAGACATTGGTTCTGCTTTCTTCTCCGTTCTCTTTCTTGATTCATCAAGGGCCCTCTTACGCCCCCGATTTGCATGGGTCCCGTGGCCTCGCCCTGGGGAGCGGTTTCCTCTCTGGCCTTGTCCATTCCTTTTTCTCCAAAGGACAGGAAACGGTTGTCACCGCCTTTTCCCTTCTCGGTTCTTCTTTCATGGAGCCGGAAATTCATTTTCACCACTAGGTCGATGAAAGGACCTATTTCTTCCGGGGGGTTGGGTAACTGGGAGATGAGATCCTTCAGGTCATCTCTTAATCCCCGGTAGAACACCGATACCTTCTTATCCTCAGGCCACTGGGACTCGATCACAAGCCTGCTGATCATGGTGATATAGTGAAGCAGGTCCTGGTTGCCTTGTTTTAGATTAAGCAACTCATTGTCCGCTGCTTGCACAAAGGTGTGACGAGCGAACATACGTCGCATGGATTCCTTGAACGTCGGAAGGTGATGTAGCATGGGATCGTCATGTTCCACCAATGCGATGGACCACTGAGCTGCGTCTCCGCCCATGTAGGACAGAATGTAGGCTACTTTTGATGCATCGTCGGGAAAGGCCGCGTTTCTGGCCATGAAATGCAAGTGACACTGATGGATGAAGATGCCATACTTGGTGCTGTCCCCGTAGAAGCGTTCAGGTGGTGCCAGCTGTACGGGATGAGGGGCGATGACCTGAATGGCGGTGTTCGGGTTGGTGGCAGTGGAGGACCCCCCATATGTGAATGTAGGCTGTTGTAAGAGGCCTTCCTGCATGACCCTGGGGCTAGGGGTAGTACCCCAAGGACTGGTGACCCCAACTGCCATCTGGCCCTGTAGGGCGGTAACGTCTTGGCGTAAACTACGGTTTTCCGCCTGCATGGCAGTCAGCATGAGGGCTATGTCTTGTAACGTAACCTCCGGGTCGCCCATGTCGTCTAGGCAGAATGTATAACGTGGGCTTCGAATTCTGTCAAGTACTCCACAAGGCTTACCTCTGCTTGTGGAGTGATTCTGCAGAGACGACAAGAGCGCCCGTCCCTGTACCCACCTGACCCTCGTGGAAGGTAGAACCCAGCAGGGATGAGATGGACGCAGGGAAGGGAGCCAGAAAAGAAGGTAGGGGGTTGGAGCGTAGGGTTTCTCGAAGACGACTGGAAAATAAGAACAAAGACCCAGCTTAGTAAGGGACCCCAACTCCTTCTTCTATACACCCCGTAATCCACACACAGAAATGCTCTTGTCCCCCGTTCGGAAGACTCACCAGTGCTCAGCAGACCACGGGTATCAAAAATACTGGCAGCCCGGAGAAGCTTCCTGAATCAGGTGCTGTCCTGTAAGCTCCTCCGTAATCAAAGAAAAGCGCTCCTGCGCGTATCGTGCCCACGAGTGTTCTAATACACCAGAGGCACTCCTGGAAGGCACACGTTCCGCTGAACGCTGCTACGACACTGGGGTATTCTGACCCACATCAGCGTCAGTGCAACGGAACTGTGCAATAGTCAAGAAGAATAATAACCCCCAAAGTAACCCCTCAGCGCTCCTGCGCGGTTTGGGGACAAAATTACCATAAAGCGCTCCTGCGCAGAGAAATCAAAAGCATTACTAGCGCCCCAGCCCGGTGCACTTAAAACAACGAAAATGCGCTCCAGCGCGGTGGAAATAAACAAAGCAAATGCGCTCCAGCGCGGTGAAAATAAACAAGGCAAATGCGCTCCAGCGCGGGGGAAACAAGATCAAATGCGCTCCAGCGCGGGGGAAACAAGATCAAACCTCGCAACGCTCCGGCGTTTGCAAGATTCCCGGATCGGGTAGGATACCTTTACTTGGTTCCAGCGTGGGTGTGAAAGCCTCCCAATGTCTCCACAGCACGGCGAGTCCACTTGCGTTCGACGCTGCTTGGCTCCGGGACGATCCTCGCGACTCGAGTTACCTCCAAGAATTCGAAGCAATGAATCCGGCGGGAAACGCGCTGTTTAAGCGTTTCCCCCGGAAGTGGTTTCCTGACCTTTTGTTGGTGTTGCAAGACTAGACCGGGACTCCACTTCCACCCGGAAGTGAGTCTCCCGATCATTCTGTGTGTGTGTTAGCGGGAGTAACGGGAGTACCGGCAAGCGCCGTAATCACGACAAGGACAAAAAGAGCCACTGCAGGCTTTAGGTCGACTTGGCTCTGTAAGCCTTTACCAAAAGCACAAAATACTTTTCCCCAAAATTGAGCCAACAGTGGACAGGTGAAGAAAATATGAAGCCAATCTCCATCACCTAATTACTGGCATCAAGAGCATCTATCTTCGATTTCCGGGTACATTATGTGGAGGGCTTTAGGGGTGTAATATGCCATCCATTGTGACAGAAAAGGCATACCCTTGAAGTTTGTATCTCTTAAAGCTTTGCTACCAAGTTGCGAGATTGACTGTCACTCAACCTTGGAAAAAGAGCATTGTGTTTTCACAGTATTTTCCCCTTGATTCTGCAGAAATCTATACCAATTACCCACCCCGCTCAGTCTAGCTTTAAAAAGAGCAGCCACAAGTAATGATAGACCAGAACAGGTGACAAGACAGTAGTTTTTTCACTAGGTGGATAATTTGTATGAATCCCCCCAAAAATGGCTTACTACGATCCCCACATCGAGCTAGAATTTCCTGCTAGGTGAGCCACTTCCCTCACAGCAGAAAATGGCCCAGCTCTCTGAAGCCATTTACGTTACAAAACCTTAAATGACTGGACTGGATATGTAGACCTAAAACTTTACATTCCTGTAACTGCAGGTACTCATATCCAGCCTCCAAAGAGTTGATAGAATAAAGTAGCTAGAGTCTAGTACGAAGGTCTAGCAATGTCTTATACCTAGTTTTTGGGGGGAGTTTGGCAGTCTTTATGACTGTGATCCCACTTCCTTTACCATTCTATCAATAAGAAAATCATCCGAAGATGCCCTAGAATCAGATATACAAACCAAGAAGTCAAGGAGAGAGGCTTCGTAGTATGTACAAATCTGGGGCAATGCCAGGCCGTCCTGGTTTATTCCCAATTATAGAACTGGATATTTAACTCTGGGTGCCTTTTTATTCCTGACAAACTGTCAAAAAAGAACATCTATCTCTTTAAAGTAGGCCGTCTTTTTTATTATCGGAACATTCACTGAAATCCATCTTCACGACTCATACCTCGGAACACATTCACAGGCTCAATTTTTCCCTGTTAATGCTAACACTCCAACTTTTTTTGAGAATGCACAGTCAATATAACAAGAAACTTCCCAGGAGGATTTGACACTAGAAAATGTGCATGCTTCCCAAACCTTTTTCTTTTTTTAATTTGATCATAAATAGTTTGAAAACAAAAGAAAATCCTTTGAGACCCCTGAAAGAGGAAGTAATCTTACGCTAACCATTCCCTGCTCCCAATATTTGTGGGAGCTAAACCCCAATAATCTCCTGAACTCCAATATCAAATGGACCCCAAATATTATTTTAGGCAATTCAGTCCCATGATTTTTATCATTGATCTAGTGGTAAGAGACTACCCTCCCCATCAATACACCAAGCTTAGCAGAGTAACTTTATAATTATACCCTAGGACCACTCAAAAATTCAGTTTCAGACCAGAATGAAGTTTACAAGATTTAAAACAGGGCCATTAATAAAACTTTGCAGAGGAATACATATTTTTGTCATATAGACTCAGGAATATAGATATACAGAGTCACAATTCACAGCAAACCCCTAGTCAATCAATTAAAACGACCCTTTGTTCTAAGTGTCAAACTCATGAGGAGTACTGATAACATCCTAGTGAGGAAGAAATTCTGTGAATAATCTGACAGAGTCTAGGGGGGGAAATAAGTAGTCTCCCGATCCTAAAAAACAAGGTGTTTTTTATACACATTATATTCATATAGTTAGACCTGTCAGCTTTAGGTTGGACTTCCCCAAAACATTTTGCCTTCACTCCTCTCAATTTTTGCTAATCTCGTTTTTGCTGACCTTGGACTCTGCACACTTTAGCACTGCTAACCGGTGCCAAAATGCTTGTGCTCTATCCCTAAAACGTGGTGGAATTGGCCTATACCCAGTTAGCATGCTCAATTTACTTGTACATCCCTAGTAAAGTGGCACTACCTGTACCCAGGGCCTGTAAATTAAATACTACTAGTGGGTCTGCTGCACTGATAGTGCCACCCACTAAGGTAGGCCTCTAAACATGTCTTGGGTTGGAAATTGCAGCCTGCATGTACAGATGTAAACTGCTATTTCAACCTGGTGAATGAAACCTTTTGCCAGGCCCAAACCTTCCTTTTTAATACACATAGGTCAAACCTAAGGTAGGCCAGGTTCAGGGTGCAGTGTATTTAAAAGGTAGGACATGTGCTTTTAAGTTTTACATGTCCTGTTAGTGAAAAACTCTTACATTTATTTTTCACTACTGTAAAGGCCTACTTCTCTCAAAGAATAACATTGGAGTTACCTTATTACATTTAGTAATCTGTAACTTTTAAATGGGAACAGATACCACTTTCATGTTTGGTGGCTTTGGAATTGTAATAAAAAATATTCTCTTATGGGAAAGACCGATTTTAAATTGCAATTTTGAAAATGCCACTTTTAGAAAGTTGAACATTTTCTGACTTAGCCCTTAAGTGCCTGCAGCCTGTCTCTGGGTCATATAACTGTCTGTAGTTGACAATTGAACTTTGTGTATTCCTCTTAGACAGCCACACACAATAGAGAGCTTAGGTGTGTTTGGATGGGCCATCACTGGCAGGATGGGAGGGTGGATCTGGGCACCACCCTACTTTTACTTGGTTAGGCTGTGTCCTGCCTCCACACAAAGGGCTACATACCTCCTGAAGTTAGTCTGGAGCCAGGGCAGGAGAGGCAGGAAATCTGTGCATTTTGAAGGGAAACCTCTAGAACTGTATCTCACTTCAAAGGCAGAACTGGGTATAAATAAACTTCAGTACACGTTTGGTCCTGTGGACTCTGCCAGGTAGAAGGACTGTTGTGTTGCTGAAAGGACTGCCACCTTGCTGAACATCTGCTCTGAATGACTGCTGCCCTGGTGTGCTGATCTGCTGCCTGCTGCACTCTCGTCTGGGTTTCTAAACTGGAACTGCATCTGCTGAACAAATGACCCCTTGGAGTGAATTCAAGGGCTGGTTGGCTGTTCTCCTGACTAGAGCCTCAGGGACAGAAGGCTCCAACAACATTGGACCCAGAACCTAGACTCTAACATCTGTGAGTCCTACCCTGCCAAGGGGTGCCACTCCAGTACTGGACCCTTGAAAGTGGTCCTGAAGGTGCTCTGCCAGCCCATTTGTGGATCAGCAGAACTGACACATCTCCTCTGCTGCACTGTGGACCCCCAAGCAGAACCGATACATCACCTCTGTTGTGAGGATTCTCCCAGCGCAAGGACTCCACATCGAACTTGAAGCATGCATCAGAACTGCAGTTGCACGAAGCCTCTCAGACGCAGGCCCTCGTATCGCACATCTCTCATTGATGGCAGCCTCCATGACGTCACAGTTTCTTGCATCACAGCCTTGCAGCTCCTCAGAAACAATGCATCGCCTCAAGCTGAGCAACACAGCCTCAATGCCAACTTCACATCGCAAGCCATCATCGGCGGTATCCTCAATCATGACACAGGACCTTGCATTGCTGCTTCACAGTTACACAGAACCTAAGCATTGCCTTGGCTACATGAGACATCTTCATGCGGGACTCACAATGCTGCGCAAACAGGATTTCAAGTACTTTTGTTCAATGGGCCTCGCTGGGTCCCTTTAGCCAGCTCATGCTCCATCGCAGTAAGCCTATGTCCTGGTCTGGCACGACCAGATATCCGCAACTGGCCCTTTGTGCTTTGTGGCGCTATTTTCACTGAAATCTTTAAACCTGCATATCTCTTTATCTACTGGTGTTTTTTTTGTCATTTTGGTCTTGTTTTATTTATTACAACCTATTGTTCTAATGCACGGAACACCTTTTCGGGTCTGTTATTGCAATTTATTTATCTCCTTGTGCTTCATATTCTGTGGAAATTGTGGGGAGAGAAGGTTTGCAGCTGGCCACTTAATGAAGTGAGGAATGAGCAGGACCAGGATGAGCAGTACACCAGAAACAGCATCCGTTTTAAAATAATGATGTCTCACACAAAAATGTGGCATAACTAGTCTGCATTATTTATCACATTTCTGCATGAAAGTGTCATATCATAAGTGCAAAATCATTAGTTCATCTATTAAGGACGCTATGGATCTCTGATTAAGTGTGCTCACATGAGTCAGCCAATTGGTGTTAACCTGGAAGCACTGCTAGCAAATGTGTGTCATGACCAAATACCATCTTAGGGTCAATCACATTGATGCACCAGTACTTGTACAAAGTCACTGATAACGTTTATTCTGTGTGAGATAAACATACATTGACTTGCACAAGCTTTTACCAGATTACTAGACAGCAGGAGTGACAGTTAGGACTGCTAGGTGCTCTGCTCTTGAAATGAGCAGCCCAGCCAGCAATGGCAAGGTCAGTTTCTCAGCAGTGGGATCACCCCTATCAAATGGATGTTCACGGTGTCTAATGGTGTACAAGGGGAAAAGCCAGAGACATTGAAGGGCATCAACATGTTTCTGGATTATGCTTTGGGAAGGGTGTATAGCAGCTGATAAAACTGCTGCATGCATTGGTAAGGTCTGAAAAGTGGCCATCACTTGTGGCTCAAAGTGCCCAGAGCTACTGTACGAGAGTGCAGTGATGTGTTCTTTCACTGCGGGAAAAGAATTGCAGGTACCAATCACACGCAGCATAACACTGACAGGGACTTACAGACCAACCTGTTCTGCATCTGCTATCCTTCACACATCCTGGCACTCCACTTCTCCAAATGCCTTGACCCAAAACATGACTAGTATTACAGCAGAGCAATGGCGGTATGGTGCTGAAGTAAACCCCTCTTTATATATTATTATTGCTTTTATTGTGTTCTATTATTTTGTATTATTTTCAAGAAGTCAGGAAAACCTAGACAATACCTAAAATGATTGGTGTGACAGCTAATTCAAGGCAACCCCCATGCAAAATCATATACGAGAAATGCAAGGTGGTGAAGATTATTCAGAGGAGCTGTGTTCACTTGTAAGCCTTTGGTGCCTTGCCTTCCTTGTAGGTTTACTACAACAATATACATGGTAAACCCTAAAAACCTAAGAACCAGGGTAATTTTACTACAACAAACTAATGGTTCTCACTGCGGGAGAGAACAGGAATATGTACAAGTAAGTAAGCACAACCAACAGAGTTTTCAAGAAAAATCTTTGGTCAGAGTCCAAACAAATAAGCATATCGAGACAAAATGCAAAAAGAAGGTTTTTTTTATCAAAAAGGTCATAAAAACAGATCATTATTAATATTGTATAACAACAATCAGTAAGTACATCAAGGTGCCGATTACGATCCGGTAAAAACCGGGTACGAACCGTCGGTCGGAGCGTTTTCCCCGTCCGACTCGTACCCGGTCGTAAAACTTTACAAACATGGAATTACGATTCGCACGGAAACACCATTTCCGTACGAATCGTAAAAAACACCGACCGACGAAAATATACATACGAATGTGATCCGGGAATGCTGCGACGTGACGTTGGGACGCTTTCAGGCAGCGTTTCACGACCCGGGAATTACGATTCGAACCGACAGCAGTCCGGACGGCAACATTTTCACGGCACCCAAAAAGTGCCGGAAAAGCGAACTACGGCGCGAATCGACCAGAGTAGGTGGCCCGGTACGCGCCGACCCCCCCCCCCAGCCCCCGTAGGTACGCGCCGACCCCTCCCAGCCCCCGTACGTATGCGCCGACCCCCCCCAGCCCCCGTACGTACGCGCCGAACCCCCCTGTATGTACACCCGTGTATGTTCGAGTCGAACCCCCCCGTGTACGTTCGAGTCGAACCCCCATGTACGTTCGAGTCGTACCCCCACCCGTGTATGTACGGTGCGTACCCCCAGCGCGTAGCGCTGGGGGTACGCACCGTACATACACGGGTGGGGGTACGACTCGAACGTACACGGGGGGTTCGACTCGAACGTACACGGGGGGGGTTCGACTCGAACGTACACGAGGGGTTCGACTCGAACGTACACGGGGGGTTCGTCTCGAACGTACACGGGTGTACATACAGGGGGGTTCGGCGCGTACGTACGGGGGCTGGGGGGGGGTTGGCGCGTACCTACGGGGGCTGGGGGGTCGGCGCGTACATGCGGGGGCTGGGGGGGGTACGGCGCGTACGTACGGGGGCTGGGGGGGGATGGCGCGTACATACGGGGGCTGGGGGGGGTCGGCGCGTACCTACGGGGGCTGGGGGGGGTCGGCGCGTACATGCGGGGGCTGGGGGGGTACGGCGCGTACGTATGGGGGCTGGGGGGGGGGTCGGCGCGTACGTACGGGGGCATGGGGGGTCGGCGCGTACCTACGGGGGCTGGGGGGGTCGGCGCGTACATGCGGGGGCTGGGGGGGGTACGGCGCATACATGCGGGGGCTGGGGGGGTACAGCGCGTACCTACGGGGGCTGGGGGGGGGTCGGCGCGTATGCGGGCACGTCTCCATGGTTGCTATGGGAGTTCGGTGCGGACGGTGTTTTTTCCATCCGGTTGTAACCTCGGACGCACGGAATGGATCGTGATTCCTCGGTCGGACTTCACCTTTCACATTTGTACGGTAAATCGTACGAGGACGTGTCGGACACATTTTCCGACCCGAGGACGTGTGGGGAATGATTCCCAATGCGGTTCGTATGGACTTTTTACCATGCGAATCGTGATTGCCAGTTCGTACGGCACTTGTACGATTCGTACGGTAAAAAGACCGGATACGAGTCGCACGGGGATATTTTTTACCGGATCGTAATCGGCACCCAAGTGTGACGGCGCAGAGCAGTCCAAAGTAGTGAACAAAAAATGTGCAAAAAATATTTTTTAAACAAAATTCAAATGACTTATTACACAAACAATAGTCTGCAAAAAACTATTATATAACATAATTATTAAGTGCCAAACAAACAAAAGGAAGGTCAAAACATGTAAAGACTAATGATAGTCAATATTGCAGTACATATTGAAAAGCATTAGAAAGTTGACATTTCGACCCCAATGATTAAATTGACCAGGGTCATCATCAGGAAAGTTGTTCAAACACATTTGTAATGAAAATCAACCCAAATGGTCAGAAAAAAAGTAAGAAAGAGGAAGTGATCAACAATAGTGTGTAAATGACAGAAAAACAAAACAATACATTACTTGACCAAAAGCCTTACCTAAGGAAATATCAAAGGGATCAGATATGAAAATTTATATGGAAACAACCTCTAGTGCCCAAAGAGGAATGAATCACAAATCTAGACAAAGAAACATGTATTAACAAGCAATCTAGATGCTGGAAAATGTCCTAAAGACTAAAAAATTGCCACAATGTCAGAAAAATTACAAACCATAATATACCTGAAATGAACCAATTGAAGATCCAAACAGGGAATCCAATTGTTCAAAGAACAATCCTAAAAATAAAAATAAAATTAAGAAGAAAAGCTTTCATAAAATTCGTATGTCTAACAAGGCACGAGCCAAACACAACATAATGAAATACAATTAAAAACTTACAGGGAAGCCAAATTCAATAGACAAAAAAACATCCCATTGAAAGGGACAGCCCGGACTTGCATGTATGAATGCCAAAAGGAGTTCTAGAACTATTCAAAACTGCAATCCAGGAGGCATAGGTTAAATATAATGCAAGGTTGTAGATAACAGATCAATCCACTCAAAACAGGAGTTGTAGATAACAGATCAATCCACTCAAAACAGAAAGGTAGAAAATCGCCAGCCCAAATGAAAAACGTGGCGTGTACGTGATCGAGTCAAAACAAGTGACCCGATCACGTGTGAGGAAACATTCTAAAGATGGGAAATATAGTCAATGACGACAGCAGATGCTAATAGTGTATAATCTCATGAAGGGGAGGATGGGAAATGAAGTGAAAAAGTTATAAATGTAGTTTATTGTGACGTCAGGATGTTACTCTGCAATTGTGCATAGTAATAATAATATTAATGAAGCGTATGTGTAGCACTCAGTGCCTCTGTCTTGCCTCTTACAAGTGTTATAAGTAACAGGATAGTTGTACTACCAACCCGCCTAATAAGTCACCAATTTATGAACCTTAGGCATATGAACAATCAAGAGGACCCTTGGAATTGGAATTTGTGGCAAAAAAGTTACAAATACCTTCTAACAGTAAATAGTTGTATTGAGTTTTATTGAACTGTAACATTTATTACCACTTAATATCTTTCCTAAAGTGATGATGTTTTCTGGGCATCCTTTCAGACTACAGTATCACTGCTAAGCAACCATTGAATGTAAAATATGGAATCAACTGGGAGCAAGAAAAGCCATATCCATGGATGCGCTGTTACGCAGCCAGTGAGTAAATATAGAGTCACCCAAGAACAACAGAATACCAGCCCTGGAACATTTGTAGAGAGACAGCATACCAATCTCTAGAAGAACTATTAAGCAGTCAGTGAGTACGCTGCATAGACTTCATCTCAAGCGACTATATGAAGGTGCTATATGGAGTCAAAACACAGGAGTGGCACTTTCTCCAGAAGCAGTTAAGCAACCTGTGAATAGTATATGGGGATAAACTAGAGTGAGTAAGTCTCAGAACTGACAGCATTTATAAAAGATCAGTGGAAATACTACATGGAAGAAGCCAGGTGTGAACACTAACCCAGGGGCTTGGCAAGAGGTAAGGAGTGAAGTATAAAGTTATGACAAGAGCACCAGAAGTACAATGCTACAAGTGAGCTATTGAACTACTAGAGCATACTACAGTGTCACCCAGCAGTGACATTATACAAACCTCTGGAAACACGTTTATTGCAGCCAGTGAATACTAAATGAATGACCCAGGAGCATTGAGGCCCAAACTGGAGAAACGTTGTAAGTAACAAGCATATTCTATGTGGCGATATCCAAGTGTGACAGAAGTCGCTTCCTTGGACCCCTGTAAATCAACCATGAATATGGTGTAAGAAATTCCTTAAGACCAGCAAAGACCTATCCCCTTAATGCTACTGTCCAGAGGCAAGGGAAAAGAATGGGGAGCCCAAAGAAACAGAAGGTCAATCCCCGTGGTACTGTTGAGCAGTCAGTGGGAATGCTACAGAGAGTAGCCCAAGAACGGCAGGGGCCTAATCCATGGTTTATTAAAATGAATTATATTGGAATTGCATAGGTCCACCTATGAGTGCACGGTGCCATATCTCTGGAAGCACCGATAATCCCCAAGAGGAAAATTAAAGGAAGTCAATCCAGTGAGGCTCACCCTGGAGGAACAGGTAACAAGCCATCCAGGCATGTAGAAAGAAACGTTCTAAACTCCATCTAGGAGCAAAATGTCAAAGCTCACTGGAAACAACAGGCTCCATTGAAATCACAGTGAGCTACCTCACTCGGGTGTGCTTTGTGATTTTTTATTTAAATGTGTGGAAACCAGTGGCTTCCCATCTCTGTACTCACAGGCCTTTTCACTAATTGGTGTGTCTATAAATGCGAACCCCTGGGAAAGAACATGCCTAGCTGACCAGCGAGAGCCTGCAAAGCTATTCCAGTCGCCCTTCTCTAAAACACGACCACGTGACATAGGTGAACACGCTTCACAAATAAAGCATGCTTAAAATAAAGTTGTTCAAAGCACGCGGTCGTCTTTCGTTCCACATTTCGTGCTCGTATAATAATCAGCCACCTGGCTGCGGTCCTTTTAATGTAGGAACATTCAACTCTTTTTAGTCGGCATGTGCAATGGCTTCTCAAGATGACGCACCTGATACTAAAAGGCGGTTCACGACATTCCTCCCAAGACGGATGGCTCCCCAGAGAGGGCGCCTGCTCCGCATTACAGCTTGTAGTTGTGCTCCCTCCTCCCGCTCATCTTTGACAACCTTCTGCTTTGCATTTGCCATCGTTGTGATGTCAGCAGAATGGCCAAGGTCACGGAGTCAGCAACTTCCTCATACGCTTCTGCCATTAGAAAGGTTCCGTTTTCGGGATGCGCCTGTGAGGTGGAAGTCCGTGGTAACGGCGCGAGGCGCCGAAGAGGAGATTGGAATAACCCATACCAGGATTTTCCATCTTCCACCTCAGGATCGTGACAGGCTACTATATTAAAAACGTTTTTGGTTGATATTATTATGTAGTATTCCCAGGAGCTACGATTTGATTTTAAAAGTTACCTTTGAAACTAATTTATGGGCATGCGGTCATAGTTTATTTTAAGAAATTACTAACACTTCCCAAATATTTTTCGTATGAGAATAATCCTCATAAATAATAATTTTACAATATCACCTGCACTCTTTGTGGAAAAAACACATTACTCTGGATCAATATTATACGATCCACTTTCTTTGTTGGCTACATTCAGAAGAGTACAGCTCAAATTCAAAGCACGCAAGCTGTTTTGGAAAAGGAGATGATGTACTTGGATTGGAAGCCAAAAAGTAGTGGGTATGAGGAGCATCGATAGAAAGTGGGTGGCAGTAGAATGGACCGGGTCACAGGGGCAGAGTCCTAACAGCAGATCATGGTATAATAACCTGCATGATTTAGATGAGTTTGCTATTGAGAAAACTCAGTGTGTTTATATGTTTGCTGCAGACATCCCTACGAAATCCATAGGTCATAGGTTTGAATCCTGGTGAACTAGGTCAGTTGGTTAAGAGTTTGTTCCAAATATCTGCATGTACGTGTGAGGCATAAGTTTGAATCCTTGCAGTTTTTAACTCAAACTTAGGTTCTTCCATAGGTAATAACCAGTGCCATTGAAATGGATAATAAATAAAACCTGTCATTACATTTAAACAAGTAATTCAGGTCGTGTTGTGTGCTGTATAAATGGTCTTATGAACATAATTCTACACTTTGCTTTATATCATCGACATACATACAGAGACTGAGAAAGTGAAACACTTTTAATTCTCTGTTTCTCATTTAGCATTGGAGCATGCAGTCAGACACAGGCTGCATCTTGGTTGACCCTGGTTGGCTGTTGATTCTAGAGGCAAGATGCAGCACAACTCCCAGCTGTGTTGCATTTGAAATTAACATCAGCTCCAAGCTTAAAAACAACTTGAACAATATGTATAACTTATTGACCTTCAAGTTAGAAATGTCAGGTTTGGCCCACGCACCAAGGGAGAAGCGTAAGTAGTCTTTTATTGTGTGCTGTACTGCATGGAGCAACATGATCCATGTGGCACAACACACACTGACATTGTATGTGTGGATTCCGGCATCCTTACTGAAGTGTTTTACTTTACCTCAGCAATTAATGTTTTACTTACCAGTAATCTTCATTACTCTTAGGAGTCCTTGACAAATTTCCTGAACTGAGACACCTCCAGCCTCTGCCCATGAAGCTGCCGCTGCCCTAGTTGAGCAGGCCTTCACATGTCAAGGAACCACCTTGCACATCGGATCATAAGTTTGGGAAATAGCTTGTCTGACCCACCTGCTAAGAGTAGTAATAGAAACCTTATAACCCTTATTAGTGGAGCCATAGGACACAAAAAGGGATTGAGAAATCCTAAAATCCTTAGCTGTGTCAAGGTGTATCAAAAGGGCCATCTTGAAATCCAAAGTAGAAGGAACATTATCTCTAATGTAAAAAACGGCAAATAATCTCCTGAGAAGCATGAAAAACAGATTGAGCCTTTGTTCTGAACTTTGAATCAGTTTGAAGAAACACCCTATCTGTAAAAAACAGTAAATGGAGAAAAGATATCAAAAGGTAAGTCAATTCCCCCAATCTCCTAGCTGATGTGATGGCAGCAAGAATGGCCAGCTTTGCTGAAAAACAAGAGATGTCAGCAACTTTCAAAGATTCGAAAGGAGGCTTAACCAAACCCTCCAAAACAGTGGGGAAATCCCAAGATGGAATCAGAAGGGATACCACAGGTTTGCGTTGCCGGAAGCTTTTAAGAAGTTTTCTGACCAATGGGAGAATAGGTTGCAAATTACCTTGCGATTCTCAACAAGATTTAATAGCAGCCCTTTGAGATGATAAAGTAGAGGGAGCTAATCCTTTTGCAAACCCATCACAAAACAAATCCAATATTTTAAAGGGATCCCCTCATACCGGATCCTACCCACAAACCACTCACCAAGAAAAATTCTTCCAATGCTTGGCATACACATGAAGAGTAGAGTCTTTTTTCAAGGCTTGAATATCTTCAGCAACATCACTAGAACAGCCTAGGTTTTGAACCCTTCCCTCTCAATGTCCGAACCATCAGACGTAGTTGCTGGTCCTGCCTGGGTGACAGAATTGGAAACTGAAGATGTCACAGACTGTAAGGAAGAGTCAAAGAAGGAAGAATGGCCAACTCCATCAAAAGTGGAAACCAAATCCGACGTGGCAAAAATGGAGCAATCAGAATCACAGTTGCTGATTCTCTCTGAACCCTCAGAAGCAGCTTTAGGAGGAGGGGAAACAGAGGGAAGGCATACAATGTTTCCTGGGGCCAAGGTATCAATAGTGCGTCAACCCACCCTGGACAAACAGTCTGTTTAGACACAAGGGAGCACAGCATTTACCAGAGATGCTAACTGGTCCAGCGTTGTTTGACCCATTCTGTCTATCACCCACTGAAAAGCCTGTTGGCTGGGTTGAAAAGTGATTGAGGAAGGAATGTTCCAACTTAGACTGTCTGCCTGAACATTGATTACCCCTGGGATGAACATAGCCTTCAGAGAGTTTCGATTGGCCTCTTCCCAACTCATGACCTCTGATACCAATAACATCAAGGTTTGAAACTTCATACTCCCCTGTCTTTTGATGTATGATTTTGCCACATGATTGTCTGTTCTGATCAAGACAGCTTTTACTAACAACACTGGTGCAAAATGACAAAGGGTTCCTCCCATGGCTGCCAGTTTCCTCCAATGCGACGAATGGCAGGAATCTGTATCTGACCAGCGGCCCTGTCCCTCCTGGTTTTCCTAAGCTGCCCCCCAACCCCACTGACTGGCATCTGACGTCAGAACCATTGGCAGCGGTTCCATCATGTGAATGCCCTGATCTAAATTTGGAGGGAACAGCCACCACTGCAGTTGCTGGATTTCCAGGAGTGACACTGGAATCAATTGTTCGTAGTTCATTATGTCTGGTGACCGGTGGTGGAGAACATGATGAACCAAGGGTGTGATCCATCGATCAGGGATCGATAATTTTTCATAAACATAGGCCCATTTACACTACCCAACTAATCCCTTCATGCTGGGCTTCAGTGTGATGCATGTTTATACCTATTTTACCACAAACACTATTGAACCTGCATTTCTCCTCATATAATTGTGGCGATAGACCCATAGTTGAAAAGTTGATGGTAATAATTATGTACTTATCTATACTACTAAATAATAACAGACTCAGTGTGTATAATTCAGATTGTTTATCGTGAATATTTTGAAATGAACGCTCAATAAGTACAGACACACAATGCAAAGGCACAAATTATCATGAGCATGGATAGGCGAAAAGAGAAAAGTTTCAGAGACAAAATACATTTGCAAAATGATTATACAAATTCAGGATTTTATCTATACTAACCCAAGTAAAAATCAGGGAAATCTACCCTCTAGCAAAAAAGGGCAGTAAGGCCACCCAAGAAGAGTCGAGTGGCAAAGATTAAGTCAGGAAATCAGGATACAGGTAGACCTCTATCTGGAAACAGCAAACTGATGACAGAGACGATCTCCCTCTACTTTAACACCAGCTGTCCACAACCACACCCCCTGGGGACTTTCAATTATACCTTAAAACCTAATTGTCCAACCCACATATGTTTCAATATGAGAACTAACTCCATCTCTCATTGGCTAAGAATGGGGGTGTTCTGTCACACCACTCTCATCATGACCAGTTCATTCAATGTCCCTTTGTCGTAAACATTCAGCATTACAACAGATTCTTCCCAGGAAACAGCTTTGAACACAATCATAGTAAATATTTCCTGCATTTCTCTACATGTTGCAAATATCTGCGCTTTTATTGTTTGCTTCTGCCATCTCGTGAAGGAAGTTGTTTGCTTCCACTGATAGTGTAATTTATTTTCCGAAGCTTGGCAGTCAGTCAGCACACCATAAAGGTTATTTTTCATGCCTTTGTGTTTCTCTCTTCTCATTCAAAGCCCATTTTAATTCATTTTATTTCTTTTGGCAAATATTAACCCCAAACTGTCAAGCAGAAGTGTAGGCTCATGCTTGCTTGTTCTACAATCAATCAATCAATCATTGTACTTATAAAGCGCGCTACTTACCCGTGAGGGTCTCAAGGCGCTGAGGGGGGGGTGCCGCTACTGCTCGAAGAGCCAGGTCTTGAGGAGTCTTCTGAAGGTGAGCAGGTCTTGGGTCTGTCGTAGGCGGGTGGGGAGGGTGTTCCAAGTTTTGGCGGTGAGAAAGGAGTAGGATCTGCCGCCAGAGGTCGTTCGTTGGATGCGGGGGACGGCAGCGAGGGAGAGGCTGGCGGAGCGGAGCTGGCGGGTGGGGGTGTAGAAGCTGAGTCTGCTGTTGAGGTAGGCTGGTCCGGTGTTGTGGAGTGCTTTGTGAGCGTGGCTGAGCATCTTGAAGGTGATCCTCTTGTCGACGGGGAGCCAGTGCAGATTTCTTAGGTGGGGGGTGATGTGGCTGTGGCGGGGGACGTTGAGGATCAGTCGGGTGGAGGCGTTTTGGATGCGTTGCAGATGTCGCAGGTGTTTGGCTGGGATTCCTGCGTAGAGTGCGTTGCCGTAGTCTAACCTGCTGCTGACGAGGGCCAGTGTCACCGTTTTTCTTGTCTCGGTGGGGATCCACTTGTAGATCCTGAGGAGCATGCGGAGGGTGTTGTAGCAGGAGGAGGAGACGGAGTTGACCTGTTTCAACATGGAGAGGGAGGAGTCGAGGATGATGCCAAGGTTGCGTGCGTGGTCGGTGGGTGTCGGTGCTGTTCCCAGCGTGGTCGGCCACCAGGAGTCATCCCAGGCTGAGGGGGTGGATCTGAGGATGAGGACTTCGTCTTGTCCGAGTTCAGCTTCAGTCGGCTGCCTACAGAAAACAAACAGAAACGTTTATTATTTTCATGAAATGTAATTTCATTTGCACACCATCCCAGCATTGCACTAACCCATTTACAACCCATGTTATTCCTAGCAATTATTATTATCGTGCACAAAAGCAGCATTTGTCTTTTAAACAAAGCACTTGCGGCCTAGTTTTCAGGCATTAGTGCACGCATGTGCAAAAGCATTTCCCCTTATTTTAGAGTACTTTAATATTTTTCACAGCACACTGCTAATGAAGGTTACTGAGGGATCAATCCGAGCAGGTTTTATTTTCTCAAAACCCGGCTCCATCGACCCCCCCTTTGATGGAGTTTTTGAGCCATCATAAAAATACACAACAAATACAATTAGCCACTTATCTAAAATACTGTACTTTTTTCTCGTTCTATCATTCTTCCGTCTAAATTTTTCATGATCTCATAATAATTTCCTCTCATATCCTCTAATTCTATCTCTTCACTCTTTCTTTTCTAGCACTCTGTTTAAGATCTGACACCTTTTCTTTTCTACATTTGCATTTCCAACATTTATAAATCAAACTAATCATTAATGTCACTACAACTACTGAAGCAATAGGTATTAATATTTTCCCTAGTAGATTATTCCCTAAAGTAGAAAACCAATTTCCCACTGAGGAAAACTCTTACCAATTTTCTCCCACGCACCATCAACCTTCAATTCAGTCAAATCTTCATGACGTTCTGTAATATTTTTAATATACCCTTCAAGATTTGTACTTTTGTCAGGAATATAAGTACAGCATTGTTGTATTTTCAACATGCTGCAGACTCTACCCTCTTTTGTCAATAATATATCAAGAGCAAGTCGATTTTGTAAAACCATTGATCTAATTGCAACCATTTCAGTATCAATCATTAAGAACCCACCAGCAGTATCTGTTGATAAACGTTCAACCACTGTGGACAATTTTCAAATTTTAATGTGTGTACAGAATTACTCCATCTGAAGGTATCAGTGCTCCAAAAAATCCACTATTCAGGGGTGGGGAATTTAATAAAATATCGACTTGTCCATGGGGCAGGTTGCTTCATAAAACTACTTGTCCAGTAACAAAATCCACTTGTCCCTTTGGTGCCATGTAGTACAGCAATACATTATGGCAGCAATCTCATTATATAAGAGCTCTGATACAGCCTCTGTGATTGTGCCAGGGCTCATACCATAGTAGTATTAGAATACTTGCAATCCCCTTATGTTGCCACTTTTCCTCAGATTTACATACTGGGGCTGAAGATATTGGATTAGAATGCTCTTTTGAGTCATTGCAAACCTACTAACTTGCATATTTTAAGGGTTTTCAACAACTCTTCTCTAATCTGTTCCCATACTGAGAAATGTTGGAAATTTACTCCTGACAATGGTAGACGTAAACCTTCTTCCAGAGTTGGGAAAACATGGTTGGAGGGAAAGTGAACTTGAAAACCCTCAGATTTTCGCATGGGCAAATGTACACATGCATATTTGCTCATTCTAAAATGCAGTTCACAAATATTTTCTAGGAGTACTCTTTCTTGACCTACTTCTGTAAATTCTTGGGAATTCACGAAAGCCCATGGAGATACATGAGACTTTTGCTCAGCAGATTTATTTTTGAAATCTCGCCTTCTATCTTCAACCATATTCATAAATTCTATTTCTTCATGTCGTAGTTTACAGGTTAAGTTGTTTCTATGTGCATCTATTGTATCTATTGGTTAGCCACTAATGAAAAAATCACCCATGTATTCCAAATAAACAGGACAATAAACAATTTTCAGATCTCTTCTAACAGGAATTTCAGAAAATATTAAATCAAAATTAGAGTAATAATACTCTAATCCTTCCCTCTCAGAGAATAGACTTGTTAAAACACTACAAGACACACCATATGTTAAAGGTAGGTGATGATATGTCACCCCCTCTGAGACAGACAATGGTAATTGATTTACACATAACAATATCTTGTGTTCATGGAGGCGATTGGTCTGGGCTGGCTGTTTGGGAGGAGTTGGGTGTGCAGATGGTGGGTGACTTATTCCGGGAGGGGGTGCTGCTGCCGTTCCAGGAGTTGCAGGACTCCTATGGGCTCCCACGTGGGGACTTCTTACTTCACGCGGCCCTGGTAGCGAGCCTTCAGCGGCACTGGAATGCGGGGCTCTCGGAGCCACCGGTCGCTGCGGGTTGCCAGTATGTAGTGATGGCGGAGGGGACGTCCAAGGCCATTACTTGCCTATACCGCAGGCTGTCAACGGAAGGCTTGCCGCCCCTTGCCACCTTGAGGGGCAAGTGGGAGTTGGACCTTGAGAAACCGATCCCCGAGACTACCTGGTCCACGCTGGTGCGGCGGGCCTGGAAGGGAACGCGCAATGCCCGGTTCCAGTTGGTGCAATTTTTCACGTTGCACAGGGCGTATTTGACACCGGTTAAAATATTGCAATTTTTTGGGGGGGCGCACTCACAGTGCCCGCGGTGCGGAAGAGAGGGCGCTGATTTTCGTCACATGTTTTGGTCCTGCGTCCAGCTGGGTGATTATTGGGCAGAGGTCATGGATTGCCTAAATCAGGTGACGGACCGAGTTATTGACCCGGACCTGGGGGCCTGTTTGCTGCTTTGGTTCCCGCACACCCGCCGGACGAAGGTCACTAGCAAGTTTTACGACTTAGGATTGATAATGGCCAAGAGGGAACTGACTATGCACTGGAAGTCCAGGACGGGGCCTAGCTTCTTGCGATGGAGGGCGGCCTTTGTGCGTTGGGCGGGGGCTGAGGGTGCGCTCCGGTTGCAATTAGCTCTTCGGCGGGATGACGAAAAGGCGTTGGCGACGGCCCGGGCGTGGGAGGCGCTGGTGGTGGAACTTCAGGGGCTGATGGCTGACAACGGGGTAGAGGGGGACACATCTGGCGGGCAGGAGGAGGTGGTGAATGGGGAGTAGAAGGGGAGTAGTAGTGATCGCTGGCAACGAGGCTGTGGCTAAGCGTAAGGGAAAGTCACGGATCTCTAGTGGAGGGCGAGTACCCATGTCTGATTTATGGCAGGGAGGGGGCACATCGGGAGCGAGGTGAAAGACAGGAGGCACACTGACATGGGGTGGGGAGGGAGGGGGGAGGGCCGGTATGGGCCGGAAGCTCATTCTCCCGGTTGTTGGCTGGTAACTTTATGTGTACTAAACATTCTTTGGCCGTGGAGGAAGCGGGTTTGTACTGTGCTGTTGCTATGAAAACAATAAAAAATGTTTCAACAAAAAAAAACAATATCTTGTGTTCATTGTGTTAACATATTCATACAACAATTTAGTAAAAATATTTAATGAAAAATCATTAATTGATTTATCATGATGATAAATACTATCATTTTCTATATTTTCTATATTAGTGTTCAGATCTTTTTTAGTACTGGAATCCATTCTCTCACTTTCCACATCATTAGTATTATTTTTGTGATTAGTCACCATTAAAACAGGCACAACAATAATCAGTGTTAACCACGCCAAAATTGGTAATAGGAGACTACATAAACAAGCATTAATACATCTACGTTTAAAGCTACGGTTTTGATAACCAGTCTCTGTTACCTTTGCCATTTCAGACACTATATAAAAAATTTAAAATCTAAGAAAAACCCTAATAATTCTAAAAAACTTGAAAAACAAAAAAGTTTGAAAATGCATTCAAAAACCACCTAGAGCAGTGTAACCTTACACTTTGGGCCTCTCTTTTTTACCCCCTATTTTTCTTTTTTTTTTTTATATCTTCTTCATCTTCAAATCTTCTGGAACTCTCAAAATAGTCTTCATTGAATTTTATTGCACTTAAATTTTCACAGTTCCTTTTAAGGTGGTCTTAATTTGCTTTGATCACTTTGATCAGTACCAGCTTCTTCTTTCCTTTGATTTGTGTTTTCAATGTCTTCCAACACCACATATGTCTATTCTGGAGCTGTGTATTTCTTACTCGTAATTCTTATTCTTTTTATTTTTCGTACCAATTCTTCTTTTGAATCACTCTGTTCAGTTTGACTCAATATTTCATTTATTTGTTCTGGCCTTTTCTTTTCTAATCTGGTATGGTCCATTCCATCTGGGTTGTAAACACGACTTCCTCACGTGTCTCCTCACAAGAACCCACTCGCCAGAACTTAAATCATGAGCTTGATCCGGCTGTGTTGTGGTTGCAATTTCTACAACTTGATGAGACACAGAACGCACCAGATCAGCCAATCCTTTTCAATAATCAAGCACTAGATCATCAGTAATATTCATCAGTTTGTTTGCTGGTACAATTGCTTGTCTCATTGCTCTCCCCATCAAAATTTTGTGAGGACTCAATCCAGTCTTTTTATCGGCAAAGCTTCTAAGACTCATCAATCCCAGGGGTAAAGCGTCTGGCCATTTCAGTGTTGTAGACGCACACACTTTTGACAGTCTAGACTTTATAGTGCCATTAATTTGCTCGACCACTCCAGATGCTTCTGGTCGATAGGCACAATGCAGCTTTTTCTCAATTTGTAATGCTGCACAAATCATCCAAATTATTTCATTATTAAAATGAGTTCCTCTATCTGTTTCTAAAGAGACTGGAAATCCAAACCTGGGAATTATCTCTCTTAAAAGCAATTTAGCAACAGTCAGGCTGTAATTCCTTCTTGTTGGATAAGCTTCCACCCAACGAGAAAACAAGCAAACAACCAACACATATTTCAGTCCATTACAAAGGGGAAGTTCGATAAAGTCTAGCTGTAGCCTAGTAGATGGTCCTGCTGCTTTTCCAATTCGACCCCAACTAACAACTGTCTTTCTACCTGGATTTTGCTGTTGGCAGACTATACACCTCTGGCACAGACTCTCTGCAATAACCCTGAATTGTGGATTATACCATGACTGCTTGAAAAGTCTGATCGTAGCATCTCTTCTAACATGTGCAATTTCATGGTACATCCTTGCCATCTGAGAAAGTAAACAATCTGGCATTACTGGTCTTCCATCAACATACACCCACACTTCATCTTCTGCTCTCTTTTTACATCCTGATTTTATACAAATTTCTTTCTCTTCCTCATTTGCTTCGTCCTGTAACTGCCTAATTTCTTCCCATGTTTCCAAAGAAGAAAACATCAAATGGCAATTTGTATCTTTCTTCTCTATCCCTCTATTGATTGAAATTGAATTTTGTGCACAGAAACAAGCCACTTGGTCTGTGTTTCTGTTTCCATCTGTCACATAGTCATTTCCTGACTTGTGTGCTGGACATTTAACCACAGCAATCTTTTTGGGCATTTGTAATGCATCCAATAAATCCTTCACATTTTTACTGTTCCAGATTGGGGATCCTGAAGAAATCAAGAATCCACATTGCATTCACAACTGTCCAAAGTCAAGTACCACCCCAACACCATATTGACTATCAGTGAATATGGTTGCTCTCAGATTTTGCCAATTTTGCATGCTCTTGTCAAAGCAATCAGTTCAGAAATTTGAGCAGAATTTACCCCCTTCAGACAGGATGCTTCAAGAACAATTGACACTGTACATACTGCATAAGCAGCACTCAATACACCCTTTTCATCTCTCAGACAAGATCCATCCACAAGCATCATACTATCTGATTCTTCTAGTGGTGTATCCTTTATGTCAGGGCTTGGTTTTGTGCACAATTCTGTCACATCCAAACAATCATGATCTGCTTCATCTTTTACTTCTTCACAACTTAAACTCTGCAATAAAGTTGCTGAATTCAATGTTGTGCATCTCGTTACTGTCACATTTTCAGCACCCAAAATCACTCTTTGATATCTAGTCAGCTGACTATACATCATATGCTGAGTCTGAGTTCTTGTTAAAAGAATTTCAACAGAGTGTGGCACAAATACTTTCACAGGATGTCCCATAACAATCGCTTCACTCTGCTCAAGACTCACACAAGTAGCAGCCACTGCTTTCAAACAGCCTGGTAATGCTGCAGCTACTGAATCCAGAGTGCAGAAAAATATGCCACTGGACGACGTGCCATTCCATGTTTTTGTGTTAAAACTGAAAGTGCACTCCCATCTCTCTCACAACAGAATGATGCACAATCTTTTGTGTAATCTGGTATTCCCAATGCAGGTGCTTGACAAAGACTATCTCACAATTCAATAAAAGCTTTCATACACTCTTCATCCAATTCAATCGGATCAACCACATCCTAATGTGTCAACCTTTGTAAAGGTTTTGCAATCAGTGAAAACCCACTGATCCATTGTCTACAGTGTTCAACCATTTCCAAAAACATTTGGGCTTCCTTTTGAATCTTAGGAGGACTCATTTGCAAAATCACTTTGACTAATGTTGGTATCAGGTGTGATTTCTCCTCACTCAACATGAATCCCAAGGTGATCAGGGTTGTCCATATTTCTTTGACCTCCTGATGAGCTTTAAAAAGAGAAGAGGCCACAATCAGCTAATCATCAAGATACGTACATATATTCACACCTTGTAAATGAAAAAGGGCTACCACAGGTGCCAGTACCTTTGTGAATAATCTCAGTGCAGATCTTAGGCTGAAAGGAAGAACCTTGAATTGATAATGGTCATTGTTCACTGCAAAATAAAAGGTATCGCTGATGTTCACAACACACTGAGATGTGAAAAGAAACGTCCTGTAACTGTAAATCCAGTATTTGTAAAGCACAAACAATTACATGAAGGCTTCAAGGCACTGGGGGACGTCTGGAAGATTAAGCAAGCTATTGCCCAAAGTCACTTGGTGCTAGGCTGATCTGCCGCCAGGGATTGAACCGTGAGCCTCTGTGTTCTGGAGTCAGCCACCCTGGCCGCTGGGCCACACTGCTTTAAATATTCTCCTTCTGAAATCAAAGGGATTACCTGTTGCAGTCTTACCATCTTGAAGGGACTTTTGCAATGTAACTCTTGAGATTCTTCAGATGCAAAACTGGTAGGAACTTGCCACCTGGCATCTGCACTAGGACTAGTATAGAGTAGAAACCCAGCTGTTGTTCTGATGGAGCCACTAGACTGATCGTCCCTTTTTGAAGGAGAGATTGAATTCATTATAACAGAGGTCCTCTTTTTACCACATTCTTCGGCATGGGGGGGTTCCTGAAATGTGGCTCCTGAGGATGAGAAAGAAATTCTGGTTTGTATACTTATTGAATAATGTCCAGAACCCACTTGTCCTTGACCAACTGCTGCCATTAATCCTATTCAAGTTGCTTGTTCTTCCACCCACGGCACTTGATTGATTGTCATTTACTTTGCTGCTGGGACTGTTGTGACTGCAATAACTGGGGTTGGGATTTTCCTGCTCCCGCAACTCCCGGACCTCGAGCCTTGCCCTGAAATGGCTGTTTAGTAGATAATGTCTGTGCATAACGTTTCTGAATGAATGACTTCTTTACATTGAAAGGTCGAAAAGGCTGCAAGACTTTCTTCTTCTCTGCTGTTTTCTTTATCAAGTCATCCAACTTTGAGGAAAACAGTTTGTCCCCTGTAAAAGGCAAACGAAGAACCAAAGATTTTTGGACTTGCTCTAATTTCTATGATTTTAGCCACAATTGTCGATGACTTACAATTGAAGCCCCAGCAGCTGTAGCCAAAGCCTATAAAAAATCAATGGCGGCATCTGATAGAAACTGCGCCAATGCCTCTATATTGGCTAAAATGTCCATTGGATCATTTTGATTTAACAGGCAATTATATAACAACTGAAAATACTTAAGACCGCTCTGCAACGACCCTGCAATTGGCACTTTTTCCTGATCCCTGGCTCCTGCAAAGCACATCAGCACTTTGAGCCTGCTCCCTGGAGGACGCTACAAAGCACCAGAGCCGGTCCCGCAGCGTGGGCGACAGCTCTGTAACGACCCTGCACTTGGCACTTGTTCCCGGTCCCTGACTCCTGCAAAGCACATCAGCACTTTGAGCCTGCTCCCTGGAGGACACTACAAAGCGCCAGAGCCGGTCCCGCAACGCGGGAAGTGCGCGGGCTCGGCACGGGCGAAGACCGGGTCCGGAGGAGGCTGGGCTGGGCAGGTCCCTTGGCTCCAACTGCACCAAAGGATTGCCCCGTGTGAGCTAAGTACAGTAACTATTCCGTCTTGCAGAATGACATAAGCTCAATGTCTTGGTGATCCAACTACTTCGCTGGGGGTCAGGAACTGCTGGCCGGGCTTCGCTTCGCCGCTTTTCTTGGCTGGGACCTTCCTTGCTTAGCCTTTCTGCCTTTCTGCCCACGAACGGAGACCTCCAGCTGCAACTGAACTCCGGGCCGGGCTTTGCTCCGCCATTGTTATTGGCCGGGCTTGGCTCCGCCACACCGGGACTTCACATCCCATCAGCCTCGATTGCTGCGCACGTCATCTGCCAGCGCCTGGAGGCGCATAAAGCTCCGCTTGGTCCCTCGTCCCACGGGACGCGCGCGGGACGCGCGTGGGACGCGCCTGGAGAAGCCCGGGACAAGGGTGGGCCGTCCTAGGCCGTCAGGGGCCGAAGGAGGCCGGGCTGGGCACTCCCTCTGTCACCTGAATTATGAGCATATGACTGTAAGTCATGCCGTTCTATCCAGGTTAGGCACACAGGCAAGATATTCCTGCTGATTACAGTGACTTTGTACTCAGCCTGTGGTACAGTGGAACAATTATAATGGGAAAGAGGAAGCTAACGGAGGGAGGGGGCCCACTTCTAAGTAAAAGAGGGAGTAAAGCTAAAAAAGATTCCCACGCCGCCAGCAATTGTGTTCTAACTAGGATCGAGGGCATTGTGAATGACTGCGAGGACATTCTGGGTGCCAGTATTGACACCACTTCAGCTGTTGATGGGAACCGGCCTGTGGATATGTCAGTACTAGCTCATCCACACGAAAGAGTCTTTCCCGCAATGTTCAATAAGAAACCATCTAAAAAGCCTTCCACTTGTGAGGTATACACACCAGAGGAGGGTATTCTTGGACCTCCATCCTCAAAACAAATTTTAGATCTAAGTGTCTCTATAGAAGCTACCAGCGACTGTCTATCTGTCCAATTACCCTGTTCAAATAGGTATGCTGTTTTAGATCCCTGTGCAGAGAACAGCTTAATTTCCACCCCTAGTAAAGCAGGGACGGCCAAGCCCTCTGCTAGTCCACCAACATGCAGTCTGTGTGGCCCCCAGAATGATGCCCTCCGACAGAGAGTGGAACTTCTTGAAAGGGAATTGGCTTTGTTGAGGGAGAAGGTGGACTTGCTTGGGAACAGGCCTTCCGGCCCAGCCATCCCCCCCCTACACCGACTAGTATCAGCTTAGGTCGGGATTTGGTGGGAAAGAGTTCTGAGGAGGCTAGGCGTGGATCAGTGAAAGGTCAAGTGTCCCAAGCCCGGTTCCCCACTGTTACTCCTATCCCCCACAGACAATCTAACTCACATCTTGAATTGGGTTTTGGTGAGGGTAATAGAGGCAGTGTACTAGATCGGCCCCCCTTAGGAGCTAAATTAGACAGTACTGCTATGATCAGGGAAGAGCAGTTCGTCCGGCCATGTTTGGGGTCCAATAGGGGTAACACACACACAAGGGGCCCCATTCCTACAATTTACATGACTAAGGTCCCAAAATATACGAGTCCCCACAGTTATGAAAGCCAAGAATCCCTCCATAACAAAGTAATCCACTGGATAAGATACGTGAGGGGATGCAGGTCGGTAATACGGGAGGATGTGGCAAAAGTAACGAGGATGAAAAAAGATGGCTCGCTGACTGACTGTATTGAGATTAAGGTATTGAGGGCCTCATGTAGGTAGCATACCAGTTACCACTTCTAAAATACCGAACGATACCGAATCGGTATTTTAGAAGTGGTAACTCGTATGTAGGTAATGAGTCGGTATTTTTTACCGATTCGTTACAATTCGGTAATTACCGAATCGGTATTTACCGATTCGGTAATGAGGCATACCTTCCCATTGATGGGAAGGTATGCCTCATTACCGAATCGGTAAATACCGATTCGGTAATGTGGTGAACACATGCAAGGGTGGCAGGGTGTCACATTGACACCCTGTTGCACCCCTGATTCGGCCATGTGTACACATGTGGCACACATACATGCCCTAAGGGCATGTATGTATGCCACATTGCACACTGCTACGCGCGTAAAAATGCATAAACACATACATTGATTATTTACCACCAACTTTAAGTTGGTGGTAAATACCGACTCGTAAACACACCCACACACTCCCCCTACATCTCGATTTTGGTTTCGGAATTTACCGAATCGGTAAAATTACCGATTCGGAAAAGTTACCGATTCGGTAACATTACCGATTCGGTATTATTACCGAATCGGTGATTTTACCGATTCGGTAAATTCCGAAACCAATAATTGTCCCCCTACATACCAATAGCCAAAATACCGGTCGGTAACGGTATAATTACCGAAAATCGGCCGTTACCGACCGGTATTTGGCTACCTACATGAGGCCCTTAATGCTGAAATTGCTGAAAATCTGGTGGCACTTGAATTCCTTACCTCCCCCCCAGGGCACTCGGCAATTCAATTTCGCAATTCTCCACTATGGTCACTGGATGGGGAAGGAATAGAGTCCGGTCTAAGTATAGTAGACTAACTGGATAAAACTTTACCATCAGTCCCTGGTTCCATAATTAAGAGGGGGAGAAAAGACGATATAGCCTTCTGTCCAAATATCAGGGGGGAAGGGCTAGTGGAGCCGGGGAGTCTATTGGTCGACTACAATAGGCATACAAGTGTGGGTGGACAATTGTCCAGGGACATTACGCTTTCTCTCCTGGAACATTGCTGGGCTGCAAAAAAAACTACTGCTCCCAGAGTGGAACACATTTATAGATGGCCAAGACATTTGCCTGTTTCAAGAGACTCGGAGTCTGGTACCCCTCCACAAGTCCGGGTTTGCCACCTACTTCATCCCAGCTACAAGATCAGGGAAAGGCCGACCAGCAGGGGGGCTTCATATCTGGCTAAATATTTCCTTAAATTGGTCAACGTCCATGCATATAACCCCCTCAAATGACATCTTACATTTGACGGTGAAAGGCCCTAAAAATGGTTTTAATTTGGACATATTTAATGTCTATGCTAAAGGGTCTCCCGGGGCACAATTCTCTTCAACCATAGCAATATTAGAGAGAGAGTTGTCCAACATCAACCCCAACTCAGTTGCCATTGTGGCAGGGGATTTTAACTGCACTTATGAACCTCTTTGTACTGTGGATGTTCTGGGTACTGGAGAGCGGGACACTAAATTTGCAATCTCCCCCTTAGTTTAACCCCAATTAAGAAGTGGACTCAAAGGGCTATACAACTGAGTGCCCTTACATTGGAGCATAACCTACGAGCCGTAAATGGCAGGACACGCTCCGACTTGTGCGGGGCCAATACATACAATAGACTCAGTTGTCCGTCAAGGATAGACTACCTTTTGCTGGATATACGGCTCTGGCATGATTCAGCGGACATGGAAATTCTACTATCCCAGGACAGTGACCACAATCCGCTTTGCATGCTTTTAAGCAATATCTGGACAGCTTCCAAACCCCACAATGTAACAAAACTGTCAACAAAAGAGGTAGTGCCCTCTTACTGTAACCGACGCCTCAAGTGGCATAGGGTCTCACATGAAGAGGATACACTGTGTAAAATAAGAGTCCTCGTAGAGCAGAAGTCCTTGGAGCTTGACCTGCTCCGAGAGCCCCTTATGGGAGCACAGAACTCTCTCCTTACAAGATTTTATTGAAAAAATGGTACTGCTTTTTACCATACCAGAGCCCCGCACGCATAAAAAAAACCCTGGGCCCTCTAATATGTGGTATTCAAGGGCTTGCAGGGAGAAGAGACGTATGTTAACTGTAGCCCTCCAAAGTAATAACATTCCTTCTGTTAGATACGCCAGGAAAGAGTACGCTAGGACAATTGAGCAAGCCAAGCGTATATGGGAAGAAGCGCATTGGCAGGATCTTAAATCTACCTCCCTTCTGAAAGATGCCACACTGTTCTGGGGACTTATTGATAAAGGCAGCCGTATGGGTGATGATCCGATCCCCAATCACATCACGGCACAGCAGTGGCATACACACTTCACTGGCTTGTACAGTGAGGATAATAGTCATTCACTTTTTAACAGCGATAACCCCCCCTTATTCTTGGAGGATCCTTTACTAGATGCGATCCCCGAACCTGTTAGCCCACCCGATCTCTTTAAGCTCAATGAGGTCTCCCTTGCTATCACAGGGCTAACATCTGGGAAGGCGGCGGGCCCTGATGGCATTCCTGGTGATCTCCTCCTCCACGAACCAAAACTATGGGCTGATTTCATCTTGCTCATATTGAATTTAATTGCTAGAGGCCATCCTGTCCCGGATTCTTGGAAAGGCGCCGAAGTGGTAGCCATATTTAAAAAGGGGAACAGGGAGGATCCTGCCAATAATAGGCCGATTAGCTTAATCGACGTAATACAGAAGGTGGTTGGCAGGGTCCTCCTTATGAGGGCCAGGACGTGGATGGATGATGTTAATGTGCTTTCACACTTCCAGGCAGGCTTTAGACATAGGGTGGGTACGATGGACCAGGTCTTTCTGTTTTTTATGATCTACTGGAAAGTAGTGGTCATTGGGAAAGGCAGTTTATATCTGGCCTTTATTGACCTCAAGACCGCGTTCGACCTGGTCCCTCGTACCAAACTCTGGCTGGTGCTGTCCGATCTGGGCTTCCCACCTCTGATCCTTGATATTATCAAGCGCCTCCATGAGGGGAATTACGCAAAAATCAGGTGGGGTAATCAGGGCCAGTTGACAGATAGGGTGGCAGTGGATAGGGGAGTCCACCAGGGCTGCATGCTGGCTCCAACTCTGTTCTCCCTCTATATAAACGGGGTGGTTGATCATTTGAGAGAGGATCCATCAGATGCCCCAGCCCTGGCAGGGAAGAAAACTCCTAACCTCCTCTTTGCCGACGACACCCTTTTGATGTCAAAAAGCCCAAGTGGTCTCCAAAAGCTGCTTGACAGGTTCAGCCAGTTTTGTGAAGCACGGGCTTAGTAATTAACACCTCTAAAACAAAACTAATGACACTATCCCCATCTAAACGTTTCAGGAATGGCATCTCACTTAATGGTACGCCATTAGACACCGTAGATTCCTTTGACTATCTGGGCATCAGGATTACCAACACGATGAAATGGACTGGCCATCTAGCTAAAATGCTTCTTAATCATAAGAGGGTGGCGGGGGCGATACTAAGAAAACAGCGGCTCTCCTTTAGTAGACCAGTAGTCTCGGCCCTTGAGGTTTACGATGGGAAGGCTCTACCCTCAGCATTATATGGGGTGGAGCTATGGGGGTTCGAGAATACTTGTGACCTGGAGAAATCAGAGAATCATTTTTTAGAGGACTAGTTTCCCTCCCTCCTTCCACCCCCTTGTTACCACTTCATATGGACCTGGGCAAACGCTCCATCAGGGACAAAGTAAGATTACGCCCATTGCTCTTTTGGGTCCGCCTGAGACGCACCCCTGAACTGGCTAGTTATGCTGATGCCCTGAACGAGATTATTAATCTAAATACAGGCAATATCAAATGGATCTGCAAATTAAAGCAGCTGGTTACAGAAATTGGATATGGGGAGGCATGGTCCAATCAGACCCCACCTGCAAAGCAAATCATTAAATAAGCCTACTGGGACTGGGTGAAGGGAGAGGAAGCTCGAAATCCCAACCGAGGTATCCTCACTAACCAGTTTCTTGAGCATAAGCTGGTGGCTAAATCTGAGCAGTATTTGGATTATATACAATGTCCACGAGACAGAACGCTCTATATGAAGCTTAGGTTTGGAACCCTCCCGCTTAACACTTTGGTAGCAGGCTGGAATAACCAGAATTCAATATCTGCCAACTGACCCGGGTGCTCTGCCCCTAAGGAATCCATTCCCCACTTCCTCTTTGCATGCCCGGTTTATAGGGCGGCAAGGAGGAAGTGGCTTAGCCCTATCTGTAGAAATTTGGGCTTTGTGAACTATAGGGTGGCGCTACGTCTCTTTTTAACCGATGCCTTTTCCCTGGTGGTGGTCTGCGGGGTAGCTAAATTTTTGGGGTGTGCCTGGTTTATACGTACGAAATTGCTAAGACCTTACAAGAGTTTGGACACTTGAGATATATGAGCATTTTGTTTTGCTATAACATGAAGTGTTTTTTATGGCTTTTATTGTATATATTCCACTCTTTTATCCCACTTTTTGAATGTTATATGCTGTATTATGACGGATTTTTTAGGATGATCTGATAATGTTCATACTTTTATGATGTTTTATATTGAATAAAGTGATATTCTCTCTCTCTCTCTCTCTTAAGCATTGTCTGAGCTGAATATGCAGCATATGTCACAGTATGAAGGGCAAAATTGATAGCTGCATATGACCTATTGAGGGAAGCTTAGACTTTTTTACCCACCAGATGAGGCAATGATGCTGCATCAGACACCAGTGAAGCAGGGGCTACCACACTTGCCAAAATAGTATTTACTTTTGGGAACTGAGGAAACGTTTCTTCAAATGCACTTAAAGGATATCTCTTTGCCAGAAAGTGCGGAAAGTTTGTCTTATCAATCTCCTCCCGTTCCTTTAAATACATAGATTCAAAAACCTCATGTACTGGCAAGTCATCTATCACTGGAGTTTTGTATTGCACAAAAAACTCCTAATTTTGCCCTTCCTTCTGGTCAAACCCCAACATTTCCTTGATTCGCTTCAGCATATACTGAAAAGCAATGGCATGCACATAACTCCCTTTCTGAGAGGAGTCAGCATCCTCCTCCTCATCTTGCAGGCTTTTTGCTCGTTTTGCTGGGGGCTGCGGAAAAGCGGAGGCTACTGCCTCATCAATAAGTGCTTTAGCTCTCAGGCCTTGAAACTGATATCATACTCTTGTCCTCCACAATGACTGTTGCTGACGTGCCTGGCTGCTCCTCCATCGTTACAAGAGTCGTGCTGAGCAACAACTTCCCATTTATGGCAGAACCTAGCATCTCATTCTCGTCTCGTGAGACCAGACCGAGGGCTAAATTCTGTTTGCAAGCCTGCTATCTGAATCCCCCGCCCCAGTTATAGCACCTGAGTAGGGCCGCATGCCCTGACACAGAACGGTCCAGAGGCCATAAAAGCCACCCCAACTCACAACAACATTGAGGTAAACAATAACGAAATAACTTACTGTTTTCAATGTCCAAGGGTGCTGATCTATTACTCTGATACTTGTCTGGTGTTGGACATGTCGCTCTTCTGGCTCGGTAGCCTCTCAGCCGACAAAAGGAAAAACAGGAAGTATGGGGAGCCTCAATCCATTTATACTAAAATGAGGAGGACTGTGCGAGGGTAATCTGGAGTTACTTTGTGTGACTCAAAAAAGAAATGCTCCAGGCAGGTTGTGAGGGTATTAGGACCTCAGCCCAAGGAAAGTTGTTGGTTGCCATACCCCTTAAAATATACATATATATCTTTCAGACAAATAAATAAGGTCACAAATCCATGAGTGCTCATGATGCATTTCTGAGCATCAGTGAAGTTGACTCAAGGTAATATTTAGACATCATGAAACAAAGGCTATTCTAACCAAGTTTTTCTTCATTAAACGTTTCCTTTCTGCCCCAATTAGCTCATAAGAAAGAACGTCACAACATATTGTCTGTGTGCTTGTGATGTTGATACCTTTGAAAAGTGTTTTACTTATCTCCCTTGGTGACTTTTCACCAAGGCTTCTAAAAGCATTTTGTTAGGGGCATCATTAGGGTCCCAAATATCACGTTCAGACATTTCCATGCAAAGAACCCTACACAGCTATTTTTGCAGTTCCTGATTTTTGAGATTTCATATATTGAAAGGGTGCTAATGTTAGAATCGAAACAGAGCTGACGGGAAGAATCACTTTAATACACTATTCTGGTCCTCTCAAAAGCACCCTATATACAATGTCCACTTTATGTACTTTATAGCGTGATGTATATGTATTTAATGATGTTTATTATCAGTAGTCCACCTTTCAATGAAAAATATACCAGAAAAGGAACATTCCTTACAATCATTCACATACCAACGCTGCCCCGAGTAACTTTTTTCAAAGGTTTCTAAACCCAGATCTTTACATTTATATTACAAAATCTCAACATCTGATTTAGACACTACTTGCAAATAAAATTACAATAAAATCTTTCAGCGGTTTTAACATCTGGTACAATATTTCCTGTTTATGTCAGCAGTAGAAGGTTCAAATTACATTTGCCTTGTACAAAGTATTTATTCATTCACTGCAAAAACTTCAAGAGGTCTGTTAATGGATGACTTTGAGGGACAGATATAATGTGCTTATCATCTCACCCCTTCTTAAAGTTGCTAGTCAGTGCCCTTACAGTAGACTTTCTTCTGACCGCAATAACATCTCAAAATGGCAGCCAGTTCAGTTGGCCGCTGGACAAGCAACTCCACAGCATGGAAGTAAAATGAGTATGTGAGAGAAACGTGGCGCTCTCCAAAACCGTATTTCGCTTTGTAAATGGATCAAGTTGTGCAAGAGTATAAAACGTCTGTTGCAATTTGTTGGTAAAAATCAGGTTAAATCCCATAGAGCAGGCTTTGAGTATTCAGAGTATCCGCCCCGAGTATTTTTATTTAAGTGGAACAATTATGAATTTTTATTGCAGTTTATACACCACGTGCACAAAATCTGCTGCAGTTATCGAATGCATAAAAGTAAAAATAAACATAGTGTTTGTTTATATCAAAATGTTCCTTAATATTTAGAATTTTCATCCCAAATCATCATGTGGTGTGTTCACTATAATAAACATGATGTGCACTTAAAATCACTGTTTCACTAAATGAATAGCATGAAATGTCCACAAAAGATAAACTATGACAAACCACTATGCATGGTCATTCAAAATGAGCTTCACATTCCAGATAAAATATATTTCCCCACAAGTTTGGCCCTTCCTCATCATGTGCTTGCTTTGCTCTCCCCCTCATGTATTTCTCGAGGCAGGACTCCAGGATTCACCCTCGTTATATCCATCCTGAGTTACATTTCTCTGTACTTACTGTCATCTCTCTTTCTGTGCTTCACCTATGTTTCAAGAGTTTTTGTTTATTTTTAATAGGGCCCTTCCTATTCTCTCTCTCGCTCTGTCACTAGAATTATCACTAGTGGTAAAAGTACAGCTGATGGAATACATATTTACCTAAAATTTAATCAGCTAAACAAATGCTCTTAGGTGAAAAATGTGTCGCTGATGGTGAAGAACTTTGTCAACAGTGTTATTATGGAAGAAGGGATTGAACAGTCAACTAGTATTTTCCCTTGGGTAAGGTAGGTATTTTGCTGTTGACAACTTTCCAAAAGTAGTATTCATCCACCCGTTCCATATTGAGTTTCCTTCATGCTTGTTACTAAACCTATTGTCTCCAGATGTCCTCTGTTAAATCGAAATAACGTCTGCAGTCGATGTAGAATTAAAATACTTGTCTTTATTTGTCTAAAAGCCTAATAGGCAGCTAAGAGCTATGATCTCCTCTTTTGGCGCCAAATGAGAAAGAACATAACATAACTAGGCCTGGGCGAAGCACTACGCTACGCTCGCGTAGTTTGCGAAGTTCGCGCTACTTCGCGCTACGCGAACTGCACGTAGCACAGTGCGAACACGCGTAGCGTAGTGTTGCGTAGTGCTGCGGTCATTTTTTGCTTGCTCGCGGTCCTCAACGTCAAGTTGGCGACCGCGAGCAAGCAAAATGACATCCTGGCGAGACTTTTTCCTTGTTCGCGATCACGAGCATGGAAAATAAACCTCCCGGCGAGATTCCCAACGCGAGAAGGTCAGGTTTCTCATTGCGAGGGGTCGCGTATGCTCGCGACCGCTCGCGATGAGAAACTACCAGTTCGCGTTGAGAAAGCTGCAGCTCGAGTAAAAATCTACTCGAGCAGCAGAAAACTACAGCTCGCACTGTGCAAGATGCCAATTTCAATGATTGCACAGTGCCGGTTGCTTGTCCGCACTGTGCAATCATTGAAAACAACATCTTGCACAGTGCGAACATGTTACTTCGCAGTTCGCGAAGTGCTACGCGTAGCTCGCGTAGTGCGAACTTCACTTTGCGTAGCTTCGCGAAGTGCTACTTCGCGAACTACGCCCACCCTTAAACATAACACACCTTTCCCTTTACCTTTCAAACATAATAAGATTAAGCCAAAGAATGCACAGAACACAGTGGAAACATATTGCAAATACAGTAAACACTACATTAAAATCCTAACGCATAATGCATAAAAAGAGATTTGTATAAGAACATAGTCAAGAACATGGGAGCAAATTTTAGAATGAACACTGTAATGCTGCCCAAAAATACTATCATGGAAAGAAAGCACAGTTAATACAAAAAAAAAGTAATCTTACTCCATAATGCAATCATCAAATTTGACAGGAGTATGGCTCATCCGTCTGCCACAGCCACAACTTTGCCTTCGCCCAACTAGTTAGAAGTAGAAGAGACACTCTTACTGGTGGCACATTTAGTCTGGGCTTCTGAAGCATTACTACTTCCTTCAGGATCTTCTGTGGCATTATTGTAGCCGTGACAACCCTCTCACTTGCAAACACTTTGTTCACCTATGCAACATTCCACCATTGACCATTGCTCAATTTAACTGCACAACCATCATTATTGACTTCATCTCTCAAGCAGGGTGAGCTATATCTCACATTGCCCTTAATCCCTCTAGACTCTGGCAGTTTGACCCTTACCCACTCTCCTTTTTTAAACAAACCCATTTGGTACGTTTCAAATGATGATATCTGATTTTGCTGATATCATGACAACATTTCATATTAATACAAGCCTCGCTGATCAACTGACCAACACATTTGAAAAAACACAATTACATTTTCTTAACCATGCAGGTATTAAAAAGTTACAAGAACTCCTTCCTCTTAAAGCTTTAAAGGGTGATATGCCTGTCACTGAATGAGGAGTGTTGCAATAGGCCCAAAGCATGGCTCGAATAGCACCCACTACATCACTGTCCCTCCTTATAGCTCCTCTTACACATGCAGGGCTTAATTACGGGTCCGGCGTTCCACAGGCACCAGACTCATGGAGGCGCTGTGGTGGTGGTCTCCCGACCACCCTATTACATTAGTGGCAGTTGGACTGCCAGTGCCCCACCGCAGCTGCCAGGGAAACACGTTCCCTGGCAGTGTTGAAGCGGTCCGGAGGCAGTAATAAGCGTGGCGGGACTGCCCCAGTCCATCTGCACCATGTGGATGTACAAAGGGTGGCACAATATGTGCCCCCCTGTGTGCATGCACAACTGTTCCAGCACAGCATGCAGGAACTGTTTTTGGCGTTCCCATTGCAGTGACTATTTTCAGGGCACCACCTTGGGAACATCAAAACAAAAGATTGCCAGCCACGAGTTACACTGTGAAGGCTGGACCACAGCTTTGGCGGTGCAGCGTCGTGGCGACCCGGCGCCGCACTGCCAAAGTCGTGATCAGGCACTCAGTGACAAGTCTATTAGCACTTTCTACATTCCCATTGTCTTGATACAAACTGCATCACTTGTTTTTAATCCCAGCGTCATTCAGAAAGTTTTTTTAACTCAGTAGATGTAAACTACACCCCATTGTCCGAAATAAGTTTCAACAGGTAGCCCACCCTCACAAAAACATCAGTGAGAAAAGTGACTACAGCTTTGGTGTTTGGTTCTCGTACAAATTTAACTTCCAACAAGTTTGACACACAATCTATCATATGGCAAACAGGTGGTTCGCAGGGGAGTTGAAAAGTAACGTGAAAACCAATGGACAATTTTTCCCAAATTCCTTTGGGAGTTTCTATTTCACCCATCGGGAGTACATGGCACTTGAGCCCCTTGTCACTTTGTGTACAAATTGTAAACCTTCTGTACCAGTCCTCAACATCTTTGACCTTCCTGGCCACCAGTAGGTCTCTCTGGGCCTTTTTCTCTTGAGAGACATCCTTAAATGACCCTAATGGCGGTGATTGAGCAAAGCACTCCTGACCAAATTTGGCGGTATTAGTTTGTCCCCTCTAAATAACAATTCACCTTCTACACTCAATTCAGCTTGAGCCTTAACATATGTCTGCAACCCTACAGGCAAACTCCTTTCTCTGGGCCAGCCCCAGACTGAGTATTCAGTCACTTTGTTTCATACCAGGTCCTCAAGAAAATTCTTCCACCACTCCTCACTCACACTTTTACCATCACCACTGTTCCAAAACACACTGGCTACCAAACAATCTACATCTTCCGAATCCATCTCACTATTAACATTGGTTAGCTACCTCACAGGAACATGGCAGGCGTGAGAGAAAGTCCACTCTTCTGTTCCTACCACCAGGAATATATTCAACATCAAAATGATGCTCAAGTAATTTCACACTTAGTCCAACTAATCTGGCTGTGGCTTTGGTGGAATGCACATTTGTCCCATTAAGAATCGGAACAAATGGTTTATGGTCTGTGTATATCAGAAGTGTTATGCCCCACACATAGGCCCTGAACCACTCAACTGCCGAGGTACATGGAAGCATTTCACTTTGAATGACAGAATACGCGAGTTCTTGACTATATAATGGGTGTGATGAGAATGCTACAACCCAGTCACAATCACCTTTCCCTTGGGATACAATTGCCCCCTAACTCACACCACTAGTATCGACCATGATCAAGAGCATCTTACCAGGTAAACATTTACTTAATAATGGTGCTACACTAAGTTCTTTTTTCAAGTTGTTGAATGCTAAGGCCGGCTCACCTACCACACAAAATGTGCATTCCTCTTAAGTAACATGTGCAGAAGTTCAGCCTGGTTGCACAATGCTAAAACATTTAGCATAGTATTCACACATTCATAGAAATACCTGAAGTTCTTTACAATTAGTGGGAACAGGTACCTATTCCATTGTCTTTAACAACCATGGGCGTGTAGAAAATGCCCTTACGTAACACTATGGGCCCCATTACGATGGCGACTGTAATGGAAAACTGGACTGACCGCCAGAGGTGCGGCGGTCCTGCAGGGCCAATTAGGATGCGCCTGCCACACGGGCGGGCGCATTATGGACTTTAACATTGCGGCGGACAGTGCTGTAAGCAGCACCCGCCGCAATGTTAAATAGGCATGTTGTGCATTGCCATGCACAATGTGACAGCACCGCGTGGTGCCTGCCACCTTGTGTATGGCAATGTAGGGGGGTACCACAGGTACCCCTAAGTGCAGACCCCCACCCCCCTTGCCCCTGAGGGCCCGTAATGGGCCCCCAAAGCAATTCCCACATTCCTTTCCATGGCGGCCATGGAAAGGCCTTCACCACCAGGCATCTTACTATGGATGGTGGTATCTTCCAGACACTGCCACCATATAATGCCCGAGTTCTACCCGGCCGGCAATCATGACGATTGCCAACCGACAGAAATGCCCGTCCGCCATGGTACCCCACACCATGGTAATATGGCGGGGGTAAATGGCGGGCAGGTGGGGAGTTATGGCTGGTGGATCGCCACCGCCGGTCAGGCGCTGGCGTTCCACCCGCCATCATAATGGCCCCTTATATGTCCTAAATACTCAGCTTCTTGAAGTTCAAAAACACATATATCCTTCCTTAATCTTAGTCCTTTCAGATAAAAGGCATTAAGGATAGCATCCAATGTTAGTTTACATTCCCCCATATGCCAGTATGTCATCATGAAATACCAAAATCCCAGGAAATCCCTTCAAAGCCTTGCTGATGACACGTTGGAACACCGAGGCCACTGATGCTAGACCAAATGGCATTCTGCAATATTGAAATACCCCAAATGGAGTGACAAAAGCAGCAAGATGTCTGGACTCTTCGGACAAATTTACCTGATGATAGGCTGAGCGCATGTCTAGCTTAGAGTCACATTTGCCCCTGCCAACATGACCATCATTTCCTCAATTTTTGGTAAGGGATGGGCATCGACCCAAATTGATTAGCTAAGACTCCTAAGGTCCATACACATTCATAACTCATTTTTTCGTGCAACCACTATGGGTGATAACCATATTGAAGATTCAGTGGGCTCAATTACTTATGCAGTGCATAATTGCTGACTCAACTTTTCCAACCCCTCCCTGACTGCCATCGGTACACTTCTTAACTTATGTTTACCTGGAATACTGCCATCCTTGAGTCGGATGACGTGCTCAAAATCTTGTAATTCTCCATGTTTATCTTCAAAAGCAGTGGCATTTTTCCCCAAAATACTTTCCAGATTAGAAATCTCATCTGTTACAGAGTAAACATCATCAGCGCCTAACACTTGCCTCTCACATCCCAGTTTCAGTGTAATCACCAAACAACCCTGATGATGCCAACCCAAAATGTCTATGCCAGCAAGTGACATGTAGACTTTCCCCAAAACAGACCATCCTTTGACTACTATAGTTGTTTGAAAATATCCTTCAAGATTAATGTTTGTACCATTGTAACTCTGTGAGGATATGTCAGGGGGAGATAATGTAGATTTATTGGTTGCAAGTGTTCCTTAAAATTATGCTTATTTTGTATCCTGCATCTGTCAATATAAGTATCGCACTCCTGTGATACAAACATTATCAATAGGGTCACATAACTTTGGAATGTCATCCTTATGAACTTGAACAGAACTGGAAAAGATTATCCATGCTGCTGTTCATTCCATCCTCATCTTTGTTGATGTTGGCGATCACATTTACATCGGATCCAGACTTGTTGACCTTCTTGCAGACGCTAGCAAAGTGACCTGTGATACCACATTTGGCACATTGTTTGTTAATTGCTGGTCTTAATTACACAAGGCCATATGAATTTTAGATCCACATCAAAAACCCACCCCACTAAAAGTTTTTCTTTTCTGGACTGTATGTAGTTTGCTGCTCTGACTCCCTTTGACGACACATACTGTCTCTTTGCTTTACTTATTGATAATCTTGACAGATTCCCTAGACTCTCATAAGCTATTGACACTATCTACGGCTTCTTCAAGAGATGGAGTCTTGCAATTGACTAACCTCTCTTGTATCTTTTTGCTGAAGCATCTTGTGACCAAATGATCTCTGATGAATTGGTCCGTAAATAAATGAAACTCACACTTGGATGCCAAAACTTGTATGAAAGCTCCATACAAATCAATGGTTTCTGTAGCAAACTGTTTTCTTGAGAAAAATGTATACATCCTAATGCCTACATTTTGTGGCTTGGAAAAATGTTTCTCAGGTCGTTTGGTAGCTTTCTCATACTCATCAAGTTACTCATCCTCTGAAGTGTATCTGGGTAAGTTAAAAAATTGCTTGTCCTTCCAAACCCAGAGACTGCTCTAATAGCCAACTCTATCTATCAGCTTTAAATTACAATTCATCAATTGTACATAAATAGTCATTAAACACTCAAAACCACTCCTTCCAAGGTATGGGGGGCTCACCTGGTGATTTTAAGAAAGGAGCGGGGGATTAACTGCTTGCATGGTAAATCACAAACTTGGCGAAGAGAGACAAAAAAAATTATATGAGCCAATCGTTTTCTATTTGTTAGATATGGGTAGTCTAAAATAGGGGTGGGCGGAACTCCCAGCGTTTCAATCTGCAGAATTCCACAGAGTTACATAAAAGATTCGTGAGATTCCGCGGAGTTCCACCAGTGGGCAGAATCAGCACATCACCCTGATTTTCAGCCCTGAGAGCCTGTTCTGTGCGGCTGAATGAGCACAAACAGCCCCAGGCAGTATGCTAGAGGGTTCTGCTTCCTTGCTGCCACTCAAGTAGATTTTCTACTTGAGCGGTAGCTTTCTCACCACAAATGGTCACAGCTACCTGCAGCTGCCTGCATTGAGACAATCTTGCTGGGTGCCGTCCCGTAGCCCGAAGATCATGAAGCACCTGTTGGTTGTCCGAGTTTTGCTTGAACTCCGCATTACAAGCAAAACGGGGAGTGAGCAAAACTTTGCGAACGCGGCTGGCGGAGCAGAATTAATTGGCCACCCCTAGTCTTAAAAAGATTGTGAAATAACAATTGTTGTACAAAATTCCAGACAGCTATGCTAAAGAATAAGATTGCAGTGTAGACATCAACCACATACAACTTATATTGATATTACAGGGGTACATGGAGCCTCAGACAAGATGATTTGTCTAAAACAGAGACTATCAATATGTCAGGCACCTGCTTGTATGAACAGAGATGACCACAGAACAGGCAAAACGTAGTCTTCTACAGATAGAATGCCTCTAGGTCAGACACTTCCTTGTTCAGACAAATATGGCAACATGATCCTTCAACACACATGCGCGTTACTTCCTTCTTCCTGAACTGAATATGAGGCCGCAAACTGGGTATGATCAGTACAAATGTTTGGAGTGAAAACAAGCCTCCAGCTTCCTTGTAGCTGCCCCAAATCTCGATGCATCCCACTTTAGGACTTCTATATGTCAATCGAGATTCCACTGCATCTGCTCACTGAACTGACTTGCTCGAGAAAAAGGTTTATTCGCATGCAGGTACAACCAGTCGTCATCAATGTTAAATTGAAATTTCTTCTGCAGGCAATGTAGAATTAAAATACTTGTATGTATTTGGGTTAAAGCTAACAGGCAGCCACTCAGCCAAGCTCTCTGATCTCCTCTCGTGTCGCTGCCCAACCGTCCACCTCCATCTCCATTTGCATTCTCGAATGTTGAGAGGTGATTGCGCTAGGAGAGAAAGAGCCAGACATACCATCCACCCTTGAACTTTTTCAAACTTAGTTTCTTTTTCCCACAATAGTGGAATTGTATCTCTAATTGTGTCATTTCTTTCTTCCTTTTCCACATATTTAGAAATATTCCACGTTTCCCCTTTGTCCACCCATGTTTATTCTGTCTCACAAACCAGCTCTCTCACACTCCCCAACCATCTCAATTCATTAGTTCATCTTTCTCCCTATATCTTCTACTATGTGTAGGTTCATTTAGAAACTGAAAGCCAACATTATTGCATCAGCACTGTGTGACAGACATGGTATGGTGGAATGCCTCCCAGACTACATAGGGTGTAGGGTCAAGCTGGAACTGGGTCTCTCGCTCAATGGCTGTTGTATGCTGCATGTGGAAATACGACCATGAGGTGCCTTATGACTTAGGCTCCCGGTTTTCAGTTTTTACTGATTTTACAGTTAAATGCAGACAGAAAACATGAATTTTCTTGTCTGTATTTATTTTTAAATGTGGATAAAAAAGGAAATTGGGTTGCTTTTTGAGTAATTCTAAATACTGTCTGCCATGAGTGCCAGGCCATTATATGTGTGGATTGATAGATAAGGGGGTTACAAAAGAAAGGAATTTTTGTAAAGAGGCTTTAACAGCAGTAGATATGCACAAGGTGGATACAGAAATGTGCATATTTTCATATAAGTGCATTGATGTATCTTCTGTGGGTGTTCACAGCACTGTAACCTGGCAGACATTAAAGCAGGAGTGCATATTTATCTGTTAAATACATGTGGAAAGATACTAATTTCAGCTTAATTTTTCAACAAAACCCTAATTAAATATGGATAAATACAGATAAAATTAGCGAAAAAGAAATATGGATAAATACCGATGGAAATGGCAAAAAAATACATACAAAAACCGGGAGTCCTACTATTGACTAAGCATCTCATGAAGCGAACACACATAAGGCTCTACTTGACCACCACATGAGACAGCCCACCAGAAGTATCATGACAGAGGAAAATGGCAGTTGTCTGGTCTCAGCTGCTTTGCTGCTTGAGCAACCAGTTTGATCATGTGAAAGTGCTCTACACCACTGAAGGTTCCCAACTGTGATAATTTAGGATTTAATGTTTTAGAGGTTATTGCACTGAAAAGCCAACGGTGGGTAAAATTGCTGACTTTGTAACTGTAAACTGTCTAAAACCACATTTGCAATGTGCTCAAGAGCTATTACGAGTCATAAATAGATTTGCAACTCGAAAAGTCCACATTGTGAGTCCTCGAGACTTTTACGGAAAAGGGGCATGAAATAAGTATTTGCCTCACAAGAATATGTATCGATATGTCGTGACCGTCACTCAAGTCAAGAAATTTTGATGGGGATACCGACATCCCAAAGGTTAAAATATCTACTCATAAATTGGAAATTGCCCTTAATGGACCACTTCTATTAGATCAGTTTCAAGTGCATGCATTGGGGGAGCGGACAGATGTCCAGGGGTCAATTACATGCTACCCCTGATGTCCTTTGATCTCGCGCCAATATTATTTTAAATATTTAACCCCTGTTTCAGACAGGGGCTGATATGTCAGCATTTTTCAAATGAGAATGTATGGATGGAGATCTGCTGTGACTCACATGTCTCTGTCAATGCATTTTCAGCAATTCAGAAGGGTTCACAGAGGGGATCTAGCTTTGGTAATATACATGAGGTAGGATTTCCGCGAATTCCCATGAATGGCCATTTTGCAGTGTGAGGGAACGGTATGTCTGTTGCAGCACAATGAAAGCATGGGTCGCATTACAGCTCTGGCAAAAAACAGGGAGTGCATTGTGACATGACGCACATCAGTTTCTTGTTGATTTCTTTTTGGTCTTACTGTAGAGCGAACATTTTAGGCAGTTATCCATTTGAAGAACTTTAGAAAGGTGTCTCCCCTCTGTGGTGCAAAATGGGCACACAAGGTTAAGGCCTGAATGTCTGGGCATCATTTGCCACTAGCAGTAAGGCATTGACACAGACATCAGTTGCAACATTTCTCCTGTTAATGCCTGTTTCCATGAGCTACTGAATGAATGCCTAACTGAAACGTAAATCTAGCAGAAAATACAACTGCCATAAACAATTGCACTAAAAAAACACTACAGTAGAATAGCAAATAAGATCTTACAAGCCTGTATTTAGAGCTAATACCCAAGATTGTATAGCTATTGTACAGAAAATATTTGTCAAATACGGTCATATGTCTTAGGTTTTTTAAGTTTTTAAGTTGTTTAGTTTAAGAAAGACTCTTATAATATTCTCCAATCAGCATTTTTTTTATTGCCTCTGTAGTCGGGGGGCTTGCTTTCAGCAATGGTTTCTTTTAGATGACAGCAAATCAGAAGGAAGGGGATTTCTGAAATTGTTCTCCCCCTGTAACTCGATGAAACTCCTTCCATTAAAAACATGTTGGTTCTTGGCACTGGCAGGAAACCCAGTTTTGATGGACACCATCTGACTATCTGCAGCCATGGAAGATTGGCTCACGGGGTGCTTCACACCCACAGATGAAGTGCATTAGGATTTTGTTGCGTTTGTCAAGGAACATGAGCTTCACTCTGCAGAAGCCTCAGCTATAATGGCTGAAATGTGAGCCCACGGTAAGCTTGGCGTGAAGAGCCCCATCAGGTTACAGATTTATAGAAATAAGTGTTAGCAGTGTTTTGTGTCTTCGAAAAGGTACTAGTATTGTTATGCATTTAAATTTGAAGTAGGAAAGGATCATAACCACAAATGTAGGTGTCTGCACTATTTAGGGTGTTTAATAGGAAGGGTATAATTTACATCACGTGCAACTGAGGGAATAGATCGCAACAGCGCTGACAGCCCAAGCTCTATAGGCAAATAAAGATATTTGTCAAGAATGCATTTCTGGAGCCATCAAACTCCATCCCTGCCTGGCAAAAATGAGATACTGCGAAGTACAAAGCAGCAGAAACATCGTAATGTGGATTTAGCACGCGTTGCACAAAGGGCTTTTGTGGAGCATAAAACGTATAAGTAGTGCATATGCCACAGTGGGGTGTAGAACATTGCGATACAATTACAGTGCACATTATTGATGAGAAATTACAGTGCGAGTTGTGACTGAGTTGTGGTTGTAGCCAATGTTCCAGGAGTAGGTATTTTTTAAGTTCCTTCAAGAACTCCTGCCCTTTAAAATTGTTGATACTTGTGCGCTTCTCCTCGAAGTGGACATGTGGGGATTCAGGTGTAGGGTTATCGTGACATTTGATCACCTTGAAAGGTGCCCTACTTCTGTCGGAGAGTTTAGTGATAGCATTCTAGAAGTGGGCGCCTTTGGCTTTTGTTGAGCATGGTTTAATTGGAATCTGGGTATCTGATGTCGCCTAAAGAATGGTGTTGATAACTCGGGTAAATGAGTGTAAGCTAGGGATGGTCTTAAACGATTGATTCATAAGCTTTCCTTGATTAGTTGGATTTTGGTGGGTTGCAGAAGTGTCAGTTAAGTCAAAGTGATGGTAGGATGATTCATTCAATCAAAATGCTGTGAGATTTGTCATTAGGCTGCAGATGATGTTCTAGATTGTGTGAGTTATCATTGATGAGTTTGAAGGGCAGTGTGTGCTTGGTGTGTTTCATTTTGACATAAACAGGACTGGATAAACTGAGCAATGGCCCTGGGTACTCACCTACTGCATCAGTTTATCCTGCTGACACAAGTTAATTAAATACAGTGAGGGTAGTGGGGAGTCCAAACATTCGTATATAAACAAGTATATAAACCACAAAAATAAGTCGTTGATCTGAAATTTCCAAACGTGGTTTCTCAAACAAATAAATAATTAAGATACCTTTTATCCAGCATCAAATTAAATTGCACAAATGAAGAAACAGAGGCATTAAATTAGCCTACAAGTTATCATAATTAGAGGCTTAATGATAGCCAGGACAATTTTGTAGAACTGAAATAGCCAGTGGCCCTTACAGCACTGAAGTAGCCAACATGCGTTTTGCAGAATCCTATTTCTCCTTCTTCAGGGCTAAGGAACAAAAAAAAGGGGGGGGGGAGAGAAAAAGCAAGACACACATGTTCAAAGCTTGAGGGTATAATAGCAGCAAAGAGCACGATTTTTAAATACTCTCTCAGATACATACATATGTATGAGAAAAAGTAAGCGTGGAGAGATGACTGTTGATCACAATTTTGTGTTTCAAACAAGTGAATATATATGTTGCTAGAGGTAGCTGAGTAGAACCAGACGGAAATTCCCAAGGCACAACATACAGTCCAATGTAAACGAGTGAACACACACGTAGCTGGGAGTAGTTAATAGGACCAGACATGTAATGTAATGTAATGTAATTGTACAATTGTAAAGCGCAACTATCACTCCAAGGACCATCATGGCACTAAGTGGATCCCAGAGGAGGAACAGTACTGGGAGGCTATGCAAACAGTAAGGCGTTTAGATAAGGGTTCTACATAGGGCGTCTGGGGCAGAGAAAATCCAGGTCTTTAAGGCTTTCCTGAAAAGTGTCCCGGCCAAAAGCTGTCGGAGCTGGTTAGGGAGCTTGTTCCATGACCTGGAGCAAATCACTGCGACCAAGACCAAATTAAACAGTTAACAGGTTCCAATAGTAAATAATCCCACAAGAGAGGACATATAACGCAAGGAGAAGGAGAAGGAGAAGAAAAGGAAGACAGGATTTTGCCCCGCTTTTGCACTTGATGCATTTTTTAATGGGATTTGGGATTGCAAAGGAGAGATAGGAGCTGGCCAGGTCATCTCTAACAGAAAAGCCTTATCAAACATTGACAGTCCCTCCAACCAAGATTCCAGACTGCAAAGAAGAAGGACAGGCTGATCCTTTGGAACATGTACTCCTAGTATCCCTCTAATGTGACTCAAAAATTCCTTCAAGACATTTTAGATAAACAGGCATAGTAAATATTGCTCATGAGCCACCTTTTGATATTACACCTCCAACAGACATCATACATGTTGGGTAAAACATGGTGAAGGCAAGCCAGAGTAAGATACCATTGCAACAAGACAATTTATGCTGATTCTGGGTAGGTAATGCCTTGAGAAATTCTGTGGATCTGCTTCAAGAGTGCAGCAAATCCATCTCCTATATGGGTCTCTTTGAGGTTTCTGCCTATCAGTTATGACAGGTACATTTATACTTTTGCTGACTTTGAAGCAGGATTTGAAACACAATAGTTGTACGGCTGGGAGTTACTCTCATAATTTATTGGATCATATTTACACAAAATGAAAGCAAAAGTATGTGAGATTGCATATTGCATAGAATTATGCAATGAGCGTAACCCAGCCTTTATCATTATTTTCTTGGCACAAAATTCACCCTTACATCTAAAATTGACCGAGGATGCATTTAGAGCTTAGGAAATAGAGCTATATGCAATAGAACATGAACAATAGCAGCCAGGAGCCATCCGTGCTTGCTAACTTCATTGTTACTGTGTTCCTGTTGTAGGGTTTTTGGTCAAAATTATTCATAATTATGCAATGGGCGTAGCGTCTTTAAAAAGAATCACCCATATTTCTGCAATACTGTGCCTCCAATTATCAAACCGCTGAAGTAATATGCAATGGTTTATGGGTAATCGAAAAGAAGTCAAGAGGTATCTTTCCCCAATATGATTTCATACCTCCAGCTTCATTTGCACTGGAATTGTTAAATATGCACTATGGGGCACTGCTATTTCTAACATGTCAGGTTCTATATTGAGCGTCTCACCAATGCTTGATGCATGGCAACCCATTTTTGTCTACTTCCCTAGCTCTTCATTTTAAAATAAAGCTTAGGTTGGCAGCCTGATAATATTTCAAAATATCAAGACAAACCAAAGCTCATAGCTCATGTGGGGAATTAAGTTGTTTTTAGAAACCCTTGCTTTTATTCCTCCCCAATAAAATCCATCAATTTTGTTTCCATTGTCCGAATCTCTTATAGAGGAGCAATTAAAAAACGTAACATTCAAGCAACACATTCATCGCAACAACATTAATGTGCCTCAATCAGGAGATATATAATGGTCTACATCACATCAGATCCTCCTATAGTAGTCTAAGAAGTTCTGGCCAATTAGTCCTCATCCCACACACAAGAGTGCTTGCCAGGTTTAGACCCTAATATCAAATTGAATTGGTTTCCCACTGGAAGGGAACTATTGATTTCAAATGCTCCACCCTCTCTTTACAGAATGTAAGGTTCAGGATCAAGGACTTCTGCTTATTGATTTTAAAACTAGACACTTGAAATTGATCAAGTTTTGCAATCATGTGCAGAAATGAAGTTCCAGGATTACTTATAGAGAGCGGAATGTCACCAGTGAAGAGGCAGACTTTGTAATTCTCCACTGCAAATAGGATTCCATTTATCTCCAGATTCACCCATATTTTAATAGCAACGGGTTCCACTTCCAGGGCAAATAACAGTGAGGACAAGGGCATCACTGCCTTGTCCCTCTGTACAATGGGAAAGCCAAAAATCTCAATCCATTCACCCTAATCACATATTTTGAAGCCTTGTAACTTGCCATGATCCAACCACTCATCTTCCTCTCCATACCTATTCTTCTTAGGACAGCATCTATAAACTCCAAACCCATCAGTTTAAATACTTACCCAAGGACAACACCAGATCCAGTAGCCTCTTTCTGCCCAACTTCTCCAGCAAGTGTGCAAAACATCTAATATTTTCACATTCTTGAGATTGTCTGCTAAAGCCTGTTTGGTCAGAATCCATCAGAAACAGAGCAGTGTATCTAATCAGTTTGCCTGCACTTTGGTCATTTATTAAAATCATTATTCAGTAATGATTTTGGACTGTTACAGATACATTTGTCCAGATTTATAGGGGTTTAAGGGCATAACTGCCACGCACATGTTATCATCTCTCTACAGAGGCCATTAGACACAGACCACTTGTTATTTCATGACCTCTCAGAGCTATTTAAGCAAGTCACATTGTTGTAACACGGTATAACCAATTTTTCTTTCAAAAGTAGTATAAAGAACTTCCTTAAGGAGCATTTGTATTCTGCATCGGGAGAATAAATATTTAAGAAAACATAAGATCTACATAGTATCATTAGCTACACCCTAACATACTAGCCACTGTGATTGCTTTTGAACTTGGCATCCTCCTCTCGAATATGCTGCTTAAATAAAAATTGCCATACCCCTGTATTCAATTTAGCTGTGGATCAAAACTTTATCGAGTACAGTGTGTGGCACATTTGAAATTGATCCATTTCAAGTAATGACTCTCTTGTAGAAACATGATGTCAGGATCATAGTAACAAACCTACCTCCTCAGATCCTGCCTCTTGCTTGGGGAATTGAGGAATTTTAGATGAAGCAAAAATATCTTGCAAGTAAAGTGCTAAAAGTGCATGTCTCCAATCATTAGTTCCCCGCCCCATCATTGCACTCTGCCGGTTAAACCACAGTGAACTCCCTAGATATCTAATAACCCAACCACAGTCAAACGGACCTTATAGAGACACTCAATTGGGATAGCAAGACTGTCCCTCAGAGCATGGAGTCTCTCCGTGAAACTGTATTGTACGCTCCTTTTGCACATCCCCCCTCATCTTACCCATGCATCCTATAGAGCAAAATCCTAGCACCAGACCTCAAACAGAGCACTAGACAAATCTTCAAATATGACCCCTGTAAAATCCTCCAAGAAACAATAAAAACCTAACTCTACAAAGCAAGAGGCTAACCAGGTATGATAACCACAAAACATTCAGAATGTCAAGTCAACGTTAGCAACTCACTTTCCCCTCAATGTGAGACAGCAGACAATAGCTGGAAAAACAGCTGAAAATCTAGGCCAGGGTTTGCTAATACAATATCCTGGGTTTGCATCACAAAAGTGACGCAAACCTGGTGCAAAAGTTTGAGGTGGGATTTACTTTCCAAAGCAAATTTGTAACATTGTAAAGTAATGCAAAGTAGTGCTATGCCCTGCCACTGAAATTATGATCCCAACGGGTGCTGCCACCTCTGCCAGCTTTTTCTCTGAATGAGTTCCTGCATCACTGTATGCACCTGTCTACTATGCTGCAGAGTCATTGTGGACAAATTATGGAATAAAAGCACAAGGTTATCACATAACAAATACATACTCGCTTGTCTGGAGTCTTGCCTTAAGTCTGAAATCAGTCCATTTGGCCAAAATGTTACAAAGATGTGCACTGAAGTCCCTAGCATGTCTTCCCACTCTGTTCACCCTGCCCATGCCGATTGGTCCAGACCTTCTTTCAGTTCACCCAGTAATGGCTTACCTAGACACACATATATGTCCTCTCCTTCCACTTCGTCTTTGAGGTTTCAGACTCTATTATTGTATCTTTTACAACAGTTTTCCAGGTCTTCACGTTTTTCAAGATTGCTTTTCCAAGTCTTCACATTTGTCAAGTAGTAACTTGGGTTGCAACTGCATGTGTGCCATTCTTGTGCGAAGGCATTTATCCACTTGTGTATTTGCTTTAAGCAGGTTCTCAGTCACCTCAAAGCACTGATTAACCTATAGAATTAAATGTCTACTATATGTGCATTACAATGATGAAATACATAACTCATCACACAATAACATCTGGTATAAAGAAGATTTTGTCCTGAAATTTCTTCTAATAAACAACTTATTAGTATGTGCATGTAGGAAGCTGAGTTTCTGTTGCAGTAACCCCCACACTTTTTGCCAGATTCCTAATGCACTTTGACTTGATGTGCCCTGGGTCTCTGCCAATCAGGTTCCCAAGGCCTGTGTTCTTTCCCAAAACTGTACCTTTGTACTCCCATTTGGCACCTTTATGGCCACATGTAAGTCCCTTGTAAAAGGTACCAGGAGTACCAAGGGCAGGTTTAACAGGGAAGGCCTCTAAGGGTTGCAGCACATATTGTGCCACCCCTAGAGGCCCTTTACCTTAACACACACACACTGCCATTACAGGCTGCGTGTTTTGGTGCAGATGCCATGCCTGCAACCCACTGCCTATGGTATAGGTAAGTAAACACAAGGAAATGATGACCGGAGCGCTGAAACTTTTCAGACACTCACCCCCAGTCACAGATCAGGGTTTAATCCATCATAATTCTTTAGCTTACTTCGCCACCCCAGTTCAGACCCAGCCATATGCAAACCAGTCTTGACCCTGTGCCTCATGGGAACAGGCTTGACCAAACTGCCTAGCCATGCCATGCCTTCCATGGACTGAAAACAAGCCTCCTGAGACCGGTTTTGTGGTAACACCTCTCATCAACCAGGCTAGCTTGAATCCAGTGGCAAAGTGAGCAAGGGACCCACATCTGGGCATACCATGCCAACTTAGGGCAAACAAAGCAAACACAAAGAGATGATAGGCGGAGCGCTAAAACTTTTCAGACACTCACCCCCAGTCACAGATCTGGGTTTAATCCATCATCATTCTTTAGCTCACTTCGCCACCCCAGTTCAGACGCAGCCATATGCAAATCAGGATTGACCCTGTCACTCATGGAAACAGTCTGGATTGAACTGCCAAGCCAGGTCATCCCTGGACCGGAAACAAGCATCCTGGGAGCGGTTTCAGGGTAACACCCCTCATCAGCCAGGCTAGCTTGAATCCGGTGGCAAAGTAAGCAAGGGATCCACGTCTGGGCATACCCTGACAACTTAGGGTGAACAAAGCAAACACAAAAAGAATGGATTTAGGACCAGATCTCTGTACTGGGGTGAATGTATGGCATTGTTTGGCATTCTGTACATCAGTTGTTCTTTTTGCATTTGTCACCCCGAGTGGGACGGGTATGCCCAGACGTGGGTCCCGTTCTCTCCATGCCACTGGAGTCAAGCTATCCTGACTGATGAGGGGTGAAACCCCGAAACCGGTCCCAGGATGCTTGTTTCCGGTCCAGGGAGGATCTGGCCTGGCAGTTCGGGCTAGACTGTTCCAATTGGGCGCAGGGTCAAGACTGATTTGCATATGGCTGGGTTCAAACTGGAATGGTATGGGGAGGAAAGAAACGATGGATCTCGGCTCAGTTCTCTGTACTGGGGTGAATGCATGATATTGTTCTGCATTCTGTCCATCAATTGTTCTTTTTGAATTAGTCACCCCAAGTGGGACGGGTATGCCCCGACGTGGGTCCCGTGCTCTCCATGCCACTGGAGTCAAGCTATCCTGGCTGATGAGGGGTGAAACCCCGAAACCAGTCTTAGGGTTCTTGTTTCCAGTCCAGGGAGGACCTGGCCTGGTAGTTCGGGCTGGACTGTTCCCATTGGGTGCAGGGTCAAGACTGATTTGCATATGGCTGGGTCCAAACTGGAATTGCAAGGGGAGCAAAAAATGATGGATTTAAGCCCAGATCTCTGAACTGTGGTGAATGTATGACATTGTTCTGCATTCTGTCCATCAATTGTTCTTTTTGCATATAGTATAGGTAAGACACTGCTCTAGCTGGGTGCACTATACAACTGGTGAGGGTTAGGTTGCATGAGCATTGTACCCCTAGCGTGTCTAAGTCCATTCTTAAACGCTGTATGTGCAGTAAAGCCATAAAAGAGTATATGGTCTGGGGATTGTCATTACGAACTCCACAGCACCATAATGGCTTTACTGAATTCTGGGTAGTTTGCTATCAAACTTCTCAGCATAATAAAGCCACACTGATGTCAGTGTGGGATCTATTATACAATGCTCTCAGAGGCCATCTTAGAGATGCCACCTGAAAAACGACCAGTCTCTGGTGGGATTTCCGACTTGGAAACACCAGACTGCCACCATGAGACAAGTTTCTGGACCCCTCGGGCAGGAGCCATCGCTCCCTGAACCCAGAAACAAAGCCTTTCTTGGGCAGAGGTGCTCACACCTACCCCAGGTCAGGAAGGGACACCTGTGGCAGGGGACATTTATAACATGACTCCCAGCCTCTCCTGCTATCAGGAGCAGGCCCCCTTCCTGTCTCCCCTCCTTTTCTGCTTGAAGACAGGCAGGAAAAATTAGAACAGCCCCCCGACCTCTGCTAACCCCATCCCTCAGGTGATGAGGCGAGGTGAAGCCCACTCTTCAGTGCCCACCATCTTGCAGATGGCAGGCACTCTCCAATCAGGATTAGGGATTGTGCCCACTCCCCCACATTGGGTGATCCCACCAAGGGTGTAGTCACCCTAAGGTCAGTAGCCCATTGGCTACTGACCTCGAGACTCCTAAAACGCCCCCTAAATACAGTATTTAGGGGGCAGCCTGAACCAAGAAGGCAGACTCCCGCAACCTACAAAGAAGAAGGACGAAAGAAGACGCCTGGAAGAGGAGTCTGCAGAGAAGAACTGACTTGGCCCCAGCCCTACCGGCCTGTCTGCAGTTTCCAGAGATCAAGCGCAAAAAGTCACCTTGTCCTGCAGCCAGCAACCTCCAGAAACCCTGGCAGGACTGACTACCTTCAACAAAGACTGGATCTCATGTGAACAGCAGCTCCGTTCAAAAGAAACTTCCAAGACAGACTCTGAGCCTGGTGAGGACAAAGAAACCTGAGGGCTATGGCCCGAGTCTGAGTGGCCCTCCGGTTCCAGCGAGGTCACCCAGCACGTCAAAGTCAACCGTGGGTTGACCCCTCCAGGACTCCCCGATGTCGCCTGCAGCCTCTGTACGGACACCCGACCAACCACGAGTGGCCGGGTAAGGTGAAATCAGACCTCAAAAGACACCCCTCATCTAGCCGCCCTGCGCCCTGGTGAAGAGGACCTGAGGTGTACCTACGTCCCCAAGCACTCCAACTTACCTGCCCAGCTGTTGGTTCCTCCTGGAAGACTTCCTGGACCAAGCCTGCAGCTGAAAACCAAAACCAGCAATCCCCATTGAAAACAACAGGGCACTTGATGCCAAAACAGCACCCTGCACCCGGCTGCCACTGTGGGTGCACCTTGTGTGCTAACTTGGATATCCCTATACCCTGAGCTTAAGTTCTGGAGCTTTGCTCCCACAACCTTGTGGCCTGCTCGTGAGCAGCCACTAACCAGAGGCCCCCTATTCCCAATTGGATAACATTGGGCCTCAACACTCTGCACCTGGCAGCCCTAGTGCAGCTGAGGGTGCTTTGAGAGTGCATCCTCGACCTTGGGGGAACCCTGGTTCTAACCCCAGAATACCAACTCCAAAACCTAAATACTTACCGATAAACCGCTAACACTGTTTTCTCCCATAGGACTGCATTGATTGCTTTTCTGTGATGTTATGTTATGTTAAAAAATATTTATAGAGCGCTCGTACACCACACGGTTTCATGGCGCTAGTGGGAGAGATGCGGCAGAATTGAATGAATAGAATTTACAAATAAGCCTGTACGCATAGTAGAGTTTTAAGAAGGGATCTGAACTGGGAGAGAGAGTTTGCAAATCTAAGCTCGATGGGGAGAGAGTTCCAAAGTTGGGGAGCCAGAAAAGAGAAACTGAGACCGCCATGTTTTTTCCGTTTAAAAGAGGGGATAACGAGGAGGTTAGAATGAGATGAGCGAAGAGCGCGTGAAGGGGTATAGCGAAGTACCAGGGATGAAATGAAGGCAGGGCCAAGGCCGGCTAGGGGTTTAAAGATATTGCAGCCCAGTTTGAAAGTACAGCGTTTTACTACAGAGAGCCAGTGAAGGCTCTTCATCAGGGGACGGACATGTTGATGTCTAGGTTGTTGAAAAATAAGTCTGGCTGCTTGGTTCTGAACCAATTGTAGGCGGTGAAGCTGGTAAACCGGAATGCTGACATACAATGAATTAGCATAATCTATGCGGGAAATAACTAAGGCCATGAGAACCAGAGTGAGGGCCTCGGTAGTCAGAAATCTCGAGATCTTACGAATTCTGCAAAGATGAAAAAAACAGGATGATACCACAGCACTGATTTGAGCTTTCATGGTCAAGTCTTTACTTATAATGACTCCAAGGCTTTTCACAGAGTCAGCAGGTTGGGGGGGTTGCCTAACATAGGTGGCCAGTAGCTGTCATTCCAGGGGTTGGAGGTACCGCCAGTCAGGACCAGCTCAGTTTTATCAGGATTGAGTTTAAGTTGACTGGCGTTCATCCATTTACTAATGAAGCATAAGGTAGCCTGAAACCTGGAAACTGACGTGGTGGAAGAGTCGATTGTGAACACTAATTGGAGATCATCAGCATAGTTGAAGGTAGCCACCTCGCAGTTACGTAGAGAACGGATCAGAGGAAGCATGTACAGGTTAAAAAGTAGAGGGGAAAGAGAGGATCCCTGAGGGACTCCGCAGGTCAAGCTAACCAGCCTAGCTGAAAAGGTGTCTAGGCGAACAGCCTGAGATCGATTTTCAAGAAAGGAAGAGATCCATTTCAGGGCTGTTCCCTGAATGCCAGCGTCCCCGACACGGTCGATCAATAAATTATGGTCGACCGTGTCGAACGCGGCAGAAAGATCTAGAAGGATAAGGGCCTGAGAGATGTTATTGTCGGCCCCTTTTCTGAGTTCATTCATGACTGCAAGTAAGACCAGTTCATTAGAATGAGCTGGTCTGAAGCCAGCCTGCTGAGGATCGAGAAAAAACGATAGTTCAATAAAGGAACTGAGACATTTGGTGACATGGGCTTCTAGAATCTTGCTGAGATAAGGAAGTAGGGAGATCGGGCGATAGTTAGCGAGGTTAGAAGGATCAGCATTGGGTTTTTTGAGGATGGGGACGACCTCGGCAGCTTTAAAAGAGTCAGGAACTAAGCCGAGTTTCAAGGAATTATTGAGAAGTGCTAAAGGGGGATCAGGACATGTAGAAAATGCTTCTTGAAGGAAGTGAGGAGGGCAAGAATCAGTAGGGGAGCCGGATCCGACCTTCTTTACAAGTGCAAGAAATTCCTCTTTCGAGATCAGAGGTATCTGGTCTAGCACTTGCGAGTTCTTAAACGGGGTCACAGAATTTATAGGGGCGACAGGCGGGGGGATGCTACTTTTGATGGTAGTAATTTTCTGCAGGAAATAGTCATTTAGAGCATCACATAACTGTTGGGAAGGAAGAGATTTAACAGTTACTCTGTCAGGCAAAGATAGTTCGTCCACAATGGCAAATATGTCTTATGTCTTTAGTTTTGTTTGCAGAGTTGGTAATTTTCAAAGAAAAATACGATGATTTGGCCTGAATAATAGATTTTTATAGTCATTTAGAAGACTGATGTAAGTAGCTTTCTTTTCCAAGGAGTAATTGCGTCTCCAACTGCGTTCCGCCTGTCTGAGTGCTAATTTCTTTATCTTTAGGTCATTGGAGAACCAGCGTTGGGCATCATAAGGACGTCTGAGTGTGGATAGTTTAAGGGGGGCAACAACATTGCTGGCAGAATCAAGCCAGCATTTAATAGCGGCAGCCTGGTTGTTAAGGCAGTCCGTTTCGGCGGGAATGGAAGTTGAAAGTAGGGAGCGAAACTCGTCCTTATTGGCCCGATTCCAGTTTCTGGCCCAGTACTTGCCCAGGGTCGGGGGTTTGACGAATGGGGAGGATTCCAGGGAGAAGTGAATGACATAATGATCTGACCAGGGGCATGGAGAGATGAGGGGGGGAGAGATAGTCAAATTAGCAGTCCATATCTGGTCCAAGATGTGACCCTTAACATGAGTAGCTGTATGGACATGCTGGGTGCAATTAAGCTCGGAGAGAAGGTCAGTAAATTCCAGGGAACTAGTGCTTTCCTTAAAGTCCGAGGACCAATAGTTGAAGTCGCCTATTATAATAATTCTCGCGTTATTAATGACTAGTTGGGAGATGAGTTCACCGACCAACTGAGGAAAGGAAGGCATGTGTTGAGGCGGTCTGTAAAAGAGCGCACAGATAAAAGGGAAATGGGGGGGAGTCAAATTATAAAATAAGACTCTCAACGGAGGGGATGCTAGTAACAGTTAATGCAGTAAATCTAAATTTGTGATGGATAATGGCAGCCACTCCTCCACCTGGTTTCCCAGGGGGTCTATTGGCCTGGAGTATATAGTACCCTGTAGGGATTGCTGCCAAGATGTCTGGTAGGGAATCAGCAGTAAGCCAAGTCTCTGAGAGAAGAAGTATATCTGATTGGTTAGAATCAAGAAAGTGAAATAGTTCTAATTGGTGCTTGGGCAACGAGCGAGTGTTTAGATAGTAAAACTCCATGCATATCTTGGTAGAGGGCGGAGGAGAAATGAGTGTTTCGGCTGGATTAGCCGAAAGGCGCTCTCTGGACATTGGAGAGGGTAGCTCAGAAGATTCATACCTAGGATGGAGGATACCTATGGAGGATAGATAGGTTTTTATGCAGGGGTCAATAGGCCAGTTTGACCCCTGCTACGCAGTTCAGTAGTTGAGTAGGAGAAAATTTGGGCAGAGTGGAGTGCCCCTTGCCCCGGCCGGCAAGGAAAAATCTTTTGTGTGAAGTTGGTTTGAATGAAAACTCAAAGAAACTGCAAATGTACACAAACGGATTTACTTGCCTTTTCTCTAGGAAATTTCCCAGTGTGATATCTAGGCATATCACACTGAGTAGAAAAAGTAACTTAAAAAGTAATCTGAAAAGTAACTTGAAAAGTAATCTGAAAAGTAATTCCAATTGCTTTACAAACAAATGGCTTGCCTGTAACTAATCCAATTGCATTCAATTGCATTCAAACCGTATTTAACTGCATTATTCTTGCAAAATGTTGTTATACTTACCAGTGCCAGGCCTGGCTTGGTTCTAGAAAATAAACTACAACTAGATAATATTTTTATACAAACACATTGGTCTTTGAGTGGGTGACATAATTTCTTGTCTGAGTGTGTATAATAAATGTTTAACACTACCCTCTGATAAAGCCTTACTGCTCGCCCACACTACCACAAATAAAGGGTAAGGTATTAACTACTTTTACCTCTGTCTACCTTTGGGGTTCCACTGGACTCTGTGCATACTATACCTTACCTTGGTATAGTATAAACAGATCCAGCTTTTTATTGTGCATTGTTTGCAAAGAAAATATTTTAACTTTGATGGTTTATGTAGGATTCTACCAAACCTTCCCATTCTTTTGTCAGCTGAAGTGTGTGGACTGTCCCTGCTTTGTTCTAATCCATGATGATATTCTTTTTGCCATTCTGATTCATGTTTGCCACCCTGAAACCATCCTCCCGGGAACCACTTCCATGAGAACCACTTCCTCATCCACCAACCAGTTAAATTTCCTTCCTCTCATTTCTCTGTTTTTAACAGATGCATTATTGTTGTTGTCTTTGCCAATGAACTAAGATGTCTTACTTTTTCATTACTTAATGATTCAGAATTACAAATAAATCTTCATGACCTCAAGTGGTTTAGAAAACCTATTTGCACCACTCCTTAAAACTGGCACTCTTTTCACTCTCACCATACATCCAACTTGCAAATGAGGTATCTTGCAACTTTGTTTGTTATCATCATTTTCCTTGTGGGTAGACTGTGCTTTGCTTAATTTGTCTTTTACAATTTCGGGTCCCATTCTACCCTTCTTGAAGTAGGCATCCAACCTATGTTGCTTTTAGAAAATGCTGTTCTTCCTCTCATAAGCTAAAATTGGCTATGTCCAGTTTAGGTGCAATTATAAATGTCCAAATGGTGTGGAATAATTCAATTTTCCACTCCATATTATTGTTCTTCGCCACCTTTTATAACTCAGTTAAATCTCTCTGCTGGGTGATAGATGAAGGTAGTATTTATGTTTTATGCCATTCCGCTTTTGCAACCTCTCAAAAACTGCTGATATAAATTGTGAACAATTATCAGTAATACTACACTTGGGTAATCCTTCCCTCAAAAATATTCTATACAGAAATTGGTTAACTTCTTTGGAGTCAGCACACTCGACAATGTCCACACCAGGCCATTTCTCGAAGTGATCTATGGCTACTATCAAAGGTTTGTGTTCTACTCCATCCAAAATCTGACCAGCAATATCCACACTAGTTTTCTGACACAGCATGTCTGATGTGCTAATGGGACACAAAGGTGGTCTGACTGTGACATGGGTCTTGTCTGAATTGTCACACAACACACAATGGCCAAACTCATGCCTGGCCATCAGTATAATTTCTTCATATGGTTCTTTGTTTTAGTAATACCCAATTGCTATTCATTACACAAATTAAGCAATTTGGATCTTAACCCTTCCAGAGGCACAAGCCTTCCATCCCTCATTACCTTATCATCCTCCACCGACAATTCTTGACTAAGTTCCCAAAACACCCTCAAGGTATCTGGTAACATTCTCTTCTCTGGCCATCTATTTGTAATTTTATTCTTGACCTCTGCTAAAACTGGGTCTTCATCATACGTACCAACCTACTCTTATGACAAAATGTCATTGCTATATCCATTGACACTGGCTACACAAAACTGTCCAATAGCTTCCACCAGTATGTCTTTAATAGGTAATGGCAACCTGCTTAAAAAATCTGGTGCCTGGTTCTTAACTCCTGCCATATATTGTACATCGCATTTAAAGTCCAACAGTTTCACAGACAACCTTGTTAGATGCAGCAGGCCTGTGTACAACCCTTTTGTGGATAATACCTCAGTTAGTGACTTTTGGTCACAACCGCTGATCTCAAAATAAAGGGTCTATAGTGTTCAAGTCCCCATACACAGGCTAAGGCCTCCCGTTCAATAATTGAATATTTTTCTTCAGTCGGTGTTAATGAGCATGACTCAAATGCTACCACACACTCCTTACTTTGTTTATCAATTTGGCTAAGAACGACCCCTATGCCTTTGCCAATTGCATCAGTGGTAAATACTGCTTTCAGAGCAGGATCAAAGCCCTGTAAGGGTATAGCTGTACATGTGTCATGTTTTACCGTTTCAAACTCTCTCTGACATACAGGTGACCAGTTACATTTATTTTTCAGGAGTTGTCTGATGTGGTACGTATTGCTTAAAGAATTCTCCACGAATTTCTAACAAGACTCCACCAGACCTAACAAGGCTCTGATTCCATCCTAATTACCTGGCACTGGAGAGTTTCTAACAGCCTTCAATAATTCCTTCTTGGGTTTAATTCCCTCCATGGACACTCCAAGTCCCAAGTATGTGACACTTTGTTTAGCAGATTTACATTTCTTGAATTACGCACTCAACCCTTTATGTTTCAACAAATCCATTAGTTTTATGACAGTTTGATTTTGTTCACTCTTTAATTTTCCCATAATCAAAATGTAATCTGGAAAAAAACATCAAATTTGTTATGCTTTTAATCTGAATGGTACTCTTACAAATGTAAAACACCCAAATTCGGTAATAAGGTGGAAAGATTCCTACTCCCTGGGTGCAAAGGAACTCAATCCCTTTAGCCATAGACAACATTTCTGTTATTTTCGGCAGGGGGAACTGTCCTCTAAGATGTTCTTGTTCATTTCCCTCAAATCTACACATAATCTCAGTTTACCATTGGCCTTCCTCACAATAACCAAAGGAGAGATCCATTCTGATGCTTCCACTCTCTCAATACCTCCTGCAGTGCACAACTTCTCTAACTTTCGCTCCACTTCCTCTCTCAAAGCTAGGGGTATGTGTCTTACATTATGCACACAAGGAACAGCTCCTGGTTTAAGGGTAATCCTGTGCTGGAAACCTTCCAACTCAACTATTGCTCCAGAACAAACCTCTGAGTACGACCTTAAAATCTCTTGTTCATACATTCTACTGAGCCAACACTGGATCAGGACTGTTTGGATCAAACATGATACCCAACTCTCACTGATCATGCCATCCTAACACAGAAGGTCCTGCAACAGAAACATATGCCTTTTTGTTTTTAAATTGAAAAAGCAATTCTCTCACACCTACCATATTTATGTCTTCCCAGTAAATGTTTTCGGAGTAATGTCAGCTGGATTCAACATGTTCTCAAGAACTGGAGCAAGTTTCTCCCTCCATACATCTTCATTCACTATTGTATACAGTGATCCAGAATCAGCTACAAAGGATAACACTACTCCCTCAGCTGACATTTCACGCTGATGCTTCTTCCTTTGTGTATTCACAGTCAATACATCATCATCCATACTCAACACACATATTTAAATCTTCTTATTCTGTCCCATCTAACTCAGTATCAGAACTAGGTGTAAGCATATTCATAGATTTGCTTTTTCTCCTACACACTTTGAAAAAATGACCTACAAGACCACATCCTTTTTTAATTATGTGCTGGACTTCTTTTGTTATTTTCCAAGTGACCCTTGTTTCCACATCTATAACACCTCCCTTTAAATATGCCTTGACCAGTAGCTTCTTTGTCTTTCTGCTTTATATCTTTCTTATACCCTGTACCTTGCTCACGCTTGGTCCTTTTCTTCACGTGAACCCTGGCTACAACACCTTTGTTTTTGTCATCTTCAGTTTTATCTCTCTTTTCAGAAATGACAGTGTTAGACCTGGCACCTTGGCGTGGGTCTCCCTTCCCTTTTTGCTGTTGCCTCATGTGTTTTTGCTGGTGTTAGATGCTCAGGGCACTGTGCCACTGCTGTCCAGTGCCACAGTGCAAGTGCTCCCTATTGTAAATTGATGTATGAATTTGTGATTCTATGATTGGTTGGTTTGGTTTACCTGTCAGACCCTAGTACAGTGTACCAGGAGTGCCCAGGGCTTGTAAATCCAAATGCTGCTGGTGGGCTTGCAGCACTGGTTTTGCCACCCACTGAAGCAGCCTGTAAAAGTGTGTCTAAGGTCTGCCATTGCAGAGCCTGCGTGTAGTCTGGTACTGTCATGCTGACTGGGCAAGTGCACCCACTTGCCAGTCCCTAAACCTTCCCTGTTCTTCATTTCAGACACCCCTATGGTAGGCCCAAGGGCAGGGTGCATTGTAAGGATAAGGTTGGACAAGCCCTGGTGTGTGTGGCATGTTCTAATAGTGAATTACAGCCATTTTTTCACTATTGCAAGGCTACCTGTTCTCCCTAGGCCAGAATGGGCAGTTTGATTATTACATCTTATAATCCTAACTGACTCAGGGACCATGGTGGAAATTCGAATTTAGTATGCCTGAACTCAGAATGATAAAATACATCTTTTAGTGAAGTTGATTTTAACATTCTATGTTTGAAAATACCACTTTTAGAAAGTAGGTATTTTCTTGTCTAACCATTCAAACCTGCCTCTGCTAGGCTGTGTATTCCTTATCTGGAGTTTGAGTGACAGGGCTGGGGAATTCCATGAGACAGGGTGAGGTAGCCCAGTGGTGAATAGAGAGATGTGCATCTAGATGGGAGGGAGGAGTTGAACCTGGGACTTGAATAGGGCTGTGCCTTCCCTCCACAATGCTGGCTCCACCTCCTATGGTGCGTCTGATGTCTCTGCCCTGCACTCTGAAAGGAAAGAAGGAGGCATGTAAACAAAGTGCTCCAGGACTGACCAGAACTGGTTTGAACAAGGCAAAGGCCCCTCTGCCCTCAGAGGACAAAGGATTTTGGGGTATAAGTATTGGGACCCTGATCCCAAGAATTTAGATCACTTTGGGAAACAAGAAGAAAACTCTGCTGAGGAGAGGAACCAAGAAGAAGCTGAGGAGAAACTATCCCTGATACTGGGGGATTGGCCTGCAGTGGTTGCCTTACTGCCAAAGGGAGGAAAAAGGAACTGTGTGTGTACTTTTGCTCAACTTGTGAAGGATCTCCAAGGGCTTGGAAAAGATATTGCCTCCTGCTGAAGTCTCAGGAACAACAGACTTTAACCACCAGCTCCCGAGAGTTCTTGGGAAGTGCCTGCTGCTGTTTTGGGGCCTTTTGGGGGACTGCGTGTCACAAGGAGCTGGAAGCGCGACTCAAGAAAGAGAAGCGTGCCACCGTCAGAGCTGTTGTCGTTGCATCGCGTAAAGGGTGAAGCTGCTGCAGTTGTCGCATCGAGCGGAAGCATCTCCCATCTTCGAAGAAGTGTCTCGCAACACTGAAGAAGCGTGTCGCCATCGCAGCCCTCGTAGCTGACGCATTGCACCGCATCAAGAGAAGAGTCTTGCATCAAAGAAGAAGAGTGTCGCCGTTGCAGCCACTGCCGTCGCATCTGGGATGACGCCGCTGTAGCTGACGCATTGCACCGCACCAAGGAAAGCACCTCGCATCCACGGAGAAGCGTGCCGCCGTCTGAGCTGCTGTCGTCGCATCGTGTAAAGGATGTCGCCGCTGCAGTTGTCGCATCGAGCGGAATCGTCTCCCAACGTCGAAGAGTGTCGCCGCCAAAGCCGCTGTTGTCGCATCGCGTAAAGGGGTGTCGCCGCTGCAGCTGACGCATCGAATTGAGTCTTCTCGCAACATCGGAGAAGCATGCCGCATCTGGAAGATCTTCACGTCTTTATTTCTTTGCACCAAACTTTCATCGCATCAACATCGTTGCAACACTTTCGTTGCCCTGCGTGTCGTATCTACAGGTACATTGACTTAAAGTGTCGCATTTAAGAACTAAAGAGAACTAAGCTAAATTCTACCATCTTGAAGTAACAGTATTGTGGATTTTGGTCATTTATGGTCTTGTGGTAAATCTATATAAAGAATACTTAATTTTTATATAAAACCTGTGTGGTGTCCATCTGTAGTGTTGTCACTTGATTACTGTATGTGTTCACAAATGCTTTACACACTGCCTCTGAGATAAGCCTGTCTGCTCATGCCAAGCTATCAAGGGGGTGAGCAGGGGTTATTTTAGGAGTGTACCCCTTTACTCTGACTAGAGGTGAGGGTCCCTATTTGTCACAAATGCAAACCTGTGCCAACTAGAGACCCCCAAGTCTAACAGACAGTTTTTACAAACCTTTCTGTCAACTCAGCTCTTTTTACCATGTCTACCACCTCCTGTAGTGTTGCCTATCCTTTGGCCCATAAATTGTACTGGATGCCAGGATGTGCAGCATGCATTGCTATCTGGTCTCGGATGAATTTATTGACTTGATTAGCAAATCTACACGTTAAGTCTAAGTCCTTAAGTGCTGCTATGTAATCTTCAACTGGTACATCTTTCCCCTGTTTCCCAGGAAAAAATTAGAATCAGTCTACAGCAAGACATTCAGTTAGGTGGAAGTGTGTGTCTAAATCTTCCAATGTATTTTTAAACACATCACCCTGATCTTGTGGTATGCGTATTTTTTGTATACGATTGTAAACCTTTAACCCCGCTAGGCCCATACAATGCAGCAGTATTTTCACTTTTTTCAGCTGTAAAATCATCCTCATCCTCAAAAGTGGATATGTAATTCTCAAACTACTCTTTCCACTGATTCCACTTCAACAATGGCTGCCCTGTAGCAGGTAAGAATGCTCATGGAAGTGATAATTTCCACACATTTCCAGATGCCATTATAACTTCCTACTGTGATACAGTCACTCTGTATATTTGTTTTAGAGGATCGCTATAAGTCCTAATCTCAGTGTGTACTTTTTCCTGCCCGCTCACACTGATGACGTAACTTTAATCACCAAATCTTCTATTTACGAATAAACAATGCGTCTATCCACTTCACCACCATCACACAACTGAAATGCCTTTGAACTCTCAAGGGCACAACTCGTGTGATGTATTCTCACAATTTAGAATCAACACTAGGGTGTTGAGCGCAGAGACATATGGAATTCCTGTGTAAATACTGATTCAAAGATGGCAGCAAGTTGCTTTTACTCTGTGTGATGACAAAATGTGTGGGCTTGCGCAACTCTTGCATTCCAGTATGCTTCCTTCATTGCCACACCACGCGTCGGGAACCGCTACAGTCACCTCTTGAGGCAGCACTCGTGACAATGATGGTCCTGCTTTCAAATCTCAACATATACCAGTGAGTATATATTTGCTAAAACAATACCATGAAAGTAGAACTGCTTAATATATACTTGTCTCACAAAAGAGGACTCGCTTATGCAGAGCTGTAATCACAGTTTTTGTCCTCTTCACATACTGTGCTGCCCGACAACATCAGCATCTCGGTCCTTACATGCTTTGTGTATGCTTACAGGACACATAGGTTGACGCCGCTTAGCCTTAGTAGTAACTTCAATGCTTTCTTAAAATAAATCCTGGTACACACATTATCGGGCGCGCTGAGTCTCACAACAGTCTCTGCTAAATACCAGCTTTAAAATGGCACCAGATTTCATATAAAATAGTTAGGTTCTATGTGACCTAGCAGGTAAATACTGCGGTGTCCCCAGTGGCACAATACTATAATAACCTAACACTACAGTACTCAATTCTTTTTTTAAATTTGGGGCAGTTACAGTTAAGTTTTCATAATGTTTGTTCTACCAAAGATATCCAAGGCAAATTTGTGTCCTTAGGGGCATATTTACAATAACTGGCGCATCCCTGCATATCAGCAGGGATGTGCCCGTTATTGTGCGCCACAGCTCCGCCACCATGGATGCGCTGCATTTACAATGCGGCGCACCATGGGGCAAAAACGGCACAGATGCGTGACGCATCTGTGCCGTAAAAGTGGTGCATTGCTGGAGTTGCGTCGCAAGCGCGACACAACTCCAGCAATGCTCTGGGGGGCCCATTATTGTTAATGCTGCGTCAATCCTTACGCCTGCTTCAGGCAGGCGCAGGGTTTTGACGCAGCATTGGCCTAAAAGTGACTGAGTGAAATCTTGTAGATTTCACTCAGCCACTTTTAGGAGGCGTTCCTGCGCCGGAACGCCCCCACCTGCTCAGGAACGCCTACATGTGGCGCAGGGCTTTACAACGTGACGCATCTCCCAGATGCGTCACGTTGTAAGTACCCCGCACCACGGCGCAGGATTTGCGCCACCGCTGCGTCACAAAAGTGACGCAACGGCGGCGTAAATGAGGCGCAAGGGGCTTGTAAATCTGCCCCTTAGTTTCTACATGTTGGGAATTTCAAATATACGAAGAGTTTTTGAACTGGACTTTAGGATATGAGTAAATGGCCAAAATTAGCCAACCTTTATGGGGTTTTTTTGTTGCAAAATTAACAACATGCTATGCAGGAAAGTGTGTGTTTATTTTTTTTAATCACAGCAATAACATGTTTAATGTGCCACGATTGGTGTCTTCCCACATTTCAGAAACAGTCAGAGTAGAAAGAAATTATATTTTCCACAGTTTCTGCTATTTTCTAAGTGGTGATCAATATTTTCTATCTTTGGGGTTCATGTCCACTTGTAAATAGAGGGTATGAGAGGTGTAAGACCCATAGGTGAACGCAGAAAGCAATGCATTTCTAAAACTAGACAAAATTCTGAAAGTGGTCATTTGTCATTTTGTTCAGCAGTATAGTATACATTTGGGATATGGCTTTTCTTCACAGCCGTTCATCCAGGACTACATGTACAAGCATTGAAGGCTCATGGATGGCTGAGTCTTTACCTACATACTTGTCTTTCACATGTTTAATCTGTGGATGCTTAGAACATTGAACATCTCTCATTCCAAATCCCACCTGCATTTGTTTGCACATTTCATTGCTTGTTTCGCCCAATATCTGCACTTTCAGCATTGTGATGTTGTTATGTTATTTTATGTTAAGTTACGGTATGTTAGGTATTATGTATAAAGTGTATCATTCACCCGAAGGTATCTTGACGGTAAGAGAAATAAATAGCTATTGAGAGGGATAAAAACTTCAGCTGCTTTAACTGAAGGCTTGCCTGGAAAGCAATGTATTTAATGCCTTTCTGAATGGAATAAAGTCCTTAATCAGGCGGATCTCAATTGGAAAGGCATTTTATACCTTGGGAGTCAGCACATAGAAACTGCGCCACCCTGCTCTAGTTTTCTTAAATCTAGGCACTACCAGTATATTGGTTGATGCAGAGTGAAGAGCCCTTTTACAGGAATAACTGAGTGTTTGAAACTGATTCACTGTGTAATTGTTAGCCATTACAGGTTCTTCAGATATGGAGTGATCCTAAAGATCAACCTGTCAGCTCCATTCTGAACTAGCTGTAGTCTCCTAATGTCACCTTTGTGGAAGCTAAGATAAATGTAAAGGTACATATAGAGCACACTGTCACCAGACGGCCACCTTGCGGTGTCACCTTTTGCAGTTTCCTGGCGCTGATACTCATACCGCTGTGGAACCCCTCCTGGCTTTCCCTGTGAAGTGTCCACTCCTGGGCACCCCCAGGGTGAAGCTAGGCATCCTTAGCGCTGTTGGGGCTGGTGTGGAGGCTAAGCAAGCTATTGCCCAGAGTTGCAGCGTGGGGCCTGTGATTAGAATAGGCACCTAGGCGAGAATAGACAGGTCTGAGGAAATTGAGCCCGAGCCCTGCCGAGGCAGGAATCGAACCCTGGTCCCTGGCCAGAACTCTGCCTCAGGGTCTGCCGCTCTAACCATTGAGCCACACTCCTCCTAGATACTGTTGACATAATCCAATCAGGCGCAATCACAGCTACCATGATGATTTTTGTGGCATTCAAGGTAAGAAAGGGCTGTATCTTTCTGATCATTTTTAATATAAAAATACATGTGGAGACCACTTCACTGACAAGTGGTTTAGAAGATAGACATTTTTCCACACATATTGCTAAATGTTTTCCACTGGTTTTGGAAAAGGAAGCAACCCCATTTCAGCAAGCCAAAAGAAAGAGGGGGTTTCTCCGAACACAATTTCCGTATTGTCTGCATTTAATTTAAGTTGATTCTGCTTCATCGAACCGTTAATAAAGCGCATCATATTTCAGAAATGATCTTCTGCACATTCTGGCAAACTCAGTTGAAGTATAATCTGACATGCATCAGCATAATTGTATATCATACACCCTCTTTGCACAAGTTATTTAATAAGAGGTTGGATGTAAATGTTGAAGAGGTGAGGAGATAAAGCAGACCCCGGCGGAGACACACATTCTGTCCTCAATTCTGCTGCTCTGATTGGTTTGTTTTACCTTTGAGTTCTGTTTTCCAAAAAGGAGGAAAGCCACCTTAAAACATTCTCTCTGAAACCTGCCAGCCACAGACAATCCAAAACAATCTTATGGTCGAAGATGTCAAAGGCCACAGACATACCTAACAATAGCAGAACTGGGGCGAGGCCACAGTCCAGGTGTTTCCTCAGGCCGTCTATGGCTGACCGAATCACTGCTTCAGTGCAGTGTTGTGGTCGAAAACCAGATTGGTATGGAGAAAGATCATTTGAGTTCGAGAAAAAGACACTCACCTCTTTTGCTACATGGGCATCCAGGATTGTGCTACCACGTTGCAGTAAGGAGATTGACTGAAAGCTCTTTACAATGTTTGGATCATCACTAGGCTTTTTCAATAGTGGAATAATTATTGCTTTTTTTAAATCAAAAGTAAGAGGTTCTACAATGGAGGGGGCCAGCCACTGTAACACATTGGGGAGACAGAGTTCACATGGCAATTCTGTCTTAACTTTAGTAATTTAATGGAGGGCATCCTTGCATCTGAGTGTTGTAAACTTTTCAAGCTTATGGCTACTTTCCTTCTTTTCTACCCATACACAATCCCTAATTGAACAGTCTTCTATTGCCTTACTAATTTATCTGATTTCCTCCCTGAAAAATGCTTTCAGTTCAACACAGCTCTCCTGAGTATGATTGAGGGATGGGGCAATTCTATAAATATTAGAGAAGATGTGAACAATGTCAAATAATTATTTTGGAGGATTATTGACCATGCAAATTTTGCTCGTATAGAAGGTCACTTTAGCCTGCTTAATGAGGTTCTTGTAACTAGACATGGTTTCCTGAAAAGTCACTTTACTAGAGTCAGCATAACCCCTTCTCTAGCATCATTCCATGTGTCTCAATTGTAGCCAAGCTTCCAAAAGTTCTTTAGTGAGCCATGGAGTAAGCCCTTTATTGCCTCGTTGTGACCCTAGTGGGGCATGTTGACAGGCTTCATCATCTAGCCAGCTATTAAACTCTTGAGCAGTCACACTGAGGTTGCCGTATAGTGTTGGTTTAGTAGAATTTAAGGTCACTTGAAATCAAAATGTATCCATTTCCCCCCATTTCATAATCATCACTTTGTGAGGAAGGAGATGTCTTTCTTTCCACCTTGCATTTTTAATAACAGATGTATCATCTTATAGTTAGATCAGTTACAAGTTCAACTTGATGATTTAGATCTATCCTTTCTGAGGAAGACCATACCAGGTCAAGTATGTGCCCCATACTGTGTGCAGGTTCTGTGTGTACCTATGTATGTAGCATTAGATTTACAATAGGAAATCAGTCCTACTATAACATTTTCATTCTCTTTAATGTTTGTGGGATTAGAATTAGAAAAGTAAATCATCCCCCCTCCTATTATATGCATTTGCACCAAAATGTCAGCACCTAGATACCTTCATGGGTGATAAGCAGTGGTTTACAAATCCCAATTGATTTGATTTGATATTTATGGGATTGGAGTTAGAATAATAAATGTGACCCCTCTCTCCATACATGTACTTTCATCTATGTTTGTGGGATTGGGGTTTGAATAGTAAATATGAAATCCTGCAATGTATGCTATTTCCACAATGTTTCTTGGATTGGATTTAGAGCAGCACTTTTACACCCCATCCCATTTTGTTACTTTCATTAACAATATTTGTATTTCTAGTTGTATTTCTAATAGTATATGTTCACTGACAAATATATAATTTCTAGTTTTCACCTAGAGACAGCTTTAGCTGTCTTGCGAGTCTTATGTAATAAAAATATACTAATCTGTTTATACATAGAGGAGTTTTGAGTCAGCGTGTTTCATCCAATTGTCTGTTTAAGAGACAATGTGCCAGCCTACTTCAGCACTGGATTTCAGGCACTGTGATGGAAATTTTCCTGAAAGCATGCACATCTGCCTAAAAAGAAGCAGACTTCAGTGCCAGGGTTGGTGGGCCAATATTGTACTCTGCCAATGTTTTTTTCCCATTAATTAGCCTTTTCAAACATTTCTACTAACTCTTGCGTAGTCAATTTATTGTTTCAGGTTACAGTAATTCATAGCCAATAGTTTTTTTATTTGCACTCTTACCCAAAAAATGGGATGAGAAAGATGCTGAATGGTTATTCAGTACATCCTTCCACAGTACAATGAAAAACTCCAATATGTAATTTAACCCTGCCCTACCTGCCCGATCTCTATAAGAGCAGGGAGATCAGTGCCTTTTCTGTACCTCCATCCTTTGGCTTTTGTAAAATAAACATGTGCCCCTGACTCATTATAAGTGGCATGTTTCATGATAGGACTTAGTCCTCACTAGCAACAAAAGTTGCAAGTGGGGTTCTCCATGATCTTTTTCACTTGTCTTGGTTTATTAGACTATAGGGCCATAAGCGCTTAGAATCTGTTGTTTTAAATCTTGTGATAAAGAAGCTTCAAATGAGAGTCAACCACTACACAGTTAAAACTATTTAGTGGTCCCTACTAGGTAAAATCATTTATCTTAAGTTGGAACCACACATCAAACATTTTCTCCCTAACAAACTAAACAATAGTAATAAATGTTGCCATCAGAGGATATTCTTTAGTGGAGCTAGCTGTCCATGCAATAGAGTATTCTGACTTCTAGCTAGGAAAGAACAAGGGCTTATGGCCATTGCTCAAAAATGAGCATCAAAGCAATATGTTGATTTTTTCTCAGGAATAAAATTCGATATTTAGCAAGTATGTATTCTTGTATGGTTCCTAGAAATCTATATAGGATCTGTGTGTTTAGACAACATAAACTAAGGGGTTGGTGTCCAGACTGATTCCAGACACCCCCAAAGGTTATGTTAGTCTGTAGACAAGCTAGCTCACAGTGCCACTATAAGCCCCACAACCTTAACAAGGAGTGAATAGTTTCTGGCAACTATCAAACATGACAACCCTGACCCCTCAGGGATTGTGGAAACAGCACAGTACTTTTCACTCGTGCTTGCTCGGTTTTAGAGAGATATAAAGAATAAATGGTGGGGATGTTTTTAATAAGCATTTATTGAACCAGCGTCATTCTAGTACAAAATACATGTGCGTCAAAAACCATTAGACAGTAACAGATGTATACGGTTATGGGTAAATAAAAGGTAGAATTCAACCATGGTGCTAAAACAATGAATATATACAGGGATATAGATACATGGCAGTAATCATGAGTACTCCTAAGATGCAAACCTAACTAGATGTACTTTAGTGTACCTAGCATGTATGTTGGTGTAAATCCATGCATCCCCCTAGGAAAGAGCCAACCCCATTACCTGAAGGGAGAGAATGAAGGACCCCGTCTTGCTCTCGAGTCGGACACCCCACAAGGGATGTCAGACCACTGCGTGCTGGAGTGTCTGCGTGCAGGGACTTCAGTGTCTCGTGTCTCGGGTCAGTATGGAATCTTCTCCTTTGGTTTGCCAGGAAAAATGTGATACTTATATACTTGAAAGGTACCCTCAGGGGTTCTACCTAGATGTGTCATGGTGCTGTGGGCCTGTCAGCCAAGGATGATGATAGTGGTAACTTTTGTACAGAGTTATTATGCAGAAGATGGTAATCCTGCTGTGATACTAAGAATCCTCATGCATAACAAATGAGGCTATTTTTCAAAGAAAACACACAACATTTATTCAAGACCTAACTAGGTAAAAGGTCAGCACCAGAGATGTTATGTAGAGTAAGGTAGGACAAATGTAGGTAAAAGCTTGTGCAACTACCTAGGGAAATATTGGGGTACACTTGGGCTCATAACACCCACTCCTCATCCAACTGGACAACAAACTTAACAAATGCTAAAATATGCCTGTTTAAAATCATAAAAGACATTGGTAAAATATCAGTATAAAAACATCTAAAAACATTGTACGTCTTAAAAACGATACACATGTTAAAAAAGCGCTATAAGTCCTCTAAATAGTCAATATACTGCCAGACCAACTGAGCACGCTGAAAGCCGTAGTTTTTAAGAATTGGTTGCTCAATAACGAGAAAGAAATCTGAAGGCGTTGAAATGGAGAATACTATTTATTATACAAGTTATGTCCATAAGAAATGCCCCATCGGAGAACCCCTTCCTGCTGCTCAGCCGCTCACGCACCCACACCTTCACATTCAAAACATGCAATCTCCCATTCCAACAGACATTCTATCTTCCTCACGCGCACGCAGCCCGTGCAGTAACAATGGTTGATCTACGAAGCATATCGTAACACATCTCCCTTCTTCAATAAAAAAAAACAACATAAAATAACAATAGATTGAAAACATGAAATAGAATTACAACAGAAAGATAACATTGATAATGTAATCCAAAGTTCTTATGGAAAAAAAAAAATACGTGAATGCATAAAATCATAACAATTCCCTCAACAAGGTAATATAATGGACAAGATATAATTAGGTGCAATAATAATCCTTCTGCCACGTTGGTTTACAAAGAATGCGACCCGATAACCTCCTGGTGCAAGTGTTGTGTGTGATTGATAAATCCCCCTACGTCTTATTACTAATGGCGTCAGGATTAGTGTCACTGGGTTTTGAAGGACTAACGCATTGCTCTTTGTTTGACCACAACCTACCTTCAAGATCATTACATAAAGTCACTTTTCTGAGATTCCACCATCGCCTATCATCTAACCACACACAAATGCCGCTAACCTTCAACACTTTCTTGGGTTTAGACCATCTGGACATTCCAGACTTTGGTAGACCTTCAAGTGACGTTCTCACCCAATCTCCTACTTTGAATACACGTGTTCGACCTTTTATCTTATCATTGTGTCTCAAAGCATATTTACATTGATACTCACTTACTCTTCGCTCTAAAGTTTCCCTTGGAATTCTTTTCACAAATTCCTTTCTCATCCATGCTGGAGTGATTTTACTGCATGCCATTCTCCCCTTGAGGAGACAGAAAGGAGTTTCTTGTGTGGCAGAGTGAGGAGTGTTACGATAATTCCACAACATTTTCTTGACAGAAGATCTACAATCCACACCCTCCGTTTCAGCCAACTGTATGCACTCTTTCAATACCGGATTGAACCTCTCAACCATTCCGTTCTCCCTGGGATTGTAAACTGCAGTAGTAATGTGTTTGACGCCATGCTCTTTTAAGTATCCTTGAAATTCATTAGCTAAAAATTGCGGGCCATTGTCAGTAGTAATTGTTTCAGAATAACCTTCCCTATGGAAGATTTCTTTGCAAAAATTTATGACATTAGATGCTTTGATTTCTTTTACGAAAGCGACTTCAGGCCATTTGGTATAACAATCCATTAGGACAAAAGCAAATTTGCCAGTTATGTATGTAGAATTGAACGGCCCACAAATGTCCATGGCCAGCTTTTGCCATGGTCTATTTGGAAATGCAGTGGCTGTTATGGTGGTATCTTGCGATGTATGTGACTTATCACTGCACATGCATGCAACGCAATTCCTCACACAGCTGTCAATGTCTTTATCCATGCCTGGCCACTAAAAATCACACCTCGCCCTTCTTTTCATGCCAGACATGCCTGAATGCCCCTCGTGTAAAAGTTCTAACAATCTATGGCGTAATCCCACAGGCGCTACTAATTTATCTGTTCTCCTGACTATTCCAGTCGGCGATTCAACGGATAACTCAAGCCAAATCATTTTGTACTCTGACAGCTCCATACTCGAAAACACATTCCGATTGCACTGATCGGTTAAACCCGAAATAACATGTTGCAGCACAGGATCAGACAAAGTGGCTTGTTTCCATACCTTTACACTAATCGCCCCATTGCATGCTTCCTTGACTGAAGCTATTATGCAATCTTCATCCAGGTCCTCGTGAACTATATCATCTTTGGAGGTTCCTGGAAGGGGTAATCGTGACAAGCAGTCGGCATTGACGTTCTTGAGACCAGGTAGATATACCACTTGAAAGTCATATTCTTGTAATTTATACAGCCACTTTGCGATTCTAGGAGTGGCTTTCCCTGCACCCTTAGTCGTGCAAATATCTATCAAAGGTTTGTGGTCAGTTCTTAATTCAAACTTGGTACCCCAAATGTTACAAGAGAACAATACAACTAATCAACAATCACACCAGGAATTACGGCCCCTAGGGGAATCTGAATCAGATACAATACTTTTCATACCCGAATTTAAATCTAGAGGAAGAGCAGATACCCTAAACAGGGGTAACATACTGAAGTTAATTAATTCAATCGACAAATTAGGAAATATAAACACCCTCGACTTGCTCGCCATCGAATTCCATCCAGCCCAATCGCCCAATGGCAATGAAATAACGAAGACCTTCTGGTCAACTAACAATGTAGCTAACCTAATCATGCAGGAATCAAGTAGATTCTCCCATTGGGGAATAAAACTTCAAGCAGTAAAAAGGCCAGCGTATCCTACCCCGCTACTTAAAGAAAAACATCAGGACCGCCATCAAAATGTCAAATCGATTTTGAAAGGAGCTCTCAGTCGATCGCCGGGAGTGGGAAACCATCAAACTAACCTTCAACGATTAAGCCCTAATCAACTAGCTCTATGCAGAACAATCATAACACGGAACGTAATTTGACATACAGTACCAGCACCAACTACTAATTCTGGAGATCCTTCAAGACCTAAACTTAAAATTTGTAGTTGGAACATAAACGGTCTCATGGACAAACTAGAGGACCCCGAAATAATAAATTATTTTAAATCCTTCGACTTGATACTCCTTCAGGAAACATGGGAGACAAACGACATATCACTACAAGGCTACACAAGTCAATTACATCCGGCAACCAGTAGCTCCTTATATGGACACAGGGCAGGTGGATTGGCAATATTCGCTTCAATATCAACAATAGGTGAAACAGAAACAATTACAGTAAACCTAACTCCACCAAACGCGATACAGGTATTATCACTAACACTTACAACCAACTCACCCATCCAACAGCTATACATTGTCAATTTATATATACACCCAAAGCACAGACATTCCGGATCAATGGAACTCACCAAAGTATTAACAAAACTAATGGAAGACAGGGACATGGAAAAGACGCTTGTAGCAGGTGACTTTAACCTTCACCTCTTTGGTGACAAAACAACTGACGATATGACCAAGGAAATGGACAAAGCTTGTGAAATTCCGAGTCAATCTTTCCCGATCCCAGGCAAATCAACAAAAACCGCTTGCCAACTATTGAAAGAGCTAGAGCAGCTAAATTTGAGAGTACTCAACGGTCGCCACGTAGAGGACATCCCACCGGCACCAACATTCTTCTCCTCAAAAACCACCTCTTATTTAGACTATATGTTGGTGTCACTTCCACTTTACGAGAAAATAAGCGTGTTTAGGATAGGAGAAGGCTCTCAAAGTGACCATTTACCATTGGAAGCCAATCTGAGCTTGACTTGCGAAAACAAAGCGGAGGAGCAAAATAGCCAAACTGGCATAGATTATACAGCAAACTATAGACGAATAAGGTGTAAAACGTCAGAGATCGAGAAGCTAGCAGCCAGCGCAAAAGTTATCATACATCAAACACCTAGCCCACATTCTAATTTAACTAACATCTGGGCAAATTTCACACAGACACTGGGAGCTAAACATGGGACTGAACTAAAAACCCACAAAGAACATACCTCAAGGTCTATTTTCGGTAAAATAACAACGCCAGAGATAAAAAACATAAAACGAGGTATAACAAAGATCCTCAAGCGGCTCCGGAAAGACCCCAACATCGAAGCCCTACAACAGGAGCTTCGCACTCAAAAAGCTCAATTAAAAAATAAAATTTGGGCAAGGAAAAGACAACTGAATGAGGATCTCTGGATAAAAATCACCTATAGTTCTAAACAAAAGAATAGCTCTAGCTTCCGGAAAATTATTCACAATCTCCAGCACCCAGGCCACAAAGGTATAGACTCTAATATATCAGAATCCGACTGGGCCAATTATCTAGAAGCACATTTCAACACAGTCGCTCTGGAAGAGGAGACTTTCAAAGGCGATGATCGGCTTGACGATACGCATCTGAGCTTAGAAATGGTCTGCACATCCAATAAAGAAGAGAATTCACCTTACACGATTAAGTCATCTCACCTCCAAGCCCAAAAGGAGTTCAGAGAACAACTAACATCTCCTGATTTAATAGTGCATAGGGAGGAAATCCATTACCCAGAAATAGCAGGCAGAATTATAACCCAAATATCTAAAGGTAAAACAGAGGGAGCCCCCGGTCCAAACGGGATACCGCCAATACTGTACAAAAACGACGCAGTATTTTGGAGCAAAATTCTAGCACCAGTCTTCTGTGAAATTAGAACAACAACTACAATTCCACCATCCTGGAAAGGATCAATCATAAGTCCGATCTACAAAAAGGGGGCCAGGAATGACCCTAGAAGCTATCGCCTCATAGCTCTAATTGATACAGAGGCAAAATATTATGCGGGTCTTATTTTGGAGGATTTAACAGCTTGGGCAACTGAAAGAAACATCATTACAGTAACCCAAACCGGGTTTCGAAGCAGCCATGGAACTACAACCAACATCATGGCGCTAACCCTTTTGATAGAAGCGGCGAAAACCACCAAAACCTCCCTATTTCTAAATTTCATCGATTATTCCGCCGCATTCGACAACGTGGACCGGCACAAGCTTTGGCAGAAACTGGATAAATGGGGAATTCCAGGACCACTTTTACAGCAGCTGGTAATGCTCCATACCAACACTTGGGTCAGGATCAAACTAGGATCTGGGAGGTTTGTTTCCAGAAAAATTCAGACCAACAAGGGACTGAAACAAGGCTGCGTCTTGGCCCCAATGTTATTTAACCTTTTTCTAGCAGACCTTCCAAGAGAGCTTATAACAATTACATCTCATGCACCACGGCTGGGTGACACACTATTGTCTAACCTCCTTTACGCCGATGATCTGGTCCTCATCAGCCGGTCCCCTATCAGCCTCCAACATCTTTTAGACAAAACAAACGAATTCTCCAAAGTTAATTCATTAACAATCAACCTAAACAAAACCAAAATAATGTCAATAAATTACCATAAAAAAGGAAATATCTATGGCGTTTGGATAATCAGAGGCTAGAGCAGGTACTCACCTACAAATATTTAGGCATTATATTAGACTGCAATGGCTCCTTTAAACAGCAATTAGAAGCCATTCGTCGGAAGGGCACGACTTTTTTCATGTTGATAAAGCCACTTCAGAAAGCTCTTCCAGACCGGTCCCTGGGTCCTCTTCTGCAGGTAATAAAAGCTCGCTTACAGCCTATGCTTACCTATGGCTCCGAATCTATGCACGGCAAAGACGCAACAATATTGGATAACACCATTAGTCGTGCATATAGGGCAATATTCCACCTTACCACCTATTCGTCACCAGCCCAAATTCACCTCGAGTTCGGCTTACAAAAACAAACAGTGGAGAGAAGAGGCGCATGCATAAAAAGCTGGTGGAAAGTGCAACTGGCTCCCAGGCTCCAAATTGTCTATAATGAAGCCAGGGACAGGGGACGGCTCCCGCGTTCCATGCGTGAAGCCATAATGATCCCCTTACTGAAGCCGTGTAGGGAAAGCACTGACCCGGCATCCTACCGACCACTGTCTATGCTAACAACGGACTACAAGATTCTAAGCACGGTACTGGCGACCAGGTTGTTGAACCACATGCAAGAACTGATCCACAAGGATCAGTCTGGGTTTATACCCACCCGTAACACCACTCACAACATCCGGCGGTTGATTAGGCTGGTGAATGACCCTCTGCCCGAGGCGCGGGCGCCCCTAGTATTGTCAGTTGACATTGAAAAGGCTTTTGATAGCCTGGAGTGGGAATATTTGTACAAAGTGATGCGGTGTTTCGGCCTGGGTGAAGACTACATACACTGAACAAAAGTGCTGTATTCCTCGGCGAGTGCACGAGTGAAAGTGGGCACGCTGGTGTCACAACAGTATGAGGTGTGTCGCGGCACCAGGCAAGGATGCGCATTATCCCCCCTGCTGTTTGCATTGGCGGTGGAGCCTCTTGCGGCCATGGCTAGAATGGGCAACCATTACAGTGGTTTGGATTTCAGAGGGAACCACCACTTTATCTCGCTGTACGCGGACGACCTCCTCCTTTTTCTGGAGAACTCCGACAGAGCGGTGGAGGGCGCGGAAAGACTCCTGGAGCGCTTCAGCAGGTTATCTGGCCTCAGGGTTAATTGGGCTAAGACCTGTCTGTTCCCCCTATGACGGGAGGAGGGGCGGCCCCCCACCTGCCAGTTGATTAGATGGGAGCCTAGTTGCCTGGACTACCTGGGGGTACATGTATACCATGACGCCGCAAACTTGTTGGAGGGCAACATAGGACGCTGCATCCGTGCCCTACGAAGCAGTATGTCATTCTGGACCACCCTGCCGCTGTCAGTAATGGGCCGCATATCTCTTCTGAAGATGGTCGCCTTGCCCCGATTGTTATATTACTTCAGGACACTCCCAGTTTGGGTGCCTAGAACGATTTTTAAGCAACTAAAGTCGCTGATAACATCCTTCCTGTGGGGCACGGGCAGACGCAGAATAGCGTTAGCGACGCTAACCCGTCCAAAAGACGAAGGGGGCCTGGCGGTCCTGAACTTCGAGCTCTATTATCCAGCAGCACAACTGCAGTCCTTCACGCAGGAGGTAGCGAGGGTATAAGGCGGTCCGGAGCGGGAGAGAGACAACGGCACTCCCCGTCATGTGTTGGCCTACATCACCCTACAACAGAGATTGGCACTCAATGATCTGTCCCAGGAGGAGCGCACGTTCCGCCTATGCTGGAACAGCTCACAGAGGCGAGCAGGAGTCAGACACCAATATGCACCCGAAATCCCACTAGGCATGGTGACAGCACTCCCACATGGGGGTGATTGGTCGAGGCTGCAGCTGTGGGAGGAGGCGGGTCTGCAGATGGTGGGGGATCTGTACGATGACGGAGTGCTGTCCCCGTTCCAGACATTGCAAGACCGCTACGACCTCCCGAGAGGAGATTACTTGCTGCACGCGGCGGTGGTGAGAGCCATACAGGCACATTGGGGGGAGGGATCAGTTGAGCCTGCGACAACGCTGGCGTGCCAATACGTAATGATGTCAGCTGGCACCTTCAAAGCAGTGACGTGTCTATATTCATGGATGCTGAACGAAACCCTTCAGCCCTTGGCTGCGTTAAAAAACAAGTGGGAGCTGGACCTGCAGGTGGAAATCCCGGACACCACGTGGACGCAACTAGTGCGAAGAGCCAGAAAAAGCACGAGAAATGTACGTTTTCAACTGATTCATTTCTATGTGCTCCATAGAGCATACCTTACCCCAGAAAAAATAAGGAAATACTTTGGGGCTGAGGAGGCTGCTTGCCCTAGATGTAACAAGATAGGAGCAGATCTGATCCACATGTTGAGGGCTTGCCCACACCTGCAGGAGTACTGGAGGGAGATAGGCAGCACATTGAATGAGGTAGCAGACAGAGACTTACAGTACGACGAGGCCGTTAGTGTACTCCACTGGTTCCCGCACACGCCCAAGAATAAAATATCCAGCAAGTTTATAGACATGGGCCTAATATTGGCAAAGAGGGAGGTGACTAAGGGGTGGAAGTCGAAGGTAGGTCCAACACACCGGAGATGGCTGAACAAATTCCTAAAATGGGCGGCTAGTGAGAGCACACTCAGGTATCAGCTAGCTCGCCGCAAACCAGATGAGCGAGCTCAGGAAGCGGCGATGGAATGGGAAATTTTAGTGCAGGCCTTGCGAGACAGCCTAACTATGGGGGAGGAAGACGAGGACTCTGATGACGCAGTCGATGCAGTCGTGGTACCGGCTCCCCTGCCAGTCACACACGCTTAGTAATTAATGGAACTCTCCTGCTAACCACCACACATACCAACTCTTCCTGGCTAGGCGCTATGGGTGGGACACTGGGGGGGGGAGGACCGAGGGAGGGATTGCAAGAACAAACCTAATGGAAGAAGAATGCGAGGTCCATGAGAATCTTGGGGGAGAGGGGGGTTACCTTTAAAAGCAGGCAGCGGATTTCCCCACTAGACGACCGTACTTGTAAGAAATGTAAAGATGTAACATATGGTTAAGTGGTGCCGCCCGGCCTCCGGGATGTGGGCAGTACGGCTGTCTATACCGCACGGATGTATGACTAAGGGGGGCGAGAAATCTGCGTTAATGACATTTATCCTGAGTGCTATACAGTATATTTGGACCTGCAATAAAAATGGTTTGACAAAAAAAAAAAAAAAAGCTGGTTGAAAAGCTGAACAAAGAACACTAAACGCACATCTCTGGATGGAATTGATAAAACGAGACAAATCCCCAGCAAGGACCTACTTAATAGAATCACTGGTCATCTTGGGTCTAACAGAACTGTGGGAGTCTCCAACTGACGCCGGTACCTTTAAAAGAGTGGTAACAAAAGTCACCAAGGCGATCTCGTTAAAAGAGGATAAGGCAACTTTAGCCAAGAGAGAGCATGGATGGGGAGTTTTGAAAGACTATATAACTCTCAAACCACAACAGTACCTAACAACGGGTCTCACACACAAAACAAAAAACAAGTTCCTTAACCTCCGCTTAGGAAATATACCCATAATGCCACATTTAGCACCCTGGAAGAGGGATAAAACAATAAATCTTTGCAGATTATGCCTTTCCGGCAAGGAGGACCTAATACACATTATCTGTATTTGTAAAAACCTTTTGGACATAAGGCGTTCCCTGTTCCGGACCCTTTGGAATCAGAGGAGGATAACCAGCTGCAGACAGGCCGTGTTGCTCTGTTTTAACCCCACGGAAACTCAACTAAACTGCAGAACAACAACATTTTTTGATGTAGTTGCGGGCAGACTCAAAGAAAAAACGGGACACTAATAGACTCAAACTATGACTTTTAAAACCTTTTAAAGATTTCAAATAAGTTGATATCTCATTTTATTTTGTTCATTTTAAATCCAAACTTTTAGCAATGAAATTATGCTATTAAATGTTGTGAGTTTTTATTAACTGTGCAATAAACTAAACCTACCCAGAAACCTATGGAAGATTTCTTCACAAAAATTGATGACATTAGATGCTTTGATTTCTTTTACGAAAGCGACTTCAGGCCATTTGGTATAATAATCCATTAGGACAAAAGCAAATTTGCCAGTTATGTATGTAGAATTGAACGGCCCACAAATGTCCATGGCCAGCTTTTGCCATGGTCTATTTGGAAATGCAGTGGGTGTTATGGTGGTATCTTGCGATGTATGTGACTTATCACTGCACATGCATGCAACGCAATTCCTCACACAGCTGTCAATGTGTTTATCCATGCCTGGCCACCAAAAATCACACCTCGCCCTTCTTTTCATGCCAGACATGCCTGAATGCCCCTCGTGTAAAAGTTTTAACAATCTATGGCGTAATCTCACAGGCGCTACTAATTTATCTGTTCTCCTGACTATTCCAGTCGGCGATTCAACGGATAACTCAAGCCAAATCATTTTGTAATCTGACAGCTCCATACTCGAAAACACATTCCGATTGCACTGATCGGTTAAACCCGAAATAACACGTTGCAGCACAGGATCAGACAAAGTGGCTTGTTTCCATTCCTCTACACTAATCGCCCCATTGCATGCTTCTTTGACTGAAGCTATTATGCAATCTTCATCCAGGTCCTCGTGAACTATATCATCTTTGGAGGTTCCTGGAAGGGGTAATCGTGACAAGCAGTCGGCATTGACGTTCTTGAGACCAGGTAGATATACCACTTGAAAGTCATATTCTTGTAATTTATACAACCACTTAGCTAATTCTAGGAGTGGCTTTCCCTGCACCCTTAGTCGTGCAAATATCTATCAAAGGTTTGTGGTCAGTTCTTAATTCAAACTTGGTACCCCAAATGTACGTTCTGAAATGGTTGATACCCCAAAAACATGCAAGAGCTTCCTTTTCGATAACAGAATACGTCGCTTCCGAACCTTTTAAGGTGCGAGAGGCGAATGCATTGGATAGATCAATAGAAGAGAAATATTTGGCATCCTTGACTTAAGTTATCATCTCGTTAATGCGTGGAAGAGGGTGATGGTCTATCCAGATATTTTTATTTAAGTCTCTTAAGTCAACACACATGCGCAATTTTCCATTGGGTTTGCTTGCCAAAACGACTGGACTAAGCCAATCCGACGATTCAATAGGCTCAATTATGTCCTCCTCACATAGCCTGTCATGTTCTAGCTTTAATTGTGGTCTTAAAACCAAAGGAACATTGCGGACCATGTGCACTACTGGAAGAGCATCAGACTTTAATATGATGCGATGCTCAAATTTATTTAAACAACCCAGTTTACCCTTGAATAGTTCAGGGTACTTCAAGCTCCAAATTGAAGTGTGAGAGTCATCCATTACTAGAACCTGACTGGGATGATTCAGATCAAGTATCATTCCCAAGCTTTTCTGTTCTTTCCATCCCAACAAAGCTCTACCTTTGTCGACTACATAAACGTTAGCTTGCGCATTTCTAGTTCTGTATGATATGTTGCCAACAAAATATCCCAAAACTGGAAGTTTATTTCCACAATACCCTACGGGTTCTACTTCTGATGGTAAAAGGTTACTTTTACCAATGGACAGCCATGTTTGTGTGTCTATAATAGTGAAAGGCGAACACGAATCAGCCCACATGGGAACATTTACTTGGTTGATGGACAACATACATTTGGGGGGTTGGTATGTGCCTGACACCTCATTCACCTCATTATCCCAAATAACTAATACTTCGATTTCACTGTCGCTATCACTCAATGGCAATACATTACAGTCATTAATAACATTCACAGAACGCTTCCAAAATTCACGATTACCAGTTTTGCACATCTTAGAAAAGTGTCCAGTCTTATTACATTTAAAACAGGTGACATTGATGGCAGGGCAACATGGTTTGTCGGCAGTGTGGATGTTGCTACCGCATCTGAAACAAAAGAGTTTATGATTTGAAACTTGCATTTTGGCTTTGATAGAATGAGTGCGAGAATCATTGTGCTTATCATTGCTCGACATAAACTAAGATTTAGATCTAAAGGTGTTAAAGTGGTCTTTTGGTACATTGACAGTGGTTCTTGGTGTGGGGTTATCTACCAGACATACATCACTTGGCTTGTTGATGTTCTAATTTTTCAATTCTTTCACATATCGTGAAGTGTTTTCAATTCTTCTAGCTACTCTGATGGTTTTCTCTAACGATGGGTCATTAAGATCTAATAATCTTTCTTGGATTTTTGAATTATTTGTTCTATTTATGAACTGGTCTCTGATAATTTCTTCATGTAAATCTTTAAACCTGCATGTTGCAGCAAGAGTTCTTACTTAAAACTGCAATATATTGTTCAACAGTTTCTCCCGTTAACTGCGCCCTTGAAAACAATTTGTGTCTTTCAACGACAATGCTAGTCTTCTTTCCAGAATTCTCCTCTAATGCTCTTATTGCATCTAAATATTCATCAGTAACATAAAGTTTCGCTTTGGAACTGTCTAAAACAGTTTCTTTGTCAGATGAATTATTGCCTTCTTCTCCACCTACCACGTTACTGGTGAAAGAGTTTACTTTTACCGGAAAAGGGTAGGGTTTTTAAAATGTTCCTACCCTCAACTCCTAGGTTATGTTTTAGAAGAGCTAATTTACATGAGGCTAAAAACGTTTTGCCACCAATTGCTTCAAGATAAGTTTAAAAAGATTCTTGCCAGTCTTCCCAAGCCATGGGGGGCAAACCGGGTTTTGTAAAAACTTAGGTGGAGCTAACACAGAGTTTGAATCCATGGTTACAGATTGCACACTAAAATATGTTATAGCAGAAATATTAATGAACAAACAATAATATTATGACTATGTATCACTAAGAAAATAATAAAGGTGGTCACCGTCGTCTGAGGCTTTGAAAGTGATGTACTTGCGACAATTTATAAATATAAATAATAAATGAACATAACAAAAATAGACACAGTTGTCGATTGGATACACAAACAAATAGTATTTTGGTGATGTTCAAATCCATAAGTTGATGAAACAGCTTGTTGAATAAAGTTATAATGAGCATAAGAAAAAAAAATTAAAACAATTAAGGTAGACACCGTTGTCAAAGAGGATTAAATGAGACTCTCACCAAATGCACTGTTGTTAATTTGGACTGTAAACGGTTGCTGGGAAGCTTGGTAAAGTATTGTCCATTTAAACATGAACACGGACATTAACTAGCAGTTGCCTGCGATGTTTCTGTTTGAAAACACTGTGGTTGTTAGGGTAGTGCAATGTCTCCTTGAAGATTGGATGTGGTTGCTATGCTGTGATGCAGATTACAACATTACACGATGCCGCGTAACGTTCATTTGAAGATTTCCTGTTGCGCGAGAGAAATAAGAACTTGAGAATGCGAGGTGCGCGGTTCCCTCAGAGCATGACCAGGAATTCCATGGCGATCGCGGACAGCATTCAAAAACAAATATTGCTGAAGGTGATAATTTTTTAATATTCTTTGTGTACAGTGTAAAGAATGCGCAGCGAAACAAACAACGTTATGCGCTAGACGTAGCAGTCTTATAAGCACGGGGTTCACAAAGCAAGTCTTTCACAATTTTTAAATATCAGGCTTCACTGTAGACAATGCAAAACAAATGTCCCGCACACTTTCTCTAAGGTGCGATCACGCTCGATGGGGCACACAATGTTGTACGGAAGCGGAAAGCATCAGAGTATTGAGGCTCGATTTCTGCCTCCGATGAAATACAAAGATGAAATATTAGTTCCACGTACCTTTAGGACATAAATTGATCTTTATGTCCATTCAACACGCTGAGTTCAATCGTCGCCACTTTTATGAGTTGGTTGCTCAATAATGAGAAAGAAATCCGAAGGCGTTGAAGTGGAGAATACGATTTATTATACAAGTTATGTCCATAAGAAATGCCCCATCGGAGAACCCCTTCCTGCTGCTCAGCTGCTCACGCACCCACACCTTCACATTCAAAACATGCAATCTCACATTCCAACCGACACTCACGCGCACGCAGCCCGAGCAGTAACAATGGTTGATCTATGAAGCATATCGTAACAGTAGTGCTCAGTGAGAGCAAGAGTGCAAAAAAAAATTATGTTGTCTAATTCCAAATTTGGGTTGTTTTGGAAAAAAGCCGAATTGTTCCAATTACACCGAGAGCCAAATGTTTATGTGTCCTGTGTGGGAGAATCGACATCACTGCTGCTTGCTTTCACAGACGACGGTCCCTGTAACACCTCTTGGATCAGGTCAATAGAGCAAAGGTGATCTTCTCCAGTTCCCACAGCCATTGCTGAGGAAGTACTCTAAGTCTGTGAGCCTTTGGTAGAGCCGATGTCCATTCCGACAGAAGCTGAAGAATCCGATTGGGGCTCTAAGATTTCGGACATCAACATTGAAATATGCTGAGGACACTGCAATACGTGGGCCTTTTAATGGGTCCAGTAGTACATCCACATCCAGAGGCGCAACAGATGGTACTGATAAACATATGTCCAACACGCATTCATATATGAGAATAGGCAGCGGAGCACAGGCAGGACCCAGTCAACCCAGACTGATCTAAACAATAGGAATCAATGCTCGCTTAGCTCCTGAAGCCAAGGTGTGCCCAAATGGAGTACCATGCATTCATGGCATAGTCGCACAAGGAGTGCTTTTTTCATCTCTTTGGAAATTGGGACGTCCATTGCGTAGCAGGAAAATTAAAACTAGGATACCCACTACAAGTAGGAGGACCAGCTGAAGCCCTCCAAATATGCTTCCTAATACGGAGTGTATAAATGATGGAATAACTCCGAAGATCATCTGAAAGGTACTCAATAGTCCAGAACCTATGCTCTTAAATAGGTGTACTAACCCACCCGTATCAGATATGCTAAAGATACAATGTACCATTTCTCCCAAATAGAGAGGGAAGTTAGTTCGGACTAAAGCCTGTATCTCAGACAAAGACCTTGCAACCTGGAAATCAAAATTCTCTTGGGCTGAGTTTAAGGCCACATCCTTCTGTAAAAGTACGGCTTTCAGTCTGCTCAGAGAATCAAACCATATAAAGGAAACATTCAATGAAGGCAATAACGGCGCCTATCTGACTGAGTGGGTTGGTGGAAACAATACTTGCATACAACAAGTAACCCTGGGACTTACTGTGACAAGATATGTGATGCCTGGCAGTATCCCACAACAACCTTGATCATTCAGCATCAAATAACTCCCATTCAAGAGCAGTTTGTACACTGGATGAATCACCGCAGCTGGTGATCCTTTCAAGTGACAAGATAGGTTTGCAATCAAAGCATTACAAGCTCTGTGAAGCATAAAATCCTGACAAATTAGAGACCCACTTAATGAATTCTCACAGTCTGAACCACTGAGAAAGACTTCAGTGTTCCCATTCCTGCAGCTAAATCTGTACAGTAATTCCTAAGATTCATGTATGTATTCCTCACCCAATGCTCTATACCTGCCTACTTGGTGATTCTGTAGACGATATTGAAATTGGAATGTCTTGACTTGCAGTGTAATATGGCCATGGATTAACCATTCTGTGGAGGGTGACTCAGCAACGGTGAAAGGTAATTGGTCCAATTTTTCAATGAGCAGCATTGTATACTGTGCATCTTTTCATGCCATTGTTTTCTGTCTTTCTGTTAGATTATATGCAGGAAACCGAGACGTACTGTTGATGTACTGCCATGTCACTTGACCAGAGAGCGATGAGTGTAGCGTCTAGCTGAATCTTAGAATGGACTGCAATTGCGATTGTCCATGCTGAAGAATAGACAAATCCTCTACTATTATATCTATTGCAGAAGACACAATATTATCTAGTGAATAAATACTGGATGTTAGTGTGGTCATACCATTGTCGACCACTGCCAAAGCCTTTTCTATATTAATCTTGTCACTCTCACACAATCTCTCTGCAGCTTCCTGTTGAGAGATTTTCCATATTTCATTATGAATAGCATACATATAAGAAGCATTTCTGAAGTGGTTTCTGGGGACCTAACAAAAAATCCCTAAGATCCATGTAATCCGATAGTAAGTACAAGTGTTGTTTCACCTGAGACAGTGTTGAGGTTTTTAGCCACTCTAGGCATATCTTCCCAACACTGTAAGATGTCACCACCCAGAATGTTCTCGTTGTACGTAGCGTTGGTCAGGCCTATGGATACTAAACCCTTTAGTGGTACCCTTGAATCTTGACTGACACCTACTTGTGTCGATAGGCCAAACCAACCATCCCTTCCGATTGGGATCTGATGAATTGTAAGTATGTAAGATGGTATCGAATGTAGCCTCACAGCGTGATGTATAATTTTGCCAACCCTCAAAGTGTGTAGGTGAGGGGATCTGAGGTGTGTTCAAGTCCTTTATCTTGGCTGGTTCAAGACAGGAAGACTGTTGCACGGTATCATTCAGGATGATAGTTTGCTGTGGTATGAAGCATGCTCTAAAAAAGGCCTCAGTTTCCTGAGCTTGCCAATCTTTAGTCCCCCAGACAGATTTTGTGTCTATGGTGTCCCTCCAAAAGTCGAAACCCTGTAAAGGCAGCTGGGAAATAAAGGAAGCAGAGTATATCTGTTTTGTGTTTGTGAGCGTATTTATCCTTGCGGGTGTAGGCACAACCTTATAATAGTAAGATGTCGGGTCTGAAGTGTTAAACCCAGAAAAATAAGCAAACGTCTGGGCAAACATTTGTGAACTACCCATCGGTGGTGTTGAGCAATGATCCCATTGATAATAAGTAAAAACATTATGTGGGATACTTGCTTTGTGCAAGAAATGATGGCCATGGTGTTGGTAACAATACATGGTGTCAAAATCAGACGTATCATCATACAATTCATTACTGGAAAATGCAGCAGATTGTTCTAAATAAGACATCATAGAATTTACAGTGTCAAAATCCCAATCATCAGAGAAAGTACTGGAGGTGATGATATCATTCAAAGATATTTTAAACAAATGTGGTATTTTCAAAAGTTCAGTGGGACCAAATACATCATATGAAACCCTATCCCAAACTATTCCTTCAGGAACAGGAGCAGCTGTAATGTTCACAGAGGACAGGTATCTTTGTTCATGATGAGATGATCTATGTTGTTTCAGGGCCAAGTTCATATGTGGTACTGCCGAGCGTTCTGGGAGATAAAGTCCATTTAGGAGCAAGAAAAACACCTATCCAAAGGACTTGGAAAAGTAGACCAATTGCAATCCAGAGTTGCAGCCAGGGAGAAACAAAGTAAGTCTTTTTCAGACAAAGGCAGAGATCATATATTTTCTCTTTGTGGGAAACAGAAGCTGGCGGTGACTCAGGGTCATTTGGATCCAGAGAAAAGGTATCAAAATCGATGAAGTAGCCAGATGCTGTTCTATCAATCTTTCGTAGCTCAGCAGGTTTCGTTGCACTGGCAGATGACTCATTTCGAGACATATTCACATAGATGTCGGTATTAGGCGGAATTGAGATCTGTGTTTCATTGGTGTTTTATTGTTGTTCTATTTCAACAGGCGTGAGTTCCATTCCATTGTTGGTAACTACAATACTTCGTATAGAAGATTCTTCAAACGTTATTAGTCTTTCTGTCTGAGGTTCTTGTATGATAGTGAGAGGAGACCACTGGCTACCCAGGAGTCCACGTGACCTGCTTTTCAATATTGGCCACATAGTGCGGTTTGATCAGATCAATGGAGACAAATCTCTTTTCTTTCTTTCCGGCAAGAGGTGGAAGAAGTACCGTTCTTGTTACTTCGACAGCCAGGACAGATACAGGTGCTCTGTAAGTTGGCCCAAATTCTTTTTTGTCCACAATCTTTTCTCTGACCAGGTCCCCGATCTTTGGGACCCAGGCAGGTCTTGCTGTAACACCTTTTACTTCCCCAGTGGCAGTGCGTTTTACTTGGCGTTGCTTTGTAATGCCTGAATTTTGTTGAGTTCCTGTAAAGCAGCCAAATGATCATTGATATCAAATGCTTTTCATCCACCACTGTGCTGCCACAATCGAGGTTGGGTACCCACATTCAAGTCCCGAACCTCACCTCATATGGAGTACGGCCTTCTAGGCAACTTCTTGGCATGTTATTAAGTTCCTTCTGGATGCCATATAGGTGATTGACCCAACTTCCACCCAAGCCTAATTCCCTCGCTGTTAAAAGGATTGCTTTAAGTCCCAGTTTTTCCTCTCCACAATCGAATTTCACTTGGGATGATATGGAGAGGATTACCGCAAGACCACATCCAAACTTCCCATAGCTTCTTTGTAAGCCCGAGGGCTAAACGCAGGGCCACGGTCAGAGTGTAATGTGCCAATTGCGTATGTTCCTATAAAGACTTGCAAATCCTTTATAACAGTTCTAGTGTCAGCTGAGTGCTGGGGCCAAACAGGAATCTAGAGCATGAATCCACTGCCACCAAGATGCACTTGTAAGACCTGTCAGATTGTATCTTGCTGAAGTGGTCCAAATAGACACATGCGAGAAGTCTGTCTGATATCAGTAAGGGTGTCTGTGGTGAACGTGCTACGGTGGAGCCCTCCATCTGCTGACAGATATCGCACTTAAGGACAAAGCCCTTGGTCTCTTTGGTAAGACCTGGCCACCAATAATGTTGTTTAAATAGAGAAACCATTGCAGTAATACCTGCATGTGCTGAACTCAGACCCTCTTGTGCAGCTAGAATTAAACCTAATCTGCGATCCATATTTGGTATCACCCTATACCCCACTCCTGGAATTTGAGAATACCATATGTTTTGTGCATCTAACTTTGAGGAGTACTTGAGTGGATAACCTTTTGGCAAGGCTGATATGTTATTACAAGTAGTGATGACAGCTACAATTATCTGTCAGTCTATCCTTGTGCTGGAACTTGTGATTGCTAAAACAACAATTGATAGACAGAATGCAGAACAATGTCATACATTCACCCCAGTACAGAGATCTGGGCCTAAATCCCTCATTTTTTTGCTCACCATGCCATTCCAGATTGGACCAAGCCATATGCAAATCAGTCTTGACCCTGCGCCCAATGGGAACTGTCCAGCCTGAACTGCCAGGCCCGGTCCGCCCTGGACCGGAAACAAGCATCCTAGGACTGGTTTCGGGCTTTCAGCCCTCATCAGCCAGGATAGCTTGACTTCAGTGGCATGGAGAGCACGGGACCCACGTCTGGGCATACCCGTCCCACTCGGGGTGACAAATGCAAAAAGAACAAATACATACACCCCAGTACAGAGATCTGGGCCTAAATACATTGTTTTTGCTTGCCATTCTAGTTTGGACCCAGCCATATGCAAATCAGTCTTGACCCTGCGCCCAATGGTAACAGTCCAAGAAACAGGGTCAAGACTGATTTGCATATGGCTGGGTCCAAACTGGGGTGGTGTGGTGAGCAAAAGAATGATGGATTTAACCCAGATCACTGTGACTGATGGTGAATGTTTACATTGTCCAGCATTCCATCGATCAATTGATTCTTTTGCATATGTCGCCCTAAGTGAGAAGGGTATGCCCAGACGTGGTTCCCGGGCTCACTACACCACTGGATTCAAGCTAGCCTTGCTGATGAAGAGTGATGCCCGGAAACCGGTGCCAAGATGCTTGTTTCCAGTCCAGGGAGGACCTGGCTTGGCAGATCGGTCTGGACTGTTCCCACAAGGAACAGGGTCAAGACTGATTTGCATATGGCTGGGTCCAAACTGGGGTGGTGTGGTGAGCAAAAGAATGATAGATTTAACCGAGATCCTTCTGATTGGGGGTGAATGTTTGCATTGTCCAGAATTCCGTGCATCAATTGTTTCTTTTGCATATGTCGCCCTAAGTGGGAAGGGTATGCCCAGACTTGGGTCCTGTGCTCACTACACCACTGGATTCAAGCTAGCCTGGCTGATGAATGGTGATGGCCTGAAACCGGTCCCAGGATGCTTGTTTCCATTCCAGGGAGGACCTGGCTTGGCAGTTCGGGCTGGACTGTTCCCACAAGGAACAGGGTCAAGACTGATTTGCAAATGGCTGGGTCCAAACTGGGATGGTGTGGTGAGCAAAAGAATGATGGATTTAACCCAGATCCTTGTGACTGGGGGTGAATGTTTACATTGTCCAGCATTCCGTTCATAAATTGTTTCTTTTGCATAGAACAAGTAATTGCAGCAACGGCAGCAGTTCTCTCTGTGTCCTTGGCAGCTTCATCAGCCAATGAGTTCCCTTCAATGTACATGCCAACACATTGATGACTCAATGCATGAATCATGTGAGCCTGTGCCAAGCCTTTTTTCAGCTCTGCCACTTGTTCCCAAAGCAACTTGTGCTTTATTGTAGAACCTTTTAAATCTCCAAACCCATTCTGGCCCCAATAGGAAGGTATTCATTGTAATATTGGACACGGTAAAATGAATCGCACACAATTAGTGTGGGGAATTCCCGATCCGTCTTTTTCAGAGCCATTATCAGGGATTTTAGCTCTGCCAGCTGTGCCGTGCAATCTCCTAGAGACTGTATCTGCGTATTGCTAGGACAAAACTTTCCTTCCTGCATGAGTCCATTTACAATCGCACATGTGGCGCTGTATTGCTGTTTACTTCCCATGACAGACTGAGCTGATCTGTGAGTGTAAATTATATATTCATACTGATCTAGAGGCATTATTTCTTTTCATACTGCAAGAATACTTGTGTTTTCAATGTAGAGTCAAACTTGTAGTCTACATCTGTTGCAGTGAGGAAATTACCCCACTGAATACATCTTAAATGCAGTGCTTTTGTGTTTGGAATGCTTGATTTTATAACAGCCTCCAAGGTTGGTACTGGAGTCACGAGGATTACTTGTTTCCCCTGAGCGAATGCCCTTTCTCTTAGTACAGTAGTCTGTATTGCTGATTTTTTCAGTTGATGCAAAACGCCTTTCAGCATTTGTGTACAAATGAGATTTGTATGCAATGAGAAGTGTTTCGCCTTTATTGAAGGTTAGTTAAGTTACCTGGGTTCACCAGCGATTACACGGATCACCAAATTTGTGGGGTTTACACATGTGTATCAGTGTTTGGAAGCTACCATGTCAACTTGCAAGGAACCGAGGATTTCTGTGTGTTCCGGTGTCCAATGTCAGACTGAAAAATCAGGTCGGATTAAGTCTTAGAAGGGTTTCACTTATTCTGTGTAATCCAGGATGTATGTTCTGCCAAAATCTAGGAATCCTAAAATGGATTGTAAGTTTTCAGACTTTTTGAAGGTTGAAGCAGTGTGCTTTTTTCTAAAAAAATAGCTGCTAGGCTTTTTCATTCACTTGAAAGCTCATATCCCAAAAATCGGACATTGAGGTAGGCAATTTTTGATTTTTTAAAATTAAATTTGTAGCCCTCAGAGATGAATCCCGGGTTTAAGTTGTTCACCCTGTTCAAATAATCCAATAATTAATCATCCGTCAGATAGATATCATCTACATAGGACAATGCCTCCTCATCAAAAGTTTGAAGTAACTCTGATACTCTTGCTGAGAACTACCCGGGACTATTCTTATACCCTTGTGGCAGTCTACAGAATTGGCAATGAGAGCCGAGGGACAAAAATGCTGTCAAATATCTGCTTTCAGGCACTATATTTTGGCAAAAGAATCAATTTGGGAATCTAGTCTTGTTTTGCATTTTTTCCGCACAATGTTCTTCATTAATGCAGCACTGTGTGCAGTATGTACTGCAAATGTTTTTGTGCATGTGTTCAAATGCCTTAGTCTAATACTAAAAGGTATGAATTGTTGGGTTTCATTACGGGAAAACAAAGGATTGTTCATGGAAGAGGTTCATTTTCAATAACACCTTGGTATTCAAGTTGATCTAGGATCTCCCTGACTTGTTTTTTCACATCATGTTTTAGTGGGTACTGCCTCTGTGGAGTTGGAGTAGTTTGTACTGGAATTTCATGGTGAGGTGACTCAGCATCCCACCCTACATGATTTCGGTATAATGCAGGAGCTAGTGCTAACACCCACTCCTATGCGTATGAATATTTGAGTGAGTCTGGAACAAGGTCAGAAAAAAATGGTAAAATTATGGTTCGCCCTTTTAGGCAGTCCATAAAGAACTCAGGCAGCCAAACTTTTCAGACAAGAGGATATTGTATCCAAAAGTCATTTTCTCCCAAAAGAGACCTTTCACTTTCCTGGATATGTCCCCCTCCATTTTGAGTGTTATTTCATAAAACTGATGCAGGACACTTACCCTAGTATCAGGTATTTCCACCATGATATGCTCATTGAACACTGCTGTCACTAGAAATTCTATCAGGTTCTGGCGAGCTATTGTTACTTCTGCTGCACTGTCTAGCATTTTCAGAGCCCATTCCCCATTCAGAAGTTGAGTCCTCAATACCCTGGGCATTTCTTATTTTAAGGCCAGCTACCTTTTTTGTTTTCAATTAAGGTTTTGTTTTTGGCTTATCTTCTTGTTTGGTAATATAGACTGAAGTGTGATGTGTGTCTCTTGGCTTGTCTCGCTCTTCTCATCTGTGTTCTGACCGTCCTTCCCTCTCTGAGTTTTTGGATGAACCCTGAAAGGAACGAGTGGAACGTGCATCAGTATCCTGATACCTGTCGGGTTTTTTATTATTATCTCTATTTCTAAGGTTATATTTCCTGTCAGAGGGCTCCTGTTGGGGAAACCCACCCTGTGATTGTGATGAATTCTGCTTGTTTTGGGATTTATATTATCCCATTTCTTTTTCGAATAAACTGGTGCTTTTTTGGAGTTATCCTTTTCCGAATTACCCAATAATTGTGGCTTCACAGGTCTAGCTCCCAAGTTATCTCTACCCAGCGAAGCACAGGTTTCTTCAATAATGTTTGGTAATTCTCACTCTTGTTATACAAGAATGCATTCACTCAGGCATTGGCATATAGCCACCGCTGCTGCCTTCCCTTTTATGCTGGCTAACATGATTGTCGATACCTGGGAAAAATTGCCTATCAATTTCATTCCCAGCACAGGGCGGTTTCAGCCCCGTACTCATTCTGTATTTGATTTAATACTTCTGGTATGACTGCTAATGAGGGGGTACCATGGGTTCTGGTATAGACGGCAGTTAAGACTGTACCCCAAGTGGACAATCCTCTATCGGGGGAGCTATCCCCATTGGCAAGTAGATCGTCAGTATTCTGTGTTTTTCTTGCGGGTCTGTGTATGGAAGCACTGCCTCAAGCAGTGCTATTTCCTGTGCTATCCAGAATGGCATGTGCTCACATTTAGTGGGCATTCTTCCCATAATCGGGTTCAGCGTTTGTGGGGTGAGTTTAGTTATGGTCTCTTGTAGTTTTTTTTTTATATTAATTTTTCAACTTACATACATCAAGGCATATAGTAATTTCACATATTGATGCATATCACTGTCAATAAAACCTTTGTACATCTGGATGTCATACAGGTAATTGATGTCACTATCAAGTTGTAACCACTTATTTGCATTTTTCCCCATTAAGGTAAGTACATGTTCCCATGATAAGACAAACACTTCATGTTAGAGTAAGCCACATTTCTATCTCTCAAATGCAGTGATTTCCATTGACAGTTTGGGTGTATATGAGCGTGTTTTTTGTCCTCCCTCCGTCACAGAGGTTCGCAAACTCAATTTTACCGTCTGATCATCCCCACCATGGCAGTAGGCCTCAATTCGAGTGCTCCCTCAAGTACTCCACCAGGGGTTCCCAGATTTCTCTGGGGCAGGACGAGGCAGGCAGGAGTTCCGCAAAGCATGTTAACTGGTCCTTGCAATAGATAAAGTCGGAAATCCAGTCCTTAAATTTAGGGGCACGCCCCCTCCCCTATCAGCACGCAACTTTGCGTTTGGCCAGTAAGAGACCTAATGCTATGAGTTTTTATGTGGTGTCTGTATATCAGCTGTATAGCCTAGAAGCACAATCATAGGGGACATGGGGAGAGGGGCTCCAATCATTGCCGACAAGGCGGCCCCCACCTCCTGCCAGTATCCATAGACCTTGCTGCATTGCCATGCAAGGTGAAGAAAGCCCGCTCCCTCCGCGCAGCATCTCTCACATCGGTCGTTCTCGTTCAGCTTATATTTGCGGAGGCATGCAGGTGTGTAGTAAATTTTATGCAAAAATTTTAAATGTATTATTCTTAATGAGCTGCTTGCCGTAATGGCTTCTGTCTGCGTGCAGCAGTATGTCCATTGTTTGCCAGTAAATGGAGCAGCCAGGTTCATGGTCCCATGCTTCCCTGGCTCCCTGCATCTGTTGTGGTGTTTCTAACAGCTATGTGCAGTAAATGCTGGACACCGCATGTGCAGGCCCTGTCATTTCCAATAAAGTGTGCAACGTCTCCATCCTATCTGGTTCCTGTGGGAACCCAGGGACATTGGTCCGGACTTTGTGTCTTAACCCCTTCCCTGCGGGGGTAATTCCCCCGTGGTGCCGGGGGGGGCGCGGCGCCACTGTGCTTGTGACGAGCTCAGCGCGTCATGACTCACAGTGGAGCTGTGCTCATGACGACCTGAGCTCGTCATGACCCCGCCCGCTCATTAATTCTCCCGCACAGGCAGGGAATTAATCGCGCGTGTGCGGGCCGCGGCAGTTATGACGAGCTCAGCTCGTCATGAGCACAGCTCCACTGAATGGGTTAAGCGCAAATATAGGAATACCTCCAGCGGAGTAGTAGTTTCTCCTGTCAGGAGTGCTTGTCGGTCCTTGATCGTGCCTTCATGGTATAAGTCGCCCCAAGTCTGGAGGCCCCTTTTGCAGAGCATTTCCCGGCACACGGCATCCTGAGTGACTGGTATAATTGGGAGGTGTGGTAATGGTCTCAGCGGGTAATATAGCACGGGTTTGCGTACTAGTCTAGCTATGCGCTCCCAGGCACTATTGGTGCAAGTAACCTTGTGATGCGCAACTCCCTCTCTGGGGATACGCGTTCCTAGGAATGCGTTTGGGGGTGGGGGTCATGTATCCCTGCTCTATAGCCAGGTGTGGCATGAATGGTGGTGGGTTGAGCCAGTATACAGCGTAATGTGCTTGGGCACTGAGGTAGTATAGCTCCATATCTGGAGCTTCAAATCCACCGTTGGTGAATGGCTGCGTTATGGATCGCTAACTCACTCGGGTCTGTTTCCCCTCCAAGCCTGCTTGATAAGCAGTGAACGGAGTGTGTGAAAAATAGGACTCCCCAGGTGATAGTGTATGTTTGTAAAAAGATATAGGAGTTTGGGCAATATCATCATTTTCATCAGTGCCACTCTGCCAGCGAGTGAAAGGGGTAGTGCTATCCACCGTGTCACCCAATTGGTGATTGCTTCGATGGCTGTGCCATAATTAGCACAAAGTGTTTCCTCTCTGTTCCTTGTTTTCACTACACCTAAGTATTTTATTTCTGACCCACACCATTGCAGTGGGAACTCCAGAGGGAACATTGCTGTGTTAGGAGTGAGAGGGAAGATCTGTGATTTACCCCAGTTTATGCTTATCCCATAGAGGTTCCCAAATCTGATGAATTCTCGTAAAATGGGGTTGAGGCTGATGTGTGGGTCTCTTAAGTAAAGGGTGATGGCATCAGCGTATAGTGACACTAGTATCTGTTGTGTGGCGTACTGTGTAGCATATTGTCTATGGTTCTGTCGTAGTTTAGCCGCTAGGGGCTCTATGTCCAGGGCAAAAAGTAACAGGGAGATAGGGCACCCCTGCTGAGTGCCTCTAGTGATGGAAATCGGGTAGTATAAACCATTGAACTGTATTGTGGCCCCTGGTTGGGAATATAGTAGTTTTATCCATGCCAGAAATGGCATAGGGAGGCCCATCCTGCCCAGTATTGTGTACATGTAGTCCCATTCAAGGGAATCAACGGCTTTTGTGGCGTCCAAACAAATCCCAGCAGCGGAGATCTCTGGGTCCACATTGTTTATCAGCATGAACGTGGTGCACAAATTATGGGAGGTGGCTCTGCCTGACTGATCCGGAATGACCAGCCCTTCCATCAAGAGTGAAAGTCTATTTGCAATAACCTTCGCTAATATTTTGGTGTCACAATTAATCAGGGATAGGGGTCCGCACTTCTTGGCATCTTTGCCCGGCTTAAGTAGGGAAATGATCGAGCCTGTTGCATGGTCGCGGGAAGAACCCCGCATTCCCTGGCTTCTTCAAAGACTAGTTTGAGAAATGGGGTTAGCTGGTCAATATAGCACTTATAGAAGTCCACAGGTAGCCCATCTGGCCCAGGAGCCTTCCCTGAGCGTAGGCCCATTATAGCAGCTTGGATTTCATCCTCTTCAATATCAGCAGATGAGGATTCTCTGTGGGAAACATTGATCCACCCTAGGGCAGTATCCTCCCAGTAAGATGCAGTGTCAGTAGGAGGTTGCCTATGGGTGCGGTATAGCCTCGCATAATAGTCAGTGAAGGTCTTGAGAATCTCCTGTGAGTCTATGTGTCTGTTATCCTTGTCGTCTAATATTTCCAGGACCTGATTAGAGAATCTAGGGGTTCTCGTTGCTTCAGCTAGGGCCTTACCAGGGTGTTCGCCCTCCCCATAGGCCCTTGCCGTGTGAAATTTGGAGAGGAACTTGGATTTGCGTTCTGCCTCAGCTGAGTAGTCTATTGGTAGTTATTTGCGCTGTGCCTTCAATTGAGGGGTGGGGGCATTAGTTAGGCACTCCTCTGTCTGTTTGATTTCGTTTTCTAGGGATTGTAGGGTCCCCCTAATGGTACGCAATATTCCTCTGCCCTTGGCTATACATATACCAAGTATTGTGCCTTTGAAGCTTTCCCAAATGCACACTAGTGTTGGGACACTATTTTGATTGTGGGGAAAAAATCCTCAATTTCCTGTTATATCTCCTCGCAGAAAAGCACTATCAACCACAGTTGTGGGTTGTAATCTCCATGATCTATATGGGGATAGCATGCATGGCAGGGTTAAGGTCAATAGCACAGGGGAATGATCAGAGAATGTGCGTGGCAATTGCGTCACTGTGCAGAGCCCTGTGTTTAAGCCTTTGGAAAGCAGCCAAAAATCAATTCTGGACCAGCTAGAGTGTACGCTAGAGTGAAAGGTGCTCTCCCTCCGTGTTGGGTATAGAGACCGCCAAGCATCGAATAGTTGGTGGTCTGCGACAATGTCTGCTAGGTGGTTGGTCGCTTGCAGATGTGATGGCAGTAGCACTTGCGAACGATCAGCAAGCGGGTCTGGCGCTATATTAAAGTCCCCCCATATGATGAAGGTGGAGTCTATCTCTAGGATGCAGCAAGAGAGTCTGCTAAAAAAAGTCAGCATCATCTGTATTTGGGCCATAACAGCTCACAATTGTTACTGTGTGATCCACTAGTCTGCCCCACATCACGCTATATCTGCCTTGCGGGTCTTGGAGATCTCTCATTGGGCAATACCTTACACTGTCCTTAAGCAGGATGGCAGTGCCTCTGGCATATGTGAAGTAAGCTGGTGCTGTTTTGGGGTCGAGGTGTGTCTCTTGTAACATTGCCACCTGTATTTGATGTCTATCTAGATAGCCCAAAATCTGTCTGCGCTTGCGGGGGTCTCGGAGCCCGCGTTCATGCCATTGTAAAAAATTGTATGTGAGCGCTGCGTTCAGGTTTGTCTTAATTGTGGCGGCTATGTTGTCACTTCGTATGGTCACTCTGTGGGAGCCGTTGTGTTAAGGATGTGCAAAGTGGTTTAAGTGTATGCATTATAGTGAAAACATCTGATTTACCAGAACATTGCAATATTATAAAACTATACCAACAAGTACATCCCCCCCACCCACGGCCCAATCCCGCAGGTAAAAATCAACCCTCCCAATATGTCCCATAGCATTCCGATACATTTTACAGTCTCTAGTCTAACCCTGGACATAGTACTACGCTTCGCATACGTAGCTTGCACTACTACGCACTACGCAAAATGCACAAAGCACAGTGCAAAAACTGTGCTACAACATGTAGCGTAGCAGTAATAGCAACAATAACCACAAATGCTTTGCTAAAGTAATTTTACATGCTAGAAAGCATATAACCAATTCCCAAAAGTGAACTGTGAATGAAATTATTAGGCAATGAGAGAGGTGATGATTTTGGGGTCCCCCCTAACCTAGGGGGAGGACCAAGCAGATGCCTTGAACACAAAGAGCATATCATGCTGGTGAACGATTCTGTGGCGGTCCCTTCCTCCTAGGACCACCCCAAGCACAGTTATGGGCAAAAATACAATCCCAACCAAAGGCCCTGCAAAGCATTATGGGACGAGATTAGCAGTGGGCAGTGAATATTATAGTGTCCAATATCAAAATAATTCTACAAAGAGCTGCAGTTCAACTAGTCGTTACTAGATGTCCCTCACGAGTCAAATGCAAAAGCATTGAAATTATTATTTACATCAAGCTGCAGTTCCACTAGTCGTTACTAGATGTCCCGCACGAGTCAAATGCAAAAGCAGTGAAACCCTTTCATGAAGCTTTTGCATTTGACTTGTGTCGTGAGGGACATCTAGTAACGACGAGTGGAACTGCAGCTTGATGTAACAATAATTTCAATGCTTTTGCATTTGACTCGTGAGGGACATCTAGTAACGACTAGTTGAAATGCAGCTCTTTGTAGAATTATTTTGATATTGGATACTATAATATTCACTGCCCACTGCTAATCTTGTCCCATAATGCTTTGCAGGGCCTTTGGTTGGGATTGTATTTTTGCCAATAACTGTGCTTGGGGTGGTCCTCAGAGGATGGGACCACCGCCGAATCGTTCAAGAAGATGTGCTTTTTGTTTTGTTTTCAAGGCATCTGCTTGGTTCTCTCTCTAGGTTAGGGAGGATCCCAAAATCATCACCTCTCTCACTGCTTGCTAATTTATCATTTTCACTTTTGTGAAATGACTATATGCATTTTAGCATATAAAGACAGTAATGCTTATTTTATCATAACTTGCAGTGTGCAAGATGCTGTTTACAATTATTGCTCTGTGCAGAGGTGCACACAGTGTTATCAACAACATAGATCAAAGTGTATTCTGTGTAGCTACTAGTGCTACTATGCAAATTACACCCAGGGTTACTCTAGTCCAGGGTTACTCTAGACTACGGTGGGCCTCCCAATAGGTGGGTGGGCAGTTGCAAGAGCATTTGTTTAACATACAATGTGGTCTGAGGGTGATCCGGAGCAGTGCCCATCGAAATAAGTAAGGAAAACCAAATATCTAACTTTAAACAAGCAAAATGCATTATTCAGGGGATTCCTGATGGGGAAATGCACTAGAGAGGGCATTTACACTCCCCACTGGAAAGCGGGTGTGCCCGGGAAGTCATTTTTGGAGAGGCTAGCTCATCACCTCTGGCAGTGTCTTCTGTGCAGGTTCGGGCCAGGGAGGCGATTGTATAGGCCGGTGTCAGTTCAGTTTTTATGCATCAGAGGTCTGCCCTGAGTAAGGCGTGTCAGATCGACATGTGTATGGGTGGGCATTACCTTTATGGTTCCAGTCTTTAATCTTCTTCAGGGGACGGGGACGACCGACTTGAAGCTGGATCTTTATCCCATGTGGAAGATGATCGTTTCTTCAAGTTGTTTAGAAATTCCTGAGTTTGCTGTGGAGTGTTAAATATATGCGTCTTTCCATGGTACGGGACTCATAGCTTGTCAGGGTAGAGCATTGAATATGGTATGCTGGCTTGTTGAAGTTTTGCTTGACCAGCAGGAATCTTCTACTGCCTCCTGCACCGCCATGGTGAAGTCCGGATACATCGACACTTTGTTCCCTTCATATATTAGTTCCTGATTTACTCTGGCCAGTCTCAGCACAGTGTCACAGTCTTTGTAATTAAGTAGCTGAGCCAGGATGGGTTGTGGGGGGGCACACGGCGGCGGCCGAGCCACGAGCGATCGTGAGTTCTCTCCACCACTAGGACCTTTGAGAGTGCCTCCACTCGGAACAGTTCCAGCAACATCTTAACTACATACTCCTCTATGCGGCCCATGGCGGTGGATTCTGAGACCCACAGTATGCGCACGTTGTTCCTGCGTGAGCGCGCCTCCAAGTCTTCATTTTTAGCAGCTATGATTTTTAGTATCTTTTCCATGACTTGAAGGCATTCATGGCCTAGTGAAGAGTTTTCATCTGAGGTAGAGATTTGTTGTTCCATTTCAGCTATGCGGCCATCGTGTCTCTCCAATCTCTGCATAATGAAATCCATACACATGCTCATTGTGTCCATCTTAGACTCAATGGATGTGAGGCTATTCTGCATTGTGAGGAGCAATGACTTTATAGCCACATCTTGTGAGTGACCAGGTGCGGGGTTGTCTTCTTCCCGCTGCTGGTCTGTGTAGTCTGACGCATTAGGGCCTGTTTTTCATGCTGTACGTTGTAATTTGGCCTGTGTTCCATCTGTGCGGCTCATGATGTCCTTCTTTTCAGACCCCTAGGTAGGCGCAGTGTGGTGTACTAGGGTCTTGGGGTTTTTGCCTGTGCTGAGCCTCCTAGCAAGGTGCGTAGACCCCAGGCGGCCCCCCAATTTTTGTTTGTGTTGAGTTGTGTGCACAGAATGTAAATTAGAGGATCTTGTGCTCTCCCCTATCACAGCCCGGGTTGCAGCATTTATGTGTCCCTTGGGAGCACCTTATAGCTGTAGAGCCCGTAGTTGGGCCGAGCCAGTTAGACCCCAGTGTGTGCTTTGGGGCCGGGTCAGCCCTGGATTACCTCTGTGGACTTAGCAATTCACGCTAGTGACTCCGGCACCCCTTGGACATTTCAGCTCCAATTCGGGTTCTCTGGTATCTCACGCGTCCCGCCACCTCATGGTTTCACCCTGCGGGCCGTGCACCACACGCTCTCCGCTTCTCGGCAGGTGCCACAGCCAGCACTCAGCGTCGAGCCCCGGGACAACCTGACATCATGCCATAGTTTAAGTAAGGAGCAGCCGCTTCTGAGTCTCTGCTGCCCGGTAAGTTCACCCTCTGCCTCCTGCTGCAGTTTTCTCGGCCCGGGGACTCCCAGCAAGGTGCCTAGGCTCCATGTGGCCCCCCAATCTTTGTTTGTGCTGGCTTGTGGGCACAGAATGTGAGTTAGAGGATCTTGCGCTCTCCCCAATCACAGCCCGGGTTGCAGCGTTTATGTGTCCCTCAAGGGCCTCTTATAACTGCAGAGCCCGTAGTTGGGCCGAGCCAGGTAGATCCCAGTGTGTGCTTTGAGGCCGGGTCAGCCCTGGATTACCTCTATGGATTTAGCAATTCATGCTAGGGACTCAGGCGCCCATTGGTTGTTTCAGCTCCAAGTCAAGGTCGCTGGAATCTCACGCTGCCCGCCACCTCGTGGTTTCACCCTGCACACAACTCGCTCTCCACTTCTCGGCAGGCACCACAGCCAGCCCTCAGCGCCAAGCCCCAGGACGACTCGACATCATGCCACAATTTAATTAAGGGGTAGCCGCTTCTGCATCTCCGCTGTCCGGTAAGTTCACCCGTGCCTCCCGCTGCAGTTTTCCCGGCCCCGGGGACTCCCTCTGAGCAATGCTTGTCACAGCCGCATCTAGCGACCACGGTTCCGATCAATCATGCGGTTGGCAGGCAGTTAGCGGTTAAGGCACACGGGTCTCCCTCTCGCCATCGGGCATGCCACCGGGCAGCCAACCACTCGCAGCCACACTGTGCTTACTTTTTTGCAGCTCTTCGCCCCAGTGGATCGTCTTCAGGCCTCCAGCTCAGTAAGTGTACCACCACCTCCGTCATCTTGCCGTTGTCACAGGCCGCATCTGGGAGCCTGCAGCAGCGAGTCAGTTATAAATGTCCTCTCCGGTTCCCGAACCCCATATTAGTTGCGTCTTAGAACGCTTCGAACTGATTTCAGACACCCCCAAAGGAAATTTTAGTCTGTAGATCAACTATCTCACAGTGAGTGCTACTTTAAGCCCAAAACCTTACCAAGGAGTGAATACTTTCTGGCAACTATCGAACATGACAACCCTGACCCCTCAGGGATTGCGGAAACAGTACAGTACTTTTCGCTCAGTCACTCATGCTCACTCGGTCTCAGAGAGATATACAGAATAAACGGTTGGGACGTTTTCAATAAGCATTTATTGAACAGTGTCATTCTAATATAAAATAGGTGTGCTGCAACAACCATTAGACAGAAACAGATGTATACGGGTATAAGCACCAACAGAGTAAATAAAAGGTAGAATTCTACCTTGCTGCTAAAACAATGAATATATTCTGGCATATAGATACATGGCAGTATCGTGCAACTACCTAGGCCTATATTTGGGGTACATTGGGGCTCATAACAGTATCTTCATGAAAATATGTGTTTTCGAGGTAAAATTACCCATAATGAAACTACTGGATTTTAGCTAGGTTGGGGGCGGAGCAGTTATCCTCAGACATCTATTTCAGAATATGGGCTTATTTAGATCTGTTGATGATGCAGATGCATTTGTTCTTCTATATTTAGAAAAGTTTAATATGTAAAGAAATCATTTAAAAAAAAAATGTAAGATATTAAAGGAACAATTTTTGCTTGTTTATATTTTAAATGTTTAAATGTTATTTTAAATAAATACATATACAGGTAACTATACCACTAAAAGTAAATGCATTTGTTAACATTGTACAAACCATATTTGTTTTTTTCTTCTAAGAAATATTATTTAATTATGTATTACAAGTATGAATACATTGACATGTTAATTTAATAGCATTGAAACTAAACATAAATATGTCTTAAAAATGTGTATATACTGCTTTGTAGTATTTAAAGGTATAAAGTATGTTGTATTATATTTCCATGTAATACTATTAATAACTATAAGTTTCAAAATCTATAACTATGCATTTTATATGAATGTATTAATTAGATTGCAAACCACTGCTAGACCTGACCTTCTCTGCAGGGTCAGTCCTAACATGTTTGTGTTTATCCTCCACTTTTTGCTGAATTTGTTTTGCTGGCCTCATGACTCTGTGCACTTTACCACTGCTAACCACTGCTAAAGTGCTTGTGCTCTCTCCTCTAAACATGGTAACATTTGGCACATAGCCAATTGGCACATTTAATTTACTTGTAAGTCCCTAGTAAAGTGGCATTATGTGTACCCAGGGCCTGTAAATTAAATGCTACTAGTGGACCTGCAGCACTTGTTGTGCCACCCACTTGTGTAGCACCTTAAACATGTTTCAGGTCAGTTATTGCAGCCTGTGTGTGCAGTTTTTAAACTCCCAATTTGGACCTGGCAAACAAAAACCTTTTGCCATGCCCAAACCTTCCTTTTAATACAAATACGTCAACCAATGGGTAGAACCTGGGTAGTCAAGAGGGCAGACTGTAGTGTAATTAAAAAGTTGGACATATACTTTTAAGTTTTGCATATCCTGGTAGTGAAAAACTCTTACATTTGTTTTTAACTACTGCAAAGCCCACCCGTCCCATTGGCTAAAATAGGTGTTACCTTATTAAATCTAATAAGTGATATTTTTCATATGGAAGCAGGTAATCAGTTCATATTCGGTGGCTTTGGAATTGTAATGAAAAATCATCTCTCATGGTGAAGTTGGAATTTAAATTACAATTTTGAAAATGCCACTATTAGAAAGATGCCATTTTCCTGCCTTATCGATTTAGTACCTGCAGCCTGTCTCTGGGTCACATGACTGGGTGTAGTTGACAGTTGAACTTTGTGTATTTCCTCCTAGACAGTCACACACAATAGAGAGCTTAGATGTGCTTGGATGGATCATGACTGGGAGGATGGGAGGGTGGAGCTGGGCACAGCCCTACTTACACTTGAATTCGCTGTGTCCTGCCTCCACACAAAGGGGTTGCATACCCCCTGTAGATAGTTTGAAGCCAGGAAAGGGAAGACATGATGCCTGGGGACTTCAAAGGGAAACTTCTAGAAGCTTCTCCCACTTCAAAGGCAGAAATGGGTATAATTATTGGAGCTCAGACACCAAATCTTCAGTGCACTTCTAGACCTATGGATACTCTGCCAGGATGAAGAACTGTTGAGCTGCTGAAAGGACTGACACTCTGCTGGACTGCTGCTCTGGGGGACTGCTGCTGTGCTGTGCTGACCTGCTGCCGTCTTGCCTGAGTGAGAAGGACTGAACCAGCATCTGTTGAACCCAGGACCCAAAGTGACTACAAGTGCTAGTTGGCTGCGTCCTGACTAGAGCCTCAGGGACAGAAGGCTCCAACAACCTGGAACTCAGCACCAGGACTCTGATATCTGTGAGTCCTACCCTGCAAATTGGTGCCACCCCAGTCCTGGACCCTTAGAATTGGGCCTCAAGGTGCTGTGCCAGCCTATCTGTGGATCCAGCAGAACTGATACATCAACTCTGCAGTGCGGCACAAGCCCAAGTAGAACCGAACCGAAGCGTTGCCTCTGCTGTGAGGCATCTCCTAGTGCAAGAACTCTGCATTGACCTCACAGCTAGCAGAGGAACCACTACTGTGCGAAGTTTCATTGACGCAGGCTCTCAGATCACAAATCTCTTGTAGAAGTCAGTCTAGATAATGACGCTTGTTCTCGAATCCCAGTCTCACAGCTCTTCAGAAAAGGTGCATTGTATTGACTGTGCAATACATCCTCAACACTGGACTTCGCATCGCAAGTCCTCATCGACGAGATCCTCGATGGTGACGCAGGACCTTGCATCGCAGCACCGCAGATCTGATGCATTGCCTCGGCTGCACTTTGTAACCTCAGTGTGAGACCTCACCAGGACTTAAGGTACTTTTGTTCAGTAGACCTAACTGGGTTCCTGTAGCTGGTCTGTGTTACATCGCTGTCAGCTTGAACTTGTAACTTTGTCCTGGTCCGGCACAACCAGATTTCCACAGCTGACGCTTTGTGCTTTTTGGCACTATGTTCATTGAAATCTTTAAACCTGCATATTGCCGGTTGTACTGATTGGATTTTTGTTGTTTTGGTCTTGTTTTATTAATGAAAGAATAATATAATATTCTAAATCTGTTGTGGGCTCCTTTTGTCATGCTTATCACTGTGTTACTCTTTGAATTGTTACACAAATACTTAACATATTGCCTCTAAGTTAATCCTGACTGATCTGTGCCAAATCTACTGGGGGCCTGAGCCCAAGTTAATTTGTGTTTTGCTTGTGACTTCACCTTGACAAGGATTGTGATTCCTTCTTGAGTAGGATTTTACCCCCCTCAACCAGCAACCCAATTTTTTATACCAACATAACTAACTTTAAATAATTGTGTCTCTAGTCAATTATTGTAGTATAAGTCAAAGAAACCATTTTAAACATATCTTGTCAAAGCCAGAAAGTCTTGTCTTGCCAAGCAAGTGTGATGGTTAAATGTATTTTTATTTTTGTATTGTAAGAATATATCTAAAAAATTAAAAAATTAAAAAAATTGTTCCTAGATGTGTCTTCCATAACCTTGCAATAAAATGTTACTTTTTGAAACAACTGCAATCACATATAGTTGTACTAGAACAGTATGAATTCTTCCTCGCAGGCCGGGGTACTTAGAATAGGTCTAACAACACTTTGTATTTGAAAATGCATTATTGGACAATATCATTCTTATTGGTGCGAATAAAGGGTACTATGAAAAACACATATAAGTGTTGTAACTATGCCTTTTCTAAAGGCAAGAATTTTAGCTATTAAATCGAAGGCACTAGCAGCAATAATGAATTGCCTTTTTCGCACCATCTACCTTATTTTTTGTCAAGAGGATATCCCTCGCTCACGGTAAGTGGCATGCTACATCATAGGGGTTCACTCCTCACCATAAGTCACGTGATGGCAGAACCTAAGAAAGACCTAAAGAAATACCACCACATCAACATAACACTCAATAAACTGCACTGGTCACCAGTACAATGCTGCATCTTTTGAATATCTTCTGTCACTCATAAGGCAGTAACAACACTGTGTGTACCTTACTGAAGAGCTTGCCGTCTCAGGACCTCAACGCAATACACAAAGTCGCCAGTCTTCCTAGCTTAGAAATCTAAAAGACCCTAATTGAAGAATCCTCAAGTTACACAACAAGACTATAGAACAGCACCCCACCAGGCATTAGACTCGCTCCTTCTCCTCTCCATTTCAGAAAACAGCATAAAATGCATAACTTCAAAGAGCAGATAATGCACCATTAATAAGGAGTCACGCGCCACTCCCGGGCCCTGGCCCCAGCTGGATGACATCCCTCCGCCATCTTGCACTTGACTCGGAATTGTTCCATTCCTGATACAGCAGTATAGGGCGTTGTTGCATACCAGCTATCTTAGCGCTCTATCTGGAAGAATGCATAAATACTAAAGCGAAACGGGGATTCTTTGCAGGAAGAATGAAAGAATAAAGATGCAGAGCTGGCAGAGGGGACAGAGTGTGGAGTATAGAAATCGTAGGGGGACCAATGAGACAGGAGGCTGTAGGGCAGGGAGACCAATCGGATGGGCAGAAGTTCAAGTCACACTGAAGCACAAATTTGGGGTGGGGGGGCTGCAACAGTCTGGTGGAGTAATTGCCTCTGCAACTACTATTTATTGTGCAGTTGTCAGGCATCACATTTCAGCCGTAAATTCTTCCCTGCAAATCTCACAAGCTTCAAACTCGCCTTTAGTGAGGAGAACCAATGAGTCATCACAAAATTGTAATGTTTGATGCCTTTTTAACTTTTCTGCCACAAAACCCACCGCTATTCTTTCGAGAGTTCCAGATAATCTATACTGTACTTCATTGAATGCGCACGAAACATTATATTTACATTTATCAACCGCAATCTTTGCCCCATCCATCAAACTGCTACCTAATCTCGCATCAATCAGGCTGTTACTGCTTTAGGTATTACACATTTTATAGCAAACACATGCAAACTGAGTGGACACTGAGTCACTGACATGGACATATGAACTTCTGCCCCCTACCCCCTCCAGAAAAATCTAAACATTCCACCTGTGGGCTGGCATCCAACCAGGATCCGTTTCTCTGCTTACCCTGTTATTCTGGCCACACAGCTAATGGGAACCTAGCTTTCTTTTACACCAGCAGAAGCACTGGTGTTTTTGTGCCATGGATCCTTTCGTGTGCAGCTGGGGTATAGCTTTCATCTATTCTCACTTTTAAAAATGACAGTCCTTTGGCACCGTGATTAAACGGGAACTAAGTACACAGGATACTGTGCTTGGCGTCCCATTTGTCTAGCTTCTTGTTTGCAGCCTGGCTTGGCAGGTACAGATGCATAGTGTTTAACCAAGAGTCAGAGTTATGAGAAAGCAGATTAAATGTGTTAAACATATAGCAGAATGCATTTAGAGGAACTACCAATTTAGGCCAAAGGTAAAATCAAAAGGAGAACGGACAATGCAACACCTTTCAGAACCTATACACTGAGTGAAAGCATTGATTAAAGATGCATCGTAAAAGCCAATAGGTCTTGCATTGCGTGTTGGCCTTTTACCCTTGTCATTGCTTGTTTTTTCATGGTTTTTATAAAACATTATTTCTGGGAGAGCTACCATGCCTTCGCCAACATAAAACAAAAAAGGCTAAAAGCAGAAATAATTGTTTTATCTCAAAAACAAACGTGGTCATACTAGCACATAAAGGGAACTACTTCGCGTGCAGATGTGCTCCTTGTGAAAGAGCAAAATTCTGTCACTCACAGATTAGTTAGCCAGTAGCTGAAGTGGGCTGACCCACTGCTTCATGCTGTAGTGGGCGGAAGAAAAAAGTGTATAACACAATAACCTAATGGAGGAAGAAGGCTGGCTGCAAGCCCTATTAGTAAGTATAGTATGCATACGAATTTAGTAAAATGAAAAGGTCTTGGCTAGCACCAAACCTGAAAATTATCAGAGCCAAGCTGCACTGCAAGTTTAATGGAACACGCTATTATATGTCTGGTAGTGTGCACATGAGGAGACTTGTGGGCTTTATTATTGCGGGGCTCTACTGAAATTAATATCTCACTGCTTAAGTTAGTGAGTCCATTCAATAATTGCTATTCAAAGTTAGAAAAGTGCATAAAGCCTCCTTCTTGCCAGATATAGCACAACTTTATATACAAATGGTACACATGTAAATTCTGAATTTCATTCGATGGATTACCTACAATTTATATTCAAACCTGTTAGAACTTGGGGTCTCTAGTTGGCAAAGGTAAGCAGCTTTGTCCAAGTAGGGACGCTTGCTTCTAGTCAGGGTAAGGGGATACACACTCTAGATAACCCCTGCTCACCTCCTTGGTAGCTTGACATGAGCAGACAGGCATATCCCAAAGGCAATGTGTAAATTATTTGTACTCCAAACACACAGTAATACAGTGAGAACTCCACAAATGGACACAACACCAGTTTAGAAAAATAAAGTATCTTTATCTAAACTCAACAAGACCAAAATGACAAAAATCCAACATACTGGTAGTAAAGTACGACTTTAGACCAGTTATTCCAAAAATAAAGTTTGTACAAAACAAGCTTGGACAATTACAATGTTGTGACAGCAATAAATTCAAAACACAGCGGCGACCGTAAGGAAAACTAAGTCTATGATGATGCATGGCATTGTGGAAGTGAGGCGTTGGTGCAGAGGTTGAGGCTGGCTCCCTGGCTGTGAATGGGAGAGGCGAAGCGTCATGTCCGCGATGTGTTGAAACCAAGACAGGGGAAGTCAGTTGCATCGGCGGTGAGGCGTCTGTTCCGGTGAGGCAATATTCGCGGAGTCACACTCGGTGGTTATCGGTGCCATGATAACTGGATGCAGGCACTGGCAGGCACTGGCAGTGACGATGACCATGCGAGCACTGGCGTTGGGAAGGTTAATAACTGCAGGCCTCGGCAGGAGCCAAAGAACGTCGGAGCTGCGGTGCAGGCAGAGCTGTGCATTGTGCACTTCACGAGCTGTGCCCGTGGCATTGGTGCAGGTTGCAGCATCATGATGGCATCCCTCAGGGAATCAAAGATTGCTTTTCTTGCTTCATTTAAGTTTCTTCCAGCTCCCAACAGCAAAAACAATCTCCAGAGGCCCAAAACTGGAACATGCACCTCCTGGCAGGTCAGAACTCTCAGCAGTAGAGTTCAGGGGAGCTGGGGGTGAAGTCTTTGTGCCCCTGAGACTTCAGAACAGGAGGCCAGCACACACAAGCCCTTGGAGATTCTCCTTCAACCAGGTTTCTCAGCAAAGTTCCAGTCTTTTTCCTTTCTGTGGCAGAAGCAGCAACTGCAGGCCAACCTCACACAGCACACAGCAAAGGGGCAGTACTCCTCCTCACAACTCTCCAGCGCTTCCCCTTGGCAAAGGTCACACTTGAGTCCAGAAGAGATCTAAAGTTCTGGTGTTTAAGGTCCACTTCTTATACCCCATTTTGTCTTTGTTCTCTTTGTGCAAGGATCTCTGAGCCCAGTCCAAACCAGTTCTGTCCTCACTGGTGCAGCATGACCACAGGAGGTAGAGACAGCATTGTGCAAGGGAGACAGGCCCTATTCAGATGCAAGGAAATCTCCTCCCACTACTCTAAATGCAGCCAAGCTCAATTCAGCTCATCTTTGAGTCATCCAGGAAGGGCCAGGCATACCTAAACTCCCCCCAGTGGCTGTCTACAGTGAATGCACATGCTCAGCCCCTGACCCGGACAGTCACTACGCAAAACACATTGATACTGTTGAGGCACATTGGATACGGTCTCTTCACACACTCATACCGAAGGGTCTCAATGATAAACTTGAGTTGTCCTGTTTTTTGTGAATTCTCCATATCATCTAATTTAGAGAGTAGTAACTTCGGTTTCACACTAGCACAATTTGTTTGCAATCTCTGTTATTCAGGCATTGTTTGTATCATCTATCATGTGTGTTTGAGCAGGCATGTGACATGTTCTCATAATGCATTACGGTATCTTTCTGCATCATTTACTGGTTGCTATGGTGTATTACAGTTGTGACTTTCACTAGAATTAGTTGTTTTTATTGTTTTGTGTATGCTTTTGATTGGGCACGGGATGCACCCTTTATCATGTATTTTTTTCTTTTATGTATTATTGTTTATGTTACTCTTGCCATCACCTCGATGTTGGCATACAATGTACCACCATGTCTATTGTAGCATTCGTCTGAGGACCCTTGGTTGTCCAGAAAATTATTGTCATTCATCATGTTCCCCATTGATGTTCCTACCATTACTGTAATAATTGTTTCTTGTTTGGTGATTTCATTAACACGGTGTCACTGTTGGAATTTGGGTGCCTTCGGCATTTTTCGTATTTTTCTCATTATTCACTGACACCGTTTTAGTCCTGTTCATGTAGCTTTGTGCACTTTGTCAAATCACTCGGTTTGTTTTTTTTGTGTTTTTTTTTTCATTTTTCTTCGAGATCTTCATTGACTACGGCTTTCTGAGGTGCATGGGAGCTCTTCCTTACTTTTCTTTTCATACCACTCAAGTCTTGTGTTTGCAGCATGGTGCACTTCGTATAGTCACTCAGAGTTACGTTTTTATTTTTGTAAGCTTTATTGATGACGGTCATTTGCGGTGCATGGGTGTCTCTCCTTTGTGTTTACAGCCATGTTTTGCACAGTACTTCTGCACTCATTTAAAACCCGGCGTGGCGTCTATCCGAATATATGCCAGTCACGGATATTTTCTTCACGAACCGGCTTCGTTTCTTGGACACAGTGAGCAATCGGGTATATTCTTTAAGCGCACGCACGCTACTTCATTGGCATTCTACACTTTTTGATGATCACTTTTTTATTTTCAGTTTGTGTCTTTTGAATTATAATATTGGCCAGCCATCGGCCACAGTGCTTTGAGGTATGCCTCGTGGCACATGTTGAGTTATTGCATGACGTGTTGGGTGTTGTCGAACTGTATTTGCGTTCTTTTCACTTTCACAAATATTTTCTGGTATCCTGCTATGGACACACAGGGTATGAGTTGCCTCTTATTAATGTTTACACATAGGGACACAGTGGAGGCATGTGTTCTTTTGGCTTTGTCCTGTATTTCTTTTCTATGTTTTGGGTCTGCAGTTCTAGATTCTGCATTTTTCTAGCCTTGGCATATCTCACACAGTTATACATGTAAAGTTGCTCTCTGTATCTAGTTTATTGATCAGATGTCCTGCCCTTGCTTGAGCCTTTCTTTTCCTACTTTATGGTGGTATTTGCAAGTCATATACATGACTATTTTTGATATTGTTGGATACAGATTCCTCTGAATAAAGGCTTTTGTAATTCCCGAAATGCATTGGGAACAATCGTTTTGACAGCATCATCTTATGTTATTATTGAAATAAGTTTCGTTTGAAGAATACTATTGCTCCTGCATCATTTGAAAATAAAACAGATTGAGCAACAGTCAACGCTTTTTATTGTTTGGACTATGAACTCTGTTCATTGACTTATTCTCATGATTTCAATTTATGACCAAATGTGATAAACAGGTTTCACATTTTGTTGTTTTCATTGTTCACACTTTCATATTGATTTGTGGTAGTGCACCCAGTGTCTAGGATACTCATCCTAGTTCTCTTCCTTTCTTTTGAATCGGGTGGCTGGGCAGAGCCCCCCCACAGAATGCACACCTGAGTTAACTACTTTGTGGAAAATTGGTTTAATTTGGCTACTTTGAGTTTAGATTGAGTGCATCCCAGCTGAGTTTCTATTTCCTTTTGCTTTCTAAAAGTGGCATTTCCAAACACACAATTTAAAAACAATCTTTACTAAAAGATGTGTTATTAAATTCTGAGTTCAGAGAGCCTAAACTACATTTCTCTATGTTGTCTAAGGATGGGCGGTTAACTCTGCTCCACCAACGAAGTTTGTGGAGTTTTAGTAACTCGGCACTCCGTTTGGTGTGCAAAGTTTTCCAAAATTCCGCAATCGCAGCGGAGCAGAGTTCACCAGTGCAGGGGGAGACTTACCTTCCTCCCAAATTGGTGTCCTGCTCCTACTGCTGGGCCTGGCTCCACTCGGCTTCTGCTGCTCCGGTTGAATTACAGGAAGAACTGCAGTCCGCATGGCCTACTGCATGAAGGCATGCCTGACCCTATCAAATCCCATGATAGGGTCAGGCATGCCTTCACGCAGTACGCCATGTGCACTGCAGTTCATCCTGTAATTCAACCGGAGCAGCGAAAGCCGAGTGGAGCTAGGCCCAGCAGCAGGAGCAGGACACCGATTTGGGAGGAAGGTAAGTCTAGTTATTTGTACTGTCTTAAGACGTTTAGGCCTTACTACGCGGGAGAGGGTGCGGGGGGGCGGGGATTTAGCCTCTGGGGGGAGGGGGGCCAGGGCTTTAGCAGAAGGGTGGACGGGGCTTTAGCGAGGGGGCAGGGGGCACTCCGCCAGGCTACGGAACTCCACGGAATTTCATGGAGTTTTCCAGTAACTCCATTAAATTTTGCGGAGTACCCCTATTCGAGCTCCGCCCACCAATGATCTTGTCCCAATAGGAAATTATATTTGTAAGATGTTACAAAGTATCTCCCATGTTACCTTATGGGACAGATAGCCTTTCAATAGTGACAAACGAAATTGGCAGTATTTCGATATCAGGACATGTTACACACACCAGTACATCTATTACCTTTCACATATACTGCACCATGCCTATGAGGGTACCTTTGGCCTAATTGAGAGATGCCTTAAATGTAAGAGAAGGGAAAGTTTGGGCTTGGCAACTGGATGCATTTGCCAGGTCAACATGGCAGTTTTAAAACTGTATGCAGACACTGCAGTGAAAGGTCTGAGATACCCTTGCAGGGCTACTCATTTTGGGTGGCACAATCAGTGCTGCAGGACCACCAGTTGCATTTGATTTACAGGCCCTGACACACTCAGTTCACTGTACTAGGGACTTACCTAGTAAATCAAATATGCCAATCATGGATAAGCAACCATAATCATAATTTAAACAGAGAGTGGAGGCACTTTAGCACTGATTAGCAGTGGTAAAGTGCCCAGATTCCTAAAGCCAACACAAACAGGTCAGGAAAAGCAGGAGGAAGAAGCCAAAATGTTTAGAGATCACCCTGCAAAAGGTCCATTTCCAACAAAACCAATCTCCATCCTTATCTCTTGTGAGAGCCACGTGACTTTGTGTTCCATATGAATTTCTCTTAGAAAGTGAACAGCAGTTCCTGATGTGATTTAAGTAAATATGCTATGTAAAGGTGTTTTCAGCAATTTCCATCCTACTTACGCTGCTGCTGAACACCCACTGTGTCTCCTAGGGATTAGGTTTACTTTTCTGTTACAGGTATATCGAGCCCTCTCTTGCCTAATTGCACTTAAACTGTGGTCAAACGTCTCAATATCCTGCAAACAATGCCATGATGGGGAGTAAAGAGCAATCCACACATGTGAAGCACTTTTCTTATTCTGTTTTTCAAAAAGAATAATCAAATGTCCCTGCTCAGGCCTTCACCCCAAAATATGTGACAACAGACAGAAAGGCATGTGCAGCTTTGCCATATTATTATTTCTGCATTCAGTGCACTACATATAGAATGACTGCAGCATTAGGAATGTCTTCCAATCTTTTACTATCTCCTCCCACCATAAATTTAGCCTGTTGCACCCAAGGACTAACGGCCTATTGACCATCATGGTCCTAAATACCATGAAACCGAGTTGCCTTCTTTCATTAACCAGAAGTTTATAAGTACCTTTGAGCTGTAAATCAACCTTCTCTGCGTGTCTTAACAAATCTAGATTTGGTATTACACTAACTCCCAAAATATTCAAAAGTGTTTAAACGTGTGCTGATGCTAGCATCATTTTTTAATGGTTTCAGAAAATAATGATTTTAAATTATGAAACGTGACACAGTAACTGGTCCTAAAGTTCTCTGTGGCAAGGATTCTTCAGCACCCAGCATCCTCGGTTCTAGCTCTTGAAACAAAAATCTCAAGATCCATGCCACCACACAACAGTGATTGTTATGGACACTTAGGGGCCGATTCCGATCTCGTTTGGAAAGCAATGTGACCTATTTCTGTCTGGAATGCTTTCCGCATGACTCGGGTCTTGGGAGTCCGACGGAACAAGTACAATGTATTTGAATGTATCCGGATTCGATTCGGTTAGACTCCCATTGACTTCAATAGGAGCTGGTGTACCGAGCGCGTACACAGGCTCGCATTGACAAAAGGGGTGGTAGGGGATAATCGCGCACCCTGTGGCGGACATCCCATAGTGCCTGCCACACTGTGCATGGGTGCGAAGAAGGGACCCATCGGTCTCTCTATGGGCCCGAATTGGAAGGCCCCCGGCAAAGGAGGGCCTGCTACAGGCCCCCAAAGACCGATTCCGGAGCTTTTTTGATCTAGGAAAACCGAATCGTGATGGCTGTCTGAATCATTCATCGTATTTGCTCGCTCAGAAACCGAGTCCAAAGAGCTGTACGAATCAGCTGCGCATGAGTCAAACTGACAGGATCGGGTTCTGAAGCGATTCGGTCAATGCGGACGCGATATTCACATCGTACTTGGTCGTTCGGACTGGGGACGATTCGGTCGGGAAGAAGGGCTCCGGATCGGTTTCAGCAATTCCGAATCTGGTTTAGAGGCCTTCTGAACGACATCGGAATCAGCCCCTTAGTTGTTGTCTTGATACTCAATTGGAGTCCTTTTTTCAGATTTTAGTTATGCTTTTCCAACACTATCCCTGTTTTAGTTCGCAACTGGGCTGTGGTCTTGGCCTTGGTCATTGTGCATTTGTTGACACTAGGGTGCCGATTCCGATCCTGTAAAACCCGTGTACGAATGGTCGTACAGAGCGTATTCTCCATCCGACTCGTACCCAGGAAAACCACCTTACAAACCCGCAAGTACGATTCGTACAGAAATACCATTTCCGTACGAGTCGTACAAAACACCGACCGGCTAAAAAATACCCACAATTCCGATCCGGGACATCGCGTACGTGACGTCCGGACGGAGTCCGGCAGCGTTTTACGGACCAGCAAGTACGATCCGTGCCCACGTCACTCCACACCGCTCATTTTTTACGGCAGCCAAAAACTCCCGGGAAATTGAGGACGACGCGAAGAAGGAGCACCGGTACGCGACGGACAGCCATGAACCCCATCCTACGTGTCATCCCGGCCCTCCTAGCCTACGACCTGGTGCACAGAAACCGACGCAGACACCGCAGAAGGTCAGAACAACACCCAGGGGCAAAGGGGGGGGCAAGGGGCAGGAAACATAACCCCCACCCAATGTAAAACATATATATCCTGCACATAAATTACCTCCATGGTCTGGTCACTTCCGGGGGCATGTCCACCAATCCCACGTACCGCCACAACGGAAGTGGACGTGGACGCGTACCCGTCACCACTACAATGGTGGTACGGCCCGTACCAACGCCCCCCAGAGCGTGGGTACGGTCCGTATCACCATTGTAGTGGTGACGTAGGGGTACGCGTGGTACGGCCCGTACCCATCCCCTCAGAGCGTGAGTATGGTCCGTACCACCATTGTAGTGGTGATGCAGGGGCACCGTGGTACGGACCGTATACACCCTATGAATGCAGGGGTATGGTCCGTCTCACCCGTACCCCTACGGCACCAGTACATTATGGATACAAGGCGTACACACGCCACAAATGTCGGACTACGGCCTGGTGCAGCATATTAGCTGTAAATTTGGGGGGGGTGTATGCCCAGGACAGCAGTGTACTGCACCAAGGGGGTGGGTGGGTGGCTGCAGAGGACTCCCAGCAGGGGACAGACATATGAGGGGTGGGTGCAGAGGACTCCCAGCAGTGTCCAGACATATGAGGAGTGGGTGCATATCACTACCAGCAGTGGACAGAGACGTAGGAGGGGTGGGTGCAGAGTATTCCCAGCAGTGGACAGACATATGAGGGGTGGCTGCAGAGGACTCCCAGCAGTGAACAGACATATGAGGGGTGGCTGCAGAGGACTCCCAGCAGTGGACAGACGTATGAGGGGTGGGTGCAGAGGACTCCCAGCAGTGTCCAGACATATGAGGAGTGGGTGCATATCAATACCAGCAGTGGACAGAGACGTATGAGGGGTGGGTGCAGAGGACTCCCAGAAGTGGACAGACATATGAGGGGTGGGAGCAGAGGACTCCCAGCAGTGGACAGAGACGTATGAGGGGTGGGTGCAGAGGACTCCCAGCAGTGGACAGACATATGAGGAGTGGGTGCAGAGGACTCCCAGCAGTGGACAGAGACGTATGAGGGGTGGGTGCAGAGGATTCCCAGCAGTGTCCAGGCATATGAGGGGTGGGTGCATAGCACTACCAGCAGTGGACAGAGACATGGGGGTGTGTACATCATCCTCAGATGACCACAACTCCATGGGTGAATGAACGCATCCCCAATGTGCGACTATGCTGAGAGTGACATAACAACACACACTGACAGCAGTGTCCCACTCCCATGAGGATGGATGTCTTTCCCCCACTGCATGACACACCACATGTGGGTGTGAGGACAAATGACACATGCATACCCACCCCTGGCGGATGCAGCACAATGCACACACTGAGATCATGTCACAAGACTGCATAGTTATGTTAAAGCCTACTAAACTAAGAGAGCCAAAGGGAACACACACTGTCACGCACATTCCAGGACTGATAGGAATGTACAGGTGCTGGGACAGCCACCAAGTTGTTGTCTCCCATGGAAGGAATAGGGTGGACTTCCCACAGATACAATGCCCACAATTGTGAGTCAGGTGAACAAATACCCTGCAGAACAAGTACCATATGTGTGCCAGGCTGGGAGTACACACATGCAGAGTGCGGAAAAGGGACAATTTATACATGAAGGCATGGCAACATACTCTATACACAAGTACAGTGACTAGCAAGGATGGAACAGACGATGCAGCCGGAGACATTGATGAGCAGGCATGGCCATAGTTGAAGGGATCCGTCACCCACAAAGGAAATGTAGACACAGGTCAGCACAACAATTGTGCAACTCCCTGCAGGGAAGATGTCAGGTGCCACAGAGGAAGGAACACTCCTTGGGACAATGTCTCCAAACACAAAGAGCATACACAACCAAACATTCTTTACAGAGACCTTGTGATGGCACGCAGATACCAGGGTCCACCCCATGAGCAGCAGACTACAACATTTCCCAGACACCTAACACATGATCACCACCCCAACTCATGGAGCATCAGCACCAACATCAATACCTGAAAACCAATCGTGGTCAAAGGAAAAACAAAATGCTGTATTCAGAATTAAATGAAAAGGTATAAAAGGACAATATTTACAAAGGCCATAGGCCAGTCCAGATGCGAAGTCCTGGGGGGGACACATGTCCACGCGTCTCCCCGAGCTTGCCTGCGCATACTAAACCTCTGGTTCAGCGACTGGGGGGGCATCATGTGGGGGAGGAGCAGGCACCGCAGGGACTGGAGGGGGAAGGGTAGGTGTTGTGGGTGCAGGGACGGACGACTCCACCACAGGGGGTGGGGCAGCGCCAAAGGTGGAGGTTAGCATGGCGCTGCACACATCCGCAAGCTCGTCCAGTGTCTCCCCTGCACCCGAAGGAACCACAGGCCCCAAGGAAGGGGGGGTCGGAGGGATGGGTTGCAGTGCTACTGGGGGAGGTGGTGGACAGGGGGGGACTCAACTCCCCTACCCGTGGAGTGTCTTGCCCGTTTGCGTGATGGTGAACCAGTGGGGCTGAGGCCCAGCACAGCCAAGTATGTCTCCTTCTCAGACTGTGGGGCAGGGGAGCCGAGGGGAGTGACATTGGAGGGACTGGGGAGTGAGGCATGCGGACTTGGACTGTGGCTGCGTGTCTGCCTGTGTGCCCTAGACCCAGTGGGTGTGCCTTCTTCCCCCTGAGTGTGGGTGACAGGAGGTGTGCGCTTGCCCTTCCCTGTTGGTGTGCTGCCTGTGTCTGGTGGGGTGCGTGGCTGGGAATGTCTGTGTGTGCCTGGGACAGCCATGGGAGTGGGAAGTGTGGATGGTGCAGGGGTAGGGGGGGACAAAGCGCTGCAGGAGACTCACTGCTGCCGTCAGTGACGAGGCCATGGACCTCAGCAACATCCGTTGGTCAGACATCGCTGATGACATGCCCTCCATGTATGACACCATCTGTGTCAGCAGTCTGATGTGGCCATGGAGGACAGTCAGGATCGATGTCTGCCCAACCTGCAACTGCCACTGAATGTCCACAGACTCGGCAGTGAGGGCAGCAGGGGAGACAGGGGCAGGGGGTGCGGTGCCTGGCACGAAGGAGACACGTTGTTGCCCTACACGGACAGAAGGGACCCGAGCAACTGGGAGGGCGGTGATGGGAATGGAGGGGGCGGTGACAGTTGTAGTGCTGCTGCCAGCTGTTGGAGCAGCCTCCGCCCCCTCAGGGAGCTCAGCCTCTGACCCGTCAGCATCGTAGTCGGTGTTGGTACTAGACAGGTCCTCCGCCTGGTCCCCTCACCCTCCGTGCCACTTGATTCCGCCGACTCCCCAGCAGTGGTGGCACCGGTGCTCTATCCCTCCTCCTGGTCCATGCAGGTCACCCTCTATGTTTCCCCCGATGATGCTGTGTGCAAGGTGAAGAGACATGAAATAATCAGTCACCTGTGTACATCTGACACATGAGTCCAAACAAAATAGGTCATAGTGCATATCAGGAAATGCATCATGAATAACATCTAGAATACTCCGCACATATGTAAGCCATGCACTCCCCAGTTGGTTCACCCACCATGCCACCTTAAAAAATGAACATCAGGACACAACAGTAAATAACTCGATATCCAATTATACTGAGAAGCTAGTGTCTGTGAACAGTGGAGCACAGCCAGACTATGAAGGCATGCCACCTCTTGTTCACTGTGAAAGAAACAGTATTGGTGCACCCAAGGCCAAATAACAGACGCCAATGCTGAAGGTGTCCCCACACTCAGAGACCTGTGAGTACTTTGTAAACCCTAAAGAAATACATTGTGATCCCTTGGGAATCACAACACTTTACACAATCGACATGTTTGGAATGTGTGAATGTGCCACTTTTGGAACAGAACACACATGTCACACAAGCAGGTGCACAAAAAACTACTTTTACACAGTCATTGTATGAGCTGCCAGCCTAATGCAAATAAGCCACTGTTAAGAAGAAATGTGGTATCAGGAAATACATATACATGGCACCACGGTGGTCTGGATGACTTGACACCCGTAAGTTGGTATCAGCAACAACTGAGGACTAACCCAAATGCAACCACACTGTGGGAACATGTATATGTATAATCTCTAATCAATTTTATTACAGAACTGTGCCTTTGTTTTAAATGTGCCAGCATGTCCCCTAAAAGTGTAAAGGTGGTTTCTTGTGCACTTCCATGGGAGACATCTGTCATGCAGGCACATTATTGTCCTTCACAACAAAAAATCTAAGTCAAGCATATAAACTATTGGGACATGTTGACAAGTGTAGTCAGTGCCAAGGTACAAGACATCTTGACTAACAACTTGAATCATGCCACCTGTCACATGGCCATCCGTACCATGATGACACAGTTGGCAACACATCTGACACACTACCTGTCATGTGGAGTGGCACACATGTCCAGACACAGGACAATGCATGAGCTAATGGCCCTGCAATTGTGTTGGAATAAGGAGCACCTGCACTGAGGAGACACCCTCATGGGAACCAAGAATGTCCACACAGATGTCAGCACACACAGACCAAACTACGTAACATCTGGAGCACACAACGGTGCCAAACATGGATGAGCAGGAAACATGTCTTTTAACTTTTGCCACATGCTGCAAATTACAAACATTACACCCTGCACAACATGCCTGGGTCACTGCATGTTGAGTGTCTGTCCAGACAATTATCACACACAGGTCAGACCTGGCAAGGAGACATAAGGTTTGGACATGTAGGCCTTGCCTGCACAAACCCCCCCTACCTGAGACAATGTGATTGAGACAGAGCAAGTAGTTACACCTCTTAATCTGGGATTACTAAAATGTGCATCAAGAACTCCTAAATGTACTCAACATCACCTCGTGAGGCTGACCACACATATTTGTGACAAAAAACCATCAACAGATAGTTGTACATAGACACACAGGCACTGGCCAGTGTGAGGATGCACAAGCCTAATGGGGTCACCATGGACAGTGGACACATGTAGCACACTTTACGTAAATACAAATGAGGCCATGGAACAATGGCACAGAGGCCAACCTATGCTGAACACACAGTGAATGGGCACAATGTTTGATGCCACACATGATTCCTAGGAAAAGGTGTCTCAGGGGACTGTAGTGGGCACACTGCTCCATGGTCCTGGAATGATCTGACTGTAACAGGAGCAACCGTCCCGACACTATGCATATCGCCCACTCATGCACATCATGTCTGAGGCTACTACATCGGTCATGCATGCTGCAAGTCTGTTTATTTGAAACCTCACACTCCTATGTTGAGACTCAGGACAGTGCCAACAATTATGGACCCCAAATGAGTGAACAGGACAGGGCACAGGCAAGGTACCAACACATGTCACAGACCACCCCCACCCATGATGCTGAAAGCAGTGTGCACCTTGATTAACTTGCAGCCTAAATGACCATGTGCAATAGTGATTACACACAGACCAGGGAACACATGTCAAGGAGGGGAAGGGAGGAAGAACAGCACCGGTTGACTTGGGGGAACAGGATATGCACTGCACATATAAACCCTGGCAGTGTATCCAGGCGACTGAGCACTTCCAAAAGCTGGTGACACACAACAAACACACATGTACCTACCTCCTTCCTGCTGCTGTCGCTCCTGTAACCGCCTATCCATCTCAGGGAAGACCACCGCCAGGACACGCTTCATTTGGTGGGTCAGGCGCTGGCACCCGCCGTGGGGGCGTGGTGGTGAGTCCCCCAGCAGGACCCGGGCGATCCTCCTGGTCCAGCACCGGATGTCCTGCCAGCGTTTCCTCACTTGGGGCAGGCGCCGACTGGGACCCTCCACCATATTCACGGCCCTAACGGCCCTCTTCCAAATTCTCCCCTTCTGGTAGGCAGTTACCTGTGAGGATGACAAAGTGAGACTACATCACTACACCTGCTCCATGTCACAGAGACACACAATTTAACATCTTTGATTTGTTGAACAGGGCATAGTATGCTGCCAACTAATAGCACCTTTGTCATAGGGACATTCGCCTCTGTGTAAGCGCCAATGCACTACATGGCATTGAAAGTACACAGGTGGCATGAGGGGTTCGACACACTCCCTGATCATGGCACACACTGTGCATCACAAGCAACACAAGGCTGATGGACAGCACCTCCAAGCAGTCACATGCCCCAGGCCACTGACGCAACCTCAGCAGAGTACACAGACACACACAGGCACAGATCATTCACCTGCCATTGGCAACAGCGGATACAAACCTCACTCTGCACATGTGCCACTTTCTTGGGGGGTGTCACAGGCGTGGGGCTAGCCCAGCAAGTCAGACACACAGCACGGCTTATTTCTCACATCAGATGGGTAGAGCAGTTGCCTCCTCCATGCAGCTGTGGTGCAACACTCCACATAGACACTCACCCACATGACAAGGAACATTCACACACATCAATGTCCAGGGGGCGTACACATCATTTGGACACTCTCACCACAGCTCCACTCAACTCACACACATCTGTGGGTACAGTCACCTGTCACACCGGGGGTACCACTGATTCACCTCTGGACTATAGAACAAGAATACCCAACAGGATTAGCCACGCTGAATGTGCCATGCACCATGCAGTGAATGTCACAGTAAGCACAATGCAAGTGAGGAGTGCACACATGAACCACATCAAGCTCTGCATGAGAGACATAAGCCACTCCCCCCCTGGGACCCACTCTAAACAACATTGCATGTCTGTCACACCTGGACACAATGCCAGAAGTGACAGTCACAAAAAAAGGGGCACAGTCAAAGGTAGTGGAGTCAGCACTCACCTGCTCCCCTGGTCTACCATACAGGCTGGGGTACTGTGGGAGGATGACGTCCAGCAACGCCTCATTCTCTTCCTGTGTGAATGGCTGGGTCCTCTCCACAGACCTTGACATGGTGCCAGAGGAAGACAAGACAGCAGCAGTGGTGTCGACTGACATGTTGTGCAGGCAAGTGCCCTCTCATGGGTTCTGCCTGACTTATATCTGCCTTGCTGGCCTATTTCATTTACAGGAGTACTAAGTGATTGGTCAGACTCATTTGCATCCTACGTTTCCTCCAATCCCTTTAAACATACACCAGTGACAGCATTAGCATCTTTCAAATTTGCAGCAGCATGTCAAGTCAACAACCACTTTGCAACAATGTATAATGTGGCCAACTGCTTTTTCCAGCCCACACGATGTAAAAATTTGATCTTGAAACTCGGTATCCATGACAACCAGCATGCATTTAGGCCCTAATACTTGTCCCTTATGTGTCCCCATTGTAATTTTCAAATCCCCACACAGGTACGGTGCGTTTCACACATACCCCTAGGGCACCACTACTATAGTGATACGGACTGTACACGCGTGTGTACGAGTCGTATCCCTATAGTAGTGTTGCCGTAGGTGTACGCCATAGTGATACGGCCCGTACACGCGTGTGTACGGGTCGTATCCCTATAGTAGTGTTGGCGTAGGTGTACGCCATAGTGATACGACCCGTACACGCGCGTGTATGGGTCGTATCCCTATAGTAGTGTTGGCGTAGGTGTACGCCATAGTGATACGACCCGTACACGCGCGTGTACGGGTCGTATACCTATAGTAGTGTTGCCGTAGGTGTAAGCCATAGTGATACGACCCGTACACGTGCGTGTACGGGTCGTATCCCTATAGTAGTGTTGGCGTAGGTGTACGCCATAGTGATATGACCCGTACACGCGCGTGTACGGGTCGTATCCCTATAGTAGTGTTGGCGTAGGTGTACTGTGGTAAATATTTCGTTACCGGTACTATTTTTTTTATGCGGTAAAGTCTATTAAGAATAACTCAGTAAATATAAGAGGCAGAATCCGTGGTATTAGAGGTTTTAAAAGGCTTTATTCCTATACAAAGGAATACAATTCGAATTGTGGGCCTTCTATTCCATCACCACGAAAGTTCAGGAAGGAAGGGGCATATATTATTGACAGATAAGCAGTTTTATAGAAAATGCATTACAGTGAAACAGATGCAAGAGGCGTAACAGCTGATAATACAGATAAACTGTGCATACGTAACTAATAGAGGCGTATACATGGGTGTAACTAAAATACGTCATTAAACATGATGTCACAAGTGGGTGGATCCATAGAAGAATCCTGCAATGTCAGCAGAAATATTTGGCAGAGATGCGCGCGCAGCCGCATGACGTGTGATTGACGTGCAACTAGAGGGTGAAGGGGACTTGACATTTAGCTCTACATGTGGAGACAGAAGTCTGGGGGTCATGTCAACCTAATCCCAAATCATATCTAATATCCTATGTTTAAAGAACTGTGTTATCCAAAAGGAAAGGTCTCTAGGATAGAATCTATTCTATACTGACTGTTAGTGCGTGTACAAGCGTCTAAGTGTCTACACTAGATGCGAGGGGGTAGGAATATTCCATGGCAATGGAGCTATGAATTACTTGCATGAGGACAGCGAGGCCTGGCCCTTTGCACGGTAGCTGAAAGAATGTTTACCTAAACTACTAGACAGGAATGCATCGGATGAGGAACGGAGGAGATAATCTCGAAGGTGAAATACAGTTTTTGGCAGGCGATAGGCTGGATCAGGCACCGTTAGCCGCGCAGGGAGTAGGACAAAGTTCATGGTCACAGATGCAGGCTCAGACTGGAGCTTTCAGAGGCAGAAGGCAGGAAAAGGCTTGATGACAGAATTCGGGCCTACTCGCCTAAATCTGTAAAATGTGGAAAGTGAACCATATAAAGTCGGTGGCCTTTCATACTTAGGAATGGAATATCTGACCCATTCATGGCGGGTCTGAAAGAGGACATGTTGACGGTGGACGCACATATATTTGCGTCTTCAAAACTGGAGCAGGAGGGAACATACATGTACTTATAGCATGTACATGGAGCCGTTGGGGTCTACGATAGGGGACATAACTGATCACAAAATTCATATTTCCTCAGTACGCCATAGTGATACGACCTGTACACGCGCGTGTACGGGTCGTATCCCTATAGTAGTGTTGGCGTAGGTGTACGCCATAGTGATACGGCCCGTACACGTGCGTGTACGGGTCGTATCCCTATAGTAGTGTTGGTGTAGGTGTACGCCATAGTGATACGACCCGTACACACACGTGTACGGGCTGTATCACTATGGCGTACACCTACGGCAACACTACTATGGGGATAGGACCAGTGTGTACACGTACGTGTACGACCAGTGTGTACACCTAGGTATACACACTGGTCGTACACATACATGTACTACCGTAGTACGCGTACGTGTACACACTGGTCGTACGCGTACGTGTGTACGGTCCGTACACACACGCGTACTCCTACCCAAACCCAATATAGTGATACGACCGTACACACGCCCTCAGAGCGTGTGTATGGTGCGTTTCACAGCTTACACTGGTGATAGGAGGCGCACACGAAAGGAATGGAGGTGTCAGACTCGCACAAGGCTGTACATCAAGTCATTGTCAGTGCAGTCCTTCATGTGCAGGGCCTAGTTGTGTCAGGCAGTGATGTGGCACATGTCTCCTCATGTTTTAGCACAATAGATGTGTGGTGACCTGTGTACACATGTCATGTGTGATGGGGCACTATGTTGCACACTTCCCCTTCACACTTTGCACATGTCTGCATGTAGTACAAACAAGTCAAGCACTGCATCACTGGTATGGCACAGTCCCCAACACCCGCAACTGTCCCCTGATGCCATGTACACGGATAATTACACCTGACATCTAACTACCGGCGTGCCACGATGTGACTATGTCATGTGTGTGTCATGTGATCCCATGAGCTTGCTGTTGGTGTTCCGTCAACTGCATCTGCTGTTGCTGCATCCAACATGTGTCTGTGTGTGTACTTGGGCATGGCACACAATTACGCACACCATGCCACATGTGGAATCCCACGTAACGTATATCTGTATGCATCGAACATGGTATTTTGACCTGAGGACATCTCTGCGTTGTCTCAATGTCTGTGTTATCAGTTTTGACATGTACCCCTTCATGGCAATGTGTGTGATCTGTACTTTTTAAATGGCATGTGACCTATGCGTCTAGCTTGCCGCAAGCTGTCTGAATGAGATAACATCCTTCGAATGCAGATATGTGAATGTATGTCACTCCTGTAATGTGTCTGGCTGTTCACTGACACTGGCCCACAGCTAGTTTCATGGCATGTCATGTAGACCTTGACAATCAACGTTTGTAGCTGGCTCTTCGTAGGAGTATCACCTGGCTGGCATACGTGTCCTGGATGTATTGCACAGACCAGACTCTGTATTTAGCAGATGTGTATTAGCTGTTGAACATGTGCTCAGTTCATTGACATTGGTGTTGTAATGTACTCAATCTTCGTTATTCCTTCCAAATTTCTGCAGGGTACCGCCTCTCCCCCGACCAATGCAAGACTTGGGTGCCATGAGGGAACGTGACTGCATACCCCGTTACAGATTCACCCAACAGTTAATTGAGGACCTGACAAACAGGCTGGCACCACACCTCCAACCGCAACACAGTTATCCTACTGCGCTGACCCCAAGATGAAGGGGATGGCAGCCCTACATTTTTTTGCCACCGGTACGTTTCAATTCACCATAGCTGATGTGGGTGGCATGTCACAGACCATGTTCAGCCGTGTCCTGCATGATGTTTTAGAAGCCATGTTGGAGCACCTGGATGAATTCATCCATTTTCCAACTCGTGAGCAGTTGACAGGTATCAAGGGTGAGTTCTATGCCCTGGGAGGGATGCCCCATGTAATTGGGTCCATTGATGGGACACATGTGGCTTTGGTACCACCACAGGCACAGGAGGTAGCCTATCGAAACCAAAAACATTATCACTCCATTAATGCCCTTGTGGTGTGTCTACCTAACATGCTGATTTCCCATGTCTGTGCACGTTTTCCAGGGTCAGCACACGATGCCTACATCATGAGGCGTAGCAGGGTGCCAGAAATGATGCTGCGGCTGCACAACGAACGAGCATGTCTTGTTGGTGGGTATACTCTGTTTGTCCTTTGTTTAGCGCTATTTTTGTATGTTACGGCATCTCCTGACCCACTTCTTTACATGATGTTTCAATGTAGGGGACTCTGGCTATCCCAACATGCCATGGCTGATGACGCCTCTCCGCAACCCCAGAACAGCTGCAGATCACCGTTACAACAACGCCCATGGGCAGACCAGGCGAGTGATTGAGAGGACGTTTGGCCTCCTGAAGAGCCGATTCCGGTGCCTCCACAAGACAGGCGGGTCCCTCCCATATGCACCGGTGAAGGTCTGCAAAATCTTTCTCGTGTGCAGCATGCTGCACAACATGGCAGTGGAGAAAGCTGTGCCACTCATCCTGGATCCGGATGAGCAGAAACATCCACCCGTGGAGGATGAAGGCCTTGGTCACGAGGCAAGTGAGGAGGAGGAGGAGGAGGACATCCGGAGTCAGCTCATATGCAACTTCTTCTCATAATGGTGAGTCCCTGGGTCTGAGTGTGCACGCTTGGAGCCTTGTGTGGCATGTGTTGCAATGTGTGTGTCCAGCTGACTGTATGCTAAGTGACTTAGAGGTGTGTTCTGATGTGTCACTCGAGTGATGATGTAATTCCACACATTTTAACTGACACACTCAATTTTCAACTAGCATGGTGTCAACCTTATTCATGTAGAGTACATGACCATGCATGCGGAGACTATATTTTTCCTGACTTCTTGTGTGTCTGTCATCCCCAGGTAGTTGTGCATGCTGTCTGCTCGTGGCATCGTTGTGCTCCTGCTATTCCTCATGAGTATTGCGACGTGTGCTGAATCAGCGTTACATGCACGGACATGGTGAAAAGTCTCCTTTGGGTAAGGATTGCAGCAAGGCATTTTGGGTGTGGTAGTTGTTTGTAATGTGTGGGCACTGCTCCTGTGCAGGTTTTGTTACTATGCATACATGTCGACTCACCATGGGGCACATGACATGTAGCATGACTCACATAAATTGATAGTCACACTTCGTGACAGTCATCTGTAATGGGATTGTGGATTGTGATGAAGGCATCAATGTGTGTTACACTTCCCTCTGAAACATACGGGATGCTACGGGTGGACATAGTGTGGGACATCCCCATAAGAGGCTCAATGGGGAATTGCAGCCTCTCCGTGGGCAGCAGGGGGTGTTTGGCTCACCCCTTCACTTGTGTGCCAGTTCAATGGATTTACAGCATCTGTGGTGCGAAGGGGGTGTCCAGTGTAGGTCCCACATGTTCATCCGAAAGACCTGTGAGTCTGTTCATATTGATGCATTTCCATAGGTGTGAACCTGAGTTATAAAGGTGTTCCTCACCCTCCAAGGTGCCTCATCTCTGTCAATGCAGGTATCTTGCCACTGTGCATGCGGCATCTCTGGCATAGTTGTCAAAGATTGTGCATATGAGTCTATGTGTAGATTAGCAACATGCATGCTGTTCTTCATGTATTTGATTCTCTATTGTGCATGAAGTCCATGGCTATGTATGTGTTTTGGCATGTTGGTCCCCACAACGGGCCGTCAACACCTGCTGAGGGTGTGTTTCCTGTGCGCAGCTCGGCCTTCAGATTCCTGATCCGGTGTCCATCATCTTTGGTGATTGTGCATCCATTGTCTCTGGGTGTGCCATGGCAAACCGGACACTCCTTCCTTTACATACACCTGTTGCAGTTGTCCTTTCTGACATCCTTGTCTTTGTGTGCAACTTGTGGCATAGTTTCCAGGACATGCCGCCTGCTGTTGCAGCCCCTGCAGCAAGGGCACACGAAGTTTCCGGATTTGGCAACACACACACATCAAAGATGCTCCTCCCTTCCTCCCTCAACCCATTCATTTGGCTGTCATCAGCTTGTCTGTGCCACAGTTGCAGCCACGCGGTGCCAAAGGCTGGACCGTCTGCACATGCAACGTGCACATTGCACGACCCTCAGGTCCTTGCATGACCCACATCACACTACAGTCTGATGTTGCAGCCACCCTCCAAGCAATGTCCATCCACCAATCTACCGCCTGCTCTCAGGCATACACTAAGCGCACACACAACACCTTTGCATGATGAGTGTGCAACTCCAACTGCCTACACAGCGCTGCCACGCCTTCCAGGCCCTGTCACACCAACCAGGTCATGTCCCTCCTACTCCCCACCGGCTCTGTACCCCAGCAAGGCCATGGGAGTGGGACTCAAGGCTTCTGCATGTAGTATGGTGTCGTCGTCAGGCACATGGCACAGGTATCATCTCTCAGCGTGTCAATCTACAATGTGTCCAGGACCCCCCTCTCCACCATCACATGCGCACAGCACCTCATCATCAGCTCGTATGCCATTGACAGCCAGGTGCTCCTCACCCTCAACAAGGACGCAGACATTGCCAGTTCTAATATTCAAGAATGCATGAGATCCATTGATGAATGGCTGAACATCAGCCACCTGAGGCTGGACTTGTACAGGACTGAGGTCAACATCTGAGGATTGTCCCCTTACAGCTGGGTCAACTGCTTGTGTCCCACCCACAAGAGCCCTGCACAAGCACCCAGTGTCCACGCACACAAGGTGGTGTGCATCATGGATTGCTTGCTCACATTTGCCATGCTAATCACCAGCATCTGTCCCTCAGCCTGACACATCCCTCTGCATTATGCACATGATCCCCAGATAGATCCACTCCAAGGAAAGACGGACCATCCCCCAGGTCCACGACAACATCCGTGTCAAATACTGCCCTGCCCTCTACGGAGCAGGCACATCCAAACTCCCGGGAAACTTGTCCACATCCAGGGTGCATCTGCACACCTCAGCTTCAACATCCGGCGCACCAGCCACATCACCGTCCAGCAGAGATAGCTGCAATGGATAACTGTCTGCTGCAGGATGACTTTCACACTACACACCCACACTCAGGAGGCAGGCCACAACCCCGAACCCAAACCAAGCTTGTACCACTGTCATCCGAGACCCCGTTGGGCCATCTCCGTGCATCCAACCTTGCCCTGGACACCATTCTTCACATCCACCTTACTCCAGCATGCAGGACATAGTCCTCCCACCTGGCCACACATTCCTGGGACTCCCTCCCTGGGAACCTCCACATGAGCCATGACCTCTGCGCCTTAATGATACTCTTCCAAATAGGTCTGTCCGCACAGTATTGCAAGTCCCCCCTCAGCAGCTTGAGGACATCACAGGTGAGTATTGTGCTCCATGTCTGCATTGAATGATACATTGTGACCCATGTGTGTCCTGTACCAGACTCAGATCCCAGGGTATGGATGGGTGGAGTTAGTTCAACACTCAGGCATAGTTTGACATTTACACACACATATGTTGTGGACTAATGAAAAATGACTGCAACATCTCATGAAAAAATTAAGATTTTTATTTACGGTGGGGTACGTGTTTTGGTAGATAAACTAAGGTGCTCTACCGGGTGCATAGAATCCAAAGTTCACAGGGGGAGATGGGATCCTTTGCTTTGGAAGTCATCAGAGTCCAGACCACAGTGTTGGTCATCATTGGTCAGACTGTGACCAGCAAGTCCATGTGGCAGAGAATGTCATTGGATGAGGTGCTGCTGTTGCGCCAGAGGGCCAGGTGCCAGGCCAGGTGACCTGGAAGATGTGGATGGTCCGCTGACTCTCACGGTATTTTCCGTGGATGACCCACCTTCCTGGGGGGACCCTCAGATGCAGGCCTTGACGATGCTTGTGATGCTCCGTCGGACGAATCCTCCTCCTCCTCCCTCCCTGTGGCTGGTTGTGGTCTTCGCCTGGTGGCACAGGGAGGGTTGCCCATGTTGTCGGCGATCCGACGGAGTGAACGGCTCATGTCCGTTTGCACCGCCAGGAGCTCAGCCACTCTTGCCTCCATCCGTCCTTGGTGTTGTTGTTGACTGGCATGTTGCTTGGCCTGCAGGTTCTTCATCTCGTCGAGGGTCCCCTTCATCTCTGTGAGGCTCGCCACTACCTGGCTGATGCCCCTGGTGTCACGCCGGTATGTGTCCAGGATGTGGCGTATGTGTGACATACCAGTTCCCTCAGCTGGCTGGTCAGATTCGCGCCTCCGCCTGCCTCCACTCCCACCACCCCTGCCCACACGAGCCTGGCCTGCCGTTGTGGGCACATCGGGTTTACGGGATCCCTGAGGGATGGCATTTGCAGAGTTGTCTGCCTCCTCCTGGGTGCCCGGAGAACCTTGTCCCTCCTGGTCAGACCGGCACTGTTGTTCAGTGCGAGCAGGGCTCCTGGGTGTCTCCTGGGATGTGGCAGTAATGGGGGTGGGGGTTTGCACAGATGTACCTGATGCAGGTGCTGCAGGGGATTGGGCACCAGAGGGGCCAGGTTGGTTGGGGTCATCCACGGAGTGGTGAGAGTCGTCGCTGCCGGTGGGATCATCTTCACGCTGAGCCTGGGACTGTGATTGTTCCCCCCCATTGTTGGGGGGAGGTCCATGACGTTGCCCTGTGTGTGAGAGAGAGACAATGTTAATGCTGTTTCATTCCACATCCATGTTTCATACATATTCAAGTTGTCACAGTTCCTCCAGGTAGTTGGATGTGCCTAGCATTCCTCTCAATGTACACTTGGGGATGGGTATGTTGCGGGGGACAGATTGATATGTTCTCCTGAGTGTTTGACCAGTAGAATTTTGGCTAGGATGCTTATTTGGCTATGGATTGGTCTTGTTGTGTCACATGTCCATTGTGAGAGTGGGTAAATCCGTCGCCTGCCCCGGGGGTGTGTGCTTGTGTAAGGGGGGGGGGTGTGTGACCGGGCCTGCTGTTGGGTGTAGTGTGATTTGTCATTGGGTCTCCCAGGTGATGTGTCTGTCCCCTCATGGTGCATGCTGGCATGACAGTGAGTGTGAGTTCCTGTGCTAGATATCTGAGCTTGTGGAGTTGGTGTTTGAGTGTACAGTGGTCACAGGAGGGCCTTGTGCTGCATACAGCAGGGCCAAGTGTCAGCTACCTTGTCAGTACTTTGCCAGTCCCTGTGCATTGGGCATGGTGCATGGGTATGTACCTAGGCCATATGGGCTGAGGGCATTGGTGTCTGCTTCTGAGTTGCACAATGTGTTGTGTGAGCCCCACCCTCCCAGCATCCCGGACATCCAGTCTTGGGTTTGTGGTTGGTGTGGCCTGGGACATGGCATTGCCTTTATTTGTGAATGGGGCATGGAGACGTTAGTGGCATGAGCGTGGTTTTTGAGTGTGGTTGTGTGCGGTGAGGGCTTGGGGGAAGTTGCGTGCATTTGGTGTATTTGTGGTGTGGATGCCATTCCCCCCATGTTACATGAGTTGTTTGTGTACTCACCAGGCTCTGCGACTCCTTCGACTCCGTGTACTCCCACCGGCGGAAGCAGGGCCATCATCTTCTCCTCCCAGGGATGGTAATGTACCGGTCTGCGGGGCAGGCCACCTCCAGTGATGTTACTCTGGGCGTATTCCTTGTTCATTTTCCTCTTGACTGCCCTCCGCAGATCGTACCACCTGGCTTGGCATTCATGCTGGTCCTTCGGATGGGCGCAACTGCATTCACCTTATCGACGATCCTCTGCCAGAGGCTAGTTTTTTGGGCTATGCTGGTCTGTCTGACCAATGTTCCAAACAGCTGTGGCTCGACTCTGATGACTTTGTTGACTAGGAGGTCCAGCTCCGCCCTTGTGAACTTTGGATTCTTGTCTGTGGGCATGGTGTGGGGTGTGGGTGCGGATGGTTGTGGGTGTGTGGGTGTGAATGTGACGGTGTGTGTGTGAATGTGAAGAGGGGGTGTTTGTGAAGGAGGTTGTGTGAAGGTGTGTAAGTTAAGGTGTAGTTAAGGTGTAAGTAAGGTGCAGTTGTTTGTCTATGGGGTCTGGCAGCAGTGGGTCTGTTGCAAAGGCTCATGGGTTGTGTGTTTGGGCCCTTTTTATTGGTCCATTTGTGGGTGTGGCTGGGTTTGAAATTTTGGTGGGTGTGTTATAAGAGGTGGTTGTGATTTTGGGCCTCTGTTTGGATGTGCCAGGTCAGTCATTGAGATGTATTTTGTCATGTAGACGTGTTTTGTGGTGTTGTGCAAGTCGAATTGACCCTCCTAGTGCTGTTTTACAGTGTCCTGGTTCTGTACGAGTCTTTTTCGCGTAGGTGAGGTCCGTACATACGCGATGCTGGGTGAGGATGCTGGGGTACGGTGTTGTGGTGCGGCGCGTACAGGTACGGGGCTGGGGTACGGGCCTGGGGTGCGGCGCATACATGCACGGGGCTGGGGTATGGGCCTGGGGTACGGTGCGTACAGGTGCGGGGCTGGGGTACGGGCCTGGTGTGCGGCGCATGCATGCACGGGGCTTGGGTACGGGCCTGGGGTGCGGCGCGTACAGGTACGGGGCTGTGGTACGGGCCTGGGGTATGGTGCGTACAGGTACGGGGCTGGGGTACGGGCCTGGGGTGCGGTGCATACAGGTATGGGGCTGGGGTACGGGCCTGGCGTGCGGCATGTACAGGTACTACGGGCCTGGGGTATGGTGCGTACAGGTACGGGGCCGGGGTATGGGCCTGGGGTGCGGCACGTACAGGCACTACGGGCCTGGGGTACGGTTCATACAGGTACGGGGCTGGGGTGCGGCGCGTACATATGCGGGGCTGGGGTACGGGCCTGGGGTACGGTGCGTACAGGCACTACGGGCCTGGGGTACGGTGCGTACAGGTACGGGGCTGGGGTATGGGCCTGGGGTGCGGCACGTACAGGCACTATGGGCCTGGGGTACGGTGCATACAGGTACGGGGCTGGGGTACGTGCCTGGGGTGTGGCGCGTACAGGTGCAGTGCTGAGGTACGGGCCTGGGGTACGGTGCGTACAAGTACGGGGCTGGGGTACGGGCCTGGGGTGCGGCGCGTACAGGCACTACGGGCCTGGGGTACGGTGCGTACAGGTACAGGGCTGGGGTACGGGCCTGGGGTACAGCGCGTACAGGCACTACGGGCCTGGGGTACAGTGCGTACAGGTACGGGGCTGGGGTACAGTGCGGACAGGGGGGGTACGGTGCTGACATACGGGGGGACGTTGCTGAAATATGCGGGGGGAGGGGGGGCTGTACGACTCCTATCCGGGCACAAGTTTACCCATGTACATGTGTGCTACTGCGTTCGCTCCGTACGGGGCCTTTTACATGCGGTTGTGTATTCGGACGGGCGGTACGGATCGTACTTGCGCGTAAAAATGTCCGGCTCCCTCTCGTACACTTTTCCCGACGCTATTCGGACGTAAAAATGTCCGGCACCCTCTCGTAACCTTTTCCCGACGCTATTCGTATGTATTTTTCATGTACGAATCGTACTTCGCCGTTTGTACGGTACTTGTACGATTCGTACGTGAAAATATACGGATACGAGTCGTACGCAAATTCATTTTACCGGATCGGAATCAACACCTAGGTTGTAGCTTTGGCAATTTCAGCATTAATATTAGAGTCGGCATAGCCTCCAGGTCTGCTGGACATTGATGAAGTGTGGTTTTTAGTGTTTGTTTCAGCCTGTGACATAGAAGAAAGTCAAACACTTTGTCTGTGGTAGCTTTTCATCCAAATAATGTCAGTTCTTTATATTTGCAGAACTGTCTGTTACCCCGTTGCGTTCCAGTAACTAGCTGCACAGCAATGTAGGAACCATAGAACTTTATTCACTTAAAACATTTTTTCATCCACATAATCCATTTATAATCCATTTTTAGTACTATTTATAAACTTTAAATGCTCAAGAAATGCTCATCCGGGCCTTTTTCAACAGCACGTTTCAATTCACAACACATTCCAGATGACAGTAGAATTCACCCAATGCATTTCGGACTTTACAGCCCTTCGTCAGGGATAGCTGTAATATAAAACAATCCATCAGCAAACATACTTCATCTCCTAGAATTCTGTGCATCAATGAACCCTTCAAACTATAATGTGCACAAAATTACTATACAAACCCAACATACCCATAACTCCACCACCTAGAAAAAGTATACCCAAAGATCCAAATCAAATGTTGTATTTCACAAAAATACAAGGCTGAAATGTCCATACCCCAACACCATGCCTTCAGTGCACCCCAGCTTAACCCCATGCATGTGTATAAACAAACTGCAACGACCTGCAAGCACCAACCGAATCCAAATGAAAAAATAATAAATAAATTCACACTGCTCCACGTTTATATTCACAATTTAACTCTCTCAACACAAAAATCGGCAGCGTAACCTCGCAATCTTGGCTGGCAAACACCAACTGAATAGTGCTCCAAACCAACCAGTTATTTATCGACCGTTAGTCAGCGCCCCAGGTGAAGCCCATCCATTTAAACATAACGTGCAATTTAAACCCGCCGTCCCCGTGGAAGCAAACTACCAATGAACATAAAAGAAATATACAGACTACATGAGCTCTCAAACCCCCATAGTGCCTACTAATGTTATAGTTGACTGAACCTAAATTATCTAACAAATCAAAAATAAAAATGAAAATAAACGGCTTGAATCTCTATCTCGAACCAAGAAATACCGTCTAAATGTGAAATACGCAGCTTTGTAAACCTAATGTGCAATAATATAAGTCAACAAGATGCAGCTTAAAAATATTTTTTTTTACTAAATATCACAAAATTGTCTAGTATTCGATGGTATAAAGATGACTCCCACTGATGGACTCAGTGTATCGCAGGAAGTTACAAGATAACTTTTCAACTGTTCATTTTCATCTTCAAACGGGTGCAGACCATCGGAGGGACAGTAGTGTACAATACTTGAAACAAATGATAGAATGCACACCATATTTTCCTCATTCAACCAATGTTTAGTAATGCTCAAAGGCTAGAGTATAAGCGTGCTGGTTTGTGTTGGTGCTCTGTCCCAAAAACACACTTGAAGAATTGTAGAACTGTCTGTTACATTGTCGCAGTCCAGTAACTAGCCGCACAGCAATGTAGGCGAAAGCCATAGAACTTTATTCACTTGAAATATTTTTCATCCACATAATCCATTTATAATCCATTTTTAGTCTGTTTTTTTCCTTGTTTGTCAGAACGTTCTGAGTGTACACTTTAAATGCTCAAGAAGGGGGGACCCAGGGGGCGCTGAGCGCGAGCCAGTCTCCCCCTAGGTGGTTTCGCACAATGGAGCGGCCATCCAGGTGCGGTGTAGGGGTAATTAGGGAGGCGGGAGGCGAGGTTTTAATTAGAGGTGCTGTGGGGTGGGAAAATCATTGTGCCCCAGGGAGCGGGGAGGAAGGGATTTCGAATTTCAAGTACAGGTTTACTCGAATGCGGCTGGAGCAAAAGATTTTGGCACATTTTGGGAAGGGCGTTGGTGCGCCGAGAGCTGGCCAGAGCGTTGGTTAAGGCAAGGGCGCAGTATCGCTTTCCTAGAATTCTGTCCTCTACTAGTGGCATTGTATGTCTGGGGTGAGGAGTTTCAGAATCGTTCAGTGTTGTTTAATGTCGACAATCTAGCGGTGGTAGAGCTGATCAATCACCAGAAGGCCAGGGATTTGAGAGTTTTACGTTTGTTGCGTGCTTTCATGTTAAAATGTTTACAGATTAACATTGTTTTCAAGGCACAACATATTTCAGGTGTCAACAATTGTATAGCAGACTCTCTGTCTCGTTTGCAGTGGGAGAGATTTCGCCTGATGGCTCCTGGGGCCGCACCTCACAAGACTCAGGTCCCACTGTGTGTCTGGGAGTGGGGGGACTAAGAATTGTCGACTTGGTAGAGCACTCTGTAGCGGACTCTACGAGACGGAGCTATCAGCAAGCATGGAGCGAGTTCCTCTGTTATGTTAACACGTGTGCTGAAAGTAGGGGAAGGATGGATGATGAACAGTTATTATTGGGTTTTGTTTTACACCTGATAGATAAAGGTTTTTTCCCACAATACCATTTCCGGTAAATTGGCTGGGATTTCTTTTTACGGACAATTGAGGTGGGGGAGGGACCCGGTAGGGGGGTGCTGGTGAAGAGAGTTCTCAAAGGTTTAAGTAGGGTACAGGCTGGGAACAAGCAGTTACGCCGACCGGTGACGTTTGATTTGTTACAAAGGATGCTGGGGCAGCTGCCACTTTGCTGTTATAATGAGGCTGAATGCGGCCTGTTTAGGCTATGCTTTGTATGGTTGTTTTTTGGGGCGTTTAGGGCATCCGAGCTGCTAGGTTTACGACATAGGGCGGGGATTAACAGCGAGGAGGTTTTTTTGGAAGAACACAGGTTGCGGCTTTGGTTGAGGGTATCTAAAACGGATCAGCTGGGCAAGGGTAAATGGGTTTTCTTAAACAGGTGTGGGGTGGGTCAATGCTGTCCAGTGAGGGAATAGGAGGTGTTTAAGGCCTCTAGAGTCTTTTCTCCTGGGGCCATATTTTGCCATGCACAAGGGAGTCAGATTTCAGTCGCACAGTTGTTGGCTGTGATGAGGAAAGTGCTCGTTCTTTTGGGGGAGAACCCTTTAATTTTTGGAACACATTCGTTTCGTATTGGGGCTGCAACAGAGGCGGCTAGATTGGGATGGTCATGGGCTGATATACGTCAGATTGGGAGATGGAAATCCAAATGTTGCGAGAAATATGTTAGGAAATAAGATTTTCAGTTCTACTGTGTTTCTTTTTGTTAACGTTTGTTTTTCTGCCTAGGTAAGACTTCGGGGCTTGTAAATTTGAAAAAGACAACATGGATAGTAGGACACTCCTTCGTAAAGTGGGCCGCTGTTTATGCTGAGCAACAGATTTGTGGGAGATCGCTTGGACTCCAAAGTGCTAGCCATGAAGTGGTTTGGAAGGATAGAGGGGGAATGTGTTGGGGAGATTTAATTTCCTTGCTGGCCATGATGTGTTCCAACAAGGGCCCGCCAGACCTGCTGATTATTCATTTGGGTGAGAATGATCTTGTTGCCTTATCTGGGCTGACACTAATAAAATTGATGAAGCAGGATCTAGCAAGCATCAAGTCTAATTGGACAGGCACCACGGTAGTTTGAACTGAGTTCATAACGAGGATGCACTGGAAAGGAGCACAAAGCCATGCAGCTATAGAGAAAGCGCGACGGAAGCTTAATAGAGCCATGAGAATGTTTTGTGAGGGCATGGGAATACAGGTTCTCTCTCATTCTCATATACGGGGCACTGAAGGGCATATTTTCAGGGAAGATGGGGTACATTTGTCTACCATGGGGCAAGCTTTTTATTTGCTGGAGTTAAGGGACATGATTGCTCAAATTTGGAAAGAGAGTATTTGGTGCGCATCTGCGACATTGTAACAATTTTCTGTTGGTTGGGGCAGGAAAACTCTTTTAGGTTTTCCTGGTTGGCGGGTTTTTTGCTGGGGAGGTGGGCAGCCTTGAGCGGGATTGCCCATCCTCCAACGGGGGAGGTGGGGGACGCAGTCACGGGGATGGGAAATGAGAATGAGGGGGATCTATCAACAGGAGTCATTTAGTTGTTTTTGCTTGGGGTCTACATTGGGGGTTATGTTTTATAGATGTCAAAGAAAATTTGGGGATTTGCTTATCAGATAATGGAAAAATTGTGTTTAGAGAAAATTATATAATTTGGCACCTGTCTTAATAAAGTGGCCTTTTTTGCTAATAAAGAAGTGGTGGATCGTGAGTTATTGTGCGAATGCCCATCCGGCCCTTAATGTGTTGGAGAAGGCTTTCGTGGGAGTTAAGGGTACATTAATAAACATAAAAGTTTGGAAGAACGGATCACTTTCATTATTGCAATCCAGCCTTCTAATGACAACAGGTGTTTGTTCGGAGGCGGTCTTTGCTAAGATAGTGCCCTGGGCGTGAGCGGAGAGTAATTTGGCACCCTTGCTGATGGGAGTGAATTAAATGAGACAGCAGGGGATTCCTTTTGTGTTTACTGGTCTGTACCTGGATGAGCAGGGACTGTCCCCTGAACACATCCTCGTACCTCCCCCCGTTCACCTAAATCACCATCACTGATAGCTTAGCTGCCTCACGCAGATGATGGTTTTGCTGATGTGTGTTAGCAGAGATCCGAGAGTGAAGGGATGGCAATAAACGGTGTTAAATCAGTGTTAAAACATCGCCTGTAGCATGATAATGAAGGACTAAAACCACTTTAAACTGGAAAATTAGACAGAAACGAACAGGCAGGGACAAGGACAATGCTGAAGCAAGATGACAAGGGCACTGCTGTTGACATAACCTTAATGCACACAGCTGCATGTGCCCCTTACAATATTTGTGTCCTGAGCCTTAGCCCAGCTTCCCCACGCTAGAGGCTGGCCCTGGGTTTGTTCCATCTATTGATACAATATGTTAGCTGGATTATAGTAACACCCTAATTGCCTCTTCAGCTCATAAAGCACCTTAGCACCCACATATCTAATCAAACCTTCCACCTACCTCAAGGGGAATTCAGATGTTGTTTGATTTATGTTATCCCTCAGAAGCACAATCAATGATTTACACTAGTTTATTTTAAGTCTGGGGATTTTGTCATAATGCAAAAGTACACAGGAAAGTTTGTCTGCAGGGTCCTTGACATACAGTGCCATGCCATCTGCATATAAATATATTATTAGTATCATGCCCGTGAATCTGATGCCCCTGTGTTATTGCACACACCAGCAGCTCCATTGCTATTGCATATGAGGGATGATAAGGGGCATTCCTGCTTCATACCTAGTTATATGGATTGGTTCTGCAATTTCTCCAGTGGAACCTATACTGGTTGTAGGGTAGGCATACCTTAGAGATGTCCAGGTAAAACATCTGGTCCCCACACCCATTCTCCTAAGCACATGCATTATAAATCCCCATTCCAGGGAGTCAAAAGCCTTCTTCTTGTATAGGAACAAAGCTGTTGCTTGCAAATTTGGATTGTCTAAATAAACTGAAGACAAAGAAGGCTTGCAACGTCTCCCAAAAGATGAATCAGTCGTGGTTGTGAGGCCTTCATCAATGGCTTTAATGTATCTGCAACATTTCTGGCCAGATGTTTTGTCTCAGGAGTGCTATTGGCCCATAGGAGTCACTGTCTCCCTTAGGTTGCCTGAGTTTAGAAAGGGTAATTATTAGCGCTTCTCCTAAGAAAGATGCGAGGATCCCATGATAAAGCACCTTGTGTAGCATTTCTAAAATGTGTGCGGTTAGGATGACAATATAAGCTTCATAAAAGTCTGCTGTAAGCCCATCATAGCCAGACGCTTGTCCAACTGGCATTATGTTTTAGTGCATTTTTCATGTCTTCTTCTGTAATAGGTAGTGGTAGGGACTCGCGGTTATTCCCCGCTAGCCATATCACTGTGAGTTTTTCTAGGTAGGCCATTGGACTTGACTCTGAATAGCGACTTTGTGAAGTGTACAGCTGATTGTAATATTCTCTAAAACAATTATATATCGTTGGGGTGTCCTGGAATATGTATTTGCAGATTTTAACAAACTGATTTTGTTCACTGCCCTTGCAGGCTGGAGTATTCATGCCAGTGTTTTGCCTAGGTGTTCGCCCTTGCATGTCTTCTACCCACTGCATAGTGACCTAGATGTTTTACTTCTTGGTCCTCAATGTATTTATAATCTTTCAGTTTTGAATGGGTTTCTTGCAGGATCCCTCTGCCCCATGTGAGACATAATTTTCTTCTAATGTGAGATTTTCTGTTTTTACCTTGTTAAGGTTCTTACAATGTGACCTCAGGATACCCCACTGCTTAGACATACAGACACCCCTAATGTAAGGCATAATGGCTTCCTAGAGGGTACCAGAATCCGATGCCAAGCCTTGATTAATTTTGCAATATTCCAGCATTTCTTTGTTAATCTCAATCTAGAATGCTGAAGCCAGTAGTTCCTCAGAGGAGAATCATCATTTAAGGGCATGAGTGGACATTACAGCTCTAGTGTCACAGATGAATGGGCTGACAGTGTACTTGTCATGTGCTTTATCCGAGGGGCTGCTTCTAGCATAGCCAGTCCGTAGTCTATGCAGGAGTGTCCCTCATATATTGAGGAGAAATAACTAAACTCTGAGGTGGATGGGTTATGCTGTCTACAGACATTCATTTGGCTGTCCTGGTGTAGTATTTTCAGTAGTTTTTGGGATGCTTCTCATAATACTAAATGTTTTTTTAGATCTATCTAGGTCTGCATTTAGGATTGTGTTCAAGCCCCCCTTTTCAAACTATAATACAAGTACACTTTATGTTTTCTGGAGATTGTCAAAGAATTGGGGTGACTCAGTATAGAGATCCTAAAATTGCATTTCTTCTATAATACTTTGCACTTTTGAAAACCTGTCTTCTGAGACCTGGTATGTGTCATCTGGTCAGAGTAAAAATCCTCTTCATATCCAGATTAGTACCCCTCTGATACGAAGCAAAAATCACTGGCCACCCATTCTGGCTGTTTTAGCTTGCTCACTGAGTTTGGGAAGGAGCGGTTCTTATCCAAATATCACATCTAGTTCTGTCTGAGTAGGCAGGCCAGCACTTTCCTGGTCTTGCATCTATCATTAAGCTCTTCAATATTTAAAGTAACTAATTGGAATGGTAGTTTCTTCTGTGTGCTATTCATTTTTCTCCAGATTGGTATAGGGTAGTATGCTTATAAATTAGCCTTGAGTGTCATAAATTATGTTTGTTGCTTTATGAAAGGTAAGACTACCTTGCTGCCCCACTAACACTGATTTAACAAATTTTCAGTGGATTGGTTATTCCCTCTCATCCCAACATACCAGAAGCTTATATCTGAGCAGTGTACTCTATGGGTGTGGTGGCCCATACTTATTACTACTGAAACTGCACAGTGGTGACCAACCTTCATAACTGCCAAGTTCTGTTCCAACTGGGCCCACTTAATTAGTATTTGTATTATCTTCCTCCCCAGCTACTGTTGCTTCATTGATGTACAGGCCACATTTTGTAATCCAACTATTCTTGAAAATTATTCAGGTAGACTGCCAGTAGCAAGATGAAAGCATCAGAAACAGTAATGGAGGCAGGCTCTAGCTAAATTTCATTTCCTCTTGTCGATAACTGACTGAAACTCAACTTTTTAAGAAATACAATCAGAGTCTAAATTCTGATTGTGTGTATTTCTCTTCCTAGTCGCTTATGTCTATGCAGTCTATGTTGCTTTGTTGAGGGCTCTGGCGAGGAGATTTCTGTTCTTCTTCTGTGTAGTTCTTAAGGAAGAGGTTGGCTGCCTGAGGACTGTTGAATATCTGTGGCTTGACTGCTATGTTAAACTTTTGATGTGCTGGATATATCTGGCATACTGTATATTGAGTGTATGTAGTTTGTTCCTACTGTCCATGAATACAGGTCGGGTCTCTTGTACATGTGGTTTAAAGTTTGTAAACGGATATATAGAAACCATTGCTATGCAGGTCTCTTTTTTCTCGTGCTAGTCTCAAAGTTGCGTCCTGCTCCCTGTAGTTTAGCAGGCTAGAGTTAATTGAGCAGAGTGGCGCACTAAAGACAGGTCTGGTTGCTAATGACCTATGTGCTCTTTCAATGATAAATCTTGTGGAGAATTGATCTCTGCCGCATAGCTCTAATAGGAGAGTTTCTTCATAGGTATCTATGAGAACATTGTTGCATCTTGATTCCACTTGCAATCTTCACATTTGGATCTTACAATCCCAAAAGTTGTATTTGTCTTAAGGTCCATTTCTGTTCTACTGGATATTTCATCCTTAGTTTCTAAGATTTCACTTTTAGCCATGTCTATTGTTGAGGTCTGCTTGTCTAGTCTTTCAGAGATGTGATCAGTTCAGGTTGTCAGGGTGTCTATCTTCTCATCAATTTTCTGTAGACTTTATTACATTTCTTGTAGCATAATTTTATTATTTTGCTAATCTCCTGACAATTGGGAATGGGGACTTTCAGTCTCTTCCTTGACTTATTCTCTGTCCGCAATGTAGTATGAGTGTCTAGGGCAGCAGTCTCCAACCTTTTCTGTAGTGTGAGCTACTTCTGATTAGTAAAAATCATTGTGCACTGCTGAAGACCAAGCAACCTGCACTGCTGCCAGACACCCCAAGCCCATCTTTAGTGACTTTAAACCTAATGTCCAGATACTATGGTTTGAACAAAATACTTTGACATGGGGGACTATGACAGGGCTACCATGTGTGTCAGTTAGATCATGGTCTGTGGACATGACTGAACATGTGTGTATATGAATTGGATATATGTGTCATATATTCTTGTGGCACAGGACATACCCTTCACCATATGTGGCACTGCTACATGTATAAAACAAACATACAACCATTTTTTTTAAATGGGAGACATTTAAAGTGCAAAAAATGCTCCACAAAAATTTGCATAATATGGAACATTTTTCTGCATTTTAAATGTCCCCCAATTTAAAAGATGGCCGTATTTTTCAGTTATAAACATGGCACCATGTCTCCCAGCCACTGGGAGCAAGATGCTTGTTGCCTGTAAATGCACAACTTTGAAATGGAATCAAATTAAAATGAAGAGTGAACTTTATGTTTATATGGATTCCATAAAACTTGTCATTTAAATTTTCTCCCATTTCAAAGTGTTGCAAACAGAAGGCATCTTGCTCACAGTGGCCTGCAGACATGGTGCTATATTTATATTTTAAATGGGAGGAATTTAAAAGTGAAGAAACATGCTTTGTTAAACATTAAGATTTAATTGCCTTAATTGAAAGTGGAGAAAAACAATAAGACTTCATGTTTTATAGAAACATTTTTCTTCACTTAAATTTCTCCCATTTAAAAAAAATGACTGTATTATTCAGTAATAAATATGGCACCAAGTCTACTTGCTTCTGGAAGCAGGATGCTTGCTGTTTGTAAATGCAACACTTTGAAATGGGAGGAAACTAAAATGAACAGTTAACTTCATCAAGTTAAATCTTCAATTTAATGTTCTCCATTTTAAAAGCATTCATTTTGTTCACACACCCCAATATTGAGTTGACTAGGGCTTTTACTTAAGAGTTTAATACCTCAGTGCTTCAGTTCTTCACCTTTGTGCCCAACCCTGGAACATAAAGCTGGAACACTGCTCCTTATCAGGCCCTGCTATCTGCAGCCTAATGATAATAATGGAAAATAAACACAGCCTTCAATTAACTTTAAAAGGAAAACCCAACACTTATTTATTGACCTGGTGCTTTATTCAAAAATGAACATCAAGGCTGTGACTCTCTTTGAAGATGTCCAAGAACTACTGGTAACTAGCGATTGATAGGTTGGTGACATCTGATCTAGGGTCAAATTTGAGTGCAGTCTGTTTAATAGCTGTTTTGACCATCCGGATTTTCAAGTTGTAAGTCAAGCAGGTATGAATTGCTGCATGGTAAATAGCAAACCAATGGGCATGTGCCAGACAGCATGCTTCAGACATCTCTGGTAGTGGGGGAAGGGCAATGATTTCCCTATTGTCACAATAATAGGTCTCAATTGGTTTTGAATACATGCGATGCGCCCTACAATATCTTTCTCTTCGGTCTTGTTTGGAACTTCGGTGGGTTTGTTAGGCCGAGGCATAAGGAGATTACTTTAAGGACAGGATAAAAATGTTTCAGCTATTGCGTTCCTTGTATATGCAAATATTTTTTACATCTTTGGAGTTAGAATTACTCCAGGGAGGCTGGTAAATCTTTGGTGGCTACAGCTGTATTTGCTTCTTTCCCTGCTGCCTCACTTTATTCAAGTTTTCCCTGTACAGGTACTTGTGTCATCAATTAACTCTCTGGGTGTGTCAGCCCTTTTGTTCGCTACTTTAGGGTACACCGTGTATGTTTGCCATGGTTGCTATTCCCTTTTTCTTGTCAATCGAGAATCGCTGGGCCCAGCCTTAACTTCTTGCGCCATGCACTCCTAAGCTTTTGTAACAAGCCACAGTCATAAGGCATGAGGTGTTGTGTGCTACACAATCTTCCTAACCTTTACGTCCCTGATTTATCAACCTTGAGTGGTTCCAGGGGGCTGGTCAGTGGGCATCACTTCCCCATGTAGTCTCAGTGGTGCTGATTCACCCCTGTAGGCTAAAGCCCTGTTTCGCTTCTACTTTGACCTTGATGTTCCACCACGGTCCTGCAATGTTGGCCTTTGCATTCTCTGGGTGGGATAATGTAGTCAAATCTTGATGTCGGGTAATTGGTGGGGTTGGTGTCTTAGATATGGGGGAGGATTAATATTGTCTGGGGTATTGAAGGAGCCCCTTCAGAAGGCAGCCATCTTTGTGCGTGGTAAGCCCCACCTCCCAACCCCTTCACTGAAGTTAATTGATTACTGGGGCTGGACTTGTATGTGACTAACAAGAATTGAGTGACATTTAAGATATCTACTTTTTGTTAGTCGCAGAAGAAGGTCTGACTAACTGACCCTTGTTAAATCATAATGTTTTGTATGGTGTTTATAAGCAAATATTTTGTTGATTCGAACATTTTAGCCCCCTGCATTTTTTGTTGTATGCAGGCAATTTTCACTTAGAGACACTAGCAACTTAGGTTAGCAATCAATAGTTTCTAACATGCAATATATTTGTCAAGGTAATGTTTTCAGATTTTCTTTCCCATTGCATCTGGTCACTCATCATGCAGACCTGAGTTGATACAAGGTAATATACAACAGTTGCATTAGCAATTTGGCATGCAGCTCCTGTGGACCTCTATGGAGCCTCCATAAAGTTTGACAGGTGCAAGTAGATTGAAAGTGTTATGTGAAACAGCAGAGTGTTTGCTATCTCCATGACATGGAATAAGAAAGTTGAACAGCAGATAGCCCGCTTACTCAGAGCTAAATAGGAGCCTTGGATTTAGTAAGGGCATATAAAGTATGCATATTGTAGTACGGTGCAAGACTATCCTTCAGGAAAGACTGCTCCAAAGTCAGGAGGCTTAACTGTCGGCCTCAGAAGAAATGTGAGACTCGGGCATAGAGTGCCCTAATGGAGGACAGAATGTCTTAGTTCAAGAGTGGGGGTTGTAGATAGTCAGTACCAGCAAAGCTGGCACATGAAATATGTTCAAGACATGAACAAAATTGATAGGGCAACATCTAGAGAGTGGTTGAACAAACTGTCAAGCATATACGTCTAAAAGTAGAATTAAGCCTCAAAAGTAGTGTCCTCTTGATGGATCGTAGATAAATCTGACGTCCTTTATCAATTCTCACCTGTAAAAGATCATTATGACAAATAATTATTGATAAACACATTAACCTACTAAGCCGAAAAATATGGGAATACATGCTTCATCTTAACAGCATGCAGAGTGTTCCAAAATGATGGTACGAAAATGTAGACAAAATAAAGAGATACAATGACAGCTATACATGAACATATTTAAGTGTTATATGAAAATAAAATATTGTTAACATAGGGAGTTTTGTGATAAAAACATTCAAAATGTGCATCATACCTGAAATATATATACACAGTGAAGTTCTTGGAATGCAAAATCGCTTAAATTAGAGAAATTTGACATAGTGCAAATCTGAGCTTCTGTAACGTTTATACAATAACACAGGTAAAGAGAGTGACACATTAACAATTTGTTTTGAAAATGACAACGTACAAATAATGCATACGAATTTTCTAGTAGTACCTAATATAGATATGTAATACCTGAGGGAGGCAATAACTGCTATAATGGAGAGAATCAAAATGCATTTATGAAATGTGTGATTTATAATGAAATTAAATGGTAGTGATTCAGCTAAATCTCATGTAGGCCTCAAATGCTTCTCTGACCCTGCGTTAATGTAAAACCATGTGAGATAGTCACATAGGCCCTATGAGAAATTTCTATGAAGTTTCATTTCTGTATTAGCTAACCCTGCTTGTAAAACTCCACTCCGTTCACGGAGTTTGCGGAGTTTTGGCAATTCCGAGTTCCATGTAGAACGCGGAGTTGCCGAACAACTCCACACTCCACTCCACGCTCCGAGTAGAGTTTTTTTGGTGTTCGTGCACCCAAAATGCATTTTTTTGCTCATCGTTGACTTACCTGGTGCTTGCGTTCGGTGACGAGATTTCCCGACCTGTTCGCGAGCGCCACGAGATTTGGTAGATGGCCGCATGGTCCCGCGAGAGTTTGTGATTGTGAACACGTCATTCGAGCTCGACGTTTTGTGAAGAACGCGATCCCAAATGTCCAGAATCTACTGTGACTGCAATCTGGAGAAGGGTCTCCCCCCGAGCAGCATCAAAACCTTATCAAAATGATGATTTGGATTAAATGAAACTTCTCAAATTGAAATTTGGCTGTACTTTTTTCTTTTTTTAAACTTTTTTTTCAAGAGGAAAGTTCCCCAGAGTCTCCAACTTCCTGTTCCTGTCCAGCAGGCTCCTCCCAGTACTTTGTCCATCTCCTGGTCACTTTTCATTTGGATTTGGAGCTGGAAGAATCACCCTTTGTGTCTGCTGCATCATATATCATTGGATTTGAGGACTTTGAATTTGAGATTTCACAAGTAAGTTGGAAAATTGGTGTTGTTTGTTTGATTGGGGTCATGCACCTAGATTTATTTGTTCCTTTAATCTTTAAAAAAAATGTATTGTATTAGGTGGCCTGTAGTTTCAGTAGGGGCCTGGATTGTATTTTTTCTTCTTTTATAACGAAACACGCTGCATAGTTCACTACATTTTTCTCCATGTTTTGAAAACAATTTGCAATATTTATTTAATTCACTATGTGGCCCAGTAGTCTGCCAAAAATAGGCCTTTCTCAGCCAGTAGGCAGAAAACTACTCATGGGTGCATCAAACAACTGTTTCTGTAAAGTCTGTTGAATTTAAAATTTACTAACATCATTTTGGCCATGGCTGGCATTGGATTAAAAATACTAAATGTGGTTTTTTTTGGTATTTCAAATGTATTCTTTCATGTCTCTTACATTACATGCCTTTGTTTAATGTGTGTGCTTGTAACTTGCAAACCTTTTCAGCCCTGTGGATTTTCGTTTTTGGCATTGTTGCATTAAAGATGTGCCTCCTTTGTCTGGCGAGCGTGTGAGTGTGTTTTTAATAGTGGGTCATCATTTGCCTTGGGTGAGCCTCCTCATGTGGCCAGGGGCTATTTCGTAAAGTCTGTGCCCATATAGGCCTGCTTGAGTTCATTGTTTTCCTAGGCCTCCTGCTTCTTTTTGCTGTGACCATGTGGCTGGCAGCCATTTTGTGGAGGCAGTTAGTGTGCTTTTGCAATGGGCCTGCATGTCTTTCCTTTGTTCCTCTTGGCTTATTGCTTCTTGTTATGGTAGCCTGGCTTTGTGACGTTCGGCCATTTTGTGAAGGCAGCCAGTGTTCTTTTGCCATAGGTCTGCATTGTCTGTCTTCCCTTTGTAGGCTTATTGCTTGTTGTTGTGGCCTGGCCATGTGGCTGGCGGCCATTTTGTAAAGGCAGCCAGTATTCTTTTGCCATAGGTCTGCATTGTCTTCCCTTTGTAGGCTTAATATTGCTTGTTGTTGAGGCCAGGCCATGTGGCTGATGGCCATTTTGTGAAGGCAGCCAGTGTGCTTCTGCCATAACCTGCATTCCTTCTTTGTGGTGGCCATGTCCTCTAGCTGGTTGTTGTTTTTCATGCAATATTTTCTTCTTTTATTCAACAAAAAATGTAAAACAGTTCACTACATTTTCTCCATGTTTTTATAAATTTGCACTATTGATTTGAATTGATTCACTATGTGGCCTAGTCTACCAATTGGTTTTACAACCAATAGGCCCAGAGCTACTCATGGGTGCATGAAACAACTGTTTCTGTGGTGTCTGTTGAATTTAAACATCATTTTGGCCATGGATGGCATTGGATTAAAAATACAAAATGTTTTTTTATGTGGTATTTCACCAAGTTGTTTTTCATGTTTGTTGTTAAATTAAATGCCTCTGTTGGATGTGTGTTGCTGTAACTTGCAAACCTTTTTAGCCCTGTGGATTTCCGTTTTTGGTATTGTTGCATTAAAGATGTGTTGTTTAGCATGCCTCCTTTGTCTGGCCAGTGTGTGAGTGTGTTTGTAATAGTGGGCCATCATTTGCCTTGGCTGATCCTCCCCATGTGGCCAGGGGCCATTTTGTACAGTCTGTGTCCATAGTCCATACTCCATATAGGTCTGCTTGAGTTCATTGTTTTCCAGGCCTCCTGCTTTAATGTTGTTGTGTGACCAAGTGGCTGGCTGCTTTTAGTGTGTTTTTACCATAATGGCCTGCATGTCTGTCTTCCCTTTGTTCCCCTTGGCTTATTGCTTCCATTGTCATTTGTCAGCTGCAGCTCATGTGATGCACATTGCCAAACTGTTACATTTGTATTTTTGTTGTTTTAATTCTTTCCTATTCTTCCTGAGTGTAGTATACACAGTACATCATGAAAACCCTTGTTGTTGTTGTCAAAGTATCACAAATGGTTACACTGTATTGTTAATTGTTTTAATGACGGAGGTAATAACACTATCAAGTGTGACCACACACACTAAATTATATTTGTTTGTATTGGTAATTGAACCACAACAATGCCAAGTTTCACTGATGTTCTTATTCACTTACAAGTCACGTCCTCGTCTTTTCAATTATGAACCTGTTTTGTTGACAGCCTCACATATGTAAAAAAAACAAAAAAGAAAAACGAGTGCAATATACTAACTTTGATTTATCTCATTCTCGTGTGTTTCTGTTCATTTCTGTACATTTAATGATGGAATGCTAAGGAATTCTTTCACCCGACAGAACCAGTTGTAGCATATTTTCTAGACAAGCTTTGCAGCAGAGTGCTGTTCACACTATCCACCTGACAACAGACATGTGGACCAGTTGCCAAGCCACTGATTACATGTGCATCCCTGCACACTGGATCTCTTTTGTGGGGGTTAGAGAAAAGATATCTGCAGGTCTTGACACTGCTGAGATTTTTAATGCTGCTCGAAAACATGCAACAGTAGCCATGTACGCCATGGAGAAAACTCATACTGCTGCAAACATTTTGGAAGACTTTGATAACAAGGTCTTTGAATGGCTGCGACCAAGAGGGCTTAACATTGGTTTTGTTGCCACGGACAATGGCAGTACTATAGTTAAGGCCATGGCCGATGGTGGCCATTTCAGGGTCCTGTGTTTGGAGCACTGATTAACATAATAGCTCAAGACTTTCTGTAAAAAGAAGACCAAGTCAGCAACTTACTAACCACCTGCAGAAGAAACTGCACACATTTCAGCCATTCTTTGAAATCCCAGAAGCAGCTCAAGTTCATTCAACGTGATAATAGAATGCCAGTTAAAGCACTCATCCAGGAGGTTCCAACATGTTGGAACGCAACTTCTTACATGCTTGAAAGTCTGTTTGAGCAGTACAGACCAATCAATGAATATGTCCTGCAAAGAGGAGAGAGGATGCTACGGTGAAAGGCATGATCATTGAGCTGGACCAATGGGGCCTAGTTAAATACCCGACAGAGATGCTGCTTCCTTTTGAGGTCTTCACACGTGAAGTCAGCAAGGAGGACTGTATCATTGGCCAAGCTATCCCACTGTTACAGATGCTACAGGAACAGCTAAAGGAGGTGTCTGTAATGTACACAGGTGTGGAGGAAAAAAATAAGCATATGAGTTGGTGGAGAGCTTAACCCTTTGCTTATCTGAAAATGCAAGGGTGCAAAGAGTCATCCAACCATTACATTTGTGCCACAATTCTTGATCCACAGTACAAACCATTACGGCACACTTTAATTCCTTTTTCAGACGGGATGTTGCCAGCTATAAAATTTGGATAGCTGTGCAAGCCAATCAGTTAGAAAAAGAACAGCCGGGAATTAGAGGCCTGCTCCTCCAGGCCACAACAAGTACTGCAGGGCAGCCTTCAAGTTCGACTTCAGAGCTTGAGGGTAGTGTGGTTGACTCACAGCAGCCAAAACCACCAGCAGCACCAAGAACAACATCAACAAGAACAGGAGTATCAGCCAGGCAGGGCTTAAGTCTAGTGCTAAGGCAAAAGAGGACAGGCAAAGCGGAGCACCCATGATTATTGAGCGAATGGTCCAGGCCTATCTGGATGACCCAACAGAGGTATACTTTGATCAAAACCCATTGCTGTATTGGTATGGGAAAAGGCGCCAATGGCCAGTTCTCAGCAGGCTGGCGATAAACTATCTGGGTTGCCCGTAGCAAGTGTCTCTGCTAAGCGTGTTTTCAGTGCTGCTGGTGACGTTCTGACAGTAAGAAGGACCAGTCTCTCGCTCCAAAATGTGGAGAGGTTAACCATGATCAAAATGAATCAGCACTTTATACCACCGGATTGCACCATGCCTGAAGTACCACAGCAGGAAGATGATGACACTGACTCAGGTCATGGAAGTAGTGTGTTAGGTGGCGTCATGGAAGTAGTATGTTAGGTGACATACTTCTGGGTGAACCACCAGAGTTTGAGGACGAGCTCTACTTCCCTGACAACAATGCTTTCAAGTTACTTTCTTTCTTCCTTTGACACCCACCCCAAAAAAATCCCCCAAATAAGATATAGCTAAGGAACATTATTTACTTTATTATTTGTGTGTGTCACTGTCTTTCTGGTTCACAACAAATCCATCCCCACCTTCTTACTCTTCTATTGCCGGATTGGAGATGCAACTGTGTGCAGAATGTAAGTCCACTCCTTCTGACTCGCCCTAAAGCCATTTCCCTTAAGCCAGACATTGGATGGAGAATACAACAACAAGTGTGAAATGTATGCCTGCCTCCAAACCTGGGCCCTATCTATCCTTTCCTAGCATAGAGGGACTGCCCCGGAAGAACAGGTAAATGATTGCATGCATTGCACGCTGAGTGATTGTTGTTTGTTGTGAATGATGTCTACTATTCTTCTACACACAAAAAAGTGACTCGTCAATCATTCCCTTCTTATTGTTCAATAACAAAATTTTACTAATGCAGGCCAATCCACTGCTTTTTTGAGTCGGGATGAGTCTTGGACTCACTCGGGCGTCGGGACACTGTTGGTACGGAGTTGAACACCATACCATACTCGCAGTCACGAGGAGGATCAGAGATGATTGATGGAATAACTCTGGGCATCAAGTGGCCCAAAGGTAGACAAGAACACCAGACCTACATGTCTGTGTAGTGGTGGTGGTGAGTGTGGTTTGACTGAAAGTGGTGCATTGGTTTTTTACTTAATTTGGAAAATGCTATGTTGCTGTGTGTGTGTGTGTGTGCTGTCTGGCTCAAATTCGAAGCTAAGTGGAGGTTGGGTGGGGAAGCTTGTTCCTGTTGTTGAAGTTAACTGCCGGAAACAGACATGATTTAGCCATGCTGCCTCTGAAAATCTGCTTGTTGCAATCCTCCTTAATTATGCAGTTTAACTTTTCTCCTTTATTTCTCAATATCCTTTTGGTTTATCCATCTACAGGCCCTTTAACCTGCGCCATACTGTAAAAACAGCTAACACTTACTTTACCAAACCTCATCCGCCAGGCACCCAAGATTGACGGGCGGACAGTCCAAGGAAGGACCAAGAGGAATGCAGAGATTCCAATTGGCAATAATACAGTATCATTTATCATTTATTGTTTTCTCTTCAATCATTACGATGACTGTATGGGTTGTTTATGTTTGCTTATATTTGACTCCTAAAGATATATATATTTTTTTGCTATCTTTCAAAGGAAGCCCGGTACAACAGAACATAATGTATGTAACTTGGGTCTCTCTAGGGGCAGACAGACAATTGCATAATATATACTGCCCTGTACTAGTCTGTTAGTACTCATCACCATCATGCATGCATTTCCTTTTTCTCCCTTAACAGATTTATGATGGTTGGCTGCCAATATGAATGTGTTGTCTATATGTAGTGTTTGTCTTTGTCAAACCTTTCGCTCAAATCCCCCTTCCCAACCATTCATCAAACTCTAACCCTCTTCCACTGGGCTGTGGAATCTGATTTATAGAGGTGTGAAATTAGATTTACACCAACAATTGATCACACACTTGCTGGTGCGGATGTGGTGAAAGCAACACTAACTCAAGTCAGGGCGAGGATCTCCTTCTGATCTAAATATATATAGAGTCCACACTGGCAATATATCGAGATTGGTTTGCCCACCCATGCACAGTATATATTAAAACCTTTTTCCAGAGGAACATAATCCATCATAATTAATTGCCAGCATCATCATCCTTCCAGCACTAAAGGTTACACTTGTCCTCTTCATAGCTCAAGTCAACTTCAGTTTGTAACTTGTACTAGGCTAGCCCACCGTTCTATTTTACTTTACTTTAGCATTGCTTATCATCATGTGTTCTTGTTTGGCAGTCTTCTTCTTGTGTACTGTACTTCTACTTGTCATTCCCTAGTCTCCCTCAGGTGACTGTCTCATTTTCTTTTTTTGCAAATGCTACTGCCTACTGCTACTACAACTACCATGGCACCATGGGAAACCAAACCATCACCATGCAGCCATCACTTCGCCTAATCATCAATCACAGGTAAGATAAGTAGTGTGGGGGATGCAATAATATATATACTATGGAAATTATTTAATTCACACACCCACACCCTTCCAAGTCCATAGGGATGTTAGTTGCAGACAGCATAGACTAGGAGGAGAGTCTGACAGTAGTAGGACAAGTGAGGGTACTGCATCTATCTGTTGGTGTGTTACACTATCAGCAGATTTCAAAAACTGGCTGCGGCCCTGCAGCTAAGGAAACAGTGCGAAGTAAAAGAGTAACCACCCCAAAAAGATTTACATAATAACAAATATGAACTAGAAGGAAAGAAACCCACAACACCTGACCCACCCCTCTCCCTAACCCCAACCAATGTCCAGTAAAGCAAGTCCCCAAAAATTGTCCATAAAAGCAAATGTCCATAAAAAAAGAACAGAACACCCAGGTGTTCTCAGCAGTACAGTGTACACCCTTGCAGCGAGTGTAAGTTTATCAATAAGTAAGGAATATGATTTACCACCACCCGCCACTGTTTCTGGCTCACCCCCTGCAGCTGCCACATCAGCTCCCTCCTGGCTGGCGTCGCCTTCACCGCTGGCCCCAGCACTGGTGGTCGTTACGCCTAGAAAAAACAAATCAGATTTTTAGATGTCATATACGCCTACCCCTATTAATTTTTTTCACTAGCAAGATTGAAAATACAATGCATACACCACACATCACTACAATTCGGGTACTAGTCATAGAGTAGACAGTATGTCCTATCAAAAATAATAAAATATCCAGTTGGGCATTTTGTTGGTGGCAATTTCGAAAAGCCTCTCAAGAAGAGGACAACCCAAAGGACTGGACTCAGTGGCTAGAGCTATTGGGGAATTTGAGTTTCTGAAAAGAAAAGGAGTTGCCAACTGGGCGGACAATCGGACATGAGGTATTTTGGTTTGAGAATATAATTATACTGTCCTCCTCCTCATACTTCCTTACAGCCATGGTGCACAGTAATCAGTTGTTCACCATCAACTGCTGCTAATAAAAATAGTACTAGGTCTATACGAGAAAAAGTAAAACACACAACTTTGGAGTGTCCAGCGTGAGTGTGACCATCATTTACTGACTGAGCATGAGAAAGTAAAAGAAAAGAAAACCTTTTCATCTCAACAAACATGCATAGAATACCTTACTTGGGCATGAAATCTGCACAGCAGAGTAGTAGTACTACTAATACTAGTATTAGTAAGGGTCAGTGGGTTCTTTGAGTCTTATAGTACCAGGCAGTCCACAAAATATATATGGGGAAAGGGAAAAGCTGACTGAAAAACAAGAAAAAAGCAAGCTACAGACAGACTATAAGAGTCAGAGCAGAGGCAGTTTGATTTGATGTAAAAAAAAACCATACACTATAAATATATAAATTACTAAGTTGGTAGGTAATGCAGGAATAAAAAGAATTTAGGAACAGATCGATCAAAGAGGATTTTGGAAAAAATAAAATTAGGAAATGGAAATATTAGTTTAAAAAAATAAGGAGCGGTAAAAGTTAGGGAAATATATATTATTATTAACAACAGGAGGAAATTACTGGGGCCATCAGAGCCATCTGCAGAGGAGCACTGTTCCTGCTGGGAGGCACCTCCAGCCCCTACTCCAGCCTCGGAAGACCCAGTCTTCTTCTTCCCCCTGAATGCTGATCATGTAAGACATAATTAAAAAGCCAAAAAATTATTGGTGTTAAATAAATATTAAATAGTTGCTCCAAAAAGATTTTCTGACATGATATGGCAATTGGAATAACATTGACCTTTCCTAAATCAGATCGATTAGTAGTAGACTAGTTTCGCGGCTGTGGACAATCCTATCTTTAATATACCACAGTTCCATTCCGATTCCTGAATCCTAAACCTACCTAGCCAACATATTCCAAAGACTTTGGAAGGAATTGCAAAAAAATTATATTTACTTCTAAGTTCCGAATTCCGATCTCTTTCGCAATCATCATTCTCAACCCCCTTTGACAAGCCAATTCACTAAGTCTGCATTTAGTCTTCTTCAATGCATAGATGGACGCATGCATAATTGTATACAACAAATTGGTTGGTTGCTATTCACTCACTACACAAACTGCAAAGGTTCTACTAAAATGACTAAGGATGAGTCAAGGACTAAAGTCATGTGAGAGGATGCATCATGCGGACCGCTAAATTACCAACTAATACTGAGTAACTAACTAACTAACTAACTACCTCTATCTTAGTGACAGGACAAAGGAAAGGAGTCTCTCTAGTCTGTTTTACCTAACTTAAGTTATCTTACATAATCAGCCCAAGTGAGCGCAAAGTTGTAAACAAGTACGATTAGCTAGCACCAAGCACCTTTCTAGAATAACGATCACATAATATAAGATTTTTAAACGTAACTTGGCTGCATGTGAGCAGCAGCATACTTGCTATTATGGGAAAAAATAATATTCACAATAACATAGAACACACAATAATAATTATAATTAGCTAGTACTCACCAAGCCCTGCGACCTCAACACCTAACAGGTCCAGCACGTTCTGCTCTCAGTCCAGGAGGTTGGACCACTGGTGCGTCACTTATGGGTGCGCCGGACCCCAGAGCAGCAAAACATTGCCTGGTGCACCCTCGCCCACTGCTGCTGATGCTCCCGGAGCCCGTACCCGGACCCAGGCCTGCCACCTGCTGCTAGGGTGGAGGGGTGGTAGCACTGCACAAAAAAACAAGTGCAGCCAACTCTACCTCCGAAAACAAGTCCCGGGGCTGCACCCCTCCTGGGCGACGCCTTCCGCAAGGAAAGTGGCTCCTCTTTCCCCAGGTTGCACTCTGAGTCTTAGATATGATTCTGGGGGGGCTGGGGGCGGAAAAGAAAAAGGAGAAAGTAAAAAATTAAGTGAGGAGAAGAAGAAAGGAAGTAAAAAGATAAAAAGCAAGTAATAGAAAAACAGCACAAAAACACACACAAAAAGTAGAAAAATGCAAGATATACACTTAAGAAGAGAGAGGGATAGATAATAAACAAAAAAGATCAGAAAAAAAGTTTTAGGAACAAAGGATTGCAAAGATTTAGGGAGGATTTAAAAAACAGGCCCAGAACCATAACAGACAAGAAAAACAAGATGGCCGCGCCGATGTGTGACCGCATGGTGAAGTTTGCACGATATTTCCCCCGAGCACGCAATCTGCATTGCCGAACATCAGAAGCGTCTCGTGAATGTGCGGAACAAACAACTCCACCCGCTCGCGGATCTCCGCACACCGCTGTGGAGTTTTTTACCACTTTGCGGAGTTCTGCGTAGCACCGCTATGCGAACTCCGCCCAGGCTTTGTATTAGCTAACAATCGACTCACTTAGAAGCATATTCGATAGAAATGTAAAAGTATTGTTGCAAACCCAGCGAAAAACGCCTGGGAACAGACGGACTGTGAGCAAAGTAAGGTTCCACCCATTTCTGTGGAAATTACGAAATGGGAACACAATTGAACTTAATGAATATTAATGAAATTTGCAAAAAGTATTACTTAATTCCTAATCACCCCACAACAGCCCACTACGAGTGACCAATGAGAACCCCGTGGATTGATGGAATTGATACGGTAAAGGGTGCGAACCTAGACCATTTGGAGGTATAATTGCCCCATCAGCTGGCTGTTATTTCCTTTTCTGCCTGGCATGCTGTCAGACAGACCTTTGATCCCTATTGTCTTTTCTATTCCCCTTCCCATCCACACTGAGTGGAGTAGACTTTAATGACCTGAACTATATCTAACTGCGATCTTGAATCCTGTACTTTGCGGTCTGGTAAAGTTGCGCAGGAAAAATAACCTTTCGGCTGAGAAGTTAACTGACTCCGAATGTGGCACCCGGTGCTGCAGTTCAGACTTGACCAGATCTAACTGAGGACAAACTTGAAGCGATCAACCTTGCTTGGCTTGTATGATTAATACCTGAACCTCAAAAATTATCCTGTTTCTCTCCATAGAGGATTTTCCAACTGTCTAATAATGCTCTGTTTTGAGTTGTGAGGCTACTCGTAATAATTCTTTGTCATGGAATCTGATTTGAAATGTATTTTCTTGACTTATCTATGCAATATGAGGCATTAGATAAATGTTTCCCAGGAATTATCTTTATCAATTCTGTCTCTTTATATTTGTCATACTTCTTGTCGCAAGGCATTTGTATTTGTGGCTGAGGAAGGTTTTGGTTAAAGTTTGAGGTAAAAATTATTTTATTCCAGGTCTTCATAGAATAATTGTTCATGTTTCCTAGTATTCTAGTCCTTGTCAGCTCAACAAAAAGATCCATTGGAGGACCATGGTTTATAAAAATCAAAGAAATTATTGAAAATATTATGAGACTGAGGGTTGATAATGAAATGGGCCTAGTAAGGTAAGATTGTTATGAGGGTGAAGACATATTTGGTAAGCTTTGCGCTGCATCACTCTTAAACAGTCCACTGCAGTGAGACTGGTCAACTCTGTCCTTCAGACATTAGAGCTCCCACTGGTTATGATAATGGCTGATGACCACAGCTTTCCCAAACCAAATATTAAATAGGAGAAAAAACAGGAGAGGTGGAGAAATTCCTCTGTGAGAGTGCAGTCCATTGAGCTGTGATGAACTGGTTGATCCTTGAGAATGACAAATTGTGAAGCAGACAACTCAAAATGGTTCCTGGTGTTAGGAGCTATAGCCAGCCAACATTAATTAAATCATTTATCAAATATAATCACCAAAACTCAAAATACTAGAATTTCCTATGTCAAGATTATATTTGATGAATTATCTAGTTAATAAAGGAGATACATTGTTAAAATAAGGATGCAAATAAATTAGGAATATATTTTTGATGCAAATTAGTGGATTTCCTGGTTGTTTGATTAATTAAATGATATATTGGGGAGGGTGGAATGCGAATTTAGTCATATTACAAAACGTAAACAATGCACACACAATACCTGGCACAATACATATATTGGAACCATGAACAAAAGAGATGCAATACCTCTTTTAAAATAGAGCACTGCAGGTCTTGATATTTGTAAATCATTTAGGAGGATCATCCCGTAATATTTAATTAACCCTTCATAGTTACCTGATACTGTGACACCATACTGACTGACACTTCATCTCAAAATGGAGAGAGTAGATACAACCAGGCACTTTCACATGTGGTGCATGAGCTTACTCAGCTCTCTGTTGGATACCCCTTTGAAATGTGGCTCACATGAGCTAGTCTCAAGTATTACCAATGCCCCACCATGTTATTTTCCTTTTGGAATCGAGAATCTATAATATCATAGTCTCTGCTTCTAGCCAGAAACCTGTCTTCACTATCACCCATTCACACACCACTACTTCATTGCTACCACCAGCACTCTTGATGCCTCCAAAATTGCTAAGGTATATGAATTAACAAAGACCATTTCCTCATAAAGGTATCCTGTATCTTTTTTTAGGTTTCCATCAACCTTACTGAATCCTGGCACAGTAATCCCTTGGCTAATAACAATGAAACATTGAGAAAAACAAGGGATATCCTCATCAATTGACTTCAAATAATGACTACCGAAGGAATAAAGGGGTTGAGATGTGGGCCCTGAGGGGTTGAGATGTGGGTTCCCTTCATCTGGCGGATCCAACTGTAACACCTACACAACAGGTAACTGGATGATAGTAAGAGAATGGAGATAATGAGCAAAGAGGAATATGTCATTGCCAATTATTTTAATTCTTACTTTGGGACCTGACTCAAGGTAGAAAGTAAATCTGAAGTATGCCAACCAAACGAATAGGACACTTTACCCTGCACACTTTTACTCCGAGTGCCATTACCCCGCAGTTTTTACACCGCAAAATATTTTACAAAGCCGAGCTTTACACCGCAAACTATTACAACGCATTCCCCATTACAATGCAATTTACTATTCTACCTCCACTGTGGAGTTGTAATGGGGAATGTGTTGTAATAGTTTGCAGTGTAAAGCCCTGCATTTTAAAATATTTTGCAGTGTAAAAACTGGAGGGTAATAGCAATGTGGAGTATTGCATGCGGGGTAAAGGATGTTTCCCCAACCAAACTTTTGGCAAATATAATGCCACAAGGTTAACAGAAATAATTTGCAAGATCTTACGTGTTAAAAAATAAAACAGTATTTGTGAGCAAAAGAAGGGCTGGATAACATTAACAATATGTATCCCCAAATTCAAAACAATTGAACCAGTAACATGAATTCCTGGAAAAAAATGAGGAATGAAGTTGTTTCTGCAATGACACATAAATCTGAAGCCGAAGAGAGTGTACAGTTTTCTATTTGCATCTGTGTTATGTCATAAACTTGACAAAAAAGAACATCCTTTAGCCTTATGACAATTGGTAGATAAGGAAGTTATTGAAGAAATTAATACAACAAAATCTTCCATTCAGGAAACATGACAGGTGTGTTGATAATCGCAATGTACTTTGGATTCTCTCCACCCAGAGAATGGAAGCTAATGTGTTTGGTGCTACCAAAGTGGTGTGGACAGGACAGGGCTTTAAGAAAGCCGATTAGACCACCTTGGGTTCTGTACACATGGGAGTGACTCCATATCACCTATATATCAAGTAACTACACAGTACAGACCCACATTATATAAAAATAAATATTTCTACTGTCTAGGACTAGGGACAGAAACATACATTGTGGAACGTAATATGAGTAACCAATTAAGGGGCATATTATCAAGGACGACATTAAAAATTATTGCCGGTTTAGCAGCAGAAAACCGCCCCTAAAGCGGCGATAATGGGCTTGATAATATGCCCTTGAGAATTCCAATAGAAGTACATGTTCTGGTGTGAACATGGGTTTTTATTGGAATTTTCCAGGGCATATTATCAAGCCCAGTATCGCAGCTTTAGCTGCAGTTTTCTGCCGCTAAACCAGCGATAATTTTAACGCCGTCCTTGATAATATGCCCCTAAATGATTTGAAAAGAGGATTTTTAGACACACTGCAACCCCTCTAAAGCACATAATCAGTGACACGTTTCACAAATAATATATCGTTAGGTTGCTGAATAGGTTACAATAGTTCCAAAATACATGATACATTTTGAATAAGATTTCCAGAGGGTGTCATAAAGCCTCTTTGTGACCATAACTGCCCACAATGATGTACAACTTCAATTCCATATTGACTGTCTGTATAAATTGTCATGCTCAGTTCCTCTTACAAATAACAGGCTCTTGTCAGGACGATGAGCTCTAGTGTGCTGAAATTGTGTCAGACAAGTATGATGATTCAATGATTTAAGAAATAGAACAGGCTGCATAAGCTGCTTTACATATTTGATCTGGGTACTGTCTACACTCACACTTCCAGTGCCCAGTTTCCCTGCAGAGGTGACAAGCAGTGCTCTTATTTAGCAAATTAACATTCACGTTCATTCTAGAATTATTCACAAAACGTCTACCCTTCCTTGGGCTTGCACCTGCACTATATCACTCCTCATCCTATTTCTTGCATCACCGGCCCACCAACATTTGAGATCACATTCATACCAGAATCTACAGGTGACACAAAATATGTATCTGAATTCATCACCTGATTTGTATTGCTTCTCTGAATCTGCTTTGTCTGCACAATCATCAATTCCTCAATAGCTTTCTATTTGTCTGCTTCACATCAAACCAATTACTTGGCGTACTTGGGTTTGTACTCAATACTGTTAGCCTGCCAGCACACTATACTCTGCTGAATAGGGTGTAACCCTGAAACAAAAGCTGATACAAATTTTCTTCAATTCCACTGTACTTACTAGAGATTTGCATAAACCTCTCATAATAAGTAAAAACAACAATTGATGGAGAGAATGCAGAACAATGTCATACATTCACCCCAGTAGAGAGATCTGGACCTAAATCCATCGTTTTTTTGCTCACCATGCCATTCCAGTTTGAACCTAGCCATATGCAAATCAGTCTTGACCCTGTGCCTCATGGGAACAGTCCAGCCCGAACTGCCAAGCCAGGTCCTCTCTGGCCTGGTAACAAGCATCCTAGGACCACATTTGCTTTTTCTCTTGTGTCAATATTCTTCTTTTTAGAGATAACTTTCTTCTTCCACTTAACCCTGTGTTTTTTCAAGTCTCTCCGGTCTTTAATATTCTCAATTAAGTCTTTGATATGACCTCACAGAGAGGTTAGCCCTATGGTCACAATTTATCCTTCACTTAATTCCATTTTGTAATTGTATACAACTATTTGTGTGTAAATTCACTCCACATTTTTCTGCTTAGCTTCAAGATAATTATGAGCCTCATTTGCAAACTTTGCTGCTTCTCTGGTTAAATATTTTAATTCATCCAAATTATATACGCGTATCCTATTTATATCAATTGTTCCGAGCAAAATTTCTCCAAATTCTATTTTAAAATTTGTAATATTAATTTCTGTCTATTCAGATGTTGTAGTGACTACTGCTTCAACAACAGTAGCCATAGTGTCCACAAGAACCGTAACCCTCAAGCCTAAGTAAAGCACTCTCAGGTGGAGCATTTGCAGTATCAAGTTTAGTTATTTATTGTGTATTCATTCCTGGTTCGCCTAAATCCATATCAGATACTGCCAGTCTCTGCCTGTGTCTGTATAGGGCGAAGGTCTAGAAATCAGAAGGTCATATCAGAAATTATACTCCCGCTATACCTGACCCTCTCTGCAGGGTCACCCCAAACTTTTTGCCTTCACTCCTTTACTTTTCTGAATCTGTTTTTGTTGACTTTTATGCACTTTACCACTGCTAAGCAGTGCTATAGTGCTTGAGCTCTCTCCCCAGAGCATTGTATATTTGGCTTACATCTGATAGGTACATTTAATCTACTAGTAAGTCCCTAATAAATGCTACAGCATGTACCCAGTGTCTTTAAATGAAATGCTCATTGTGCCACCTACTAAAGTAGCCTTTTAAAACATGTCTATGGGCTGTCACTGCAGCCTGTAGTGGAGCTTTAAACTACCAGTTTTGACCAGGTCAAATAACAAAATATTATTTTCAATATTTATAAGTCACCCCTAAAGTAGCTTGGAAAGACTCATAGGGTAGGGTGCATTGCATTTAAAAAGTAGGACTTGCGTACTTAGGTGTTACATCTCCTGGCAGTGAAAAACTCTTAAGTTGTTTTTACTGATGTTAGTCCTATCTCTACATTGATTTAGCGCATAAACCTGAACAAATGCAATGGAGAATACTAGAAAAAATCAAATGTACAGGAGAAAATGAAAACAGCAGAATCCGAAAGTTGAGAGAAGTCTATTGGATTTTTTCTCTTAATACAGCAACCAATGGGCTCAATAATGAGCTACCTTGGGAAAATGCGATCTGAATAGAAACATAGTATAGAGAAACACCTCCAAAGTAATAGAATTTCCTGAATTATTAATACTTATAGAGAAGAACAATGTCTATATTGGATCTAGGACTTTGACACATAATACTATAAGAACACCTAATAAGAGAGTCTATATAATTGTAGAGATGACTATCCACCCTTCAATAAGTATTATTTTGCATTATCATATACAATTTGCCAATAAAGTTTACCCATTCGAAAAGAAAACACAGGGTATAACTCTAATCCTATCACAGCTTTCTTTAGATAACGTAGAAAGAGAATGTAGCGAATCTTTACAAACCTACCCTCAGGTAACCAATTGGAAACGAATTCCCCGGTGCAATACCCTCGATACCCAATGAAACTCTATGAGAGAGATTGCAGCGAAACTCTGTACAAACCTACTCTTAAGAAACCAATTGGAAACGATCTTTTCGCTGCAATACCTCTGATATCCAACATAACTCTGTGTAAGAGAATCTAACTCGACCCCAGGTAACCAATTGGAGAGCAGCTTTAAGTCTCAACACCGTTGATATCCAATCAAAATTTACAAGAGAGAATAGGACTTTAGACACAAATGTTAACCAATGAGAAACCTGAACCCACGCGCGAAGATATGTTTAAATAACACAGTGAGAAAAGAAATATAGAACGTACCGCAACAGACCGAGTAGGACGCAGAGACGCCGCCGGTTCATACATCGATAAAAATATTTTAAGGTATGGAACCTACGACTGCTAGTGCTACTAAGATGACCCATAAGGTCCCAAAGAAGTAGGCGATTTAAGAATATAATGTATTAATTAGATTCTACTTAGAAGTCCGTATTCAAAAACAAAGCTAAAATTAGTCCAGACTGAATGAGACAAATGTCGTATACATTTAAGAAAGTGAAGATACACTTATCACGAGGATCGATACTCACTTTCATAAATTACGACGTCATTTAAATTAACATAAAAAACTGAAAAGTAAAATAGCAATTGTTTGAGTATATACCACATTTTATTTTCAGTTTCACCCGTATGATGACAACTGCCTAAAAAAAGACCGTCGCCCTCATCACTATTCTCATATCATTTATTGACGGAATACGTTATATTAGGTAAATTCATAAAATCTTTCAATAGAATATTAATTAAATTCGATTGGAGAACTAAACATTGTGACGTATATATTTTTTGTCTCTCCGTTTCAGTATACTTTGAATTACATCCGTTATTATGAAATAATAAAGAAGATATTTCCAAATCTAGAGAACAAACTACTGTAAGTAATAAAGGGAAGTGTCAATGTCTCCAAACTAACGAAGGAGATATATATTTGACTAAAATAAATATCATTGCTTTTTAGTACGAAGAATCAGCCTTAATACAAGAGTGACAATAAAGTAAAAGAAATAACGCTGTTAGACCGTTGGAAACGTATTGAAGATACAAACAACGTAAGCATGTATTATTATTGAAAGAATTTATTAAAAGAAGAAAATGATTAGTAGTATGCTCTTAAAAAACAGCTATAAGAGATATTTATAATACAAATATCAATTTAAAATCTCCATGGCTGATAAAAGAATAAAAGCGCTATTTGAAAAGTATAAGGGGAGAATTATAACAATTAGATAAATTGAGTCACAGAGGTGATGGTGAAGGTCCAAAACATGTCGATCCGTAAAACATCAACGATTGGAGTGTAATTATCACATTATGTTGTAGGTTAACGTGTGGCCCCTCCTGATGAAGACGCAGTTTTGCGTCGAAACGCGCGTCGAGAAAGAATCTACTCGTCAGCCACAAAAGAATATGTACTCATGTAACTGTAATTATTATGTGTTGTGATAAAAGCGTAATGTTTTAGAAATTTTTACAATTGTATTTTACTTTGTATTATGAAATGTTTTTTAATATGTCATTAAATGAATGTTTTTAAATATAGTAAGTGTTAGTCGAATTTATATAAGTTGCACTCCAATATCTCTAAGAATTTAAATGCACTAATTGGGCATAGGCATATCAACAGACTACAGACAATTTAAGCACATTTGCCTAGGGATTTATACCTTACTTTGTTAGTCCTATCTCTTCCATTGACTAACTCTGGGTCACCTTATTACATTTAATAAGTGATAACATTGGATTGAGAACAGACAGAGGCATGCTGTTTGCACTCAAATTAGTTGTCCTTTAAAATCTTATTTAATGGGAAAGTTGGATTTCAAGTTACAACTCTGAAAATGCCACTTTTAGAAAGTTGGCATTTTCTTGTTTTAAGCATTTGTTCCTTCAAACTTCTGCCAGTGTCCTGGGTCACATGACTGTGAATAACTCTACTGTTGGGGTTTGTGTATTGCTAGCAGAAAGTAACACAAAGGGGACTTAGGTGTGGACAGGACGGGCCATCCTGGCAGGACTGCCCCTGGCTTTTGTCACACCAGATGATTTGGAGCCTTGACAGGAGAAGAGGAAGGACATTTCTGATTTAGAAGTGGGGGTAGGGCTGGGAATTCCCCTGGACAAAGGCTGGCATTAGGTGTAAATATTGTATCTCTAGAGCCACTCATCAGAACACTCCTGGACTTTACAGAAGGACTGCCCTGCTGCCAGAGGGCTACCCTGCTGCTCGGGGACTGCTGCATTGTTGTCTGAGAAGGAAGACTGGACTTGCTTAACTTCATCCCATGGATTCTTTGCCCCTTCATGCCAGGACTTTGCTGCCCGTGACAACTCCCAACTCCAGTGAAGACTTGTTGCAGAGTTTTATATAGCGTGAACTTGACCCAAATCCAATCAGGTATCAGAGCGCTTTACATAGCACCAGTTACGTTACATGAGGACACACATTCATTTTTTGTTAGGCACGGGGAGATTAAGTGATTTGCCCAGAATCAGAGGATGTTCAGCGTCATTACCGAGACTCGAACCCAGTTCCCCAGGTCTGAGGTCAAGCGCCCTAGCCGTTAGGCCAACTCCTCTCCCCTCTCTTCATGCCTCTGCAACCGCCAGTGACAACCGGCAATATTTAGATTTGCACTTCATGCTACAGCAATGACATCTTGCTGTGACCACCAATGTGAAGATCCAGCAATGAACATCCATGATGCTTGACCAGCTCTACATGCTACACCGAAGACAGACTGTGTAGCTGGACCTGCTCTTCACACTACAGCAACAATCACCTGCTACTCTCTCCCTAGTCCTCACAGCGTCTACGAACGCAAACAGAACTTCTTGCCCCAGACTTTGAGAATGTAACTTGTTCAGTGACACTGACCTGGTCCCTGTATCTGACCCACACTCCTCTGTGGTTGGCCTAAACTTGTGACTTTTCTTTAGTCTTGCACAACAAGATGACCACGAGTGGCGTTTTGTGCTTTTGGGTACCATATTTACTTTAAAACTTTGAAATCAAATATCTCTGGTTTATCCAGCTACCAGAGGGTTAAGCACGAGTTAATTTACTGACTTTTGTGGTTCACCCTGACAAAGATTGTGATTGTTGGCAGAGTGGAGCTTCCTACTTCTCCACCAATAACACAATTACTTACACCTCTAATCCGAATCAAATTCCTAATTGCTTTTTCAATTTTTAGTTTTAGATTCATCAACTTTCTTTTTGTCTGATTTGTCACCTATTGCAAGAAACATCCTCACACCTCGCATTGTATCCTTCCTCAATGTATTTTTCTGTATGACCCAGTTGCATTCTAAACAATGGCTCAGTGAATTTTTGAGCTATCTCTTTATCGTGATTCTCTTTTTCAATATTCCCACTCTATCCAATTCATTTAGTGCTTCAAGCTGTGAAGGTCTAGGTTGCATTTTTCTCTCACAAAGTGCATGTCTCAGGAAATTATGCTTTCTGGTAGCAAAGGTACACTCTAAGGGAAATGGCATGTCCTTGTCACCAGAAGTATACTCCTGTCACTCTTTCAACCAAATACATGTGTAATATCTGATGTCTGTCATCATTTCGAATGCACGATAACCCTCCGGAGGAATCTTCTCACCCTCCCTAACAGATACACAAGGAACTTTATGCTTTTTTTATGTAGTACCTGCTATTCTCATGAAAAATAAACCCAAAAACGTACAAAATAAACAAACAACCACTCAACTAATCCCAGTGTGGCTATGGCAAAGGTCAACCAATCACAGTACAGCTACAACAGCAGCCAACCAATGACAGTGTAACTTGTGATGACGTCTCACCAATTGTAGAGCAGCACCCAGCTTCACCTAACAAATGGCAGCATGACTTCGTCTCATGGAGAAGCGGTGAATGGAAATCAACGCAAATCCTTTTCACCACCTAAACACACACAAATACACAAACTAAATCTTATCTGCCAATCTAAACAAAGAAAAGAAGCCAAAGTAGATGAACACTCTCATGCAATCAATAAAATAGGGAGCAGAACTAGTAGTACAGAGGTACTGAATCACACAAAGGAAGATCCAGAGGTAGTCCACCCTTGGGCAGCAAATTTACTTTAGCGCACCAAAGAGAAAACCCTGACAGTGTTTTTGTTAATTCAGAAAAATCCTTAATCAGTGTGAATGAGGTGCCGTCCAAATCACACACTTTTTTCAGATAAGTTCAACAAAATCTCAAGATCTTAGATTATGATGAATCCAATTGCGCTAACAAACAAATAACAAACTAAACCCTTTTTAACACACTTCACAAATATGACAAATACATTAAAATCACAGTAATCAAATCATCAACGGAACCAAGAATCAACAACCCAAAAACAAAGATCTCACAGACAGTATAACAATTAACGACTCAACACAAGCCTGCACTCTGAACTACAAATCCCATAAAGTATTATTAACATGCCAATTCTCTCCCAATCTCTACCCTAATTTTCCCTAGTTGCTCACAGTTCTTTTGCTCAGGAACAGCACTGGATCACCAAGACTCAGCAAATAATCCAATCTGGATGTTTAGGAATATATTCAAAAATCCAGATCAAGTACAAACATTGTTTCAACAGAGATTTTTATCTCTTCTCCATGAACCAGCCTCTGCTACCAAAATGTGGGTGCACAGGGCCCTAGGAAATTTGCATTACACTGATACACTCAAACACTGGGTGGATCAGGGATGGTATTAACCTAAAAGTCTATATGGCAATGCATTTCTAGAGACAAGCTTCATACAGCATTTGAAAAATACAGTCAATATGAAAGGACTAACTCACAAAGGGAGATCAAGAGTAAAAATTAGAAAACCGTGAAGGTTTACTACAAAATTTAAAGATACAAGAATATTGATTTGCCTCTTCTGACCTAATATAGTCCAGAGGTGTTAAAACAAACTAGTTACATACACAACAGAAAACCATTGTGAATCAATGCAGTACAGTGTGCAGGCAGGAAAAAGTTTGGAGACAAACAAAGGTGTTCCCTCTAGCGAGCTCTTCATGAACAGTGTGATAAAGAAATAATCTACAGATTGCTCCACGCAGTGTGGGCGAGAAATATAAACACAGAATGAACATCAGGACACAGCATCTATTTTGAAAAAGATGGCTTTGAGGCCTAAGAGAGGCTTAATTAGCTGATGCCAGATAAACACACTTAACACAGCATAGTTATTTTGTTTCAATTGCAATAGCTCTATGTCAGTATACACACATGAATTAATGTGCAGAGCAACTGATATTAATGCACATTTTAATTCAAACACACAAAAGCTCCCTCATAATGATACTTTCTTAGTTCCAGAAGGACTGACACAAGTACTTAGTCATTGTTTATTGGAAAAGTTATAATCCTAATGAATAGAGTTTAAAGGCTCACAATGGAGATCTATGTTTCCCTCAAGGAATCTGGTTACCATAACAGAGAGATACTCATGGACTGCGTGGTGCAGCCAGATCATTAATGTTTTATATTGGGTCAATAGGATGAATTTAGGAAAGTTTTTAATATAAGATGTATTTTACATAGTGAACTGTCTGAAACTCTGTAATCATGTCGCTGGGTCAGAGAATACTTGTGTGCTCAGATACTGCATAATTCTGAGTAACATACGGCGGATAAGCAAGAATAACTTCAAGACATCATGCAGAATATTTAACTTTGAGAAATAGCTACTGAGTAATATATTTGGGTTATAAATGGTTAAAGAAAACGATACGTGTGATGTCATAGTTCCTCCATGTTGATCTATAATTGTGCAATCAATAAATAGATACAGTGAAGCCAGAGGAGCGTCATAGAAACTGCATACAATTAGTAGGGCCACTGGAATTGTATGGTTCTGCGGTCATGATCTTTTACGCATAATTATGGATTTGCCGCAACTGTCACATAATCCATCATATGCTGTATACTATGCAGATTTTAACAAAACAAATTCTAGCTCAAACAGATCAAAAGGTACTAAAAATGTGGTGACTTGTGTTCACTTGCAGTAGAAGGCCCTACACAAAGGTTTATTGGTCATCTTTCAGTTGGTTTTGTATTTGGTGTTAAACTAGTACTTATGAGGTGAAATATTTAATCAAAAAGTACTATCAAGTGTAAAAATGGCAAATCAATGATGTAACATTATCAAAAGATGTGCTGCATTATGCTGCATAATTTGGTTTTTTTTGCTGCATGATTTAGTCAGGTCTACTGTATAATTTGGTACTCAACTGCTGCATGATTCCCATGTCTGTGATGATTAGCAAATTCTTAAATATTGATGGTACTTAGATTTTTGATCTTCTTTTACTGCTTTTTTTTTATCACTGTGCAGTCGTGGCCGGCATGACTCACGGGTGGGAGGTCCAGCGGGGAGGAGGTCGAGTGAGGGGGGTTACTTGAGAAAAAAATATTAAAACGTACCTTCTCCTGCCCGATCTGGTCCAGCTTTGCGTCTCCTGTCTCTCTCTGCCCCGAGTCCCAGGAAGCAGGTAGCCTCCCCTAATTCAATCACAACGCTGCAATGGGGAGGCCATTTTCTCCATGTAGGCTGCATGCAGGCTACATGGAGAAAACGGAGAGTGCATATGACTGGTTTGGTCGGCCCAGTCAGAGCCCACAACAGTGGGCAAGCCACTCCTCCCCTGCCCTGGAGCACGACAGCAACCAACCAAACCCTTCTAATAGCCCTAATAACCCTACCAATAGCGCTGGCTCATATAAAGCACCAGTGCTCTCTGCAGGGGGCGTTCCCTCGATTGCATGGGGCCTGCGCAGAGTCAAAGAAACTGTCAGGGGGCACACTGACAGTGCGCCGCCTAAAAGTTGGTGCACTGTCAGTGTGCCCCCTGAAAGCAGTCCTCTGGAGGGGGAAAAGTCATTTACTGCACCGGTCTGCAAGGGGAATCTTCAATCCCCTTCAAAAGTGTCTGCGGGTTGCCGTCTACACAGTGAAACATGGAGCGGCTGTAAAGCCGCTGTTTCGTTTTTCACAGGAATGCGCTGTCCCCAGGGCAGCACGAGTTTGTGGCTACCCTGGGGGCAGCGCATTCATGGTAATAGGGTACATTTTCCTATTTCCAACCGGCGCACCTTTTTAAAGGTGTGCCTGGTGCAAACAATGAAAATGCGCGTTTACCAAAATACGGTCGCTGAAGTCAAAGATTAGCTTAAAAAATTTAACAAAAGTGAGCAACACCTGGCTGAAACATTCAAAAATACACACAAAAATGAAAATGAGAGCCCTCAATTAATCTGGGCCAAAGAACACCACCTGCATCATCCAGAAGCTCAACTTGAGAAAAAATATAAAAGAACCAAAGCCCCTTGGTGGTCTTAGAAAAATCTGAACACAATTATGTGCTAATTGAAACACCAAAAATATAACTGTGACGTAAAAACTCAGTTTACCCTCCTCCCACCTCTAGAAAAACAATCTGTTCTCCTGTCAAGATCATTGAGATACAAACCATTTTAATTTTTTCTCCTTGCCTTCGCCTAGAATCTTCATTCTTAGCAGCTAAAAAACTGTCTACTTCAACCAGTTTGGATTTGTGATGTTTGCTGTCCGATCTCTAAAGTAAGATCTGTGATTCTCACTGGAACTGCAGCTCTCATCTGTCCTTTTCTAATCCAATTTTCTTACCTACTTAGGGGCATATCAACAAGAAGGCGATAAAAAATTATCGCCGCTTTTGCGGCCGTTTTCGTCCGAAAAGCGGCGATAATTTTATCGCCTAATCAGCAAGGTCACGCTAACGCGTGAAACCTTGCTTTAGCGTCAGGATTCCTAACGCCCAGCTTTGCATCTCTAATGAGATGCAAAGTGGGCATTCCTGACCTGGCATGACAGGAGAAATGTCGCTAAGCGACATTTCTCCTATCAGCAAGCTTAACGCTATGAAGCATAGCGTCAGGAAAAGTAGCGATAACCCCTGTTATCGCTACTTTCCTTACGCCTGCTTCAGGACTGACTTAGCCATGATATCCTATGGAAGGTGGATATCGTGGCTAAGTTTGTGAGTCCCTATCAACTAGCTAACGTGAGATTATCGCTGGGTTTCCAGCGATAATCTCACTTTAGTCAGTTAGCGCTAGGATTTTTATCGCTGATGAGATAAGCGTTGCTAATAGCACACTATCTCAGCGATAAAAATCGTCGCTAGCCGGCGATAATTATCCGAGCGCTAAGTGCGCTCAGCGATAATTATCGCCGGTTGTTGTTGATATTTAGTCGTTTCTAAGCAATTCGGAATGCTCGAAAAGACCAGGCGAGTGCCAGCAAACAATTTAATCTGCGTAAGAGCAGCGGTTCTTCCCTGGATGTCAGCATTGCGACACATGAAATCAGCATTGTGAAACATGATGTCACCAAGCCAATGCTTCAGGAGAGATGACCACATTCTCAGTTTACTGCTACAATATTTAGGGTTGGTAAAAAGGCGTGAGTTGGCAAGGCCTGTGCAATGTTGACAGCGCTATATGAAACCCCAAACACGTCCATATTTATACAGTAGGAAAAGGCAAGCCAATCAGAATAACAATTCTAACATTTGTGTCAAAACAAATAACATTTTGACAGGTTATAAAAGAAAGCTATAAAATGTTTGAGTTAAAATTTCAAAGCATCGGCCCTGAAAATGTTGGATGGCACGTGTGGAGGGTAAACTAAAGGGAATAAAATCCCAACCGATTTACACATGGCAGAATGCGGTTAAATAATTTCTTTGAAGTTATTTGACTTTCAACATACTTTCCATATGTAAAAATCTGCTTTCTGACTGCGTGATAGCGTTACATTTATGACTTTGAACAAAATATAAAAAGGTTGTTAAGTTGCTTTTAGGGGCACATAAATGGGAGTCTCTTTGAAGATGTAGGTTGTGCTGCGTAAATGTCAATTATTGTAGCTGGCCTGAATCGAAGGATATTGCACATTACTGTACATCAGTCATAACCAAAAAAATAAAAGAAGGCAATAAATTGTGTGCAGATCAGGTCTGGTTTCTATTGCGCCGGCTATGCACCGGTATGTGTTGTTCCTTAAGTAAGTTCTTGTTACATCAAAAATTGCGGTTCTTGCTTTGCTGTAACTGATCGTGGGGAGTTGCATACTTAATTTGATATGCTTGTTCTTTTTTAATATGTTTAGACATTCGTCTATGTGCTCTGTTGTGTGGCAAGCCCTGAAAGCAGAAAGTGCACTACCAACAGTCCGCTGCTGTAATATGTTTTTAATTCTAGGATTATACCCTTTCTCGCCAGTAATACGCCATAGCGAACATGCAGAAGTAGATCCGGTATAAAGATAAGTTTATTCTACTACCGAGAAGTGAACAACTGCATACTGCTTCTGTCTGACTCCCCTGTTGCGAACTGTCACTCACTGAACCCCTTCACCACATATTACCAGCACACCAGTTCCAAGGTTGCACACACACACACACGTTTAAGACATCACACCGCCCCTCCCCCTTCCAGGACACAAGTACTTAAAAAAGAAGTGGGGAGACTAACCAAGCTGGCAGTATGCAAGTGACATCACCGCCCTGCATCACAGTATGTGACATCACTGGAAGTGGCATCACAACACAGGCCCTCACAGGAAGTGACATCACAAGAAGTGAAATTAGATCTTACCACTTCACACATATGTTTATCAGGTCTATCATGAGTACATTTGAGCGCATGATGATAGTTAACAAAGGAGATTTTGCATCGGAGTTGTGCCAAAAATGTGAGGCGACTCTGACTCAAAATCTGGGCCTCAACTGATATATTTATTTTTAAAAACAAGATGAAACGTGGCAGTAAATCTGTTCTGCTTAATTGGTTGCAAAGTTTGCATTTTAAATTATCTTATGGGGTTACAGTACCTGCTACAGAAACCTTTGTGTGCCCAGTAAATCTCAGGGAACAATAATGATGGTAAGAGAACTCTGGTGGTTAAGAAATTTGCTAAATAGATACGTGTTTTGAAAAGTCCCAGTTTTGAATCAAAGTAGCATAGAGGGTTAATATGTCTCATGCAAAGCACATCACGTAACACACAGATGACAGATTTTTCTTTTAAGTAGATGGGTAAGTGGGTTACTGCATTTTACACAGAGATCCTTTTGTTACTTACAGTTCCTCAATTGTAATCCTTCTAATATAGCACAGTGAGCTATGAAGGACATGTGATTCCCTCACCTTACAACCGTCACTGCCTTACGTAACACATCCTGTACATTAATTTACACACATATAGTTTATTGTCAGTGCATAATGTGTACGTGCGATGTAAAGTACTCTGACAACCTCCACTGGAATGAGTAGCACTATGAAAGAAATTAAACAAAATAGTGATATTTATATTTCTATCTGTGTAAACATGGGGACAAATGAATACATCTGACATTCTTTCCGTGCATGCACATCTCTTATATACAAGGTGTGAACAAAGTCAAAACCATGTCTCTCTTAAGTACTTGTAAAGAAACAGCAAGCTGTGTGCCTTTGTTTCTTCTACATTGTATTTGCATCTAGACCTGAGGCTCCAGATATCTCCCAGGATAGAACAAAAAGAGGCCTGATGGCCCCTTAACTTCGGCCTTTGACTTAAGACTTTATTTTTGCCTCACCTCCGAATTTAAAATAACAAAGCCTCCTTGCCACTTGCTCGTTGCTACTGGAGAAAGGTGACATCCTCAGCCTTTAGTCGGGCTTACACCGCCCCTTCGTTCACAAACTGCGCAGATTGTGACACAGCCTTAGTGAGGTTCGAGGCTTTTGTATTCAGACACCCTCAAGAGAGAAAAGGCCCTATGCAGGATCAAGGAAAGAAAATGGAGGAAATCAAATTCTGAGCTAGATAAATCGATCTATCAAATGGCACATAGAGCTTATTTAATAAGCTGCAACTCAGCCAGAAGAGCATATCTGGGCTCCCGTATCATGGAAGCGAAGACCTCCACTAGGGAGCTTTTTGAGATTCTTAAGGAGTTCACCAACCCGAGGGCCAATAATCCGCTACCCCCACCCACCCAGGAGCTATGTGAGGACCTAGACAGTCATTTTATTCATAAGATGATGCAATCTATCGCTTCTTTGGGCCTGAGGAGGTAGCTCATGATGGAGTCTCTCCCCAGGAATACCCCCACTCTCCGAGCCTAGAATCGTTCCCTGCTATCACTGGCAAACAAGTAGACTCCTTACTAATCCATGTGAAATCTGGATCCCCACTAGACCTAGTGCCTCCTAGTGTTATGGCAGAAGTTACCCCGGTTCTAGCCGATGTGCTTGCTGAAGTTTGTAACATCTCGATAGCCCAAGCCACGTTCCCTCGTAAGTGGAAAAACGCACGTATTAAACCACTGCTGAAAAAGGCGCTAGGTGATCCTACTGATCTACAAAACAATATGCCGATCTCTCTCCTCCCTTGCTGTTCAAAGATCATGGAGACATTAATTAACCATCATCTCTCTGGCTATCTGGAACAGAATAACCTACTGGACTCATCCCAGTTGGGTTTCCGTGCTTGGTATATCACCCAGGCCGCATTGTTGGAAGTTACTGACACCATAAGGATGTCACTGGACATTGGTACCCCGTCGATGTTAGTTCTCCTCGATCTGTTGGCAGCCTTTGAAACCATCTCTCATCGTACCCTTCTGGATAAGCTTCAAGAGATTGGTGTCTGAGGCATGGCCTTTAAATGGATTCAAAGCTATCTGTCCGTTAGAACTCAATGTGTCCAGCTAGATTCCTTTGTGTCACAGACCACTAGGGCGGATAAGGGAGTCCCGCAGGGATTCATCTTAAGTCCCACCTCGTTTAAACATATATGTGGCCCCCTTGGCCTCAATTATCAGAAGGTGTTTTTTTGAGACTATATCGTACGCAGACGACATGCAGGTGATAGTCCCTATAGCGGTGGATCCTGCAGATACCAAAATAAGGTTCAAAAACTGTATATCTAACATAGTGATATGGATGAGGAAGAACTTTCTTCATCTCAATTCCATCAAAATGGAGATACTGCTGTTTGGTAAAGCTGAGGAACTGTGGACCCCCGATTGGTGGCCAACAAACCTAGGAGAGGTGACCTCCCCAAACAATTGGGCGAAGAACTCAGGCATCAGAATCGATAATAAACTGTCTATGGAAGAAGAGGCACCTGCTTTGGCACAATGCGGATGCTTAGAAAGATCTTCCCTTGGATCCCTCTCACGGCAAAAAAAACCCTCATTCAGTTGCTCTTGGTTAGTCGACTGAACTATGGCAACTCTCTGCTGGTTGGAATAAGGGAAGACCTATTATGAAAACTACAGGTGGTTCAAAATACAGCAGCCCGCCTTGCCCTCAACAAACCAGCACGCACCCCCATCCTTACCTCTCCTACGCCAACTACACTGGCTTCCTATAAGAAAACAAGCCATTTTTAAGCTTTTAAGTACTGTCTTTAAGTGTCTCCAGGGGACTGGCCCTCCTTATCTTAAGAAGAATCTTGAACGGTATCTACCCGTGCGTCAGCTGAGATCTAGCAATCGTAATTTGCTCTGTACGCGGAGAATCAGAAAGCCCAAAATGGGTGCGCGGGCCTTTTCTTATCTGCCCCCCAGCCATTGGAACAGTCTCCCTGAGGAGATCCATGCCTGTTCCAACCTGTCCCGATTTCGAAAATTGCTTAAGACCTGGCTGTTTTAAGATCCCTCTGCTCATTAGGTGTTATTTTCTCAGGTGCCGAGAGATCCCCCTGGGGATGATTCGCCGCGCCGTACAAATGAGTACAATACAATACAAAAAGAAAAACAGATAATGTGCATGTGCTGCTGAATGTGTCCTGGTGTCACACTGGGATAAGTTCAGCATATTTTAGTGGGGTCCAACTTGTTAGAAGGATGGACAGCGTCCACCCATTGAAAAAAGTGGGTGGACGCCATCTACTCATGTGTACCCCGACTTGAGCCCTGTCCTCCCCCAGCACACAGCACAAAACCCCATTCCAGTACAAAAACCTGGAAAAAGTTAGAGAAACTTAAAACATAAAGGTTAAGAAAAGATGTAAGAATTAAGAACAACAAAATGAAGTAACTGTACTTGCTTATGATCTACTCCAACTTTACCTTCAAACCACTTGGGAGGCCTATGACATCTTCACTTGACAGCTGAAATACAGGATGCATCCACCCTGTCTGTAGTAGGAACAGGAATCAAGACATACCTTCTCCTTGTCCCTTGCCATTGTCTAACATTCTATGGTAGATTTCTTTCCACTGTCTGAGAAGGAATCTAAAATACTTGTCTCCAGTTGGGTAATCCCATCTATACCACCTTCTTGGGGATCAACCAACTCTCCACCAATATATTTGTCTCTTACTTCTGCACATAGGTACTTATCTATGGCATACAGCAACAGCAGATACCAAACCAAATGGCGTCCTCCTAAACTGAAGAAATTCTTCTTGAATGATGAATGTGGTCTATTTCCTACTCTCTTGATCGAAGGGAATTTGGTGATAAGCTGATGACAAATCAACCATAGAAAACCATTCAGCACCTCTAACTGAATTTAACATCTCATTAATGTGCGGCAATGGAAATCTATCAACAGTGATATTGTCATTCAGTTGATGAAAGTCCTCACGCAGCATAATCCTTCCATTGCTTCAACACACTATTACCAAGGGGAAAATCCACTCATAGGCTACAATAGCCTTAATGACACTTGCTGAAACCAATTATTTTGGTTCTTTGAACCCTTCCTCTTTAAATAAAACTGAAACATTCCTAGCTGAGAGTATTTTTCGGCAAACATCCTCCTTTAACACAATACAGTGCTCAAAACCTCACAACTTTCCAATCGTCTCTCTAAAACCTTGTGAACTGTTAAAACTTCACATCCCCTGTAGTCACACATTCATCTTCAATCAGCACCTGATCAAGACTGTTGGGATCAAGTACTATATGCAAATTCTTTTTATCAACCAAACTAAGAATTGATGGACCTCTTTTAGCTATGTGGAATTTTCCAATAGTATAACAATTCTTGAAATCTTATCATTATATCCTTCGGGACAAGTGTCTGTCTCCAGTAACTTACTTCCAATTCTATCGATAAATTTCTCTCTCCTAACACACTCATTGACTATGATGAAAGGCAACCCAGACTCTGCAAACACCTTTTATTTTAGACTGCCAATCAACATCATACATTCAGGTTTATTTCCAACTACACAAATATCTCAAAAGATACGCAACAATTTTCCCTCAGAGCTCACTTCACCGACTTTGGAATTCTCCTCCTTGCACTGTACCCAACTTTTCTCACTAGCCTCCTTACTCACACATCTTATGGCACTATCCTTCCTCTTTTTACACACCTTTTCAAATTGTCCAGTAATTCCACAAACAGCCAACCTTTGGCTCAAAGCAGAGCACACTTTACTAGAAGCTAAATGATCTTTACTAGCACACTTACTGCATCATGGTGCTTCTCTCGCCTTCTCCTGCACAGTACGATTTTCAGTCTTACATTCAATTGAGTACTTTATCCTTCTCATTACACAAGAGGAAGTTTCCACTGACTCATTTTCAATACATTTGAAACATCTTTTGGACATTTCTACCGTGCACGCAACGGGTAAAATATCCTCGAATTTAGAATCACCATTCACTCACAATCAATATTTCATTGAAGCTTCTTTTGCATGCATCACCTCTTAAGCTTAAATAAAATGATCATATAACCCTTCAAATTTGCAATTAATAGCTATTAAGGGCAGATAGATATCCATCAACAGGATGCTTTTTCAGTTGTTTCCTTTTGAAATCTTTGTATTGCGTTAAAGAGCAAAATAATTATAAATATCCGCCAAAATAGCAATAAAAGCTGTAGTGTCTCCTATTACATTTACCTTGGACATCTGGCTATAAGTCTTAATAAATTGTGGACCCAACAAGTGTAATAAGGTATTTTTTTAAGCTCTGCTGATTTCCTATTAAGATCATCTATTGCGGCAAAGTAGTAAAGAAAATATTTTTTCTATTTGATCGATCTAATGGAAGGTGTTTCAATAGTTCAGGTAAGAACACCAATAAAGAGAGAGGAAAACAAGTCCAAATGTCTGTTGACCATTCTATGGAAAGGCAAAGGTGACGTCAAATAACATTGTTATATTGTTGACAGGTAGTTCATGAAACCAAGCCTGAACTTCACTATTCACAACAAATGTATCAAAGTCTCACCCCAACATTTGATTTGCTCTCTTGGGTAGTAGAGCAAAACAAGTTGAACAACTTTCTCTCAACTAAGTGAAAAATAGTAAGTATTTCACTAGCATTCCTTTTAACGATGCAGGTGCACAGGTCACCCAATAATTTGACTCCTTATGTTTCATAAAATAAAAAAAATTGATAACTCACCTTAGTCTCTGCAAAAAAGTATACAGACTGACCACTTCCAAACACAATCTTTTTGAAAGAATTTTTATTAATTTTTCCCTCCAACCGTTGCTTCATCAGATCAGCATTACTTACAATAGCCTCGTGCAAGAGCGCTTGGCAGCTTAAGGCATTACAATATAAATTAGATCCGTAGCATTCTCTTCCCTAACACCCCCACCCCGCTCCCTCTCTACCCCCACCCCCCCTTGTCAGTGTGCCCGTAGCAGACCCCCTCTCCACAATACACATAGTACTCCAAGAATTAGAGGAGCCTAACCCAAGGTATGGGAGGCGCCCCAGTGACGCTCTCAAAAGGACCAAAAGCCGTGCGCCGTCGCGCAGGTACACCCCACTCCCACGGCCCGACCACTCGCCACCTCTTAAAAATCTGTACAGATGCCACGTTCTCGCGGAAAATATTCAAGTGGCTTCACCCTGAGTAGACTCTCCGGCAGTCCCAGTGATCCCCTCCTCATTCCCTATAGACCGGGCCATGCGTGCAGGACCCCCATCTTCCCCAACCTGCTCCCCTGGGCAACGAAGCCCCTCCACCAAGGCTCCCCACACCCTAGCAGCGTCCAACGCCTGGTCATTATAGGTACGCCTGGCCAGTTGTAGACGAAGCGTCCCTTCATTTCCTGCCCATACCAGGAAACTCGCCTTCCACCTCCTAACGCTCGGTCCTGCCCTAGCCTTCCAATGCAGGGTAAGTTCCCTTTTTGCCATTATCAGCCCCAGATCATAAAATTTGCTCGTAATTTTTGAGCGGGGGTGTGCGGAAACCAGAGTAGCAGGCAAGTTCCAATGCCCACCTCCAGGTCCCGCTCAGTCACTTGATTCAAACACGCCACCACTTCCGCCCAATACGAGCCCAAACCTGGACAGGACCAGAACATGTGTCCAAAGTCAGCCCCCTCCGCATTGCACCGAGGACACATTGGTGGAGAGCCTCCAAAAAACCGCCAGATCTTCACCAGTGTTAAGTAGGCTCTATGGAGAGTGTAAAATTGGACCAGTTGAAACCAAGCGTTACGTGTGCCCTTCCAGGCGCGCCGCAACAGCTGTGGCCACACCGTCTCTGGTATAGGCCTGCCAAGGTCCCCCTCCCATTTCTCCCGCAGGGCAGCCAGGGGCGCGAGCCCCTCCGTGGACATCCGCCCATAGAGACAGGTAATGGCCTTAAAGGTGCCCCCCGCCATAACGACGTACTGACATCCCAAGGACGTGGGGGGTTCCGACAACCCCATCTTCCAATGTTTCTGAATCCCGGACACCAAGGCAGAGTGAAGAAGATAATCCCCGCGCGGCAGGGCGAAATCCCTTTGCAATTCCTGGAATGGCAACAAAACCCTGTCTCTGTAGAGGTCCCCGAGCATATGGGCCCCGCAGTCCTCCCAGCGTGCGCTCCTCGAGTGTGAGCTGGTCTAACCGGAGTTTTTGCTGCAACACAATAAATGACAACACATGCCTAGGGATAATCCGACCCTGCGGGCCATCCGGGCCTCTGAACTCGCGTGCCACCGCCTGCGTGAGCCATTGCAGCTGCGCAGCCAAATAATACCATTCAAAATCTGGAGCTGCCAGCCCCCCCTCTACCCGTGGTCGCATCAAAGTGGCTAACGCCACCCGACGTCTGCCCGACCCCCAAATGAACCCAGTCGTCAGGGCTCGGAGCGCCTTAAAAAAAGAAGCCGGAATCCATATCGGCAAGGTGCGAAACAAGTAAAGCAAGCGTGGCAGCGCTACCATTTTCAGCAGTGCCACTCGGCCGGCCACCGACAGCGGGAGGGTGCGCCAGAATGCCATATTCCCCTTAAGCCCCCGAAGCGTGCCACCCACATTGCCCTCAAAGAGATCAGCAGGAGTATGAAATATGCGGACGCCCAGATACAGCAGGCAGGCAGGTTCCCAACGGAGGTCGTCAAGCGCCGCCGGCGCCTGGGCCCCAGGGGATAGCGGAAACAGGCAAGTCTTAGCCCAGTTAACCTGCAGCCCCGAAAAGAAGCCAAACTCCCGGAGCAGGTTTCGGGCACCCCGCAAGGAATCCCGCGCATCCGCTAGATACAACAAGAGGTCATCCGCATATAGGGAGATATGATGCAGCTCTCCACGCAACGGAACCCCCTCATACGCGTGTCCCTGGCGAGCATGCGCCGCTAGGGGCTCAATCGCCAGGGCAAACAAAAGGGGGGACAACGAACAGCCCTGACGAGTGCCTCTCTCCACCCGACAAGCCGCTGAAATAGTACGTCCCGTGCGGACCCTAGCTGCGGCACAACAATATAACAATCGGGTCCAGCGCACGAAGTGGTCTCCCAAGCCAAACCCCTTCAGCACTCGAAACAAATATGGCCACTCCACACTATCGAATGCCTTTTCGATATTTACCGACAGTACCACGGCCTCCGATGCGCCCTCCTCCCGGTCCCCCATGATCCACACTAACCTTCGGATGCACGTTGCGGTATTCCTCTTGGGAATGAAACCCGATTGAACCGGATGCACCAATGCACTCATATGACCCATAAGGCGCGTGGCCAACATCTTACTAAGAATCTTATAATCCACAGAGAGCATGGAGAGTGGCCGGTACGCCGACCTGGAGGATGGAACCCCATCCTTCTTCAGCAACGGTACTATGATCGCCTCCCGCAAAGTACACGGCAGCTTACCCGTGGTCCACGCCTCCTTATACATCTCCTGCAGATGTGGGGCTAAAATATCCAAGTATGTGGCATAGAACTCCACTGGGAGGCCATCCACCCCTGGGGTCTTATTCCGAGCCATGTGTTTAACTGCCGCTCTAATTTCTCCTATAGAGATCTCCGCCCCCAGGGCTGAACCCTGTTCCGGATCCAATTGTGGCAACTCAGCAGCCTCTAAGTAAGCGTCTAGCCCAGCAGGCAGGTCCCGCATCCTGCTCTGATACAGCAGAGAGTAATAAGCCAGGAATTGGTCATTAATCTCCCTTTGCGAGTATACCAAGTCCCCTGTTGGAGTGGCCAGCGACACTATTGGGGTTCCCCTAACAGCCGGGTTAGCCAACCAGGCCAGTAGTGACCCTACCTTATCCCGTTCGGCGTGCGCACGAACCATATATTCCTTATAGTCATAGCAGCAAAGCCGCTCCACCTGTGAGGCCACCTCCTCCTGTGCAGCCAAAACCTCTCCCTGGGCATCTCCATCTGTATGACCAATGAGTTCCGCCTGGCGCAATCGTGCCTCAGCTCGGTCAATATCCTGTGATAGTACCTTGCGCGTCCCGGCCATGGCCGAGATGCAGATCCCTCGCACCACCGCTTTAAGGGCATCCCATTCATGGGCTCTGCTCGTTGCCGTCCCCGCGTTACCCACAAAGTAACGCTCCACACCTTCCTTGAGCTCCGCATGAAACACAGGGTCCTCCATCGCTACTGGATTCAAACGCCAAGTTGGAATCACTTGCCGCTGCTGCGACCAAAGGACCGTTATCAAACAGGGATTGTGGTCTGAGAGTGTCTTTGCCAGATATTCACTATGGCGCGTGAGTTCCAGGGCTCCCGGGGTTCACAAGAAGCCATCTAGCCGAACATGTAGGTCATGTGGCACAGAGTAAAATGAATAGTCCCTGCCAGCCGGGTGCTGCACCCGCCAAGCGTCTAGAAGTCCCCAGGCTGCCTGCCAATCCCGCCTGACCTTGGCCACTGTATGCACTGCCGACTGAGCCAGCGGGGGGTGAGAACGATCTAGTTCCACATCAGTAACTGAGTTAAAATCCCCCCAAGAAACACCGTGCCAACCAAAAATGACGCCAGCCTCCCAGAGAGCCGCGCAAAGAATGCAGAATAGTCAGAATTCGGGGCGTAGATACTGCCAAAGGTCACGTCCCTGCCATCCAACCGACCAGAGACCACCACAAACCTTCCCTCCGGATCCACCAATGTGGCCGTAGGCTGGAAAGGAACCCCGGAGCGCACCCAAATCAAGGCCCCTCTAGCAAAAGCAGAAAAGGTCGTGTAAAATAGCTGTCCCCTCCATCTCTTCTGCAACGGCAGCCCCTCACCCCGGTCCACATGTGTCTCCTGCAGACAGGCCACCTGTATCCCCCTGCGGACCAAATATGCATGTACTTTGTAACATTTTCTCATAGAGTTCAGCCCTCTCACATTCCAAGTGAGACACTCCAATTCAGGTCGGGTCGCCATATGGAAATATACCACAAAACACAATCCCAAGCAGCCTAACGGGCAAACTGACAAATCCCCCCCACACAAACCATCCCCAACAAACCCAGATCCCTCCCATCCCCAGAACAGGCTCTAAACCGCAGTTACCCATCCAAACCCCCATCAAACAAAAGGTACCCTGGTAGCTACCAGAGTCTCACAATAAGTGTGAGGTATAGGGGGTGACCCAACACCAGCACGGGACTGACAGCAGTCCCAACAATCCAGTCTATATGTCGGCCTCAAGAAACAAGTCCCCTCCTCCAGGCAGCGTCCCGTTCCCGGTGCCCCCCCCAAAGTAAGTGAAGAGCTCTGCCCCCCCGCCCCACCCCCCCATGCAGCCCAGGAGCTATGCCCCCCAGCAACATCAGCAGAACCATACTCGCCCCTCTTCGGTCCATAGAGCATCGATAGGCTCGCCACCCTGCGCGGCATACAAATCAAAGTTAGACTGTCTCACTCATCCAGCATTCCATCCGCGGTGCCCGGTGTGACCTCCGGTAAGTGTCCACTAGCACTCTCAGGGATCACCGACTCCTCCGACTCCTCCTCCTCAGAGCTCCGTCGGGACCCCGAATCCGCCAACGAGGTCGCAGCCGCCGCTCCAGATATGGCAGAGACCGCCTGTAAAGCCGCCTGCCTCTCCAGCTCTGTCTAAGAGCGCAATGGGGATCGTCTGCTCACAGCACGCTTTCTGTGTCGGCGGCCTCGGCGAGGCCCCGGCAGGGACTCAGCCTCCGAGGCCCGGCGCCCAGTACCGCTCTCGCCCTTGCGATGCCGTTCCAGCCAGTGCCATGCATCATCTGGTGTATCGAAGAAGTGAGCAGTCCCAGTGTCCAGCACCCTCAACCGAGCCGGGAAGAACAGGGCATACTGGAGCCCCTCAGCTCGAAGGGCCTTTTTGACGGCCATGAAAGAAAAGCGACTCCGCTGGACCTCTGGTGAGTAGTCAGGGTAAAGGGAGACTAGAGCATTGTCAACCTTGTAGGGGCCGGACGTCCGGGCAGCCCACAGGATAAGGTTGTGATCCCTGAAATGCAGCAACCGCGCGACCACCGGCCTCGGGGGGCGGGCCGGCGGTGGCGGGCAGGCCGGCACCCGGTGGGCTCTTTCAAGGGTGAAGAACTGTGAAAAGCCCTCCGGCACCACCACCTCTCACAGCCACTGCTCAAGATTAGGCCTGGGCGGTAAATTCCGTTCCGCTTGCGGAATCTGTGGAATTTGGGTAATTTCGCGTTCCGCGGAGAACGCAAAATTGCCCAAAATTCTGCATTCCGCGACTTTGCGAAATTTTTTGCTTGTTTGCGTTCTCAAAATGCGTGTTCGCAAGATATTTCTCCCCGAGCACGCAAACAGCAATTGTGAACGGGAAAAAAGCATCGCGAACAAGCAATTCCGCTTGTTCGCGAAATTTATGCGTGTTCGTGGAGATTTTTTGCCGTTTCGCGGAGATTTGCGTAACGCGATTACGCAAATTCCACCCACCCCTACTCAAGATAGCTGACCATGTCGTCCCCTTCAATTCTTTCGGGCAGGCCCACCACACGTACATTGTTGCGTCTATTGTGCCCTTCCGCCTCTTCAGCCCTCCACTCAAGCAGCTTCACTCTGCGCGACAAGTCCCCCAGCGAGTTCTCTGTCACCCTCTGGGCCGGCTCCAGCTCCACCAGCTTAAGTTCCGTATTGTGAACACGGTCAGCCAATTTGCCATGGTCAGCTCGCAGTAACCCAAGGCTCGTGGACACCTGCGCTATATCCCGGCGTAGTGCCTCCCCGGAGTCCGAAATGGCCTGAAGGATCCGATCCATCTGCTGCTGCCGCAGCCCCGCCACCAGCGCCCCAGCCGGGTCATGGTCTTGCGGGTCCGGCGGCTTCTCCGCATGATCCCGCGGAGGCGCCCCTGGGATGCGCCGCGGCTTCCCCATGAGCCGACTACAAGAGCCTCGAGGCACCTCAGTTGGGATGGACCTCCCGCACCGGCCTCCGGGAGGAACAGATACACCTCAGCCAGTCTGCGTAGCAGTCGTCGCTGCAGTCGCTTCTCAGCGCTACAGAAGCTGCTCCCAAGGGTAGAGGCAGCGATCCCCACCAGGTCCGGGGACTCCGCTACACCAGGCCACTCACCCGGACCACCTTAGAGGGGAGCCACTCCCCGTGTTCGCCGCAGTCATCCACCTCGGCCACCCTCTGTGCTCTCCAGACACCGGGCGCAGTAGCCCTGGGTACCTCAGCCAGGCCAGCAGCTATCCCATTAGGCACGCCGTAGCTCACCCACCGGGGTCCGCAGCCACCACATATAAGACCAACCACTCCTAGGCGCCCTGGTCAACGCACTCCATCAAGCGACAGCGCAGTAGGAGCACCAGGGAGCAGCCCACATCATAACTCTGTCGAAGCTATGGCGCTACCAGAGCAGGCATCGCGGGGCACCCTCCAAAGGCCAGTCCCTCAAGGAAACGCGGGCCAAACATCCTCAGGGCAGAGTCTCTCCAGCGGCGTGACCACCCTCACAAAGCGTCTTGCAAATAGGCTATCTCCCATATAGTGGCACAGAAGATGGGGGGGCAGAAGGGGGAGAAGCCCGCAGCCCAAAGACCCCGCCGTGGCCGCACAGCACCTCCGCTGCCACTCACGCTCCAGGCCGCCGTCTACCCTCCAGGACGAGCTCCAGGGCACCACTGCGAAGTACAGCTCACCCCGATGCGGTAGCACCGCAGCCGCTCCTGTGTCTCTCCAGCTGCTGTAGGGCACAGCCTCCGCAGTCCGCCACAGGTCCCCGACGATCCCAGGGCCCACACGATTCTCTCTGTCCACCTCCGTGCTCGGACTCCGCAGCGCGGGCCGGATGCTGCCGGGACGCCTGGCTCCTCCGCTGGGTCCCAGCATACGCAAGGCCGTGGATGACAGGCCCCGCGCAGGTCCGATACAAGATGGCCGGGCCGCTCCAAGCCAGGGCCTCCGCAGGTGCCGGGCAGCGCAGCCCCTCGCGCTTGCAACCCCCCGTGGACCGCAGGCCGGCGTCTCTCAAGCCCGGGGGGACCGCTCCGGTATCCGCAACGCCGCCAAGGAAGTAGTATGCAGGATAACTGCCGAGGCCGACACGGAGCTCTCAGCTCACGTGTCCATGCCCGGTGGAATCCAAGCCACGCCCCCATCTTTGCTTGGTATGTTGCTAAATCCGCCATAAAATAACACAATGCCATGGTACCTGGTTGGGAGAGGTGGCTTTTGATGAACAACTCGGGCAAAGGTGGAGTCTACAAAATGTATTGAACATTGATTGTTAATACTTTAGGCATAGTGGATTTTCTCAGAGCCCGATGGGAGAATAGGTTGGGACCTCTTGAGGATGATTACTGGCGAGACGTGCTAATGGCAAAGAGGGTAATAACAACTTCCTTCAGATTACGACTGATTCAGGCCTATTAACTTGATAGAGTCTATCTCTCCCCAGTTAGGCTTTCCGAGCCTGCAAGTTTTCGATGAGGTGCACCTCATGTCGATTTTTATAATGGAGTTTGGTTATGGCCAACAATTCAAATATTTTGGACAATGGTAGTGAGGGAGTTGTCCGAGGTGCTTGGCTGAGAAGTCCCCTTTCCCCTTTGATGCTTTTGTTGGGTGGCCTTGAGAGTTTTGGGTAGCACGAGGGCTGACCGGTCCTTTCTGGGGACAGCCCTTATGGTTGCCAAACACGACATTGCTGCCCAATGGAGGTCCCCTTTCTCTCCCACTCTTTCTCAGTGGCGTCGGGGAGTGAATTGGTGTGCACAACAGGAAAAACTAGTCTACAAGGCCTGGGGCTGTCCCCATAAACACAGCTGAGTATGGGAGAAATGGTTGGGCCAGTAAACCTATGTTTCCAACTGAGGGTGGGAGTACTGCTGTTGTTGCTGCTTTCTAATAATGTATTGTCTCAACCGAATGCCAATGCCTTGAGAATGTGCTATGTATCTTCCTTCGACGAACTAAGAGTGTGTCGCAATGTTCTTAATGATTTCGGTCAAAAATTCAATCAAATTTGTTCATAAAATAAAACAACGATGTCATCCGTATACTGGTGGAAAGTATCTCGTTGATTTGAGGAGTTTACCCAATTCTACAGAGAAAAGGTTGAACAGCAGTGTTGTTAGCATGCACTTCTGCTTCAAAAACGTATTAGTGTATTTACGCTTAGGCACTCTCTTTAACTTTAACCCTTGTTCCAGTATTAAGGTCATCTACAGCTTTGAACAGTGATTTTGAAATGCTCCAAGGACTTAATTTCCCCTACAACAGAGCCCAATACAGCCCTATAGTCAAAGTGAAACATATATAGACTATCTCTATGTATGCATATAGTTCTGTAAGCCAAACATGACAGTGATCTCACTTTGCTCACTACACTGCATTGAGGCTGAGAAACTGACTGAAAAGAGACCACAACTGTTTCTCTTTTGCCCAGTCTTCCAATTTGTCCAACAAAAGCCTTTAAATTAGTAGCTTTGATTCCTTACCCATGTTTTAAATTAATAGCTTTAATTTATATAGCACAGCTATCCAGGCGCTTGGGGGAAATGAAAGGATCAGCCCATTATCATAGGGTGTTGAGCCGACAACAGACCCGAACATAGATCCCCAGCTCCCCAGTTGCCAGCTCTCACCATGGCTCCATATCCTTTCCTTATCCATGTTGCAGGGTGTAGCACCTTATTTGGCCAAAAGAGGTCCCAAGTGACACCTAGTGGCAGCCTGTGGTACTGCACCCTCACAACACTGCTTCTTGTTTTATACTGCTTGTCCGGGCCTTGGGGAAGGAGCTGTGCTGGAGGCATAGAGCAAACTTCTGTTTTTTTTGCAAGTAATAACTTTTGGCATGGCCACCCCTTCTGATAGACTACTACATGTCAACAATTAAAATTGCTGCATGGCTAATAAATGAAAAACAGTGCGTCAGAGATACACTTTCTCTCGTTCACCCATTCCCTCTGACAGAGTTTGCAGCATTGAAGTGTTAGATTCAGTGGCTCTGCCTTTGCTTTTTATTTTTGTTAACCAGTGTGATCAACCACTGAGAACTTATTTTCGTAAATCTGACACAATTGATAAGGGCAATGCTGTACATAGCTTTGGAAAAGAGGGCTGGTCCCATTACAACTAATGCACGGCCTGGCTATGAAGCCACATCTTTCTTTCAAGCAGTCTATATACAGAAGTGTCAGATTTGTCTTGGTGGTGTAGTCTGCGACCAAAGAGCAAGACATGAAGCTGCCACCCATAAAACCACCTTTACAGTGCTAAATTAAGGATGCCACCAGGATTTCTGCAGTTTTGCCTGGCTTTCAGAGATTCCTCGATATTCCCAGCTATCTGTTCCCAGCAAAACAGTCTCATTACCAGTGGAAGAAAAAGGATGGACGTCAGTCCACTCCGTTTTGAGGGGCAATCAGTCAGTAATGTTTTTTGTCAATAGTTGTGTCCTGAAGCAGGTGTCAGTGGTCTGCACAATTGGATACCATCATAGCTCGCCTCAAGATGCAGCAGGCCATGAGGAAAAGCAAATTAGTACTCTGCCTAGAGCCTAGTGAATGAGATAAATCCTTTTCAAGCACTTAAAAATATACTAAATAGTCTTTGGGGAAAACTGTGTAGAATTAACCCAAAAGATAAGGAGAAACAACAGCATGCAGATGCTTGTTGCAACATGTGTTGCACCTCATTTTTAGCATATGCAACAAAATTAGCTTGTTTGTTCAATTCACTTTATACGTAATGTAATGTATCACATTATTGAGGTGTTTGTGAATAATTAGATTAATAATTGTCATTTACACAGTCCACATTACCTACTAGATCCTTTTTGACACTTAACTTAATAATAGGCCATTGCACTGTAGAAAACAAGAACCTGATGGATGGAATGCTTAAATTAATCTCAGACACTGGTAAGTACTCAGGTCGCATCCCAGGCTATCTTTTTTTGTCCACCATGATTTCTTAGATTAGTCCCAGCAATGTGCAAATCAGCCTTGGTCTAGTTCCAATACGAACAGTCAAGCCTGAACTGGAACACAAGCAACCCAAGACCGGTTTCACCTTAGTTGGGGTTCTTCAGTCAAGTGCAGTTTGATTCCACTGGCCAAATGAGCATGGGACCATGTCAAGGCATAACAGTCGCATTTAGGTGCAGGCATCCTACTGTAGTAAAGAAGAAAGTGATAGGTGGACTGCTTAAATTAATCGTAGTCACTGGTAATCAATCACTCAGGGCTACATCCCAGTCACCAAAACAAAGTGAGTATCCAACCCGAGTAAACAATGACAGGAAATATTGGTCCTAAGTTAGTGGCCTAATTTCTTCTGAAATCAGTGGTTTTCTACTACCATAAATGGGAGCACAACCTCTTTGTTAAGTTCCCCTCACACACTCGAATAGTGTCATGCTTCATCATAGGGGCACCCTGGCTCCTAAAGGCCAGGGTGGGCTCAAACCGTTTTCCAAGGAGCTCTTAGAAGAAAAAGGCAGGGGGGTCCTAAAGATTAAAAAAACACTATCACCTCCAGGCATCCCTTTAATATGGAGGGACAGTGGTTATTAAAAAACAAGAACATGGGTTTCTGTAGGATATAATGGTCCTATGACCCTATGTATGCCAACATGTTTCAGCCACTCTAGGGCCCCATTGGTCCATGGCTTTCATCAGGGCACAGGTAAATTAGGTGTCCCTCCCTATAGTTTAAAAACAACAATAATTATTCAAATTATCATGAGAACAGCTGTTGGATATACTTATCCTAATATTTGCGTTCTCTAAACTTGGTTTCCAACCAGATGTTGGAAGACTACACGCTTCTCGAGGGAGTGGCAAGGCGGAGCCGATCCTGTAGTCACACATTCGTCAAAGATACGGACCCGCTTCTTCACCTACTTGGTTCCATCCCCACGGCATCCCAGTCCATCATTTTAACCTTTTCCTATCCAAATTTCAGGCTAATATTTGGCGGTTGTATGCTCTTTATGTGGACCAATTAATAGATGTAGACATATACAATAAGATTAATTCATCAATAATCAGACCTTTGAAAACCCTACAACATCCACAAATATCAACCCACTCAGCAAAAAAATATATTTAGTTTTTCTTACATCAACCCCACTCTCTAACATCTCACGCCACACTGGTATCTTAACTTAATATACCTCCCACTGCTCAAAAACTCTCTCTTTAATCCAGATGACTTGGCCTAACACCGCTCAATCACATGCCTTCATGAACTCGGTAAGACCATACAAAGAACGGAGGCACTGCAACTTGAAGCCCATATTGGATGGCACAACCATATGTAGGCCTACCAACCAGCTTTCAGCCCCATGCTTTTAAGCTAAATCAAAAGTTGCCAATGATGGCCTGAAAAATCACCAACAAAGGTGCCTCTTTCCTCTGGGCCTTCTTCTATGTATTGGCAGCCCTAGACAGCATGAATAATCAGGACTTACATTAAAACTGCCTGCATGACAGTTGTGTCAACAGTCCTTCCTTGGTGTACCTCATTGATTGTCAACATTAAAGAATACTTTGAGAGAGACTAATCGAAATACTCCATACCCGCTCTTTAAATAGGGAGTCTACTAAGGTTTTTTAAATTTTTTTTATTTAGTGCATGATTACAATGTTGCAAATAACGCATCAACTTTTAATCAGTTTATAGATACAATGCATGAGTGAATCAAGCCAACACAGGCTATTAATTTATATCAACTATACGCACAACCTATAAAAGGGGACAAATAATATTAGGTCAGCAACTTTTCATAATGCACAATTTTTTGAATTTTAACCCCCCTTTACCCACCCCTCCCACCCCGGGGTTAGACACACACATATATCTAATTGATGTCGGTAGAGCAAGGCCAAAGATAGCTTTGAGTCCCTTGCTACTCCTCAAGCCATTTTGTCAGAGGTTCCCAAATATTTAAGCCTTTCATGCGAGACCGTGTACCTCTTTTTTCATTAATGGCTATTTCAAAGTTATAATTTGCCACTAGTCGTGTTAACCATTGGTGATAGCCAGGGGGGGATGGATCCAGCCAGGCCGAGGCCATACACAGTCGGTATATCGCCATTCCTATAAAAACCAAATGCTCTCCTGGTTTACCCTGGGTCTCCTGATCTACCCCAAGGCAAATCAAGGAAGGAGAAAGGAGAATACACCTCTCTAGTATTTCTTTAAAAAAGTTCGCGATCTCAGACTTTAAATTGTATATATACAGTGCAAACAAAAGAGGTGAGCTCGGGCATCCCTGACGGGTACCTCTAGTTATTTTAAAAGACTCGGTTAATGCACCATTTAAAAATAATTGCCTGAATAAATCCCTGAACTATCCCTACCCTTGACAGGGTCTCCCATAAAAAAGGCCAGGAGACCCTGTCAAAAGCCTTCTCGGCATCAAGAAGGATAAGTGCCATAGGATCTCTAGATATATGGGAGGCATCAAACAATGAAATAGTCCTCCTAATATGATCTAAGGTGCCACGTCCAGGTATAAATCCATGTTGCCTAGGAGATATTACTTTATGTATTACCCCTGCTAACCGAACCACTAATATTTTAGAATAGATTTTACTATCCGCATTTATCAGGATGATAGGACGATAAGAGGCGGGGCATAGCGCCGATTTATGTTTTTTCAAAAAAATAATAATTTTAGCTTGCGACCATGATCCGGGTGATCTCCCCCCCTTAAACACATGAGCAACGAGCTGGGACAGAACTTCTTTTAATTCCATGGAAAAGATTTTATAGAATTCCGCTGGAATATTATCTGGGCCGGTAGCTTTACCATTAGGAAGGCTATTAATACAAAGCAAGGCATCTATCCATTGAGGGGGTTTGTCGAGTTGAACCTGGTCCTCTTGAGACAATTGCACCGCTATAATTTGGTTAAGATAATTAGTAATATCATCTAGATGAGCCAAGGTCGTTTCATTATATAGATTTTGATAATAGGCAAGAAAACTCTTTACAGATGTCCTCTGGGTGTGAGACTATTTTTTTGTGTAGAATCTTTGACTGCAGTAATAAGATTCCTTGTAGTTTTTTGTCTTGCCATAATCGCGAGGTGATGTCCGACCTGCTTGCTGCATTCGTATGCCTCCTTCTTCTAAATTGCTAATCTATCTGCCACTCTTCTAGCGATTACCTCCATAACAGCAGATCTTGCTGACATTATTGTTGCTCGTGCATCTGCTGAGTCCTCGCCATCGCTAAGAACAATAATTAGATTTTCTTCTGCTTCAGCCAATCGGGTTTGCAAGTTATCAAGCAATTGGCGCCTTTCTCTATTTAAGGAAAGCGAGAAGCTCAGTGTCTCTCTTCTGATTGCTGCTATTAGTGGATCCCACACCACCTCTATCCTTGCACTGCCTAGATTCTCCTTAATGAATTGTGGGATCCAGTGCCTCCTGCGTTTGGAATACTCATTGTTTAAAAGCAGTGATCGTTCAAAGGTCCAATTAATCGATTCTCTCTTGGTCGCTGTTACCCCTCTTAATTCCACCACCAATGGGTTATGGTCTGCCACTATGCGTGGAGCCACAAATAATTAAAGGTAGCGGCCACTAGGCCAGTTCATTATTTAGGAAGTCAAGAATTGCGGGATCATCTATGTTGCTACAATATACGGTACATACAGTAAGTGTGTCTCCATTTTCCCTTCGACATTCAGTGATGACCCACCTCCCATTTGAGTCGGCTAATGTACGTGTAAATTGAAGTGAACGTTTCGCAGATAATATTGCCACTCCCCGTATCCTGGCATTTTGTGTTGTAGCCCCTACAACTGTAAAGCCCAGAGAGTCTAAAAGATGAATTTGAATTCTTTCTATGTGTGTTTCCCGTAGACACAGAATATCAGCTTTAAGTAGTCGAAGTGTTACATCCGTATTTTGTCGCTTCTTGAGATCGTTAAGGCCACACACATTAATTGTTGCAATGCGTAGTTTACTCATTGGATATAACTAAATTTCTCCAAATCCAATACCAAAACCCGCAAGTCTAAGAAAGAGAGAAGTAGTGAGAGTAAAAAAAAACACTCAAATCATCCCTCTTGGTGCCAACCCCTTCCCCAACCCACCCTACCCAACCCCCCATGGATCCCGCCCACCACCTACCACCAACCTCTGAGGCTACCCTGTTCAGCGAGAACCATGGTGAGGACATCTAAGCAAGCAGGACCCCGTCCCCCCGCTCACCCCTGTCTGACCTCTTCCCTAAGTTATCCATTTAAACGATGCAGAGTCAATTTGCAAACATTAACCTCACTTGAATATCCCCAGTTGAGGCAATAAATCTCAAAACTTAAAGAACTTAGTCTTTGGTTCTGGCTTTTCTTGACTCTGTAATCTCTCGCAGTTAAGCTTGAGCTTGAATTTCAGAGGTAAAACTGCACGTGACCCCGTTAAAAATTATCGTTAGGCGTGCCGGATTCTGTAAATACACTGTTGCCCCAATTTGTGGAAAGGGGGCAAATAATTGCCTCAACCGCCATCTTCGTTCAACAGTAACGTGTGCAAAATCAGGCCTGCTGAAATGTGTAACGCCATTAAACTCCTTCTTGCTAGTGGGCCTTGCTAAATCGAAAAGTATCTGACATAAAGGAAGTTGCCAAAATATACTAGCATTGCACGAGGGAATTGCGTTGTAGACAAAGGACGTTTGGCAGGTGTTAATGGGAACCGGTGGGCGCGCTGTATTTCCTTATCCCAGACCCAGGACTGCAGCTCAGGAAATGCCCCTTTAAAAAGCGTGATCATGTAAGTCCTAGGGTCACTACCTTCCACACCTTCCGGAACCCCCAAATTGCGAAGATTATTGCGACGGAGCCTATTCTCCTGCTCCTCGATCTTCAGCATTAAGTATTTTACTATGCCATTGTGCTCATCTCGCTGTACTTTAAGGGAGGAGACGTCTTTTTCCAAATTCTCAGTGCGCACTTCAGTCGACGACATTCTATCAGCTATTTCAGCAGAGCTTCGTCCCACTTTCCTTATTGCGCCCTGTAATTGTGGCATGTGGCATGTCGTTTTTTGCGGTTATCCAGTTTAACCTCCTCTTGAAAGCTTTTGATTGAATGCAAGACTGCGGCAAGGGTAGGTTCCTCTTTATTTATAGAGGCTCCGGAGTTTCCACTCCCATTTCCCAAATTTCCCATAATTGGGGGGATTCCACACGAGCGTACTGTTTGATCTGAAGGAGTCGTAAACTGAGAGGAAGAGTGGTCCCATCTGAGCTCGACATTACTTCCTTGATCAGTAATCCCCCTACTCCTGTATCCACTTAGTCTTTTTGCCTTTCTTTTTTTCTTTTCAAGCCTTTTACTTTGTTCGGTGGCTTTCCAGGAATCATCTGAGTCTGTACTGCTTCCCCAGTCGTGGCTTTCAATGTCGCTGGATGTAGATATACCGGTCTCGTGCAGTTCTGATTCATCCGTAACAGAATGGGGTTTTTCCACAATGACAGGAGTTTTTAACAGATGATTCTCGGTATTTGCTGGGGTGGCTGGCTTCCTTTGTAGAGTGTCCCCAGTGTTTGCGTTGTTTAGCATCTCCTTGGCACTAGGCTCTGCCACTAATACACTTGTTTCAAGATTTGGAAGAACAACTGGGGGGGTGTTCTTCATTTGCTCACAGCCTGGATTTGTATCTAACCCTGTAGTTGCGGATACTACTGTCCCTATATTTTCACAAGATATAGAGGTTATTGGGGCCAGCATTGGTAAAGTCGCCGCTGAGGAGGTTGTGAGATCTTGAGGTGCCTCCACAATCGCTGCAAAGGTGTTTAAAGTAGACTGGTCCTCTGGTGTAACCTCCGCAGCTATATCAGTTTGAGTTTTCTCCCCCTCAATCGGGGCAAACGTTTTGGAAATTAGAGGCTGGGAAAGAGAAAAGGAAATGAAGTGATTTCAGCTTTTATCCCACAACCAATAGAATGTTGCCCCCTTGTAATGAGGCCATTCACCACACTCCTCACAATGTAAATCTCATCTCTCCTCCCATTACCTTCTGCCCTCAAACCTCAACTTCCCATTCAACCACCTAACCTCGGATGGTTTGTACAAATGTCAATGTTTCTGACTGAAGTGGTTTTCTTTGGAACATGTATAAATGTGTGTACTTGCTACTGGAACCCGGCCACTCGTGGTAAAAATAGCATCAAAGTAAGTCAACAAGATATGTCTGAAGGACACTAAAAAGTGAACAGGAGAATACAGTGTGTTGGTGTTGTCAATTAATATATAAAGTTACAAATTTGGACTATATTCAGTCCATAACTAAATAAAAAAATATGTCGTCAATATACTTTAATCATTTATTACTCTAATGGCTGCATCTGTTACTATTCAAATCATGAGTGTTAGTTATATTGATAACTTCTTTGTCTAGCCTTTTATTTATATACTGCTTGTTATAATTGTTTTACCTCTTCATCTATGACTATCTAACAGTTAGGACTTTAAAATAGCCTGTGTGCTGTTTGTGGTGCAAGGTGTCACTATTTTTTGCAAACCTAAGTACAGCTGTGAAATCTCCAGTGCGAATAACGTATGCCAATTCATTGATCTTATTCATGCAAGTGGAAACTGTGACCTCAGAAAATTCACAGATATTTTTGTAGGTGTTCCTCAGCACTCTCAATTATTTTGGTATCCATAATTTGGTAGGCATTCATCAAGATTCCCAATGCTTTTGACATCCAAATGTTGGTTGAAGTACATAGGAAATGGGTGTGAAAAACTGAAGCACACCTTTACACCGTTGTAACCTTCCCTTTGTGTTAAATCACAATATGTACAAATAACAGTAGTTGATTACCTACTGCAAATCATAGAGGTCACAATGTAACACTTCTACGAACAACTGCATCCCTTCAACAGGACCCTAGCAGACCCCTAAATCATGACCAAGAAAAATGGCTAAACCAATGGAAGACACTACCTCAATAATCAACTCAATACTGTCCAAGAACCAGACATGTCTAACCCTTTCCAGGAAAGGGCACTTGGAAAGACTATGACAATTTCAACAACCAGAATAGTAGGCATTATGCAAGTACATATTCATCTCTAATTCACCAGTTATACATGCATTCACAAACATCCCATTATTCCTTGACCATACTCGTGTCACTACACGGCCTTTCTCTCAGACCTACAATCCACAGATCACACATAATACACAAACCACACAACAACAAGAACACTCTCAACACATTCATAACAACTTTTGACAGCCACTACGTACTCTGATGCCTGCCTATCCTTCTCGCCACACTACTCACAATTTAGATTGCATTGTGGAGATAGCAACCTTTTTCCCCCTGAAACAAAGAAGGTTCAATACTGAGAACCTAAAATAAACTAGCTTTTTTTGTTTTCCATTTGGCCATTCCAACTCCCACTTTTAGTTTTTATCTTTCTGCAATGTGTGCCTAGTTATCTTGTTCCCAAAAGCTCTGCTTAAAGTGAAAACAGTGTGATATTTTAATAAATGTTTTTTTTTGTATTCATAGGTAGCCTGTCCCTGGTCGAGTGGTTCTCCTAGTTCTCCTCAGAGTCTCCTGGGTACCATTGTGGCTGTGGTAGAGTTGGTAGGGTCCGATGTGGAAGAAATGGATGACTGGACTTAGAACAGTCATGCTGTAGCATTGTGCACCCATCTCCTTTGCGAACCTAGCATGTCCTTGCTTTGCAGTCCTGGTATGCGATGCACTGGGAGACATTGTTGATGTTTGCACGTGGGGTCTGGACAACTCCTGCAATAAGCAACCATTTTTTATTTCGTCAGGATGTTACTTTCTTAATGGGCCTGCTTAATGGTCTTTACAACACTTCTGGATTGTAGATAGCTCCAGCTATCATCTGTCTGACACTGCGTGCAACAGCAGCATCAATAATGGTGACTTAAAGCATGCACTACCTAGCTGTAAACCAACCCCAGCAACTCTTCTAGACCTGTCTTGGACACAATCTTGTCTCCTGCTAGTAACTTTAAGTCATGGATCTCCTTGCCACTCTACATTATTTTGCCTTTGAAACCCAATGGTGCCACTCGCTATCTCCCCCATCTGTCTCAGGGTACAATGAAAAACTGAGATTGGCCATGTGACACCATAAGACACTTAAAAGAATCTGATAGCTAGACAATATCACTCAGCCAAAACTTCTTATAGATCAGTCAGTAATAAATATCAACACCAGGACTACCTTGTTCGAACCCAGTAGTTTTCAACTGCATTGAACAATCCAGAAATCCGTTCAAAGAGCTCTTCTTCAAAACGAAAGCTCTCCTTCACCCCTCCAGATGCCACAACACCTTCTTCTGTCCCTCTCAAACTCTATGTCATGACCTTTCTTTATTTTTCTTAGAGGAAATCCTCAAAATTCAATCCATGTTTGGCCCTCAAACTTCCATTGATTTGCTGAATCTGTTCACATTTCCCATTCCATTCCTCCATTGGCACTACCTTGATTTCTTTCTGCCCACCTCCTTGGAATCTATCTCCACCTCTCTCAAAGAAATTAAATCTGGATCTCTTTCTAACCCTTGTCCCTCTTGTATCTTGGATATCTCTTCCATCATCATTAGCCCATACTCCCACTCAAATCTATAACTATCACCCCATGTCCCTCCTTCCATTTCTCTTCAAGATTGCAGAGAGGGTAGTCAATTACCAAATGTCCATCTATCTGGAATCTCTGAAACTTCTGTACTATTCATTATCTGACTTCGGTCCTAAACATAATTTGGGAACGCTCTTCTAGCAGTTTTAGGTGACATCTCACTTCTCCTCGACAACAGACTGTTTGTAGTTCTAGTCTCCCTTGATCTCTCTGCAGCCTTCAACACTGACTCACACTCCATTATCATCAAATGTTTTCATAATCAGAGATCTGCTTCAGTGGCTTGCTAGTTTTTCTGTAATCAAACTCAAATCATCTCCTTCATTGCCTTCCACTCATTATCTAAACCCCTGACTTGTCGGAGTCCACAGGGCTATTCGCTCAGCCCCACTTTTTTTAACCTCTATGTGCCCCCTCTGGCCTCAGTTATATGTTCTTTTGGATTTGAACTCATGCTCTATGTAAATGATGCCAATATTATAATTTGGTTTTCCAAAAATACCTCAGATACTCAGGAGCATTTTTCTGATTGTATAAATTCTATCGCTATCTGGATGAAACCTAATTGCTTGAAACTCAATTTCAACAAAATCAAGATCTCATTTTTCAGCAGCAGTTCTTGTTTGAACTGGTTCCCTTCTTGATGGCCTTGTTGACTCCCCCCTATTCTTCTACTATTGCAAAAAAGTGGGAGTCATGTTTGACCTTTTCCTAGCTTTAAAAGCTCACATTAATCATCTTTCCTTCATTTGTTTTCTGCTGCTCAAGACACTGAAGAAAATTGTTCCTGTTGTCTCCCCTAATACCATGATCAGGCTCTTATTTCCTCCAGACTAGACTACAGCAGCTCTCTTCTTCTGGGTTTGCCCAATGCTCTCATAAGGTGACTCTAAGTCACTATGAAGGCAACCACGTCCCTTATTATGAACATTTGGTCTTGTAAATCAGTATCTTTTGCCCTGAAGAGCCCCAATTGGCTCTCCAACAAACAGTGAATCATCTTCAAGACTCTCTTCTCTATTTAAAAAGCTTGCCACTATCTCAGCTTCCTGGACAGCCGACACAAGCCCTATACCCCTTTCCAGTCCCTTCGTTCCTCTACTTCTTCAATTCCCAATATCTTGTCTTACGCATCCTGCACCCTAGATCATAATTGTTAGGGGAGCAAGAGAAAAAAGCCACAAGCACTTGTTGTTCCCAAAGATGATGTGGCTCTACCACCATTCTGCTCTCCGAATAATGCTCTTCACCATCTTCCCTTGCAATCCGGCCTCTTAGGGCCCAGGAGCCTTGGGCCCACAGCTGACCACTTGGTTCTCTGCCATATAGACATTTCACCTATTGAACGGTCTATATGAAACACAGTTCTGCAGCAAGGTTCAATTTTGTATTCTTTTTCTTGTTTGTTATCCATGCCAGAAATTTTGTTTTATACTCTTTTTTCATTATTGTTATCTATGCAGCACACATTATTATGTGACTTGAGAAGTGGTTTCCTAGTGTTGGATGGATGTTCTGTGGAGGACTAGTGTGCTTAGAACAGTGGTCTCCAATATTTTATTTAATAAGAGCTACTTATGTTCAATAAAATTAATCCCGACCTACTAATATTGTTAGAGTTGTAATCGTGACCACGTTGGAAAAGATTAGATTATTAACCACCATATGTAAGATTACCAGCAGTGACCATGTCGGTGCATCAGGTACGGTTGCCAGCACTGATGTCAAAAAGGCTTTGCAATATGGAATGCCTCTACATGGGTAATACATAACAGCCATAGCTGCAATGCATCTGGCACCCAGGTAATAATATTATTAATAAATCTCCCCAACGCCACATGATTCATCACTGAATTGTCAGTTCTAAATATATTTTGGAAATTCAGCAATTTGTATCCAAAAATCAGTTGATGAGATCTGACAATACACATATTTTTGTCTTGATTACAAACTTTTCAATTTTGGTATAAATACAAGAATTCAACTAAGCAAAATCTTTTAAAGTAGTAGGTTGGGCTGCACACAGCAAAGCTACCTACAGGAAACTGGAGAGCAACCAGCAGCTCACGAGCTACTTGTTGGAGAAGCCTGGCTTAGAAATTCTCAGCACCACCTGTCCTCAAAGTGCTTTGTAGCCTGCTTGGGGTTTTGCAGCTCTACATAAATGCAATACAACACTAGAAAGATAAGACTGTGGTGAGTCAAGCTGTCGGTGTGTTAATGGCCTGATTACTTTGTGGGAATTTTCATTATTTCAAGTCAAATTCTTTTGTGCCACAGTCTTAAATCCTACTCTCCTTTCTCTCTGTTCATTAATAAAACATACAACCATGCATATTAAAGCTTAGCGTTATAAAATTGGTGGCAAGGGTGTGTGGCCTCTTTGTATTCAAAGAGTGTGGGGCAAAAAGGTTGAAAAAGTTGAAAAAGAAAAAAAGAAAGTCGTTTCTTTTAGGATCTAAGAGACGAACTTTATTTTGGTGTGGGTGCTAAGGACACATATTGAGAAAAAACTCCTCCTGAGGGTAATTGTGATGTGAATGTTTACTGTCGTTTAATATTTCATTAGAGTTGATAATATGATAACAAAGTAAATTAATAATAGGGCTGCTGTTTCCAAGTGTTCACAATAGATAGGAACTTCTTCAAATGCATTTAAATCATTAATCAAAAGAACACTAAAAGTACCAAAAGTACAAGAAACACGTGTATGTAATCGGCACGAAAAATTAGATTTTGGTTTCTGTAGAAATATGCTTGCTGTCCCAGTAAAGTTTTCACGCTAAGATTTCATCAGCGACCTTTCTTGCTGCTCATGATATTTAAGAATGAGTTACTCTCTCCTAAGCTTTATGTTTCTGTATAACATTTAATGTGAACACACCAAAAAGTGCATTATTAAATATGGGCAACAAAAATTGTCTTAAAATTGGAGTTGCTGGCTGGGGAAATACAAAGCGTGTGCTGTTAAATGAGAACAAGAAGTTGATGGAAGCCTACGGTATGCGTGACGGGTATTACAAAAATGGGAAATAAAGTCGATGGTTATTACAGCATGTTACTAAATCTGCACAGACAGATTTTTCCAATTGCCTTCAAGGATGCAGACGCTGTAACATATTCCAATACATTCCGAATATTGTGAATTTCAAACTTTGGTTGTTATGTCCTGCTTCCTCTGGAACTATGGGAAAGAGTAACATCAAAATATTTTGTTGAATTGTTACTAGTGCACTTCATGTTCTGAAAAATTTCAATGGAATATTATGTTCCTGAATGCATTAAAAAATATAAACAATTAATCGCTTATTAAAGTTGGACATTGCTTCAATAAAGAAGCACCGTTGGGTAATTCCCCTTCCGCATAAATGTGTGTCCAAAGTGTAACCGAATATATGGAACTAAAATTGCGCACATTTTATGAACCTTGATTTTAACACATTGTGGAAATGTGGATTTTCCTGATCAGTTATGTCCCCTATCTTGGACCCCAACGGTTCTATATGCATGTTACAAGTACATGTATGTTCCCTCCAGTTCCAGTTTCTAAGACGCAAACATATGTGTGTCTACCGTCGACATGTTCTCTGTCAGATCCGCCATTGATGGGCTGGATATTCGATCCCTAGGTATGAAAGGCCACCGACTTTATATGGCTAAGTTACTCCATTTTTACAGTTCAGGCAAGTAGGCCCGATTCTGTCCTCAAGCCTTTCCCTGCTCTCTGTCTCTGACAGCTTCAGCTTGAGCTCGCATCTGTATCCATGAACTTTGTCCTACTCCCTGTGCAGCTAACAATGTCTGCCTCGGCCAGTTTTCGCATGCCTGCCAAGAAGCTGTATTTCACCTTCGAATTATCTATTTTGCTCTTCAGCCGATGCATTCCTGTCAAGTGATTTAGGTAAACATTTCCTTTAGTTCACAAGCAAGGACTCAGCCTTTCCGTCCTCCTGCAAGTGATTCATAGCCCTGCTGCCATGGAAAGTTTTCTGCCCCCCGCATCTCATATAGACACTTAGACGCTTGTACACGCACACACAGTTAGTATAGAATAGATTCTGTCCGAGAGTCCTTCCTTGTGGATAACATAGTTCTCCAAACATAGGATGGTAGATATGATTTGGGATTAGGTTGACTTGACCCCCCAGACTTCTCGTCTCCACATGTAGAGCTAAATGTCAAGTCCCCTTCACCCCCTAGTTGCACGTCAATTACACGTCATGCTGCTGCGCGCGCATCTATGCCAAGTATTATCTTATAGATCCACCTATGTCTGATAATACAAACCAATCATGTTTCTTTTATTCCTTGTTACGCCTAGTTTCGATTATGTCACTGTCACGTCATTTTTCTTATCAAATGTTACGCCTTTTACATTCGTTTCATTGTAATGCACTTATTATAAAAATACATGTCTGTCAATGAATTATTGTACTTCACTTCCTGAACCCTCGTGGTGACGGAACCTGAAGGCCGCGACTCGAGTCGGCCATTTTGAATGGAATAAAGCCCATTAGAAAACCTCTTATACCACGGATTCTGCCTCTTGTTATTTTGAGCTATTTACTTTATTTAAGATCCCGTATGAAATTCAGTCCGGTATATTTTATTTACCACAGAATGGCGCCCGAATAGGGACACTTTCTCATCTCACGCGCCGGCGGTGCGTTGCAGGCCCGGTCTCCTGCCACAGCTGGACGGACCATAAACGCGTACCAGCAGGATTTCCTGTAAGCTCCCTCCGGTCAAGCGGGGGCGACTGAGGCTGCGATCAACCCAGACGAGGCGGTGAGAAGTGCGAAGTATCCCGACCAGAGCCTAGCTGAGAGAGCAAGATCCGAGGTATACAGAGGCCCACCAGGTTTTCCGAAATCCCGATGTCGAGAGGGTCCGATGTCCGCAGTCGTCGAGTCCAGTCCATTCTCTGAGGCCTTCCGTTTCAAGGAGCTACTCGGTGAGTACCATCGCCGGGGAGGCGTGTTGACGCGCACATAGGTTGTGCCGGTCAAGACGGATTTGGGTACACAAATCCGGTCTGCACTGTTTAGCAGTGTATATGTACTGTTTAGCAGTATATCAAGTATTCCGAAGTATTCAGTTATTGTCAAGAATTCAGCGTGGTGATTAGTTAGGCAGACTGTCATCATTGTCGATCATTGTTATAATGTTTAATGTTTAATGTTTAAAGTATTCAGAAATGTTTTGCATATTGTGGTATGAATGACTGTTCATTGTTCACTGTTCATTATTGTGTTTTTCATATTAAGTAAATTCAAGAGTAAGTATCAGATCAGTTGTAAATATGCCGCTCTTCTCAAAGTTAAGACAGATTACTACCAGAAAAGGGGTGCTTGAAGAAGCAGTTCCTATTCCTCCTAGGGACACTCCAGGGCATTTCATGTACCATAAACATGGCTTAGATGCCATATTGTTTCTTGATCTATGGGTAGATTATACCAAGGGATTACCGGAAAGTCAAAGGTGGCCCATAGCGGGAACCTGGGATGCAGAGTGCATCATGAAAGTGGAGGAAGAGTTATGGAAAAGAAAGGTCAGACAGTCACAGAAAGACGCTGTTGAGTTATGGCGTAAAGAATCTCATAGACGAACAGAAAAAGCACGTAGACAAGAAGAGAGGAGTAAAGAAAGTTCAAATAAAGTTCAAGAAAATCTATTAATTGAGGAAGGTATCCGAGTGAGATCAGAACAAGTAAATAGACAAAGAAATGCTCTTATGAATGGTATGTATCCCCTACTAGCCGAAGGATTACCTAAGGCTGCTCCAGAGATACCAAAAGACTTGCCACCCCCATTATTTCCAATTAAGGTACATCCAAAGGGGCTTCCCAGAACCGCAGAAGATGTTTTTCTTTCCTCATATCTAGATGACGCAGCTCCCGAGTATGCTAACGCCACACCACATAGACCGTCTGGCGGAGGGGTTGAACGTCAAGATCAGGTATCTGTCCCCGTGCAACAGCAAGTTCCGACACAAGCGTCGGCAAGCACATCTGTTTCCGCATCTGTCTCCGCAGTCGACTCTACAGAGGTATCGACACCCATAGTTGCTGTGTCACGTTCAACGAACCCATTCACACCCGACGCCCCAGATAGGGCCACGGGAGGTGCTAGCAGTACTTTTACACCACCTAGAATAAATAAACTTGTCTTTCAAGAGTCAGCACATTCACGTACACCTAAATTCGTAAGTGAACGTACGCTTAAGGAACTCCTTGTAAATTGTAGATATGACCCGGTGGTTGGTAAAGAGGACGAAATGGTCCTGGCATCATTACGTATCAGGCGAGCCGCAGAGTATTTAGCGAGGTTACCAGGGATGACTACGCATCTAGACAACATATATCATTTTGTTCAAACAGGACGAGATCCAGGATGTATTAACAGAGCTATGGAATTCCAGAAAGTAGAGATACAGGGGGAACTGTTACGTTTCCTCATAAACTGTATAATCAGAAATCAAGATCGTCCGGGGGTAGACCCGAATACAATGCTTATTCTTACAAGATGGAGTCAGAATATATCAGAAGGGAGACACGATAAGCAAAATTGTATAATAGCCATGTGCCGAAAAATACGTAAAGAAATAGAGCGTATTCATGAAGAAAGATTGGGAACAGACGAGTTTGAGCAAGATGAAGTGTCCGAATCAGGGAATTCCGCAAGACAGTCAGAGACCATAGCCTATGTAGGCAGAGGAAGATCCTGTGAAAATACTAGATGTTTTCCTGATCCAATACATTCTGTATGCCCAAAAAACAGCAGAACGTATCCGACGCCTGTAATAAATCTGAAGTCTCCTGAACATTCGTTTCAAGCCGCAGATAAGATACTACGAGAACGAAGGGGTTACCACCTCCTCGATTCCATGGATGAGCAAGAATTAGCCAGATCAGCCGTTCACTGGATTGACAGTCCTGAAAAATACGGTGATGAGACCGTAGCACACACGTTTCTCAATCTCAGTACAGATGAACAACGCTTAGCTGGAATCTATATGATTCAGCAACTCCTCATATTATATAAGTGCCAACATGCTGACCCTGGTCCTTTACCTGATATATTAACGGAACTACTCACAAACAGATGGAGAGGTTCTAGTAACAAGCTAATTAAAGAGATATTAGTGTCACGTAAACAGTATGTCCTTTTTGTAAATCCAGATTCTCTCTCGCTGCCCCACAGAGAAAGAACGCCGTACTATATGGATAGACAAAATCCTTTACGAGAAGTGCACCCAATAAAAGGCGAAGACAATGAGTTTCACCGTGTATTTGTTTACACACCCATATCAAAAATGGAATTATTAGAAATGAAGAAAGTAGTACCTAGTCATGACAAAGACCCAGCGGGTTTCCACCGAGAAATTAAAGACATGTTACTGATGGGAGAGTACACCTTTCCTGATATTATGACGATATTAAAGGTGCTTTTGCCTGCTGGCATTTATGAAAAACTGAAAGAAAAAGAGTGGGAAGTAGGAGACCAAAAGATAGACTGGACAGCATTAGCAGAGGAAGAAAGGGGCCGAGCTGCAGGTTCAGGGCTCGGGGATAAAGTTAAACTGTTACCAGGTTTACTAGTACAGGTACTGCCACGTTTATTAACTACAAAAAAGGAAGATTGGGGTGCAATCACAGCCTGCAAACAAAAACAAGATGAAGACACAAGCGATTATTATGCTCGATTTGAAAAATGTTTTGGTATAAATAGTGGTATAAAAGCAAGTAGTGACTCATATCCACATCTATTTGTGACAAAATTAGTGGAAAATGCATTGCCCCCAGTGAAGAATAGAATATTGAAATTCGAGAGTACCTGGCAAAGTAACACTCCGTCGCAAATGCTACAAATGTTACAGTATCATCACAATAGAATTAGGGATGAACAAGAACACGAGCATAGACGCATGAAGGATACAAAAATGAAAATGCTAGTTTCTCAGACAGTACCAGCAGATGGTCACAAAAAGGGTGTGACACATTCTGGTGATTCTGCAGTTCCTGTAAAAGGAACCTGCAATTACTGTAAACAACTAGGCCATTATGTACACGATTGTCCAGTCCTGAAACGTAATATAGCTACAGGTATTGCAAAAGAGAGACCACGATTAGTTAGACAAGATCAGAATGAACAAGGAGCTATGCAGCATGGACAGTCCATGCCAGTTCAGCAACAGTCCATGCCAGCCTCACAGCAACCCATACAGTTTGTGCCAGCTGCACCACCGTTGCCTGCTACTGCCACACAAACCACAACACGACAAATGTATCAGACTGCACAGTATGAATACCCTGAATATCAGCGCTACGCATGAACCAGCCTAGAGAGGGAAATCGACTTACCGCTTATCGAGATTCCTGTAGATCAAGAAGGACCTTATGTACATAGTGAATTATTAGGTCAAGATAGAAAATTCTTACTCGATACAGGGGCAAGTCGAACAACTATAAAACGTAGTGAAGTTCCAGGGGCACCCCTCTCAGGCTCTCAAAATGTTTCCCTTGGTTTTTCAGGAAAACCTATTGTTAATGAAGTATCACAGCCTCTACCACTTACGATAGGACCTTTGACACGAACTACAGATTTATTGCTTACTAAATCATGCCCAGAAAATCTGTTAGGAATTAAAACTCTGAAAGCACTAGGAGCCATAATATGTTGTTCTCCGGAAGGAGTAAGGTTGTTTTTGCGTGATTTTAAAGGTCACTATGTGTCTAGAGACATGGATCCCCGACTACAGACTTTACCAGTACATCTATGGGCACAAGGCCCTACGGATGTTGGCTGCATGAACATTACACCCTATCGAGTTACATTGAAAGCAGGAGTGGTACTACCACGAATACGACAATACAAGTTACCGCATGATGCTGTAGTGGCTTTGCTGAAAATCATTGATGAGCTGATTGCCCAGGGAGTAGTTATAGAAACAGACTCCAATATATGTAATTCACCGATAATTCCGATTCTTAAACGAACTGACCCTACTGCCCCACCAGTATACCGATTGGTTATTGATTTGCGTGAACTAAACAAGTGTATTGTACCACAATTCCCTGTGGTCCCTGATATATCATCATTGTTGACAGCAATTGATTCCGAAGCAACATTCTTTACTGTAATCGATCTCAAGAATGCCTTTTTCAGCGTCCCAATAGATCCGGAAAGCCAATACTTGTTCGGATTCAGTTTAAATGGGCGCAGCTTTAAATTCTCACGCGCTCCCCAAGGATTTACAGAAAGCCCCAGCATCTACAGCCAAGCACTGAAACGAGAACTTGACAGTATCCACATGCCAGTCAATACTGCACTGCTTCAATATGTCGATGATCTGCTGATCACCGCAAGAAGCGAGCCAGAATGTGAAAAGGCTTCTCTGACAGTTTTACATTTCCTAGCCGACAAGGGGCACAAGGTGTCCCCTTCTAAGCTGCAATTCTGTGTTCAGCGAGTTATTTATCTTGGTCACTCGCTGTCCAAGGAGGGAAGGCAGCTTACACCAGATCGCATTCAGTTAATTGCTAACATGTCAATACCCCAGACACAGAAGGAGGTGCGGGCTTTCATAGGCCTCACTTCATATTGTAGGCAGTGGATCCCTCAGTACGCATTTCTAGCAAAACCACTTATTCAGTTAACCACACAGGAGGCAGCCACATCGACTGTTCTCCCTTGGACTCAGGAACATACACAAGCTTTTGAAAGCTTAAAGAAAGCTTTATGTCAAGCACCTGTTTTAGCAACGCCATGTTATAGCAAACATTTTACACTTTTTGTTACAGAACGCGAAGGTACTGCTTTGTCAGTACTCACTCAGGATCAAGCAGGATCACGCAAGCCATGTGCTTATTTTTCCAGTACATTAGATCCCGTAGCTCAGGCTTTGCCTGCATGCCTGAAATCAGTGGCAGCGACAGCTTTAGCAATCAGACAAAGCGATGCCATAGTATTAGGACACCCATTGACAGTACAAGTACCACATGCAGTAGAGGTTCTTGTGAACCGAACACAAACACAACACTTGACCATAGCAAGACTTACCGGTTATGAACTGACATTGTTTCAACCACACATAGAGATCCGACGGTGTAATACATTGAATCCTGCTACACTATTACCTGTAATTGGAACAGACCCACTAGCTCATGATTGTATTGAAATCATTGAAATAAAGACGAAACCTAGACAAGACTTGACAGACGTTCCATTGTTAGATCCAGACCTGACGTTGTATGTAGACGGATCGTGCATGAGAACAAGTACAGGAGATTTAGTGGCCGCGTATGCAGTCACAACAGACACTGAAGTTATTGAAACAAATTGTATAGATACTTTGTCAGCCCAAGCAGCAGAACTTATTGCTCTAACACAAGCCTGTATTCAAGCCACAAATAAGAAAGTTAATGTATACACTGACTCACGTTATGCATTCGGAGTTGTACACGACTTCGGCGTGCTGTGGCGAGAGAGAGGTTATTTAACCTCCCATGGTGCCCACATTCAGCACGGACCCCTCATTCATGCTTTGTTAGACGCAATACATCTACCCACTGCTATATCGATTATGAAATGTAAAGCACACACGAAGGTTACTGATACCATTTCTCAAGGCAATGATTTAGCTGACAAAACAGCTAAACAGACTGCTCAGAATCGCACATTAGACATGACAAAGCCAATAGTTCAGACACCAACACAGTGTATGACAATTAAGGATCCCGCACTTGACGTAATTGACATACAGACACATGCCACAGCAGAAGAAATAAAGAAGTGGACTGAACTAGGAGGGATCCAGACAGATCAAGGATGGATGACGAAGGAGAAATCTGTATGGTTTCTCCCTGATTCCATGGTTCAAGTCATTATAGCTACAGTTCACAGTCCAGCACATTTAGGAGAGAAGGCTATGCTAGACAGCATTCAACACATTTGGTTCAATAAACATTTACGAGCAGCAGCTAAACAAAAAGTTCGTACCTGTATGATATGTTGTCAGTTTAATCCAGGAAAGAGTGTTTCCGTAGAGCAGGGTGGATTTCAGCCTCCTGACCATCCTTTTGAAGTCCTCCAGATGGATTATATTCAGATGGAACGTTGTCGAGGATTCAAATATGTTCTCGTAGTTGTCTGCGCTCTCTCCCGTTGGACAGAGGCGTATCCCGTATCAGATTACACTGCCTCGACTACTGCCAAGCAGCTAGTTCGAGAATTCTTCCCACGGTACGGTTTACCACGTGTTGTATATTCAGATAACGGTCAGCCTTTCTCATCCGAATTAATGAAACATGTCTCACTCTTGTTGGGATATCAGTGGAAATTCCACTGTGTCCGACACCCCGAGGCAGCAGGTCTCGTAGAAAGACATAACCAGACACTGAAAATCAGACTGTCCAAAATATGTAGAGAGAAAGGTGTCGACTGGATAGTAGCATTACCAGTTGCACTCTTTTACATGAGAATGGTAGCACACTCTAGAACAGGGCTATCCCCGTATGAGGTGATCTTTGGTAGACCACCGAATATGTGGGGGACGCCTATACCACGCAAAATAACTGACATTGACTGTAACATGCTGACAGATTACTTGGCTTCCTTGATGTCTGCACTACAATCTTCTCGTTCACAGGTAGCTGCAGCCTTTCCCGACAACACTGAGGCGAAACCCCATGACGTTGTTCCGGGTAATCTTGTCTTTGTGAGAAATTTCGACAGGAAAAGTCAACTGGAGCCCAGGTGGAAAGCACCCAAGTTGGTCCTGTTGACCACAAGAACAGCCGTGAAGATCGAGGGACGCAAAGGGTGGATTCATTCAAGTCACGTCAAAAAATTTCATGGACTACCTTCAGATATAGACACTGTGCCCTGCACTCCCTCACAGACTGATTCAAAACTTCCTTTTGTTGAACAGAATGACTCTCAGTACTATAAATTAAAGCTTAGGCCCAAACAGTCGAGCAATTTGATTGTTTAAGTCCTCTCCAAGGTGAAGCGGTTGAATTGTCTCCGACATGTATCCCTTGGACCTGAGTAGAGAAAATACCCGAGAAATGTTGAAACGACAGGCGTATTGTAAATCACTGCGTAGCCACTGTATTGTGACTTTATTAATTTTGTTTTTCTTGAGTTTTTTAATAGTTACTGCAAGTATATTGTTGCATATGTATTATCCTGTTTCTAAACGTGCTTTCAATATAACTGATGAACATTCTTTTAGTGACCTACCCCCACATGAGTTGTCCTATAGACTTGCGCTGCGTAATAACACATTCATTAGTATGTTACATCATTCCCATCAAACTAGTAATGCCACCAATTGTTGGGTGTGTGGCCGACTCCCTCCCTATCAGAATAACAAAGGAGTTCTGCCTTTCTTTCCACATCCGTTCACACACAATGGCTCCTGTGGAGCATGGTTTAGTTTATTAAATTCCATAGACCCAGACACAGCAGTTTATCAACAACACTGGATATGGGGAAATCTGAATATAGTTTTATTCAAAGTCTGTTACCCCAATAAGGAGGGTCACCCCAGTAGAACAGGAACTGATTTAGAAAATGAAGTGTATAAATTAGGTAATTTTACGCCTAATCTTATGATTTTGAATGTCAAATCCGAAGTTGAACTAATTCTGCCCACTATGTCAGTATTTCCAGTTAAGGGTGAATTATGTGTGAGAAAAGTTGGTTCCATACACATGGGCCATAGCCAATGCGTTACTATAGTAGAATATAGTGATCAAGGTAAATCTTCATTTAGAGCTTCTCGCCATTCTTACTTCATATGTGGCCAGACGGCATATATGCGTCTGCCTCTAGATTGGGATGGTACCTGTTACATAGCATTCCTTTTGCCACCTGTTTTCCTAGCTCCCCCTGATTATTATCGAAATGTTCATTTAGTACACAATAGAGAGCGAAGAGATCTCCCAGTTGTCGATTATACTGAGACAGCATGGGACAAATATGTAGATTTCAATAAAGGTATCTTTCCCTATATAGGTACTATATCAAATAGTAAGCTGATACGCAGACTCACCAAGACTCTTGAAGCTGTAGTAAACGAGACTATAGCCGCCCTAGGCAATCTGACAGAGGAACAATCAGCGATGAGAATTGTTGTTCTCCAGAATCGTCTTGTCCTTGACGTCATCCTGGCCGATAGGGGCGGAGCTTGCAGGGTCATCGGATCCAGCTGCTGCATATTCATACCAGAAAATTCGCCATCTGTATATAAAGCTATAACACGCCTTCATAAGATTGTAAGCCAGATACACGAGAATCCAGGCACTTGGACGTGGTCCGGGTGGTTTTGGAGTGTGATATCAGCCTGGGGATGGAGAGTTCTATCCTTCCTAGGTATTGGCCTTCTTATGCTCTTCAGTTGTTGTCTATGCCTGCAATGTGGACCAGCGATTTGTGGTCTGTGTGCCACATCGTGCATTCCATATCACAGTTCTCGTTCAAAATACCGGAAGAAGAAGGAAGAAGAAATGATGCTCCATGAGCAAATCGATGGAATGATGAAGATTGATGTCTCTTGAAGGGCAAGAAGGGGACAAGGAGGGAATGTGGAAATGTGGATTTTCCTGATCAGTTATGTCCCCTATCTTGGACCCCAACGGTTCTATATGCATGTTACAAGTACATGTATGTTCCCTCCAGTTCCAGTTTCTAAGACGCAAACATATGTGTGTCTACCGTCGACATGTTCTCTGTCAGATCCGCCATTGATGGGCTGGATATTCGATCCCTAGGTATGAAAGGCCACCGACTTTATATGGCTAAGTTACTCCATTTTTACAGTTCAGGCAAGTAGGCCCGATTCTGTCCTCAAGCCTTTCCCTGCTCTCTGTCTCTGACAGCTTCAGCTTGAGCTCGCATCTGTATCCATGAACTTTGTCCTACTCCCTGTGCAGCTAACAATGTCTGCCTCGGCCAGTTTTCGCATGCCTGCCAAGAAGCTGTATTTCACCTTCGAATTATCTATTTTGCTCTTCAGCCGATGCATTCCTGTCAAGTGATTTAGGTAAACATTTCCTTTAGTTCACAAGCAAGGACTCAGCCTTTCCGTCCTCCTGCAAGTGATTCATAGCCCTGCTGCCATGGAAAGTTTTCTGCCCCCCGCATCTCATATAGACACTTAGACGCTTGTACACGCACACACAGTTAGTATAGAATAGATTCTGTCCGAGAGTCCTTCCTTGTGGATAACATAGTTCTCCAAACATAGGATGGTAGATATGATTTGGGATTAGGTTGACTTGACCCCCCAGACTTCTCGTCTCCACATGTAGAGCTAAATGTCAAGTCCCCTTCACCCCCTAGTTGCACGTCAATTACACGTCATGCTGCTGCGCGCGCATCTATGCCAAGTATTATCTTATAGATCCACCTATGTCTGATAATACAAACCAATCATGTTTCTTTTATTCCTTGTTACGCCTAGTTTCGATTATGTCACTGTCACGTCATTTTTCTTATCAAATGTTACGCCTTTTACATTCGTTTCATTGTAATGCACTTATTATAAAAATACATGTCTGTCAATGAATTATTGTACTTCACTTCCTGAACCCTCGTGGTGACGGAACCTGAAGGCCGCGACTCGAGTCGGCCATTTTGAATGGAATAAAGCCCATTAGAAAACCTCTTATACCACGGATTCTGCCTCTTGTTATTTTGAGCTATTTACTTTATTTAAGATCCCGTATGAAATTCAGTCCGGTATATTTTATTTACCACATCGGCCAGGATGACGTCAAGGACAAGACGTCAAGGACAAGACGATTCTGGAGAACAACAATTCTCATCACTGATTGTTCCTCTGTCAGATTGCCTAGGGAAGCTGTAGTAAACGAGACTATAGCCGCCCTAGGCAATCTGACAGAGGAACAATCAGTGATGAGAATTGTTGTTCTCCAGAATCGTCTTGTCCTTGACGTCATCCTGGCCGATAGGGGCGGAGCTTGTAGGGTCATCGGATCAAGCTATTGCATATTCATACCAGAAAATTCGCCATCTGTATATAAAGCTATAACACGCCTTCATAAGATTGTAAGCCAGATACACGAGAATCCAGGCACTTGGACGTGGTCCGGGTGGTTTTGGAGTGTGATATCAGCCTGGGGATGGAGAGTTCTATCCTTCCTAGGTATTGGCCTTCTTATGCTCTTCAGTTGTTGTCTATGCCTGCAATGTGGACCAGCGATTTGTGGTCTGTGTGCCACATCGTGCATTCCATATCACAGTTCTCGTTCAAAATACCGGAAGAAGAAGGAAGAAGAAATGATGCTCCATGAGCAAATCGATGGAATGATGAAGATTGATGTCTCTTGAAGGGCAAGAAGGGGACAAGGAGGGAATGTGGAAATGTGGATTTTCCTGATCAGTTATGTCCCCTATCTTGGACCCCAACGGTTCTATATGCATGTTACAAGTACATGTATGTTCCCTCCAGTTCCAGTTTCTAAGACGCAAACATATGTGTGTCTACCGTCGACATGTTCTCTGTCAGATCCGCCATTGATGGGCTGGATATTCGATCCCTAGGTATGAAAGGCCACCGACTTTATATGGCTAAGTTACTCCATTTTTACAGTTCAGGCAAGTAGGCCCGATTCTGTCCTCAAAGCCTTTCCCTGCTCTCTGTCTTTGACAGCTTCAGCTTGAGCTCGCATCTGTATCCATGAACTTTGTCCTACTCCCTGTGCAGCTAACAATGTCTGCCTCGGCCAGTTTTCGCCTGCCTGCCAAGAAGTTGTATTTCACCTTCGAATTATCTATTTTGCTCTTCAGCCGATGCATTCCTGTCAAGTGATTTAGGTAAACATTTCCTTTAGTTCACAAGCAAGGACTCAGCCTTTCCGTCCTCCTGCAAGTGATTCATAGCCCTGTTGCCATGGAAAGTTTTCTATCCCTCGCATCTCATATAGACACTTAGACGCTTGTACACGTACACAGTCAGTATAGAATAGATTCTGTCCGAGAGTCTCTTCCTTGTGGATAACATAGTTCTTTAAACATAGGATGTTAGATATGATTTGGGATTAGGTTGACTTGACCCCCCAGACTTCTCGTCTCCACATGTAGAGCTAAATGTCAAGTCCCCTTCACCCCCTAGTTGCACGTCAATTACACGTCATGCTGCTGCGCGCGCATCTATGCCAAGTATTATCTTATAGATCCACCTATGTCTGATAATACAAACCAATCATGTTTCTTTTATTCCTTGTTACGCCTAGTTTCGATTATGTCACTGTCACGTCATTTTTCTTATCAAATGTTACGCCTTTTACATTCGTTTCATTGTAATGCACTTATTATAAAAATACATGTCTGTCAATGAATTATTGTACTTCACTTCCTGAACCCTCGTGGTGACGGAACCTGAAGGCCGCGACTCGAGTCGGCCATTTTGAATGGAATAAAGCCCATTTAGAAAACCTCTTATACCACGGATTCTGCCTCTTGTTATTTTGAGCTATTTTACTTTATTTAAGATCCCGTATGAAATTCAGTCCGGTATATTTTATTTACCACTGAATGCATTAAAAAATATAAACAATTAATCGCTTATTAAAGTTGGACATTGCTTCAATAAAGAAGCACCGTTGGGTAATTCCCCTTCCGCATAAATGTGTGTCCAAAGTGTAACCGAATATATGGAACTAAAATTGCGCACATTTTATGAACCTTGATTTTAACACATAACAAACTTTGTGAGCTTGATCAAAGTTCCGAATTTAAAATAAATAGTGGGTACAAAAACGTAGTTAAAAAGGGATTTGTCAAAGAAAAACAAACAGCAAAACAGCAAACAAAAGCAGGACAATGCCCACATAAAAGGTCTTTTGTGAGAAAGTTCTCCCCAGAAACGTTTTATGGCAAGAATTCTTGTCTGAAAAAGTCTTCAAACTTACAAACTTCTCAACTTTCCAATGGATTTGGACTCCTGGTGTGGTTAACTCAGCCTTTCATGCATTCGTGGTTGATAAAAATGAATAACACTTTGTTCAATGAGAGTGAACAACTGAATGGGTTGCATTGAAATTGTCCTAGACCCTGATAGGAGTTTCTGAAGAGTTGGGTGTGTTTCAAGGACATAGTCATCCACATATAGTAGAATGTGAATTTTGGAGTTTGAAGTCATTTGGGGCAACAGATGACACATGGTTTAATCAGTTATGTCACCGATGTACAAATTAAAAAGTAATGGTGTTAGCGGACAGTTCTGTTTTGCATAACCCCGGGTGGAGACCTCCACTCCGCCTGCGGAGTGTGTGGAGATTTGCCTACACCGCATTCCGCGGAGAACGCGGAGTAGGTAAATCTCTGCACAGTCTGTGGCAGAGCGCAATTGGCCAGCCCCCGCCTCCCACCCGCCCTATTAACAATTGCTTACAACTTAAATAAAACGACTTTAAAGTAAATGAAAACACCTTACCTTAGCTGCGCGAGAAATGTGCATGCGCAGGCATGCACGCATGCACAGTATTTCCAGAGAACGCGATGAAGAGGAGGAGGACAGCCCGGGGACTCCGCAGCTAAGGTAAGGTGCTTTTATTTACTTTAAAGTTGTTTTAATTAAGTTTTAAGCAATTGTTAATAGGGCAGGTGGGAGGTGGGTGGCATGGCATAGCAGAGCTCCACGGAGTTTGTTCCCAACTCCATGGCCCTCCGTGTAGCCCCGCTATGCCCACTACACCCGGGGTTAGTTTTAAATCTACTAATACTGTACATTTTCTGGAAGTTGTCCTTGAACACCAAGCCTGGCATGTATCATTCTCCCAGTCTTAATCACTGAGATTGTCTTTGGAATTGGGTAATTGTGGCCTGTATAGACTGCAAACCACTGTTATAGTGTGCAAGGCAATGTTTTCTTTTGTTTTTATTAAAAAAGTGTTCGCTATGACCTGCTACGGACTTGCAGTCACCGCCCTATGTGCCCCGACTTACTTGGTGGTGCCCACATACTAGTGAATTTGGGGACTGTATCTATTGAAGCCTTCTGGTTTGTGAGGGCATAGAGATTTTATAATGTAGTTCAATCCCCTTACAGACACAGAGGAGGCTTCAGTTGCTTATATCATACAATCAACCTTGTTACTTGTTAGCTATAATCAGTTCTGCCACCAATAGTAACAATGAAGCTTTGTCTACATACATTTTGTTCTGTTTTCGCATCCATTTGTATGTCTTTATTTTACCATATCATTTTGGGTACTGCACCTTTCGGACATTTCCCTTCCATCACACTGTCTTGATTTCTCTTCAGAACACCTGAGTAAGACTTCAAAACACCAGGATACAACGTGAATACTCTTCAAAATAAGACTTTACACCCCTTAAGAATACCAAGGTACAACATAAACAGAGCTCGGCACTCATTTGCCAAGTAAAGAGGAATATTTATTACCACATGCTCCCATATATCAAATAGCAATAATGCACATGTAAAATAAATGCATATAGTAAATGTAGATACACAAGAATAAATGCATAGAAAGATAACTGCATGTGCACAAGAATAAGGTAACTAAAACTTGAAATACATCACCGGTTTTGCATTTTGCATCATCCTGCCAGCATGACTGCGGAAGCCAGTGGCAGTCTTGGTGGGAGCTCTCAATCGGGAAAAGGTCTGTAGGTGGTGAGTCCACCCCTAAAGAGAGTTCCTGACCAAATGCCAAGAGGTCCTCATCTTTATAATCTTTACTAACGCAGAAAGAGAGGCTTCTCGAAGCTCCCCCTCTCTTCATGAGCACTGTAGGTTCTGGCTGCACTCTCTGTGTCGAGGTCACTCAACATAACTGGCCAGGTTCGGAAGAGAACTGAGGCAGATTTCTTCACTTTCTCATCCTTGGGCTATGCAGCCCACACTGTCTGTTCTAGCAGCTTATCTCTCCCACTCGATGAAGTAAAAAACATAAACATTTCTGTGTGTATGCAAGTAACCCGAGCCAGCCTGCCTTCGCAGCTGGAAGGCAGGGTCAGACAGAAACAAGATGAAACTGTGCTCACAAAATGCAGTTAAAATAAAATGGTTAATACATAATCTCACAATATAGAATTGCCTGTAGCATTACACACGCCAAGTTGTAGGCGTTGCTCCAATGACACCTTCGGCTGGGATGAATTTTTAAAATTAATCTTCAGTTACTGGACAGGTACTACCTCATCAGGAGGAGTTTCTCAGGACATTGTGCCTTCTTTCGAGTATGGCGATCCATAAGGCTGCTGTACTCAGGGTGGCGGTCCGACCACCACCACACTGTGGGCTCACCCGCGGTATTGCGAGTTGGGTGGTCGGACCATCACAGGACCACTGCATCCGCTGGGTATCCATGATCCCGCGGCAGCCGCACAGCAATCAATGAGTTCTAATATGCTGGCTTTGCCACTGCGGCCCTTCCGAGCTTATTACGAGTTACCTGTTCGCAACCCGCCATAAAAAGGGTGGCTGAGAGGCAACAAAGGGGGCCCTAACAGGGACTGCACCCCTGTCCTGAATGGTGTAGCATGCAAGCAGCAACATACAGCAGGTTCTGTTACAGTGGCAGATTGCATGTTTGGCTCTCCTATGAGCATAACAGCCCACCGGCGTGAGACCGCTGCAGCACCACCCGCCTGACCAGGATTGAACTCATAATCTGGCGGACGGGTGCACATGGCTTTGGCGGTCCTCCAGCAGGCAGCACGTGGCAGTGACGGTGCTACTGGAGAACGCAAAAGACGTAATAAGGCCCATAGTGTGGAAATCATACTCCTAAAACTGCCAAGATTGAAGAAACATTGATTTCCCACCCATTTTCAGATAACGACATAAAAGTTAGGAGCTAGATTTTCTCCCTCAAACCCATCATTTGAGATATTCAGACATGGTCTGAAACAACTAAATGTTCACCATTATCTTCATCAATAATTAAATAATCTTCTTATTCTGCATTCTACAGCCTATATGGTGCCTCTTGAATACGTTTGTGCATGTTGTTTTCTTTACTTCTTAGCAACTATACACTATACTCCAGTACAATGTTCGACATTGGAACTGGATTTAAATTTGTCCATAATTATCTCACTCCTCAAAACTGGTTAGAATGTCTTCATGCCCCTTCCCTATTCCTTTACCTTTAGTCCTTTGACTGTTCTCAGTGCTGGGTGAAACACAAAAATTCCTATCCATCCCAGTGGAGCAAAGTAAGATACGTTTAATAATGATGATATAATGTACATGCAGCTAAATGGGGGAGATTCTAGACAGCGGCTGGTAGCCACTCATATCATGATGTATATTTTTGACCACATTGTGCCTGAGATAAGATTTTATTTAATATTTAGTATCAAAGAAGCAATTCTGCAGCTCTGTACCCTGCAATCAATATTCAGGTTTCAGAGTAAAAGTCAAAGTAGGGCTTTGCTGCATTGGTGTAACCTCAAGAATGGCATGGATATATCTAAATCTAGTCTTTTAAATATTCCACTGCAAGACATTGGCAAGCTACCAGCAGTGCAATACATTCTTTGACCGGGGAGGAAGCGGGTTTGTACTGAGTTGTTGCTATGAAAACAATAAAAAATGTTTCAACAAAAAAAAAAAGCTACCAGCAGTGGTAATTGCTGTATTTAGAGATAAAGAAAGCATAAACTCAGCTACAACAAATGTAATAACTATGAGGTAGAGATTCAAAATGTATGAAAGTTATACTAAGATAAATGCCCACTTGCATTGCACAGATAATAATAATTGACCAAACCCCCAAGCAGATGGTGAGGAGGAAGGAGCAGATCCAAAGAGTTTACAATAATATTATGAAGGATTATATTGCAAAGAAGTAGCTCTCTCCATCCTTGCAGGATGATTGGACTATGCAATACTTGGGCTACTTGCTGACCAAGGATGCTAGATTTAAATAAGGAAACAAGTGAACCCTAAATAAAAGGTGCCATTAGCTTGTTAAAAATTGGGAAACCGAATAAATGCAATGGGTTGAACAGTAAGATTTATGAGTGACTAGATGAGTCAATCACATGTATGTTGCACAAAGTATTTCATGATGTGCTAAACAGGAATTTCTCACTCTCAGAATTTAAGTGATACATCTATACTCTTGAAATCAGACAAAAATGTGATGTTAATCATATATTGGAGGAGAGGTGGGCTAGTGGGTAAGGTGCTGATGTGATTTGGGGCAAATCACTTAATCTTCTGCTGCCTAAATATGTGAGTGTATGAAATGCAATTGCAATCCCCACTGCACATACATAGCATTGTATTGTTTTCAACACCTCATCAATTTATGGAGGATGCATAACAGGTAACTGTGTAGCATGGTCCAATGTTGATGTTTGGGGTTTATGTGATATCATAAACACCAAGGCTGATGCCGTAGTGATATGTAATGCCACCAGAATCCTGAGATGGCATTGTAGAACTATATTACACATTTTACCTGTTAAGTATTATATTTCTAGTCTGGTTGAGAATGCTGTTTTCTTCAAAATGAGGCAAACAATGAGCATTGATTATTCTTTGCCTTGGCCATCCACAACTAGAGGGGTTGGTATATTGTTGACCAGATCTTGCCAGGATGAGGTTTTGATGGAGATAGCCAGTGAGGTCACTGACATGAGCCTAGCTTTAAGCCCTAGATAGGGATGATGTCTGGCTCACATTATCACTAAACTGTGAGTTCAAATTTTGCTGCAGGACCAACGTGGAACCTATCATACTCCTTCCCCTTCAAAATTGCTGAACACGTCCAAACCTGTGGTCGGTACAGATGGCATAGAGGGGACAAAGGGATTAGAGATATGAGACAAGAGACATCGTTACGTTTTAATTCACAGCTCATCTCATCAAATTGAGGCTCTCTCGTATGTTCTTCAGTCTCTCAAGAGCAATGTCTTTTCATTGAAAACAGAAAACAAGACTACTGTTACTCTCTGCTCTTTTACAAATTTCAATTGTGTTCAGTTTCTTACAGTTAGATTGAGTTCAACAACATTCTAAAGAAATTGAAAAAATATTGAGTCACTCTAATAATAGGTGCACTATAGTACAAACTCAGTATCAATGTCACAGAGCCTTTATTTTGCCAGAGCCCAGGCAATATTCATGAGACTGGTCATGTTCAGTTGTTCTATCTCCATGACTTGAGGCACTGAACAGAAACAACTGTGCTGGGTTGTCTCAAAGAACAGACATTCACAGTCCTGCAGGGGCAAGCAAATCTTGTTGTCATTGTGTACTGCAAGGCAAATAATTACAGCTCAGTGTGGAAACGCTGGGCCTCTAGTGTTGGAGGAGCAGAAGCATAGCTTGTGGGATTTGCCCTGAATGAAGAAATCACTGGGAATTAGACATGAACAAAATTCTATGAGAAAGATTATGTGCACTTCTTAAGGTACTTGTGCTTGGAATTTAGAGCTCCTGTGCTCTGGGTTCCTAAAGGTACGCTACATTATCCCTCCTGACTCATCCCAATGAATACAACCTGGTACAGCAGATACTGCCACCAATTAGCGTATTTTAGTGTTTAGAAGGAGTGCTTAATATTTCACCTTGGTGGAGGAAAGGGAAGGGGAGGAAGTCAGATTTTGGAGCTTGGGGGCTGGCATTTGATTTGCCTTGCTGCACTTTCATCTTTACGGTAACAGGGAATGTATGTGTTTTACCTATGATCTGCTCAGTGTATAGCAATAACATTTCACCTTAAAATGCAGCTGCTCTGGCTCTGAAAGATAAATGGCACTAGATGGAGTGAGATTCATGTGAGCACTGACATACTGGTGCCAGCTCTGCAGAAAGAGAAGAAATGGCTAGGACATCGCTGTTGCAGCTCTCTGACCGCAAGTGAGCATGATTTACTTTGCGATAGGCTGTGAATGATAAAGGGACTGACTTTAGTCATATACGGTAGGTCTGCATTTGAAGAGAAGAGAGACTGGATGTTGTTGAGTCCTGTGGGGAAAGACTAGGACCCTGTGTACTGCGGACCTGGGTCAGTTAGATTTGGTCACCAGCATCTGCTCTAACTAGGGTATTGAAGAAGGAAGAAGGCTTAGGCCTAGCCACTGGGCTTGGACATGAGTTGCCCTCATTGTAGTAGTGGCCCTGCTGGCTACAGATGAGGAGCTCCCAGATTTAGTAAGCGGTAAGCTGGTAAGAGACAGTGGTGAATGCGAGACATAAGTGCTGACTTGAAACTGAGACATAGGCCACATCACACTGACTGCTTTGCTGGTCACAATACTATCTTATTGAAGTGGCATACAAGAATATCAAAGGTTGCATTGTCGGTTTACTTGTGCCTGTAGCTACTGGGGGTCAGAGGATGTAGATGACTCACAGCAACCAGCCCGGATGGTGCTTTGATTACATTTTAACCATTAACGATAATGGGGCAACCCAGTAACCCTCAGAACCTGGGCGTAATATTGTATGCAAGAACAATGGTTCCGTCGGAAAATGAACGAAATAACTTAATAGGTGCTGAATACACTTTTTCAATTATCAAGGACACACACAAAACCAAAGAAACAGGACTGAATCCAAGTCACTTGATAGAATGATATTAATTAATGTATCGAGAGCACCAAAATATTTACAGGGTAAACCAACCAAAAAACACATTCATAGTGAAACAATTGGTGAAACAGTGATAATTTGCACAAAACACATCACATGTAACGAATATGTACAATGGACAATACATAAACATAATCAACAAACAAGGTCCTATTAACAGTACATAAGCCACTTTAGGGTTCAATTTCCTTGCTGCATAAGTGGATTTGCATGAGACGCATAGGACATGTAACGTCGACGTTTCGACCCGAAGAAATAGTGCCAATTAGTACGCATCAAAGGGGGTCTTCATCAGGACAAGCGAGGTTGGGGACCTGGGGAACCGACTTAGTTATGGGGAAAAGGATTCCTGTTGTCTCTAATGCAGATGGCCAACATCAAATGTGAGAAAAATATTTAACTCCTGTGAGACGGTGATATTTGATTTAGAAGGGAAAGTGGTGCTGTCTCTACAATCGCCACGTATTCAAGTCCGTGAATGGACAACTTGTTCCGTCAACGGCTCAGCTGCAACTGTCAGTTGCAGCTGAGCCGTTGACGTCGACGTTACATGTCCTATGCGTCTCATGCAAATCCACTTATGCAGCAAGGAAATTGAACCCTAAAGTGGCTTATGTACTGTTAATAGGACCTTGTTTGTTGATTATGTTTATGTATTGTCCATTGTACATATTCGTTACATGTGATGTGTTTTGTGCAAATTATCACTGTTTCACCAATTGTTTCACTATGAATGTGTTTTTTGGTTGGTTTACCCTGTAAATATTTTGGTGCTCTCGATACATTAATTAATATCATTCTATCAAGTGACTTGGATTCAGTCCTGTTTCTTTGGTTTTGTGTGTGTCCTTGATAATTGAAAAAGTGTATTCAGCACCTATTAAGTTATTTCGTTGATTACATTTTATGCGTGTATACCTTCAAGGCGACTATGCTCCAGTTAATGAGTGTTGCCCAAGAATGGCAAACAGAAGGGTTTCTCTCCTACCCATCCAGCTCTAGATGGTGCTCTGTGTCTACTCTGCCAGAAACCCAGGAAAAGGCTGGACATCTAGCCCTCCAGGAGAGTATGATACGTCCTTCATAAAGGCAGACGCCTTTTGGATAGTCTTCAAGCCTTCCAGCAAGAACTGTGGAAAGATTTTAATAGGGGCATTGATAAGAACATGCAGGAGCTGAGAACCAGTTTTAGCCCAAAACGAGATATAGACTATGTGGGCATTAAGTTAATACACTTTGAGGATAGAATTATGTCCCAGAAGAATTTATAGGTGCTGCTACACAACAACTGAGAGCTGCTGAATCTTGTTGCGAAGAGATCCTGTGACTTGAAACAGGTCACGCAGCAGAGGTTGGAGGAGTAAGAAAAAGGCTTAAGTATATTCAAGGTGGGCATGTTCTCATCGCTACTCACAAATGGACACAGAAAAGTGCACCTGGCTAGAGTTCATTGAGTGGAACACAGTCACTTGAACACAACCAGAATGTGAAGAACATACTGGCCTAATCCCATCATTACAGTGAGAATGAAGGTGCCATCCACCTCAAAGAGCTTTGGTGAGGTATCCTTCAAGAGCTTTAGTTGCACAATATTTCAAGACCTCTGTCAAACCACACTGCAAAGCCACTCCATATTAAGACTGATTACATAAAAACTGAGAGCAGTAAAGGTAGGGGACCACTGGTTGGAGGCTTTCCGACCGACATGGCAGGTTTATATTATGATGACCGCAGTCAGAGTTTAAACTGACCGGGGAATAGGACGCGGTTCCGATGGGGCTCAATGAGCCTGTCGGCCAGTAGGAAAGCCCTCATAATCCCTTAAGGACAGCGTTTCCACCGCTGGAACTATGATGTTGATTTCCGACAGCCAATTCATGTCAGCCTTTCCGACATGGATTGGCTGTCGGAAAATTACTTTGGGGGCCCCTATGGTTGGGCTGTTTCTTCCACAAAACGGTGTCGGTCAGAGGCGACTGCAACCGACATAGTAATGAGGGCCTAAGAAGGGGATTACAGGTTAGTGGTTTCTTTTGTCAGGAGCCTCTTCACATCATGCAACCTATTTTCATTTAGATTCTCCTGAGCAGGATAGTTACACAGAAACAATATCTGTGCTGTGTCAAGATGTGCTGTGTTATTTTAATCTGACTGGGCAATTTCATATCTAGTGGGGACCACCAGTCTCGGCTCGCGAGTGGCCTAGGTTCCCCGACCTCAATAGGTGTTGGGTCTTCACCATTATCATGGAGAAGATACGTTCCTAAGTTCCTATGGTGTCATAGGTTTAAATGCTTAAAAAAAGAAACAGGCACTCTAGAGGGTGATAGTGGCTGACCAACTTGATATACCGTAGTTGCAGGAGATGCAGCATGTGGCCTTCTTGATTACTTATTTGTCTTCTACCAACTCAAACCACAATGGGGGTACTAAATTATAAGGTTAATATGAAAAGGGGATTTTTAATGTCCATGGCCCCTAACTACAGCCACCATGTACAAAACTCAGATCAGAAGACTTCATTTTCCCATTTCTTGTCAACTCTAATAGAGCTTACCAAAAGTTTTTTTTGTTACTGGTGATATCACTCTGGTGTGGGCCTAGACTGTTGTGCAGACCAAGAAATGGATGTCAATGCAATGTCAAAGCTGAATGAGAGAAACTGTAGGGGCGCACCCAGACAATGACTCCCAGAAGAGTAAATCTGCTCCAGGAGATGACTATCATATGCACAGACTTTCCAATGGGCAACAATACAGGCATCAAAGTCAGGTTACAAAAGAGCATGATAAGTCTAGCTCACATGAGAAGTGTAGGAACCCTAAGAACTGCCTCTCGCGAAAACATCTCTTTTGATATAGTTATCTCTAATGGGTCACTGAAGCCACAACAACCAAATTAAAGCTTCAGAATACTAATAAGGTATTTGGACAAACCAGGTTAATTGCAGAGGGAGATTGGAGTACAACCATGGACCCTATCCTAGATCAGACGGTACCACCAGAAATGGGAAGAAATAAAGACAGGATGGCTTTCTTCCAACAGATCACACTCTCCTAGTCCTTTGGTACCATGCAGAGGCTACAGACCTATCTAAAATACTTTGAAAAGTATGAGCCTCAAAATTAAAGCAATAAATTCCTATATTAATACATAGGAACCAAGTCAACTTTGTAACAAAATGGTCATCCACCCACTATCTGAGTCTGTTTTCTCATATAACTTGAGAAGCACAGAAAGATCAGAACATTAAAATCACAATGTCCTCAGATGCTGAAAAAGCGCTATCTGTTCAGAGTTATTCAGAGGGCAGGATTCAAGGGATGCAATTACAAAAGATAAGGCTGCTCTATCACTCTCCCTTCACAACAGTAACCCACAATGGCTTTGGACCAGAGCTATTCGATATCACTAGAGGAACGAGGCAGGGATGTCCATTATTGCTTCTTTTTTTCCTACTGGTGCTTGAATTTCATGCAATCAAAATTAGAACCTCCACTTCGATAACAGGTATAGAAACTGGAGACGGAGACATAAAAATGGCTCTCTGAACAGATGATAACCAGCTCTTATTTACAAAACATAAAAACCTCACTGCCTCATGTATTAGATACCATAGCTCTTTTTGGGCACTTTGGCCACTTATCTAGCTAACACTGAAGCAAAAGTGAGGCCCTGCCTCTGAACTTCACAGGACCTTCTTTTGTCATAGTTGACTCTTGCTGCCAATGGTATAACAAACTGATGTAATATTTGGGTATCTGTGTGGGCGACAATTTACTATTAATGGCTCATACAAATATAGAGGATCTACTAGCCATAGCGATGCTTGACTTTGAAAAGTGGTTGCATCTCAAGCTCTCACTATGAGGGAGGATACCGTCAAAATGGTAATGGCACCCTAAATTAACTGTTTGGAATGAGCCCAGCCCATTTGCCTGTGCTTAAATTAAACAGGATGTCACGAACTGTGTCTAGGATCGTCAAAAAGCCCTGTCTCAAAATCACCAAGAATTACAAGCAGAGACAGTATCTGGTGGGTTGAACCTGCCTGAAATTAGCTAATACTACAAATGTATCATTTAACACATATAGTGTATTTCTTCTCCAAAGACATGGAAAGACCAGATTGGCTCCAGTTAAGCAGTGCTTAATAGGAGGAAGAATTGGTCTCGTGCTGGATGTAGTACAAAGGCACAATAGCAGCTGAATTCAGTCAGAAAACATTTATTCTGGAAACAATTCAGTCATGGTCCTCAGCCCACAAGCATCTGAACCCTCACGCTTACTTATGTGAACAAGCCCCAAACTGGAACAACAAAGCAGTTCAATGGACGCACAATTGACCAGAAGGAAAGGACAAACAATAAGAAAATATGCTGCAAGGAAAGGACATGATGAATTCCATCTAGCAACACATCATCAATGGAAATACATTCAGTTGAGACACTGTTATAAAAAGCTCTTCTACCACTGGCTAACACACTTCCAGCCCCGTAGTGCATGGATATTTCAAAATATGGAGTTTATATACTGGGTTGTTTAGGACTGTATTTGAAAAAATCTCCACTCCCATTGACAGGACAAACGGTAAGCCAAGATGAGTAAGGAATACTCAGACTCGGACTGATGTGAGCTACTTGTCATGCATAATTGTGGACTGAGGTGAGACTGAAATTAGACTTTCCAAAGACAATGGATGGCCAACTTAACCATACATCAGATTGCTGGAGCTGTTGACACCAGGACAGGGACTAATCCATCTAATATAGTCTTGTCCATCTCTCCAATTATTCTGGTAACATGGAATTTCATTTTTATACCTATACCTTAATGTTTTAAGCAAAATGAGAACTAAGGGACTCATTTATGAAAAGTGATTCATCGCTCCGTGAAAGCAGCGATGCGTCACTTCTCAGTGCGCCCTCCTTGCGACATGATTGATGTCATATGTACTGTATGACGCATCATGTCGCAAGGAGTCACAGATACGTCAGTATTTCTGACGTATCTGTAGGCGCAAAAGTGACGCATTGCTGGAGTGTGTCACAAAAGTGCTTGCCCCATGTGAAAGGGCCTGTGTCAGTCTTACGCCTGCTGTGAGGCAGGCGTAAGATATTGACGCATTTGCACCCTAGAAGTGGTGCAGTGAAATCTCGTAGATTTCACTGCGTCACTTCTATGAGGCTTACATACATGGGAACGCCCACCCAGCATACATTATACCTGACGCAGGAATAATGTAGCGCAGGGGTTTAAAAAGTGATGCATCTGCTTAGATGCGTCACTTTGTAAATAGGGCGCAACAGGAGGCATGTTTTACGACGCCAATGTGTCACAAAAAATGACACAACGGAAGCGCAAAACTGGCGCGAGGCCTCATAAATAAGGCCCTAATTTTCCTTCACAACACTATTAACGTTCCTCATCTAAAAACTGAGACACAAAGAGAGGGATTTATACAGCTCTGTTAGTTGCTAAAACTACTGTTCTCCGTCAGTGGAGACAAAAAACATGTCCCCACATGCACAAAGACTCCATGAAAGAGATGATAATAAGAGCATTCCACAAGCAAATTATCTGGAAACCCTTTGTTTCTGTGAGAAGGCTGGCCTGAACTCAGCCTTGAAGATGATCTGGTTCCAATGCCTGCTCGGCTATGTTCACCTACAATGTAAGTATTAGATTTGATGGTCTACTGGAGATACAAACTCTTTCCCCCGACCCTGAGTAAAGTCTTATAGTGTACTTTAAATTGTGTTGGACTTTTAAACACATGTTTGCAAAATATTGCAAATATTTTAAATATTTATTTCAAATACATAGTTAAAAACAAATACAATCTAAAATCAAAAATCATCCCAAAAACTTACCATCAAATTGATTTAGAATTCAAAATAAAATAAATAAGTTACCTAAGTACAACTGTACAATTATGCATTATTATTAGTATTAATACTCAATTGCATAATAATAGCAATATGAAAATATTATGGATTTGATTTTCCCTCTGTATTTGACCTACAAAAAATACAGTTTAAAAAATACATGTGTAATAAACATATACAAATTTATATACATATTAAAAAATGCAACAGTGCACAAATCAAACAACAATTAAAAACTAAGTAATATGAATAATTAATATTCATTTATTAAATGTAAGTAAATATATTTTATTTTAATGAACTTCTCATCCTACTCCCCTACAATCCCCACAGTTTAATAATAAAATATAACTTACTATTAGATAATACTAAAATCGAACTAGAGCATATATTGAAATAAAGAAATAAACTGAAAATGTAATATAACAACTAAACATTTTACATAATTAATAAACAAATAAACTACATTTACAATAAAAAACGAATGACTATTGCATTTAAATTATTTATAAATTAAAACACTTCCCACCCTATTTTCCTACATAACCAAATAGCCCACTACAACATTATAAAATACTAAATACATTTGAAAAACATTACTAAAACACTTAAAATCACAAACTATATTCAAAAAAATGAATAGCAATTATACTAACAATACTAATATATTAATATTAAAATATTATATTGACTAAACCCTAATAAATTGATTATGAAATTATATTTCTTACAGCAATATTAAAGAAAACAATATTAAAAACAACAATATTCTAGAAAAATATATTATATACTAAAAAAAGATATTCTTCCCAACGATATTCTGTCCCACGATATTTCTGCGTCAATGATATTCTTTTACCAATATTTATGTCTGACTTTATTTGAAACTCAATATTTCGTGCAAAAACCCACAGAACACCAGGAAACTCAGTCAAACTGCTAATTGAGTGGGGGGATTTTCTTGCCCTCATCAGTCTCTGTAATCATTTTGATACACAAGGGCCAGTTTTTGCTCACAAAGGTTTTTGGTTTATAGAGTTTTGCCAGGGTCACTACAAATTTAGACCGATCTATGAGTTGCTGCTTACTTGTGGATAGCTGCCAACAATTATACAACAGACGGTAATATACAGTGGTTTACGAATCCAAAGACTAAGGGGCATATATACATGCCCCTATCGCCACCACAACATCACCTGTAGTGACGTTGTGGTGGCGATAGGGGCTGCGCCTTATGTACAGGGCAGCATTAAACCACTCAACGTGGCTTAACGCAGCCTTGTACATAAGGCCCACTTTCACGCTATGGTTAGCGTGAAAGGGGTGGGCAGTGGTGTTGCGGTGGGCGATCCACAGCAACACCCATTAATTTTGACATTGCCCCCTATGTACAAGGGTGGCGTACATAGGAGGCAGCGCCAAAATTAAGACCAGGTAAAAAACGATCTTAAGATGGCGAAAAGAGGAGAAATGCATTATTTCTCCTCGCTTTTGCTTTTTCTACATGAAAGTGACAGAATGTCATTTCTAGGATTGTTAATGTGCAGAAAGAGACACCTTCCTACACATAAACAATCCTCCCCTGCACGCAGACACCCTTGCACTCTGATGCAAGGGTGCCTGCGTTGGCACGAAGTTGCTAAACTTAGTGCCATCACAGGGGGAAACACAAGGCTGCACCACATTCTTGTAAATATGGTCGACCCTTTCATTTCAGAAGTGGCAGAGAGAAGCGTTAAGCCAGAAAGGCTAACACCTCTCTCTTTCATTTCCTTGTACATTTTCCCCTAACTTTCCTAAAGTACCAGATTTTTTGCTTCCCATATGTGACAGAACAAGGCAGAGCATTTCAGACCAATGTCAAATACCTAGTCCTAAGAATTCCTGAGTAAGAGGGGGAAGGTATATTTTCCAATATATTGGCAAAATATGTCAGCTTGATGCTTCATAAGGTAAAATGTTTCCACGCAGATGCAAGATGGCTGACAGGTGGCAATGAAATAGGGGCTCCTCTGTCAATTAGACTAAGGGCCTGATTTAGAGTTTGTCAGACTGATCACTCCGTCACAAACGTGAAGGATAACCAGTTCGCCTTAATGTAAATTCCATAGTATATAATGCAAATGCAATAAGGTGGATGGAATATCCGTCACGTTTATGATGGAGTAACTTGTCCGCCAAACTCTAAATCAAACCCTAAGGGCCTGATTATGATGCCGGTGGGGTTGCCACTGACAGGCTGTTGGTGGTGGCCCACACACAGACAGGTCTTCCATTCGACTGCCGCATTAGTATGCAGGCAGTGGGACCGGGGTAAAGACCGCCATCTCCGAAAGGATCTAGGTTCCTGTCGGGCGGCGGGCGGAATCGTATCCCTAGCAGTGGGTGGGATTATGATGTTCCTTTCCGACAGCCTATTCATGGAGGTCCGATCGCCATGAACAGGCTGTCGGAAACTGACTTTGAGGACCCCTGTGGGCCACTGTAAATTCATGCACCATGTGCCAGGCACCACATGGTCTTCTCGAGGATGCTCATAAATCTCTCAACAACATTATTTGTCTGTGGCCAGAGAGGTGTGCTTTTTCTGATGCTTTACATTGAAATGAGTTAGAAAACTTTATATTCTTAACTACTGAAAGGTAAGACATTGTCAGATTTCAAAATCAAAGAAACACCCCATGTTGCAAAAATACTTTCTAATCCCTCAATTACTTTGTCATGAGTACTTTACGACAGATCCTCCAAAAGGGGAAAACAGGAATATCCATTAACAATAAGTAGAGGATGATGTCCATTGTCAAGGGGTCTAAAGAAATCAATTGCAATCTTCTCCCATGCACTCTTTGGAAGATCAGACATGTTTAACGGATGCAGACTTGTTTTGGATGACAAGCAGTTAAACAAATTGCATGCCCTTAACTCTTTTTCAGCTCTTTCATCATGACAAGAGAACCACACTCAGTCCCGTAGAGCTCATTTAGTAGCAACAACTCCACGATGTCCCTAATGGGCCAGTTCAATGACTTGTTTTCTCAGATGTTCAGGGATGGCAATTCGTATGGCAATTCTCGACCCTCGTAAGATGATGCCTTCTGTGGTTAATTAAAGTTCTTACTGCACATTGTTGTATTTCTGGTATTCAACAGCATCTTGAAGAGGTCAACTAAGTTTTCACCACGATTGATGTGTAGTAATGTCTTTGAGTATTAGCAAATCTCAGTCAGTGCTTGTAACAGCAATAATTTCTTCCAACGATATGGCAGCAGGGGTACTGGATTTCACGATGAAGTTCACATAAGCGTCGGCCACTTTAGAACTGGTGCAATGACACTTTATTGGTACATGTGAGAAGTAGCTTGGTTTTGATCTTTTCCTGGATGATGGACAATTGTATAATCATACTTCTGCAGTCACAACCTCCACCTCTCAATGCATAGGAGCATCTTGGCTTTTGGACTGCCAAAAATGGTAAGTAATGCTTGATGGTCAGTGACAACCATGAAATGCTTCCTATACAGGAACACATAAAAATGCTCACAACACAAGCCCATACCACAGCAAGGCCTTCTTTTTCAGGTTGTTAATATTCATATTCCGTCGATGACAAACTCCGGCTAGCATAAGCCGCAATATGCCTTGGGGCATTAGGATGATCAATGTGATGGGCAAGAATGGCACACACCCCAATGGGATTGCATCAGCAACAACCTCCATCTCTTAATTTTGGATCAAAGTTTGCCATTTCAGTAGAGTGCTCAATTGCATGCTTGATTTTCTTTGTTTTCATTTACATGACCATTAAAATGGAACATTTCATTACGTTCAGTCTCTCAGTGGGGCACTTACAGTGGTAAAGTCACGTATATACCTTGAACAGTAAAGGGACATATCAAGGAATGATCGCAGAATAGTTACAACTTGGGGAGGAGTATATGACAAGGCTTGTACTTTATTTGGAACCGGAGTCATTTCCACATCAGAAATGATATGACCAAAGAACTTTAGTTTGATTTTATAAAACTCACACCCCCGTAGGTACGGAGCGTACCCCCACCCCCGTAGGTACGGTGCGGACCCCCAGCGCTGCGCGCTGGGGGTCCGCACCGTACCTACGGGGGTGGGGGTCCACACCATGCCTACGCACTGGGGGTCCGCACCGTACCTGGGGGGTGGGGGTCTGCACCGTACCTACGCGCTGGGGGTCCGCACCGTACCTACGGGGGTGGGGGTCCACACTGTACCTATGGGGGTGGGGGTACGCACCGTACCTACGGGGGTGGGGGTCCGCACCGTACCTACGCGCTGGGAATCCGCACCGTACCTACGGGGGTGGGGGTCCGCACCTTACCTATGCGCTGGGGGTCCGCACCGTACCTACGGGGGTGGGGGTCCACACCATACCTACGCACTGGGGGTCCGCACCGTACCTGGGGGGTGGGGGTCTGCACCGTACCTACGCGCTGGGGGTCCGCACCGTACCTACGGGGGTGGGGGTCCACACTGTACCTATGGGGGTGGGGGTCCGCACCGTACCTACGGGGGTGGGGGTCCGCACCGTACCTATGCGCTGGGAATCCGCACCGTACCTACGGGGGTGGGGGTCCGCACCTTACCTATGCGCTGGGGGTCCGCACCGTACCTATGGGGGAGGGGTCCGCACCGTACCTAAGCGCTGGGGTTCCGCACCGTACCTACGGGGGTGGGGGTCCGCACCGTACCTACGGGGGTGGGGGTCCACACCATACCTACGGGGGGGATGGGGGTACGCTCCGTACCTACGAGGGGCTGGGGGTATGCTCCGGACATACGGGGGGGCTGGGGGTATGCTCCGTACCTACGGGGGGCTGGGGGTATGGTGCAGACGTGAAGGGATGGGGGTACGGTGCGTACCGGGCCCCCTTTTCGTCGTGCATCGCGGCGTACTTAGCTTTTCCGGCACTTTTTGGGTCCCGTAAAAATTTTGACGTGCGAAGTGCTGTGGGTACGAATCGTACTTGCTGATCCGTAAAACGCTGCCTGACTCCGTGCGAATGTCGCGTACGCGGTGTCCCGGATCCGATTTGTGGTTATCTTTTAGCCGGTCGGTGTTTTTTACGATTCGTACGGAAATGGTGTTTCCGTACGAATCGTACTTGCGGGTTTGTAAGGTGTTTTTCCCGGGTCGAGTCAGACGGAGAAAACGCTCCGTCCGACGGTTCGTACCCGGGTTTTTCAGGATTGGAATCGGCATCTTAATGTCTTAGGTCTTCCTAGTCCATGAAACAAGGATAGTAACTGAGGGGCTGATTAGGATGATGGTGAGACCGCCACCTACAGGCTGTCGGCGGTGGTCTCCCCACCATCCTAAGCAGCTTTCCCGCCAGCCAGATTTTGAAGGCGGGCAGTGTGCTGGCAGGCAGAAAGCCCAACCGCCACTAATCCGACAGGCTCCTTGAGCCTGCCGGTGTGGTGGAGGGCCTGTAATCCCTACAATGGTGGTTGTGCCTATCAGCCATCACTGTAGGGATTATGATGTCCCTCCCTGTCAGCCGTTTCATGGCGGGTTACCTGCCATGAAAAGGCTGGCGTGGATGGACATTGGGGGCCCGAAGCATGCCCCTCTTCCCCCCTTGGCCCTTTTATTTGGTGTTGGGGTCACCTATGGTGCCACCCTACATATCCCTGTATTATGTGACAGGCACTGCATGGTGCCTCTCATGTAGTACAGGGATATGTAAAACATCCCTTTTTTACATTGCGGCAGGTGCTGCAGCCAGCAGCACTGCCGCAATGTAAAATATGGGCAATGCGACCGCCACGGTGGTGGTCGCATCATTATTTGCCCTGTGGGACTGTCGACACTTTGAACCCGGTTCAGATCTCGTTCAGAAAGAAAACCTGAATGACATGTGTCCGCAATGCTTTCCGTACGACTCGTGTCAGGGGAGTCGGACCGAACAAGTACGATGCATTTGAATGCATCCGGATACGATTCGGTCGGACTCCCATTGACTTCAATGGGAGCCTGTGTCCCGAACGCATATACAGGCTCCCATTGACAAAAGGGGTGGTTGGGGATCATCGTGCACCCTGTGGTGGGCACCGCTTGGTGCCTGCCTCACTGCATATCCTGAAAGGGGGGACCCATGGGTACACACATGGGTACCCCCACGGGCACGATTCGAAGGGCCCCGGGTGAAGGGGGACTGCTATGGGCCCCCAAAGACTGATTCTGGAAGCCTTTTAGATCCGGGCAAAATGAATCCTAAAGGCTGTCTGAATCGTTCATCGTACTTGGTCGCTTGGAAAACCTACTTCATAGAGCTGTACAATTCGGCTCCGGAGGGCTCTATCTCTCCGTATGCCTTCCGGAACCGATTCGGTCAGCGCTAAGGGTTTCCAGGCATCGTACTTGGTCGTTCGGAATTGGGAAGGAGTCGGTCGGAAACATGGGCTTCGGATCGGTTTAGGTAAAACCAAATCTGATTCGGAGCCCTTCCGAATGAGATTGGAATTGGGCCCTATGTCGGGTGGTCCCCATCCCCGTTAGGGTGCCATCCTAATCAACCCCTGAGTCACTATCTCATGATAGGTATTGATGTTGTAGTTTACAGAAATCAGCCCCATGTCAGCAGCAGTGCTGAAACTAAGCAAACATGCACTTGATGAAGTGTCTTGCAGGATATGAATTGATGCTTGTTTCGTCTTTTTATGCTTCACAGTTACTATGAACAAACCTTGACTTTGCAGTGGTGTCAAAACAACCCATGTTTCTACTTTGGTTTTCGACACGGTTAAACGGGGCACTGGAGACAGTTCATAGCACCACTGTCTATGATAAAAGATATGGAGGACCCATTCACTTTCAGTGTGATTTTGGGACAGTGTCCAAATTAATTTCACATGTTGACCTGCATTCTTCCTTGCAAGAAGCTAATCCTACATGCGCCCATAGTCCAATAGTTAACATTGATATTGCACATCACTGTCGCTTGACAAAGATGGTGACAAACTTTTAGATGATGAATTTGATGACAATCAACGTCGTTCAGTTTCTACTTGCCTCAACTGATGTAGCCTCTTGGCCTTGTGTGCATGGTTGGAAAGTTTCTGGAACTTTCTGGCATCCATTTTGCTTTCTCAACTTGACGCACTTGATCTTTCCTCCATTTTCTTTTCTCGACATGACACACTTAATCTTTCCCTCGCTCTGCAAACTGTTCCAAAATGTTTCACATTCCCACAGCCTTTCCATACCGGTCCAATGGCAAGACATTTACCTTCATGTGGAAAAGAAAATCCACAACGAAAACACAACTTCTTTTCTTTGGAGGCATTGCTTTATGGCCTCCTACCTTGTATTTTGACTTACTTTTCACACTCAATGTTGACTAATTTTGGGTCGTTCCGCCTCCATGTTAGCTACTTGACTGTCAGCTCTTTCTTCTGCTCTGGCAGCATTAATACTCACTCCAGGCTGAGTGTCTCTTTTAGCATTCGTAATCTTAAGGAATCGGAAGAACAACCATCTATTACTCTTAGACATATGGCTTCTTCATCATTGAACTCGTTAAAACTTCCAATGCTTGATGAGAAAATCAAGTCTTTCTACAAACTCATCCATTATTTTACTAGCTTTCTGCCTTTCTTGTTTGAAAATGTACCTTTTATAGTCGACATTTGGCACTGGATTGACCTTGGTATTCAGCACCTCTTTGATTTGGCGGTACATCACTTCACCACCGGGTGGTATTTTCTTTATTACTTCTTTTACTCCTTAACCAGACAAATTCTTCCGATTTTAATGATCTTTTTGTCATTTATTTCTTCCGGCATATCAAAGAAATCATCGAAGTTTTCGATCTAGCCAGTCCTTTTGTCGCTAATATTTAGCTTTTTGGCAGTATCAAAGGGAGGCGCTGGTTTTAGGAATGAATCAGCATCATAACCTGCGGAACTTTATGCTATCAGAAGCAGACCTCGCTCCGGAAGTGACTGCTCCCCAATTGGACCGACACCTTCCTCCAGCACTAGCCACCTGCTAACATTTGGGATGTAGCACACGCTCGCTGGTTGTGAGGCTCTGTCTTCTTCTTTGGCAGTGAATAACAGCTTTCTTCACAGGCCTTGCTCTTGCTGGAGTGGTGCTTTGGACTCCTCACACACCAACTGTCAATTTCCAGTTTGACTGAGGCATACATGGCACGCACAAGCTGTTTGGTGGACCACAACATACTCTCTAGTAGAGCACTCTCAGTTCTTTGAGTTGCAAGGTTTACGTAAACCTCTACCTCATCACCAGTTGTTGCAACCTCCCCAGCCCAGGTACATGCAAATTATCACACCATACACACAGCTTGGTATTACAGAAGCTTTCTCTCGCCATGCTCTTGAGGGCTTTACTCCAGTTTTTTCCTCTACTTTCATTTCTGTGGATTGGTTCCCTGCAAAGCCCACCACCCTCTTTCCACATAAGTCAGAGTTGACCTTTCGACCCTCCTGTGACCACAGCTGGGATTAACATTAGACCAAACTTTGGCCAAAATTGCATGGCTGGAAAACCTAAGTATATCTTTAAAAACAACATATTAACCTTGTTCACTTATATTTTGTATGTATTTCAAGAAGAAACATTGAGGAATTGTAGTGCATATTGCACGAAATATAGATAGCTCAATGGGTAAGTGTGCCTGAGGCAGTGGATGCACTTTTGATAAATCAGCTCAGTGGGTTATGCACCCATGAGAACAATATGCTAGAAACCTGCAGAGCATAATAAATATGTAACTTCAAATAAAATTGGGGAAAAAAAATATAGTAACATTAATAGATAAAGAAATAATTAAATTAAATAAAACGTTGTAATTAAACTAAATATTAATATAGTGTAAAAACTAAATATATATAAATACATGGGGCCCGATTCACAGAACTAACTTAAGACAAAATCCTAAACTTACTACCATTTTGGTATTCACAGAACGCACTTACTCATTTTGGTATTCACAGAAGGCACTTACTCATTTCGGTATTCACAGAAGTTAGGAGTCCTAACTTTAGGACTCCTAAATGCCTTCTGTGAATACCGAAAGTCTTAAAATTAGGATTTTTCTCAGTTTAGTAGTAGTATAATTAGGACTCCTAACTTTAGGACTCCTAAATGCCTTCTGTGAATACCGAAAGTCTTAAAATTAGGATTTTTCTAAATTTAGTAGTCCCAATCACAGAAGGCATTTAGGAGTCCTAAAGTTAGGACTCCTAACTTCTGTGAATACCGAAATGAGTAAGTGCCTTCTGTGAATACCAAAATGAGTAAGTGCCTTCTGTGAATACCAAAATGGTAGTAAGTTTAGGATTTTGTCTTAAGTTAGTTCTGTGAATCGGGCCCAAGCATTACTAAAATCAATATTTGCTATAAATAAAATACAAACAATCTTAAAGAGACCTGATACATTACTAAAAGTATCATTTGTCAAAAAACAACATAAAAACTAAGATAACATAAAATAAAACTATAAAATTGAAATAAAAATTAGTACTTTAAAATTAAATATCAAAAACATATCTACAAAACTAAAACAAATGCATATTTATTTTAAAACATTTAAACACAAATAATTAAAAAATAATCAAAAATACCAGCGTAAATAAGTTCTTTGAATCTTAAGAAAATACATACAATTTAAAAACAATGAAAAATAACTGCTATTTTAACTTATTACATTATTCAAATAAAGAAACAAAAGGTATAAAAACACACACAACAAAGAAAATCAAATGTAGTAACTCAAAACTCTAACCAAAGAACCAGTAAGGACATTATTTCACTATAGATGGGTCAGATTTACTATTCCCACCTCCAAAATAGGCATTTGTTAAAAAAAAGTGCTGGATTTTGCAGATGTCAAACTTACTATTCCCATTGCAATTTAACCCGCAGTATCAAAAGTTTAAACCTCTATAAGATTAACTGTACTTTTCCCAAGCCTAAATATATAGAATCAAGGTAACAAATATAATTTATCAAATACAATAAAATAAAAAATAAAAGTAATTAATAATACAGACATTAACATATATATTTAACACTTTTATAAAATAACCAAATATTCTTGAAAGACTCAAAATACATTTGAATAATTTGTATATGTAATCAATGATTATTGAGTTTAAAGAAAATTCACTTAAACCATGAAAAATATGTATATTTAAAATACTTCCACACTCTACTCCCCTACAAACTCTACAAAATAAAAGATGCATATATGATTTTTCAAAACTATAAAGATTATGATTAATAATTTATGGGATGTAAAATACTCACAAGCATAAACATAGCAATTCATAAACAATTAAAACATAAAATACCAATAATTTACATATACCAATTACCTAATTATAATAAATGATCAGTCAGTCAGTCAGTTAATCACTTTATTCGAACTTTATACAATAAGATCATAAAAGCACAAAACATACAAAAAGCCATTCATCATTATACAAAAGATATTTAAAGCCCTATTAAAACCATCTGTTGTAATCAAAATAAAACTTGTATTTCATTCTTAATTAATAATCAATCATCTAGTCTTCCAAGAGAGACCTAAAAAGAACGCAACACTATAACAGACGTAAAGGTTGGACAATGATTTTAAAAAGAACAACCCTGGGTGACATTGCCTAAAATTATATTAGCGCATAATTGGCAATATGAATCTTTTACGATGGTCCACATAAAACTTACAAAAGACAAAGATGTGCTAATTAGATTGTGTGGACACATCATCGCTTGGCCAGGGCGGAAGCTTGTGTAATAAGAAAATTCCTGATGGCTAGGACAACAGACAAGGAATACAATTTAGGTGATACCTAACTAACATAAATCTATGGCGTTGGGTTATAACAGAAAGTAAATTTGGGGCTATCCGTCATAAGTAATCGGTCCATCTAAATAAGAATTTACTGAGTGTTTTGAACTATTGGTTTTAAATCTTTCTTTTGTCATCTGATTTAAAAATGGTGTTTTGATCTTCTTTTAAAATGGTAGAGCAATTGCTTGGGGTTTCAAATATGTGTGCTAAATCTCATGAGCTTAGACTGTTTTGGACATACATATTCCGAAGGATTCTATGCAGTAGTTCCAATGAAAGACAGTCTGCAATGATCTTTTGGGTGAGATTAACAGATTCCTTTCTCCAAATTGAATGCCATAAGAGAATTGGAGCAAGCCTAACCAAATCAAATATGAATGGGACATCCAATTCTAAATGGCAGATACAATTTAAACAACTTATAGGGAGACCTACTAGTTTTTTCCAGAAGGTATTTTCAATGGTCTGGAGAGCTGCAATGTTAGAATATCCCCAGATACCAGCCCCATATGTTTCAACTGAAATAGATTTAGCCATATATACTTCTTTTTACCATATCTAGGGGTTTCACACCAAACCTTTCAATAAAAGAATAAAGGGCATTGATACTTTTTTCTAACACTAAGCCCCTAATAGTTATTATGTGAGACCAATTTGACGCTCTATCAAAGGTAACTCCTAAATATGAAAAGGTATCTGTCAGTGCCACTTCCCTAACTTTTATATAAAAGGTTGGAGTCTTCTTTTCCTTACGGCCAGTTACTAAATCAAAGGACTACGGCTCATTGGTTTTCAGGTCCAGTTTGTGCATATAATTAATGTATGTGTCTAACAATCTCTGGAGTGCTACGGGCTATAAGCACCACGTCATCCGCATAGAGGAGAATGAGGATGTGCACCTGATTCATCTTTGGGACATCTTGTGTGGCTTCTAACAATATAATCAATCAATTATAATTTAATAAGTTGATTACTAATTTAGGTATGTATTATCAAAAAGTATTTTAGAACACTTACTACCCTATTCCCTACAACACCCACATAAATACAAACAATACAATATAGTATAAATACAATTCTTTACCAAACCAACAAATGCTAAAATTTAATTTCAAATAAATAACATTAAAATAGTAATAACTAATAATGGTAAAACAGACAAAATCTTATAAAAATCCAAATAGATATCATATACGATATTACATGAAACGATACAAAAAACTTTGATATTTTTAAGAAAGTAAAACAAAACAACATTTTTACTGTAATATTATGTCCAAGGATATTATTGCCATCATGATATTTTTTTTACAAAATTGGCGTACCACAAAATGTTTATAAGGATATAAAGTTTGACCAACAACATTGACTTAGAAGATGCATAAGCAGTTGGTAAATACCTTCCAATTCAGCCCTTGAACAACAAAATCTTTCACCCACAGATCATGAATATGTCTTAACCACCAAACTGAAATTAAGACCAGAACAAAATATTGTTGCCAAAATATGGTGAAACAGTAATATTTTGTTCAAAATATAGATAACAAAAATATATAGTTCACATACTTTGCAAGCACGTTTGTTGTGATTGTCCAACCAGTGAATGATTCAAACACAATTTGTTGACATTGAGATTTGATCCAAAGGTTGTGGAACTTAAATAATTCATGTTTTCATACGATTGCCAGTGAATGTAAAAAGAAATTGGTTATATAAAAGAATTTATGATGTAATATAATTTTTATGTAAAGTATCCAAGAAAATTGAGGTTTCCAGCTCACACATGGCCTTCAATATTCATAATGGATTGGTATAGCGTTTCTCTTTGCTAGAAAGAAAATTACGCTTCAGATGATACAATTTAGGGCATCAATAGGATGGCGGGCGGACTTTGTCCGCCCACCATCCCGACGTAAAGAGGGACCGCCCGCCATAGGTGTGGCAGTCCCGTTGGGGAGATTAGGATGCACACTGGCGGGCGCATCCACCGCAATGCCAAGAAGGCATGTCATGCACTTCCATGCACAACATGGCAGGCACCGTGAACTGCAGGGGAGTACCATAGGTACCCCCCCATGTGCACCCCCCACCCCCCAGAATCCCTGGGGGCCCGCTACGGAAGACAGGTCCCCGTCTGCATTGTAATATGGATGGCGGTGTCTACCAGACACCGCCACCATATAAAATGCTTTTCCGCCCGGTAGGCAATCGGGTGGATTGGCTACCGGCTACCGGCAGAAAAGCATTTTATAGGCCGTCCGCCGGTGTCCCCCCCGCCATGGTAATGTGGCGGGGGAATTTGAAAGATGGTGGTGATTTTTAGTGGGTGGATCGCCACCGCCCTATGGCAGTGGCTATCCGCCCGCTATGCTAATGACCCCTTAGTTTTCAACTGCAATAAATCGATGGTTATGTGTATCTGTACGATGTTCTTACTGTGATATTTTCACGTCTTACCTTTTCAGCTATCCTTTTTTTTATTTTCTACATTCCTCATTAATGGCCCATTCTAAAAAATTCACTTGATCTAAGTCCTGATGGAGTTACATTTTCATTTTGAGAGTCAAGTAACACGTGCTGGCCTCAGCTCTGTAAGAGAATAAACAATAGGCCACAGCAACTGCCAGAATGAAAATCATCAAAATTGTTAGTTTGAAACAATTATTTTAGTTAAAATCTTTGTGATTCATTAAGCTTTACTCATAATGCAAGCCTCTGAATCTTATGTCATGTTATTATTTGTTAAATATTGTTATGTTATGCTATGTTATGTTATGTTACATGCAGCACTTTTTCTGATCAAAAGGAAAAGTACATTTATTACAGACACACTTCTAAATACTACACATTAATTTACAAATATATACATTCTGTAGTTGGAAATACCTTTGTTGACATAATCATATCACATTACAACCCTAAGGGATCCAAAACCCCATTATTATAATACCCCCAACTATACTGTATGCAACATCACAATATCAAAAGGGTGTCCTTTTGAATAATTCAAGTCTACAGGCTTTGTCATGGGGTCACCACATTAATAAAACTGTAACATGTCATGATTTACCACTATATCACCATTTAACCCAGTAACAGTATTCAGATGCATGCAATGGTCATCAATAATCATTAACCACCGAGTATTTAAATAAAGCAATCACAAACAGTGTCAGTGTCTTTTTCTACTTTCCTCAAGCCGCATAATTCAGATGTAATATCTGCCACGGGGTTACTGCACTCCTGCACCTAAGAGCAAAATCTCTAGCCAAGGAAATGCTTTGGACAAATACTGAAACTCTTGTGGGGGTTATGCTTCTTGTGCCCCCTAAGACCAAGGGTCATTTTTGATCAATAATTTCTGTGGGGCTGTGCATGTTTTCCTCTTTCTTTATGCTTTTTTAAGGTGTTCCTCGTCCCACCTTGTTTACCCACAGCTGCCCAAATTGTTGGGCACTGTGGCGGCCACCCGCAGCCTTCCTGGGTGGCACCAGAGCCGGCACCTTTCCTCTTCTGCCAGGCAGAAAGTGTCTCACTTTGTGGCTCCTGCCCATGACAGGAACTGTTCAAGTTTCCCACTGCCTGTGAGGAGTGTGGACAGGTCAGTAGAAGGCCGATGCAACCCCCCCCTGGACATGGATATGGGGGTAGGCAACAAGCCTGGCCCTAGGTAAACTCATCCTCACTTTGTTTTGCTTGCATCAGGGGATGGAAATGGTGTCTCAAGCCCTATTTAAAATTATGTTGGGCTGCAGAGGATGGGAACCCTAGGGGCAAATGAGCCTCTGGAGGGGCCACACTTGCCCCTTTTCAAATAAAACATAAAATGTTCCTTGCCCCAACCCCAAGGCCCTGGCCCATTGTAGGGTTTGTCATGCAAATAGCGTTGGACCCACATGCGCTCCATTTCTTCGTTTTAGGCGCAAAGGTCATATCTGATGGATATCTCCAGCCTAGGTGGGCCAGTTTTCTCCTCCATGGACTTGTTTTGCTCCTGGTTGTGAGACCTAGGCCCCATGAGCATTTCATCAGGCCTACTGGTTTCTTAAGGCGCACACTCTGTGAGGAGCTGGATTTACTGGCTCCCTGCGCCATCCTTTTTCTCTGCCTAGCTCCTGGGGCTTGCGTTCTACTCATGTCAGATCCAGGTTCCTAAAAATTGGCGAAACCTAGAAACCTTTGTATGTCTTTTACCGATTGTGGCTGAGGCCAAGACTGTATTGCTTGTATTTTTCGGTCTGCCATGGTTATTCCATGTGGTGAAAGGATAAATCCCAAAAATTCTACTTGACTTACATGGAACTCACATTTTGACAATTTGCAATATAGACCATGTTTACCTCAGGTAGTTAAAATTGTTTTGACATGTTGTTCGTGGTGTTCTTCTGAGTTGGAATAAATTAGAATGTCGTCTATATAGACGATAACAAATTGGTCCAAAAATTCTCGTAAAACATCATTTAAAAAAACCTGAAATGCCGCCGGGGCATTACAAAGCCCGAACGGCATTACACAGTACTCGAAGAGACCATAACGAGTTTGAAAGGCTGTTTTCCACTCGTCTCCAGAACGGACGCGGACCAAATGGTAAGCGCCTCGTAAGTCTAATTTGGTATAGATCTTGGCTGATCTAACCTGATCAAGGAGGACGGGGATAAGTGGCAATGGGTATCGATTTTCTACTGTGATAGAGTTTAACGCTCTATAATCAATACACATGCGTAAATCTCCGTTATCTTTCGGCACAAAAAAAAAGGAGACGCTGCAGGTGACTTAGAGGGTCTGATAAAACCGTTTTTAAGATATTTATCAAGATAAGCACGTAGATGATCGCTTTCTGCCTCTGTGAGTGCATATATTCGGCCACAAGGAATCTTTGCTCCTGGTATTAGCTCGATTTCACAATCGTAAGGACGATGTGGAGGAAGAGTTTCAGCTCTAACTTTACTAAAGACATCCTGAAAGGTGGCATATTGAGATGGTAAAGACGTATCTTGCTCAGCGGCTGTGGCAATAAGATGGGCTTTTTTCTTATCTTGTGCTCCTTGTGGAGCGAGGCACTCTTGGTGACACCAAGTAGAAGTAAATGATAAACATCTCTTGGCACAATCAATAGTGGGGTTGTGCTCAGTGAGCCAAGGCATACCCAAAATAACCCCAAATTGTGGTGCATCAATTATATCGAATTGTATTTTCTCAGAATGTCTCACTTTTTCAGCTTGACAAACCATAGTAAACACAATAGTAGAATGAGTGATAGGTCCAGATGACTGTACTGACCCATCTACAGCATAGACTGATTCGCACCTAGTCTTTTTCACTGTCGGAATCTGTAGTTTGGCACAAAAGTTAGAGTCTATAAAATTTCCGGTAGCACCTGAGTCTACCATGACAACTACTTCATGTTTGAAGAAGCCCTCTTTAATAAATTGCACATTTAAGGTTAAATGTGAAACAGAAACTTGGAGCGTATTAGCTAAATATTGGTCAGAGGAATCCAAAAGATCACTCGGGGAATTCCCCTGTTTGTTCCTCGAGTAAATTAGTTTTCCTGTTTGGGTGGAGTTGGTTCTAAACTTTTCTGAGCTTTAGATCCCTTTGGTCGAGTGGGACACTCTTGAACAAAATGTCCTTTTTTTCCACAATATAAACACATTCCTAATCTTCGACGGGTGTCTTTTTCCTCTTGAGAAAGAGGTTTCCGAATACCACCAATTTCCATGGGTTCACTAGTATCATTTTGAGTGGGATACGATCTTTCTCGAACTCGGACAGTAGATCTGAATTCTATCTTCTTTTTATCTCCTTTCATTTCGTTAAGGCGATGGTCTAGCCGAAGTGTTAATGCTATTAGCTCAGAACAATCTCGGGGTTGCGGATCTATGGACTCTAGTAAGTCTTTTAAGTCATCTTTCAGGCCTTGGTAAAAGAGTGCTGACCTTTTTTCTTCGGGCCAATTTGTCTCAGAAATCAGTCTATTGAATTGCGTTAAATAATGGATAAGGTCTTTATTTCCTTGTTTTAGTTCCAAAAGTTCTCTATCTGCTGAACCCGTGATTGATCTTCTATCAAACACCTTTTCAAATTCGTCTTTAAAGTTACGCCAGTTATATAAAATGGGATCATCTGCATTCACAAGAGGAACTGCCCACATTGCAGCATCGCCACTTAGATAAGATATTAAGAATGCAATTCTTGATTGGGCGTTAGGAAAGGAAGCTGGTTTAACCATGAAATGCAATTGAATCTGAGTTAAGAATGTTTGAAACTTGGATGAATCTCCAGAAAACCGCTCTGGGGAAGCCAACGGTACTGTTGAAGGAACAGTAACTGAAATACTAGGTGTGGCCGGCTCTGACGAGGCTCCACCATGGTTTACAGAAGGATTTGGAGCAATCTGCAGTTGAGTTTGAATATGAGCAACTTTATTTGCCAAGGTTGCTGTTTCCAACCGAGCTGCTGATAAGTCTTTCTGTATGGAACCCAGCATTTTGCAAATATCATCCAAGGAAGCCGTCTTGGCGGTACTGCTCAGGAGGAACGAAAATCCGTGGGCGGGTATTTCTGTCAGATCCAGGTTCCTCGGGAGCAGTACCCTCAAGTAGCCCACCTTACGGCAGCCTTGGCTCTGTACAAAAAGTAACAGAGGATCAAGATGGCCAGACGAGGGGAAGGGAAATTAGGGAGGGCACTGCTAGGAAGGAGATCTGTAAAGGAAAGCAGGTTAAATTGCACAACTCTATATTCAATATTTGTAAACAATCCAATATTAATCACCTTGAAATGTACAGTTCTCTTATAAGTAGTGAACTTCACACAATAAATAATTCTGGTTCAAATATTGATCCTGCGACCACTTCTGTATAGTTCTAATATGAAAAGTAGCGACTGAAACTAGAATGTTAGAAAAGAGAGTATCTCTATTTAGCCATTTCTTCACATAAATAAAAGGAATTTCAATACATGATTAATTATGCGGTGCAAATCACTAATCGTAACCAAAATCTCTGAACATGATTCAACAATCTTTAAATCAAGACTTGGAATTTTCCACAAGGTCAAATAAACTAAATTAGCAGCGCGCGTTTTAATAACCACTAGCTATGAGGTTAAAATGACAGGCTACTGGAACGCGAGTCTCTAAAAATAAACATGACTCGAATCGAAGATCTAAAATTAGATTTAGTACTTCCTACCGTGATGCTGGAGAAAAGGAAATGGCTCGAAATACCCAGGAACTGACACCAAGGAAAGATTTCAAAACTCGACAAGGGAAAACACGATCTCTGAAGAAAAAACGCTCCGAAAATTGGAAGGCTCCAGACGCGAGCAAGGAAACTCTCAATTACCCGCAAATTCGTAAGGGTGGGGCTGCTATTTATAGCATTGTACGTCTCTACGGCAAAAGGCTCAGGTCAAAAGAATACATACAAATGCTAAAAAATAGTGCGCTTAGCCTTGCAATTGTTGAACCTTAATTAACAAAATATCGAGCAACAAACCAAATCATTATTTCATCTGAAACAAAACATCAGGCATCATGAAAAATGTTAACATGTCATTTCGAGTTGTGAAAATAATAGAAACCTTTGCACCATGATATTTAGCATAAATAAAAAGGGCACGAACAAGCGCTATAAAGGACTCAAGTGCTACGATCTTTTTGCACAATAAACCAAAACATAATGCCGGACATGCAAATCAGGTTTAACAGTCTAAAACACACATGAATACTTTTAAGTGGCAAAGAGAGTCATGACAACTCATGGGGGCATCTTGTGCAGCCCGTCCACATACCACCAGCAGAACACCCTTTTCCCCACTCTTCCAAACCCCAGAACCTCCTGGCTGTCTTGAATGGTAGCCCGAAGGACAGTGGAGTCCTGGTCTTCCCCCAACTTAACCTCAGGGGCATAAGTGGGCCAGATCATTGACCCTGGAGAGACCCATCCTAATCCTGGCGGTCATCTGGAGTCAAAGTCCTTAGTCCATCTATGCTGGGTCTCAGGTGCCTTCTCCTTCCATCTGGGCATTCTGTCGTCACCTCCCAGGTCCAGGGAGCTCTCCTTAGTCTCTCCCTTGTGCAGGGGTTAAATGGAGGTAGAAGGTTCTAGATGCCAGACACCCCTGGCCAAATCTAGGATGTCACATCATTCCTCCACCCCTGCACTAACCCTCCTGCACAGCACTATAAGACAATCCAACATGGTGCAGTTGCATTTTCTCTGACAAGACCTCCTCTGAGGCCCCCAGATTCACCCATAACTGACATCATTGCCAGATCAATAACCAGCCAAACTTCATAGGTGAGCGCCTCCTATGTTGGCACCCAATGTCTGGGCTTCCTCCTTTGTTCAGTGTCCCAGCCCGTGTGCAGTATGACAAGCTAATAATCAGATGCAAATGTTTCTCACCACTTCTTCCTTCCCAGGAACCAAGCCAATCCGTTTTGTGGAAAGGCCTTTGTTCCCTCTGCTGGGGAGCAGAGTAATAAACTTGACCCCATACAGGGCTAAGGCATGTAAACCTTATTATGAGCTGAGCCAGAGAAATATGACAATTTCTGAAGTCCCGTAAGGTGTTTATTAATGTGTTGGGAACTAGAAAATAAAACTTGGTGTGCTCGTTTTTCCCCAGCTTCACATCTTGCTGGACTGTTTAAGCCAAAGTGGAGCACCACTGCACTTTAAGGTAGATTTCATGTACATGAATAAAACAGTGAAAGTATTACAGATTTTCCAGTAAACCTAACTTTGAATGCTCACTAATATTAAAGAGCATACCCCAGGTCAGTATCTATCCTTTTAGAGTCCCTTCTGCATCTGGCTACCTTTGTGCAATTAGCAGTCTGTACATGATGGTAGTCTCACGGATGCAGCCTGCACAAGTATGCACACACTTGTGCATACATGTTCACATTTAACGAGCCCAGTGCCCCATATCGTAGCCACACCATATAAGCTTTATTTTAAAGGCAAACTCTGGTGGTTAACACGCGGAGTCCAATTACCATGAGTGAGACTCAGGTAGAAAGACTCACCCACAGTTAAAGTTCAAAAACTAGGTGGTCAGAAGTCAATAGTTCCTGTGGACTAAATGGGTAGAACCTGTACGTAACATCCAAGGACAGGGAATTGCAATAGTCAAGCCGATAAATGATCAGGAAATGACCTATTGTCTTATGGGAGTTTTGAGGAATAAAATCGATCATTTGCCTCACCATTTTCAGGAAAGAAAAACAGATTGTAGAGACCTGACTGACCTAAATGCAGAAAGTCAAATTACAGTCAATAGGAAAGCCTACATTCCTGTCAGAGTCAACTTGGACCAGAGTAGATTCAAGCTTTGCCAGCCAATTAGAGTTTAACCAAAGGAGCGACTGACTCCTCCTGAGCAAATCCTCAATATTGCCACTAGCTAACCTAAGGCAGTTATATTTCATCCAAATGTTCAGTGACAATGTCATAATGTAGATATTAAACAATATGGACATAAGTGATGAACCCTCAGGGACCCTGCATGAGAACAGAGCAGCCACTGAGTGAAAGGGTGAAATGGTGGAAGAGAAACAGATTGCATTCTAGAAGAGAGAAAGGTGAACAGCCATGTGGGGGCTTTCTTACAGATGCCATGCTTTAATAAACTTGTAATATGAGCAGAATATGGAAAATTATCGAATGCAGCTGATATATTCAATAAGACTAACTTGATAAAGATGCCTCGTTCTAGGATCATTATAAAATCTTTGGTCACAGACACTAAGGCAGTTTTGGTACCGTTTAATGTACACAAGCCAGATTGGGCCTGATGCAGAAGGGCATTGGATTTACATAACTGGATAACTGTTGCCCACCTTTTACAACATTTTGTGAAAAAGGGTAAGAGAGAAGTAGCACAATAATTGCTTAACACATTAGTTTTAGCCTTGGGAATTTCAAAAAGAAAAACAACTATGCCATGTTTCCAACTTATGGGGATCGTAGCAGAGTGGATGGATATATTGCAGAGCTCCAACCATAGTTGAACACATAATAAAGTGGTCTTAGGCTAGATAATAGTCGACTATCAAAATGGTAGGAATCTATGGTAGTGAGAACTCCACAAAGCAGATAGTTTAGTAAGCACTTTATTGAAGCATCCATGTACCCTGAGAGTAGCAGTGCAACTGACCACATAACTCTCCATAGAACACAGAATTCACATTGAAGCATAACACAATAAGACCAATAACATTGAATGCATACAACATAAAGTTAGGCTAGCTAACAGGCTGCATCCTAACTCGTACTAAAACATTTCAATGGAACCCATATTGAGAACAAAGTGTGTTCTACTAAAGAATTAACCTTACTACAGAATCCCATAGAAGGTTGGGAAATAAACCCAGCCTAAATGTTATTGATATTGTCTTAAAAATGAATGATAACTTGGAACATAGTTCCAATGATGGCTGTAAAGAATTTGTATAGACTGTAGGCTTCATGAGATTTTTCACAACAGTGAAGATATGACAAGAGGAACTGCCAAGCCAATCAATTTTGGCTGCATAGTCTGAAATGCGAGTAAAGTGAATTACACACTGATCATTTTTTATTGCTGATCAATAAGTTTCCTTGGTCTTTGCACAGTAGGGCGTCCTCCATAAGCATTTTTGTGCTTTACAATAGTGTTTGACATCCTGAACTATTCTGTATACCAGGGCACGGATGGAGTGTTATGATTGAAGCGGTACATTTTACAGGAACATGACTATAGCCCCCACAGCCACTGTGGTGTGGTGGGCCCCCGAGCTCTAGAGGCCCCCTCTCAGGCACTGTGCACAGGCGGCGGGTCACTGCCCTGAGAGCTCCTGACTGGGTCTGGAGTGAGGGTAGCCCCCTCCATTTACTGGGCAAGGGGCCCCCCTCAAGTTGTGTTACACCACTGATGCTATAGGAGAAAAAAACATTTCAATCTTGCAACAGATTCATGTATTGAAATTTCAGGCTGCTAATGAAATATATTCTGAAACAGTCAATGGTTTGCTTGGAAGGCTTTAGAGAAATTGAAGTGAGTAAGTTTAAACTAGAGCCATGATAGTAATTGGAACATAAATCAGGTTTAATCTGGTTAACTGTGCATGGAAGAAAGAAGGGTGGTTTGTTCATATAAGTGGGACAGGCTTAAATGTGTTGATTAGGACATAATTTGTGAAAATGTGGAAGGGTTAAATAAATGACGGCCACTGAATTGGTGTAAAAGATCCTCTAAGTGACAGTTTAAATCACCTAGTATTTAGGGGTGGGCGGTAAACTTCGCTCTACGGGTGGAGTTTGCAGAGTTTTGCCACTCTGTGCTCTGCTTTAAAAGCAGAGTTTGGCAAAAATTCCACCAAGTGCAGGCGGAGCAGAGTTTACCGGTGTGCTCACCCCTAGACTTCATCCCCCAAAGTGTGCTCACCCCTAGACTTCATCCCCCAACAAGTAGTGCACCAGGTGGCAATTTGAAGGATAATTGAGAAAGGGAGCGGGCCTCCAATGAGGTCTCAGCAATCCCTCTATGAGAGATTTTCTTGTGGCAACCATAGAGATTCTTGGGCCACAGCGACCCTCAGCAGCCAAGGGGACTTCATCCCCCAACCATTAGTGCGACAGGAGCCCCCTTTGCAGAGTGGTTGAGAAAGGCGGCAGGGCCTCCGATGAAGTCTCAGCAATTCCTCCATGGGGGGAATTACTTGTGGCAACAATAGGGGTTCTTGGCCCCCAACGACACTAAGGAGCCAAGCGGACTTCATTAGGGGTGGCCGAGCAATATTCCGCCCGCTCACGGAACTCCACGGAATTTGGTGGAGTTTTACTGTAACTCCACAGAATTCAGTGGAGTGAAACTCTGCGAGCTCCTCCCAGGCCTACTAGTATTGTAAAATTGACAGTCTTAAGATGTAAAGCATGAAGAAATATGCTAACATCAAACTGAACATTTCCCTCACACCAGGTGGACGATAGTTTTAAGCACATGAGAATGTGGTAATAAAATGTAATTTATGGGTGAATAGCAAGCCTTTACCCAGGGAAAACTGGGGTATCAAGGAGAAAAAAAGAAAAGGAAGAAAGAAAAATGACTGTTAGGCTGCCTCTATATTTACTTGGACAATTGCATTGGATAAGAGAGAGAAGTAGAGCAACTGGACATCACCACTCTGACTGATTACTCTGCTGAGTGCTGATATCTACTGTGTGGGTGCAGACATCTGCTGGGTCGAAGTAGATATCTAAAGACAAATAAAATAGCTTTAGTACCTTATGTCTGTCTTTATAGAGACCTACAAGAAACAAAGAATGCTCAGATAAATGCCCAGCAAAGACCATTAAAGAACAAGCATTACCATAGTCAATAGGTCTCGCTTTTGTGCATGAGACCCATGTCTGGGTATACCTGCCCCACTTAGGGTTACACACGTAAGTATGCAAAAAAAGTGATGGATGGAATAGTTGAATTAATCTCAGTTACTGGGAATTACTCGGGCTGCATCCCAATTCATCAATATTTTGCACACCATGTCACCTCAGTTTGGACCCAGCTATATCCATATCAATATTTACGCTGCTCCAGTTGGAGCTGTCCATCCTGAACTGCCTGGCCAGGTCTTTCCTGAACCGGAGCACAAGCAACTCAAAATTGGTTTCGCCCTAGTTATGGGCTCATCAGCCGTGTACCGCTTGGTTCCAGTGACACAGTGTGCACAGGGCCCACGTCTGGGTATACCCGTACCACTTAGCCTAGTTATGCTAATGAAATCAAACCTTTTTTAAGTATTGCGTTTCTAATATATAACTCATGCTATAACAAATTATATTAATTCAGAATATCTTTTCACCTCCAACTCTCTGGGCTAATGAAAGGTCTCTGGCATTCCTGGAGCTAAAAGAAAAAAAATATCTCAGCAAATTAAACATTCACGTTTTATCAAAACTTTACTTCCTTCTCTGATAAGGGTAACTAACTTCTGTTGTGTGAGTACACAATCTCGTGTTCTGATACACAAGCCGGTGGTGTTTTAATATGCAATACAATCTTCACACTGATATCAATGAATCATTTGTAGCAAAATTCATACCACTAGCTTAAGCACAATGAATACTTCCTTGAAATATCAGCAGCCTTTTAAAGTGATGAGGATGTTTCCCTTTGCTCATATGGCTCAGTATCCAATTTGCAAATAAACATAGCTAATGCTCCTTCAAAATTTGACTTTGAAATGGTTCTTTTCACTATTCAAGGTTGTTTCAAAAGTACGATTAAATTCCTTAGACTACTTCTCTGCTTTCAGCTTCGACTTGCAATGTGGTTCCAAAAGAAAATAAATAGTTCTCAATGTTTTTGCAAGATCTGGCAACAAGGTCCTGGGTCCGGGAACAACGTATTATAATTAACTAAAAAGGAATTTCCATTAGGAAACATATACTTGATAGCTTCAAGATTGCTGCTGCCATTCCAAAGATTAAGACAGGTCAGTGGATTAATGGGAAATGTAGTTTTACATTCAGGAACTATGAATAGTATGTCCTCCAGAGAAAGAAAGCCTTTCACCAACCGGTAGCAACCTTCTGGGTGCCCTGCCAGGCTTTTCCTTCCCTGGAATGAATGTAGCACCAAAAAGTGTTTAGTATTGTGCTTGTGCGCTCATTGAGAGCAGGAACGTGAGTCTATGCCATAGAGTATGTCACTATGTCACCTTCCACACTGCCCCATCAGATCAAATGGGTTGTGAAAATGACTGAAGGAAGCACTGTGTCATTTGGAAAACATTCCTTTAGAGGAGCCATTTTATAAAGCATTCTGGGCTTGTGACCACAGAACATTCTGAAATCCTCTGAGTGTTGAAGAGACTGTTCCTTTCAAATTTTAAATTTAAAATATGATGCTTGCTATGCTGGAGTTGTGCAAGGAGTTTAAGATTTGTTTCTTTAACCGCTGTGTTGGACAAAGTTTGGACTGGTAAGTGAGTCTCCCATTTTGCCAGAAGTGAAGTAAGATAGCGCAGGTGTGGATAAGTTAAGTCCTAGGATTCCAGGGGCTTGCAGAGGACAGGTTTGGCCAGGGGGAGATGATAGTCCTGTGGGCACTTGGGGCCATATGTAGGTAGGGAAACATTTACCACTTCATAAATACCGAATTTTACCGATTCGGTATTTATGAAGTGGTAAATGATATGTAGGTAATTGGTCGGTAAATATTACCGATTCGGAATAATTCGGTAATTACCGAATCGGTATTTACCGATTCGGTAATGAGGCATACCTTCCCATTGATGGGAAGGTATGCCTCATTACCGAAACGGTAAATACCGATTCGGTAATGGGGGAACACATGCAAGGGTGGCAGGGTGTCACATTGACACCCTGTTGCACCCCTGAAACGGCCATGTGTGCACATGTGGCACACATACATGCCCGAAGGGCATGTATGTCTGCCACATTGCACACTTGTAGGCGCTATGAAATGCATTTCACCATCCATACTTTATTTACCACCAACTATTAGTTGGTGGTAAATACCGACTCCAAACATCACCCACACACTCCCCCTACATCTCATTTCTGTATTCGGAATTTACCGAATCGGTAAAATTACCGAATCGGTAATTTTACCGATTCGGTAAATTCCGAATACAGAAATTGTCCCCCTACATACCAAAAGCCAAAATACCGGCCGGTAACGGTATAATTACCGAAAATCGGCCGTTACCGACCGGTATTTGGCTTCCTACATGAGGCCCTTGGTGACAAAATGGGTGCAGTGGGAAAGGCACTATTAGTGAGAGCGGTTGAAGTTAACTGCTTTGCCATGAGGTAGAGGGTCTGGGACAAGGAACTACTTCCAAGTTATGTTTAGTTGGTTCCAAACCATGTTTTGTTCTTTATAGAGAGCATTTCTTTAACTTGACTTTGGCTAAGAGGGTGTAGCCTAGTGGCTAGAGTGGTTGACTTCGAAGCTAGGGCACCAGGTTCGAGTCTTAGCAGGGACTCTGAACATCCTGTGATTCTGGCCAAATCACAAAATGAATGTCTTTCTGTAATACAACTGGTGCTCATGTAAAGCGCTTTGATACCTTCGGGTCAAGTTGTCATATGTCCTGTGCAGGCTCTTACCATTTTCCCTATGTTAGCATGAGCACGCTTCAGTCCTTGCTTTGCACACGTTACTACAAACTCTGTACTTTCACACAGAACTCACTGTTATTTTTGTGCTCTGTATTTTCCTGGGGTTTAGACTGAACACTGTAAACAAGGTAAAAAAACAATGCCCTTTGTTATTCTGTTTTGGTCAGGCTCTAGCACATAGACAAAACACACACATGCAGCTGTCAATAGGGAACACGTACTCTTTGTCATATTGGTACTCTTTGTCATATAGGTATGCACAGACAGGAAAATACACTGACAAGATCGCGACTACATCTGAGATGAAGAACCTTCATCTGTACATGCTAAGTTGCGGGGTCTGCTGCAAACCCACAGAGATCTTTTGATATATAATCACTTTGCTTCTGTAGAAGGGGAGTGGGGTTAGCTTACTCTGTCTTTTATAATGACAGCTCCTTTTATGATTTATGGATTACTTACTATGCTGACCGTATTTGGCATCTTCTTAATTGTTGTGGCACATATACTGCATACTAGAGCACGATAGTTATAATAAATATTTTAAGCTTTTCTCATATCTCTGTCAGATCTTACTGTGGACAAGTACGAGTGTGAGAGTGAAAGGGTGTGTCCTATCACCGCGATTCCTGAGTGGGACTGAAGTGTTGTGTTCTGGGGTGTCTAATCACTCATTCCTCTGTGAGTGAGTAGGAGGGCAAGTGAGACACTATTGATAGTTGGTCCCGGGCTCGTGGGTACTAAGGTAGTCGGAGGACTCAGTCCCTGCCTACTAAGGTTCTATTGTCCCAAGTATAGTTTTGTGATTTAGCAGAATCTCTGCAAAATGTATGCTATATTAAAAAAAGGGATGCACTGAGCATGGTGGGTGGTTTGAGTTTTGGTGTGCATTATGCATTGTGCACCATACCTGATGAATTTCAGAGCTTTTTTGGTTTTGTATTTGGTGAATCATAACCAACATTTAACAGTGTTTTTTCAAAGAATTTCATTTACAAAAAAATAATATATTGCATTTGCCTGCCATGATTCCATACTGCACTGTGTGCAGCTTTTGGCCAACCCTCTTTGGCCATGCACAGCTGGGAATGGTCATAGGGCCTGCCTGGCATTGCACTAGCCTTAATTTGCTAATTGTCTGCCAAATTTCATGCAGTCGTTAAAAAGTGCAACAGTTATTAGTGAATGAAACTTCTATTGCCCCCATTTAACTTTAACTAGATAGATCTGCTCAAAACTTGACACCGCCAATAGAAAGCCAAACCTGATTAATGTCTGTTAACTTTCACAGTGGATTTCACTGAAAAGTTGTTTGTCACTAAAATGGATGGAAACAATTAGGGTGTGCAAAATTTGCATAATGACGTGAAATGTTGGCAAAAGTATGCAAAAGTTTGTGTAATTATCCTAAATTCAAAAACAGCATTTGGTGCCATATTTTAGAGTGAAATTTGCCCTTGTTTCCATTTTAGATGTGATAAAGCATTTCAAGCTATAGTGTTCTCAGTCCTCAACAGGATTTTCCCGGATGTACCAGCTCCTGTGGCCCTCCTACATGCGAAGAAGGCTTTCGACTCTTTAGAATGGCCATTCCTCCATACCACCTTGCGTAAACTAGGTGTTTCTTGAGGATTCTCATCCTTGATCATTCTCCTGTACTCTGCACTCTGCACCAACAGCACTTCTTAGAATTAACTCCCCCTTAACCCACCCTTTCCCTATAACCAGGGGCACAGAGCAGTTTTGCCTGTTATCCCCCTTGCTATTCATCATATCAGTGGATCCTCTCGTCCGGCACCTGCAACAGGACCACTTGCACCGCAGCCTACAGTTCAACCCCAGACCAATGCTTGCATCTCTATATGCAGATTATATCCTGCTGTTTATCTCCCATCCAGAAGAGAACCTGGCCCCCATCCTTTCGGAGGTGGTGCACTTTGGGAGCCGTTCCGGGCTTGTGAACAACATGTCAAAATCTTGACTCTTCCCACTGACTGATACAACCATCCGTTCCAATGTGGCTTTCCATTAAACTGGTGTGACGGCTCAGTTAAGTACCTTGGCATTCGCATACACCATGATAGGGAACAAGTGATCTGATTGAACTACGGTCCCGCTATTGAAACCCTGACCACACAGAAAGAACACTGGATACGCCTCCCACTGTCCATCACTGGACGTATTGCAATTATAAAAATGGTCGTCCTTCCCCGTTTTTTTATATTTATTAAAAAACATTCCACTTCCCCATACCATCTCTTTCTCCCTTACAATACGAGGGTTATTATTAAAACTCATCTGGGCCAGTAAGTGCCCCTTCATTGGCTGGAACACGTTAGACCTACCGTACGAAAAGGGAGGGTTCAGGGTACCCCATTTCCGCCTGTATTATCTCATGGCACAATGCCATTATACTCATCATTGGTTTCATAGGGATGCCAGGCTACCATACACAGGAACCGGAGATTGACCAGGCTATGCTGGTGCCATTAGCTTCCATACTACCAAAGGGTCACCCTTTGGACATTAATGACATACAACCCTTACCCACCACATGCTGGGCTTGGCACAAACGCCAGCATTTACCTAAAGCCAGTTCTCTATATTCCCCTTCCCTGATTATTGCCGGCAACCCGTGGCTCTCCATCACCTGTGAGACTTTTATTAAACATTCCCTTACACACTACAACATCCACACATTTGGCGATCTTTTTCCAGATGGACATGCACTCTCCCACTCCATGGACACCTGGTTCGCTAGTGCATTAGTATTTGGACCATTTCATGTTGCAACGCATCCACAGCGCGCTCCAAGCGCAGCTCTCGTCTTACCTGTTGGCACCCGAAGAGCCCACACCACTTACACTCCTGATAGGCGACAACAATGGCATTTGGTTAGTGTTAGATTTGGGGGTCTCTGGTTGGCACAGGTTGGTACTTGTGACAAGCAGGGACCCTCTCCTCCAGTCAGGACAAGGGGATTACCCTCTCAAAATAACCCCTGCTCACCCTCTAGGTAGCTTGGCGCGAGCAGTCAAGGCTTATTTCAGAGGCGTTGTAGGTTAAGCATTTGTGACCACATCCAGTAACTTAGTGACAACACCACAAATGGACACCACGCTCGTATTATATCAAAAATAGTTTAGCTTTTATGTAAGACTTAGCACAAGACCATATAACGACAAAAATAATCCACAATACTGTCAGCAATAACGAGTTCTGGTTTTAAGAATGCTTATCTTAGAGTTCTGTGCGCTTCGCACCCTTTGTCTGGCTCTCCTGGGGATGAAAAGGCACACAAGAGTCTAACCGGCGCAGCGGGCGCTTCGGTCCGATGTGCACACAAATGCAGGGCGAGTTGTTCACAGTACCTTAATTGGATGTGTCCGGCACAGACGGAACGATGTGAAAGAAAGGGTTGTACACGGCGATGTCCTCCTGTCACGGTGCGAGCTATGACTCGTAGACGTCCTCAGTGCGGGTCGGTTGGACTCAGAGCCATGTTGTTGGAGGGGGCGGTGCCTGGTGCGGTGCGATCTTTTTATGTTGCGGCGTACGAGCCGTACCTTGGGAGTGGGCGCTTGTCAGTCCTTAAGCGTGGGGCGAGGCGTACTCCACCTGTCAGCGCGATTGCAGGTTTGACATCGGCAGCAGGGTGCGCGGTGATCAGTGCGGCTCGAAGGGGGTGAAACAAAGTGCGGTGCATGGTCCCCCTGTCACGGTGCGTGCTACGGCGCATTGACGGCGCTTGTGCGGGTCGTTGGGCTCAGAGTCGCGTTGCATGAGGCGGACGGCTTGGCACGGGGTTTCACCGAGTTCTAATAGAACCTACGAGGTGCACACAGCACCCTGCCTCAGCGCTACAGGGAAAAGAGCGTTTCCAGCAGCTCTCCTCAAGGCGGGTGAAGTCCACTGGTCCTGGGACTTCGTTCAGGGGGCAAGCTCACTCACAAGCCCTTGGAGATCTTTGGCACAAGTTAAAAATAAAGTCTTTGAGTCTTTCTCCTCTCCTTCAGCAGCAAGGCAACCACTGCAGGCCAATCCCCCAGGTCAGGGACAGTATTCCTCCTTCAGCTTTCCCAGTTCCTTCTTTTCAGGCAGAGGTTTCTTCTTGGCAAATCTGCATCTAATTTCTTGGGAGCAGGGTCCCAATACTTATACCCCTAATTCCTTCTACTCTCTGGGGTAGGGGGGCCTTTGCCCAGCCAGAACCAGTTCCTGAGCACTTTGTTGACATGTCTCTGACTTTCCATTCAGGGTGCAGGGCAGAGACATCAGACGCTCCACAGGAGGTGGAGCCAGCATTGTGGTGGCAGAGCACAGCCCTATTCAGAGTCCAGTTGTACTCCTCCCACCCATCAGGATGTAAATCTCTCTATTCACCACCAGGCTACCTAGCCCTGCCCTCTGGGATCCCCCAGCCCTGTCACTCACAGAAACCAGACAGTAGATACACATCATAGCAGAGGCGGGCTGAAATGGTTAGGCAAGGAAATACCAGCTTTCTAAAAGTGGTATTTGCAAACACAGAATATTAAAATACACTTTACTAAAAGATGTACTTTATTATTCTGAGTTCAGGCATACTAAACTCGAGTGTCTACCATGTTCCCTGGGTCTGTTAGGATCATAGAATGTAATAATTCTAACAGCCCAATCTGGCCTATGAGAACAGGTAGCCTTGCAATAGTGAAAAACGAAAATGGCTGTAATTCACTATTAGGACATGCCACACACATCAGGGCTTGTCCTACCTTATGCTTACAATGCACCCTGCCCTTGGGCCTACCATAGGGGTGACTCACATGAAGTAAAGGTAAGGTTCAGGGACTGGCAAGTGGGTGCACTCGCCCAGTCAGCATGACAGTACCAGACTGCACGCAGGTTCTGCAATGGCAGACCTTAGACACATTTTACAAGGCTGCTTCTGTGGGTGGCACAACCAGTGCTGCAAGCCCACTAGCAGCATTCGGATTTACAAGCCCTGGGCACTCCTGGTGCACTTTACTTTGGTCTGACAGCAAACCAAATAAGCCAATCATGGAATCCAATCAATATAGCAATTTACACAGGGAGCACTTGCACTGTGGCACTGGTTGGCAGTGGCACAGTGCTCTGGGCAGCCAACACCAGCAATACATATGAGGCACAGCAACAAAAAGTGGGAGGGAGACTCACACCAAGGTGCCAGGTCTAACAGTTGGTGTCCAAGGTATATCCTTTATGCTAGACCTTACTGCTCACCTCCGATCAAAACCTCCGCACCCATTGGGAGGGCGACTTAGGTTGTCCTCTGATGGACAAAATATGGTAAACAGGCTGTCTGCAGACATGTTCCGTCTCCCCTAACCATCGCAATGAACTTATCAATTTTAAATTCCTACATCGCGAGTACATTACTCCGGTCGCCCTTCACAGATTTGATCGCACAAGATCCCCAAGTGTACCAAATGCTATGACATGGCAGCAAACGTTTTACACAGGACTTGGACTTGTAGGCATTTAGCATGCTACTGGACAGAGATCTTTTTTTGCCTGGCTCAAATGGTGAAGCCGAACATCGACCCTGTTCCTCCTATGGCCCTGCTGGGTTATATATAGGAACTTCCAAAAGGCATCCGTCGATATACAGCGATGGCCCTCCTTCTCACTAGATGTGAGATTGCCCTTCATTGGACTGATAGGTGCTATTCAAGGCTGGCTCGCAAGCCTGGCCTATTGTTATGTTATGTTATGTTATGTTAAGTATTCTTATAACGCGCAACACCTACTCCGAGGAGTGTCCCGGTACGGATCCAAAAGGAGTCACTGAACTACACCACCATCCTTTAAGGGAAAAGGTGAGTTTTAAAAAGTTTCTTCAAGGCTAACGGGTCTTGAGTATTGTGCAATGGAAAAGGAAGGGCATTCCAAGCCTGGGCAGCCTTAACAGCCAAGGAGCAACAGCCCATCTTGTGGCGGATGAAGCGGGCACCTTAGCTCGGAGGAGAGCTGAAGAACGCAGATTTCTCATCGGGACATAAAAGGTAAACCGCTTCTGTAAATAGGCCGGCCCACGGCCGTAGGGGGTTCGATGGGCAATGAGCAGGGATTTCCCGATCCGCCACGGGAAGCCAGTGGAGTACACGTAGATGTTCACGCACGCTGTTCTTCTTAGCGGTTCCCAAGCGCAGCCTGGCGGCCGCATTCTGGATAACCTGGGGTCTATTCAAAGAGTATCCAGGGATGCCTATGTACAACGCATTAGCGTAATCTAATTGAGAAAGAATCAAGGCACGGATAACCATCTCTTTGGCAGGCCAAGGGAGGAGAGGTAGAAAACTCCTTAGTGTTTTGAGAAGGCCAAAGCAGCTGCCTGAGAGCTTTTTTACCTGAGCGGAAGAGGAGAGGTTATCCTCAAACCACACTCCCAGGTTTTTTGTGGATTTTCCATTAGAGGTTGGTAGAGGGAACCCAGGAGGCCAGATCGTATCTCTGAAGCCTGGAGGGAATTTACCGTAGAGTAGGATCTCAGACTTGTCTTTGTTACTTTTGAGTTGGGCGGCCGCAAGCCACTCAAAAACCGAAGACAAGCAGTGTTGGACAAAGGATACAGAATCCTCATCCTTTTCCGAGGTAAAGAGAAGCTGGGTGTCATCAGCGTAGGCTATCACCTTAGCCCCCAACTCCTCGGCTAAATAGACCCGAGGAGTGACGTAGATGTTAAAAAGAAGGGGGCTAAGGGGAGACCCCTGCGGGATACCACAAGCGAGCTATATGCCACACTTCACCCCCCATCCTCCAGGGCTAATGATATTTGGCAGTACCTCCAAACGTATTTGTTGTCAGTGACGAATCCTATTCAACACCTGGAACAAATTCACTCAGCCCGTCACACCTGCGGGCTCACCCGGCTCCCCCATAGCATGATCCGCCCTCTCTACCCCTCCCCCTGCCGCATGTGCTCTGACCTCTCCCCCCACCCCCATCCTCCATCCCTCCCTAGGTTTCCATGATGCCCAGATAGGTCTCGAGGCATGAGACAAATACTCACAGAGTGCAACTCACAGTGCCATAGTTGGGAACAGGAAGTCCAATGACACAGCACATTATTTTTGCAGTTGAATTGTTAATAGAAAATCGAATCCGACATCTGAGAGTCCGATTAAGAGCGTGTATTATTTCCACCTTTGCCTTCTATTTGTCTTTATTACTCCGCTGCAGCTGGCGGATTTATTATTTTTGTAATCAAACCTGAAGCTATAAATATGCACTTCTTTATTATCCGGATAGATAAAAATCTAGTTACATTTAGTATAAATACTACAATATTAAACATTTGGAAATGTAACCATAAACCTGTATGCAATGGGCTAGATCTGTACAGTAAATCACATTAAAGAAGCATAATGACTTTAGAAATACATGTGTGAATATGCGTCTATTAGTCGTGTGCTCTAAATACCAGGTTCTATTGGGTGCTTTCTTTGCACAATATTGTGCATTCTACAATCCATTTTTCACACGGAACCGTGAAATATGGGAATTAATTCATAGTTCCTTGTGAAAAGTTGACTTCATCATCAAAGTGCCATCCGCAAATCACACTGCATAGTTTTACTATGCTCTTCACTGCTCGTGGGATTTCTGTCAGCAAGTGCCGGTATTGGAAATACACCCCCCATAGCTGGGAAACATTGTAATAAACCATATGTCCAGTGTCTATAATGTGGATACTTGTTTCCGGTCCAGGGAAGACCTGGCTTTGCAGTTGGTTCTGGACTGTTTCCATGAGGCACAGGGTCAAGACTGATTTGCATGTAGCTGGGTCTGAACTGGGGTGGCGAAATGAGCTAAAGAACGATGATGGATTCAACCCAGATCCGTGACTGGGGGTGAGTGTCTGAAAAGTTTCAGTGCTCCGTCCATCATCTCCTTGTGTTCGCTTTGTTCGCCTTAAGTTGGCAGGGTTTGCCCAGATGTGGGTTCCTTGCTCACTTTGACATTGGATTCAAGCTAGCCTGGCTGATGAGGCGTGTTACCCCGAAACCGGTCCCAGGATGCTTGTTTCCGGTCCATGGAAGACCTGGCTTGGCAGGTCGGTCTGGACTGGTCCCATGAGGCACAGGGTCAACACTGATTTGCATATGGCTGGGTCTGAACTGGGGTGGCAAAGTGAGCTAAAGAAGGATGATGGATTCAACCCAGATCTGTGACTGGGGGTGAGTGCCTGAAAAGTTTCAGCGCTCTGTTCATCATCTCCTTATGTTTGCTTTATAACGTGTGCATTTACATGAAAGTCCACTACCAGATATGGTGACTAATCAATCACACTAGATTAGGCCTTTAGAATTCCCTTTGCTCCTTCACTTTGTGAGCCTTGAAACAGGCAGAGATTACATTGGTAGAATACCTCTTTTCCCAACCACAAATTGGTGAAAATATGCGGCCAGAGGGGCAGAAGATAAATTTGCTGGAATTTTGGCAGATTTTCACTAATCGGCTGATTAAAGGTCTCAAGGGCTACAGCGTGTAGGGCAGTTGAAGATTGTGGGTGCAGCAGGGTGTGCCTGACCCCTTTTTGTGTTCGCATTTGTTTTAAGTGTGTATTCATGTCATTCAATTTAATCTTCTTTAGGTAGATTTGACGAAAATGACACACCACAGTCAGGGACATGCTGCTGTATTAAAGTATGTTCAGTGTCTCATATTAAGTCACCTAGATGAGAGATGAACCACTGGACACTTCAGCGAATCTACTTCCTAATCTGCTTGTAGGAGATCAGCCTGTTGGGCAAAACGTTCAGCTAAAACCAGGAAGAGCCAATATTTGAAGTGCCTCATTGGAGTCAAGCTACAGAGGATAGAAAAATAATTAAGAGGTGTATTCAGGCATACTGTCATCTATTTTTTAATAAGTTAATGCATGCATCGCCAAGTAAAACAAGTGGCCACCACTTTAAATTATTTTAGTTAAATACATCTTCTGATGATCTGTCTCTGAGAAGCACACACTGTGTCAATGTCCCAGCTTTGTCTACAAACTGTTATTGACACAGTAAATAGATTCAATTCTGGTGAAGATGATGCATGATGTAAGAGCAGCTTCAGTCCCTATGAGTGTGGAACTCCCTGCTTGCAGGTAAATCTTTTCCCAGCCACCGCCAAGATGCAGTAATCCCAGTCTTTACATAAAAGCTGTGGTTGTGTGCACACCTTTTATGCAGAACTGACAATAGCTCCCTTTTGTTTCGCTTAATCATCTCAGCAATCTGCTACACAGTTCATGAGAAATCCCAGGTAATAACATCCCAAGTACTTTGTGGAAATGAGTGCGGTAAATATATTTCTAAATCCCCTTCCCGAGCAACCACAGTTCATGAACAAATGCTTGGATTTGCTCTAGAAGATCAATATTTGGCAACTTTCAGAATTTCCGTATTTAGGGCCTGATCACGACTTTGGTGGTAAGAGATCCCATGATTCTCCGCAGCACAGTTGGCAGTCTGCCCGCAGAATTACAATGTTGGCGCTCTGTTGGAAAGACCACCGGAGTTCCACCGATGCAGCCAGCCATTTGCACACTGCCTCAACCGTGGTAGGGGGAAAGCAGCTGTCAGAGGGTGATACAGACAAGTTCACTGCCTCCAGGTCCAACCTTCACAGCAGCATCTTAACCCCGAAGAAAATGACCCTTTTGGTGCCGAAATCAAAGTAATTTATTTTGCACTATTTACCCGTTTACTGGACTGGGCACATATGGTCCAGACTCCTGGTAGAAGAAAGTACTCATAGTAGGTATTTTTTTCACGTGTCATGCATATACGTACATTTAACAATTTAACACGGGTGCAGTCAAAATATACACACCTGCATCAACACATAAGAAAAAATATTCCTCGCCATCAAAAACACCACGGCTGGCCCAACAGTGACATCGTAATACGGCTGGTGGGAGACCGCCACCGCGGCGGTATGGCAATAAGACCACCAAACTAATAATCAGGCCCTTAATGAGGAGATAAAAACTACCGGAGGAGACGGCGTTACTTCATACTTTGAAAATCACGTGAATAAATATGATAGTCTCACTGCCCTCCTAAGTGCCCTGACTGAATACATTGTCCAATCAGCTGAACCTTGTGCCTTGCTCTGTCATGATTACCCGTATTATCACATAAACAACTCGACAAAACCTCACAACTGGGTCTGGCTGGGAATCAAAGCAGCCCTGACAAAAATGGGCAAAACAGCCCAATCACTTCCTCCCCTCTCTCTTGTCATCTATCCATTCGCTGTGTCTCTCTTTCTGTCCCATCGCTCTCTCTCTTGTTCTTCTCAGTTTCTCTTACCTTCGTTTCTCTCTCTCTTTCTCTCTTTCCTTAAGTCTCCCTGCAGCAATAAACCCCTGGAAGTTGGATAGAGTGACTGAGGCACCAATATGTGGCCTTGGGTCTTCATAAACCGGCTTGTAATGGCTCCAGCCCCAGCCCACCACTCTACTCAAGGAAGTTCCTGAGAAACATGAATAGCCAGTCCGGCCCTGTCGTACAGGGACAAACAAGTGCTTTCGAAAGGTAAAAGCAGACCTCTTAACAAACGTGGATAAGGAAGCAATTTATCCACCGCCCCAAAACATTCTTCAAGACTGAAAGATCATGGTACAATTATGGGGAGAGGATGTGGCGCTAGAGCCAGAGTTGACGATTTTGAAACTGAGGAACCAGTTTAGAGTAATTTCGTCGACTCCACATGATGTGCAAATCACTTAGTCTTCCCGTGCCTAAAATGAATGTCACCTTGTGTAATGTGACTGATGCTCATGTAATGCACTTCAGTACCTTCCTATCGAGTTGGCGCTATAGAAAAATGCTAAAAACAGCAATAAGTAAATATGCAACCAAAGGGCGTCTATTAAGCATCCAACAAACGGCTGACTGGCTGGCTGAGTGAGTTGAGCAATTGATGCTGAAACATCTGGTGGTGGTCAAGTCGTAAATTATAACCCTAGCAAAGCTGACTTAGCCTGCCAACATTCCTAGGAGGGTAGAGAGAGTATATTAACATCTGTGATTTTATGGAGCATACAAATAGCCTTGGTGAAGTAGGAAGTGGTATATAAGCAAGCACAGACACAGTCAATAGCTGTGGCTGCCAATGCTGACACACAGAAACACTGTCTGCATGTATTTATTCATTAAAGGCAGACCTACTTGCTTTGGCAATGCTGTTTGGAAGAGTGGTGGCAAATGTTGTGAAAGAAAGATGAACACAGGAACAAATGAGACAATGTATGATAATTTAACATTAAATTGATGTGTGATGGGTGTAGTGCAAACATAAACAATGATTTGTTTCTGTATAGACTGCAAGTGTGAAATAAAGGACTGAGTGTGAAAAAAAATCTAATGATTGATCGTACTTTCCAAATGTAAAATATTCCTTTATGCTTTGCAATGGAAGCACTTGTTAGAAGGTGGAATAATACGCCAAACAGCCAATAGTATGAACTGAGAGATTAATACTCTTCTGAAGCCCTCCATGTGTATACGTTTAGAAGAGCAGTGTCAAAAGTTCTAGACAGCTCAGTTGTCAAGCCAGACCTAAAAACAAGCTATTCTTAAAGGATAATTCATGGCTGGTCCTCAGATCACCAAACATAAATAATCCGATGGCACTTTAGTTTTGATCCTTGCTTAACAAGGATAATGACCAATAAGATAAAAAAATTGTGCTTTCGTCAACCCTTTTTCGGTATCAGTAGATACCAGATGAACGGAGTATAGATGAAAACATATTCTCCTTAGACTCTTTTGAAAGAGATGGGAAGTTGTAAGCTTTTTGAGCTTGGAGGTATACTCTTCACTAAACTAAATTATTTGCTGTATTGCAGCTTATTAAGGAAATGTTATTATATATTTTTCTTTTCACTATAGTCTCTCATAAGATAAACTGTGTTTCAGTCTTTCCATCCTTCCGACAGAAAAGGTAAATGTGTGGTTATACAACTGAATCTACACAAGGTATGAAACCTTTCTGTGGCATGCGTTAATATATATTTGTATCGAATAAGTCATAAATGGATAGATGACTGACAGATGGATAGACTGGTGTACAGGCAGGTGGTGAACAGGTAGACAGGTAGGTGTATGGATGGATTTATATATATATAACTTGGATCGATGATTAATTAAAATCTTTTCAATTTAAAAGATCATACAAAAACATTTTATTATGAAAGTTAATTTATCATTTCTAATAATAAAAGCAACAGCTATTAGATGGAATGAAAAAATGAAGTGCTTTGTGCAAGTTAATTTTTGTGCCCTATATTGAAATTGCCTGGGCTAATAGCTTGTGCTAATGTATTTATTTATTTTTTCAACAACATAGCATCGGTACATATCAAGCATCATTACCATAAATGCACCCCCACACATGGAACAAGAACTTGAGCGGTACACTGCTTCTGGCCAGAGACCAACCAGCATCGGGGTACATCACTGATGGAGAACAATGTATTTTGACAAAGCAAATAATGTAGGTCTAGGAGCCGTATACTGTCTAGTTGGGAAGTGGGGGGGGGGTTACCATCTCAACTGTCAACTGGTCCATCAGTGTGTGTCTTTCGCGCCTTAGCTCTATCGAGCTTGTGCTTATTAAGCATTAAAACTACATAGCTGGATTCCTGATAAAATTAATGAAGGTGCTTGGGCAGTCTCTAGTTTTCTTATTACTGGGGTTCACTGTGCAATTTTTGGACCAGGCACATATATTTGGTCCCCTGACCCGCCAAGGCGATGGAGTCTCCGCTGAGCCAACAGATTACGGCTTGCCTGCAGGTGCACACTTGCTGTTGTAAGAAGGCAGATCAAAGTCACTTCCTTCTATGTTCTAAAAGTCCTGGACATGCCCATATCATGTGAGTTAGTGACTCTTGTTTGTACCCACATAGGCGACAGCTTGAAATTGTCAGTCGTCTCTTCTAGGAAGGGAGGAGATCTTAACTGCCCAAAACGAAACAACAGAAACTAGTGCTTTAACCTAAGTGAGAAACGAGTTGTTAAATAAGAATGGAGCTTTAAGTGTTGATATGAGGAGATAACAGTCCATGCGTGACGTTTGACTGCTAATGTGTTCTTATCTTGAAGTTATGGCAGAGCTTTGGCCGAGATGTTACTTAGCCTGGTAAAGGATGCTCTTTCCATGGGTCGGGCCCAGGCTTCCTTTAGACCTAGAGCAATGGTTGATGACAACAAATACCCTCCCCAAAATCTGTTTAGATGTTCGTCCATCTGAGAATCTAGTTCCTGCCAGCACAAGTTGTTCAGGGAGCCTTTCTCAGAAGCACGAAGAGTGCAACATAACTTTACAAATGCATTCATTCTTTGCAGCTCTTGGTTCATTAGGCCAAATTCCCACCGTACCTGGGCTAGGGAGAGCGGCCTTGGCATGCAGAAGATGGATTTGTAAACATTTGTTTGTAAATAGTTTAGTAAGGCTGTCTCTTTTTCCTGGGTAATTTTCAGGCCATATGAAACCATTGGTAGAAGCTGTGATGCCATTACTGTGAGAAGATGTTGATGTGATGCTGGGTGAATGCAAATGTGTAAGTGCGTGCTTTGGCTCACATCATGGCAAAGTGCTGTTTAAAAGACAGATGGTGCTCTATTACTATTGTGAGGTATTCACAGGAAGTTACAAACTCTATACGGTTGCCCTTCACAAACCAGTAGGGTGATTTTTTCTTTGGATCAACTAAGCGGAACATCTTTGTTTTTTTCAGGTTCAACGCCAGGCCTTGCTGCTCAATGTACCCAACCAATACAGAGATCGACCTCTGTAAGCTGACTGGAGTATGGCTTAAAACAACTGTGTCGTCAGCGTATTGCAGATGACCTATTTTGTCTGTTGCCAATTTTTGTAGAAAACACTCCACATGTGCCAAGTGTCGATCCAGGTTGGCCAAATAAAGTTTGAATAAATAGGGAGCCAGAATGCACCCCTGTTTAAGGTCGGTGTTGTTTTGGATCTTAGATGTGACCCTACTGCCATTGCTTACTTTGACCTGTACCCCTGTGACGTTGCACAGAGATAAGATTGAGTTTAAAAAATATTCAGGAAGGCCCCATTCTGCCAGTTTTGCCCAAAAGCGGGTGCGGGGACTCTGTCAATGGCTGATTTGAGGTCAACACAGCATGTTAATAGTTGACTCATTGTTGTATCACAACAAGATGGAATCAGCCAGGATTGTAAGTACTCACAGGTTTGTTATTGTCCCATGCTTGGCATGAATCCTGTTTGAATTTTTGGTATTGACTGGTTCTCATTCACTCACGCTTAAAGTTCTTGGAAAATACAGGAGGCGGACATTTTAGCTTCAACATCTTTTAAGGTTATTACTAGCCTGTAGTTCAGTGGAGATGATTGGCTATATATTGGATTGAGTATTCTCCTTCTCCATGATGGCGGTATGCCATTGGAGCTATAAATCCTGTGAAAGAGAGTTGTGAAATATCTGGCCCAGAATTTGACATCTAGCTTGAACAGTGCATTCGGAAGGCTATTGGGGCCTGGTGCCCCCTCAGTCTTCAAATTTTTTGATATCTGCACCAGCCTCTTTGCATTTGTTAATGGTTCTTCAAGGTTAATCTGATTTGATTTGATTTTATTTGAGTTTTGTAAAGTGCGGCATCTGCCCTAGGGCATCTTGGTGCGGCCTTAAATGAAGAAAGGGAACTGATATGGAAATGTTCAATGGAAATGTGAAAAGCCAGGTTTTTAAAGATTCCCTGAAGACGAGGAGTTTAGATTGCTTCCTCATACTCCATGGCATTTGGTTTCAGAGACAAGAGGGGATATAAATGAAGCTTCTACCACCCCAAGAAGTTTTATTTATTATTGTTAATTAAATGATTAAAACTTTGTGAAGTCTGCAAGGTCCTTTGAGATATATCGATGTTTAAACCTTGTGTGCGCTGTCGATACCTACAGGTAACTGCTGAACTCGATCGGTGTAGGAGCTGCCTCTCTATGGTATCAGGATTTGTTGTCTCCATATTTATTATGTTCATACTTTTCCCACTGATGGATTCACTGTCTGGGGGTGAGTATGTGGTATGGATGTGGCACACCCTAGCATCCTCTGATATCCCTGCATTGTGAGGATGATTTTGTCCCATATCCAGCTTGTTTATATCACCCTAAACTTGTTTACTATTGTGTTGCTTACTGTACTGTAAAAGGTTGTTCCATATACCTTACTGATAGTTCTTTTTGCCTGCCATCTTCCTTTAATATAGATTTGTTTTAGCTGCCGAAGTGAGGATTTATCAAGCACATTCCCTTTTCTTGCATTGTGAGTTTACCTTCTTTTTCTCTGTTTATGTGTTTTTTTATTTTGCGCAGTTGGTTTGTGTACCAAGTCTGACATTGGGGATGTGAGGAGGCCATGATTTGGGTTGTCCTTTGAACAAACAGGAAATTCAATAAGTAAATTCCTTATTAGCCCCACCCATGTGTGATTTCCTGCTTCTTTTGTGTTGTTTTATGAGCTAAAATGTGTACTAGGGCCATAATTTGCCCCATATACATATTATGCAATTTTAGTTTTTTAAGATTTTAACTATGGGGCAATGAGACTAATCTGGCTGCTGCCATCAATTGGCGAGACACAAATTCTATTTTGAAGACTTGAGGGAGATGGTCACTTTCAGGACTGGGGTCAATTTGAAATGACCTGCCCAAGGAGAATGATTCACTAGGTATTAAGGTGTAGTCAGTGATTGAGCAAGTCTGATTGCTAAGAAAAGATGTTGCTACCGGCATGTTTTCTTTTGAAGTTACAGTTCATCATTTTTAAGCCTTGATTTTCTAGCTTTTGACGAACATTGAAAAATAAATTCATCATGTTGATGAACCTAGGGTTAAAATTTTGACCATTCGTATTTGGTTTCTTACCTTGCAGTGAGGAAGGAGGATTTGAAATGTTTGGCTTTTTGGAGCAATCTAATGTTAAAATCACCTGAGACTATTAAGTGCAAGTTTTGAAACAGATTTTATGGGGTCTTAATTAAGTGTCAGTAGGGTCAATATCCTCTCTTCCTTCTTTGATTTACGTGGATGGATGGATGAATTTAGGAAGATGAGGACCCTACTCTGTCCATGCTGACCTTTGGTTTCATGCTTGTTGACCTCTAGCCACTCAACCCCTAGGCCTATATTTTCCTGTGACCAAATGTATTTTGTGGAAATATAGGTTGAGAGAACAACCCCTCTCAGACAACTGTAAAGTGTGATCCTCACTGCTGGGATGTGATGCGCCGGGTATCCAATTACTGGTGTAGGTCATAGGCTTCAAGATTTCTAAAATAATAATATGACATAGAATTTGTATAAATAATCCATTGTGTCCTTGTCCAAGGGCATTTTACCACAACTGTGTACATTCTAGGAGCAGATGTTAATGTGGTTGTACTCAGGAGGGGCTTGCTGTTCCTCAGGACCAGCTGGGGTCTAATGATTGTGGCAGCCGGGACCATTCTTGTACTTTCTTCTCCAAAGGATAGATTGTGGACGACCTTAGGGAACCTTTTTCGGCTGATTTCACAACTGTTAACTTTGGTAGATTAGTGGGTGGAAACTCCCCCCCCCCCCAGGGTGCCCCTTAAAACAGCATGCTCATTGGTTGAACTTGTTAGTCTAGCCTGTCTTGGGGTCGGGTTAAAATCGAGCAGGTTTGTTGGTAAAAATGGGCCTGGATATCTTTGTGACTCGACCTTTCTAAGCTCGATCCCTGTTTGAGGAAGACATCCTGATGATGAAGAACTATTTTACATTGTCAGTTGTGGGTCAAGTTACTAGGGTATCTTCTCACTCTCTTAAATGGAGGTGTGGCTAAAATTCCATTGCTTCTAAGTGTAATGATTTAAGATATACTAGTACACTGATTTCCTTTGTTTCTTTTAACACTGCTTCTTTCTTTAGGATCTCAAATACCCCTCTTGATGTATAGTTGAGGATTAACATTAATTTTCTAGATTATGTTTTCGGTGTGGCATATATAAATCAAATCCCGTGGTTCCCTATGACTCCAGTCCATCTGGGTGGTACCGGCATGTGAGTGATTTATACTATAAAACTCTAACCCTCAGGAAATCCTGAAGGCATGCTTCATCAAAATGTCTTCATGATGAAGGCCAATACTTCCACCGTAGTCTTCAACATGATCTCTTTCAGGGTGCACTTACAAATATTTCAAGGGACCCTAGCAGTAAATTGTTAAAAGGCTGCCTGAGGCACACCTGCAATAAACATTACTATCAGAATATTTACTTGGCAGTGTTAAAAACAAATGTGGACACTAAAATCTAAAGTGTTGCAAATTGTTCATGTACCTGGGTGTAATGATGGGCCTAGCTTGATTGTTACGAGCACAAGCAAACTGGCTGCTAATTACACTATAGGAGATGTTCCGGTGACAAAAAATGGGGCAAGTACAGTCAAAGTTAATACATATTTTCCCTTAAGAAATTGTGGCACTGTCGCCAAAGTATGAACACTGTCATTTATGGCCAACCTAGGTGATTCCCAGGATATTGCCAAATCCAAACATGTTCAGCATACCAGTATAAATATATGCGAAAACGCATGCTTGGATGAGATACCAGGCGCACCATCTGGATATAGGCATAGTGGATCTACAGCTCTGCACCCAGCATTAGTCTACTATCTTGGAATGTAGCTGGTGTGGGTTCTAAGCTGACTGATTCAGATTGGTTGGCATATATAGAGAAACATAATATCTGTTTACTACGAGACACTTTGGCAACAGAGAAAGCATTTATTGATGGGTTTACTTCTCTTAGCATAGAGGCAAAACCAGCTGTGCAATTTGGGAGAGCTATTGGTGGGCTTATGATTTTAATTAGGTTGTATAAGTGCATTTACACCAATAGAAATAGGTAGCCTTGATCTAATGGGGACCCATGTGATTTTTGCATCAGGATTTTGCATGGCCATTTTTAATATTTATGTCAGAACTATAAGGGGATCAGACAATTCACCAACATTACTTCTTTTGGAAGAAGCTATGGATACTATTCAAGTAAATACAAAAATTGTAGTAGCACGGGATTTTAATACTACATTTGAACCTTCCATTTATTCAAATGAGATCATAAGAGAGGAAGATGAAATATGGGGTATTCCCCCTCTACTAGGACAACCTAAGAAAATGAATTCAAATTTTCTACTAAAACTACTATCTTTAAGAATAAGCAGTGGTCTTCGAGCATATAACGGGTGCACTGTCTCTGATTCTAACAGAGCACCAACCTTCAAGAGAGGAGAATGCACAAGTGTCATAGATTATGTTCTTGTTGATGTGAGATTATGGCCGCTCCTGTCTGATATGGAAGTGGTAACGCAATTTGATAGCGACCATAATTCGCTAGAGGTGACTCTGGTGGGTGACTCTTTGAGACCGGAAAACAACTTTTGTAGAACTGTAGTAACAGCTCCACTTGTTTCCAATAACGGTCACTATGTTTCTTGGCTGAATGTAATGTCCAATCAAATATTACACACACCGAACTATGGTCTCTTTGTAAAGTACCTGGAGGATTATGTAGGGATCAATGAAAATGAAATTCCTACTTTAAACACACATACCTGTTTATCTGAAGAGCTACAAAGTTTTTTTTATAAGGATACGTCCAATGCGAAATTTAATTCTACTAAAGACTAAAAGTGGTTTGACAAAGCATCAGTAAAGCAAGATTACACCTACAAGGCACTTTTGCTAAAGGAAAAAAGAAATTGGGATGATAAATTATGGCAAGATTTGTTGGCTGCCTGTAAAATTAATGATATTAGACTATTCTGGCGCCTTGTGGCTCAAACTAAGCCAGATAAGCTTATGTCAGATCCTTATAATATCTTCCCTGAGAAATGGGTGGCACACTTTTTTACACTTTACGCCCCTAGTGATCACAATAATCTAGGGTGTAGTAATAACCTTGATGTCCCTACAACTTTGGTTTCTCCCTCTCCTGTTGCCTTCAGCCTTGACGACACAAATAGAGCTATTGACTCCCTTAAACCTGCTAATTCCCTGGAGACTTATGTAAATCAGAGCCCTCGATTTGGTCAGTTTTTTTAAATTTATTATCAAATGCAGTAGGAGTTGGAGGCAAGGTGCCTGTCTCTTGGCTTGGGGCAGAAATAGTGACAATCCACAAAAAGGGCGATGCCGGTGATCCCTCAATCTACAGGCTAATCAGCCTTACTGAAATTGCCCAAAAATGTTTTGCAAAGTAAATCTTAGAGAAACGCCTTGACTGGGTTGATTTTTAGGTTTACAATTTTATACTGGAAATATGTTTTAATACAAAACCAAAAACTTTACGTGGCCTTTATTGATTTAAGAGCCGTTCGATCTTATTCCAAGCCCAGATTTATGGCAAATTTTGTTGAAAATGGGGGTCCCAGGCAGCACCTAGTACATATAATTAACAAACTACATGTGAATAATTTCTCTCACGTCCGTTGGAGTCCTAATGGAGATGTAACAGACCGCATTCCCATTGAGAGAGGAGTACGCCAGGGTTGCGTCCTTGCACCCGCATTGTTCTCCTTATATGTTAATGATGTTGTAGAAGGTCTGGAACAATGCCGACATGATTCCCCGGTTCTGAATTATAAGAAGATACCAATTCTTCTTTTTGCTTATGATTCCCTTCTTATTTCTAAAACATCCATGGGCCTCTAGATTTAAATTGATAAGCTTTTTTATTTCTGTAAAACTAGGGGCTTAGAGCTAAGCGTGAGTAAAATGAAGTATATGGTGTTTGAGAAGACCAAAAGGAAGTGTCCTATTGTTCGTGTAGGTATTGATGTTATTGAAAGAGTACACAGATTCAATTACCTGGGCGATAAACTTATGGATAACTGTAGGTGGACAAGCCAAATGAGCAAGAGCACCTTAATAATAGAGCACAGATCTAATGCCATTCTAAGATCTTATAATTAAACATCATCATGTGTAATTTCACCTGCACTGGAAATCGTTCATGCTACGGCACAGGGTGTAGCGCATTATGTCTTTGAGGGGGCACAGGTCTTGCACCAAGTGCCAGGTCCCTCACTTACTCTTTTTGATCAGGAAGATCAATGTATTGCAGGGAGAGGCCCCACATGGAGGACATCCTGATGAACTAGTGCTTGGATTGTGGATGCAATAAACTCTTCTGCTTCTTTCGAGAGCAGGTACTGGCACACCTGGGGTAGGATGGCCCCTTCTTGCAGTGTTATCCTTACCAGTTTGGTGGTATTGATGAGCCCCACGTCATAGGGCCCCTTTGCCCTCTATAACTGTGGTGGTACGGCTGACAAGTCTTGCTCCTGCCAAGTTGTAATTACCGCCAAGGACAATGGAACCTCATTCGTAGTTCCACCCAAACCTTAATCAAGTTGGAGAAGATGATTTCTGAGGCCCCTGTACACTCACTGAACAGTGGGTCATCTGTTACCTCCCATAAACTGCGAACGGGCGTAATGAAGAGGATCCATGCCAACATTGCGATCGCTTGGTTGGTGGGCAGCAGGACCCGTATTTGGGATGCACCTCAACGGCCTCCAAGCAAACCAGCACCTCCTCTGGTTCCATATCATGGTGACCCTTCCGGCAGAACATGAATTTGCAGGGCTGCTGTAGCTTCCGTCTCAGCAGTTCTAGTACATTAAGCAATGATTGTGAGGACAGTGTTAGTGAAGGTCATTAGGTTGGTGGGTGTCGCACTTAACAGCCTGTCTGTGTGATGTGGGCAGGTTAAAAACATGAGTCTTGATGGGGTAACCCCAGGGGTTAAGTAGGTCATTGTTCCATCTTTTGAGAAATTAATGGTCATGTTTACTTTGGCCATTAATTCTCTTCCTAGGAGATTAGTTGGGGTTGAGGTGTGATATAGCAGCTGTCCCTTTATGCGGTTGCCTCCCACGTATATCTCCAGAGATTTTGTGAAGGGGACCTACATAACCATGCCCGAGAACCCCTGCGTGTCCATGGAGTCTTTGGATAAGGGGACAAACCCTTCCTTTGTTGCCCCCATGTCAATTAGAAAGCTGTAAAGCATGTTATTTACCAACACTATTACGCTAACTTCTTCCTTGGACCGCTGGGTCACTGACAGCACGAGGCATGTGAGAGTGGGTGTGTCTGTCATCTACCAGGCGCAGGACTGACCCATGTTGGCCCCTTGGCTTATCTAGTTCTGGGAGCGGAGGGGAGATTTGCGACCCGGTCCCAGCTTTAGGAGTTCTCTGTACTACTTCCTTGAATCCTGCTACTACGTGCTTTATCCTTTCTGAAGCTCTGTGGCTGCACCCTCATTAATGCCTTCTGTGCCATTGCTGCCATAGTTGTTCTGACCAGGACTGTCTACTCCCAGCTCAGGGATTTCACAGTGGCATCCTTGTTCCATCCCAACCTCTTTATATTATCTCTCTTTTCCCTTCTTTCCTGAACTTGCCTTCTCTCCCACCTTACGAGGCATTGCTGCATGTAGACGAAATTCCAATCGGGATTTCTCCTCCCGTATCTGATGCAATCCTCTTCCATAGCCATGTCCTCTGGATCAAATTACCCTCCCCTAGACCAGGACTGGTCAAATTGGTTCCCCTCCGTAGCCCAGTCTGCTAGAAAGTCGCAGAACAGGTGTACAAACATTTCACCTTCCTCTCGTGTTATTATCTCCCTTGGGGTCAGCCTATAATTGTTCTGTACTCCAGCCTGGAAGTGCCCACCCTTGTCATTAGATCCCAGAGCCCTTGAACCCATTTCCTCACCCCGCTAGTTGTATCATTGTCCAGGACTGCTATGAATCTCCTTGTCACTCAAGTGTGGTCACCTGTACAGGTGATAGTGAGCTTTCTTCGCGCCACTGGGGTTTGATGGGCTGAACACGATGGACGGGGCGAACTTCGGGGAGCTCTAGCACTGGACTGGGGTGGTGCTGGGGTTACCTGGGCCTGCTGGCCTATTAGATTGTCATACCTGGACTTAACAGTTAGTTGTTTGGTAGGGGACCCTCTGGCTCCCTAAACTTGCAGGTTTGTGTATCCTAATGGGGGAGTAGCTAGCCCTGGGAAGAGTATATACATACCTGCATATGGTGGGTCAGGTGCGGACGCCTTGCTTATTGTCTGTGGCATAGGATTGTCAGTCTGGGATTCCTTGAAGATGGCCCACAGCTCTATAATGGCTCTCTCCTGAACTTCTTCTGTCCTGAAAATTTGGTCCTTATGTGTGTCCTCATGTGTTCGATTATGTTAGCTTCAAAGGTTTCCTCCTTTGGCCAGGGAAATGTGTGATCCTTTGTGTGTGTGTGCCATTTGTTACAATACATGTTAAGTGTTTTAGTCTGTGTAGGGAACCTGGTTTGCATGTGTTTTAGTGGAGACTCCATGAAAAGTGTGGTACTTTTTAAGTGACAGATGCACCCTAGTTTTCTGGTTTTATGGGAATCTTTAAGGTCTACTCATACATAATATACAGGGAAATTGCTGGTTCTTAATACCTACTATGAGTTCAACGCTATTCACAGATGCATAAACTCGGACACTTCACAAGCACGAATAACAATGCATGTGAAGGATCACAACCTAGAAGAAAGTGCAATTGTTAAAATGTCATAAAAATTTGGCAGCAAATAGTAGACTTTACTTTGAAACGAAATAATGATTGTGAGAAATAGCAACACCTTCATAGAGGCATATAGACATCGACAAAACACAATACTCAGACAAAATATAGTCGCATTCATTTACCAGCACCACAGTATCAAATCACCAGAACATTAATATACCTTTGTTCAATTACAATACTACAAAAAGAAAACAACTGACAGAGAAGAAATTATGATTTTGTCTAAAATATCTAAGCTCACTCCTACTATCCTGTGACCAGGGGAAGCCCTGCACAGTACATGGGACTAAGTGAACCCGATAGTCTGTCAATATCAGCTGCTGGACACAGAAAATGACATTTTTCATGGGAGAAAAGAAATAACTCGAAAAACCACAGGCCCCTCTTAGCCAAACACAAGCTACACCTTGATCTCCCAGATACAGATCTTTTCAATAACGTCCAAATTGACTACCATCTGTGTCATGTCCAGCGGTCCAGGCGAACAACACCTCTCACTTCTTTCAGATAATAAAAGTGTTAAGAAACCGGTAGCACTGAGACCACCCTTTAGACTAAAAAATAAGATTGAGGTGCTGATCCTGTATCACACCCAAGACCCATGTGTATCATCTGTGTGAAGCCCAGGTGTTCAAGCGGTGAGGTCTTAATCCTGTATCACACCCAGGGGACAAGCGCACCATCTGTGTCACACCCAGTGGTCCAAGCGACAACCAATATTCACCCTTCCTAGCGTGCTAACTACTAAAAAAGGTGACCTCAGCGCGAACACCTCTGAGGCTGCTTTGCAACTACTCAGTTCAGACACATAAACTAGGTAACAAGCCAGAGTTCTGTCTGTTGCAGGGCGCTCAGGTTACATTTTTGCAATTCTTCCTAGTTTCCAATATGCTAAATGTTGGGGACTAAGGATCAGATGTGGTCTCTTACCCTCTGACAGTGGCTTCAGGACTGATCTCTGCCAGCAGATTCAGCAGAACCTCAAATCAATTGCAGCATCTGCTCACCTTCTTTGCTACGCAAATATAAACCCGTCTGGGCGGGGTCCCTTTCCTTCGGCAGCAGACAGGTCCGAGGTATCAATCGCTCCAATCTGGCTCACCAAAATGTTGCACGAATATGAATTTACCTTGAAAAAACAAAAGATAAGAGGCATGCGGCAAAACAGGAACAGTTGGTTTCAATTAAACACTAAAGCCGGGAGCATAGTTACAGAAGTGAGTCTGAGTACTGTCTCAAAGTATAGTCAATCTAAACAAATCTTTATGTAATTGTTTGAGTTCATAAAGTACTTCTGGCTATACTTTTTTGGTAAAAGATTGCAGGCCTTGTCTATGGACAGGTGGACCTCAACCTTGTGTCGACACAACGGAAGGTCAGTGGATAACATGTCCAGATGCCCAGCATGAGGGGCGCATGATCACTGTGTATACTGTGTGTGTTGTGTGCTGAATGACTATGTGTGCCAAACTTCATGGGACATCTGATTTTATGATGTTTTGGGAATGCGCGCACCCCTCTGGCCATGTGTGCTTTACTAGGGCCAATCTCCTTGGACCATTGTGGTGTCACTGTGCTTATATGGGGAGTTGACCTGAGTTTCCTGTCCACGCGTTTGTGCCACCCCACTAAGTGCCACCCCACCTGTGACCTGTCAATCAGTAACCTCAAGCCTAGGTCGCAGAGCCTACCTCACCATGTATTTCTGAGTTGGTGTTGATGGAGGGTTCATGACGGGCAAGTTTGATAATAGTGATACGATTTCGCTCATTTATGCGAGTGTATCATTAAACATTGGCATCGATTTGATCAATATAAACAATTATATGAAAGAAGATGCAAAATATTATCAGATACAAAATATACAGAAGAAAAAATAAATTGTTTCCATGCTAGTACTCCCCTAAGCTTAATAAGGCATCAAAAGTAGTAAGGGAAATTCTAAGTGGAAGGTGTCAGCATTTCTTGAACCAAATTAAGGTTCAAGGAAAATATGCACAGGTGTTCAAGAGAAAAGCTCAAGATCCAAGGGTGTGCTAATCAGCAGAATTTAGGGAATTGGTCTTCCGTCAGTGAAGTCAGGACATGATCTGTTGCCTAGTCTACGATGACACACAAGTATATTTTAAACAGATGTTTCTGAAAATTTCGTCCCACTAATTTCCTCTGGATGGACTAATCAGAATAAACTGTCTTCTGGGAGCAGATCCCATCGTCAAACAAAGAAGCGCACAGCTGCAGAGCCTTGAATGAATCAGCAGTCCGTCTGCCTGGTACAGAAATCTCTCTCCCATCCCCACGTACTGCACAACCCACGGTACAGCTCCAAATAATATTCCCTGATTCAACAGCTTCTCAACCTAAACAAAGAACTTATTTCAACTACCATGTGCTGATAAAACACCTGTAAATGAAAAGGATACAAGAGAGCATTCTTTTAAAAGAACATTGCATTCAGAATATGAGATAGACTTTTAAAAAAAATGTGGTCAGCTTTGAGGTCATCTCGCAATAAGGTCTATGGTCACAATACATTTGATTAACACAAGTACATCATAAACTAGGGATAAGGCTAAGAATATATGTACATGAACATATACGTATATATTTTGCCACCTTTCACTGCACAAACTAATATACCAATATGCCGATTAACATATTAGTAATATTATGAAGAATTAAAACTATGTTGCTCAACACAACTTCCTTAATATGTGATTACACCCTATGTACACTGTATTTTTCATTAAGTATACATCAAATGATCGATCTGGGTTTTGTTTTTAGAGATGTTTTGATTTTAAGATCATCTACTTTTGCCCCTTGATGAGAGGTTCTACCCATACTTCACTGGGGAACCCGGGTTTAACTGAGTACTTCCGCACTTAGAGATTATTTTGAGAAATAAAAAGTAATGATTGAATTATGAACTAATAATTAATTCGGTGATAAAAATAAAACAACACTTGAGTAACACATTATTGAGTACAACAGTAGTGGACCAGGAGACACAGGTCACTCTGATATGTGCTTCAATACTAATTTCTGTGATCCCAGGATGAAGAGGTCTTACCCCGATTGCACACCCAACAGCTTAGGTGTGTTGCATAAACTCGAGATTTCAGCTCCAAGGATCTCCAAATAATCATACTGTTTCCTAAAGCTGATGGTATGTTCCAACTGCCGTAAACCTCATAATATGAGCTCATTAAAAGTTTGGCCACTCCAGCAAACTCAGGAAATCGTGATGAATTTAAATAGGTTGGAGTTGGAGCACTCACCCATTTATTACCTATCACTTAGTAGGGAATACCCAAGCAAAAACTAATCGTCAAAAATGATACCACTGGTTAGAGACGTAACTTTGTAAGTATGCATAGATCCACTAGATTTTGAGGGTGAAACTAGGGTACTGGGGAGGATTTAGTACAATGTATGGAGAGTGTGGGTAGGTGTCCTTAACCATCACATTCTGCGCCGTGTTCAATTCTCTATTTGAAATGCTGGATCTAGGTTGTAGAATGAGGAGGAATAGAGGCAAGAAGGAGTGGCAATAAGAGACGTGGGGTGGTTTGAAGAAGATGAAGCCAAGGAAAATGTGTGCCAGGCCCACCAGTCTAACAAAATACGTACTGTGCATAATTTAATAGATTTTTTTAAGGTCTTTGCCCGTGTAAAATGAAGATAGAAGGCGGAGGAGCTTAGGAGTTGCACAGATAGATTGTTCTCACAATTATCACACTCAAAGCAAGTTACATAAAGTTCTCGAAAATTGCTAATGAAAGACATACATGTATGGATTTGATTAAATGATGTAATCCTATTTTGACCTCACCTGAGGCAATTTTTCAGATTTGTCACTTCTGTGTTAGACCAATAAATCCATACAAAGTGTATTATGTTATATGCAAAGAACATAGGAAATGATACTTTCAAAGGTTGGTCGAATCTAAAAAAATACATCACTCTCCTAAAGGAAAACAACGAACAAATGATGATCTGCCATGCACGAAATCATACTGGAGACATCTCAGACATCACAATGACCTTCAGAGTAAGAAAATGAAAGGGGATTATTACTCACAGATTGACTCGTCAATCACTCACCATAAAGAATCTTGGGGGCATATTCACAAGAAACTATCGCCGAGTCAACAGCACTTTATCGCAGCCAAAGTTGCGATAAATCCATCGCCCCATTCACAAGCTGGTGTTAACAGCCCACAGCACCAGTTTACCCGCGATAGTAGCCGCAAAAAACATCGCCACAGAGGAACCGCGCAACTATCGCTAATGAGATGCAGAGTGGGCATTCCCGTGCCAAAAACAGCACACCACAACATTCACAAGGACCAGCCACAACGGCGATAAAAACACAAAACAGGCGATAAGGCACGTTAGCACCAGGAAATCTACACCTGCTTTGACCTGGTGTAAAGTCGGACGGCAGCCTGCACCACAAAAGGGAGACCAGCCTAGGGCCACACCCGAAGGGCAACAGAAGCCATGGAGCCACCCATCATGCGGCCCAGACACCCAAGAGGGCCACAGCACCCCGACCAAAGACATGCCACATCAGCCACACCTAAACATGCACAAAATAATCCGCCTGACGTCACACAATCGCAACTGGTGACATGCATGTGTCGACACAGAAAAGAGCAGCACACATTCCCTTTCAAAGCAACAAATGAAACTTTATTAAAATGAACCCTGAAATGAAATGAAGACACATGCCCGCTCCCCTCGGGACAATCCGTAGGTCCCAGCCTGCAAGACAAAAATCATGATGAGAAGGTGTGTCCTCCGCGCATCAGGACAGAGAGAGAGCGAAGGGGAGAGAGAGGAAGAGAGGGAGAGAGAGAGAGAAGAAGAGAGGGGGAGAGAGAGAGAGAGAAGAAGAGAGGGGGAGATAGAGAAGAAAAGAGGGGAGAGAGAGAGAGAAGAAGAGAGGGGAAGAGAGAGAGAGAGAGAGAGAGAGAGAGAGAGAGAGAGAGGAGAGGGGGGAGAGAGAGAGAGAGAGAGAGAGAAGAAGAGAGGGGGAGAGAGAGAGGGAGAAAAGAAGAGAGGGGGAGGGAGGGAGAGAGAGAAGAAGAGAGAGGGGGAGAGAGAGACAGTGCCGCCCCTGCGCACCCAGGCCACACTGCTCACCTGCTGCCACCGGTGTGTCTCAAACCACGTGCAGGTATGTATCGCAGTTCACCAGGTCACACATCTGAGTCAGAGCCGCCAGCTAAAACAGAGTCCAGATACATGACTAGCACAGTACACACACCTGCAGAAGACAACATCGCCTGCCCGCCCATGCACACCCAGGCAGAGGCACCCCAACCCCTCCCGCTGCCCATCGGAGAATGCCCGCCCATGCACACCCAGGCCTCACTGGTCACCTTTCGCCACCGGCGCGTAGACGGGAGGACCCACCACGTGCCGCAGCAAGCCACAAGCCCGGGGCCCGTGGACATGGCACCCTCCACACCATGCAGCCACACTCCGCAGGCCAACAGGTCTCACGTTTGGTGCTGGGTTTTGATTACTCCATGGCAGAGGACATACCAGTGCACCGGCACCATCGCAGGCTGCACACCCGCTGAGCCCAATGGGCGCCACTAACTCAGGGATCCCGGAAGCGATGCCACGTGGCGGTAGGCCTGCGCTGCCTGCTGGCTCTGGCCTACACTGCGGTCCAGCATGGCACACAAAACCTGAGCTGTCCGGATCGCTGGGATGGGGCATCATCGCAGGCTGCACACCCGCTCAGCAGCTTATGGTGCCACTGACTCAGTGCACCCAAAGCCACCGTCCCGTGGCAGGGTGCTTGTGCCAGCCTCAATGCTCCGAGTGCCACTAACCCTGTGCAACCCCAGTCAGCGCCATATGGTGGCAGGCCCGTGCCGGCCGCAAGGCCGCGGGTGGCACTAACCGTGTGCAACCCCAGTCAGCGCCACGTGGAGGCAGGCTGGTGCCGGCCGCAAGGCCTCGGGTGCCACTAACCCTGTGCAAGCCCAGTCGGCAGCACATGGCGATAGGCCCGTATCGTGCGCCAGGCCTCAAATACCACCAGCCCTGTGCACAACAACTCATGGGCCCTTTATGAATGAGAAGCGTGGAGCGGCCGTCATCCAGTCACCACCGGAAGAGAGGAATGTGACATCGTCTGCCCCTTATGTTGGCGGAGTCACATGGGCAGTGACGCCTGTGCCGGATGGGTGTGGTGTGTGTGCACACCTGCCCTCAGGGAGTGGCCATGACATGCTGATGACTAGACCAGTGACCTGCACACCACCAGCGAGTACACCAGCGACAGATAGCAATGATGCCCCCCCCCTCGGTGCATCATCGGAGTAGTCCAGCCTGCCGTACGCCAGACCAGTGCGAGGCTTGCCACAATGACTCGTGGGCTAGGGCGTGGTCCAGTCCATGTCCGGACAAGGAAGTTACTGATGCGTGTGTCCCTGTTGTAGTGTTCACGGGACCAGGTACATAAAATGCAATGTCGCACCCTGTGATTCGCATCTCACAGGATGAACATCATTGACGCAAGGGAAGGCACTGTCCCCACATTCATCCACACAGCCATACCTGAATGATGTAAGACATGACACAGCAGTGCGTCACTGGATGTTTATTTGCACATCCAGTGCAGTTATGCAGCTGGAGCAGTACAGGGCAATGCCGAGCACACTACACCATATGGGCCTGTGGAGGGCCAGCCAGAGTCCATCCGGGGATGACATGTACTGCGGAAGAGGGAGGGGACAGTCCGCAGTCTGTCCGTCGTGTCATTGGTCATCGAACAGGATGTGGCAGTCCATGTCGCTGTCCAAGGTGAGTGCATCAGAGTGTATCGGGGGTCAGTGTAAGGTCATGAGGCCATGTGCAGAACCAAACAGAAACAGGCCAGGTGGCGGAAATGAATGCTTGTGCGTCCTGATCACAAACCCATCCACGTCCTCATCCCAGGATGTGTGCCCTGCCCCCCTGTGGTTGTTGCAGTCCCGGCTGCGGCACTGTGTGCCACTGACACATCAGGGGCCTGGGTGGATATGTCTGCTCCACTGTGAGGCACTGACACACCAGGGGCGGGGATGTGGATGGTGTGGGGGCAGCAGCATTCATCAGTGCCACGCCTAGTGGTGGCAATGCCATGATGGAGGTCTGCAGGGCATGATAGATCCCAACTACATTCCAATGATGTGCAGCGGTGGCTGCCATCCTTTCCACCTCCATACGCACCATGTCCTCCATGAGCCTCCGCATGTGGGCCAGCTCATGGCTGGTATCGCTGGAGCCACTCTGAGCATACAGCTGTTCTACTCTCCGCATCATGACTCCAGCGATGTCAGTCAGAGCTCGTTGGAGACCATGGGGTGGACATAGACACCCAAGGATGGCGTCCAGTTTGGCAGCCATGAGTTAGAACCCCACCTGCACCTGCTCAGCCGTCTCCCTCTGGCCCTCCAGCACATGGCGTTGGAAGGCCATTTGTTGTTCCTGGGGGACTTGGGAGGGTGCCGGGGCTGTGAGTGCCTCCTGCTGGGTGGCTTGGGTGGTGGGTGGGGTCTCCTCGATGTAGCTGGGCTGACCTGATCCTGGAGGTGAGTCACGGATGAGGTCAATGATGTCTAGGAGGGCTTGTGTGTCAAGGCTGGTGTTGTCCTCCTCGTCATCAGTGAAGAGTGGCTGGGACTGCTCTGCAGTAGGTGTTGACGATGCCCCTGTGATGTGAAGGGGATGGTTTTATGGTGATTTTGTCGGCCTGCCAGGTGTGTGTTGCAGGCCTGGCGCTGCTTATCGCTGATTTTCTCATCGCGCTTTGGCCCATCGCGTGTTTTTTGGTGTTGTGGTTTGTGTTTTTATCTCCGTCGTGGTGGTTGTATCGCGGACATTGTCCGTGGTGTTGGCAGACTATCGCATGGTACCGCCTTGTTGTGAATTCCACGTTGACACAGGGTTATTTTCCCGTGATGGGCTGCGATATTGGAAGTTGAGTTACGCTACTCTTGCGGTAGTTATCACACGTTCTTGTGAATATCCCCCTTGGTGTATCCCAAATGAGTTTAAAAGTCTGATAGTACTGAGTCTAAAATGTCTACCTGAGTTGCTTTCCAACTCGATAGATTCTTTTTACCCCAACAAAATGCAGCCATTTCAAAGACTTCAAACTAAACACTGCTTCTTATTCCGTAGTTAGCACCATATAGGAAATAAGTGAACAAATGCTCCTTGGAAAAGCAATCTTTTTCGACGTCTTTCACTTCACCGGTTTTACTCCAAATGAATTTGCTGTACTCTTTCCAAAACCAAGCGCCTGGCTCTTTCAGGAATATCTGTGCTAGTCAGATCTCCAAAGCCCTTTTTCAACCTCCTTTGCCTCTAAAGCATCAAGAACCATTATTAATGTCTCTTATGTCTAATGTTTCTTATGCCTAATGTCCAATGTCTCTTGACTGGTTGTGTCCTTAACTCTTGCTCATGCGAATGATCAGTTACATTTCGACATTTTGCACACATACATTGGAGCATCAACATGTTTGAATAAAGCTGTGACTCAAAAAGTCTATCCACATCATGACCTGGTTTGAAAAATATCGTATAAAACGTGACAGTAATGAAGGAATAAATTACGCATATTGAATTATCCTTGAGCGTTAATAAACCATTTTGAAGATAGTTGAAAAAACAGTCAAACTGCACTATTAGCGAATAGCCAGGAGATGAATGAACTCCCTAAAAGTGGATTATTGTAACTGTCCCTAAATGAAAGTTTTGATCTAGCTCATTATTTTTTTTAAATTAAAATTGGTCTTTTTGGGGCAAGCACAATGAATTGATTATGAGAGCACTGTTTTTCTTTGTGAAAAAATGATGGAAATTATTTAGCGCTTTCCCTGAATCTGAATATGAACCGGTAAGAAGAGGGACTTTGGCTAGAACTGCTCCATTATAAATATACGTCTCCACACATTGAATCTATGCCTATTTAGCAGAGGATATAAAATGTAAATGTATTTTATAAGTCACAATTTTATATACACTTTCTTGCAGCTGAGACTGGGTTGTATCTATTCTTCAAAAACCATGTTTTCAAACACAGGCTTGAATTTATGGCACTATATCACAATTTTCTGAACAATACCCACGTATTGATCTTTTAACAAGCTGATACTGTGTGAAAGTGAAACTACACAAACAACTTGAAAGTGACCGAATAACTATGTAAGTAACAGAATAAACCTAGGGGAAACTCTAGACGTATGGGTTGCGAACACGGAACGTCGCCTTCTGAGGTTGTCGATCTCCCAGCCTGTGGCATGCTGAGTGTAGCGTGAAGTCTTAAATGCTTTTAGGACGTTATGAAATACATCTGATCTGTACTGTTTTCAGGTCAGCACTTAAAGGAAGAAGTTGATGATGTTTTCATTGAGGCAGAGAATGGCAGACAGTGGCTTGACAGCAGATTATCGGTGGGTGCCAGGGAGTTTGACATTTGTTTTCCCTTTTAAGCTACTAACTGAAGGGAGGGTGGGAGACAAACTGTGAGCGTGAAATACTGTGTTTTCACTCCAGGTTTAGTTACTGATACCTCAGCCTAGCTAAATTAAAATGCATGTAGTTTACTATGGGGTAGCTGAAGCGTCCGTGTGCATCAGTAACAGAAATTGAAATATTACCTTAGGAAAAGCGTGTTCTTACAAGTAATCACAAAAAAATTTAAACAGTGTCCGGTACAAAGAAAAAACACAACTAAAGATATTTCCTTGTGGTCCGGCATCTCTCATTAAGAATTTACTACAGTAGAATAGTATGGGGCAGATTTACAAGCCCCTTGCGTCACTTTTGCACCGTCGTTGCGTCATTTTTATGATGCAGCGGCAGCGTAAAAGTTGCGGCCCATTTACAACGTGACGCATCTAGGGAGATGCGTCACGTTGTGAAGCCCTGCGCCACATTAAACCTGGGTCAGGTTTAATGTATGCAGGGTGGGCGTTCCGTCGCAGGAAGCCCCGTAAAAGTGACTCAGTGAAATCTACAAGATTTCACTGAGTCACTTTTACGTCCATGCTGCGTGAAACCCCTGCGCCTGCTTGAAGCAGGCGTAAGGAGTGACGCAGCATGTTAGGCATAGGGCGCCCCAGACCATTGCTGGAGTTGCGTCGTGCTTGCGACACGACTCCAGCAATGCGTGACTTTTGCGTCAACAGATGCGTCAGAATTTCTGACGCATCTGTCAATCCTTGCGCCATGGTGCGCCGTATTGTAAATACGGCGCATCCATGGTGACGCAAGGATTTAGAATGTTGGCGCAGGGAAAGTGACGCATCTCTACAGATGCGTCACTGTCTTGTAAATCTGCCCCTATGTTTCTTTTAATGTTCTCTATGGCCATCCTCACTTTGGTTGTACTTCATCACATGTACTGCTTATCATAAGCACGTTGATGTTAAAGGAGAAAAAAATAACGCTAATCTTCATTGGTGTTCATTCTACACTTCCCTGTTACTTGTAAAAAAGTGGATTATTATAAGGGGTGGGCGACTGCGCTCTTCAACAAATAATGGCACTTCTTCTCAAGGTGTTCGCTCAAAGTCACTGAACTTAACCCCCTGATAGCTATGGCACAGAGCAATCAGGCTTAATTTAGGGCAATATTTAAATTATTTATGCAGTACCAAAACGGTAATAAAATTGAAACTCCAAGCAATAAACACACAACACCAAATTATGAAAATAAAGATAAAAATGAACAAAATGACAAAATTCCAATAAGGGGACCCAGAGATATGTGTTTTTAAAGTTTTATGTAGAAAAAACTTCAAATATAAAATTAGAATGAGAGGGACCCCTTATGCCAGACCAGGGGATTAGGGTACTACTGACAAGTAAAATAAAGAAAACTTCCCTTGGTGGAAAATTAAGGTAAAGATTGGGTCTTTAGACTACCAACAAGAATTATAGCCCATGTGTTAGAACTTACACAAAATTAGGTTGGACCATACAATAATTGAGTATTAAGAATTTTTTATTTTATTAAAACCCTATACAATCATCTTGATTAAAAGTAGACATAAAACTGTCTATACTTGTATTCCAAATTCATATACCATAAACACATATATTACACGTACATTAAATAAAAACGTATTTCATTTAAATCAATATTTCCAGGGAATATAATGGAATCAGCAAAAGAAGAAAACCTATAAAAGATAAATTTAAAACATTGACAAAGACAATCAACAGAGAGACAAAAACAGACAGAACTCAAGAACTTTCCCATTCATGCTAATTTTATTGTGAAATGGATGCTCGGTTCATACTGTCTGTATGGCACATAAAACTTTTAAACCATATTCAGGCTTCCAAAATATGCCCAGCACTGCCTGGATCCATTTACATAATCCCCAGCTAAGCATCCACCAGTGTACTCTGGCAGTTGGGGCAGAAAGGCAATGCCCAGCAGAGGTCTCAAACCGGATCTCCAGATCTCCTTGACATTAAAGAAAACAGGAAAAACAGAAGAATGTTGGGAATGCCAGCTCCTTCTAAGGCACTCAACCTAGGTGGGCCCTGCTTGCACTTTTATTAAGTAACTCTGGAGTTGGCCATGCTTGCACTTTTATTAAGTAACTCTGGAGTTATTTTGTCCCAAAGTTGGACTCACATCATAAGCGGAAAAGGCAAAATGTAGCCAGCATTTTCCGGGATCAGCATGACTTGTGTTCAAGATTGCACATGTGTATCTGGAACACTGTGCTGCTGTGGATTGAGAAAATGGCCAACCACGTGTCAACATGATTGTCTTGAGTTTCAAGCAAAAAAAAATATGATGAATGAATACCGTTCATAATTATTAGAAATGTATTTATACGAAACTTTGCCGCAACACAATTTGAGAAAAATTCACCACCATGCTGCCATCAAATTATTTAGTTCTAAAGTTCGGCAAATATCTGCAAGGGGAAAAAAATGTATTAACTGAATGTGCCTTATAGAGTGATATCTTTAGAAATAAGTGTTCATATATCCTAATCCTCTTGAAGACGTTGTGAAGTATGAGCCCACTAGTCTTTTTTGCTGCATTTGTAAGGTAATATCCAAACCTATTCAGTGCTTTAAAAGGAAGGTGTTATTTGCTATAAATGTAACATAAGGTTCCTCTTTTAAGCATGTGGAAACTGAAATTATCTTCTAACCCCCTGGCAGTAAAGCTCCCAACTTCCTTCGGAAGAGTTTTAGAATAGTGCTCGATATATCTCCCATTTTAGCATTTGTCTTACAGACACTCTTTCCCTCTTTCATTTTTGCAAGTTAACTTACGAAAATGAAAGTAAACCAGCATCATCAATAGGTTGCTGCAGGAGAAAGTAGATATTAAAATTTTATATGGCTAAAAAACGTTTCACAGTAACATCCAAATGGTTAGGAAACCCAAATATAATTGAGAGAAAACCATGAATGTGATTTATCAAGGTTTTAGGGTATCAAGAAGCTCTACTCCCTTTGATTGACTAACAGGCTTCTTTAGATATGGGGCATGAGTGAAAATGATCACATTTCTGGAAGTGAATCTTTTCCAATCTTCTCCACCATACTAGATCTATGTCTGTGTTGAAGGACATTTCAATGCGGTATTTTTCTCTAAGGTAAGTGTTTTTCCAAACATTGGCAGTTTTCTGTGAACAATACTCTAGATCAGGCCATCACTGTGTTACTAAGACTTTCTGGTTTAAGGATGAATATACATTTTTTCCAGTATAACTACCAAGTTTAGAAATCTGTCCATCCATAGCTCAGAAAGTGTTGTGGCAGGGTGAAGTGGAGACGTCATAGGCTGTGACAGTGCAGCTGTTGGACAAAAGTGGTAGAAGAGGTGGCAACAGAGCTACTGGCAGCTAACTCCCCACACAAAATGTTCAGAATTACCAAATCACTATTAGAACCTTTCTCCAGTGGCCCCCATACATCCTCCTAAAAGCAGCTAATATCCTTTTCCCTGTCTTTGTAGAGATGGCTAACCTTTCCCTTGAGAAGGGAATCGTACCCGTAGCACAGAAACATGTTATGGTGAAGGCTTTATTAAAAAAAAACACCCCGACCCATGCTGCGCTGAGACATTTTGTCCCATCTGGCTACTCCTACTACTGAGTAAGGTGCTGGAAAAATATATTAACGTACACCTTTCCGACTTAATAACAGCCAACAACATCCTGCATCCCACCCAGACAGAGTTTCGTCCCAATCATAGCACCAAAACGCTCTCCTGGCAGTTGTGGAGGAGGCAAAAATGAAACAGGATCTGGGAGGTACTGTAGGCATTATTCTCCTGGACCTAAATGCCGCCTTCAACATGGTGGACCACAGGACCCTCATTAGGAGGATTTGGAATGGAGGAGTGTTTGGCCTGGCCCTTAAATGGATCTGCTCATTTTTGAGGGATAGATCTTTTCAGGTCTCTGATAAATCATGTACCTCTTACATTTTTCCTTTGAGATGCAGTGTCCCTCAGGGATCATCCTTGAGTCTCATGTTGTTTAACCTATACATGTTGTACTGCCTTTTGGGATCTCTTTAGTGTCCCATGTAGATGACACCTAGTTGGTGTTTTCCCTTACCCAAGACAGCAAAAACATTCCATTCCCTCTCTTGAATCCTGCCCCAAGAGGGTACCTAGCTGGATGGACAAGTTCTGTCTTAAGCCCAATCAAAATAAAACTGAGCTGATGATATTAGGGAATAATGCACACCCTCACAAGCCCCTTAGTTGGCCTGACCGCCGAGGCCCTCCACCTCCCCCCACAACGGTTATCCAAGGTTTGGTGATATGGCTTGACACAACCCTTTCCATGGAGGCCCAAGCAACCAAAAGTTCTGCTTGCTGCTACAGGATCCTTAGAGAGCTCAAACAATCCTGCACCTGATCCCCCCTCTTTCCAGGAGGCTAGTGGTCCAGACTTTGATTCTATCCCACCTGGACTACACGAACTCCCTCTACCTGGGGGTACCAAAAGCTGTGATTGGCAAACTTTAGGTGGTGCACTCCTAGACACCTTTCAGCACATCAAGCCGTGTCCGGCCTCCACTGGCTCTTGGTTATGCAGAGGATTAATGTCAAGGCCCTGAGCATCTCACACATAGCCCTTTGAAAGTAAGGCCCTTCTATTTCGCAGCAGCTGCTTGCTAACTGCAATCCTGGCAGAGCTCTCACATCTTAAATAAAAAAAAATTACAAAATGGAAAGTGCCAACTTGACCTGTTTTTCTTCAAATTAAATGCATTTAAGCAGTTGGTTCTGTTCCGAATGGACTACAATAATTACATATGTGTAATTTTACAATTTATCATTTTTATTGAATTATTTTCATATTTGTTTTCAAAATAGTCATTTATACAAATAGAAATAGTTTGCAGAGTCTACAAATACATTTCAGCAGTTCATTCTATGTATATTGACATGTCTGTTCTACCAAATATCAAACATATTTTTACGAAAAAACAAAAAAATCATCATTGTAAAAAGATGCAGTTTCTCTCATCCTCTCATTCTCACATACACTCTCAATTAAACTCTTTCATACTACACACTCACTAATGTCCCAGCGTACTAAACATACATGCAAGCAATCCTGCATAATGATACAGAGGAAATAGTTTTCCATTGTGATGTTGTGAGCTGGGATCTTTTGTCTAACAAAGGGTCGACGTATGTTTCAGAGTGTGCATAAAGCCTTTCACCTTCTTCAGGACAACACAACAATGCTACAATCACTTGCAGAGGTGGGATTGGAGGGAAGGTGCGGGTGTTTCTATGTATCCTGTCCAGGCTCAAGGAAGCAGTTTCTCGCAATTTTTACAAATTTAATGCAATGTTTCCCTTGCATACGCTACTGCGCAGAATTTGATCTGGTTCTACATGAGTTATGATCATGTGGAAATGTAAGTGTCCAAAATCTTGCACATATGATTTAGCTGGAAAAGTTCCAGTATCTAGTAAAGAATTTCCTGTTTTCATCTGCAGGAAAGCGTCTCTATTCTCATGTTGTTGAACTGCAAAGAGTAATGGCTCTCAGATCCGCCAACAATCTATGGGGTGTAGTTCCACCTTTGAAGAAGGCTAGCAAGGGAGGAAGATCGTTCAGGCATAATGTGGCAAAACCTTAGAACACTCTGCCCCATACCTTGCTGAGAATTGATAATGAACTATCCTTTAGAAAATGGCTTGAAGCTTTCTGCTTGTGAACTAACCCTCATGAAGCCTAGGCCTACAGTTGTGTTGCTCAATCAGCGCTGGGATGCTTTGGGTCTCCATGCACTTAACAAATTCCATAACATAACGTTTGTGGAGATCTAGAAATTTGTTAGCCAGTGGCTTTCCTCAGTGTGGAGAGTCCCAATGGATGACAATATTCAAGCGGAAAAGAAAATGTAGATCAGAAACTTTTAAAGGAGCAAGAGCGGAAAGGTCTCTTACAATGAATAGTTATCAGGATCAGAGCATGTAGAGGCCAATGACCAGAAATAGCAGAGACTGTATGTATTCAGTTATTTAACTGTCTAATATATTGGCCCAACACCACTAGACATTAGGGTGCTTTACAGATAAAACAAATGGTCATATTAGATATATTACGTTTAACTCGACATCACTGAATAGAATGGACAACCATGCAATAGAAGAACTATAGAAGATTCAGGGAATTAAAAAAGAACTTAATTAGAAGAACATTTTGGTAGATCAGTAAGTTTTCAGGAGGGGAGGTGACACTAGCTTGAGTAGGAAGGGTGTGTTTTAATTGTACTCTAAAAGTATGAAAGGTGTTCTATATGTGAATGGCAGAGAATTCCAGGCAGTTGTTGTGGCTTCAGTGAAGAAGTGCATCTGGGCAAAATATAATATTAATTATGATGATAATGTGTTCTGAATTTTATTACTTGAGGCTGTATGACCTTTGTTTTCTGCTGCCTCTTTGGGCATCAATCTGGAGAGCAGTTCTGGTTGTGAGCACCTTCTATAATGGCATTTTGAAAGTAAAGTCCAGGCTGAGGGCAACTATATCTTGAGTTGTGAAATAGTATGAGAAGATTAAGTGATCCACTTGTTTTAAGGAACAATAGGTAGCAACATGTCTACTTGGCCATCCAAATGAGGTGTGGTAAAAAGGTGAGATACAAAATCTAAGGTGGAGCCAAGAGATTTTACAGTGGGAGGTAGTGACAGGAGCAAAGTGTCTGATTACACGCAGTGGCCATAGGTCAAAGTTGGAATTAAGAATGTGTGAAGTAGAATAGTGATGTTTCTGTCGGTTCGGCATGAAAAAAATCTCCAAAATTCATGTCAAGGCAAATGTTGATGTGTTTATATAGATCAGTGGGTCGTTTAAAACCTCTAAATTCAGTGGCTTCATGTATAGTTTGAATATGGTTTGGGTTAATATCCATCCCTTGGAGACACTGGAAGATAACACAGATATTCCATATACACATTTCCCAATCTTCAACACTCAGGGGCTCATTCTGAAGTCGCCCATACAAGCGTCCGACCACCAACGTAGTGCTAGTGGAACCTAGTAGTCAGCGACTAGTGGTCAGCGGGTCCACTCTCGGCATTCCAATGCGATCATCAGCATGGCTGTCGTAAATATGCCTTTTCCAATCGCAGCTTGTGCCACAGCCGGAAAAAGGGGCAGCAGAACAAGCTGCAATTGAAAAGGGCATATTTTACACATCCATGCATTGTGCCAGGAACCACGTGGTGTCTGTCACACTGCGCATGGATGTGTGGGGGGCCACCAAATGTGCCCTCAGACCCCATCACGGAGGCCTAGGGGGATCGGGCCCTGCTAGGGGCCCCCTAAGTCCCTTTCCATCTGTCATTTCATGGCGGTTGGACCGCCATGAAAATGCCGAGGGAAATGGGCATTGTAATCCCTGAGCAGGCACCGCTCCTATTGTAGGGATTACTGTCCATCCACTACACCAACAGGATCCTTGAGCCAATCGTAAAAGCAGCTGTCGGTTCCTCCGCCCAATGCTTTTGACCGCCAGATCCGAATCCGGCGGTCTGACCGCTCCTGTAGATGTCGGTGGGTCCACCGACAGCCTGTCAGTAGCAGGCCCATCGACATCGGAATGAGCCCCTCAGTGTCTGGTGTCAAGGAAGAAAACTGACCCTGTACCAGACTAGGAAAGCCATGCAGTTCTCTAGAGTTCAAATCAACCTGCGATGATCCCCCTGTGCCAAAAGTTGCCAACAAGTCTAGACCTGTAAGAAAACTGGAGATTGCAGTGCCCATTAATGAGTGCACATCATCCAGAATGTTCAGGGTGGTTGTTTAAATGCTGAAAGGAAAAAATAAATCCATATGAGCAGACTACAAGCAGATTTTCATTGGCTATGTTGCTATTCAAATGATTTGTGACATGGTTTTATCCTAGCCTATACAAGATAGACATCAACGGAAAGTTCAGCAACAGTTTTGAAATTAACATGAGATATTTTCTGGGAATGTTCTTTGGGCAAGGGATGTATTAATTAGGATTGTATGTCATGAAACCAACCACAAAGGTTTTGCGATACAATAATAGCAATATAAATTTTACATGCCTAAAATGTAATTAAAACAAATATCAACAATAAATATATCATTGTATACAAAATATAGACTAGTAAAACATTTAGTACAAATATAGTACTAAAACATTAGACTAGACTTAACCAAAATGTGTACAATCTAATGTACACAAATATTGGGAAAATGGTCTAACAAGGTACTTCTAGATAATACTAAAATTTAAATAAACGTGTATTTATTTTAGACATTATATATAATTTTGGATAACTTTTTTGAAACAAACAAACATTTTACTTGTATTTGTAATTCATAAATGAAAAATAAAATGTTTCATATTATGAAAGAATCATTTTACAAAATTATTTTTGAAATTAGTATATAAATTTGATTAACATGTTTATTTTATCTTATGATGTAAACGACATCAAGTTTTTTTATAAATATGCATCATTCTTAAATCATAAAAAAAATCTACATTAACCTGTTGTCTTTTTTAAAATAAAACCACCAATCATATAATTAGTTACAATAGCTATCCCCACCCTTAGAGTGCCTAGCATTTCTTGATTCTGGGGCTTCAGGCTGCTTCATGGATATTAAGGTCGCAAAATTCCCTTGGATGGATGTTCTATTTCTGACTGAAAGTACTAATCAAATCCTGTATTCCAGATTTCAGGGTGTGGTCAGCAAAATGGAGGCAGCCTCTTTACCCCCTTATAAGGTGTAGGATTGCTCTAAAGATCCAATCTCTGAGTGGAAGATAGCACATGGTCTAATATGCCCATTGACCAGAAAGTAAGAAGAATCTCTATAGAAACCCTTGAGGGAAATCTTGGTAGAGGTTCCATAGAGCATTCCTTGTTCCTAGAAGAGGATCCAAAAGTTTCTGTGCTAAAATCAGATGGTGATCCAAGACTGTGTAGGAATTACAGAGAACTGATTTGTATCACAGTCAAAATAGCTATCCCTTGCCTTTAATTTCTGTTTTTTTTATGACGTCTGCACAGCTAAAGTGTACCTGAAATCAGAATTTCTATGGGCATAATATAATTTGTAATGAAACAGGAGATACATGCAAAACAGCTTTTAAAATTAGGTACAAACTTTTGACTATCTAGTTATACCATTCAGTTCATGGAATGCTCCCACATCATTTTCAACACCAGGTTAATGGTAATTTTTTTCACAATATTGTAGGCACATTTATCATCCTCTGCCAGGATGACATTTTGATTTTTTCATTAAACCTTAATGAAGATAGACATCATTTCCAGGAAGTTTTACAGCAACCACGAGCTCACTCTTTGTATGCCAAAGAAAATACATGGACTTTTTAAACAAAATGTGTTCATTTTTAGACTTCATACACTCTTACAAAGGGATTAGTATGGATTCACAGAAAAAACTTTAAAATGTATGACAATGAGCTGCTGGCTTATAGAGAGGCTTTCTCACACTGGAGGCATCATCTTGAAGGAACTCCGTACCCAGTAACTGTACGGACTGCTCACAAAAACATAGCCCAAGATCCACAAAGATTTTGGGTCGGGTTAGCGCTACCCAATGCTAAACATTTTTGTGGATTCACAAACCAACGCAAATTGGTATTTGTGTTGGTTTGTATGGAAAAGTGACACAAAGCAGCGCAAAACACTGCTTTGCATTACTTAGCATCAAGGGGGAGTAACATGAGTGATACATGGGCATTCCCATGCAACCACCCATGCTTTTTGACAGTAAACCAAATCTACTAACATTAGTTAACAGGGTTTAGTGCCAAAAATTAACACTGCTGGAAAGCAGGCATTAAAAGGGGAAATGCCTTCCTTTCTCCTTGCTTTTACGACTTTGCTTGAGTGCTGCACTGTGCAGCACACAAACAAATTAGGAAAAGCTTTCAAGTGTGTCTAAGCATAGTATTTTGTACAGGAACGCACCCTAGTATTATGGCGCTAAGTTGTGTACCTGGCATATGGCAGCAAAATCAGCGCCAATGCTAGTGAGAGGGGAAGAGAGAGCCATTTCTCTGTAGATATGGAGCTCTACTGCTCTCTCCCTGTCACGCAGCACTGCGTTCCATGATTTATTGGAGAATCTGGGCCACAGGATTTTGAAATTCATGACTTGTACTAATTCCTGACATGCTATATGGATGCTGTATTCTCTTGATTTCAGTATCAAATTACGTTAATGCCAGAGAAATACAATAGCAATATCAACATGTCAGAAAAAAAAACAAAGTTCCTCATGTTCTTCTTGTTCAGAATATAAATGTTTCAGGCTTGGGAGTTTTTTGACCCATCCAAAAGCAGATTTAAGTTAATGGGCCCAAAGTTTTAGGAAGCCAGTAATCAAATCCCAATGTTTATTCCACTTAATGTGTGAAGAACGTCAAAGTAAAGACCATATGTGGACTAGGAAGAGGTAAAGTCCATCCACCTTTTTCTGGGATCAACATTAATTAAGTGTGCGATTGCATTCATGTAAATTTATTGTGCTACAGATACCTGTGAGTTGATTACATTTTAGTGCACAAGAAAACTGTCCGAGACTGACATTGTATCAAAGTCCCATTCCTAAAGCCCTGAACTGAGAGAGAGTTGAGAGTAATGAGACAGAGTGTTTCTGACTGTCTCTTCACTCCTTCATGCCGATTCTCCTTTCCCTCCAGTACTGAGTACAGCTTCTATTATTTCACTGTGCTAGCTAAACTATGTTCTGACCAGCAGGGTGGCTTGTCAGACTATGTGGATAACAATTGTGAAGCCTGGCAATTTCAGATTGAGACGATTGTCACTCAACAGATGATTACATCTTTCAGGTTTTCACATACAGCCATTCTAGATGAAAAAATATATCTATATATATTAACCAGAAAACAAGTTCACCAGAGAATTATTCTAACTGTGAAGGTCAGACTACTTAATTCTCTCACTAGCCTGTAAATATACTTGCATAGCTGGGAGGGGGAGAGAAAGTGCCCATCACTCTTTCCTGAATCTGTTTAAAACACTGTTCTTAAAAAGTGAAGTTCTTTAAACATAGTCAAAACTCCATCAACTCTACAATCATTTGCATATGTTGTAGCAGGTTAAGTCGCTAGCTCTTAGAAAGTGTTTACATGCTATAAATCCATCATAATGTTCTATTTTAGGGTATACAGTATTATGTTATGTTATGTTATGTTAAGTTAATTGGTTTATAAAGCGCTCAACTCACCCTGGGGCATTTCAGCGCTGACTAGTAGACTTGAAATCCTGGACGGGAAAACAATGGAGTAGACTAAAGTAAAAGTCCAGAACAAAAAGGCTTTCCGCTGTTTCCTGAAAAGTTCATGCTTAGAAATTGATCGCAAAGTCTGGGGAAGCTGATTCCAATATTTTGGAGCAAGATATGAGAAAGCTCTGCCACCTGTCCGGGTAAGACGGAAACGAGAAACCTGAAGAAGGCCCCGCAGGCTAGATCTAAGACTCCTGGAAGGACAGTATTTGAGGAGTTTTTTTGTGAATAGAGGGGGCCTCTGTTGTTCAGAGCATTATAGGTGAAACAACAAATCTTGAAAAAGGATCTCTTTTTCACAAATAGCCAGTGTAGTTCTCTGAGCAACGGAAGCGAGGGGGAGCCTGCCGGTTGAATAAAGATCATTCTCGCTGCTGTGTTCTGAACCACCTGCAGCTTAGCTAGGTGGGTCTCCCCTACTTCTGCCAGCAGTGCATTGCCATAATCCAAACGGCTAGTTACCAAAACCTTCACTAATGTCCTACGATTACAGGTAGGCATATATGGGAGTATTTTCCGCAGAAGCCGGAGGCTGTAGTAGCATGAGGTGGTCGTGTCCGCGATACGGTCCTTAATGGACAGCAACCGATCTATTTTTATACCCAGGTTTTTTACTGAGAGTTTGGGAGTGGGGGCAGAGCCCATTTGAACAGGCTACCAATCATCGGACCAAAAGTCAGTTGCTTTTCTCAACAACATGATCTCTGATTTATCTGGATTCAGTTGTAGGAAATTACCTGTCATCCAGTCATATATCATCTTCATGCCATATGCAAAGCGAGTTTTCTCTTTCTCTGGGTTTTCTCCAATGGTGAACATAAGCTGCGTATCATCTGCATAAGAGATGATCTCGAAGCCTAACTGTTCAGCTATCCTCGCCAAAGAAGCCATGTAAATATTGAAAAGGGTAGGGCTCAAACAGGAGCCCTGCGGAACACCCCTTTTCAAAGGCATTTGGGCCGAGGTATCGGGACTCAGTATGACTGTTTGAGTTCTCTCAGCCAGAAAATGTTGTAGCCACTTCAGGGCAGTCCCTTTGATACCACAGGAGACTAATCTCTCCGCCAGCTTTATATGAGAGATGGTATCAAAAGCTGCGGAGAGATCTAAGAGAATCAGTATCACTGATCCCCCTGAATCTACTGTCTGTCTGAGGGAGTCTGTCACTGCTAATACGGCGGTTTCCGTAGTGAAACCTTGCCGAAAGCCCGATTGCGATGGATCCAAGATTCCATTTTGTTCCAGATAAGAGCAAAGTTGTCTATTTATAATACTTTCCAACAATTTTCCCAAGAGTGGTAGTAGGGAAATAGGCCGGTAATTTGAAAGGATTGATGGATCCGCCGTAGGTTTCTTCAGTATAGGGCGGACAGAAGCCTCTTTCCAAGCAATGAGAATAGTGCCCGTTTTTATAGAGCAATTGAAGATGTCACTGATTGCAGGAGAACAGCTTGTAGCTAAAAGGCCCGTCGTTTTTGGAGAGCACAAATCATTAGGTGATCCAGATTTTGCTTTGGAGAGGCCTTTAGAGACCTCTTCAATAGTGGTCAATTCAAAGTGCTCCAGGGAACTACTAATTGCCTTGTCCTCATCGTCCCCGTTGGGACACAAAATCCATGGTTGAAGAGGCTACCAAAGGAAAGTTATTGTAAATTTTGGATATCTTGTCCTGAAAATAAGATGCCAGGGAGAAGCATAGGTCCTGGGATTCTATAAGTGGCTGAGTGCAAGCTTTAGGAGATGAGAAATCTTTGACTATGGAGAACAAGGCTTTCGAGGAATTACTGGCTTGTTCTATCTGCTTAATGATGAAGGATCGTCTCGCTGCTTTAAGATTTAAATGATATGTAGCCAAAGACTGTCTATACAGTAATCTATTTTGGTGTACCCTATTTGCCGGCCAAGTTCTTTCGAGGCGCCTACATTTGGCTTTTTCCATCGTAAGCTCCTCTGTGTACCAAGGAGTCGGGATTCGTCATGTAGCAAAACTCTGTTATTTAGGTATGGTTTCATCAAAGGCAGATTGTAAAGCTGCATTAAAAGCCTCTAATTTTTCGGAAGCCTCAGTTAGATTATTTCCCAAGTCCAGGGAATAAGCCTTATTAAAGGTTTCTAGGGTACGATTACGCCAAACCCTATGTTGTCCTGATGATTTTCTTTTGTGTAGTTCCCCCTTTTTTTTATCCCACATCTGATGGAAAGTAAAACTGATCATTGAATGATCAGTCTAAGTCAGGGGATCAGGGAGGTCGCAGCACAGTTGGTCATCATTAGTAAACACTAGATCTAAGAAGTGACCAGCTCGATGTGTTGAGCCAACCACTCGTTGTGTGAGACCTATTGATTTCAGCGAGGAAAAAAGTTTGTCAACCTCCAAATTAGAAATGTTTTCTCCATGAAAATTAAAATCCCCAAGTAGAAGAAACTTGTTTGCTGCAAGCACATGCAGCGCTATATATTCGACCAGAAGGTCAGAAAAATTGGCTTTAGATCCTGGGGGCCGATAAAGTAAGGCACCATGCCAGCAATCTGTGGGAGATATAATAACCTTAAATATTCCTAGTTCCAACCATTCATTTTTTACTGTGAACACCCAATTTACCCTCCCTGTCCAAATGTATGAATTGATAGTTATCTGGAATCGCCAGGTTCATCAAAGAAAGATTTGAGGGGTTTAGCCAAGTTTCCGTAAGGAAACATAGTGCGGGGGAGAGAGAGCCAATCATGTCCCAGATTTCAAATGGGTGCTTAGCAAGAGACCTAACATTACACAAGATATTTTTTGACCCTGTGGTAGTAAGGTCTGGGGTCTTTCTTCCTGGAAGGCGGTCCTCTACAGGCGTAATTGTAGAGAATTGGCAGTGCTTACACACAACAGGTCCTTCTAATATCATGGGGAAATTCTGCTGACCACAATTAATATGATTTTGCTCCTTAGAGATTCCAGTATCTCTAATAGCTCACAAGGATTAGCATTCATAGTTATCAAAATACATTTCTCCTACATAGCATGTGTATTAAAGTGCACATTCATCCCAGCTGGGATATCTTGGCACTAACTGAAATAACAGATGTTTATTGTTGCCCAACTAAATGGTACTCAGTTGATCGACTTCGGAAGGATTAAGGGAAGAGTGGACCCGAAAGGATAAGAACCTGTGATCCACTGCTTAATTTGTAAAACATGAATTCCAGGGCCCTTCTTGGAAAACCACTGCAGTCTCCACCACACATTGCACCTGCCAGCGCTGCCAATGACTGTGCCAATATAAAACCTTACCATTGCACTATTTCAGGGCACACAGAGCTATAATAATGGCGTGAGAGGCTTGTATTTTTCATTTTCAATGTGATTTGACTTCATAAACACAGTTGCTCTGATCAGCAGTCACTAGAGCTGGTGCTGACAATTAAGTGCTGATGCTGAGCACCAGAAACTACTGACTGAAATTAAGCTTTGCTGTGACCATATGTTGAAACACAGATTCCTGCAATGGATGCATTAGTTCACTGCGCCACCAGACCCACCTCCTCCCAGACAAAATTGTGGACTTTATGTAGAAAATAAAGGGAAAACTTGTATCAAAAGTGAATAGAAAATGGTGAATGTATATGGAAGTGTTTTCCAAGAGATTCTTATTAGAAGAGTCAATGGGTCTTCCAGGAGGTTTCTTGTGAACCTTATATATTAAGTACAGAATAGTTACTCTTGATGTATTATCTTTAAAAAGACATATTCATACCTGTCTATTATTCCTCGATTCTTTCACTCATGTAATGATCCCTGATATCTTACTTGGAGGTCTGTGTAATCATTTTATTGACCTTTTTGTAATATGAACTATAGCTGAGTTGTCACTGGGTATCTGCTATGCAATTGTCTTTGGATGGGACAGTGATGTTGCCTCCCTTTTCTGATGGGTTGATCACTATTGTACCATCTTTCTTCAGTGAGTATAGTACTTTGGACTGTGATTAGAGTAGTCATGTTTGATCAAACCTTTTCATGTAGACCTTTGTTTACTAGTTCACAAAATAAATCAATAAAATCATGTGATAATTGTGGGATATAGTGGGACTTTGGTTTGAGATTGTTAGATATGTTAGTGTTAATGCATGATTCATTCAGAAACGTAATTATATCAGAATCTTTGTTTGTCAAATAACAGTCTTTATTAGTAATGACAGGTGCTTGTATATCTGTAGAAAGGGCATATAGCATATTTAGTATTCCAAATCACCTATTGTTGAGTCTATTGTAGCAATGCTGGTGGACAGTGCAATCCTGGGGAGCTTATAAGTTTTGGACACTTTACATGCTTGGTATAGTTCTATTTTCCAAATAAATTCAAACACTTCAAGTCTGAATCTTACATAGTAGAACCCCTTGTTGGGGCATAAGGGTAATTCAAATTTAAGCTAAGGCTAGGCGTCGTGCTCCACTTCGCCCACGGATTGCACGTAGCGCTGCCTGCTTCACCGTTTATGGAGTAGGCGTAGCAGGCAGCGCTACGCACACGCCGCTGCGAAGCAGAGCTGCCTGCCACCCGCCGCCCGCCCGCCCGCCCTCATTTTAAAATCATTTAAAGAATGTAAAAAGTAAATAAATTACCTTACCTGCAGTGCGGCGTCCCGGGGCTCCCTCTTCCTGCTTGCCGGCAACTTCTTCACACAAATGCACATGCGCGGACGCCTGCGCATGCGCATGTGCGGAGCACGCGAGTGTGTGTAGATTTTGCCACACTACGCGCTGCTCCACGTAGCCCCACTACGCCCAGGGTTAATTTAAGCACCTCAGCTTCTACCTCACTCAGTTCTTGATGGGATAGGTTAATTACCATCAGTTCTGCAATCTGAGATTTCATTATTTCTTCTGAGTGCTTCCCTGTGTTCCTACAATGCTTTTTTTTAGTGCTGTTCTTTATCTTCATTTCTTTCTGCCCCTCTTCCCCATTTCTCATCCTCTCCCTCTTGTATGACCTTTCTTTTTCGGTTCCTGTTCTATTTTTAGACCGTATAGTTTGCCTTAAAAACCAGCTATGCTCCCTTCAAAATATTTGGTTCATCCGTATCTGTGGAATCCAGAGAGTTTGGTTCTAAAATGGAGTTAGTTGCAGTCAATTATTGCATTCTTTGGTTCCCATTGTTCTTGTCAGATCAAATGTCTTAGTGTATGTCATTATGAAGCAAGTGGTATAGTCCAGCTTGTTTCTTATGATTTCTTTTCTTTTTTCTTAAAATTTTCCTGTTAGAACTGGCACCATTGGTGTGGGTCTCCCTCCCATTTTTTTATGTTGCCTCCTGTGTTTTTGCTGCGTTTTTGTTGGTCTAGATGCTCTGGGCAATTTGCCACTGCTATTCAGTGCCAAAGTGCAAGTGCTCCCTATTGTAAATTGCTGTAATGGATTAGTGACTCCATGATTGGCTTATTTGATTTACTTGTCAGACCCTAGTACAGTGCACCATGTGTGCCCAGGGCCTGTAAATCAAATGCTGCTGGTGGGCTTGCAGCACCTGTTGTGCAACCCACAGAAGCAGGGTGTAAAGTGTGGCTCAGGCCTGCCATTGCAGAGCCTGTGTGCAGTCGGGGACTGCCATGTCGACTTGGCAAGTGCACCCACTTGCCAGTCCTTAAACCTTCCCTTTTCTACATGTTAATAACCCCTAAGGTAGGCCCAGGGGCAGGGTGCATTGTATGTGAAAGGTAGGAAATGCCCTGATGTGTGTGTCATGTCCTGATAGTGAATTTTGTTTTTCACTATTGCAAGGCTATCTGTTCCCATAGGCCTGAATGGGCAGTTTGATTATAACATCTTATAATCTTAACTGACCCTTTAGTTTAGTATGCCTGAACTCAAAATGTTAAAATACATCTTTTAGTGTGGGTGATTTTTACATTCTGTGTTTGAAAATACCACTTTTAGAAAGTAGGTATTTTCTTGCCTAACCATCCAGTATGCCTCTGCTAGGTTTGTGTATACCATGTCTGAGTGGTGAGTGACAGGGGGCTGGAGAGCACTTTGGCTCCAGCAGTCTGATGGGTCAGGACTGGGCTGAATTGTATTGAATAGAGAGTAGGGGGAGGAGATTTCCTTTCACTTGCCTGAGCCTTCCTATAGAATAGAGAGTAGGGGAGGAGATTTCCTTTCAGCTACCTGGGCCAGGGCTGCTTTCAACAATGCTATCTCCACCTCCTGCCAGGAAGCAGCACCAGGGAGAACATAACTGGTTTTGGCTGGGCACAGACACCCTCTGCATTCAGAGGACAAAGGATTTTGCAATATAAATATTGGGCTCAGACCCCAGAACTTTAGATAACTTCTGGGAATCAAGAGAAACCTTTGCCAAGGCGAAAAACCAAGGAATCTGAAGGAGGAGACTGCCCCTGTGCTGTTTACTGTTGGGGGTTGGCCTGCAGTGGTTACACATTGCCAAGGAATGGAGAAAAAGAACTTTGTGTGTACTTTTACTATCTTGAGGAAAATCTCCAAGGGCTTGAAGTTGAGCTTGCCTCCTGTTCTGACGTCTCAAGGACACAAAGACTTTACCACCAGCTCCCCTTGAATTTCCTTGCTGGGAATTCTACCTGCAGAGAGATGCCTACTGTTGTTTTAGGCCCTCTGGAGACTGCGTGTTTCAGGGAGCTGGAAGCGCGACGCAACGAGGAAGAAGTGTGTCGCCGCTGCAGCTGTAACAATTGCATCACCTAGGAAGCGCATCGCCGCAGCAGCTGTTCGCCGTCGCATCACCAAAGAAGCGTGCCACATCACAGGAGACGCGTGTCGCCGGCGCAGAGGTTGCCGTCTCATCACCGGAGAAACGTATCGCAGAGTCTGCCGCGGCTCAAGAAACCATCGATTTCGCCATGCTGCCGTCGGGCGTGCACGCATCGCATCCACGTTGTCGCATCGCTTCAAAAACGCCATTTTGTCGCATTGCACCGGATCATCGCATCACATCGAGGCACCTTTTTGTCACATCGCACCAGATCTCAGTAAGAAACAGACACTTCACCTTCTCTCTGGTAAGGAACAGACGCATCGCCTCCCCTGCGCTGCAGTAAGGAACAGGTGTGCCGCCTTCCCCAAAGCAAGGAACTTTGAGGGTAAAGTGTTGGATTTACTATCTACATTGAACTAAGCTATTTCTACCATCTGAAAGTCAAATGTTTATTACTGGATTGTGGATTTTTGTTGTTTGGTCTTGTGTTATGTCTAGATAAAGATTACTTATTTTTCTAAACTGGAATGGTGTCCATTTGTAGTGTTTTCACTGTATTACAGTATGTGTTCACAAATGCTTTACACACTGCCTCTGAGATAAGCCTGCCTGCTCGTGCCAAGCTACCAAGGGGGTGAGCAGGGGTAATTTCAGGAGTGTAGCCCCCTTACCCTGACTAGAAGCAAGGGCCCCAACTTGGTCAAAGGTACCTACCTTTGCCAATTAGAGACCCCCAATTCTAACATTTCCTAAATGTTCTTCCATTTTTGTTTTAAAGGAAGTTATCCTTGCTTGGTCTGTGAGGGTGGAAAGATCTTCCAGCATTTATTGGTTTTCTGTTAATGTATCTTCTCTGTCTTTACAAGAATACTTTAACGGGCTTACATCATTCCTTTAAAACATTGCTCTTAGTTGGTTGCCCAGTATTCTAGGAAGCATGTTCTGGGTTTTCATACATAGGGACAGTAAAAATTAGGAGTTCTTTCAACCCATGTGCCAACTACACGTACCTTTGAAGTGAAGTCTCTTGCCACCATTTGCTTATTTGCCTTTTACATAGTTTCTGAAGTCTGTACAGTTTCTGTTTGAGATTGGGATCTGTATTTTGCTTCTCTTTCTCTTTCTCTTTCTGCAGTTTTACTAATCATTGTTTCTAGTTTATTAAAATGATCCATCAGCTGCTTCCTTGCATCATTTGCTAAATGTCTCTTTCATTGTGTTCAAATAATAGTGTTTACTAACTTCTGCTTCACTCTTATCCTTATAGTTGGCTCCTTCTGTATTTCCCAAATAATTTTTATTTCTTGTGGTGTGCAGCATGAGGGAGACAATTTGTAGTTTGGTGCACTCCAATCAATATCCTCCTGATGCTCGAACAACACTTTCCATTCTAATGAAATCAATGGTCTCAGGATAGCAGAAGAGACCTAAGAAACCCAGTTCAAAGTCTGGCCTGGAATACTCACAGAGGAGGGACTGATTTCTAGGTTATCCAGTATTCTACTACATCTCCACATTACTTCAAGCCACATTGTCGCCAAACAGTGCCAACCCACACCAGATCACCTTGATAGATGTTTATTGAAACCTAAGGAGGAGCTGACACATTTTGACCATAAATAGGTTTTATTCACAATAAATGTGCACAGTACCTGACATGAAATATGTGTCCATGTGTAACGATAGAAAAAAGATTGTGATCAGGAACAGTTCACAAAAGACCTAGGGCTTGATTCACAAAGGTAAATTTACACTTTTGCTTAAGTTAAAAATGTTTGCTATTCATGAAGTTATTTTACTAGTAGTAGCTTTATGACTGAGAAATCTTTGCACATAAAAAAGATAGGACTGTCCTATCTTTTTAAGTGCATAGACTGCAGTCATAAAAATACTTCTAGAAAAAGGCCATCATGAATAGCAAACAATCATAAATATGCACAAAACTGTAAGTTTACCTTTGTGAATCAGGACTAGAGTACTCTTAGATACATGTATTCACTCTACACAGTATTCAATAAGTCAATATACTATTATATACTAATAAGGTTTGTGAATGAGAAATGATTATACATAAATGGTACTCTCCATTGTAGACATTCTTCCAATATGTATATGGGATAGACTGCACCGCATGTTATTTATATCTCATAGTCAGCTATGGCTCAAATGTGCTCAATAATCCTCAAGTGTGTGAAAAAGATGTACAGGTAGGAATGCAACAATGTAATGTGGTGTCCTAGAACCAGTAAATGAAAAAGTGAGCACAGGAAACCTTGGTGTGCATGTTTATATGCACTAATATCTGTGCTTGGAAAATGTTTTATTGCACCCAATAAATGTGCACCTTTCCCAAGAAGGTTAGAGAAAAACACTGAGCATGAATAAAGTGGCAGAAAAAAAAATATCACCAAAGCAAAAGAAATAGATACTACAATGTAAAATTACTATTAATAAAAAATAAATATAAAATATGGGTAAGGGTGAAATTTACTATTTGAACTCCAGACCGACACATTTTGGAAAAAGGACATTCATTTTAAAAGGATCAAATATACTATTCTAACTCCAGTCCCCAAAAGATTGTAGAAGATGCATAAATTGAGGCAGGGAGTTTAGATTAATCATTATAACTCCAGTCTTACAAACAATGGGGAAAATGCTTGAATCAGAGGGCCGATATTTGCAGTTCTACCTATAACCCTAGAAAATTGGGGAAAGTGTATAAATGAAAATGTTGATATTTATTATTCTATATCAGTACAAAAAGAGTGATATAAATATTCCAACTGCAATCCAACTAGATTGGGGAATTGCATAAATAAAAGAGGAGAGATTCACTATTTCAAATATAATTGGAGAAAGTGCATACATTGAAGTGAGTGTCATTACTATTCTAACTCCACTTTCACAAGCATTGGACAAAAACAAATTGAAGGGGTTTACTATTCTAAATTCATGCAAAAAACATTAGAGAAAATGCATAAATTAAAGGGGTGAAAGCCAATATTCTCACTCCAATCTCACAAACATTGGAGAAAATACATACATTGGAGAGGTGAGATTTTCAATTCTAACTCCTGACCAACAAAGAGAGAGAAGGTGCATACATTAAATGTGAATAAATCTCCTATTTTAACTCCACTCTCACAAATGTCGGAGAAAGTGCATGAAACAGGGGATTGGATTTACTTTTCTAACTCCAGTTCTACAAAAAATGCTGAAAGTGCATAAAAAGGTAGGCTACGTCTACTTTTCTAACTTTCACAAACATTGGGGAAAGGCAGTAAATTAAATGGAGTGAGAATCACTATTCCAACTTCAGTCATACAAACATTGGGTAAAGTGCATGAATTATAGGGGGCAAGATTAACTTTTTTAATTCCAATTTAATGAACTTTGGGGGAAAAGAATGAACCAGGTTTGTATATTTACTATTCTAACTCCAGTTCAACAAATATCGGGGAAGGACATGATTGGGGTGAGAAGGGATTTATCATGCATAGCCTAGTGCCATACACAATATTTACATTTACATTACAAAAGGGTGGCTGTTGGCATTCAAATACAGTATATTTCATAATAAATCCTTTTAAATCTTCGTGGTTCACATATACTCCACTTACAGTTAAAGAAAAACACACTAAATACTTCCCAGACTAAAATAAACAAACTGCAAATACAAGTATACAAACATGTACAAGTATTATAATGCACCAGAGTTCCATGACTATCTAAGCAAATTGGCTATAGGCCTCCTTCCTCTACCTGGTCATGGAGTTCCTCTGTGACTTGCAATATAGCTTTAATGTACGGCATGGGGTACTGTATCCCATAAATAAAACAACAGTTTCTATCTCCACATTTTGCCTCTCTATGAGGAGAATAAATAATAGGTAAGTGTGTTGCATAAAAAAATATGCTGGCCTATATTGCAATTGAAGGGTTATGGTGACAAGTACAAACCACAAGGTCAAAAGCAGAGTAGTTTACAAATGTCACATAAACCTCAAGGACCATATTACACATTACATAATATGGATTTTCGTATTACATCATTTATTCATTGATTTTAGTACTCTTTAGAAAGGTTTATAGCATTTAAGTGTGATCTGTTCAGTATTCATTGTTTGCCCGAGACTGCAAATATGTCTGTCAATGTTTTAAGAAATGTGTGTCTTTGTTGAGGATAATGTGTTGATATTTAAAATTTGTTTTATGCAACAATGTGTACTATTATAAATCAAACTTTAAATGCAAAGCACATTGTAAGGAAAGTAAATATATGCATCCTAAAGAGTGCTTTTCTTGTGTAGTACATTGATGCTATAAAGTAGGTTTACAAGGACATATAGAAAATAAGACGATGAAGTGCAATGTGGCACAGGGTCACTTTTCACTCACAGGGTTCTACATTTACAATTTTTATTTTCACACACTGAGAAGAATTCATTGGTAGATGCTTGCATCAAGGATAGGACTGCAATGGTGAGATTGTTAGGTGTGCTGATTTTTGGTCCAAGAGCAGCTCTATCATTGTAAAAGCATTTGTTTTTTACCAGCACTGAAAGAAAGACAAAATACACATAAAATCAGCACTGAATTGTGGAAAATAATTCACAGTTAGAACTCCTTCCTGAGAGAAAGGTTACCTATGTAGTAAACCTATTTATGTATGTATATACATACATATATACATATATATCTCCAATTTCTATCCCAAAATAATTTTTCTATGTCCATAAACCATTGAGCCTATTTCTACAGGAATTGGATGTATGGGAAGTTACTTGACAACGGCTAACACTGAAACGCGTCGTCCTAGAGTTTGGTGCAAAATAAATCTGTTGTGCCGTTTCCTGGTGTGCCGCCTCTTAATTTCCTACCATCGGGTGGTGAACTGAGAAACTTGGAGATATCGAAGCGGCTGCTGCTGCCACTGGCTGGTACCAACGTCGCAGGAAGGGAACCCACTCTTGCAGCGACTTGAAGAATATACATAGTTATATATATATAACATGAGGAAACAATTAAAACAAGAAAAATATACAAGTTTGCCAGAGATAAACATGACTATGAAACCGGAAGGGTTTTCACATTCTCTCGCAAGTTTGACACTGTCAAAAGAAAAGCTATGACACCTCAAACAAAACATTTGGCTCCAGTAAATAATCTGAATCAAGATGGCTCTTTGACAGATCTCAGCTCAGTACCGAGTAGTTCAGACTCTGATGACATTGGTCCAATAAATATGCAATCTTTAGCCCTAACTAAATACACACCATCTGAAGAACTGTTTTTTTTTTTAATAGAAGACCACCGCCAGACATTGCGGCCAAGACCACTCCAGAAGAAATCAGAAGAAGGAGAAACAAATGCTGCAAACAAAGGCGCAAAATCAGGAGGCAATAAAAAAGGCAAAACCTACCTAAGGAGATAAAAGATAGCACTTTATTGACCACACAAACCACAGACCACAGTTATCAATCTATCTGGCATCAATCTGGACACTGCAGAACTTTAGCTATTGTCTTTAGGTCTATCATACTGTCCGAACAACAGGTTCAAATATGCTCAGACACGTATTGATGTTTTCAAATTGTTTCGCAAACTAAAACTTCTGAAGCACTTCAAGCTTAGTAAAGCTGCTGAATCCGCATCTACTATGACAATGCCAATCATGAAATTGCAAGTATCAGACATTTCTGTTCTTAGATCTTTTCATTCTCTCAGTTCAGAACAAGAGGAACTTACAAACAATACGCAATCAGACCTCCAGGAAATGTGCATCTCTTGTAGTGGAGCCGTTAAGAGTCCGTTCCATCCACCTTCAACCTTTGTCCCTTTGATGCCCAAAGATTGCATAGATACGTTTAATGATATCATAACCAATGAATTGAAAGGGCTCAACAAGAAAATCTATAGCAAGAATAAATTTAAGAAATATTCTGAGATCCGTTATTTTAACCTTATGCGCAAACTCAAGAAAGCGGATAATGTCATCATTAACACTGCGGACAAAGGAGGTAGCATTGTTTTATGGCCTAGACAACAATACATGCAAGAAGCAGAACGCCACCTAACTGACACAGATTGTTACACTAAAGTAATACATCAAGCGATCATTAAAACCAAAGAATTGGTCCATGGATTCTTGACGCAGTGGAAAAGGGAAGGCTTGCTCAGTTAAAATGAATATCAATTTCTGAAAAATGACCATCCAATCACCCCGGTGTTCTATATTATCCCTAAGATCCACAAAAAAGACATCCCAGTACCCGGACGTCCGATAATTTCTGCACAAAATAGCATGCTAGAGGCAACATCTAAATACGTTGATTTTTTTTTACAAAGTTTTGTGGAAAATTTACCTTCATACATCAAAGACACAGGTCATTTCCTTACCAAACTGCGACAAGTAACATGGAAACAAGACTTGCTTCTAATAGTGATGGATATTTTTTCATTGTATACTAGTATCTGACACAGCGATGGACTAACAGCTGTTAAACACTATCTGGATTCTAGAGATATCCATTGTTATAAGCACAACACTATGATTTTACAAATGATCGAAATTTGTTTGAATAACAATCTGTTCCTATTAAATAGGGAGGTTTATCGCCAGCTGCGCGGGGTGGCTATGGGGGCGTACTTCTCTCCCAGCTATGCATGTCTCCATGTTGGCTGGTGGGAGGAGCATGTCCTCAGGCATACTCATGGGCGGCTGTTTGATGAACACATTATTGAATGGTGGCGTTTCATAGATGACATCTGTGTAGTTTGGCAAGGTACCATCCAATCGGCTGAGAGTTTTGTCAATGCCATCAACATCAATAATTCCAACTTACAATTCACAGCGCATATTAGCAATCTAAGTGTACAATTTTTAGATGTTGAAATCTATATTGTTAATGATACTATTCAGACTAAATGGCACAGGAAGGTCACGGCAGGTAATTCCATCTTACATGCACATAGTGCCCACCCTAGGCATCTTATCAGCAGTATTCCCCATGGGGAGTTCCTCAGAATGAAAAGAATTTGCAGCTCTGAAGTTGATCGTAGAGCCTGTCAGGCTGAGGCATTTCAAAGGTTTTTACTACGAGGTTACACCAGTAATGCTTTACTTACTGCCCTAACAAAGGCTAATACAAACAACATACCAGTAGTCACAACTGACCACACTGAGCCAGCAACAACAATTATCAATCCAGGTGAATTGAACACAATAAGACTCATAACTACTTTCAGTGACCAAGAACACCAAATAAGAAAAATCATATTGAACAACTGGCACATTGTTAAAACTGACCTTACTCTTTCACGCAAACTCCCTGACTCCCCCTCCATCACATTCCGCAGAGCTCCCTCTATGAGGGATACTCTAGTGAGAACCAGTCCTGAAGTCATGACAGCACCTACCACCTGGCTATCTCTTAAAACAGGCTTTTTTAAATGCAATAATTGCAGATCCTGCAAAGTTGGTATCACCAGACAAGAATACACTGATGATTTTGATCCTAAACCCATTCAAATCAAGGGTCATTTCACATGCCACACTGAGTTCGCGGTCTACATACTCGAGTGTACTTGTCATTTAAGGTATGTGGGGAGCACGAAATTGCAGGTATTTAACCGTATCCTGCAACATTTGCGTGCTATTGTCAATACAGACCACAACTACCCTGTTGCCCGACATTTCAATCTGGTACATAATAACAACCTCAAAGATCTCACTTATTATGTCATCAATGCAGTTCCTAAACTACCCAGAGGTGGGAACAGAGAAAGAATGTTACGCCAGATGGAATCACAATACATATTGACACTGGATACTAAGATGCCTAACGGGCTGAATATGGGCGAAGACTTACACAATTTTTTGTAATTTGTTTTCGGCCCATGGAATATATCTGATTGTCTATGTTGTGCATCTCTATGTGGATACGACCCCTAGGCCTGCTCAGGGGAACGCTCAAGGACCCCCAGGGCCCAAAAAGCATTTTTTTAAAAAAAACATTGGTGAGATTCACGCACCCAGCGTGAATTTTGGCCGGAAAAAAAAAAACGAAGCGCGGTCTCCCGCGCTTCATTTAATTAAAGCCCCCGGGTGGGCCAGGTCCCAGGGCATGCAAAAAAATGTGTGGGGGGCCCAATCCCCCCACATTGCCCCAGGGACCGCCACCCCCAGGACAAAGCATGAATATTTGTGGGGGACACACGGCCCCCCCGCAGTCCCGGGGACCGCCACCCCTGGGGCTTGTTATGAAATCTGTGGGGGGGCCTTGGAGGCCCCCCAAGCCCCAGGGACCGCCACCTCCCCAGGGCACTAATTTTTAAATGCGGGGGTCCGTGATGGAGCCCCGGGGACCACCACCCCCCGGGGCTTTCACAATATTGGGAGGGGGGCCGTGCATCCCCCCTCCAGGAGCCAATGATGGCCTAGGGGACAGCCACCCCCCAGAGCTGGCTCCTGCAGTGTCCTGGGGTGCCTACCCCAGGACACTGCAGTTTGCTATGATAGGGCGGGTCATAGCAAACTCTGGTTTGGTTTTTGGAAGAGAGAGCAGGGAACCAGATTGCTTTTCCACACGAGGAGCTGCATCTTAGCAGCTCCCCGTGTGGAAAAGCAATGCCAGCTCCCGCAGGAGGTGGGGAGCCGGCAGGACCGTAGGGGAATTGGTCCCCAGGGCCAGAAGTGGCCAGGGAGGGGGGCCACGCGGCCCACCTTCCCCATAATTATTTTTAAAAAAAACGCAAAGGCAGGCCCCGGGGGATGGGGTCCCTGGGGCCATAAATGACCTCAGGAGAGGGGCCACGCAGCCCCCCTCCAAAAATGTAAAAAAGAAAAACACTGGCCATGCCCCGGGGGATAGGGTCCCCAGGGCCAAATATGGCCTCGGGAGGGGGGCCACGCGGCCCTCTTCCGTTTAAAAAAAAAAAAGGGTTAAGCCCTGGGGGATGGGGTCCGCTGGGCCCATAAAATAGAAAAGGAAGGGGGCCACCCAGACCCCCTTTTTAAAAATTTTTAAAAAAGAAAAACACATGATCGTGCCAGAGGCCCCGCCCTCTCCAGCAACACTCTGCAAGTGCACCCTGTGGCGCGTTTTAAGTTGGGGAATTAATTCCCCTTCAATATTGGGGGTCCCTGGGGGCCAACTAGCCCACCAGGAACCTCCAGTAAGCCCCACAGGACTGAGTTGCAGAGAGGTGGTCCAGGCCACGCCCCTTTTTACACCGCTCTGTGGCGCTTACGGGAGGTAGCTGGTGGGCTAGTTGGACCCTAGGGACCCTTAGGATTCAAGGGGACTTAATCCCCCAACTTAAAACGCGCCACAGGGTGTCAAAGGAATCATTGGTAAAAAAAGATTTAGCTCAGCTATCTACTCCATCCAGGAAACATCATAATTTAACGGCAACAGACCGAAGAGCTTTGAAATCTCTTAGGACTAATGAGGCACTGGCGTTCTCTCCAGCCGACAAGGGTGGTGCCCTTGTCGTCATGGATAGTCATTTTTATGAAACCAAGGTAGAAGAGATGTTATCTGATGAATCCACATATTTACCGCTTAGTCAGGATCCAACCATAGAATTTCTAGGCACACTTTTCAAAATTTTGTCTCATGCTAAAGACATGGGATGGATAAATTCCAAAACATTTGAATTTTTGTACCTCAAGTCTCCCAGAAGGCCATCTATATATACGTTACCTAAAATTCACAAGAATCTTCGGGACCCTCCATTTCGTCCTATTGTGTCAGGCTGTAGTTCCATTCATGAACCATTAGGTCACTACTTAGATACATTTTTACAGCCCATTGTACAGTCTGGACCAACTTACGTGCAAGACACAACTCACTTTTTGAAGTTATTAGGAGGTCTTCTTCTACCATCTGAGCAAGAAATCTGGCTAGGTACGATTGACGTGGTATCATTATATACCTCCATACCACAATCTGAGGGTATCGAAGCCATTGAGTGGGCCCTATTACAGCAGGAGCACATTCTGGCCAACAAAGTTTTTCTTCTGGAATTGTTGCAGTTTTGTCTCTTTCATAGTTATTTTCAATGGAAAGACAGGTATTTCCTCCAAACCAATGGTACTTCCATGGGTTTTGCAGGAGCACCTAGTTATGCCAATATTTTCATGATGAAAGTTGAGCAAGAGCACATACTCAATGATCCCACATGGACTGATCATCTCATCATATACCGTCTGTATATTGATGATATTTTCATCATATGGCAAGGAGACAGACAGGTTTTAGAAAGCAAATTACAAGCACTCAACAACATTACCTCAAGGATTCAATTCACTTTTACTCTAGATAAATGCAGAATATCTTATTTGGATGTTGACATACAATTATTGAATTCTAAGTTAGTCACCAAGGTTTTCAAAAAACCCACTGATCGCAACAATACATTACTGTATGACAGTTTTCATCCTGAATCCCTCAAGGCACCTTCCATTTTCCCAATTTCTGAGGATCAAGCGCATCACGACAGATCCTATTCAATTGAGTAAGTCCCTTCAGTCCGCCAAGCAAAACTTTGCAGCTAGGGGTTATCCCAGTGAAATATTAGAACACTCTGAAGCTAGATTAGTAGAGATTACTTGAGAAGAAGGTGAAACCTGACAAACATAAAGAGGTATTTGTTTCTACCTTCTCAACCCTATCGCCTGCAATTAAAAAAAAAACTATTTTGAGAAGATGGGATTTGTTACAGACAGAACCCAACTTTGGGGATCTGTTTAAGGAATGGCCAATGTTTGCCTATAAACGTTCCTGTAACATCAGGGAACTTCTCAAGAAGCGTGATGTTCAAACTACACATCAAGTTAAAGGAATGGCGAAGTGTTATAACTGTTCCCATTGTAATAATGTAATTACTGGAACATCCATAGCACATCCCTGGACAGGTAAATCCATCAGATTGCAGTTTACAGCTAATTGCAACACGCTGAACGTCATCTACGCAATATGGTGCCCTTGTGGCATGTATTATGTGGGCAAGACCGAGCGGTCGTTACGTACCCGTGTAACAGAGCACAAAAGCAGGATTCGTACCAGAACGTTGAGTTTCCCTTTAGCTAGTCATTGGGTTGACGCACACCATACCATAGCACAACTTCGGTTTACCGTACTAGAGGTCGTGCGTGACTATAAGGACAGGGACATCTCTAAACACATTAGTCAAAGGGAGACATTCTGGATCAGATACCTGGATACTTTGAGTCCTAAAGGTCTGAATGACAGGCTCGAATTAGCATGTTTTCTATGAGGACAATTCCTGAGGCATCATAGAGATTTTTGTTGAGCAGTTTTACCATACCATCAGGCGACACAGATCACACATAGCACTTCACTTTTTGGGTTTAGTTAAAATCACCATTAGATTGTATTTGATTTATCACTCATTTCACATTATGGATAAACATCAATTAATAATTTTTTGAGCGCAGCAATGGATCAGAGATTTCTGTTTGAGTTACACAACATATTGTTTGTCCATGTACTGACATTTTGTATTCGTCATCGTGAAATCCATGTTTTCATTTACTAGTGTACATGTTGGTAAACGCTAATGTATCAAGCATTGGTATTTTGTACTTGTTGTCGTGCAATCTATGAGCTCATTGAAAAGTGTACGCGTTGTCATGAACAATCCTTTGGGAATCGTAAATTTGCATTACATCAACGTGCATCTGATATTGACATCAGACCTGATTGGTCACCGATTACATAATTAGCATGTTCTTGTACAGGTTTCATGATCATGTCCTGAATTGACATATGAATATTGTGATGTTTTGAGACAGCGATTAGTGGTGTAGGAATGGATCAGAGATTTCAGCTCAACCCAGATAATGCGTAGTTCTTTTCTTACATTTAAATTCCTTGTTTCGCTATCTTTGTTCATAATGTACGTTGTCATACTTATGTTTTACAGTTAAATGTCAATTTGCATCACACCAATTAATGACATGTTTGAATTGAAAGGATGTCGATTATTTTTTAAATCGTCAAGTAATATGTCTTCATGACCAAGTAATGTATTTATATGAGAGCACAGTCGGACTCAAGAGATTAATGAATAATTCCATCTTCTATACTTCATTGTTCACTTTCTCACTTTTCATTGTCACTTCGTGGGCACCATTAATGTTTTAGTTTACCTTGGGCTTAAGATATTCCGTGGTGATTAGGTATCACTTTTTACAATACCAACTCTGTTATGTTAATTGTCCGTTGGAACACACGGGAGAGAACACTCATCTTATTTTCACTGTTTATCTTTTTTATTTTTCTATTTCATTTTCTTTTCTCTGGCACACTTTGCATCTCAGCCTTTTTAAGGATAAGTGTTTTTTCCGGTATTCTATTAACAGTTTCTTAGCCTTTTCCAAGATGGCCGCTTTGGTTTTTGTTGTTTTTTCACTTGCTCAGTATCCTTCATCTATTTCTATTACGCACATACGCAACACGTTTCGCGCCCATTACCAGCTGTTCTAATATCCCGGCACACAAGTAGAGCTTTGCATGTGGTTCATAAGTAGGAGGACACGTTATTTGACATCGGTAAGTTTTTTCACAATATAATGAGTGTATTTGCCTTTTTGGCATCCATCAGAAACATTATCAGTAATAGATTGTTTCTCGTTTCACAGTTCGTTTCCCGTATCCGGGAGGAGATGTGACTATCGATTGTGAGGTGCACATACAATTTTAGGTACCAGTTGGATTTGCTTGGGATTTGCGTTGCGCAAACACGATAATAACCGTGGGGTTATATATTCCGCTATTTGGTGAGTGGCTTATATTTTTCTACATCTTCCGTTATATTCACCATTATGACCACATGAGTTGGTTTCCCACAGGTCACTCAGATTACACTACAAATACTTTTTTCTGGCCCTGCAGGCAGTTCAACTTAATTCAGCTGTTACTCCAGTGATTTGGTTCCTAGGCAGATCGTCATTAGGTAGATACTTTTTTGCACATTGCGCACGTTTTTTCCCACACTTCTTATTTGCTTTCCCTTTCTTACTCACCAGTGCACTTTGTTTGTCCTCACGTTGCACATGCTTGGTGCTTCTGCGTCGCCGCACCTATATGTCTCAGCAATTTTTCTTTTATTTTCTGAATCTTGGGAGTTCACTTATGTTATATTTTGGACTTTCCTGAATTTTATGGGCCTATTCTATCTTCATGCCTGTTGATATTTGAATTGGAAGAATCCTGTTGATATTCATGTTTACTCATTCGTTCATTTATTGTGGTATTACAATTGATACATTTATTTGTAGATATCCCCTGAAGAAGGGTGCTGGTTGCACCCGAAATGCATTGGGAACACACAGAATTTTATTGTTTGGAACTAGGATTTCACTATTTGTTGGAGTTTATCATCGATTTGGATTCATCTTTGTGAAGTGTGAATAAATAAACACATCGCAGCCAGGAAGTGGTCGACGGTTCATTCGTCATATTCCTTGCACAACCTAGGATTGTGGAGTTGACCCTACATCAATAATTATATTTTTTTCGTTTATTTGTGGAATATGTTTTGTTTTATTACAAAGTGTTTTTTAACATTGATCGTAAATTGTTTATACACACTCATCTAGGAGTGTATCAGGTAGTGCACACCCTGTCTAGAACTTAACGCTCTAGTTGACAGTTTTCTTCCTTGAATCAGGTGGCAGGGTGGAACCACCTCAGAGAGTGCACACCAAGTTAGAATAATTCTGAATACTAGGTTTATGGCGCATATTATTTGAGTTTAGAGTGCGCGCCAACTGTGGTTCATTTTTTTGTTAATTTCACAATATGCCTTTGAGCATTCAAGTGCCTGCTGTGCTGTGTGCAAGGATAGTGCCTAACTTGACGGGGCTAGCACCTACAACAACTTCTGTATGAAGCTTAGTACACCATTTCCATAGCACTCTCAATGGCTTGTTTAATTATTATTCTCACATTCATGTAACTAATGAAATGAAACATTCTATTTAGTCAAATCTCTCAACAATGAACTTACAGGGGCAAAATCTTGTAGGTATCGGGAACCGTAACTGGACATTTGAAGAAATGAAGGCACCATGGAAACATCTTGTGGAGATCAGCATTTGACAGTGCTTGTACTTAAGCAGCATCTGATGTCATACCCCCATCAGAAAAGATATGGCCAAACAACTTTAGCTTTGTCTTATGGAACTTATATTTGTCAAATCTGTTTCAGCAAGCAAACAATATACTTGTGTAAGAGCTTTATTATGTTCTTTTCTGTAGCTCCAAAACCAATATGTCATCACTGTGATTGAACGCATTCATGTCAGGCTGTATGATACGTCGACTGAAGTCTTGAAAAAGATCGGCAGACGATGGCACACCAAAACTCAGTCTTTTGTATCAAAACAGACCAACATATGTAGAAAAGGTTGTAATGCACCTGCAATTTTCTTCAAGTTCTAACATGATAATCTTTATTTAAATCAAGGTGAGAGAAGACCTTTTCAGCATTTAATTGCATTATCATGTCAGCAATATTGGGACCTGGATTTCGTTCTCGTTCAATTGCCTTGTTTGACTGACGTATGTCAACGCATATGCGTACAGCCCCTTCACTTTCCTTTTCAGGCACTACCATTATGGCAGAAACCCATGTAATCGGACCAGTTGAATGCTCAATAATGTCATGCATAAGTAATGCTGCAAGTTCTTTTTCTAAAGTTTCTTGCAAATGAAAAGCAATTTGTCTATGTCTCTAAGCAACAGAACATCGTCCTCATTAACATGCAACTTTAGTTTCATAGCCTTAAGTTATCTCAAACCATGAAATAACAAAGGGAACCGACTTACTATTTCATTGTGAGCATTCGTGTTGTAATTCACAGAAATCAGTCCCATATCAGCGGCTGTGCTGAAACTGACAATTGATGGGGGGCTCTGAAGCACATGGATGGGTGCTTGTACTTTCGGTTTCTTGAATTTCATTGTCTCTACAAATGAACCTTGACTTTTTGAGGGCTTTGATGTAGCCCAAGTATATACTTTGGCTTTCAATTGCATATGTTGTAGCACTGGAGATAGTTCATTATATTTCTGCTCAGGCATAATGTTTATTGATGCACCACTGTCGATAATGAATGGTATCGAACAGTCATTTACTGTCTACCCGAGCTCATAGCGACGGGGCAATGAACTCTGCCCGTGCCTGGGGAGCCTTATCAGAACTCCTGAAACCCACAGACTCTGATATTGATGTAGATTCGGTGCTTAGTGAAACACAAAACCTGCCCTCCTCATTATCTGGTTTGAACGGTGATGGGAGAATAGATACTATCTCAATTAGTCTATCAGCGGTCCTATGTTAGGAAAGTTTGAGGTGTACCTTACAGTTGTAGGTTATGCTATTATGAGCAGAGAACCGAGTGCCCTGTTACGTATCCAGCTAATAAGTAATGCCTGGGGAGTTATGGGAAGGGGGTGGTGGGAGGGAGGAGGGGTTGTAGCATGTTATAGGTTTTAGTTTTTGGGCTCATTTTCTTTATTATGATCCGGAGCTTCCGAATGTATTTGCTGTTATTAATCTTGCCACATTATACCTTGTTAAGGAAATACGATGGTGAGAATTGTGGGTGGTTCACTGCAAGGTTTTCCAGTGAGTGTGAGTACTTTCACTTGTAAACCATCGGTTAAAGAAAAGATACGATCGTGTAAGGAGTATTGTGTATTAGGAATGATTTACGTGAGCGGAGGCTCCTGATTGAACTGTTTATGAGTGATATAAGATGTTAATCAATAAACATATTTTACAAAAAAAAAAAATCGAACAGTCATTTACTGTCAATGAAATCTTTGGACAATGTTTGAATGACTTCAGTGTTTTTACATGTAGATGTTTCTTTGACTGACATTTTTCTTCACAAGCAGCCAAACCACCTGCTTTTCTGAGGTAAGAATCAACATGGCACAATCATTTTCATCACTTCACTTGATACTGTTACAGAAGAACTGTTTGGTAATGATTTAGATGATGATCAACTTTGTTCAGTGTCGATTTGTCTCAACTGATGTAGTCGCTTGGCCTTGTTGGTGTGTGTCGAACATGGCTTCTGGAATGTTCTGGTGGCCATTTTGTCTTTGCGCCATGAAACACATACTTTTTCCTGCACTTAGCGGACTGTCACAAAATGGTTCTCCTTCCCACAGACTTTACATATCTTTACAAAGAATGGTACATTTACCTTCGAATGGAAACGAGAATCCACATCTAAAACACAACTTCTTTTTATGTGTAGACATCACTTTGTGTCCTTCAGTCTTTTTGCTTACTTTTCAGAATCATGATGAATTTGTTCTGTTACCTCTAGCATCCATGTCAGCAACTTGTGTATCAGCATGCTTATCAGCTCAGGCAGCCATCAGCACTCACTACAGACTTAGAGTTTCTCTCAGCATTCGTCATCTGAATGAATCTGACAAGCATCCATCAATAACTCTCAGAAGCATTGCTTCTTCATCATTAAATTAATTGAACTTAAAATGTCTGATGAGGGTATTGATTCTCTCCACAAAGTCATCAGTGGTTTCACCAACTTTCTGGCATTCTTGGTTGAAGATGAGTCATTTGTAATCAACATTCGGCATTGGATAAAACTTGGGATTCAACACTTCTTTAATCTGATAGTATGAGACTTTTTCATCAGTTTGCAGCATTTTCTTTATGACTTCTTTCACATCATTAGCAGCAAGATTTTTGAGATACTTGATAATCTTTTTGTTATCAGTCTCTTCAAGTGCATCAACTAAATCATCAAATGTCTCTATCCAAGCAGTCCATCTATCACCAATATTTTGCTTTTTGGCAGCATCAAACGGTGGTGGTGGTTTCAGGAAAGCAGTGGCATTATAGCCATTTGCATGATTGACTGACACTAAGAGTGAAGGTTTCTTCAACACTGTCTGCTGTCCCCTGGGACCTGATTCATTCATACCATCTCTAAGGCCCTGCGCTGTGCTGGCATCTGAGTCCTCTATACTAATCGTTTGAACTGTGAGCAACGTCTTGGTCTCCATAGGATCTCTTCATTTTTCTGGCGATATCTGAAGTTGTTCTGAGCCATCACCCAGCAGCTTTGATGGTGTGCTGCTCCAGGTTTTCACAGCTCCCCAAACACATGCCCAGAGACTTCTTCTGGAGCTACTCCACGCCATGGCATGATTCTCAGTATTCATCTCTGGTAAGCAGATGACCATTTCTGGTATCTGACTTGCTGTGTTTTTAGTCGTCTCTTTGTACTGTCTGATACCCGGCTGATCTCTGCCTTGCAGCGCTTCTGATCGCAATGTTATCTTGCAATTTTCTGTCCCTATTTGCTGCTATTTCAAAATCTGTTTGCATCTGCCTTTAGCAATATCACTCTGTATTACGTATGACTGTATATTATGTTGCAGCGTGGTACCTTTATATATGGTCTGACCAGCAGGTTCTAGGTCACCGAAATGTAGATTTCTTTGCAATGCTGTGAAAGTTTTGAACTTATTTACAGTGGCTGGAGTTCTGCTTTGTCTCCACATGTGATAAGTGTTTATTCCGTACTTCAACTGCAACACACCTAGCACGCATGAGCAGTTTGCTTGGACCACAGCAAACTCTCTGGGAGAGCACTGTCGATCTTCAGGTTACTTATACCCTAACTCATCGCCAGTTGTATCGTCCTTCCCAGCCTGGGTACCCACCAATGACTACACCACACACGGTGCTTAGTTTTACACATCCTTACTCATCTGCCAGTAACTGCGAACCTAACATTTTAAACCAGCCTTCAATACATTCTGCCCTAACACTTATGTCACAGTTCTACGGAGTCCCTCAGGAGCCAAACGGGTTGCATGATTTCTAACTCGCAAGACACAACATACGCCACTCCACTCTATGCCACTCCACTCAATGCCATTCCACTCCACACTATTCTCCTCTGACACTAGACTCTATGCCAGTGAGTGCCACGCCAGTCTACATCATTACACATTACTCCACTCCACTCTACTCCACTCCAATCTACACTACTCCACTCTACGCTATTCCACTCTATGCCACTCAACTCTATGCCGCTCTATGCCACTCCACTCTACCACACTCTATTCCACACCACTCCACTCTATTTCGATCCACTTTATGCCACTCCACTGCACTTTACTCAACTCTACTCATTTTTACTCTACACTACTCCACTCTATGCTAATCCACAGTATGCCACTCGACTCTAAACCACTCTACACTGCTGCACTATATGCTTTTCCACTCTATGCCACTCCAATGTATGCCACTTTACTCTACACCACTCCAGTCTGAGCTATTGCACTCTAAGCCATTTGTACTCTATGGCACTCCATTCTGCACCACTCTACTCTATGCCACTCCACTCGACGCTGTTCCACTGTACGCCACTCTGCTCTAAACCACTCCATGCTGTGCTACTCCACTCTATGCCATTCCACTCTTCGCGATTCAACTCTACGACACTCCATTTTACGCCACTATACTGTACGCCACTCCACTCTACACATCTCCTTTTTATGCCATTCCACTCTGTGCTATTCTACTCTATTCTAGTCATCTCTATGCCACACTACACCACTTCACTCTATGGTATTCCACAGTATGCCACATCAGTCTATGCCATTAAACGCTATGGAACTCAAGTCTTGGCAACTCCACTATTTGCCACCCTACTGTATGTCAATCCACTCTATGCCACTCCACTCTATGTCACCCCACTTTACACTATTTAACTCTACACCACTTCACACTATCCCGCTATACTGTATGCCACTCCACTATAGGCCACTCCACTCTATTGACAATCAACTCTATGTTATTCCACTCAATGCCACTCTACACAACTCTACTCTATGGAACTCCACTCCACGCCACCCCACTCTACAGCACCCAACTCTACACCACTCCAATCTATGCCACTCCACTTTACGCTATTCCTCTGTATGTCACTTCACTCTACCCCACTCTATGCCACTCCACTCTATGCCATTCCACTCTATGCTATACGATTCTCCACCACTTCATTTAACCCCACTCTGCTGTATGCCACTCCACTCAATGTCACTCCATTCTATGACACTCCACTCTATGTTATTCCACTCTACACCACTCCACTCTATGGTACTCCTCTTAACACCACTTCACTCTACAGCACCCAACTCTACACCATTCCACTCAGCGCCACCATACTGTAGGTCACTCTACTCTACGCCACTCTACTCTACACCACTCTTCTCTAAGCTATTTCTCTCTACACCACTCCACTCTACACTACTCTATGCCACTCTACTCTATGCTATTCCACTCTATGCCACTTCACTCTATGCTATTCCACTCTACAGCCCTCCACTCTACCCCACTCCACCCTATGCCACTCCACTCTATGCGATTCCATTCTAATCTATTCTACTCTATGCCACTCCACTGTATGGCACTCCACTCTATGACACAACAATTTAAAACACTTTTTGATTAAAAATTACAAAATATTGAAATTCAATGAAGAAACCAAATGTTAAAGCTTTGTTATAGTTAGGAAAACTTTATTTATTGTTTCTATAGAAACAAAAAAACTTCACAACCATCAGAAAGTCCTAAAGGTATAGTTATATCTTAAATGTATAATTTACACACCACCTTCATATGACTATAACTTTAGTTTTTTCTTTCTATACAAACCGAACTTCAGCTGCACAAAGATTAGAAGTTCTAAAGGTATAGTTAGACCTTGAATTTATGATTGGCGCACCACCTTCAAAGTGATATAATTCGTGCACCACTGTACACACAGTGTTGTCAACTCACTAGTCACACTATGTGAACTATAACTTATACATATATGACACTTCAATGGTTTATATTCTTGGCTATCATATATCAGTCATCTTTTTTATATTTGTGTTTGTAAAGTGTCACAGGCACCCCTGGAATTGAACTGGGTGTATTTGTTCCCTTAAAAAACTATCTGAGTGACTGAATCCCCACAAAGAAGAATATGACATGTTCACCTATGCTGGAGCCCTGTCTTCTCGGCTAACAAGCGTGACCCTGTCAGTGAGAGTAAATGGTGTGCTATGTGACTGCATGACACCCCTCATTATCACCAGCCCGAAAACCTGCGGTGAAAGAAAAGATGAAATGGCAAAACAAAACAGGCCATTCTAAGCAGTCACTCATCGGGAGCTTAATAGCGGCAAGGGCTCCCAAACATGAAACAGCGTTTCGTGAAACCGGAGCTGATTTCTTGCTAAATTCCAATATTAGTCACAGTTCTGTGGTCGCAGCTCTCCGCCCCCATCCTTTGCAAAGGAAGCGTTTCTCATGACCGTAAAATGAGGGAGGGAGAGGGTGAAAGGAATGCTGTTTTAATTCTCTGCCATTCTCCTTCACAGGTGACCAAATCTAACGCCGCTGGGAGTGGCGGGGCGGGAGCGTAGGTAGCGGTTAGTGGGTTCGAAAGAAGGAAGAAACCTCGGCCCAGAGTGACAGATACAATAACTGTGGAGGCCAAGAAGCCTTGAAAATATGTTAACAATAGCTGCGCACCTTTCAGCGCCCCCCGAAAGGAGAATACTGCTAAGAAAGCACTGGGCTACGGATTACCAACAGCCTCGCTTCCCCCGTCAGGACTCCGCGCAGTTGTGCACGCCTGCTTGTAATGGCTTGTTTATGGTAAGAACGTGCTTCTCTTCAGCGTGGCAGGTGAGATGATTTATGTGCGAAGCTCTTGAGATGTTTGCTTCCTTTTGTGCATCCCTTATGTTTGATAGCACCTGCTCTATTACACGGCTGTCCCTCATTATCTACAGATCTGCACAGGCACCAGGTGCAAGCGCGGCAACTTTCAGCAAGCCCCCGTTCAAGTCATATCAAATCTGCTGTGTATCGCTTTTCAGACGGTGTTGATGCGGAGGTGAAGTTAATGGATAGCCTTAGTAGGGGATGGCGGTAGTAGAGGTGCAGTGACACGAAGAACTGATGAGCTGCAGAAAAGACTATCAGACCAGGACAGGCCTGCATGGGTTTCATCTGCTGTTGTCATGGTAGAGCATATGGGCCAAGAACGTGGAAAAGGGGGAAATGAACATGTGTGCCTGACAAAAAGACTGCCCAGCAGACTGTATCTCGTAGGGAAAGGATTATGGGAGAGCGCCAAGGTCAGTGACACCAGCATTGCTGGATAACCATAATGGCAATGGCCAGTCTTTAGTTTTCGCACAGAAAAATTTAGGTTACTAACACACACTTGTATGAATGAGGCAGATTGCAGAAGGCTACACAAGGCGTCACATCGTGTGCCCCCCTCAAAACAGCACTTCCAAAGCTGCTCGTCATGCCACAATTCAGAGGGGTGCAAGGATGTAAAACTGATTTGTTGCTTGCAACCCCCCATCAGTCAGTAGAGATTCCCAACCAGTTATTTGCCAACATCACTCGTGTCCAAGTCCCCCATCTCTAGTGAGTTCCAGGTCACATATTGTCTCCTTGAATATCCCTCAACTCCAGTGGGGTGCTGCTAGCAAGAGCAGTTGCTGACACGTATCCCCAAGTCTTGTTTGACGCCTTTTGTCTGTCTTAGACTTTTAGCCAACAGCTAATTTTACTGCAGGTTTTGTAGTTTCACTTTTAAGACTATTTGACCAAAAGTCGCAGTTTGCAAAGTGCTGTTTGCTAAAATGTTAGCACTGGATGAAGGGATTAACAAGGCAATTTGAAAAATGCTGCGATCCCTTTACTTGCAGCGATGGCAATGACTGGCACTGATCGGGAAGACTCCTGCATTAGAAACAGAGGGTTGTGGGGTGTGAGCAGCGAGGAGTTACTATGTGACTCCCTGTCTAGCATGCTAAAAGCCCCGGCTGGAAATCAGCTAAGGACGAATACCCACCATGCCACACACCAAGGTTGATCGACCAAGTCATGAGAGCCGTCCAACCACCCAGCCACAGAACAGCACTGTCCTGAAGACCTCAAACACTAGCCGTATCTATACTGCATTCTAAGCTTACCTTTAAAGTGCTTAACATCACCTACCCAATACTTATTGCCTGAATGGTATGTCTGGCCATAGTGTCATCACTCATTTTCAAGTGTTTTTACTCTTACGATCTTAAAAACTCGCACCGTTTTTTAAACCATAGATGCAATTTAGCACAGTCCTTCCTGGTTCCTAATGTTGCTTCAACACACAGCTGACATTGTACAATTGAGCCTGAGTACATGGTGCAATAGATCCTGAATACACTTCAACAATAGGAGGTTATCGCTTATACATCTAACACTATACTATCTTAGGAGACTCACTTCACAGTATCACGTGCTTCTCTCTCTCTTTTTCTTAAAATCGGGGTATTTACATCAATCCACTTTTGCGCGCCTACCTTCAATGACACAACAACCAATTGGTATTGACCGATGATATGGAAAGTTATTTGCCATTGTGGTTGCATAATAGTTAGAAAATGCCCTTTACTATGTACTAGTTGAAAAATATTTTCTATAAACTTTCGTTGGTATTTAGTAAATTATTTCGGGTCAATGAATGTTATCAGTTTAGCCTTTTTCTTAAAATTAGTTTTGCTTGTTTATCTGACTTCTCCATATTCAATCAATCAATCAATCAATCAGGATTTATAAAGCACAGCTAATCACCCGATAGGGTATCCAGGCGCTTGCAGGCCCCAGAGGTTTATTCGAACTGCCAGATCTTGAGGACCATTCGGAATTCCGGAAGTGAGGTGATGGTCTGGATAAGCGTGGGGAGGCTGTTCCATGTCTTTGCTGTGCTGTGGGAGAAGGAACGTCCTCCACTTCTGCTTCTTTAGATGTAGGGTCAGGGGCGGCCCCTCCATTAGGGCAGAGCGGCGTTGCCCCACTGCTTTCTCGCAGTGCGAGAAGCAGAAACATAAAATGGTATTTTAAATATCATTTTATGTTTCTGCTTCTCGCGGTGCGAGAAAGCAGAATGGTATGCCTGGTTGGGGACGGGCGGGTGGGTAGGTCAGTGGCTTGCCCAATGTTATGGGCCCTGACTGTTTGGTCAGCCCTCTGGGGCCGACCAAACCAGTCATGCGCACTCTAGATTCTATCTATGCCTACATAGAGAAAATGGCCTCCATACAGGCGCCAGGCTGGGCGCTGGCCACACCAATCACAATGCTGCCATTTCAGCGTTGTCATTGGCTTAGGGGAGGGGAGGTGGGATGCCTGCTTCCTGTTCCTGGACAGCAGGAAAGAAGCAGGAAAACGCGGGCGCAGGACCGGCCAGGACCGGCAGCAGCACGGGACCCGGTTAGATAAGTAAAAAAAAATGTAAATCCCCTCCGTCCCATGCGAACCCCCGTGCTACCCGCCCCTCCACCCGTGAGTCATGTGAGCCGCAACTGTGCGGGGAGTATGAGCAAGTGAAAGGGAGGCAGAGCATAGTTTTGTTGACAGTTGGTGGAAGTTCAGGTGGTGGTTAATGTATATTGCAATGCATATTGTTCAAGTCATTGATGTGAAATATTTTCTATGTAGTACATTATCCAAATGTCTTCTTACTGTGTTCCATAAGTAGGCACTCCTGTCAATTACTATGAGAAAAATTACTTATGTTGTTTATGTATGTTTGTATTTCGAATTAAAGAGCCTCTTCTTCAAAAGATCACTTTTTCTTTGCACAAAATTTGTTTAAAAAGTGATTCAATCTTACCTTTAATTATATTTGTTAAATTATCAAAAGTATAGTTTAAAACACATGAAAAGCTAAACCATTTTTGCTAACTTGAATTAGTACCCCATATTCTCACTAAAGAGTTCGCCTTTTTTACCCATTAAGTCTTTTCCCAATCTACGTGACGTTGGTAATCAGAAAAAATATATCTTCTATATTTCCCATCTGTTTAGTTTATATCTGTCAGGAAGTAGGGTTGGAGATACCGCTTACTGCTTAGAGTGGTCCATGTGCAGGGAAGCAATACTGTGAGTGTCTCTCAGCAAAGGAAATTCTGGTAGCTACTATGGACAGCTGCCACTGTATGGATTCGAGTTGCATAGCCTGGCAGTGCGCTGGCCGTGAACTGCGACTCCCAGTAGGCCATGAAATCTTTAGTATCTAGGGAGACTACGCCTATCTTGGATCTTCAGGTAGAACCTTGTGGTTCATGGCATCATTTGATAGGCACTCATGCTACAATGTTGCTGTAGCCAGAACCTCACTACATGGATCTTAAATGTCAGTTGCCAAGACTTATTATTTTCTAAAAGATTGTAAGATTGTCTCATGGGCATTTTGAATTATAGGTAAGTATCATGAAGTCATGGTGTGTTGTTCAAAATGACATTTTAAACAAATTTCTGAACATGTATTTGAACTAATATATATATTACATACACACACACATATATGTATATTTATATATATATTATACACACACACAAAAATATATGTATATTTCTTTCCCAGCAATTCAGCAGTTATTGTTACCTGAGCTAGCTATAACCAAACCAAAGGTTTCATGCAAAACCAATAGAATTCAACAGTAATAGTTACCTGAGCTAACTATAACTTACACCCCAGCAATGCACTGCTTATGACTGCTGATATTACAGCACTCATGACATGGTCAGTGACATCACTCATGACATCACTGAATACATCTCAAATTACATCACTGATGACATCATCCAGTGAGTGTAACTATTTTCTAAGAGTTTATGTTTATTCAACATAGTTACTAAGCTTCTACAAAAGTTACATTAGTATACTAAGTGTACTACTAACGAGTGATACTATTTGTAACATATATTATGTGAGTGGCTATGTGACTGTCTGTATCTGTGTGCGTGTGTGAGTGTGTGAGTGGCTGTTTGGGTGTGTGAGTAGCTGTGTGGGTGAGTGAGTGGCTATGTGAATGGCTGTATGGGTGTGTGAGTGGATGGGTGTCTGAGTGGATGTATGGGTGTGTGAGTGGCTGTGTCAGTGTCTGTATGGGTGAGTGGGTGTGTGAGTGGCTGTATGGGTTTGTGAGTGGGTGTGTGAGTGACTGTGTGGGTTAGTGAGTGGGTGTCCGAATGGCTGTCTGAGTAAGTGACTGGATGTGTAAGTAGGTGTATGGTTCATGAGTGGCTGTTTGAGTGGATGTTTGGTTAAGTGAATTTGTGTGTGAGTGGCTGTATTGGAGAGTGAGTGTCTGTGTGAATGGCTATATGGGAGAGTGAGTAGATGTGGGAGAGCATGTATGGATGTGTGGATGGGTATGTAAGTGGGTCTGTGAGTGAATGTGTGAGTGATTGTATGGTTGATAGAGTGGCTGTGTTGAGATGCTGTATGGGTGAGTGAGTGAGTCATTGAGTGAGTGAGTAAGTGTGTGCGTGTGTGTGAGTGAGTGGCTGCATAGATGAATACGTGTGTATGTGAGAAGCTATATGGGTGAGTGTGTGACACTGTGAGTGGCTGTATGGGTGAGTTACTGGTTGTATGAGTAGCTGTGTGGGTGAGTGAATGGTTGTGTGGGTGGCAGCATGCGTGAGTGAGTGGGTGTGTGAGTGAGTTGCTCTATGGAGGAGGGAGTGGTTGTGTGAGTACCTCTATGGGTCTGTGAATGGGTATGTGAGCAGTTGTGTGGGTGTTTGAGTGGGTGTATGAGAGGTTGTATAGGGGTGTGAGTGATTGTGTGAGTGGTTCTGTGGAAAATGTCATCAGTGATGTCATCAGTGATATCACCGACCATGTCATGAGTGATGTAACATCCCTGTAACCCTTGGTTTTTTTCCAGTGATTTTCTAAGGTTTTTTAAAATTCTATTTCATACCTATAATGTCCCTGCAACTTTTGGCCCCTCTCCTCAGGCTGATTTTGACCCTGGGCACCCCAACCTGTGGGGCCCAGCTGAAAATGAGGGTGAGGGGACACACGCCCCCCTCTCAAGGCTGATTTTGACCCCGGGGACCCCCCCCAGGGACCAGCCATGTGTCCTTGGGTGCCCTGACCCCCACCCAGTGCACCCAGTGTGCCTGTTGGGGGTCCCAGCCTTCTGCAGGAGCCAGCATTGTTCTCATACACAGAGAGCTGCTAGAAATGGAGCTCCCTGCATGCAAAATAAATACTTTTATCTCTTTTCCTGCATGCATGTATGTGGGCGGAGAAAGAAATTAAAACTCCACTTCCAGCAAGCGGGAGTGGTTTGACAGTGCACACTGTCACAGCTTCCGCTAAGCAAAAGCAAACAGCTATCTCCTGAGGGTAGGCAACTCGGGAGATAGCAGGAACCGGCCCTGGGAGGTGACAGTCCCCAGTTCCATATATGGTTCCAGGAGGGGAGCTGCACGCCCCTTTCTTTGTTATTCTAGGGCCTGAACCCAGGGAGGTGGTGGTCCGTGGCACCGCATATGGCCTGGGAGGGGGCTGTGCTGCCCCCTCCCTCTTTTTCATAAATGTAATTGGCCCCGGGGAGGTGGTGGTTCCCAATGCCGGGGGTCCATGTGGACCCTCTCCTTAATGTTTATTGTAGCCCCAGGGAGGTGGTGGTCTCCGAGGTGTCCACTCGGCATTCCCTATCTATTTATTTATTTTATTTATTTAAATCCCCTTAGAGGTGGTGGTCCCCTGGCCTTCGGGAGTCCTAGAGGCCCCCCCTGATTATTATTAACATGACCCCCGGGGAGGTTATCGTCTCCGAGGCAAAAATAATCCCTTGGAGGGGGGCCCCATGCACCCCCCTCCACCCTGCCCCCTTTTCTTTTGTTGTGATTTTTTGGGGATCTCTGCTGAAGCCAAGGTCCAAGATGGCTACCAGCACTTCCTGGTTGAAGTGTTGGCAACCAATCCGAGCACAAGTTCAGCATTATTCTTGAAGGCTTTGTTATTGTAGATATACACATTTGAATTAACTTTAATTTCTCAAAACCTACTGACCAGATTTACACCAAATAACTGAAGGCATGATTTGCATATCAAAAACTCCCTGTCTGCTAAATTCAGTGTAATTCCATCCAGGGGTTTGGCTTTAAGTGTGTCTAAAGGCTCTATGAGAATCAACATGGAAAACACAGTTTTTTGACCCCTCCCCTTTTTCTAAGCCCCCGCTTGAAGGATCACCCCAAAACTTTCCACTAGAATCACAGGCACACTTTTTTTAAACATTTCGTTAAGAATTGTCAACCGGCGCCAAAGATATAGGCAAGTCAAAAAACGCTTTTCCTATGACAACATGGTCCTAACTATAACTAGGTACTGGTGTTCCCCAGTAGGTTATATATATATATATATATATATAGATATATATATATATATATATTATCTACTGGCGGTCGCCAGTAGATAGTTATAGTTAGGACCGTGTTTCCATAGGAAATCCGCAACATTCTATTTGGAATAACTTTGGCGCCGGTTGACGAATCCTCGCAAAATTTTCAAAATAGGTGGGGCGCTCCGCTCCGCTCCTACCCTGAAAGTCTCGGGGTGATTCGTCAAGCAGGGGCCGAGAAAAAAGGGGGGTCCCAAAACACATTTTCCCCATGCATTTTTCCATAGGACCTTTAGTCGAAGGTACAGCCCGAACGGCTGAACAGAATTACTTGAAATTTGGCAGAGAGGTAGTCCTCAGGTCAGGGAAGTGCCTTTTGCAGGTCTGGTGTCAATCTGTTCAGTAGTTCCTGAGAAAATCAAAAGTAAAATCATATATATATGTGGGCGAAGCCTAACCACACATCTCATCCTGAGATATGATTGGGTGTCAGCACTTCATCCAAGAAGTGTTGTCAGCCATCTTGGGACCAATATACATGATAGCACCTCATTAAAAAGCCTTGCAGTTAATAGAAGGTTTTAAGACTTTAGTTACATTATAAATCATTTGTTGATGGTACCATACTCATTTTAGGAATTGTGGTATGTTCTAAGGTGATTTCACCATGTGAAAAAGCCTTCTGCTGGGATATCATGATTGAGAGAAAACTATTTTCTCATGCTTTTCCCACAGAGGTTTGGAAGGTGATCCATAAGCTAAACTGAGAGCTTATTTTCTGTAAATTCACATTATCTTTCTCAGTCATGTGAGAATGAAGTCTGACATTCTCAGTAAAACATGTACATCCAACAAGGGCAGAGACTGTCAGTTGATTCCTTTGTGTTCTACTGCAGCTTCCCAGAGTGTTCCAAAGAACAACTAGAGCGCTAACAGTCCTACTTATGATAAACGTATGGCACACCTGAAGCCATCTTGCTTGGATTAAAGTGGTAACTCTTAAAACATTTAATTTAAAAAGGAACAAAATGATGGGGTTCATTTTTCCATAAAAGTATGATTAGTGCTGCAGAAAGAAAAATTCGGGCACATTTTGAGTGACTTCTCAAATCCTCTTTTATTTCATTAAAAAATTCTGACATGCAGACTGAAACATGCACTTTCAATACCAGCAGCAGTTTTCCCTGGTGAGCAGTAGCTTTACTACAGTGATCTAATGAGCAAAAAGAGTGCTAACATACTGAATTTATGGCAAATGTGTGACACATCTGAATGCCTTCTTGATGGAATCAAAGTAAAAAACTGAAAGTATTTCCTACTGAGGAGACTGCAGTAAATGAGGAAATTAGGAAACTTCATAACAAATAAGTCTCCCAAGATGGCCACCAGAGACAAAAGAGCCCAAATGTGGCCCAAATATCACCCCGATGTTGCCCAAGTATAGCCCAATGATAGAATGTCCCAGAGTGTTCTTAAAAACAACTAGAGCGCTTACTGTCTTCATTATGACAAAAGTATGGCACACCTGAAGCCATCTTGATTGGAATAAACTGGTAACACTTAAAACATTTAATTTAAAAAGGAACACAATGAGGGGGTTCATTTTGCAATAGAAATTATGATTAATGCTGAAGAAAGAAAATGAGGGCACATTTTGAGTGACTTCTCAAATCCTCTTCTATTTCATTAAAAAATTCTGACATGCAGACTGAAACGTGCACTTTTAATACCAGGAGCAGACTTCCATGGTGAACAGTAGTTTTACTACAGTGATCTAATGAGCAACTAGAGTGCTAACATTCAGAATTTATGGCAAATGTGTGACATATCTGAATACCTTCATGATGGAATCAAAGTAAAAAACTGAAAGCATTTCCTACTGAGGAGACTGCAGTACATGAGGAAATTAGGAAATTTCATAACAAATAAATCTTCCAAGATGGCCACCGGAGACAAAAGAGCCCAAATGTAGCCCAAAATCACCCAGATGTAGCCCAAATATAGCCCAATGACAGAAGTGTGCAAAACACTTATTATTTTGTGTTTTTGCAGTGTTATATAGTGCAGACTTGTCAGGTTTGGAGTGCTTTACATGAGCATTGGTTACATCACACAAGAACAAATTCATTTTGGTTGTAGACATGGGGAGACTAAGTGATTTGACCAGAATCACAGAATGTCGAGCTGAAGCAGAAACTCCAACCTGGTTCCCCAGTTGCAAAGTCTGCAGTTCTGGAAGTAACACCACATCCTCTCCCCTAAGTGCAACATTTAATCAAGTGGTCATCTGGATAAAAAAAACATAAAGATAACAAATAATTTAAAAGTGCTTTGTCGCTATTTGAAAACTCAGAAAAGATGTCCTTATTTTAGTCTTTTATAGCACTAACCATAATTTTGATGCCAATAAGACCCTCTCATATATGTAATTTCTAAAGGAAATGCTCTAGGTATTACAGTTTTGATTACATCAAGATGACGTCAGGCGTTCCACACTTTTGTAATAAATATAGAATGTTAGCAATCTAGTTGTTCATTAGGATACTGTTGAGAGGCAGAGGCCAGGGGCACGGACTCTGAAAATTGAAGGCAGGTAGGAGGGTGCAAAGGCAACAATTTAACCACACTGAGCAGGCAGGAAGGGCCGTGGCAGCACAACAGACTATGGAGGGCAGTGGAAAGGGGGGCAGGGGCAACAAACCAACAATACAGGACTTGCAAGAGAGGCTGTGGCAATGTAATAGACCATTGTGGGCAGAAGGAAGAGGCAATGGTAGTACAACCATACATGCCAACAGACCCGATTCAGCCAGGAAACGTCCAATGTTTTTAAGCTCAAATGGGCTTTATTTGATCTGTCTCCTGTCTACAATCTCCTCTTTTTCAATGTAACTCAAAGGGGAAAATCAATACCCCAGTTTTTTTTCAAAATCTCCCTCTTACCAAGTTCACAATGTTCGCAAGTATGGTACATTGGATCATGGAAGGAAATGGGGTAGGGACATGGACTTGGATAACAGAGGACAGGAGGGACATGGAGAGGTGCACCAAACTGACCCTGCAGGGCAGGCATCAGGGTTTACAGCAGCACAAAACACCACACAGGGCATGCGGGACGGGAGTGCAGCACAACAATCCATAGAAAGCAAGAGGGAGGGGACAGGACCATGCACATGGACAACAGAGAACAGAGGGGCAAGAGGCAATGGTAGCTAGCTGACCATAATGGACAGACAGGAGAGAAAGCTGCAGAATAACAGACCATAAAGGGCAAGAGGGACAAATCAGGGGCATTACAATGGAACAGACAAGCCAGGAGAGAGGGAGTAGGGGTCTGCACATGTAAACAGAGGGCTGGGGGCAAGGGGGCAGGGCAGGAGCAGCAAGATAGCCATGGAGGTCAGGCAGGATGGGCACTAGAAGCAAGACACACCATGAAGAGCAACAGTGAGACTGTGATGTCATACACACAGACCATGGAGGGAAGGTGGGAGGGGGTCAGGGGCAGCTAACTGACCACACAGGGAAGGTGGGAGGGGCCATGGCAGCACAGAAGACCATGCATGGCAGGTGGGAGGGTTAGTGGCAGCACAATGGCTATGATGGGCAAGAAGGAGGGTGCAGGGGCATGCACAAAGGACGTTGGAGGATAGAAGGGAGGGTCAGGACCTGTGCACAGACAAGAAAGTTCAGGGGAAGGGGCCTCACAACAGACCGCACGGGGCAGGCAGGAGGAGCAGTTGCAGCACAACAGACCAGGGAGGGCAGAAGGTTGTGGCAGTACAATGGACCATGTAGGACAGGAGGAAGAGGATAGGGGCATGGCATGTGGACAGGCAGGGTGGAGGTGGCAGGGACAGGCAGCACATCAGACCATGCATGGCAGGAGGGAGGAGGCTAGTCCATGGATTCACACAACAGAGGATAGGGAGGAGGGGGATGGGGCAGCAAGCTAACTGTTCAGAGAAGGCGGGTATTAGGAACGTTATTGTTTTTAAAACGTGTGTCTGTGCGAACTACTTAAAATATGAATAAGTATGCAGCATAATCTCACTTTTATTCAGGAAGAAGAGGACATTTGTGACTGTGACTCCGGGCTCACTTGGCAGAAACACCCCCTGACCCTCCACCCCCTATCGCAAAATGTAATGCCCGTGAAAAGGGTAGGTGAACACAGTGTTATATAGAACATAGTCCTGAGAGCACGATTGAAAATGAAAACTAGATATAGTGTATGGTATGAACTATGCACCAAAAAGTGTGATATAAGATGAACCGGGCGTGAAATATAATATGCAATACATTGCGCGCAATGACAGATTCATTGGAGAGCGTGAGATAGCACAGGCACTAGCGCGTGCTATGCGATATGCGCCTTGGAGTGTAATATGCACAGGGCAGTGTTGTGTAACCTAACTAGTCTCTAAAGTTGTAATATAAAATATGTGCTGGGGAGTGTAACGTTGCATATGCACTGTGACAAAGATATGGATCACAGATTGTAATATGTATGGCATAGCACTGTGCGTTATAACATAGGCATCGAGGAAGGCACGTTAGATGGGGCAATATAACCCGTGCGAAGACAAGTGTGGCATGACATATTCACGGGGTGATGTTACAGTGCACATGGGCTAGAGAGTGTCATAGCATACGCACTATCTGGTGGAATACAACACAGAGGTGTGTGGCACTCGGCAGGCAATGGTGGGTGTAACACAGCATTGGGCTCTGCCAGGAGCGCGCTGTGACTCTCAAGTGATGTTCGTCCCCTTTCCAGAGAGTAAAATAAAAAGTATTACACATCCGGCAGTGGATGTGTGTTTTATTAACCGTGAGGGGTGTTTCTTGCATAGTTTTGGTCGAATTTTTGTCGAATCCCCTTTGAATGGCTTGGTGTGCATGTGTATTAAATGTGCCCGTCCACAGCTACCCATGTTTGTATAAATAAACGACAAGGGTGTCTACCGGGATTAGGCAGGGTAGGGCATCAGACATGTCAGAGCTTCACTAGTGGTGTAAATACATTCCACGTGGATTCATTGTATGCATAGTCGCCTTTTAATGAATATCACGCAAATCGTCATGGTGATAGGTACGTACGGTTTGTCCAGCATGTCCTAGGTGTGTCTATAAATATATATTTTTTAAAAATAATAAAAAACAGTGGCCGGCCCTGGGGATTGGGGTCAAAAAAATATAATTAGGAGACAGGTCCTGGGGGATGGGGTCATCAGGGCCAATAAATTAGAATAAGAAGGGGAACCACACAGCCCCCCTTCTTAAAAAATTAAAATAAATAAAAGACTGGCATCGTGCCGGAGGCCACGCCCCCTCCTTGCAGCACTCTGCAAACGCGCCCCCTGGCGAGTTGTAAGTTGGGGAATTAACTCCTCTTCAATACTGAGGGTCCCTGAGGGCCAACTAGCCCAACAGGCATCTCCAGTATGCGCCAGGGAACTGTGCTGCAGACAGGTGTTCTGAGGCCAAGCCCCTTTTTACACCTCTCTGCAACTCAGCTCTGTGGCGCTTACTGGAGGTACCTAGCGGTCTAGTTTGACTCTAGGGACCCTAAGGATTCAAGGGGACTTAATCTCTCAACTTAGAACAGCCACAGGGTGCGTTTACACAGTGGTGAAGGGAGGGGACGGGGCCTGAGGTGACGTGTGCAAACACGCACTATGGCACGTTTTAAATTGGGGATATAATTTCCCTTCAATACTGAGGGCCCCTGGGGGCTAACTAGCCCACCAAGTGCTTCCAGTAAGCGCCACTGAGCTGCATTGCAGAGAGGTGGTCCAGGCCGTGCCACTTTTTACACCTCTCTGCAACGCAGCTCTGTGGCACTTACTGGAGGCACCTAGTGGGCTCGTTGGACCCTAGGGACCCTCAGGATTCAAATGAACTTAATCTCCCAACTAAAAACGGACACAGGTCGTGTTTACACAGTGGTGAAGGGAGTTGACGGGGCCTGAGTTAACGTGTGCAAAAACGCCCTGTGGCCTGTTTTAAGAGGTAGTTTTGATCCCCCTGCCCTATTATATACTAGGGGCTTACAGAGGAGGTCATGCTAATCACAGGGGGACCCCAACGCATAATGTTCCCTAGTGTATGTAGGTGTTTTCACTGTATTCTAAGTGTCTTTTAATATAGCACTGGCTCTAGGACTGGTTAGTCAGACTCAGTTACCACCAGTATCCGTCTGAAAAAGTTGAGGGTACAGGATGATTTTGCAACAAGGCTTCTTTCTGCTCTTCTTTTTGTTCTTTGTGCACGTTATCCTTCTTCCTGCACTTTTCTTCGTCTTTGAGGACTTCTGTTGCTTCTTTCTGCACTTCTTTTTTTTCTTTCTGTGCATTTTTTCTTCTTTCTTCACATGTCCTATCTCTGTAGGCATAGTTAGAAATTAGCATTTAAAAAACCTTTGAAATTCACAGAAAAAACCATAGGTTTCAGGCACGTTATAGTTAGGAATTAGCATTTAAAAAACCTCGGAAATTCACTGAAAAAACCATAGGTTTCAGGGGTGTTATAGTTAGCTGGACTTTTCACTTGTACAAAACCATTGAAATTCCCCCGTTATAGTTAGTTCAGCTAACTATAACTCGCGCGCCCGCAATGCACTGCTGATGACGTCACATATTACATCACTCATGACATGGTCAGTGACATCACTCATGACATCACTGATAACATCTCAAATGACATCACTGATGAGTTACGTTCCCTAGACACAATGGTGACTTCTTAGTAAATTGGGCTGTCACTTACGTGTTGTGCCGCTTTATGCTTCTCCTCTGTTTCTCACAGCCCCGTTGGGTCTTTCTGCACTCTTCTTTTCGTTCCCCCATCACATGGTCTGTGGTTGCATACCATTTGATGTATACTTATGGTCTTTTACAATCTTTGTATTTGTATGATCTTTTAACAGCCTTGAAAAAGCCCATGCTTGGGCGAAACGCGTTGGCTGCGGATCTGGTCCCTCTGAATTTTGGAATAAAAGAATACAAGCAAATACTCAACTGCTGTGTGGACTCGGCATTTAGTTGTTTGTTTTGAAACCAGTTAACACTCTTGTTTTGATGTTGCCTCTCATATTTGTGGATAAATGTTATATTTGTGGTCAATTAAGCAGCTGGCCATTTGAGGTGGGCAATACTTTCATTACTGATAAAGTGACAAGTCCAGGCTGTGCACTCATTTAAAACCCTGCTGCTTTATTCTTTAAACTTCCTAACTATAACTCACGCGACTGCAATCCTCTGCTGATGAAGTCAGATATTACATCACTGTATTTAGACACCTATTTACCCATGTCTTCTTCCTTAATCTTTAGCTATACATATATTACAAATATTTATTTTTCAGAAAGACACATATGTAATCAGTGATGTAATATCTGACGTCATCAGTAGAGCATTGCGGTCGCGTGAGTTATAGTTGCCTGCACTAACTATAACAGGGGAATTTCATTGTTTTTTTTATGAGGGAAATGTCCAGCTAACTATAACATGTGTGAAACCTATGGTTTTTTAAGTGATATATATATATACATATATCTCCCAGGTTTGTCACAAATTAATGCGCTCTCATTAACTACGGACTCCACATCCAAATCGTTTCAAGAGGTGTTTAATATTACGACGCGTTTCAGCTCCTTGCAAAGCCTTGTTCACGTAACAGTTAGTGCAAACAAACAAGGTGACTGATAAAGTTTGGAAACATGAAAACTGACAAGGGACAACACAAATAAATCGTATACAAATGTCGTAAGTATGGCGGACAAATTGGAATGTTGTAATGCAAAATAAATCGAATGTGAAAAATTATGAAATTGTGCATCTTGCATGTAAATTGCCTGAATCCAAATATACTTATATACAAATCAACTGTGCCTTTACACATTGTATCATTAATTCATGCAATCAGTCGATAATTATGCAAACACAGCATGCTTCTGTTATGTGCCCCACAGTTGAAAGTAGCCAAATCTCGAGCTATGCGCAGGGTTACAGGAATGCTAACAATAATCCAATGTATTCACTCCCACATGAGAATATGTGTATATGTAATATGTATAATTACGCGCACAAATGTGCAAAACAATTGATTCTGTCTGAAATACACTGCATCTGCGTAACAACATGTAGGATAGTGAAATCAATGATTGTGCATGTGCAAACAATATAAACAGTTCGTGACAATGTCAAATATTAGAGGGGCTGCCGTTGTATGAGCACGCACATTGTGTTAAGGACAAGTTGTAAGCAGTCCAAAATTCCAAAGTTACGGAGTCCGTAAATCATGCACAATTGCGCGAGAGACATAGGTTGTGATGTGGAATACCATGCTTATGTAAAGTTATGCTTGGGCTAGTGCCCTAGAACTTGCATAAAGTAAAACCAACCAAATTCCCAAGACCACTAATGAGTCCCTGCAGCTTCTCATACTGTACCCATCAGTCGCCCATATTAAGTGATGGTAGGGGAAAAGGGTAGGTTGCCCGTGATAAGTGAGTGCCGGTGTCTGGGCCCCTTCCTTTCCTCCTGTAAATGAGTGAAAAAAGAGAAAAGAAAAGAAAACAATATATATATATATATACATATATATAAATATATATATTCAATGAAAAAAACAAACGTTACGGGGACATTATAGTTAGGCTGACATTTAATTCGTACCAAACCAGAGAAATTCAGCAGTTGTAGTTAGCTGAGCTAATTATAATTCTCGCCCCTGCAGTGCACTGCTTATGACCTCACATATTGCATCACTCATGACATGGTCAGTAACATCACTCATTACATCGTTCAGTGACTGTGAGTGTTTCTAAAAAGTTTATGAGTGTTAAATATATATACACCAAGGTGTATTGATGAATCAGTGGGTGTATGAGTGCCTGTATTGATGACTTAGTCGGAGCATGACTGACTATTGACATAAAATAGGTTTTAGAGATGGTTTTTATAGAAATTCTCTCGAAAAACATGACTTTAGGGAATATTGTAAGAAACCCCTAGTGTGTAAAATACTGAGGTATGTGTGGATATATCTGTTTTAGACATTATGGAAAAGGTGCGATCGTCACTGTTAACGTTTATTGAATGTCTGCTTTTGTTTTCTGTTTTCATGGCATGTTCATGGGGATCGCGACGTTGTTGCGAAGATCCCCAAAAACCTACGGAAAAAAACCTTTAGAAAAAAACTTTACAATATTTCAGGTACTTGGGTGGCTCTGACAAGAGGTGTTGTGTTGCTTGTGTGTATATGGCTGCTATACATAACACCAGATGCAGAGTTACACATTACTTAGAAACACCCTGTTGCCTTTATCTGTAAAGTGCACTCCATCATTTCTATAAACTCCATGCAAAAATCGAAAAGCAGATTGTTGTTATAGATACAGCCCATGTGATGGTCTCTGAGGAATGCAGAAACTGTTTTATTAACATGTTTCCTGGCTTTGTCAATCTGTGGACAGAATCGATTTGACCACTTCCATTTCTACCTTTGGCATATATTAGAGAACAACAAGACAGTGTGAGGGAAAAGCGTCATCAGTTCTGCAAACGTTTCTTTCATTAGGATTTCCAGCTCTATCCTAGTCAATGTGCCTAGGTCATTACCACCAAAGTGTACAATCATGAGGTGAGGAGCTTGGGAATCCACAATAGAATCAACTAAAGCCAGTAACTGATGAAACTTTAGCTCTCTCTGGCCAAAGCAAGTAATCTGCATGTTTGGCAAGCCCAAGTCCCTTTTGCAGCCTCCTTAGCCTAATAGATATGGCTGTGGCCCACAATCCATACATATTTTGAAGTGAAGGAGCAACAGTAGTCAGGAGAAGGCTGGAGCGGAATGAAGTAGTTTTCCCAAGGAAAAGCAGTTAAAATGGAGGTGTTTCTTTAAAAAAACATTTTTTAAAGATATATTTCATTGGATGCTGTCAACATGAAAGGGAATAAAAATAGGTAGTGTGTTGGATGCCTTTAGAAGAAGTCTTATTATTGTCTGTTGTTTAAAAAAAGAAATGTAATACAGATATGGATATGCTTTTGAATCTGTGGAGTAAAGCACACCTGCTTTATCCCATTTGGAAGCAGCATGTTCCTTCTAGAATGTGTTGTCAACTTGTGACCTACTGGTTCCACAGGGTTGCTAGGTACACTGAGCTAGGAGTGTATTGGGGGAAGGGTGTTAAAGAGACAGAATTTTTTTTTAAATGTTGAGGAGTGATGGCACAATTTAAGTAATGGCAAGTTTTAATTTCTAACTCAGGACAATGAAATAAACTGTTGTGTAGTATTTAAATTTCAGAAAAAATAACCTAGATATACTGCGATGATCGCGAAAAACATCGCAAAAACGTACCAACAGGAACTTCGTTTTGAAAGAGAGGGAAAGGGTTAACAGATGCTAACCATTCACAAGTGGAGATGCAATAGTCTAAAATGAAAGACATGATTTCATTTGCTGCCTTTCTCATGATGATAGAGTGGAAAGTTGAAGAGGTTGCCATTTTAGAGTTGCTTTGTATGAGAGTGGTGTACCATTCTTGTGCTTATTTTTTACAAATCCTAACAGTGTCAAAAGTATCCACAGAGAGCTAAATAATCTACAAACCCAATTTACTAGTATGTGCATAACTTTCTAATCCTTTAAAAAAACTACATTAAAAATGAAGATGTATATGGGAGTTTGATTAAAAAAGAGTAACACAGTGATGTGAAAAATATATGAGATGAACTGTCAGTGCTGAGCCCACGGGTGTGACCTGTGGTGGTGGACGATTCCTGGGCTGCCCGGGAGTTTCGGCGCCCGATCGGGGCTACCGGCTTCGCCGCGTCGCGGACGGTGGACGGTAGACGAGTCTGGCGACATCACCCGATATAACCATGAGCGGGAAGGGAGCCCGAGCGAACCAGCAAGGCAAGCTGGACAAGTTTGCGTACTTTAAAGACTCGTCCTCGGCGCTGGATCGCGGCAGCCACGCCGAGAAGGTAGCGGCGGACTTGGAGGCGCCTAAGGTGATGCTGGAGGACATCATAGCTGCCTTGACGCAAGTACAATCCACCGTGGGATCAATTTCCTCGGACGTGTCCCTCCTCCGTGCGGACTTCCAGAAAATGTCAGACAGGGTAACGGATGTGGAGCAGGTGACGGCTACCTTAACGAAGGACTCGAGCTACCTTCTACAAAAGGTGTCGCAGTTGGAGGTAGAGAACAAACGTATGGCGGCCAGGTTGGATGATCAGGAGGGGCGCTCCCGTCGCAACAATGTGCGCATTACTGGGATTCCCGAAAGTGAGGGGTATCCTGCCATGGATTTATATGTTGAAGACCTGATAAAGTCCAAACTGCAGCCCAAGGGTCTATCGGCCTTTTTCTCGGTGGAGCGTGCCCATAGAGTACCTGGTGGCCGGCCGAAGGTGGGTGCGCCTCCGAGGCCTGTCCTGGCTCGCCTGTTCAACTTCCGCGACAGGGATGCCATTCTCCAGGCGGCGCGGGTGGCGCCGCCTCTCCGTCTCCAGAACTCCACGGTGTCCCTCTTCCCGGACTACACGGCGGCGGTGGCGGCACAACGGAGAAGCTTCATGGAAGTCAAAAAGAAGCTGAGAGCCCGTGAACTTCCCTATGCTATGCTCTTCCTGGCACGGCTACGTGTGGTAGCGGATGGGAAGAAAGATTTTGCGACACGCCGGAAGAGGCTCATGACTGGCTGGAGGGATGGCGGCGGGTTGCGGGTGCTGGCCGCTCGGACCGGAGGGGGAGACAGCCTGGAGGCCCTGAAGATCCTGATTCTCGCAGTTGGTGATCAGGGGAGGTGGAGGGGGAGTCCCCCGGATGACGCCCTGACGGCGGCTTCTTCTGCCATGGAGCTGAGTAACGCCCTCGGGGTCCCGTCGACGCTGGAATGGCCTACTTCATGTTGCCTTGGGGCATGAACGCTGGGACCTGGGGATGGGGGATGTCCTGGTCTTCCTCGGACCCCACGCTCCTTGACGCGCAAGTACTGCTTGGGGTTACGGGAATTGAGCACTCTGCTGAGTTGGGGTGGCGGGCAGTTTTGAGTCCGTGTGGCAGGGAGGCAGGGATGGGGGTGGGGGGATGGGGAATGTTTTTCTGTTTTCTGTTAGTGGTTGGGTTCTGGATGGCACGGGCACCTGAGTTTGACAAAGCACGCTTTCCTTACATTGCACATGTCCCTCACCGATTGATCCGCACTACTCATTGCCTTTTGTCTCAACCACCGTAATGTCCGACTTGCTGCACGAACTACCACCTGAGACCGCTTTGACCCAGGTGCTGCCCCTCTCCATACTCACGTGGAATGTGCGGGGACTAGGGGACAAAATCAAACGGGGGCTGGTCCTGCAGAGCATTAAGAGGTGCGCCCCAGCGGTAGTCTTACTCCAGGAGACTCAACTTACTGGCACCGCTAGTAAGGCGATGGACAGATGGGGATACACCTCCGGGTCTCGGGGGGTGGGCATAATGCTGGGCCGGCAGTCCCATTTGATAGTAGTTAGCGTACACACTGAGGGGTCGGGGCGCTTTGCTGCCGCACACACTCAATGGGAGGGGCGGCCCATAAACATCGTGTCTGTCTACGTTCCACCGGCGCTACATGTTACGGCATTCCAGGCACTTAGTGAATTTCTGCTTACACTACCGAAGGGGGAGGTGTTATTGGGTGGCGACTTTAACGCTGTTATGAATGACCTCACTGACTGGTGTCCACCATGGGCGAGGGGCGGGGGAGTGACGCGCCTTGCGAGTTTTATAGAGGCTATCGGATTAACAGACCTTTGGCGGTTGCATCATCCGGCGGCGCAACACTTCACATACCACTCCGGGGTGCACAACAGTCTCACCCGCATTGACTACTTTCTGGGTTCGTCCGGTTGTCTCCAAAATATCGAAAGTGTAGAAATAAGACCCAGAGGAATATCTGACCATTCCCCGATAATATTGCACTACACTAGCTATCTCCAGACGCGTCGCCGCATCTACCCGATGCGTCCCAGCTGCATACGGCTCCCCCAGGTTCGCAAATCTATAGCGAAGGCGACGACCCTGTATTTCCAGGAAGACACCGCCTCGGTCGACTCCCCCGCTGTCCTCTGGGAGGCATACAAAACGGTATTGCGGGGGCAGACGATGGCCTCCGTTGCAGAGCATAAGCGCAAACAACTTTCTGAGCTGCAGTCGCTTGAGCTCGAGCTCCAGGCGGCGGAGGTTTGCCAGGCCCATGATCCATCACTCGCGGCCGCACGTGCCCTGCACTTGGTACAGACGAAATATAAGGAGCATCTAGCGGAGCGTGCCAGACAACGCCTGGAGGCCTCAAGGCACACGGTTTATGATGTGGGCGATAAAACGGGTAGGCTGCTGGCACGGCTGGACAGGTGGGACAGTGGTGCTAGGTGGATTGCGCAACTTTGCACTGAGGAGGGGCAGAGGACGTCGGACCCGTGTGTAATAGTGAGCACCCTGGCGGAACACTTTCGGGGGGTCTACTCCTCTGCTTCCTCCATGACGGTGGAGGAGGCACTAACGTATGTCAGGGACCTGTGGATGCCACAACTTTCCCCTGAGGCGCGGGAGACCCTTGAGGCTGAGCTCACGGTGGAGGAGCTCCAGGCGGCTATAGGCGCGTTGCGGCCCGGTAAGGCTCTGGGGCCCAACGGCATTCCGGTTGAGCTATATCAGAGGCTATCCGAGACGCTTGCCCCACACTTACTAAAAATGTTTGCGCATAGCCTACAAGAGGGAGAGCTCCCTGTGGATCAGCATACGGCCACCATCGTGGTGATTCCAAAACCGGGTAAGCTGGCAGATCAGTGTAACTCCTACCGTCCCATATCGCTGCTTAACGCGGAGGCCAAGATCCTTGTGAAGCTACTGGCCACCAGGCTGATGCCGCACTTATCTGACATTGTGCATCCAGATCAGTCGGGCTTCATGCCCGGCAGAAGTACTTCCCACAACCTGAGGCACCTGCATGGTGTGCTGGCCCGGGTGGAGCGCTTGCAGGAACCGGCTGTGCTTCTCTCTCTTGACGCAAGAATGGCATTCGACATGGTTGAATGGCCCTTTCTCTTTGCAGTATTGCTGCATCTGGGCTTCGGGCCCAAATTCTGTGCCTGGGTCCGACTCCTATACACTAAGCCACTGGCCCATGTCACGGCCAACGGACATATGTCGGAGGACTTCCCCCTGACGCGTGGCACGCGTCAGGACTGTCTTTTATCGCCACTGCTCTTCGCCCTGGTGCTTGAGCCGCTGGCGGCTTGGGTCCGATGGGAGCCCATGATGCGGGGTCTGCAATGGTCTGCCGACTGGGAGGATCGCATCTCCCTGTACGCGGACGACGTGTTGCTGTATCTGTCTTCCCCTAGGCGTTCTATCTTGACGTTACTTAACATCTGCGAGATCTTTGGCAGAGCGTCCGGCTATAAGATTAATTGGTCGAAGTCGGTCCTCTTCATGCTCCGTGGCCCTCCTCCACGGCTGCCGGCGGGATGTCCACTTCAGGTGGCGGGGGAGTCGTTCAAGTATCTAGCGGTGCATATTACGTTGGATCAGGTGGAATTTTTCAGGCGCAATCTGTGCCCCTTGATGGACCGCCTCAGGCGTGATGTGCATCATTGGGGAGCGCTGCCACTGACCCTGTTGGGGAGAGCGGCGCTCTTCAAGATGATGGCGCTGCCGAGATTCCTATACGTGCTGGAAAACACACCATACCCGGTGCCTCCGGCCTATTTCCGCGCGATAGCGGCGCAGGTCTCCAGCCTACTCTGGGGCAGCAAACCGGCACGAATTGCGCAATCTAAATTAGTTCGCGGGTGGTACGATGGGGGAATTGCGCTCCCGGATATCCAGCTCTACTATTGGGCAGTGCAGCTGAAGGTGGTTAACCAGTGGCTCCATGCGCCACAGTCTGACCCTGCATTCAAAGCGGACAGATATATACTGGGCGAGAGGGGTATGCTGTCGCCTTTATATGATGCTAGACTAGCCCCGAAGTTGATCGGCCCTTTGAGGCAGACTGTGTCTGTCTGGCATGCGGCGCAGGCCCGGCTGGGGTGGTGGGGGGTCCTGGCGCGACTTACACCTCTCTGGGATGCCAAGCAGCTGAGACGATTGAGGGATAGCAAGGGCTTCGACGCTTGGGACAATATCGGGATCTCGGTGCTAGGAGATATGTGGAAAAAGAGGGCGGTCGTCCAGTTTGCACTCTTGCAACAGCAATATGAGCTGGCTCCTTCGGAGTGGTTCAGATATCTTCAGATTAAACATGCCCTGGTCGCGCAGCTGGCCCCTGGGGCGGAGGTTCTGGATGCTTCCCCATTGGAGGACAGGCTGTTGACGGAGTACATGCCACAGAAGGCTACGTCCTTCACGTACCGCAAACTTATCAACAACATGCCGGACCCCATGGGGCCCTTGCGGGAGAAGTGGGCCGTTGAAATCGGTGACTTCGATGACCCGGAATGGCGTGAGGCACTGGCCTCGCCGCGCGAGGCAGGTATACCTTCGCGGCTGCGGCTGGTGCAGCTTCGCATTTTGCATCGCTCATATTACACCAGGTGCTTACTACATAAAATGGGCAGAGCAATACACCCCTTCTGCTTGCGGGGTTGTGGGGAGGAAGGAACCTTTTATGACACTATCTGGGAGTGCCCTGTCATCCAAGACTTCTGGAAGCGAGTGATGCGGACAATGTCGCAGGCGTGTGGTGTGGGGTGTCGCTGGTGCCGGAGCCTCGACGGTGTCTGTTGAATGTGTGGGAGCCCAATGATCTCAGCCACCAGGCGCAGGGCTGGGTAACGATGGGGATAATGACGGCCAAATGGAACATAGCCCAAAAATGGGGAGCGGTGGGGGTGCCCTTGCTGACCGCATGGAGAGGAGATATGGATGTAGCCATGTTCGCTGAGCGATCAGCATTTATTAGGCGGGGCTGCCCTCGCAAATGGGACAAGGTATGGGGGCCCTGGAACAGATTCAGAGGAGGAATATGCGTCCCGCCGCCATTGTCCCATGAGGACTCCTCGGACTCGGACGATTGAGGTGGACTGCAGGGTCGAGGGGCGGTGGGTGGATACTGGCTGTGTTAGCATACCTGAAATGGGGTTTACTCCTATACTGTTTGTTGGGGTGCTGGTATGTCAAATGATCTGTGCACATTGTTTATTCAAGTGTCTTGCTGTTTTTGCCTATCATGAAAACAATAAAAATTATTTTTAAAAAAAATCTCATAATACACAATGTTACATAAAAACATTAAGAACAGTTTAAAACATAGTTAAAAAACTGTAGTTTGAAACATAATTAAGCTCACCTGCCGAGTCAGCGATTAAGACAGTGTTACAATTTTTACAAATCAATAAAAACAAGGATATCAGTTAAAAAGACACATATATTAAAACAATCTGACCCCGTCATTTCCCTCCTGCCCCGCTAAACAACTTTTAGGCCAAGAATCACAGTGTTATGATACAACTTTCGATCTCTGGCACCAGGCATAGAGCAAATACCTTGCTATTGTATAAGCAAGCCACCTTGTTGTGTCTGACCTAAATATGCGTAAAGCATCAGAAGGGCGTGAGCAAGAAAGCAATCGGCAAGCCAAAATAATCCATGATTTCCTTAAGTTTGCATATGCAGGACAGAAGAAAATGAAATGTTCTATGGTCTCAGGGGTAGAATGACGAGACGGGCACAGAGGAGAAATAGTAACATTTGCCCAACTTTTTTTCTTTGTGTTCAATGGAAGAGTCCCTGTCCTAAACTGTATGTAAAGTGCTTGTGATTGAGGGGGGTTCAATACCATCCATGTATATGTCAAACTTAAAACAACTTTTAACATTTAAACAATGAAAGGTTAATGTACCACGTGCTCCAGCATCGGTACAAGAAGAATTAACAAAATTCCAATACCTTTTTTTTTAACAGAGGGAGCATTTTTTTGTAATGGACTGTGGAACCTCCCACGTTACACCCAAGCCCAGTCTAAAAAGCCACTCCCAGACCTTATTAAACCAGGCCAGTTGCCCTGTATGTGTATGAAAGATTAATAATTCCACCACTGCTTCCTTTACAGGGATCTGGGTATTATTGGTCCAAAGTCTAACCCAAAATGTTAATACTTTAAGAACAGCAAAATGTGTAATGGGTTTTAGACCAAGGTCAAGGCGTAGTGACAATATGGGTGTATTTGTTGGGAGGTTAAGGATTATCCTTAAAATGTGTTTTCCGCTACCTCTAGCTGTTTCAAGTTCTCCAGCCCTCATAATTCTGCACCATAAAAGGCCGCACCTAGGACTTTGGCCCAGTGTATTTCAAGGATGGGAGAGATTGGGTGGAAGACTGAGCGTTTTACCCTCTTTACTATTGCGCAGTCTGCATGCTGAAGTATCAGTACACTCTTCTGAATTTGGGGTGACCATGCTAAATTATCACTAATTCTAAGCTGGGTGCCCAACATCAATTTCCCCTTGGTGGACTTATAAGGGTTAAAAACCATATATTTTGTTTTAGAACAGTTAATCTCAAGGCCCCGATCTTTGCATGCTTCAGCAAACTTGGTTAGCACATTCTGAATACCCATCGGAGTCTTAGAGATGAGCAGTGTATCCTCTGTGAATAGCAAAGAGGGTATAAGGCTACCAGTTAGTCTTGGTGGGTCGCCTCCACAATCGTATTGATCTTTTATAAGCCCATTCATGTACACAGTAACAATCGTTGGGGTGAGCACGCAACCCTGGCGCACCCCCTTAGCGACTATTATGCTGTTGGAAAGACTACAGTCGGACTTTCACGTAACTTTGGCATAATTGTCATGGTGTAAACAAACCAATAGGTGGAGTAAATCACCTGGGAGTCCTAGGTCTCTAAGAGTGGCCCAAAGCTTATTGCGATCAATGGAATTAAATGCTGTTTTAAGGTCGACAAATACGACATATAAGTGACACTTCCAGATCTTCACTTCCTTCCAAATGAGCAGCAGAAATCTGAACACTTGATCTAAGGTGCTCGTAGATGACCTAAAGCCTGCCTGCAAGTGTGAGATAGTATTGTTCTCATCTATCCGGTTTTGGAGACGTAACAAAATAACTTTACAGAAGACTTTCTGGGAAACATCTATAAGCCTTAGTGGCCTATAATTTGAAGGGTCCCCTTTGTCTCCCTTTTTGAATATGGGAATTAATTCAGCTCCTTTCCAGGTTGAGGAGATGTACCCACCTCTCAAAATGACATTAAAAACCTTTTTGAGCAACAGGCCCCAGATATTAGGCTCTGCATTATACAGATCTGCGGGGAGTCTATCTAGGCCAGGAGCTTTCGAAGTCTGGAGTAAGTTAATTGCTGTTATAATTTCCTTAAAGGAAAACCCTTCAATGTATTCCTATATTGGTGTTAAAATGCCTTCCCCGAATGCAACTACTGTACCCTCCTCTGGGTCAGAAGCCACACCAGTATAAAGCTTCTGAAAATATTCTTCCCAAACGTGCAGTTGTATGTGAAAATCGTCTTCACTAACCTGCTTAATTGAGCCCTTTGACAGAAGGTGCCAGAAAAGTTGGCTGTCCTTCTGTTTAGAAACCTCGGCTAGTGTACACCAGTTGTCGGCCTCCTAACTCTTTTTTGCCACATCCTGAGCCCACTTGTACATCATCCTTCTCCTTTTAATATCATCTCGTTTCCCATGCTTTACTGCCACTGCTGGGTTAGTCCTAGCTAATCTGCAATCCTCATTGTACCATGGGGCGATATTTAGTTTGGGCACATTAAAATTACATTGTCTGCTAAAATAGGGTTTGATACTATTAATTAATTGTTGGAAGCTGGACACAGTGGAATCGTCACTTTGGTCAAGATCACTAAGTACCATAAGGGTCTGTACCACTTTTTTATAACTCTTAAGGAGTAATTTCCCATCGGCCAAAACCTGGGGCCATTTAACTCTCCTGTTATTATTTGTGGTCACAATTGGGGCTATTGTTTGGTGAGTTTGGCTATATGAGATGGCGCGGCCAGTTAGCTCCAGAAAAAGAGCATTATGATCACTGTCCTCTCGGTTTTTGACACTCATGTCCTTGACATAGGGCCACAAATCAAGGTCCATCATGATATAATCTATCCTACTTTTGATGTTCCCCGTCTTAAACGTAAATTTAGCTTCCTCATCTGAGAGTGTCCGCCAATTACAGGCACGCACCCCATGGGCTAAGGTAAATGACAGTACCTGCTGCCCAACCTTGGTACATCTTTTAATGGGGGGTATCTGTAGCTTATTTACACCCCTGGCTTGCTCTTCCTCCTGTACTAATTCTTGTACAAAATCTACTGGCTCGTAAGTAGTATTAAAGTCGCCAGCAAAGATAAGATAATACTCTCCACTACAGATGTTAAGAAAATTAGAGAGTGTCGTTAAAGTTTCGGAGTGCCTATAGTGACTACATAGCTCATTATATTTGTTGAATAGTCTAACATGGATTTGTCCTTTGGGCCATATCATGTCAATACCAAGGATCTCCTGGGATTCTACCTCAAGCAGCTTGATTTTACAGTCCAATGTGGTCTTAACCCATATTAATAGCCCACCAGCCAGTCGACCCACTGGAGGTGGCCTAGCCTCAATACTAAATGTAGTGAACCCCACCCTGTACACCCGCTCCATCACCCAGGTTTCCTGGAACAGGCATACATGACTACTGTCCACCATATTAACCCTCTCTGGGTCATTTAGCTTGGGTTTTATTCCCGCAATGTTCCAAGAAACAATCTGTAGTGCCTGTTCAGCACCCATGCTTCCCTGTTGCGGGTAACTAAATATCGGATTTACAAGCATTTGATCTTGGGTAGGTCCACAGGTAGTTGATTGGATGTGTAGAGTATCATTCACTATCTCATTGTGGATGATATTGCCAATATTTATTGCTCCTTCCGCTTGGGTGGCTGTAACTGCGGCATAAACCGGCATTGTTTTTACATTCCCTTGGTTTAGTCAGTCTTGGCCATCCAAGTCTGTAAGTGCTTCATATCTATTACAAATTTCCATAGGGAAATAGACCTTCCCGTTTAGTGGATTCTGGGTAGCGCGATCATTTAATAAGGGAGATGGCTGAGTTGGCTTGAGATGTTTATAAACAAAAACAAGGGGCACTAACTCGACCCCATGTCCTGGAACTCACCCAGGTGGCTTCCTCCTGCTTTAGAGCAGCTGCCCTGCAAGAATTGGGGACCTGCAATTAATCACTATGCAGTCTCCTTTTGCAGCCTTCCGTAGGGGACCAACCCAGCTCACTCTTCGGACAAACAAGATGTCATGAAAACTAGAGTTGGAAAAATCAGTGTTCTGTGATAGCCAATTACATATTTTATTTTATTTTTTTAAATCTTTATTTATGAGTTTTTGTTTTACACAAAATAAAGCTCTGCAGAAGGATGTGAAATCAGACACGAAGGCAATAGCAGTAACGTATCAAAAAGAAAGACATACATTGAGCATACAGTGTTTACGACAATATACAATATTTGCAAGGGCCAAGATCAGTATACAGTTAAAGCCATAGGGATACCCCCCCTGCACATTTGCCAGCCTCCAACATTACAGATCCCAAATATCATACTCCTATGCAGTACGTCAATGGGGGTCCAGTGCAGAACGTCGGGATCCGTGTATAACTTTTATAAGATCCATCATTTACGGTGTCTCCACCGCAGGGTCACATGCCCCCCAGGACTGGGCAAGCCACATATGGCCCCTAATCTTACTCCCGCACCCTATCCCGTAGTATGTGGATCCCCATTCCCCTCAGTAGGACCAGCTGCCTCCGTCGGGGCATTCACTGTGTGCGTTAGCAAATAATCCATAAGGGGGCCCCAGATATCGCTAGGTCGGGAGGCGCACGGGATTGTCTCCGCATAAATCCACAGTTGTTCCTGACAGTAAACCATGTCATGTAACCACTCCTTAAATTTAGGGGCACGTCCCCTCCCCCACCTGCAGGCCACTCTGCGTTTTGCCAATAAAAGAGAGATGGTAATGTAGCGGCGATATGTTTTGGGAATATGTTTACTATACCGGAGGAGCGCCAGCAAGGGATCACATTCCAGCGGCACAGACGTCATACCAGCCACTGCACCAACAACCTGTGTCCAATACTCTCCCACCTGCGGGCATTCTCAGGCTAGATGTAAGAACCCCGCCCGACTAGCACCACACCTATCACATTGATCCGAGTCTCTAAGTCCAAACCGAAACAGTACATGCGTTGCAAAATCTTGTAATGGATTATGCGTAAGCGAAAGCTAGCAGATATGTGTGCAGTTTGTGCGCAGCAATAGTGCCATTGTTCGTCCGTTACGTCGGCGCCAAGATCTGCGGACCACAGCGACCGGGCCGCACTCTGTAGTGGCGCACGCTCGGTTCGAATCGTCCTATATAAGGTGGATACCAAATGTTTGGGGTCGGCCATCTGTACCATCAGATGAAGTGGCTTGAAGTTCGTGGGCTCCTGTGGGAAGTGTGGGAGTATAGCACGCATGCCCTGTCGAAGTCGTACAAACAGAAAACATTCTAAGGTTGTGGGACGAATATCTCCAAAAAACTGTTCTGACGTACAAAAAACGCCACCACGAAACAGATCTCCCCATTTCCCTACCTGCAAACGCCTGCATAGTTGTCTAAATCCCGCCTCTTGCAGCAGGGATAGATGTGGGTGGTACGACAAGGGCAGTAGCGAGGAGTATAAAGGTGGGTCCCCCAAAACACGTAGTATATAATGCCACGCATCCACCGTGCCCGTGACTGTGGTTGGATCAGTGTCACGCGAGCGAGGCGGGGCGTGTATCAATCCGTCCAGTGGGATGGGATCAGCCAGCCAGTGTTCCGCCGCGACCTGCGGCATGCAGTCCGGCGAGTGTACCCAGAAATATGCATAGTGGGCCTGGGCACAAGCATGATATAGTTCGAAGTCCGGAATATCAAATCCTCCTTGCTCATAAGGTCGAGTAAGCGTTGCCCATCGCACTCGGGGCTGCTTACCTCCCCAAAATAACTGTATCAATTCCGTCCGAAGCAATTTGAAAAAATTACGCCCAGGGTTATAAGGGAGGTTCAGGAAAAGATACAAGAGCTGTGGAAGGATCACCATCTTGATCAAAGATGCTCTCCCTGCCATAGATAGGGGAAGGGATATCCACCTCGAGATGCGTGTGGCAAGCTGGTCCAAAGCCGTACCATAGTTGAGGCGGATCATTTCGTCCCTGTCCCCAGACACTTGGATCCCTAGGTACCGCAGGTCAGCATCACACCATTCCAACGGATAGTCCAGGGGAAACCTGGACACTGCCGCCGTCAGTGGCAGCAGCTGCGACTTCGCCCAATTAATGTGAATTCCGGAAAGCTTGCCATATACAAGAAAACTCCCGCAGTATAGGATTGAGATTGTGCTGGGGGTCCCGTATATATAGCGTCAGATCATCTGCATATAGAGAGATCAGTATATGTCGGAGGGGGCACCGAAGCGCCCTATCCCTGTGATGTTGGCGTAATCTACATGCCAGTGGCTCGATCGCGAGGGCAAACAATAAGTGGGATAGCGGGCATCCCTGTCTAGTCCCTCTTGTAATGTGAATCGGCGATGAACGACGACCGTTGATCAGTACCCTAGCAGTGGGTTGCTGATACATCAATTGTATCCAAGACACAAATAAGGGGGGAAATCCCATACGGAGCAGTATGCCAAATAGGTAGTCCCATTCTACCGAATCGAACGCTTTTGTAGCATCCAAAAAAATAGCGGCCAGCGGGAGTTCCGGGGAAACGTTCTGTACTATGGAGAACAGCGTTCGAAGGTTATGTGACGTCGCCCGTCCCGGAATGAAACCGGCCTGGTCTGGTAAGACCAACTTTCCCATCAGTAGAAACACCCGATTAGCGATGAGCTTCGCTAGGATTTTGGTGTCACAGTTAAGGAGTGACAGCGGTCTATAAGAGTCACAGGAGGAGGCCACCTTGCCCGGCTTCAGGAGGGAGGTTATCAGAGCTTCCCTCATGGAGGGGGGAAGCACCCCACACTCCAAGGATTCCTGGTATAGCTCCTTCAATATAGGGGCTAAAGTATCTATATATGATTTATAAAATTCAGCGGGAATGCCGTCCGACCCCGGCGCCCTACCAGACTTCTGTTGCATGATCGCTTCGCGTACCTCATCTAACTCAAATGGTGCACCTAGGAACTCCCTGTGATAATCTTCCAACCAGCCCAACGCTACCTCCCCCAGGAAAGTATCAAATTCAAGAGGATCCATGCGTTGCGATGTGTATAGCGTGGAATAGTGTGATGTGAATGCTCCCAGAATCCCCTCTGTGTCCCTATGCGTCTCTCCATGTGGGTCAGCTATCTCCAAGATGTAGCCGGAGTACCGGGGCCTCCGTATGGCCTCCGCTAGAGCCCTCCCAGGGCGCTCCCCCTCACCATATCTCCGAGCTTTCCAATATTTTCCCATAAATTTGGATTCCCGGAGCGCCGTTTCACTATATTCAGACAATTTAGATCTAAATTCTGAGTGTGTCTGCCCTCCCTCCCCTCCAGCTATGCGGAGTTCCAACACTCTAAGGTCCCTCTCCAACTTACGGAGAGTACCGTGAATGTCTCGCAATACACCAAAGCTCTTGGACATACACATGCCCCTAACCGTCACCTTGAACGCTTCCCATATAGTTTCCACCGAGTCCACAGACCCCTTATTCCGTGGAAAAAAATCCTGAATCTCCTCTAACAGTTCAGCATGGAACACCGCGTCAAGCAGGGCAGTAGGCTGCAGTCTCCAACCAACCCGAGGTGTTTCCCATCCGGGCACTGTCAGCGACAGCCGCACGGGTGAGTGATCTGAGTACGTACGAGGCAGGTGGGTGACTCCCAACAAAGCAGGCCCCAGTCCCCGTGACACCAGGCAGTAGTCTATGCGGGCCCAAGATGCGGCCCGAATTACATAGTGGGTGCCCTCTCTAGCGGTGGGGTGCATGTGACGCCAAGTATCAATGAGACCCCCTTCTTCCACTATCCCCTGGAGTGCAGCCTGCGACCTGTTATAATGGTGTGGTGCTGTGTTGGATCTGTCGTGTAGTGGGTTGAGGGCCACATTGAAGTCCCCGCACCAGATCACATGTGCGGCTCCAATATCCATGATCTTCCCCCAGAGCACCGTGAAAAAGTCTGATGCTTCGATGTTCGGGCCATAGCAGCTCACCAGTGCAATCGAGTCCCCACCCAATCTTCCCCACAATATAGCAGATCGACTCTGCGGGTCGACAAACTCCCCCTGAGGGACGAACGGGGTACGCCTCTTGATAAGGATAGCCACACCTCGTGCGTAAGATGAATAGGAGGAAAACAGCCTGTGCTCCGCCCACTTACCCGCAAAGAGCATGCGGCCCTGAGGGTTAAAGTGTGTTTCTTGTAGGAATGCTATATGAACATTATGGCGATCTAGATAAGTGAGTATCTGCCTACGCTTCCTGGGGTCTCCCAGCCCTCTCACATTCCAGGATAACACATTTAAACTGGTATTAGGGGTTGAATCCACCATGGACCTTGTCAATATCAACCTGTAAGGCCTGTAAGATCATGTTACGTGCGATAATCATTGATACAACATTACACTGCATGTCTGTTAAAAACCAATTCCATACTAAACTCTGAACTGTACCCTCCCCCACCCACTGCAGCATCCCAATCATGCCAGAAAAAAGTTCCCTACCCCCCTCCCCAACCCAACTGCCCAGCATTACTAGGGCCATGAAACCCCTGTCTGGGTATAGTCAAAACCAATAAAGAGGGTTCTCCCAAGTGGTGATGTTATCCAGGTGGCCCACGAGTAGCCCCTACTCCCCCCGGGTCCAGCAGAAGAGCACCGCTGGCGCCACCAGGGAAACAAGGGTGCCCGGTGAAACAGTACCTTTCCCCTCCGCCGCTGGTTCTGGAATAGAGATGTAGTCCTCCTAGAGATCCATGACCACGTGCGGCCACGGCTCCCGGTTCCATGATGAGGAGGATAATCTCGGCCGTCCCGGGCACACCAACAGCCAGTGCTGAGGCTAGTCAATATCAGAGGTGGCAGGTGCAGAAGATCCCTCCGGAGAGCGGGACGGTTTATTCCGCTTTTTCAAATGTTGCAAGAATTCCTCAGCCTGCTGGGGCCTCGTGCAAAAAGTTTGTTTGCCTTGATAAGTGATGCGGAGCCGGGTGGGGTACAGCAGGGCATAATCTATTTGGGCCTGCCGAAGCTTCTGCTTGACCGGAAGGAATTTGCGCCTATCTTCCTGCACAGCAGCAGTGAAGTCCGGAAAAATAGTAAACTGCACCCCCTCATAGGTCAGCTGCTTATGCTCCCGCGCCGCCCGAAGTGCCACGTCGCGGTCTCTGTAGTTGAGGAGGCGTGCTATGATAGGCCGCGGAGGACCCCCCACGGGGGTCTGGGGCCCAGTGAGCGGTGCGCCCGCTCCACCATGAATTGAGAGGAAAGGGCCTCCGCCCCCACCACCGCTAGCAAAAGCTTCTCAATGTATAGTTATAGTCTCTCAGTATTGGTGGTTTCCGGAATACCTAAAAGTCTTATATTGTTCCGTCGGCTCCTCGCTTCGATATCTTCATTTTTGGCGGCTATGACCTTCAAGAGTCTATCCATCTGGGCCACCGTACTCTGCATGCGTGTGGCGGTGTCCTCCGCATCTGATATGCGGCGCTCGGTTTCTTTAATCCGTTCCTCATGGCCATCTAGTTTGCATACTATGCTGTCCATGCGGGCATTCATCCCATCAATCTTGTCAGCCAGCGCCGTGATACCCTGCCGAACCTCAAGCAGTATATTTTTCATGTCCGCCTCCGGTGTAGTGGGGGAGTCCCTACTGGACCCCGCCGCACCAGCCTCGTCCCCCTCCGGGGCAGTCTTAGTATTTTTTTTGGCCTCAAAATGGATGCGGGGCTGTCGGGCATCCGGTTTCCCCATGATGAGGGCGCGGTGGGGGGAGTCTGTACACAATGACAAAACACCACACTCAACTATAAGCTGTGCCCGGCAGGCTGTTTGTAGGAAATTCATAGCAGGGCAGGCAGTCACACCCCATCCAGTGCTGCGCAGCACAACAGGCTGCACCCAGTCCCCAGTGATTACGCAGGGTGGCACCTCCGTAGGATAGGCACCGGCGTACACAGTGCCGGCAACAGCACCTGGGGCAGGTATGAGCGAGGTATCCGTGCTCCCAAACGCACCTAGCACCCAAGGCAGCGGCACCACCCCGCAATCGGCGTCAGTCTCCGCACCTCTAGTAGTGGCCGGGCACCATGACCACCACCGCAGCAAACACTCACAGGTGGGCTCTCAGCGCCCTCCGCCGCTCACTCACTGCTCCGTGGGCGTTAGCACATAGGGTCCCCAGCAGGCAGGGCCTCTCCGCAGACGCGCCCCCGCAGGCGGCAAGGGACAGCAGCGAGCAGCCCACAGAAGACATGGGGATTCCAGAAGAAAACGATCCATCAGTCCGTTTCTCCTCCGCCACTGCGGGCAGGCGGCAGCGGGACCAGAGCAACGTGGTCAGCCACGACAAGACCAGCAGCCTCAGTTCCCCACAAGCTCTCTCAGCATCCAACCCCGGGCAATCTCTCGTGCGGTGCGGCCGTATCTCCTCCCACCCCATGTCAGGCCCTCAGCGCTGCGGCTGGCATCAGGCGCCCATCATCCCTCGAGGCACTCACCTCAGGCCACGACACAGCAGGCGCCACGGCTGGGGATCAACACACTTCCCAGATAGGGAGAAACCAGCAGCAACACGCAGCAGCGGTCCCTCACGTAATGGGGGCCCACAGCTGGTCAGCCCCTCCACCGAGGATTCGTTGCTCTGCCGCTAGTGAGATGTTATGCGCCGGCACCATCAGTCAGGAGAGGGCCCCCCGATCGCTTCGCTAGCCGAATCTTCCTCACAGGAATGCTCCCAAAAGCTGCCAGCACCCCACTCGAGGTCCGCACTTCCCGCGATGCGGGGGCCCACACTCTTCGCGGGCGCCACGGTCTTGCGTAGGACACGCCCGCCGGCTCCTCGCACCAGGCGAATCAGGCTTCGTGCCGGTCAGATCTTGCACGTCCGCCACACATCTTCATTGGACTTCGACTCGGCTGCAACTTTCACCGAATCGGCATCTCAACGCCAGGTATCGGATTCCGTCTCTCACGGGCGGCTGGAGGCAGGAGAAAAGGATCTATTACCGGATTACAACACCAGGCGACAGGAGCCTCACGCCATGGAGGCCATTCCGGACGTGCGCCACCTAGCGCCCCCCGCCAATGACATATTTTGTTCTTCAATTGAGTGGTAGTTTCCTTACGGTTACCCTGCAGCGGAGGGGCATTGGTTAAGATCACCACATATGTGCAACATTCTGGGGAGATATGTAAAATCATATCATTACAAGTAGCAGCTCTAGCAACAGAGTTACCTATTTGTGAATTGGACTGTTTAAGAGGTTCAAATTGTTTTTCATTAATTAAGGTTCTAGTAGTATTAGATCCAAAGTTGTTACCAGAGTGCCCCTCCTCAATTGGCGGGTAGTTAGTTATGAGCCATTATTTTGGGTTTGGAAGAGGCTTCCCGTGTGTTGTGACCGTTTTCTTGTGCAGTGGTCACAGCTAAAGATTGTATCAAATGGCAGGGGTGGTTTGCCACCGTAGTATTATGCTTTCCGTGACATTTTACCCCCATTTGAACTACAGATTCTGAACGGATGAGACCGCAATTCCCTGTCCATGACACAAAGCTGGTAAGTGACTTCTTAATATTTTCCACATTGGCCTCTAGGTTATCAAGCCTATTCAATATAGGTGTCAAATTACTTAACATTATTTTTTCAAAACCAATCATTAAAAGCTTAATATTTTGCGAGGATAGGCTGTAGGGACAGATGACATTGGGTAAGAATGTGATCCTGCTTGTGATGCTGGCTTAGTGCTATTATGAACTACAGTGGAGGCCTCCTGGGGTTTCTCTTGGATCTAGAATTGGCTGCCAGTGAGGGCTCCGTGTGTTTTTGTTTCCTATTCCTTTTGGCTGGGGGACTAGGTGTCGGAGGTGCTGGAAGTTGGGGCGGAGACTTCACAGGAGGGGAGGGTTCCAATGAAGGTTGATCAACAGTAGGTCTCCCTGGTTGATTGTCTGCCCACTTGGGGAGATATCCAGGTTTGTACCTGCAATTGTGCCCCCCTCCATAGACAACCGGTGTTGTACTACTAAAATTTCTTTATCAAAAACGTTTGCAGCCCGTGATAAAAATAGTTAAGGGTGGAGTTCTGGAGGGATTTAGAAGTACTCTCCTTCCCCCCCATTTGCTTCCTTTTCGCCATGAGAGGAGCTGGCACAGTCACGCTAAATAAAGCTTAAGTAAGTACAAGATATCCAACAACTTACTTGACAGGATTCTTCTTTAAGAGGGGTCGCTGTTCCAGGCAATCCGGTCCCAGACAGAAAGAGAACCAAATAAAAAAAGTAAAGGCCAAAATGGTAGGCCCTCCCCAGCCTCCTCCGGGCTTCGACGGGCGCGGACAGGGCAGCCAGCGCGCGTCCAGCGCTGCGGAAAGCCCCCGGGCCTTAAATGCGCCTCTTGGCGCATAGAGACAGTGATGTTGGTGGCGTGCCAGCCACGGAGCACTCTGGGGATTGTGGTTTCCCCCTCGCTGGCGGTCTGATGGCCCCAGATGCAGCGACAAGGTTTCCCACGCTGCGGGAGGCCTCCTGGCCTTAAATGCGCCTCTTGGCGCGTAGAGACAGCAACGTTGGCGGCGCGCCGGCCGCGGAGCACTCTGGGGATTGTCGTTTCCCCCTCGCCAGTGATCCGATGGCCCCCAGATGCAGCAACAAGGTCACTACTGATGCACTTATTCAATTATCCAGACACTACCCATGTAGTTATATAAACATCCAGGCACTATCTGTTCACTTAACCAAAAACAAATTGGCAGCATCCAATCACTGAAACACTATTCATGCACTCATCCAATAGGCTAGGTGCTATGCATGGACTTAAACAATCATGTATGCATTATACATGCACTCTATAAATCACCTACATACTATGTATGCACTCTTGCAATAATCCGCAGCTAGACTTGCACTCATTTATTCATCCCACCAGTATCTATGCATGTATTGAATTAGTAAAGCATTAGTCACACACTTGTCTAATTATGCAGGCTCTACTCATGCACTCATACAAACACCCAGATACTAGTGGTATACGCATGCAAACACACAGGCAGTAAGTATGCAGATATGCAATGACCCATGGAGTTATGACATAGTCAGGGAATTATCTAGGCACTACTTGTATCCTCAGGGAATCACCTAGGTACTACCTATGCACACACTCCGTCATCCAGGGAGTATTGATGTATTCAACCACAAACCCAAGTTTTACTGAGGAATATGTAGTCTTTTAGAACCATGTGTGGAATTATATATGCAACCTGTCACACACAAGAATTAGTAAGCCATATGGTTGGATATAGATTAATGTGCAGATTTTTATATGCAGCGTTTCCCAAAATATAAATCTGATACATTCAATTAGAAAAGTACTGAGATACTAAATACACCAGTGACACAGTGGTAGAAAGACATGCAAATAGTTCTTATAATGTGTTTTTGGATTCACAGTATTGAGACCGGTATGTACACTTGGTTAGTGCGGTGCAGATCCGCAAGCCATTTGGCTATGCCGTGCTACATTACTTTCAAAGCACAGGGATGCGTCATATTTACAACAATATGATGGATCCCTGTGGTGGTGCACAACTGGCTGTCATGCTCCAATGCAGGCACCCTTGCACCAGAGTGCAAGGGTGCCTGTGTTGTGGGTTTGTAAAAGTATTTCTCCTTGTTGTGCCTCCTTACACCTCCCCTGGGGAGGCATAGAATTCTGGTGCGTTCCCAGGTGTACAAATCCTTGTAAATCTGGCAATGTGACAAAATACATGGGTGTTGCATGGGAACACCCACAGCAACACCCATGGCACGCTCTTTTTACGCAAAGTGCTGCGTGAAAAGGGCCCGTATTTACAAGGCCACAAAAAACAACACAGAGAAGCTTTACGTGACCTTTTGTGGCCTTGTAAATATGGAGTATCACACTATGCCAATGGTGTATCAAAAAAAGTGATGGTTTGGGGAATGGGGCTTGTAAATATGCTCCATTGGCTTGATGTTCGTTTTAAACTTTAATACAGAAGGGACAAACTGGTCTTTCACCATGTATAAGTTAGAAGCTAGATATGGTGCAGCAGGACAGGGTGCTAAAATGTTAAAAGGTAACTAATATATAATGTTTGTGTTTTGCTTTGGGTTTGCTATATTGAAGTAAGTGCATGTAGTAATATAGCTAGGTTCAGCTTTAGATATAAAACTGCAACATACCATAAAAACTGTTTTTGTATTATGTGTAAGTCAATAGTAAAGTAGTTTGTACTTTGGCTAGGGTAAAAATTAAAATATACTTGTTTTTTTTTTTACAGAACAAGATATACATAACTACACACAGTTAGAATGCCTACCAAAGCTCAGATGAAAAAGCGACAGAAGCAACTACAGTATCTCTGTAGAAATGAGGTACAAAAGGGGCAAAATGCAGAAAAAGTGCTGAAAGAAAAAAGAGCTACTGGTAAAAGGACAAAATAATTTCTTAAACATATATCTGGACATTTGCAAAGATTACAAACTAAAGAAAATACAATTACGACTATGAGAAACAACAAGAGTGGACAAAGTGTACATTGGAAGAAGAGAAAAGATTGTAACAAACATGGACACAACATAACCAGAAGACAGAAGCAGTTTAAAGAAACCAGATCCAGGACGTTTCATAGTAGAGTGGTTGTTAATTTATTGATAAATTTAAGAACGTGTAGAAGAAGGAGAGATGCAGTGAAACCGAAAGAACAAGTTGAGAGAGTAGTTGATAAGGCCTTTGCTTTGAAGAGGAAGCTTTTAATTTTGATTCTAAATAGAATGAAGACTCTTGACAAAATAGTTGTATGCATGAGGAGACAAAACCAAAAGAAAATATCAATGAATAGAAGTAACTTTTGTACAGGTTTTAGTGGAGAGTGGATACATACTTCTAAAACAGAGCTTTTCTTTAATGAAGAAAGCTATCTCCAGGATAACAGATTAGTTCATGCTACTAACGAAAGAGGACAATGTTATAAAATGAAGAATGGTAGTCCTATAGCAAAAGAGGTGATGGTACCTAGAAATGTAGAAGAAGTTATTGCACAAGAGGTACAAGGAAGGCATAGTCAATGTCATGTATACAAATTGGAATTGTAGTAGTGTTTGTAGTATTAGACAGCAATCCATTGCTATATTAAAAAAATTCCTATGCATCGTTCCAAGGCGAAGTTTAAAACACAAAATAAGTTATACCACTCAACAATGAGAACTTTAGTGAGGAGGCTGTACTATCTAAAAACTCCTGCTTTTATGTTTAGGAGAAATGAATAGAGCACGTTTGCACGGTAGTGGGGCAGGCGTAGAAAAGGTTTATGGTGATGTGCAGTTTCGTTTCTTTGGTCCTGAGCATGATTCTAGGGAAAATGAAGAATTGTTCAGAGAAGGAGTTGCAGAACAGGACACATATATTACAGTTGATAGTTTTAAAGAAGAGATTACAAAATTTAACAGTGTTGTCTAAAAAAACAGATTATGTTTATATATGTTGTCGATGCACTTACTAGAAGATTAAAACACAGACTGTTGACTTATATTTGAAAAGTAAAAAAGTAAATAATGATAACTGGCAAAAGTTAGCTGTTTCTTTATTTTTAGAGGGACGGTTTGACTAGTCTATATGGAAAGTTATATGTAAGTAGGGTTACAATAAATTAGAAGATAATAAAATGAACGACACACAGATATTAGATGCCCATTTTGTAAGATAATAAAATGTCTGCTAATGTAGAAAAAATATGAAGGGACAAATATGTTAAAAATCAATATTTAGAGGCCGATTCCGATAGCCGGTCGGACAGCTGTCCGTAGCCATACCATGTGACCGACACGTACCCGGAGTCGGTCCGTCCTGTAGAGTAAGTACGATGCGCATAACTGCCAAAAACATGACCGACACATTGGCTTTGATTCAAACTCCATTCTCCGTCCGCGCCGTAACTCCTAACGCTGAACCGAGTCACCCGGAAGCAGTATCCATAGCAGTTTCCGGCATGACAAGTACGATGCGTACTTCCTACGCGCCGGACGGGTCGCCACGTACGGGACGTCACAGCATCCGGAAAACAAGCATATCAGCTATGATTCGCACCACAAATCAATACATGGCTACGAGACGGAGCAACAAGCAGCATGTACGACACGAACACATCATGAATCCCATCGCGCAGGTCATACCAGTACTCTACATCTATGAGCGATTCAGGAACCGACGCCGACGGCGCAGGCGGTAAGTCAGACAACTACCACATAAACAAACGACACGTACCCGCAAAATGGCACACACACACAGGGGATCCACATCCTGGCCACTAACAACAGCCCACCATAGGGGTTGCATGGCCAGCACCACTAACACCCCCACCCATAGGGGACCTGTTGCTCATCACTACTGCCACCCCCACCCATAGGACTCATGCTGCCCATCACCACTGCCACCCCCAGCCATAGGGCTTATGTTGCCCATCACTACTGCCACCCCCAGCCATAGGGACTATGTTGCCCATCACTACTGCCACCCCATCCCATAGGGGACCAGTTGCCCATCACTACTGCCACCTCCACTCATAGGGGACCTGTTGCCCATCACCCCTGCCACCCCCAGCCATAGGGCTTATGTTGCCCAGCACTACTTCCACCCCCAGCCATAGGGCTTATGTTGCCCAGCACTACTGCCACCCCCAGCCATAGGGCTTATGTTGCCCAGCACTACTGCCACCCCCACTCACAGGGGACCTGTTGCCCATCACCCCTGCCATCCCCACCCATAGGGCCTATGTTGCCCATCACCCCTGCTACCCCCACTCACAGGGGACCTGTTGCCCATCACCCCTGCCACCCCCAGCAATAAGGCTTATGTTGCCCAGTACTACTGCCACCCCCAGCCATAGGGCTTATGTTACCCAGCACTACTGCCACCCCCAGTCATAGGGCATATGTTGCCCAGCACTACTGCCACCCCCACTCACAGGGGACCTGTTGCCCATCACCCATGTCACCCCCACCCATAGGTCCTATGTAGCCCATCACCCCTGCCACCCCCACTCACAGGGGACCTGTTGCCCATCACCCCTGCCACCCCCACCCATAGGGCCTATGTTGCCCATCACCCCTGCCACCCCCACTCACAGGGGACCTGTTGCCCATCTCTACTGCCACCCCCAGCCATAGGGACTATGTTGCCCATCACTACTGCCACCCCCACCCTTAGGGGACCAGTTGCCCATCACTACTGCCACCCCCACTCACAGGGGACCTGTTGCCCATCACCCATGCCACCTCCACCCATAGGGCCTATGTTGCCCATCACCCCTGCCACCCCCACTCACAGGGGACCTGTTGCCCATCACTACTGCCACCCCCAGCCATAGGGACTATGTTGCCCATCACTACTGCCACTCCCACCCATAGGGGACCAGTTGCCCATCACTACTGCCACCCCTACCCATAGGGGACCTGTTGCCCATTACCCCTGCCACCCCCACCCATAGGATGGGTGATGCGCAACACATCCAGCATATTCCAACATCAGGTATGTCCGCAAAATACATCCCCCCTAACATCATGTCAACAGTGTGTAGTCTGTGACAAATGCCCACAACAGTGATTATGGCCACGAACATACAATGTAAGTAACAGCACATGTGTGACCAACACATGAGTGTGACATACACAAGGCAAGCATCACCATAGCACTGTGGCAATGTAAAAAGAACACCCCCTCACTGTGTAGAACAGAAGTTAGGTGTGGGCTTCCAAAATGCAGCAGATGTTGAGCATTGTGGTGATGGGGACTAAATTAAGGGTGGGCCACAATTTCCGTTCCGCTCGCGAAAATTGCGAAAATTCGACATTTTCGCGTTCCTCTTGGAACGCGAAAATGTCGAAACTTCCGCGATACGCGAGGGAACGGAAATTGTCACCTAGGCAGGTGTGCTTTCTCCCCATATGCTGTCATCCTTGATGGAGCTCTGGGCATCCATGAGTTTCCCGAGCGCAATTCCTGTGTAGTTCCTGACACCAGGAGGTTCTGTCTCCTCATCTGCTGCTCTGATCCGTCTCTGGCCCTTTATAAACAAGAGGCATGTGAACTGCATGGAAGCCCCTCCCGTTTGGCCCCACACCCCCCACCCCAGTGGTGTGCATCATCTTCCCCCTGTTCCCTCCCTTTTCCCCACTATGATGGACAGCTCACTCGAGGGACCCCGGCGCCCGTCGGCGCTGTGGAAACGTTACAGACACACATGGTCGCTATAGACAACTAAGTTCTGGCCCTTTACACTACACGGGGATTGCACTCGAGAAACTCATGGATGCACAGAGCTCCATCAAGGATTCTACTGGCTAATCAGTAAGTGCTACCTCGTTGGGTAAATGTATAGTGCTTTTCCTACACTACAGCATGCTGTAGTGTTTCCCATAGAGCTTGCTGTACTCTGGAAGGAGCCCGTCCAGCAGGGCCTGGTTCTCCTCCTTAGTGAAGGCTGGGGCCCTCTCCAGAGTACGTGCCATAGCAGGAGCCAGAGGATGTGGTCCAGTAGCATGTAGTGCAGGCAAGTGAGCTCCCTGGGGGCCAGCAAGCCTTATATCTGTGCTGCAGAGGCAGAATCTGTTCTCCATGCCACTGGAATCAAGCTATCCTGGCTGAAGAGGGGTGAAACCCCGAAACCGGTCCTAGGATGCTTTTTTCCAGTCCAGGGAGGACCTGGCTTGGCAGTTCGGGCTGGACTGTTCCCATGAGGCACAGGGTCAAGACTGATTTGCATATTGCTGGGTTCAAACTGGAAAGGCATGGTAAGCAAAAAAACGATGGATTTAGGCCCAGATCTCTGTACTGGGGTGAATGTATGACATTGTTCTGCATTCTGTCCATCAATTGTTGTTTTTGCATTAGTCACCCCGAGTGAGAAGGGTATGCCCAGACGTGGGTCCCTTGCTCTCCATGCCACTGGAATCAAGCTATCCTGGCTGAAGAGGGGTGAAACCCCAAAACCGGTCCTAGGATGCTTGTTTCCAGTCCAGGGAGGACCTGGCTTGGCAGTTCGGGCTGGACTGTTCCCATGAGGCACAGGGTCAAGACTGATTTGCATATTGCTGGGTTCAAACTGGAAAGGCATGGTGAGCAAAAAAACGATGGATTTAGGCCCAGATCTCTGTACTGGGGTGAATGTATGACATTGTTCTGCATTCTGTCCATCAATTGTTGTTTTTGCATGAGGCAGAATCTGTGCCGTGTGTCCCAAGTGATAGGTCCAACACAGTTGCAATCTATGAATCTGGCCAATCCATTTAATATTACGACTCGTACACGCCTTCCGCATCGTTCAAATCTTAACCTTCATGGAACACTTGAAATTGCAACATTGTTGTAGGCATCCAACTGAATTTCCAGTGCACAACTCGTACACGTTTTGAATCCGCATCTGTCTCCATGACAGTCCGGAGCCAATGGGTGCACCTGGCTCGTTCAACTGACTGTACAACGCATATTTTGAATATACACATGCACCTGTCTCCATACGATTCAATGGCCAAGGCGTACGCCTGTCTCGGACCATGCCTGTCCGACGCGTATGCATGATAGTCACCCGCGTCAAACCTCATTGCTTTCAATTACAGAGTGTACGCACGGCATGGACATGATCCGTGCAATGCGTACGCATTGTCACCCACGTCGGACCTCATTGCATTCAATGACAAAGCGTACGCACAGCTCGGACATGACCCGTGCGTACGCATTGTCACCCGCGTCGGACCTCATTAGTGTGACTATTATGCGAATGCAACACACATATACTGGCCAGGGACACCTGTGCACACCTACCACACTACAGCATTGGCCACACAGTGTCCCATGGCATGTAAGGCTGTGCACGTGTACATGGGGGCAGAATCCTCTGTGTGTTGTGCACTATGATGTGCAATTGGACAGTAATGGGCATGAGTCACTGACACAGTGTCAGGTTGGATATGTTTAGGACAGGTCACATACAACCTGAGTCCTTGGGGTGATGACATGTACGTCACAGTGATACCTGTAGCCACAATACTGATGTGCACCCACAGTCTGTGTGCATGTTGTGTCTCAGATGTGTCTGATCAAATGTTCCCAATGGGTGACAGTCTCCACATCCATGTGGTATATGCATCAACCTTGATGGGGTGTGTGTCTAAGAGACGTACATGTAGGGCCGGCAGGAACAACAGTGGCCACTACCTGTGGGACTTACGCTTGCCTTGTGGTGTGTACGTGCTACACCATGTCCATTGCTGTGTTGATGTGGCAATACAGGGAGATTGGGTTTCTGCATTGCAAAGATCTGTGATGCCTGGGAAACATGAGGCCTCAATTGTCACTGTGGTGTGTGTCTGAAAGGTTGCAGCAGCACATAGGTTGGGTGACACAGCTAGATGATTGTCCATTGCACTACATGGGACTCATGTGGACATGTGGAATTGAGATGTGAGGTGGTGGTCTTGTGGGTGACATACGTGTCCATGACCAACAGCACACACCTCACTACATTGTGTAATGCCATGAACTAGCATGTGATATTGATCGTGGTCATGGCCACATGGGTGGATGAACTGACAATCTTCCTTTGTGCATCTCTGTACTGCAGGGCACCAGCTGTCCATCGGCAGTTCCCAGACCTTGCAACCATGCAGGAACGAGACAGCATCAGACAGTACCGCTTCACCAGGCCACTGATGGCGGAGTTGGCGGAGCAGTTGGCACCACATCTGCTACCTGGCCGGTGTAGTGGAGGCAGCGTTTTAGAGACATACATTGCTATGTTAGCATAAGCGCGTTAGAAACGCCATCTTGCCACTTTTGCTGCTTTTGCACACAACACTGCAGAGACATGTTATTATTTGAAAACTGCTTGCTTGCCTTTTCTTCACATGAGAGCTGTCTGTTGTTCACATCCCTAGACGTGCACTGCGACCTTGGTCTGAACATTGTGTGCATAAACAGTCTGAGCCACCAAACAATGTATGTTTTTGAGTTCAGGTTGATCGGCCCACTCTCTAGCCATAACACGCACACAGCTGCAAATACCTGAAAGTCGAGAGCCTTTAATATTGCAGTTTGCATGCATTACACACACAACCTGGAGAAGAACCTTTCCAGGCGCAGAGCAAAGCTGATTCTGTGATGTGATTCACCTAAGCTGATCTTTACGGTATGGGGTTCCTCATTCAAACCTAGAGACCTTCTATTAGTATAATAATACTAGCTCACTAGTGAAGGGAAGGTGGTTGTATTCCACTGTCATTTGTAATATGATTTCTCACTTCATTTTCTATGGTATTGTAACAATGCTGATGGTTTTAATTATAAACATTTGTCTGCTTATGTTAGCTAAGGTACTGCGTCTTAGGACACGTAGTTTATAAAATAAACATTTTAAACTTTACCGTGTCTCTGATTACTCTTGTTGTGGACTGATATGAGAATAATAATGAACAGGTCTTTCTAATTCCCACCATTCCTGAGAGTACTCTAAGTCGCTTGTTCTGGGTTGTCTATACATTGGGAGCTCCGAGAGAATACGGAGAACGAATGGGACACTGATGCTAGTCGGATTGGAGTTCTGGGTACTGAGGTGAGTTTTTGGTACACCGCAATTCACTGAGGTCCTGGTTTCCTGCGCATAGTTCTGTGCATGAGAAGAATCCCTGCAACACCGGACATACCCTACAGCACTGACCCCAGAGGTGAAGGTGATGGCAGCCCTGCACTTCTTTGCTACTGGTACCTTCCAGTACACTGTGGCTACTGCTGGTGGGATGTCGCAAACGATGTTTAGTTGGGTGCTACGCGATGTCTTGGAGGGGATGTTGCAACTCCTCGACCCGTATATCAAGTTCCAGAGCCCAGCTGAACTTCCTGAAATAAAGGATGCCTTTTATACACTGGGGAGGATGCCGAACGTCATCGGATCTATTGATGGGACACATGTTGCCCTGATACCACCACAGGCACATGAGCAGGCATACCATAACAGGAAGCACTACCATTCGATCAATGCTCTGGTGGTCTGTCTTGCTGACATGTCAATCACACATGTGTGTGCACGGTTCCCTGGTTCTACGCACGATGCCTACATTATGAGGGGTAGTCGCATTGCAACGCTGATGTCACAGATGCCAGTTCAGCATGCCTGGCTTGTCGGTGTGTACTGACTGTTACTCATTGTGTGTGTTTGTCAATGTTGTATTCCGCACTCCTACAAAACTCAGCTACTTGTTCATTTTTGTGTGTGTAGGTGACTCCGGATACCCCAACATACCGTGGTTGCTGACACCCCTCAGGAAACCTGTGACATCAGCCGAGCTACGCTACAATGAGGCACATGGTCAGAGTAGGAGGGTGATTGAGCGGACATTTGGCCTCCTGAAAAGCCGCTTTTGCTGCCTGGACAAGACCGGAGGGGCCCTCCTATATGAGCCTGCAAAAGTGTGCAAAATAATCCTTGTCTGCTGCATGCTACACAACATGGCGGTGCGGAAGGAGGTGCCTCTCATCCAGGATGACGATGACCAACGTCCGGCACCTGTGGAGGATCCCGGCCTGGGCCAAGATGCCAGTGATGATGAAGATGATGGTGACGTCCGCTCACAGCTCATCAACAACTTCTTCACCTGAATGTGAGTTTCCATGGTTGTTATGTGAATGTATGGAGGTAGCCTGGAATGTGTTGTGCCAGCTCTGTTGCTGTCTGAGTGTGTCTGTGTGCCACTTGACTGGATGCATGCTGTGATGTGTCCATTCAGGTGGTGTGTACCCCACTATAGGGTAGTACTGCTGACTAGTGTTTGTGTAGGTGTCTTGCAACATGTTTTTTGCATGTGTATTGCATTTCTCTCCTGTTCTTCTGTGCTTTTGACTGTATTTTGTCTGTCCTTCCCAGGGTACTTTGCCTGTTGTGTGGTCAACACTGACCCCCAACACCCAGAAGCCAACACCAGTGTGGAAGTTGACAATTCCCATCAACTGATGTACCACACATCCCTGGCTTTCCATTCTCCAACACTTTGAGAGCGTGTGTCCACTGTTACGTAGTATTACCGTGCAACTGGTGTGGAATAAACGTGTCGCTGATGTGTAATGAACCTGTGATACGCTTTGTTTTGTGCATTGTCTGTCTTCCCACATGTGAGTGACATCTGCTTACCTCACCTGTGGACTTGTTACCACTGACTGGGGTTGGTGTTGTGTCTGTGCATGCCAATGCATTGCAGGTCAACATCATTGTGTGTGATGAGTAACATGCCCATGGTGAGTATGTTTTGAGTTGCCATAGTGGTGTATCTCCCTCACATGTGTCACATCCCCATGACTCACCTTACGTTGGTCACATTGTTGTAGTAGTTGGCATGCACTGTGTTGTGTAGCAGATCGACATCTCCCTGAACATGACAAGTTGGAATCACAACAGAGGCAAGTATGGTGTACTGGTGAGTTTATTTACAAACATGTGTGAGGGAAGTGCACAGGATGGTGGGTGCTGTACAGTGGTTTGGGAATCCAAAGTTCACATTGGAGTTGGAAGTGCTGGTAGATATAATGTACAGAGTAAGGTCCACAGTCATCTGACACATTGGCCCAACATGAACCATCCATGTCATGTGGGTGACTTGTGTGCAATTGGACAAGGTGAACGTTTTGCGCACAAAGAACATTGTCCAGAACAGGTTTAGAGGCCCTGGCGGGTGTGCTGGGACATCTGCCTCTCACATGTCCTTCTTCGGACGACCCCTCTTCTTCCGGGGGGGGGGGATCCTCATGTGCAGGCCTCTGCGGTGCAGGGGACTCTCTGCCAGAGTCCTCCTCTCTCCCTGTGGCGCTGGCAGATAGATGGTGTTGCGAGAGATGTTGTGGGCACACAGGGGGGTGTGGACAGGTTGGTGTTGATCTGGCAGAGGCATTGTAGTATGTCACGAAGCACCGCAGTAATGTCATCCCACTTGGCCTCCATACAGGCATGGTGGGCGACCTGCTCGTGTTGCATGTCCTTGAGAATCCCCACTACCTGGCCAAAGCCTCCGGTGCTATCCTGATACGCTTCTAAGATGCGTGCCAGGTGGGGTTCTTCATGCAGTCCAGACCCCTCTGCAAGGCGTACCCTGTGCCTCCCACCCCTTCCCACACGGGCAGGACCAGCGGCGGGATGCACAGGTGACACTGGGACCCCTTGGGTGGTGTTGCTGGTGGTGTTTGCTGTAGCTTCCGGGGGTCCTGTGTCCCTGTGCTGTGGGTGTTGATTGGCCTTGGTCTGTCCGTGTTGGCGGGGGTGCCCTGTCGGTGTCCAGATGCTGGAGGTGTGGGTACAGTAGGCGGGCAGATGTTGATGCTGCTGGTGCTGCATGATGGCTCACACCGGAGGGGCCAGGTTGGTCATCGTCATCCGAAGAGGACAGTGAGAGAGTCAGACCAGAGAGCTCAGTGTCCACCAGAGTCTGGGACTGGGTATCCTCATCATTTGGTGCTGGGTGCCCAGCACCACCTGTGTTTGGAAGAGACACACAATGTGATTTATGTTTCTACATGCATCGTTGGTTCACAAACTTGACATTTTTTACTTTTCGAACAGATGCCTGCCTGTACACTGCTTTTTCCCAGCTTGTGAAGGACAGAGTTTGATATTGTTGTTGGCCATTTCCCAGCATGGCCTTGTGCTCCCCATAACGGAGCCCAGTGTCAGACATCTTGTCAGTCCCTGCCCACTCCCTGTGAGGCAAGTATTGTTCAGTTTGATCGTGCTGGACCATGTGGGTGGGTGTAGGTTGTCTGTGACTGCGAGTCCCATCATACCCTTGGCTACACCCCCCTTCCCAGCATGTCCATACTTCTTCCCTCTTGACTCTGCTTCCCTGTGAGGGGGTGTGACAGCAATGGCAAGATGGCTGACTGTGAAGTCCTGATGTTTGTTGTTGGCCATTTGCCAGCATGGCCTTGTGCTCCCCACAACAGAGCCCAGTGTCAGACATCTTGTCAGTCCCTACCCACTCCCTGTGGGGCAAGTATGGTTCAGTTTGATCTTGCTGGGCCATGTGGGTGGGTGTAGGTTGTCTGTGACTGCGAGTCCCATCATACTCTTGGCTACACACCCCTTCCCAGCATGCCCATACTACCTCCCTCTTGACTCTGCTTCCCTGTGAGGGGGTGTGACAGCAATGGCAAGATGGCTGACTATGAAGTCCTGATGTTTGTTGTTGGCCATTTGCCAGCATGGCCTTGTGCTCCCTACAACAGAGCCCAGTGTCAGACATCTTGTCAGTCCCTACCCACTTCCTGTGAAGGCAAGTATGGTTCAGTTTGTTCTTGCTGGCCCATGTGGGTGGGTGTAGGTTGTCTGTAACTGCGAGTCCCATCATACTCTTGGCTACACCCCCCTTCCCAGCATGCCCATACTTCCTCCCTCTTGACTCTGCTTCCCTGTGAGGGGGTGTGACAGCAATGGCAAGATGGCTGACTGTGACATCCTGGTGTTTGTTCGGCTACAAGACCAAAGTAAGCCCCTGTGCTTCACACAGCAGCACCCAGTACGGGGTATCTTTTGCTGATATTTCAATGAGGTGTGTGTCAATGCATTGTACCCGGTTAGTTGTGTGGAGTTTGTGTTGAGGGGGGTCTCCCCATGCTGATTAGTATGGTCAGGGCTGTCAGTCCTCCTTCCCATCATGAAACATGCTTCCATTGTAGGGCATGCAAGTTGTCTTTCAGGATGTCAGTCAGTGGTGTCCTGCTTCTGATTTGCACACAAGCCCTAGCAGGGCCTTGTGCTCCCCACAGCAGGAGCCAGTGTCTGCCATCTTGTCAGTCATTTTCCACTCCCTGTGGTGTGGGCATGTTTCTGAGAGGTCTTGATGGGCCAATGAGGAGGGGGAACATTATCTGTGACTACAGGCCCCATCATGCTTTTGGATACACTCACTTCACCTGCATCCCCACTATTCCTTCCTGACAGTCAGCTGCACTGTGAGGTGGTGTGTTTGTGGTGGCAAACTGTCTGGCAGGGTCTATTTGGCTTTTTGCCACTGGCTTGCTCTATTTGTTTGTAGGTTGGTGCATGTCATGACACAGTTCCCAGTCACTCTGAGATGGCAGGTGTTGTGTTTGTCTGACTGGCATACACATCTTGGGCTGATTATCTATTGATTAGTGTAGCTTTGCTTGCGGTGCATGGTTTCACTGTCCCCTTGCCACACAATCTTGGGTATGTTGTTTGTGTACTCACCAGGCTCTGGTATGTCTGTTAGGCCATGGACGCTCTCTGGTGGTAGGATGTCCCGCACCTTCTCCTCCCAGGTCCTGAAGTAGACTGGTTTGGCAGGAGGGCCACCGCCGGTGCACTGACTCAGGGCGTGATCTTTTTTGATGAGTTTCTTGACCCTCCTGCGCACGTTATACCACCTGTTCTGGATATCGTCCTTTATCCACCTTGCTGGTGTTTGGGCGTTCACCTTGTCCACAATCCTCGCCCACATCTTGGTTTTGTGTATGATGGGGGTCCTTTGGACCAATGCACCAAACAAATGTGGCTCTACTCTGATGATCTCGTCTACCAGCACTTCTAACTCACTAGCTGTGAACTTTGGATTCTTCTTTGGAGGCATGGTGATGGGTGGTGGGGGTGAGGGATGTGTGTGTGAGGGTGCAAGTGATGGTGGGTTGATGTTGGTTTTGCTGGATATATGTGTTTTGTAGGCATGAAGGAGACATTCATGTGATGGAAACGGACGCTGCTGTTGTCTCGTGCGGGCTTCTCCGCCTCGTTCACGCTGCCTATCTTCTGTATTTGGTGCGCGTCATTCGCGGCGGTCTCTATTGCTTGTGTGCCGGGTTGTCTGTGCGTGTCGGTCGTGTGGCTTGTTCTCCGTGCGAGTCGGTCTGGTTTTACACGCATCGCATCGTACTGCGCAAATCGGATATCGCGGGTATGGGTCGGTCGGCTTCATTCCGGGTTCGTGTCAGTCCGTGATATTCACGTCTGTTTTCTGGCCGGATCACTATTTTCCCTACGGCTCAGTCGTACGGCTTGTATTCCGTACGTGTCGGTTGTAATTAACACGCGTTGCATCGTACTGCACAGGTCGTATGGCGCTGGTCCGTGTCGGTCGGTGTTCGGTTCGGGACCGTGTCGGTCGGTTAGTTTTGCGGCCGGAATCAGAATCGGCCCCTTATTATTCATTGCAAAGGGTAGTTATGGACTGCTCTCCCGCACTCACTACAACTCCACAATCCATGCAGTATGATGCCACCGGGAAAAACTGTGGAGCCAAATCTTGAAGTTGAGATTGGACTTTTTAAATGGACTCTCTGCATCGGTGTTTGTTGTGGCTGCTGTTGAAGTCGAGGGTCCTTCAGCTTTGCATTGCCTTCTTGCTGCTCACTATAAACTCCTCTTAAAGAATGTTGTAGATAGATAAATGGGTGTGTTCTTCTTATTCTTTTAGTTGAAACGTGTATTATCCAACGATATTCCTTTATTTCCCGGTGACTTGATTATGTTTTGTTTTTAAAAACATTTTTTTAGTGGTTTTGTAAAGTTTTCAAAAAAATGTATTTTGTTTTATGGTAACAAAAATGGCAACAGGGACAGGAGGAATTCAATAAATGTGCACAGAGAACTGAGAATAGGGACAAAAAATACATGTATGATTTTTGGCAGCATTGCGAATAGCTGTTACACACTGCTCACCAGCTCTTATTACAACACTACAGTCCATGCAATACGTTGCCGTTCTTGAAATTTCTGGAGCCATATCTGTTGTAGTAGTCTGTGCCACTGGTGTAGATTTTCCTTCAGCTTCCCTCTGCTTGATTGGCAGTTGGAGACATTTTCTATGATAGGTTTTAAGATGATGTAACAAATACGTCATCCCACGTGAGTCAAAATAAAGTCTCCAGCCAAAATCTACCACCTGCTCACAATAAAGTTCTGGAAAAGAAGGTTCAGGAAGGAGGAGTGGGTGTATACTTCCTATTCATTTTACTGAAAAGTATATTATCCAATGGTATTTACTTTCCAGGTCATGTGATGTTTGCAGATAGTGCATTGTACTAGTATTGCAGCAGTTTTTAATTCCCCATGAGTTTGGGTAACAATGGGTAGTTTGATGGTTGTTTAGTAGTTATGTTCTATTTGTGAGTTCAGATGTTGAGTTATTTTTTTAAACTGTTCTTTTTATAAATGTGTTGTTAAAATAAAGGTAAACCAGTATGTTACTAAACAGCTAGACTCAAACTTTGTGTAAAATATGTTTATATATCTGTTTCACACCTACTCATTTGTATTTGTGAATCCTAATGTCATTCCGACCTCTGGTGGTGCTGTGAAGAAGGAAAATGCATTTTTGATTTAGTTATTTCGACAAATGAATACAAAGGGGAAGGTTTAATTAGTATCTTGCTAAATAACTACACTGAAACCTTATGTAAAATATGTCTATATATGTGTTTTACACTTTGTTAAAACACAACCGGTATTCGCAGTGTGCCCTTGGCAATTGCACTCATAGAATCATACAGGCACTACCCGTGCAATCATCAAGGACATCCTTTCTCCACCACTCTCGTAATGTGCCTCCTGGCATAGTACTAGTTGGAGGATGAGGTCCCCTTGGCTACTGAGGGTATTTGGGGGCCATCTAGCCACCCTGTTACCTTTAGCAAGTTCCACACGGTCAGTTTGCTAAGAGGTCTTCGGAGTCCACACACCCTTTCTGCAGCACTCTTCAAACATCTTCTGGCACACTACTGGTTGGGGAATAACGTTCTCTTGGATGCTAAAGGACATTGGGGAGCAAGAAACCCTCCTGGTACTTTCTGTAAATCCTACACAGCGGGATTCCTGACAGCTGGTCAGGGGCCCTTCCCTCTTTTCACACCAGTCTGCAAACACCATTGCTACTTCAAAAACCATGGAAATTCACTGAAAAAACAAAGCTTACTGGTAAGTTGTAGTTGGAATTAACATTTGAAAAACCTTTGAAATTAACTGAAAAAAACAATGATTACAGGGCTGTTATAGTTAGGAAATACGATTTAAAAAATCCTTAGATATTCACTAAAAAAACCAAAGCGTACTGGGACGTTATAGTTAGGCTCAGATTTCACATGCACAAAACCACAGAAATTCAGCAGTTATAGTCAGCTGAGCTAACGATAACTTGCGCCCCCACAATGCACTACTTCCCATATGACATCATTCATGACATGGTCAGTGGCATCACTGATGACATCATCCACAAAATCTTTGATGTACCCACTCATACCCCAATATAACCTTTTGTACACCCACTCCAACTTCCACACTAGCATTCTCAAAACCAATGACACACCCATTCTTTCCCTCCTTTTTCTTCTTTATTATTATCACATATAAGAGGACCTTGAAATACATGAATTCAGGATGTGCACTTTACAAAACCTTCTCCTGTGTTTGATTTAATAAACTTAATGCTGATCATGTTTAATAGGCAGGGACACTAGAATTAAGCGGCAGGAGAGAGCCAAATTATGTGGCAGGTTTTAGTAAATTATGCCTCAAGAAAACCAAAATATGCTGCATACTTCGGAAACATTTTATAATAGTATTACATCAATATTTAGTCATTTTTAACACTGGTAACACTGTCTGGGCATTGGTTGCACCTCATTAGTACCAGTTTAACACTCAGCAATAAGCAACACAAGGGTCACCAGAATAGTTTTGCAAAGGGTTTTCCAGCATGCTGTGACAATTGTCACTGCATTTTTAGTAGCTTTGGAACCTTTTGAGCTAGAAACAAAACAAAATGTGTGTTACAATTTGCACATTATGCGGTTGCATAATTTCATAATTCCTGTGGCCCTGATAATAGGAGTCCAAGCCACGCAAAGAGTGCACATAACAACTGACTTGAATCTTGGTTCACAATTGGCATTGCTGTCAAGGTGGAGGGAGTTAATGTTTCTAAATTCATGTTTGAAAACTATCACTTTTAGAAAAAAAACTACTTTTCAATGTACTGATATACTCTGATGTACTAGGGTGAAACAGTTGGGCATGTAAATGAAATACACTTTTTGAATTTTAAAGAGACTTTTCATTTTTTACACTTTTGCTGCAAGATGTCTTTAAAAATGAAAGTGTTCCTAAATTTAAGCGGTGCAAGGCACCCTGGTTATTTCCTTTCTTTAACTTCAATTAACCTTGAGATACATTTCTTGTTCAATTAACATCTTTTTTTGTGTTAGTGCGGAGTCGAGTAAATAGCAGCTCAGTGCTGCAGTTAACGTGGGGGACGAATATAAAAGTCAGGAGGGCTGCATGTGTTTCCACACCGTAATATAAGTATCACTGATCTATTACAAGATTTCTAAAAGTGCAATAAAACGAATGTTTGTCATCCTGCCTCGAAAAATGGCTTACTATATAGTTTTTTTGTATGGAGAATCAGTTCTCCAAAAATTATTGCTGTTAAGAAATATTTATTTCTATTTAGTTTTGTGTTAGGGCATCATTGTTCAACTTCTCTGATATGAGAGTGTTGTCCTGTTGACTTTGCTTCCATGGCTTTGAATATTAGCAAAGGACTGGGAGTATTTTTCCAGTTTTTTATATGAAATATTGTTATGCTTGGGAGATAAAAAGTAGAAAGCTGTAGAATGAAGAAAAAAGAGATAATTTTAAACATTTCTGAAAATGTTCATTTCGGTATAGCTTTGTTTTTAAAATGCATAGGTTTTGCCTTTTCTACAGGGATGTATTTAGCATTAAAAAGTAGATAGATTCTGTGTATTTGTATTTCAAATTCAATGTTGTGCTTATCACATGTTTCATATGTCTCATTTGAACCGCATTTCAGACCTCTTTCATGACCAACACCTTCCCTGAGCTAATTTTGTTTTTGGTGGAAATAATAAATCTGACACCTTACGTGTCAAGCACCTACCCCTTCTTTGTTTCATCTGGAATTAGAATAGTAAATCTTCCCACTTCAATGTCCAGCACATTCCTTGAGATGGCCTAAACTGGAGTTACAATGGTAAATCTGCCCCATCTCTGTCTAGTATCTTTTCTGAGGTGACTTTGTCTTCAGGTAATGAGTCTAAATTTACCTCTGTGTTCTCTAAAGATTCTATTCATTCTTTCAGTATTTTGTATAAAAAATAAGCCCGGGCGTAGTGCTCCGCTCCGCCCACGGAGTGTACGTAGCACTGCCTGCTTCGCGGTTTACGAAGTAGGCGTAGCAGGCAGTGCTATGCACGGGCTGCGGCGAAGCAGAGCTGCCCGCCACCTGCCGCCCGCCCGCCCTCATTTTAAAAGAAGTTAAAAGTAAATAAAATGCCTTACCTGCGGTGCGGCGGCCCGGGGCTCCCTCTTCCTCCTTGACGGCAACTTCTTCTCAAAAATGCGCATGCGCGGACGCCCGCACATTTCTCGCCATATTACCGCGATCCGCGATCGTCACGACAACAATATGGTGGCGGTGCCTTCCATGCACCGCCATCCATCTTACGATGGCTGCGTGGGATATGCCTTTCCATGACAGAGACTCCGCCAGGGAAAGGCATGCAGAAAATCATTCTGGGGGCCCGTTGGTAGTGCTGCACTTGGGGGGTACCTGTGGTACCCCCCTACATTGTAATGCCCAAGGTGGCAGGCCCCGCGCGGTGCCTGCCACTTTGTGCATCGCAATGCAAAATATGAGTTTTTAACATTGAGTACGGGACTGCAGCCAGAAGCACCGTCCACAATGTTAAACTACCGGGATGCACCCGCCAGTGTGGCGTGCACATCCTAATACAGCGGGCCGGGTCAGCGCACCTATGGTGGATGGTCACAGCTCCGCAGGGATGGCGGGCGGACGAAAGTTCGCCCGCCATCCTAATAGGCCCCTAAGTCGGGTTAAGTAAAATTTAAACAGAGTCTTTCTGACAATTAATAAATAAATGTTCTTTGGCCTTTACTAAGACCATAGGTAGATAATCACTCTCAACTGGGGATCCTATCAAGTTAACCATCCACTCGCTCTCATAGGTCTTATAAAGCTTGTCCAGAACTTTACATTTCACTTCCACATCAATGCCATCTGAATTAAAAAAAAAAAACAGTATTACTCAAATCCATAAACTAATGTTTCACATATGGATGCCAGGGGATATGTAAATGTCATCCAACCTTAAACAGTCCTTTAGCACAGCTTTTGAGAAATCAGTTTTCGTTTTGACCCAAATGGAAATCTGTTACATGATGTGGGGACTTCTAATAAGATCAGAAATGTAAGGCGTCGCGGACTCTTCGTGCTGAATGAAGTTTGAAGTAGATTTTGGGACTGCTAGATGCCAGTGTAAAAACTAAGGGGTCTATTGTGATGGCGGGCGGACAAAGTCCTCCCGCCACCGCAACGGCTAAAGGGACTGCCCGCCATAGGTGTGGCAGTCCCGCCATTGGCATTAGGATGCGCCCGCCACACTGGCGGGCGCATCCCGCATTTTTTACATTGCGGCGGGCAGTGCTGCAAGCAGCACCCGCCACAAGGTAAAACATGCATGTTGGTCATTTGAATGCACAACGTGACAGGCACCGCGCGGTGTGTGCCACCTTGTGCATGCAAATGCTGGGGGGTACCATAGGTAACCCCCATGTGCACCCCCACACCCCCCAACACCCTGGGGGCCCGCAGAGGCCCCCCAAATGCAGGATCCGCATGCCTTTCCATGACGAAAGGACAGTGACCACCTGCATCTTAATATGGATGGCGGTGTCTTTTAGACACCGCCACCATATTAACCACTTTTTCCTCCCGTTCGACGAGTCGACTGGCGGAAAACCAGTGGACGGTCTTCCCATCCGTCGGGGTCCCCCTCGCCATCTCAAGGTGGCGGGGGAAAAGGTAGGCAGGTGGTGAATGTTGGCGGGCGCATCGCCACCGCCATGCAGGCAGTGGCGATCCGCCCGTCAACATAATCGGCCCCTAATCTTCTATCATTTGTAGGGGTTCGGAATTAATATACCCCAAAATCCCTGCCCCATAACCACCCACTGACAAATAGTTTGCCAATAGGTTTCCAATTTAGGTCTAAATGGTATCTCTCCTATCTTTGCAGTAAGTCTCTTAACAGCTTCCACAGATCTCAGCATTTGTTGAGTTCTAATAGTAAGGAGATATTTCCAATTCAATGAGGCTGCAAATTGCAAGCCCAAGCAGGTTAAATGGGGAACTCTATCGACTTTTAAATTATCTATTGCATACGTTTTAATTTTAGAGCCCCCTAGGCACACTTTTTTATAATAGGAAGGTTTGGCTCGATTAATTTTTAAATCCACATTTTTCATTAAAAGGTTAAATTAATCAAATAAAAGTTGAAGGCCTTTTGCCATTCTTGATAACAGAGTTGTCCACATGCAGTAAAACAGGCATTAGCCATCTCCCCACCTGTAGTAAATCTTTCCCTATCAACTAAAAACTGTTTCAAGCAGTTAATATAAAATAAAAACGGAGCCAATACACTTTCCTGTCTTACCTCTTTCACCAAGGCTAATTTCTCTATACAGGCCCCAGTGGGTGTATAATGAACTATAGGCTGTGTGTCTTGATATAACCTCCTTAAAATAGTGATCAGCGGCTTTTCTGACCCAGCAATCTCAGCCAGCAGTCATAATTTGGACAGATTCATGGAATCAAATGCTGCTGTTAAATCCATACACCTATGTGGATGGAGCCCCTCTTTGCCTAAGTATATTTGCCCGCAATCAAAAGGAGATTGAGACACTGCTCAATTGTTCCCAGTCCCAGGCGAAAGCCATACTGTACATCCAAAAAAATCTATTTTTCCTTTGTCCAACTCTTCAGTCCATTAAGAAGAATTCTGCCTAGGACCTTTACAGTGGAGTTGAGGAAATAAATCCAGTGATAACAGGCAGAGCAAGTCCTGTCTCCCTTTTTAGGAATTGGAACTATGACTACCTCCGTCCATGATGACAGGAAAAATCCAACAATAGCTGCCCTTATCACATTTCCTGGCAGATGGGCCCAATGTGAGATATAGCTTTCAAAAACATATACTGGCACTCGCTCTGGTCCTTTTCCTGAGGAGACTATTAATAGGCTCTTTCTATCTCCTGTATCTGTATGGAGTGTGCAAATAACTCTAACTCATCAATATTAAGAGGGTGTGTCATCAAACACTCACCTGCACCTGTAAGCTTGGAGCCAAAAACATCTGCAAAATATTCAAACCACATATCTGCAAGAATTATTGCATCAGAGGCGTTCAAATTAGAGGGACTAAAATATGGTGCATTCACCACATGCCAAAACGCCCCTAAATCTATAAATTTACCAGCCATCTCTAAGTCATCCCAGGCCTTTTCTCTTATTTCCCTCTTTCTATTTTTACAAAGTCTGAATATAATTAGCTCCAGCTTCTCTAATTTCCATATCTGATCTTGGAATCCCCTTCAGTGTTTTTAAGAGTATCTTATGAGCCTTTTAACAATCATGATTAAACTATCAGTTCTGGAATTACTCCTAAATTGGGTCTTGGGATAAGTAGTTTATAGACTCAGTAAGATGCGGAAAGGTGCATGTGAATTCATTGACAAATCTCCAAGCATCCTGAGTTATCTTTGCATACAGATTTAAAAAACTTAGCATAGTCAATCATTTCCCATTTTAACCGCATCCTTTGATTTTCTGTGTATTTTATCGGCAAATCCTTCCTTTGGTTGCACTTCCTATTGGCCAAAATATCAATTGTGAGAGGATTATGATCACTATGACATTTAAGTATGACCATATAATTAGATAGAACAGATGTAAGGCTAAAATAGAAAATGATAGGATGAAATCAATAGTGCTCCCAGAGACTCTTCCTGTAAATATTGCAAATAGTGAACTACAGAGGGGAAAAAATAAACTAGATTTCATGATAAGCCTATTCAAGTAATCCCCATATGGTTATGTATAAAATGTGATTGACCTTCCCCTGCTATGTCCAAGAAGCCACATACTTTTTACAAAGCGTGATCTTAAAATCTCCCACCCATACTATTGGAATTGGAGTATGTAATTTCCTCAAATGGGTATCTAAATCATATTCAAAACCTTTTAGAATTCATGTAGCTGCATAATTTAAAACATTGTAATATTAATTAATCAACAAGACTTGAAGCCAAAATCCAAAACTTTAACACAATCAGCTGATAGTGTGGTATAGTAGCCACACTTTTCATAGAAAGATTAGCACAATTTACTGATGCTAAAACCTCCAAGCACCCATTAGGTCTTACCGTGTTAGATTGAGCAGCATGGGTAAAATAGAATAAAAATCATTATTATGAAAATCCTCAGAAAGCCAGGTCTCTTGTCACCAAAGTAAATCAAATGTGTGCAAAAACGATAGCCAAACCGATATATTCCATGTTACCACATGATTCAGGCCATTGGTATCAGAATCGCTTAATGGATGTTCAGCCACAGTTCGACATTAGACATTACCATTGGGTTGGGTGCAGGGACAGAATATTGAGTACAAAATATCGAATTGCACAAATATTGAGTTGGAAATATCGTGGGTCAGAAATATCGACAGCAAGAATATCGAGGTGAAGAATATCAAATTAAGGTAAGTAATACTGATTTTAAAAATATCAAAGTGTTTAATATCGTTTGCAAAAATATATTTGTTAAAAGTATAGGGGTCTATTACGATGGCGGTCGGGCACATTACAGGTAAGTAGCCAGGACGTGCACCCACCCATTTGTCACAAATGAAATGGTGCCATATGACAACACCAGCCCTCTCATTGCACAAAGAGGCATACCTACCCCATTGCCAAGCAAAGTGTGCAAAGGTATGCAGGAGATGACAATGGCCAGTCCATGGCCAGATGTGACATCTGCCAGGTCAGACAAATCAACAATGAGTTCTCAATTGAACACATGTTGTACCAGGCCCTAGATGGCAACAAGTCCCTGTAATCCTGAATTGTGCACGGGTCGCATGGTATGCCTTGACACCTCACACCATAGACAAGTAATGCCTGTACCACTGCATCATTTCAGGAAGCACAGTAGTGCGCATAGTAAACAATGTGATGAACTGTCAATTGTGCAGTGTACAAAAAGTGAATGACACACAGCTAACACAACGCTTGCTGGGTGCACTACAATGACCATTTCCCATCTGACCCACACAGGTGACCAAGAACTCACTGCAGAGGACAACACCAGCAACCTGCAGAGCCAGTCTCCCCTCCCCCCCCCCGCCCCCGGTACATGGTCTCTCGGATGTTGACTCCCAGTATTCCATGGACGATGAGCTCGAAGCCGGCCCATCTAGTGTGCCAGGGAGCAACAGGTCCCAGGACCCCATCGTCCCCCCCACCACATCTGCGCCAACAACAACTTCACAGCAGACCCCTGCTGTAACGGCCTGTGCGGCCACCGCCACCTCCACCACCAGTGCTGCCTGCAACACCCACCCTGTCCCAGAGGATGACCAGCACACACCACCGACGGAGGAGGGCAGGGAGAGGATGCGGGTGCCCACAGTGGTGAGGCAACAGGTCCGTGGCAGGAGGGCAGGTGGGAGGGGCAGGGTCACCCACAGACACCAGGAGGCTGGGACCCAATCCCTGGAACACATCACCAGAGTCCTGGGTGCATACGAACAGGCCTAGGGACAAACGGGCCGGTCGGACGGACTGTTGCACGATGCTCATCCTGCAATTGAGGTCCATCGACACCCGCATGGGACAAATCGTGGACCTCTTGGGCCAGCAAGTGGCGGTACTGAGGGACAACACCTCCACCTCCCTCTGGTGGGCCGTAGGATGACAGTTCACCATCCTCCCCTGCGCCCACAGAGAGGGGTGAGTCCTCAGACCCCACTGGCCCTGTAGCAGGCCCCCCCCGCCAAACGACGAAGAGGGCGTCCCAAGAAGACCCTGGGAGTATCTGGAGGTAAAGCACCTGCCAGGCGCCAGTCACGGAGCCAGCCATGATGGCAACCCTCACCACCACTGCATTGACTTTTTGGACTGTCCTTCCCCACTGGGCCTTGGGAATGGCATCTGTCTGTTGGACTGGGTTACCATATCAATGTGGTGACTACTCAATTATCTCATCTACCACAACTGTCAACTCACTGCTCCACTCCAACAATGGAAATGTACACCCCACCTCGCATCTCACCATTGCAAATTAAATATCCTTACACACATGTTGTCATGTCTGCTCCGTCTTTATTGCAGGATGTACAGTCTTCAACATGATCACAATGTACCAGGAGCATGGGCTGTATGTAGGCAAGGAGAAGTCGAAGGCACCTAGGGAAACACAACAGAACTACTTTCACTGGTCTGGGTGTGGCATCACAGACATCACACAACCCCTACCATCAGGATAACCCAACATGCGCATGTCACAATGGCCAACAAGTGTCAACATACACGTCCTGTAGATGTTCCCAAATGACCTGTCCCAGAAACATTGCCAAACACTGCTGAGTCTACATCTGGCTTCTGCTACAATTCTCACATGCCCCTTCACGACAACAGCAATATCAGCAGACAATGGGTATGTTGCACATTGACACCCACCTTCAAGTGAAGTAGTGGGTGATGAACTGTTCACGCAGGTCAACACCTTCCTCCTCTCCACTGTCCTCATCACTGGACACGGGTTGGTTGGCAGGCTGGGGCCTTCGGTCCTCACCATCATCCAGGAGCAGGGGAATCTCCTTGCAAATGGCTACACCTGTCAACTTACACAAGACAAGTACCTCGAACACCACCTTGGTCAATGTGAATGCACATAGGGATACGGCCACATTTCAAATGGGCACGCCTGGGAGTATAGCATCCAGCATATGTGTAACCAATCAAACCCACTGTCTCATACCTAGCTGCTGTACCTGTCACACCTCAATTCGTCATTACAACCTGGCACACATCCACCACACAATGACCACTGTGGGCACTGGAATGACGAATGTGTGCATGAGCAGACATGAGAGGCAATGCAACATAGTACATCATTCATTGAGACGAGGATCGCTGTGATTGTCACTGCACCTCAACACATTGACATGTGTACACATTGTAGAGTCCAGAACAACACTGTCCTGCCTACACCAACATCAAATCCATAAGTGACATGTGAGTGGGTACAGGCCATCTATGAAACACACACACAAACATGGCATGTGTAGCCATCAGTGGAGTAAATGGAACAATGGCATCATGTGCACGATGATGTTCCATTGACCATGTTGGCACTGTGCCCTGTTGATGTTTGACAGATGGCCATTGTGATAGTATAGCACCGAAATTGCGGTAGCTACCGCCTGGCCCCGGCGGTGTGTCACCAGCACCCCCATTCACACAAGTGCAGTACTGATAGGCATGGAGACATGTGGAAATGGCGGTTGGCATGCTCCGCCGCATAAATGGCGGAGCCTCGTGTTGATGTATGGTACCCAAATCACAGTAGCAACCACCTGGCCCCGGTGGTGTGTCGCCAGCACTCCCATTCACACAAGTGCGGTACTGATAGGCATGGAGACATGTAGAAATGGCGGTTGACATGCTCCGCCGCATGAATGACAGAGCCTCGTGTCAATGTATGGCACCCAAATCGCGGTAGCTACTGCCTGGCCCCGGCGGTGTGTCACCAGCACCCCCATTCACACAAATGCAGTACTGATAGGCATGGAGACATGTGGAAATGGAGGTTGGCATGCTCTGCCGCATGAATGGCGGAGCCTCATGTCAATGTATGGCACCCAAATCACAGTAGCTACCACCTGGCCCCGGTGATGTGTCACCAGCAAACCCCATTCACACAAGTGCGGTACTGATAGGCATGGAGACATGTGGAAATTTCAGTTGGCATGCTCCGCCGCATGTATGGCGGAGCCTTGTGTCAATGTATGGCACCCAAATCGCGGTAGCTATCGTGTGGCCCCGTAGTTGTGTCACCAGCACCCAAATTCACACAAGTGCGGTACTGATAGGCATGGAGACATGTGGAAATGGCAGTTGGCATGCTCCGCCGCATGAATGGCGGAACGACGTGTCAATGTATGGCACCCAAATCATGGTATCTACCGCCTGGCCCCGGTGGTGTGTCACCAGCACCCCCATTCACACAAGTGCGGTACTGATAGGCATGGAAACATGTGGAAATGGCGGTTGGCATGCTCCGCCGCATGAATGGTGGAGCATCGTGTCAACGTATGGTACCCAAATCGCGGTAGCTACCGCCTGGCCCCGGCGGTGTCACCAGCACCCAGTTCACACAAGTGCGGTACTGATAGGCATGGAGACATGTGGAAATGGCGGTTGGCATGCTCCGCCGCATGAATGGCGGAGCCTCGTGTCAATCTATGGCACTCAAATTGTGGTAGCTATCGCCTGGACCCAGCGGTGTGTCACCAGCACCCCCATTCACACAAGTGCGGTACTGATAGGCATGGAGACAAATAGAAATGGTGGATGGCATGCTCCGCCACTAAAATCGCGGTAGCACACACCGGGCCCCTGCGGTGTGTCACCGCCATGGAGCTTGCCCTAGAACCAATGCGAAGTTCGATAGCGGTGGCATGATGCAATTTTGAAAATCGCGGTAGGCGTGCTCCGCCACTGCAGAGGCGGACATTGGCTGCATTTGAAAGATGCACCATAGCGGTAGCGCACCCCGGGCCCAAGCGTTGTGTCACCGCCATGGAGCATGCCCTTACAGTCAATGAGAGCCATGATTGCGGTGGCATGATGCAATTTTGAAGATCGCGGTAGGCGTGCTCTGCCACCGCAGAGGCGGTCATTGGATGTATTTGAAAGAGGCAGACCTGGACCACCAATTGCTGCTGCTTGGCACCTTTGAAATGACCCCAGGGGGCTATATATGTGTGGGAGTGAGCCTCATATTTCCACTGCTCCCAGAGCCTGCTGCCAGAGACCCCTCACCTACTGCTGCTTCCTGGGACTGCAGCCTGTGACCCCTCACCTGCTGCTGCCTCCAGGGACTGCTGCCTGAGACCCCTCACCCGCTGCTGCCTCCAGGGACTGCTGCCTGTGACCCTTAACCTGCTGCTGCCTCCAGGGACTGCTGCCTGTGACCCCTCACCACCCAATTACCCCGCTGTTGTCTCATGTCCACAGTGATGGCAAGGACAGAGAAGATCTGTGCCAGTCCCTTTACAAGCGAGGAGCTGGAGGTCCTGGTGGATGAGGTGCTCACACAGTACCCAAGGCTATAAGGTGCTCCAAATGTCATGGTAAGTCTTCGACAGTGGTAGGCAGGGGGCCCACACATGTAGTTGAACTGATGCAGTATGTGCCTGGGAGTGAGGGGTAGGGTCATGCACTGCCTGACATGCTGTCTCCAGTGGGAGGGTGTGTGTACCCAATGCCACAGCTTTCCCTCCCTGCACATGTATGTATGAGTTACCTGTGTTGTGTTGTCAGCCATACAGTGACACAGGAGGTTGTTCATGCTGTAGTCAGGACAGTGATTGCTTGGCTGGATGGCTTTGTGTGCCCCTGTAGTCTATCTCCATGTGAGCCCAGCTGGCCTGCACAGTCCCCGCCTACAGAGACAAGGACACCTCACTTAACTTTCAGGGTATGACACCAGCACTGTATTTTGCACACAACTGCCCTTGTGAATGGCATTTTGTATTTGTGAGTTTATGTCCCTCAATGTGACCACCATGACACATTCATCTATTCACAGGACAGGGAAGTTGATGTCTGCGCAGTCTTGGACACGATGAGTCCACCCCCAAACACAGGTTGAAATGTGATATATGTGTTGCTCAAGCCAACAATGGATTGGAGATGTGGGCAGGTTACATAGGTGTTTCAGTGCTGGCATCCTGCATGTGCGTAAGATGTGCAGGGACTCTGTTCCCCCTCACACCTGCATGCTTTAACATCAGCTTTTCCCATGCAGGTGTCCCATGTGAGCTGTACTCTAGTCTCTGATTGACATATCGTTGGATATGTGATGATTTTGTATCTTGCTGATATACTGATAGATGTCGGTACATGACACTGTGTCACTGATCATTTCCCCCTCTTGTCTCCCATGCCTGCAGCTCAAGGTACACCAGCATAAGGCCGTGTGGAGGGCCATTGCAGCGAAGGAGCAAGCTCTGGGGGTCTCAAACCGACGGCGCACCCACTGCCATAAGAGATGGGACGACATCAGCCGGCTGGCAAAGAATGTGGCGGAGATGACCTTGGGGCTGCTTCCTCGCACTGGGTGTTTGGCACGGCGCAGCATGACACCACTAATGGGGCGCATCTTGGCGGTGACACAGCCTGAGCTGGATGCACGTTTGAAGGAGCATCAGCAGCAAGCCAGGGGTGAGCATCTGGGGAGTCTGACTTTGGCTGGGAGTGGCTGCATGTGTACAGAGCCTGTGCCAGCGTTGGCCTATGTGATGTTGGTAGTGTGATGCTGTGGCATGTAAGTGGCTGCTTGCCTGGGTGCCGATGGCATGCATTTGCCCTACCTGTAATAACAAAGGTGAATTGGATGCTGTGCCTTCACATTGCATTCTGAGTTGTGCTCTTCAGGTTTCTTCTGCATTGGGGTAGTCTTGGGAATCCCAAGGGAGGGAACGGCCCAATCTGACTGTGCGTTCATCAATGCGTCCATTGCATGCACCCAGATTGGGGAGGCCTACACATCTGACAACAATGTGTACCATTCTATTGTCCCCAAGGTATGACATGGTGGGTGGCATGGGCTAATGTCCATTGTGGACTGTCATGTTGTAGTCTGGGTCTGTGTTATCCCCTCCTGTTACATCCAGATCTGTCATTGGCAACAAGTAGTGTGCCCCCATCATGTCCCAAGGTGTGCTCAGAGCTAGTTGTGTGTCTGTTTGAACAGAGCCACAAGCAGGGTGTTGTGCTGTGTGGTCATCACATGGCTCACTCATGCCTGAGTTTCCAGTTTCCACACACTTCTTGAGTCTATATAGTGAGTTGGCAACATGTAGATTTGGTCATCTTTTGTGATGCATTGCTTGCATATGTTTGTTCTGTCACTGACCTGGCCCTACATCTCTCTCTCTCATGCAGCATCACCTGTGGTCACGGAGGGACAGGAGGCGGACACCAGTGAGGGTGAAACTTGCACAACAGCTGCACAGGAGCCCAGTGACACAGATGTCACCAGCACCTCAGCGGGGGACAGGAGTCTGTTGGAGGATTCTCAGCCTGAGACACAAAGCACCACATCATCCGATGCCAGCAGGGATGCATCCATGTTGGAGGGCAGAGGGAACAGGGACACTGCATCGACTTCCACCACACAGCGGCCAGTGCCCACCCTCCCAGCCACTTCCTCTGGTGCTGCCCGTGTCTGCCTCAGTAAGAGGGGAATCGTGTCCTTCACCCCTGGCCCGCTGCCCCTGCCCCCCCTGCTGCCATCAGTGCTGAGTCTGTGGACCTTTTACACCAGCTGTGAGTAGGCCAGACAGCTCTCCTCAATGCTTTCATTGACCATGACAAGAAATTGGCCCAGGTGGTTGCTTTCATGGAGGGCATACATTCAGACGTGGGTGGGCTGCACCGGACTGTCCAGGCTTTGTCAACAGTGATGTCTGCCCTGCAACAGGCACATACTCACAGTCCAGCTCCAGTCACTTTGTCCACCCCCTGGCAGTGGCAACGTCTGACGATTGTGACCACGGTCCACATACGTCAAAGTCACGATACAGCACACAAAGCACACAGCAGCAGCAACCCAAGCGGTCCCGGGCGCAGACACCATCCCCACAGAAGACCAAAGCCATACCAGAGCGCAGGGAGAAAAGCCAGTCAGGACAAAAAGCAAAGCAGCAGACCTCAGGCACACATGCCTCAGTGGCATCCCATCCAAGGACTCTCCTGACCCTAAAGCATTGCGCAAAGAGAAGCATACAGTGTCTGTGCCCACCAAGGAGGTGGTGCATGCCAAGGGTACACCTAGGAAGGGCTCCAAGGCAGAATCACCAACCACCTCGACTCCCGTTCCAAGCCCAGTGAAGCAGGGGCCAGAGGGCACTGTAGGGGTAACACCTAGTAAACAGGGGAAGGGGGGCCAGGCAAAGCGGTCCGCTGGGTCCAGCACATCACCAGAGGGTCTGCCACGCCTGCTCTTACTGCAGCTGTGGTGGTGAGTGTGCCTGTTGTGCCCACACCACTTCCCATTGATCCAGAGTCAGTCAAGCCATTTAGGATCCCCAAGAAGTGTCTTAAGTCTGTCTTAAGTCTGTCTTAAGTTTGTCTTAAGTCAAACTTAGGACAAAATCCTAACTTCTGTGAATACCATAAGTAGTAAGTTTAGGATTTTGGTGCCGATTACGATCTGGTAAAAACCGGGTACGAACCGTCGGTCGGAGCGTTTTCCCCGTCCGACTCGTACCCGGTCATAAAACTTTACAAACATGGAATTACGATTCGCACGGAAACACCATTTCCGTATGAATCGTAAAAAACACCGACCGACGAAAATATACATACGAATGTGATCCGGGAATGCTGCGACGTGACGTCGGGACGCTTTCAGGCAGCGTTTCACGACCCAGGAATTACGATTCGAACCGACAGCAGTCCGGACGGCAATATTTTCACGGCACCCAAAAAGTGCCGCAAAAGCGAAGTACGGCGCGAATCGACCAGAGTAGGTGGCCCGGTACGCACCGTACCCCCCCCAGCCCCGTATGTACGCGCCGAACCCCCCTGTATGTACACCTGTGTACGTTCGAGTCGTACCCCCCCGTGTCCGTTCGAGTCAAACACCCCATGTACGTTCGAGTCGTACCCCCACCCGTGTACGTTCGAGTCGAACACCCCCGTGTATGTTCGAGTCGTACCCCCCCGTGTCCGTTCGAGTCGAACACCCCCGTGTACGTTCGAGTCGTACCCCCACCCGTGTACGTTCGAGTCGAATACCCCCGTGTACGTTCGAGTCGTACCCCCCGTGTACGTTCGAGTCGAACACCCCCGTGTACGTTCGAGTCGTACCCCCGTGTCCGTTCGAGTCGAACACCCCCGTGTACGTTCGAGTCGTACCCCCCCGTGTACGTGTCGAACCCCCCGTGTACGTTCGAGTCGTACCCCCACCCGTGTACGTTCGAGTCGAACACCCCCGTGTACGTTCGAGTCGTACCCCCCCGTGTCCGTTCGAGTCGAACACCCCCGTGTACGTTCGAGTCGTACCCCCACCCGTGTACGTTCGAGTCGAACACCCCCGTGTACGTTCGAGTCGTACCCCCCCGTGTCCGTTCGAGTCGAACACCCCCGTGTACGTTCGAGTCGTACCCCCACCCGTGTACGTTCGAGTCGAACACCCCCGTGTTCGAACGTACACGGGGGGTTCGACTCGAACGTACACGGGGGGGTACGACTCGAACGTACACGGGGGGGGTTCGACTCGAATGTACACGGGGGGTACGACTCGAACGTACACAGGGGGTTCGACACGTACACGGGTGGGGGTACGACTCGAACGTAGACGGGGGAGTTCGACTCGAACGTACACGGGTGAGGGTACGACTCGAACGTACACGGGGGTGTTCGACTCGAACAGACACGGGGGGGTTCGACACGTACACGGGGGGGGTACGACTCGAACGTACACGGGGGTGTTCGACTCGAACGTACACGGGTGGGGGTACGACTCGAACGTACACGGGGGTGTTCGACTCGAACGTACACGGGTGTACATACAGGGGGGTTCGGCGCGTACCTACGGGGGCTGGGGGGGGTCGGCGCGTACGTACGGGGGCTGGGGGGGGTCGGCGCGTATGCGGGCACGTCTCCATGGTTGCTATGGGAGTTCGGTGCGGACGGTGTTTTTTCCATACGGTTGTAACCTCGGACGCACGGGATGGATCGTGATTCCTCGGTCGGACTTCACCTTTCACATTTGTACGGTAAATCGTACGAGGACGTGTCGGACACATTTTCCGACCCGAGGACGTGTGGGGAATGATTCCCAATGCGGTTCGTATGGACTTTTTACCATGCGATTCGTGATTGCCAGTTCGTACGGCACTTGTACGATTCGTACGGTAAAAAGACCGGATACGAGTCGCACGGGGAAATTTTTTACCGGATCGTAATCGGCACCTTTGTCTTTAAGTTAGTTCTGTGAATCGGGCCCTATGGGTTTCTGCACACAATATTGCAGGCAAGCTGTTCAGGCTCATCATGTATGTGTGTTCTTCTTTATGTGTGCCCAGTGGTGTGTGTGTGTGTGGTCATCTTGTGATGGCCAGTCATCCTAGTCCCATGGCTTCCTTTCCATCTGTACTCTTGCATGGCCAGGTAGTGTGCAGTGTGAAGGGGGTGAGTTTGTGGGGAGTGTTGAAGTGTACATGCCTCTGCACTGTCAAATGCACACATGTGTCACCCAAGAGTTGTGTGCCTGTAGTTTTGATTTTTCATCCCTGTGGATGTGGTTATATGCCCATGTGTGAGTTGTATGTTGTGCACTGTGCAGTGTATTGGTGTGTCCCTGCAGTTCTGTCTGATGTTTGTGGAGACCGTGCAGACCTGCTGCTCCACATTGCCATTGTGGTTGTGTTTTCTCATGCATTGCTGTCACATGGTGCCTTCTTGCCTCCAGTGTGGCATGTTGTGTGTGTTGTCATTCCATCCCCTATCTGTGCTTCAGCTGTCTACCCATTGTGGGTTTGCACTCCCTCTCTTTGTGTATGGTACACTCCTGCCATGTCCCCTACTGACATGCAGTACACTTCACTTTGGTGTCAGCTGTCCCCTTGGTTTATATGTGTGTGTGCCTCCCCATGACTTCATTTGTGACACTGCTTTGTGGTGCAGTTCTTTTGCCAGGGTCAATGTGTCACTCAGGGCATTTCCCCAATGGGTCATGCGTGATGTTCTGGTGCTGTTTGTCAGTCATGGTTGCTCCTATGCAGTTCAACTGTTTGTGCTGCCCAGTCCTCTGGTCAAGTTGTTTCGACCTTTGTGTCCCAGACTTGTGCATCTGTTGGGTATTGTTGTGTTGGATGTATGTGTGCTGTCTGTGTTATTGCTTCACTTCCTGGATGTGCTGTTGTCTTTGTGCTGTGCTGTATGGTGTTGTGTGGGTTGCTGTTCTCTCACTGATGTCTGTGTGTGGCTGGTATGCTTGGTGTGCACACACAGCTTGTTGTGCATGCAGTGCTGTGTGTGTATGTTGCCTTGTGATTGCCTGGTGTACATCCCCTGATGTCCTGCTGTGTTTGCTATGTGATTGTTCTGCCTGTGCATCTGTTGTTTGTTTGCTGTGGCTGTATTGTTCTGTGATGGTGCACTTCTTGTGTGTATTGTGGTATGTTGTCTGTGTATTGTTCCTGAGTGATGAGGTTGTGCACTCCTGTTGTGTCTGTGCTCCCATTGCCTTTCCCCAGTTTAGCTGCACAGCACAGTTGTTGTGGCTCTGTGTGTGTTTCTGTTGGGTTATGTGTCTGTCTGTTGTATTTGTTTCGACATTTGTGGTGGCATCCCTGTGTATGTGTGTGATGTTTGTGGGTGACCCCAGGGTGTGTGGTTGTTTATGTGTGTATTGACTGGCAAGTATTGGCAGCCTTCAGTGTGTTTGGCACTGGTGTTGTGTGCTGCTGGTGTGATGGGGGTATGTGTGTAGATTCCTACTGGTGTTTGTCAGTCCTGAGGTGTGTAGATGGGCCCTGTGTGTAGTGCTGCTGGTGTACTCCTGTGAAGTAGTTGTATGAATGTGTGGCTGTTCACAGTTTGACTTCAGGGCCTTCCTTTCATCCTTGTGTGTGGTTTGAGTTCACTCACTGTGCCAGCCATGTGTGCTTTGATGGTGTGAGGGTGTTGTTCTCTGTTCCTTGTGTTGATGTGATGTACACATACTTGTTGTGTGTCTCCGTGGCCTTCCATTTGTGTGCATCCCACTTTGGCTTTCCTATTTGTTGTGCTCCATTGCTGTTGGCATGTGGGGTGTGTATGTGTCTGTGTGTCAGTCTGTGGTATGTATGTGTGACTGTGCAGGCTGTGTGTCCATTTGGATGTTAATTCCTTTTATGTGTTCATTTGGTGCTTGTCCTCATTTTTATTTCCCTGAGTGTGGTTGTGTGGTCGTGTGTGTGTTTCCCTGGCCCTGTGCTACTGTGCTGTGTGTTGTGTGTTCCTGTGCAGCCACTCCTGCAGTGTCTGTCTCCATGATTGTTTGTTGTGTGATGCAGGGTGTGTATTGACCTGGCTTGTTGTTGTGCATGGGGTGCACAGGAGGGGCACATGGCATGTGCCTTCATGGGGTGTGCTAGTGTGTGGTGGGAGGGAGTGTGGCCCTGTGGTCTTGGTGCCCTGCCCATGCCTGGCACTGGCCCTGCCTTCTGCATTGTGCACATGTATTCCCTTGTGTTCGCCACTGCGGTGACGTGACCGGGACATTGCTGCATGGTGGCGGTAGCTGTGTGTCCAGGATGCAGAGGGGTGACTTAGTGGCAGGTGGGTGATGTGTGGGTGCCCTTGTGGATGTGTCCCTGTCTCCCCTACGGTGTCTGATGTGGATTTGGAGCTGTGTCAGCATGTGTGTTGTATGTTGTGTTTGTGTTGTTGCGTACCTGCGGCGGCATCCGCGGTGGTCCATGAGTTCCTGGTGATGTAGCAGGTACAGCACCGGAAAGACGTGTAGAGCTGGGTCCATGGCGGTCGTGACCGGTTCTCTGGTTTCGCGCTCCGCTGTCAAGCTTCTGCCGCCTCTGGTTGGGCGGTATCTCCACTGCGGTGCGTCTGCTTGTTTGAGTCATCTTAATTTGTGGAGCGGAGGCGGACGTCATTCCGCGTGGCGGTGAGTCTCCATTGGCTCCCACCGCCGCGGTGGCGGGCGCACTTTGATGGCGATGCGCGTCAGACCACGGCAGTCGGGAAATGGGCTATGTTTGGCCATACTAATATGGCGGACGTGAGGGCCGCTGCTCGCAGGCGTAAAATAGCTTTTTTCCGCACCGCCAGCAACGCCCGACATCCTAATGGGCCCCATAGTTTTTTATTATTATCATGCATTTTAGTATATATTTTATATGTATGTGATGTATGTTTTGGCGCATAAGAATTGTTTGTATTTTTAATATATATGTTACATTTTTGGTAGTTATAAAAAAAATTATTTTCATTTTGCGCTTTTAGTTCCGTAGCTGGTTGTGGGTTTATAGGAGAATAGGGTGGGAAGTAATGTAATTATATTTTTTAATAAAAAATTGTTAATGGAATTTTGCGCTTTTAGTTCTGTAGTGGGTTGTGGGTTTATAAGGGAATAGGGTGGGAAGTAATTTAATTATATAAGATGTATTTATTAATTTTATTTGAATTTAGCGTTTTTAGTTCCATAGCGGATTATGGGTTTATAGGGGAATAGGTTGGGAAGTAATAAAATGTAATTTATTGATTAATTTTCATTTATTAATATTTTTTAATTTATATTTTATAGTGTTAAATGTGTAAAGTCATTTATTATTAATTAATTAATAATTGGTTGTGAATTAATTGGAATTAATTAATTGTCAATTAATATTATAATTGTGTAAATAATTTTAGGTGTGTTTTGTGGTGTTTATAAGTGTAAAGGGTGAAAATTAATTTATGTTTAATTTATATATAGTTGTTAATGTTAATTAATAGATAATTATTTTGGGTAGTTTGTTTTTTTTTAAAATTATTTTTAGTTTTAAAAGTCGTAAAGGGTGGGTATTAAATGCATATGCATTTTTTAATTATTAGTTCTTAATAGTAATTGTTTTTCATTTTAAAATAAGTTTTAATTGTGTTTTATTTTTATATAGTTTAATTTAGGTTTGTGTTGTGGAAATTATAGTGTTAAATGTGTGTGTAGTAAATTAATATTTATAGTTTTTTTCATTATTTATATTTCTTTAATTGTTTATTAATTATGTTAAATAAGTAAATTAATTTAAAAGAAAAAATGTGAAGTGTTTTGTTATTGATTTGGTGTTATAAGTTAGGAAATGAAACAAATACATTCATTTTGTAAATAATTGTTTTGTTTGTAAATATTTTCTGGTTTAAAAGAAATATTTATTTGTAAATGTATTAAATATTTTATTATATATAGTATTTGTAAGTTTTTGTTATATGTAATTAATATTATAATGTATGTTCTTTTCATATGTTTAATCCATTTGATTTAAAAAAAATATTGTTTATTAATTTTTATGATTGTTTTAATTTTTTTAAATATAAAAATGTTTTTAAGTGTTTGAATGTGAATAGTATTTTTTTTTCCTACGGTATCCAACACTTTCCCTACTGTTGCATTAAGTGGAGTAAAAATAGTAATTATTTACCTTCCGCTATCCAACACTTTCCCTACTGTTGCCCTCACTGGAGGGGGAATAGACATTTTTACCCCTCCGCTATCCAACACGTTCCCTACTGTTGCACTCTTTGGAGTGGGAATAGTAATTTTTGCCTCTCCGCTATCCAATACTTGTCCTACTGTTGTAGTCCCTGGAGTGGAAATAGTAATTTTTACCCCTCCGCTATCCAACACTTTCCCTACTGTTGCTCTCACTGGAGTGGGAATAGTAATTTTTACCCCTCCGCTATCCAACACTTTCCCTACTGTTGCACTCACCGGAGTGAGAATAGTATTTTTTACCTATCCACCATCCAAACCTTTCCTTACTATTGCAGTCACTGGAGTTGGAATGGTAAATTTAATTATTTTGCCATCCAACACTTTTCCTACTGTTGCATTGATTGTACTCAGCAATTGAAGTTTAAATACTTTTTCTTAGTTTAATGTTTTAATTTATTGTAGATTTTTTTTATATTTTAAATTATTTATATATATATTTTATTTTTATATAATTTAAAAGTTTTACAATATATTAAAGATGATGGTTTATTAGTTATTTAAAGTTAATATGTATATATATATAAATTATTATATTTGTGTGTTTATTTTTATTTAATTAAGTCTGTAATGTTTTGTAAAAATGTATATTATATTTGATTTTTTTGTTAAAATTAATATTAATATTTAATATATTTAATATATATTATTTCATTATATCTATATTTTGGAATCAATATTTTTACATCTATACTTTTAACATCAATATTTTTGATTCGATATTTTTTGTACTTACCTGTGTAGGTATGGGAGTCCATATTTTTGTTATTTATATATTTTTTTCGATATTATTTACATCGATGTTTTTTACATCGATATTCTATTACTGAACCATTAGGTTGATGAAATGCATCAATACTACTCGGTTGCAATGATGATTTCTCCCCATGTACTTTGTAGTTAAGTGGCATCAATCAATTTCATTCAGACCTTGAAGTGGGCCAAACATATTTCTAACTGGTACATTAAAATAATCCATGATCAGTCTGCTTTTTGGTACAGGCTTTCCTCCTTTATTTTCAAAAGTTAAGAGACTTGAGGGTGTTTTGTAAAAATAGCCAAGTGGTATTGTTCTGATCTCTCTTTTCATAATATCACACAAGTGTAATCTACACAATAGACTTTCCACCACCAATGGAATTTTAAATGAATAACTATGCAGTCGCCTGGAGTAGCTTTCGGACTGAGACCCACCCATAGGATCCTTCTTATCATGATAATGTCATCACAAAGATCTTTTTGCCAACCCAAATTTTGTTTAAACCAGTCTGCAGCCTTAATTCTCAACTTCTCCCAACCTTCATGCCGATGCTTCGGGATAACTGGTGCAGTCTCCAAAATAATTACGTAAGGTGTACTTTCAGGGGGAAGTTGTAATAAAAAAGTAATGGCCTCCTTCCTAGGTAAGGAATTATAAATAGTGCATATTTGCCTCGTTGGATTATGGGTAATAGAGACTTGAACAGAGAAATGACCCGATGGTACCTAAAGGACTCCTACTTGTGATATAATAGGTGTAGAATATATTCTATTGCCAGATTGCAATGGCCTCACACTTGAAGTAATCAGGATACTAGGAGTACTAGTCGGAAGGGGTGGGTCATTATTGAGTTCATCTACTGTATTTACACATCTTGATTCTTGCCCTGGATTCTTCTGATTCGAATTCAGAGATATGATGTATTGGCTAATTGAGCCAAAACATCCCTTATTGAGGACTCAAGCTTCTGAAATGCTTGCATGAAGAAACATAATATATTTTATTGTAGCTGGGATAAATCCAGAGAATCACTTATAGAAACAGGAAGATCCTGCAAATCTCTGGTTTTCCAATTAACTCCAGGGTCTGTAGTCACTTTTGTTCTGACCCACTTCCTCTTTCCTTTTCCTCTTAAGTGGCGGGGATTTTAGGGTTGTGATTATTCAGACCTCTATCTCTTCAATACATATTTGTGTCTCTCTCACAACACATGAATTTTGGTTTCGCATAAACTGATCTTTTCTCCTTTCGTTACCTGCATCTATTGGAACTGGTAAGGGGGTGAATCATTTCTAGAACATCTGCTTATATAGTTAGTTTTCCACTAGACTCCATTGGCAAAACCTTCCTTTAGCCCTCTATACACGCAAGAAAGGCATTCTTTAACCCTTTCGATATCAGAAGTTAAAATACCCATTGCAGTAGTAAGATATCAAGCTAATGAGGCCGTCGGGGCTATTTGTTTGGCCTCTTCTTTTTTTGTACACTGGGGCCATCTTCTTACCCATGTTGGTAACAGGACAGAAAAGAAAACTGTCAGTACCGCACTAAAGCCAAGGGTGGTGGCCCAACCTCTGCCGTGCTCAGACAAGGGCATACAGACCCGCTCTTGGCATGGTCATCGCAGGGAGAGCACCCCGGCGCATCCCAGTGTGTTCCCTATCCACAGGAGATTAAATGTGCTTAAGAGTGCTTGCATCAAGAGAGAAGGTCAGTGCCTCCACCCCCCTCTCACACCTGTGAAGAGAGTCCAGTGTGCAGGAGAATCCTGGGACACAAAGTCCCGCAATAAGGTTTCCTGTGCAGCAGGAGATAAAAAGCACTCAGCAGCACCTGCAGGAGAATCTGAGGACACGAAGTCCCACAGTAAAGAGTCCCGAGCCACATGAGATGAAATGCACTTAAGATCACTTGCAGCCAAGAGAGAAGGGCTCAGTACCTTCACCCCTTCTCACATCTGTGAAGAGTGTCCACTGTGCATGAGAATCCTGGGATAAGAAAGCCCGCAGTGAGGCATACCTCGACATTGGAGAATAAATATGATTAAGAGCAAAGAGAGAAGGGCTCAGTCCCTCTGCCCCCTCTCACATGGTACACTGACAAAATATCGACACCCAAAATATCCCCATAGAAAAATATTGTGTTTAATATACATTTTAACAAATATATCAAATAAACTTAATTTTAAAAAGTTAAACACACATATATAATAATTAATATATATATATATTTACTTTAACACAATTATTAAACTAATAATTTTAATGCATTTTATCCATTAAAAATTATATACAAATTAAAAAAATAAATATATATACATATACCGATAACATAAAATCTATTTTTAAAAAACATTAAACTATTTAAAAAATGTTGAACTTAAATTTCCGACTCTAGTGAGTGCAACAGTAGGGAAAGTGTTGGATAGTGGAGGGGTAGCAATTACTATTCCCACTCCAGTGTGTGCGCCAGCAGGGAAAGTGTTGGATTGCCGAGGGATCAAATTTACTGTTCCTACTCCAGTGAGTGCAACAGTAGGGAAATTGTTGGATAGCGAGGGATAAAAATTATAATTCTCACTCCAGTTAGTGCATCAATAAGGAAAGTGTTGGATAGCGGAGGGACAAAATTTAATATTCCCAGTCCAGTCAGTGCATCAATAGGGAAAGTGTTTGCGGAGGCATAAAATGTACTATTCTCAAGTCAGTTCAAATGAAAAAATGTATTTGCATAATTAACATAATTATCAATTAAACATTATTAATTAAAAACAAATTAAAACACATAAAGGGTCCGATTCCGGCCGCAAAACGAACCGACCAACACGGACCGGGACCGAATACCGACCGACACGGACCAGCGCCGTACGACCTGTGCTGTACGATGCAACGCGTGTGAATTACAACCGACACGTACGGAATACAAGCCGTACGACCGAGCCGTAGGGAAAATAGTGATCTGGCCGGAAAACCAACGCGATTATCACCGACCGACACAAACCCAGAATTAACCCAACCGACCCGAACCCGCGATGTACGATTTGCGCAGTACGATGCAATGCGTGTAAAACCAGACCGACTCGCACTGAGACCAAGCCGCACGACCGACACGCACAGACAACCTGGCACACAAGCAATAGAGACCGACGCGTACCAAACACAGAAGATAGGCAGCGTGAATGAGGCAGAGAGGGCCGCACGAGACAACAGCAGCATCCGTTTCCGTCACATGAACGTCTCCTTCATGGCTACAAAACCCAAAGGAAAAAAGACAAAAAAAGGTCCAAACAAGCAATGAAAAAGCCAATAAATACCACAAAAAAAAACATGGAACAAAGACACACCCACAACTCCAACTATATAAAGGACTACAATCACTACCATCATCCCTTGCAAGCAGGAGACACAGCCAGCAACAAACACCAGTACACAGCAACCAAAGACACACTCACAACTCCCCCATCACACAACTCACACACCATCAGCACCTCATACAAAAGCACACATACATACACCCAGCAAAACCAACACCAACCCACCCTCACTTGCACCCTCACACACATCCCTCACCACCACCACCCATCACCATGCCCCCAAAGAAGAATCCAAAGTTCACAGATAGTGATTTAGAAGTGCTGGTAGACGAAATCATCAGAGTAGAGCCACATTTGTTTGGTACATTGGTCCAAAGGACCCCCATCTCACAGAAAACCAAGATGTGGGCGAGGATTGTGGACAAGGTGAACGCCCAAGCACCAGCAAGGCGCACAAAGGACGATATCCAGAACAGGTGGTGTGACATGCGCAGGAAGGTCAAGAAACTAATCGAAAAAGATCACGCCCTGAGTCAGTGCACCGGCAGTGGCCCTCCTGCCAAACCAGTCTACTTCAGGACCTGGGTGGAGAAGGTGCGGGACATCCTACCACCAGAGAGCGTCCATGGCCTAACAAACATCCCAGAGCCTTGTGAGTACACAAACAGCATACCCAAGATTGTGTGGCAAGGGGACAGTGAAACCATGCACCGCAAGCAAACCTACACTAACCAATAGATAATCAGCCCAAGATGTGTATGCCAGTCAGACAAACACAATACCTGCCATCTCAGAGTGACTGGGAACTGTGTTTTGACATGCACCAACCTACAAACAAATAGAGCAAGCCAGTGGCACAAAGCCAAATAGACCCTGCCAGACAGTTTGCCACCACAAACACACCACCTCACAGTGCAGCTGACTGTCAGGAAGGAATAGTGGGGATGCAGGTGAAGTGAGTGTATCCAAAAGCATGATGGGGTCTGTAGTCACAGAAAATGTTCCCCCCTTGATTGGCCCATCAAGACCTCTCTGAAACATGCCCACATCACAGGAAGTGGAAAATGACTGACAAGATGGCTGACACTGGGTCCTGCTGTGGGGAGCACAAGGCCCTGCTCGGGGTTGTGTGCAAATCAGAAGCAGGACACCACTCACTGACATCCTGAAAGACAACTTGCACGCCCTACAATGGAAGCATGTTTCATGATGGGAAGGAGGACTGACAGCCCTGACCATACTTACCAGCTTGGGGAGACACCCCCCTCAACACAAACTCCACACAACTCACCGGGTACAATTCATTGACACACACCTCATTGAAATATCAGCAAAAGATACCCCATACTGGGTGCTGCTGTGTGAAGCACAGGGGCTCACTTTGGACTTGTAGCCAAACAATCACCAGGACTTCACTGTTAGCCATCTTGCCATTGCTCTCACACCCCCTCACTGGGAAGCAGAGTCAAGAGGGAGGAAGTATGGGCATGCTGGGAAGGGGGTGTAGCCAAGAGTATGATGGGACTTGCAGTCACAGACAACCTACACCCACCCACATGGCCCAGCAAGATCAAACTGAACCATACTCGCCTCACAGGGAGTGGGAAGGGACTGACAAGATGTCTGACACTGTGCTCTGTTGTGGGGAGCACAAGGCCATGCTGGGAAATGGCCAACAACAAACATCAGGACTTCACAGTATGCTTCTTGCCATTGCTGTCACATCCCCTCACAGGGAAGCAGAGTCAAGAAGGAGGAAGTATGTGCATGCTGGGAAGGGGGGTATAGCCAAGAGTATGATGGGACTCACAGTCACAGACAACCTACGCCCACCCACATGGCCCAGCAAGATCAAACTGAACCATACTCACCTTACAGGGAGTGGGAAGGGACTGACAATATGTCTGACACTGGGCTCTGTTGTGGGGTGCACAAGGCCATGCTGGGAAATGGCCAACAACAAACATCAGGACTTTACAGTCAGCCATCTTGCCATTGCTGTCACACCCCCTCACAGGGAAGCAGAGCCAAGATGGAGGAAGTATGTGCATGCTGGGAAGGGAGATGTAGCCAAGAGTATTATGGGACTTGCAGTCACAGACAACCTACACCCACCCACATGGCCCAGCAAGATCAAACTGAACCATACTCGCCTCACAGGGAGTGGGAAGGGACTGACAAGATGTCTGACACTGGTCTCTGTTGTGGGGAGCACAAGGCCATGCTGGGAAATGGCCAACAACAATATCAAACTCTGTCTGTGACAAGCTGGGAAAAAGCAGTGTACAGGTAGGCATCTGTTCGAAAGGTAGAAAAAGTCATGTTTGTGAACCATCGATGCATGTAGAAACATAAATCACATTGTGTGTCTTTTCCAAACACAGGTGGTGCTGGGCACCCAGCACCAAATGATGAGGATACCCCAGTCCCAGACTCTGGCGGACACTGAGCTCTCTGGTCTGACTATCTCACTGTCCTCTTCGAATGACGACAACCAACCTAGACCCTCCAGTGTGAGCCATCATGCAGCACCATCAGCATCAACATCTGCACCCCCTGTACCCGCGCCTCCAGCATCTGGACACCGACAGGGCACCCCCGCCAACACGGACAGACCAAGGGCAATCAACACCCACAGCACAGGGACACAGGACCCCCCGGAAGCTACAGCAAACACCACCAGCAACACCACCCAAGGGGTCCCAGTGTCACCTGTGCGTCTCGCCGCTGGTCCTGCCCGTGTGGAGAGGGGTGCTGGGAGAGGTGGGAGGCACAGGGCGCGCCTTGCAGAGGAGTCTGGACTGCATGATGACCCCCACCTGGCACGCATCTTAGATGTGTACCAGGATAGCACCGGAGGATTTGGCCAGGTAGTGGGGATCCTCAAGGACATACAACATGAGCAGGTCGCCCACCATGCCCGCATGGAGGCCAAGTGGGATGACATTACTGCGATGCATCGGGACATACTCCAATGCCTCCGCCAGATCAACACCAACCTGTCCACACCCCCCTGTGTGCCCACAACATCTGTTGCAACACCATCTGCCAGCGCCAATGTACAGCACCCACCATCCTGTGCACTTCCCTCACACATGTTTGTAAATAAACTCACCAGTACACCATACTTGCCTCTGTTGTGATTCCAACTTGTCATGTTCAGGGAGATGTCAATCTGCTACACAACACAGTGCATGCCAAATACTGCAACAATGTGACCAAAGTAAGGTGAGTCATGGTGATGTGACACATGTGAGGGATACACACCACTATGGCAACATAAAACATACTCACCATGGTCATGTTACTCATCACACACAATGATGTTGACCTGAAACGCATTGGCATGCACAGACACAACACCAACCCCAGTCAGTGGTAACAAGTCCACAGGTGAGGTAAGCAGATGTCACTCAGATGTGGAAAGACAGACAACGCACATAACAAAGCGTAGCACAGGTTCATTACACATCAGCAACACGTTTATTCCACAATAGTTGCACGGTAATTCAACGTAATAGTGGACACACGCTCTCAATGTGTTCGAGAATGGAAGTCCCGGGATGTGTGGAACATCAGTTGATGGGAATTGTCAACTTCCACACTGGTGTTGGCTTCTGGGTGTTGGGGGTCAGTGTTGACCACACAACAGGCAAAGTACCCTGGGAAGGACAGACAAGATACAGTCAAAATCACAGAAGAACAGGAGAGAAATGCAATACACATGCACAAAACATGTTGCAAGACACCTACACAAACACTAGTTAGCAGTACTACCCTATTGTGGAGTACACACCACCTGAATGGACACATCACAGCACGCATCCAGTCAAGTGGCACACAGACACACTCAGACACCAACAGAGCTGGCACAACACATTCCAGGCTACCTCCATACATTCACATAACAACCCTGGAAACTCACATTCAGGTGAAGAAGTTGTTGATGAGCTGTGAGCAGATGTCACCATCATCTTCATCATCACTGGCATTTTGGCCCAGACCGGGATCCTCCACAGGTGCCGGAGGTTGGTCATCGTCATCGTCATCCTGGATGAGAGGCACCTCCTTCCGCACCGCCATGTTGTGTAGCATGCAGCAGACAAGGATTATTTTGAACACCTTTGCAGGCTCATATGGGAGGGCCCCACCGGTCTTATCCAGGCAGTGAAAGCGGCTTTTCAGGAGGCCGAACGTCCGCTCAATCACCCTCCTGCTCCGACCATGTGCCTCATTGTAGTGCAGCTCGGCTGGCGTCACAGGTTTCCTGAGGGGTGTCAGCAACCACGGCATGTTGGGGTATCCGGAGTCACCTACACACACAAAAATGAACAAGTAGCTGAGATTTGTAGGAGTGTAGAATACAACATTGACAAACACATGTTGTAAATTGAGACAGCGATGTGATTAAGCATTTACTAAAGACATTAATTCCCCTCTTATAGAGCATGTTTTCTCCGTTATGTTGACCGAAGTTTGGACTCCATTTTGTACTGTCATGCTTCCACGTGTTCCCCAGGAGAAGAGTCCAACCTCTGTGTTAGTTGTTCCTGTAATCTACCTAGTAACAGTCTATAAATAGCTCCTTTGTCCATCTGGCGCATGGCCAGACTTGACCACATCTGCTATCAGTTAGCCTTGCTTGACCATGTTTTCGCGGGCTCAAGGAGTGTGTCAGCTCCGCCCACATATTGATCTTGTATCGAAAATGTCCATAAAAGGTAACATTCCTTGCCTCATGTTGTATCCACCCACTTACGAGCCCCTCTATTGTGTATAAAAGGGGACCGTGTACGCAAGTTCTTTGTGCTACTCTATGCAATACTGAAGAGTGTTGTGTGGATTGTAGGACCACCCTTAAGGGTTAATAAATGCTGTCTTTGTACTTTGCAGTTTCCGTGCCAACTTCCTTATAGATTCCATTACAGGAGAGCGAACCCTTGTGTCCTGCGGGCCTAGCTGGGGCCTGTATTCATCAATTGGCGCCCGTCACGTGGGGCTCATCGGCGACTCGGATGCTCGAAGGATTGGTCGCGACGAAGGTGAGGAATTTGGCCGGGGACGTGATCACTGCCAGCGGCGTCTTAGCCCTGGCATCCCGAGGTTTTTCTTCCTTCCCTTCCGAGCTGACCGTCTGGGTGGCGCCGGTCCTCGACTGAGACCTCTTCTGTCGGTCTTGCCGTGAAAGCCGTTTGGGCGATTGTGGAGCTTGGCAGTTGGAATCTGGACTCTTGATTGGTAAGAACCGGTGTACGGTACTTGCTCCGAGTTTTTGAAGCCTGGTCCGGCTATTTGAGTTTGATTTGTGATGACTAGTCATACTTTGTATTTGTCTTTGTGAAAATATATGCGTTGCAACACATATAGGCAGGTAATGTGGAGAGATTTCTCCGGAGCTGTGTAACTTTGAACGGCGCAACGATTAAGTGCCATTTTCTCTATAATATTGCATATTTTGCATTATTCCTGAGCATGCCTGCTTTTAACGCACTCCGTAAGTGGTGTTGCTTTTTTGGAAACCGGTTGAACCTCGAGGAATCTGCTCCAGCTCCCCCAGAGGGGACTCCTAATAGGGATATGTATGTGAAGCATGGTCTTTCTTCCATAATGTACAGCACAGTATGGAGGAAATATACAAAAAAGGATCCTGAGTTACGATGGCCTTTGTATGGATCGTTTGATATACGTAAGATTGAGTATGTGGAACAGTGTATGTGCAAGCGGCGTGCTCGTCAGGATATGTTTGAGTGTGTGCGGTTGTGGGTGAAGGAGGTGCGTGAGCGAGAGAAGCGTGAGAAAGCGCTGTTTGATAAAGAACAACGGAAGAATGATCATGTGCGAGCCCAGGAAGCGAAGCGTCGGGAAGACAGAGAACAGACAGAGAGACAAGAGAAAGAGCGTAGGCTGCAAGTTTCGGGTCAATATGCTGTTCGGCAGCCACTCTATCCTGTCCTTAATAATCTTGATGATGATTTTCATTTACTAGATCGCTCTCCGCCCCCTTATGTTGGCGCATCTGCTCCGAGGCCGCAAGATTCTGTCCCGGGTCCGGGTAAGGTAGATACGCGGTCCATGTTATCGGCTGAGCATATGGCTGAGCTTCGGCAAATCTCTTTCCGGGCACTTAAGGGTAAGGTGTCCGTGGATGAATTGTTCCATACTTGGGGGTCGTGGCAGGATAGAGAGAGATTGTATTTTTTGAGTCATTTCGCTGAGGAAGTGATTGCTGCTTTTCGGAAATATTCTAGTGTTTTTGAGCCTGAAGAAGTGACATCGGATGCTAAAGCATTACATGATGGTGTTTTTTCTCCCTCTAAGGCTTCTGATATGGCTCGGCGGCTATTCGCCTTGCGGGACGCGGTGCTGGCCCATAAAGAAAAAGCGCGCCAACGAGCAGGGGAGGAGACGCAGTCGGATTCGTGTACTACAGAAGGCCACTCATCCACCTCTCAATCAGATAAGAGCGATCTAGTGCATGCTAAGCCAATGCGCGAGGCGGCGCCTTTGTATGTTCCTCCTAAAGGAGCGGGGACTAGCTCGGACATTACCTCCGCCGATGCTAAGGGATATTTTGTGTATAATTGGGTTTATACTCCGTGGCATAGAGCTGATGTGATGGCATTAAAGAATGCGCTGCCTGACCCCCGCAAGAATCCAGCGGCCTTCTACGAAGAAGTCGAGGGGGCCTTGAATTCTTGCGTTATGACTTTAGCAGATATAGACCTGTTCTTTGGCCTTATTCTACCACCGGATATGTGGCGATCTGTCCGAAAAGTAGATGATACAGTTGCCTTTAAGGCCCGGTGGTCTGACCTTGAGGATGAGGATAGGGAACGGAAGCCCGCGCAGAAACCGCCCCAGAGTATTTTAGATCTCCCTGCTGCTATTGTGGCTAAGCTGAAGACAATTATTCCCCCTAAAAAGATTGACTGGAATATGTTAGCTGCATGTAAACAGAAAGCTGACGAGTCAGTTGCGGACTTCTTTACGCGCTTTGAGGAGACGTTTCATGATTTTAGTGGCCAGTCGCTTACTGACGATACGGGCCGCCACCTTTTTGCGGATAAATATGTGGCTAATCTGCTGCCGGCAGTTGCGGCCCGTCTAAAAGCGAGTGAAAGTTCTTGGTCCTCCGCTACACCGACGGCCCTCCTGACTATCGCCCAGTATTATGAGCGTCAGGAGCAAGAAGCGAAGGGCCAGGAGGAAAAGAAATCGAAAGATTTGAAAACAAAGGTGATGTTGGCACAAGTCTATGGCCCGCCCCGGCGGGGTAGTACTAGAGGTAGGGGAGGATCTTATGGTCCTCCCTCGGGCCGATCTGATTTAAATAGGAACCAATGTGCGTATTGTAAGCAATCGGGTCATTGGGCTAGGGACTGCCCGGTGTTGCATGCATCGCGTCAGGGGCATACCTATGGTGGCCCGCGAGGTAGAGGGGGTTTCTCGAACTTTCGAGGGAATTCTAACGAACAGGCTCGTTTTGACTCTGCTGGGCAGCACCGCGATAGATCAAACGTTTTTGATCGCCAGCATCAGTACCAAGCGTCGGGGATTGACCGGTCGGGGTACCATGACTCTCAGCATGCATAGGAATGCGTTGGATGGGGGTTAGAATCAGTTGAGGTGCCGGTCGATCAGCAGGGCCCTTATGTATCGGCTGAAGTTTTGGGCTCTACTGATCAGTTCCTAGTGGATACAGGAGCGACATGTAGTGCGCTATCTAAGCAATTGGTTCCGGGGGCTCCCCCATCCGGCTTAATGGTCACATCGGTAGGGTTTGACGGAACACTCTCCCGAAGCCCTCTTTCGCAGCCCCTCATGTTTAAAGTTGACTCTTTTTCTGCACCCTGTCCGTTCCTGCTTGCCCCGTACACACCGGACAACATTATGGGCCTTGATATGTTAAAGCATTTTAGGGCTACGATCCGCTGCTCCCCTGCTGGTGTACGGGTAATATTGAATGATAATTACCCCCGATCAGAACGGATGTGTACGATGTCTGAGGATGCGCTGTTAGCTACCCTCCCTCGTGCTTTGTGGGCAACTTCGGATACTGATGTGGGACAAATGGTGATTCCACCGGTCCACATTAGCGTCAAGGAGGGGGCGGTGTTACCACGCCTCCCACAGTACCGTATTTCCCAGGAGGGCGAGGTGGCTCTCATACAGATAGTGCAGGATTTGATGGCGGTAGGGGTAGTGGAGGAAGTCCCCTACAACCTTTGTAACAGTCCGATTCTTCCCATACTGAAAAAGGATACGGATGCCAGAGTTTATCGGTTTATAATTGATTTGAGAGAAGTGAACAAGATCGTGATACCTCAGTACCCAGTGGTTTCCGATATCACGACGTTGCTTACTTTGGTCCCGCCTACGGCAACCATGTTCTCAGTGATTGATTTGAAGAATGCCTTCTTTTCCATTCCTATTCATCCTGATAGCCGATATCTTTTTGGGTTTACATTAAATAATAGATCTTATCGTTTTTGTAGGATTCCCCAGGGCTACACAGAAAGCCCTAGCATTTACAGTCAGGCTTTGAAACGACAATTGGATTCCTTTGCTCTGCTCGAGGGTGTCGCCCTCATTCAATATGTCGATGACATCTTGCTGGCGGCTGACACCCTGGAGTTGTGTGAAAAAAGTACGTTATCCTTACTTTCCTTTTTAGCATCCCACAATCATAAGGTGTCTAGGAAGAAATTGCAATTCTGTAGACCAAAGGTGACTTATTTGGGTCACCTTTTGTCTAAGGAGGGACGTGCACTCACACCGGATCGTATCCAAGTAATTCTGGATACACCGAGACCGTCCACACAGAAGGATGTGCGTGCATTTCTGGGTCTTGTTTCTTTTTGTAGACAGTGGATATTGGGGTTTTTCGCACATAGCTAAGCCATTGTTAGCCCTCTTGACAAAGGACACGCCTATCCCAATCCCTTGGTCAGATGAGTGTGATACTGCTTTTCAGCAACTACGGCAGGCCCTTTGTTCAGCACCAGTGTTAGGGACCCCTGATTATGCAAAACCCTTTTCGTTGTATGTGCATGAGAAAGATGGATGTGCATTGTCAGTTTTAGTGCAGATGCACGGCGATAAGCAGCGCCCTTGTGCATATTTTTCGGCTGTACTTGATCCTGTCGCCCGAGCATTACCGGGGTGTTTTCGCTCGGTTGCGGCGACAGCTGTGTCAATACGCCAAAGCGAGGGAATTGTGTTATCCCATAAGCTGTTGGTATTAGTCCCCCATGCTGTCGATGCCCTGCTCAATCAAACGAAGACGCAGCATTTGACCAGCGCCCGTTTAACGGGATATGAGTTGACGCTTTTGGCTCCTCATATTACGTTAAAAAGGTGCGTAACGTTAAACCCGGCAACATTGTTGCCATTACCCGAAACCCAGCCTGAGGCGCGGAAAGCGCATGATTGTATTCTTGTGACTGAAGAACAAACAAAGGGTCGTATTGATCTCCAGGATACGCCCTTTCCAGATGTAGATGGAGAACTGTGGGTGGACGGATCATGTCTGAAGCTACCAGATGGTACGACTTCAGCAGCGTATGCGATTACCACATTGCAAACGATAGTGGAGACAGCACGCATACCACAGAAATCAGCTCAAGCAGCGGAACTGATAGCATTAACACGAGCATGTGAGCTCAGTACAGGATTGTGTGTGAATGTTTATACAGATAGCCGCTATGCCTTCGGTGTAGCGCATGACTTCGGCCTACTCTGGAAGGAGAGAGGGTTTTTGACGTCACATGGAGTACAGATAATGCATGGAGAGTTAGTTCATAATCTTTTAACCGCATTGACATATCCGAGGAAAATTGCCATCGTTAAGTGTAGCGCCCATAGGAAAGTAGTTGATAAAGTTGGAGAAGGGAATGCGTTGGCAGATCGAGTAGCACGGGAGACTGCGATGCAGCCCGGTGCTACTGCCATGTATGTAGTAAAGTCACAGGTGGAAAGATGGCATGATGCGAAGGAGGGAGTGCGAGAAATGCAAAGGACCGCTTCTGACAAAGAGCGGGAACAATGGGCTAGTGAGGGAGAACTGGATGATGAGGGCTGCTGGAGAAATAAGCAGATGGATAGATGGAAATTACCCACGGCTTTTGTACAACCTATGGTTCAGATGGCACATGGGCTAGCACATGTTGGAGCTTCCGCAATTGTGAAATTGCTTACCCAAGTCTGGGAGCATCCAGAGATTGCTAGCATAGCGAAGAGGGTGGTGCAGACCTGTATGATCTGCCTGAGGTATAACCCAGGAAAGGGCACTCGAACTCCAGCAGGAGGATTTGTGACACCTACTGCGCCCTTCGAGGTTTTGCAGATGGATTACATCCAGCTTGAGCGCTGTAACAATCTGAAGTATGTTCTAGTAGTGGTCTGTGCTTTCAGCAAATGGGTTGAAGCGTACCCTACGAAAGACAATACTGCAATGACTACTGCGAAGTTGCTGCTGAAAGAGTTCTTCCCTCGATATGGCGTCTGTAGACTTCTGTGGAGTGATAACGGCCCTCACTTTGTAGCGGATGTTATAAAGTATGTCTTGAAGGGCCTAGGCATCACTCAGAAGTTCCACGCCGTGTTTCACCCTCAGTCTGCAGGCCTAGTTGAGAAGTATAATGGTACACTGAAGCTTAAGATCGCTAAAATTCAAGCTTCAACGTCTTTGACTTGGCCAGACGCTCTGCCACTGGCGTTATTGTCAATTAGATCGGTACCACACTCTCGAACTGGCCTTACACCTTATGAAATTGTTTTCGGACGCCCAATGAATATTTGGGGTCCACCAAGACCTAAGGCTGTGTATGATGTACCTTGTGTAATGATGAGCGATTATCTGGCACAGTTAACGGATAACTTGGTTTCTATCCATCAACAGGTCCGAGAGGCGCTCCCTGATCGGTCTACCGGTGAAGGACATGGTCTCCGGCCTGGGGACCACGTGATGGTGAAAGTTTTCGACAGGACGAACAGCTTGGAACCGAGATGGGTGGGTCCTGAGCAGGTCCTCCTCGCAACGAGGACGGCTGTGCGAGTCTCCAACAGAAAGAATTGGATCCATTCCCTGCACTGTAGGAAGGTGCCGCCCGGATTGGTGGAACCTGCCGTGCTGACCGATCAACGAGAAATCTTGGCTGCAGAGACAGGCCGTGCTGCGGAGCCAAACGCCACCGAGGAGCTCTTTCCGGACCACGCGACTCCTGGAGGAAGGCGATATCATCTTCGACCAAGGAAGTGAGTTTTCCAGTACCGGGACATACTGTCAGAACGGCCCTTGGGTTAGTGAAACGGAGAGCCGATGAGGCAAGGGGGGGGGATCAGCCCTGCATTAGTGTAGCGACACCCGTCTTGGCCCGCTGGTGAAGAAATCAACCGCTGCCCAAGGGGAAGAGTTCTGACAGACTTTTAGTTTCAGGAAGATATTGGGTTTTATTTTTATCTTGACATGGAGAAAAAGAAAATCCTTTGTGCATTAGGGTTCATGTTGACAGTAGCCATTGTTGGGATAACCACATGGTTTGTGGAGGATGTAACACCCGCTCGGAAGATTCTTGTGTTGACAACTCCGGTGCCTGAGGAGCACTACTTTTATACATTACCATATCAAGAGTTGAAGCATCGACAGTCTTACTTGAATAACACTTTCATCCAGATGCTGCATCATACCCACGTTGCTACGAATGCTACGAACTGTTGGATATGTGGGATGATGCCAGCTCATCAGAAGAAAGGAGGAACGCCATTTATACCACTTCCTTTCTCTCATAATGGCTCTTGTAGAGCATGGTATACTTTGCTTTTTGCTACTCGGAAACCGACAGTGGGACGATTGCTCTTCAGACTCAATAAAGAATGCCATCAAGACAAAAATGGGTATCCACAAGCGAATGGGACAATTTGGGAGTGGGAAGAGTACCGACCAGACAATGAATCCATTCCCTACATCTTCACGAACACAAGAGACACTGTGGGAAAGGACAAATTTGTGATTCAAGTAGCACAAGCTCAAGCGGACCTGTGTGTCCAGAGTGTGGGTTTTATTCCTGTTGGTGTTAGTGATTGTATTACTGTTCTGAATATTGATGGGTTGAACAATAGTACCTTTTTAGCCTCCCATAATACGTACTTTGTGTGTGGAAATAAAGGTTATTACCGTCTGCCGGCTGGGTGGTCTGGGGTATGCTATGTATCATTTCTATTACCTCCTGTATTCCTAGCTCCCGCATCTTATCATAAGGATCTGAAATTATTGAATAATGTGACTGTAAATAGGTATAAACGTACTTTATCACTTGACGATGTAGATCAGACTGATACCAGTCTGCAGCAGTATATTGATTTTAACTTAGGACTGTTTTTCTTTGTTGGAGCTGCCCTGAACAGTAGGAAGATCCGAAGATTAACAAGAGTGGTAGAAGCGGTGACAAATCAGACCGCTGCTGCACTTGGGAATCTTACGGAGGAATTGCAAATTACTAGAATTGTTGCATTGCAGAATCGTATGGTATTAGACGTTATGCTAGCTGATAGAGGAGGAGCATGTAAAATTATTGGAAGTAGCTGTTGTGTGTTCATCCCTGATCATACGCCATCAGTTTATAATGCCATCAATAAACTGCATAAAATTGCAGCTGAGATCCATACAGAAAACGGCACTTGGTCCTTTTCTGGATGGTTTTGGGCGTTAATTACTGCTTGGGGATGGAAGGTTCTAACTGGTCTCTGCATTATTGTAGCGGTTCTGTTTTCATGCTGTATCTGCGTTCAATGTGGTCCTTTACTCTGCTCATTATGTGTATCATTTTGTATCCCCGATAAGAAAACTATTGCCAATGTTGCTCACCAGAAACGTTTAGCTAAAGAAGTTGAGGAAATGATGACAATTGACATACATGATGATTATCCTAACAAGCCGGATGTATTCAGTAAATGCTGAAAGGGTCGTCTGTTGTAAATTGAGACAGCGATGTGATTAAGCATTTACTAAAGACATTAATTCCCCTCTTATAGAGCATGTTTTCTCCGTTATGTTGACCGAAGTTTGGACTCCATTTTGTACTGTCATGCTTCCACGTGTTCCCCAGGAGAAGAGTCCAACCTCTGTGTTAGTTGTTCCTGTAATCTGCCTAGTAACAGTCTATAAATAGCTCCTTTGTCCATCTGGCGCATGGCCAGACTTGACCACATCTGCTATCAGTTAGCCTTGCTTGACCATGTTTTCGCGGGCTCAAGGAGTGTGTCAGCTCCGCCCACATATTGATCTTGTATCGAAAATGTCCATAAAAGGTAACATTCCTTGCCTCATGTTTTATCCACCCACTTACGAGCCCCTCTATTGTGTATAAAAGGGGACCGTGTACGCAAGTTCTTTGTGCTACTCTATGCAATACTGAAGAGTGTTGTGTGGATTGTAGGACCACCCTTAAGGGTTAATAAATGCTGTCTTTGTACTTTGCAGTTTCCGTGCCAACTTCCTTATAGATTCCATTACAGGAGAGCGAACCCTTGTGTCCTGCGGGCCTAGCTGGGGCCTGTATTCATCACACACACAATGAGAAACAGTCAGTACACACCGACAAGCCAGGCATGCTGAGCTGGCATCTGTGACATCAGCTTTTCAATGCGCCTACTCCTCATAATGTAGGCATCGTGCGCTGAACCAGGGAACCGTGCACACACATGTGTGATCGACATGTCAGCAAGACAGACCACCAGAGCATTCATTGAATGGTAGTGCTTCCTGTTACGGTATGCCTGCTCATGTGCCTGTGGTGGTATCAGGGCAACATGTGTCCCATCAATAGATCCGATGACGTTTGGCATCCTCCCCAGTGTATAGAAGCCATCCTTTATTTCAGGGAGTTCAGCTTGGCTCGGGAACTTGATATACAGGTCGAGGAATTGCAACATCCCCTCCAAGACATCGCGTAGCACCCGACTAAACATCGTTTGCGACATCCCACCAACAGTAGTCACAGTGTACTGGAAGGTACCAGTAGCAAAGAAGTGCAGGGCTGCCATCACCTTCACCTCTGGGGTCAGTGCCGTAGGGTACGTCCGACCAGGTAGCAGATGTGGCGCCAACTGCTCTGCCAACTCCGCAATCAGTGGCCTGGTGAAGCGGTACCGTCTGATGCAGTTGCGTTCCTGCATTGTTGCAAGGTCTGGGAACGGTCGATAGACAGCTGGTGCCCTGCAGTTCAGAGATGCACAAAGGAAGATTGTCAGTTTATCCACCCATGTGGCCATGACCACGATCAATATCACATGCTAGATCATGACATTACACAATGTACTGAGGTGTGTGCTGTTTGTCATGGACACATATGTCACCTACAAGACCACCACCTCACATCTCAATTCCACATGTCCACATGAGTCCCATGTAGTGCAATGGCCAATCATCTGACTGTGTCGCCCAACCTATGTGCTGCTGCAATGTTCCAAACACACACCACAGTGACATTTGAGGCCTCATGTCTCCCAGGCATCACAGATCTTTGCCATGCAGAAACCCAGGGTCCCTGTATTGCCACATCAACATAGCAATGGACATGGCATTACACGGTCACACCACAAGGCAAGCGTAAGTCCCACAGGTAGTGGCCACTGTTGTTCCTGCCGGCCCTACATGTACGTCTCTTAGACACACACCCCATCAAGGGTGATGCATATACCACATGGATGTGGGGACTGTGACCCATTGGGTACATTTGATCAGACACATCTGAGACACAACATGCACACAGACTGTGGGTGCACATCAGTATTGTGGCTACAGGTCTCATTGTGACGTACATGCCATCACCCCCAGGACTCAGGGTGTATGTGACCTGTCCTAACCATATCCAACCTGACACTGTGTCCGTGACTCATGCCTATTACTGGACAATTGCACATCACAGTGGTAATGTGCACAACACACAAAGGATTCTGCCCCCATGTACACGTGCAAAGCCTGGGAGTGGCTGCACAAAGTACCAGCCAAAAAAACAGATTTGACCCCCCCCAAACACCCAGGGAATGCCGCCTTACATGCCATGGGACACTGTGTGGCCAATGCTGTAGTGTGGTAGAGGTGCACAGGTGTCCCTGGCCAGTATATTTGTGTTGCATCTGTGTAATCACTTTAATGAGGTCCGACGCAGGTGACACTGCGTACGCATTGCACGGGTCATGTCCGAGCCGTGCGTACGCTTTGTCATTGAATGCAATGAGGACCGGCGCGGGTGATAATGCGTACGCATTGCACGGGTCATGTCCGAACCGTGCATACGCTTTGTCATGGAATGCAATGAGGACCGACGCGGGTGACAATGCGTATGCATTGCACGGGTCACGTCCGAGCCGTGCGTACGCTTTGTCATTGAATGCAATGAGGACCGACGTGGGTGACAATGCGTACGCTTTGCACGGGTCATGTCCGAACCGTGCATACGCTTTGTCATTGAATGCAATGAGGACCGACATGGGTGACACTGCGTACGCTTTGCACGGGTCATGTCCGAGCCATGCGTACACTTTGTCATTGAATGCAATGAGGACTGACACGGGTGACACTGCGTACGCATTGCACGGGTCATGTCCGAGCCATGCGTACGCTTTGTCATTGAATGCAATGAGGACCGACGCCGGTGACAATGCGTACGCATTGCATGGGTCATGTCCGAGCCGTGCGTACGCTTTGTCATTGAATGCAATGAGGTTCGACGCGGGTGACTATCATGCATACGCGTCGGACAGGCATGGTCCGAGACAGGCGTACGCCTTGGCCGTTGAATATTGAATCGTATGGAGACGGGTGCATGTGTATATTCAAAATACGTGTTGTTCAGTCAGTTGAAAGAGCCGGGCGCACCCATTGGCTCCGGACTGTCATGGAGACGGATGCGGATTCAAAACTTGAACGGTTTGTGCACTGGAAATTCAGTTGGATGCCTACAACAATGTTGCAATTTCAGGTGTTCCATGAAGGTGAAGATTTGAACGATGCGGAAGGTGTGTACGAGTCGTACTTTTAAATGGATTGACCAGATTCATAGAATGCAACCGTGTTGGACCTATCACTTGAGACACATGGCACAGATTCTGCCTCTGCAGCACAGATATAAGGCTGGCTGGCCCCCAGGGAGCTCACTTGCCTGCACTACATGCTCCTGGACCACATCCCTGCTACCACTGCTGCTGTCTCTACATCCTCTGGCTCCTGCTATGGCACATACTCTGGAGAGGGCCCCAGCCTTCACTGAGGAGGAGAACCAGGCCCTGCTGGTCGGGCTCCTTCCACAGTACAGCAAGCTCTATAGGAAACCAGGGGAGCAGGTGAGTGTGCAGTCCACTGACTTCCTAATTATGCATGTCGTCTGACTAGCAGTACTAGCAGTGTGTATACCAGTGGCAAGCATTCTCACTGACTACTTTCATCCCCCAAAGTGTGTAGGTACATGTAATGAATAGGTTTCCTGCTGCTAAAGTGCATTATTGCAAGCTTAAACTATCCAGGCATTGTTAAAATGTCTGACATGCAGGTGATTTTTCCTTCCCCATGGTTGCACTACCTGTGTAATTCATTTCCCTTTGTGATGATGACATGTATATCCAAATGTGTGCTGCACAAATCTGGGGCATGTGTGTTAATGTACTTTTCACTTTGCCATCCTCACAGGTTGATGCCCATTAGAAGCAGGAGATCTGGCTGACCATCACCCGGGCTGTTCGTTCTGTGGGGGTCTACAAGCGCCAGATCCGCAACTGCCAGAAGAGGTGGCAGGACCTTCGGGGCTGGACCCGGAGGATAGCTAGAGTCCAGCTGAAGCTGTCACCTCCACGCTGGAGGGGCGGACACCGGACCCTGACTGACTCCCCACATGCTCCAGATACTGGCGGTGGTCTTCCCGGACCTGAATAGGCAGCTGAAGGCCAGACAGCAGCAGGAAGGGGGTAAGTCCATGCCTCATCTGTGTACTATGTCTGACATGCTAATAGCAGTCTTTTGGCCTGGTCACACTTCCATATTACGTAGGTCTTGTAGTCCAATACTCAAGTCCCTCAATTGTGTGATGCACCCTCCTCATCTGTTCCACATGTGTGGCCCCTACAGTCTGTTGCTTGTGTCACTCGGGCACTGTGTCCGTGCAGTCAGCTATGCTTCAGCTACCGGTAAGCATCTGTTCCCGTGACTCTGTTGTGTGTTTCATGGGTGGGTCAATTGTTTACACAATGCCTGAGATCTGACATGTGATCTGTGTGTGCCCTTGAGATGTGTTCCAATTGCTTGTCTGACTCGCAACATGTGGCTGGGGTATTCCAAACAAACCCATGCAGCAGGGGACTCCAATTTTGGGGCCTCAGGAGTATGTATATCAAGTATGTCACACTTGCTTAGCCACCTGACTACTGTCCAGGGCCAAACACTGTTTCACGTAGACCTGGCCAGTCATGCCTCCTCAAGAGCATTTTGAAACACTCTGTTATCCCACTCCTGTGTATGAAATTGCAGGTTGTGCTTAGTGACATGTGCCCTCAGGTGTCATTAGGGTGTGGCTTGTTGTTATGTACAACTGGGGTGTCCATGATTCAGAGGGTCAGCATGACATCTGAGATGTGACTGTGAGAGACAAGACCTGTGTGATATATAGGTATGTGATCATCTGACAGTGCACAATGGTGTATGCAACTGTGTCCTTCACGCAGCTGGGTTACATGCATGGCAGTCTGTGATGTGTTAATGTACAGGGATTTGTGTTTGCAGAGACTCATATGTATGATTTGCATGATGTGGGGTCTTCTGGGTCCTGGATATGTTGTTTGCATGGGATGGGCAAGTGCGCCGGTCATCTGCAGAGTTAGCCTTACCCCTGAGCTAGGGTTGTGAGTCAGTGCCATGGCATTGAACTTGCTATGAGTGATCCTGCATTGTGTTCAAGTGTGCACCATGCACCCCATTGTGGCATTGCCCATCAGGACATGAGTACATCATAGTGTGTGTTGCTGGCATGCATCACAAGCATGTGAAATGAGTCTCTGCCCATCCCTTCATCCGGACACCTGTACTGAGTCAGTAGCAAGAGATCTGCTGTGTGTATAGTGACATACTCCTACATGTTCACTTGCATGTACAACTAATGTGTGGGTGGTGCATGTTGGCACATTGGGGTGTTAGCATCCAACATGCAACGGACATATGTGTGAAAGTCAATGAGGGATATGTGTGCCATGGTTGATGTTGAGAATGACAATTGTCTTATTCTAAACAGTGATGGCACTTTGAGCTATGTTCAGCTGATGATGCCAGGGCTTGCCCTGTGATGTGATGTGCTCACTGTGGTGTGTGCAGTCGGTGCAGGTGACTGATGTTGTTCTCTTACTTCCTATTCCTATCCAGATACATCCACGGCCACAGGAGGGGACAGCTCCACGGACCAGGAGGAGCCACAGAGCCTTACAGGGACAGAAGGAGAGGAGTCGGGTGGACCCAGTGGCCCGGAGGGCGAGTGGAGCCACACAGAGGAGTCGTCAGCACCATCCCCCCCCAGCTGAGGGCCACAGCAGCTCTGAGGATGACTCCCTTGTGGAGGCGGGTGTCAGCAGCCACCAAACCCCAGCTAGTGAAGCTGTCCCTGCCACCGCCACCGCCATCAGCACCACCACCACCCTTCCATCAGCTCCCATCCCAGAGGTCCCTGTGGGTTCCCGTGTTCGTGAGCATGTCTCCTTTGTGCCAGGCACCGCACCCCCTGTGTCCCCTGCTGCCCTGAGTGAGGAGTCTGTGGACTTACTTAGACAGAGCCATGTAGGGCAGATGTCGATGCTGAAGGTCCTCCATACACACACAGGTCTGTTGATACAACTGGTGTCATTCATGGAGGGCATTTCCTCGGGCATGTCTGCCCTACAGAGGACCAATCAGTCCGCGGCCTCCTCCCTCACGGCAGCAGTGTCCCTCCTCCAACAGTCCCACAACCCTCCTACCCCTGCACACCCACGATTCCTAGCACCCTACCTGTCCCAAGCACAAAAACCCCCAAACCAAGGTCTAGACATGCACACAAGCAAGTGCAGGGGACTGATACCACACTCACAGGGGCTAGTTTGCAGACACACGCACAGTCATCCACAACCACTCCGCAGTCCTCCGAGACCTCTCCCTCCCAGCCCCCTTCCCTTGCCTCACCTGCAACCCCATCTCCCCAGAAGCTCTTCCTCTGTGTCCTTGGCCTCTTCTCCACCGATCCAGCAGATCCTGATTACAAGGGGAAGAGGAAGTCCCCACACACAGAGGGGAGTGCCCCTCACACCCGGACACCCTCCCCCAGGCGCAGTCAGACAGAGACCCCCACCCGCATGTCCCCCCGGCGCCAGAAGAGCAAGACCCCCCCGCCACCACGCAGCTCCAAGGCAAAGTCTCCGTCCTCCATCCCCCAGGCCACCACTCCAGAGGTTCCCCCGCCACTCCCTGCCCCAGGTTCCCCCACCCACAGATACACCATCCCCAAAATGCTAAGTCCATCCCCCCTAGCACTTGCTCCTCCACACCTGGTCAGACAGTTAGTGCCACTGATGTGGGGACCGTGTCCCCCCCACCCTGCTGACCTCACCTGCCCCCCATTCTGCTCCCATGGATGTAGGCACTGCATTGGAGTCCACGACCACTCCGTCTGACTTGGGCACTGCAGTGGTGAGCCAATCTACTCCATCTGACCTGCCCACTGGAGTAGTGTCGGCACCCACCCCATCTGACTTGTGCCCCACAGTTGTGACAGCAACCACCACTTCAGTCAGCTCCACTGCAGTTGCAAGTGTCTCGCCTGCATCCACCACCCCTTCACTGCCTCCTTCTGCTGCGCCCTGATCCTGTCCCTGCGGTGCCTGGCCTGCCCCTATGTATGCCCCTCCGAGGGGATGACCCCGGTCCTTAGCAGTGCAGGCAAGCAAGGTGTGACAGTTGTCACTCTACTTCACTCCTTGGCATTTGGACATGGACTGGCCATTGGCCTTTTGTTTGAACAGACGTTTAACTTTTAATATGCTGAATAAAGCTTTTTTCTTTATCCCTGTGAACTTGATTTAGCTGTACATTATGTTGATGATGTTTAACATGCCCTTGCACCTGTGATGCTTTGTTTACAATGTTGAATACTGATGTGTTGCTGTGAGGTACTCCCTGTGGTCCATGAGATATGTATCCTATTCTGGTGGGTATCCATGTCATCCTTTGGAGCTACCTGGGTGTGTCAAGATCAACTATTTGTGGACATCTCTCTGTGAGCATTTCATTTGCATGGTCACATCTCTGGCTTGCACCCATGCACATATGATGTGCTTCCCATTGTCCAATTTGTCACTTCCACAGACTTTGTGCTCATCAACCCTGGACCTAAAGGTGTGGGCATCATTGGTATAGGAGCAACTGGGTCCTCTGTGCAACTTGCTAGACATATGTTTTGGGTATGTGCAGATGACTTAGGGGAGACTCACATACCCAGGCTGTTGTGACCAGAGCCTTCATTGTGTGGTAACTAATGGCTGACTGACCAAGTGTTCTGCAGACATGAGTGAGACTTGCGGTGAATATGTTTGGCACAGCTGGGTTTCCACAGGAGTTGTGTTCCCTCAAGTAAGTGTGTTGTCCAGTGACATGGCCTGGGCCCATGGTGTGTGTTGTATAAGCATGTGTGTGTGCCCACATCCCTGTTCATACACAGACAGTGTTCCCTTGATATGTTCCTGTTGTTGATGCTTGCTGAGTGGTACTGGGTTCATCCCACTACTTTTCCAATGGGCTACCAGATGTGTGGGTGCATGACACACTACTGTTAATTGGTGTATCGTCATTGGGATTTGTCAGTTCTGAGTGGTGATGATGTTGTCAGACACAGATGGGACACAGTCAGGGTTCCTCAAGGTACCTGTTTATTTGCTAACTCATGTAGTTGTCCCTAGGTGGTAGTTTTCAGTGATTGAGACATTTGTATGTGTGTGTGACTGCTCCCACTTGTCGGGTTCATGGCTACGATGCTGGCAGGTGTCAGCATGTGTGCCTTGTGGTTCTCCTTGGCTTCTGCATTGTCCTGGGACTGTGGCAGGGATTCTGTAGGTTACGTGAGCTTTGAGGTCATAGCCATGTACCGCATACTGTGCAGTATGTCTGTCATTCCCCAGGGTTGTAAACTGTCCTTGTGTGATGTGTCTGTGCACCTTAGTTCCTCCCAACATTCCTGTATTTGTCATGGGTGCATGTGCAATGTCACCTGTCCATGTGGGCTTCACAGATACACATTGTTGCAGTTCAGGGTGTGTGGTGTTGAGGGTGGACCAATGTGAATGTTTGCACAGATTGTCCCCTAGCTCCTAGTGATTTGTGTTTGTGTATGTGTGATGTACGTTTGTGGCACAGGACAAATATCTGGGTTTCCGAGTTTGTACGACATCTGCCTTTGTCATCACAGTGGAGGTGTCATGCATGCTTGTGTCACCCCAATGTCTGGTCCCTGGGGGTAGTGCTGTTGTGTGTTAGTCTCTTGCTGTGTTAGTTGGTTTACATTCCAGCTTGTGTCACATGTGTCTGTTGTGCTCCCTCTCATCTCCCAATGCCTGATTGCCCACTGAGGGTGTCCCAATGATGGTTTACTTTTGTATGGCACTGTGTCCACATCTGTGTCACTGTGGTTCTGCCCCCCTCATGTGTTGTGTAGTTGCCTGTGGATACTGTGACACACACACACACATGCTGTGTCAGATGTGCAGTGTGAGTTTGCCTGTTTGTGTTTGTGCATCTGCACCAGTGCATTGGTATTGCTGTTGTGGGCCTTTGTCTGGATGCTGTTGCTGTGATTTTGCCTGCTGTCCCTGTGATTCATATCACATCATTGTGCACATTCATCCCGGTTGTTAGGTGCCATTGCTGGCATGGAATGTGAGTTTGTGAGCTGACACCTACAGTCTACACATGTTGTTTGGTGTGTCTATTTTCGAGATATGTTCATGCTTGGTGATGGTCACTTCTGCTCTTGTTTTATTATACACTGTATGCATTGTCAGCCCCCATGTGTGGTGCTTGTCTGCACATGGCCGAGAGTGTGTTATGTTTTCACAGCACTGTTAGCCTCACCACATCTCTTTGTGTATGGGACACAACCACTAGTTTGCCCCAGAAGTGTTTAATGTGTTGGGAGCAGGGATCATACATGCTGTTTGTTATTTGCAGCTTTGAACATGATGACACTTACCTTTTGGTCACTGTGATGAGGGGGGGTTTAGTCCCCATCACCACAATGCTCAACATCTGCTGCATTTTGGAAGCCCACACTTAACGTCTGTTCTACACAGTGAGGGGGTGTTCTTTTTACATTGCCACAGTGCTATGGTGATGCTTGCCTTGTATATGGCACACTCATGTGTTGGTCACACATGTGCTGTTACTTACATTGTATGTTCGTAGCCATAATCACTGTAGTGGGCATTTGACTACACACTGTTGACATGATGTTAGGGGGGATGTATTTTGCTGACATACCTGATGTTGGAGTATGCTGGATGTGTTGCACATCACCCATCCTATGGGTGGGGTTGGCAGTAGTGATGGCCAACATAAGCTTTATTGGTGGGGGTGGCAGTAGTGATGGGCAACAGGTCCCCTGTGAGTGGAGGTGGCAGGGGTGATGGGCAACAGAAGCCCTATGGGGGGTGGTGGTAGGGGTGATGGGCAACAGGTCCCCTGTGAGTGGGGGTGGCAGGGTTGATAGACAACATAAGCCCTATGGCTGGGGGTGGCAGTAGTGATGGGCAACATAAGCCCTATGGCTGGGTGAGGCAGTAGTGATGGGCAACATAAGCCCTATGGCTGGGGGTGGCAGTAGTGATGGGCAACATAGGCCCTATGGGTGGGGGGGCAGTAGTGATGGACAACATAAGCCCTATGGGTGGGGGGGCAGTAGTGATGGACAACATAAGCCCTATGGGTGGGGGTGGCAGTAGTGATGGGCAACATAAACCCTATGGCTGGGGGTGGCAGTAGTGATAGGCAACAGGTCCCCTGTGAGTGGGGGTGACAGGGGTGATGGGCAACATAAGCCCTATGGGGTGGTGGCAGGGTTGATGGGCAACAGGCCCCTTGTGAGTAGGGATGGAAAGGGTGATGGGCAACATAAGCCCTATGGCTGGGGGTGGCAGTAGTGATGGGCAACATAAGCCCTATGGGTGGGGGTGGCAGTAGTGATGGACAACATAAGCCCTATGGCTGGGGGTGGCAGTAGTGATGGGCAACATAAACCCGATGGCTGGGGGTGGCAGTAGGGATGGGCAACAGGTCCCCTGTGAGTGGGGGTGGTAGGGGTGATGGGCAACATAAGCCCTATGGGGTGGTGGCAGGGGTGATGGGCAACAGGTCCCCTGTGAGTGGGGGTGGCAGGGGTGATGGGCAACATAAGCCCTATGGCTGGAGGTGGCAGTAGTGATGGGCAACAGGTCCCCTATGGGTGTTGGTGGCAGGGGTGATGGGCAACATAAGCCCTATAGGTGGGGGTGTTAGTGGTGCTGGCCATACAACCCCTATGGTGGGCTGTTGTTAGTGGCCAGGATGTGGATCCCCTGTGTGTGTGTGTGCCATTTTGCGGGTACGTGTCATTTGTTTATGTGGTAGGTGTCTGACTTACCACCTGCGCCGTCGGCGTCGGTTCCTGAGCCGGTCATAGATGTAGAGTACTGGTATGACCTGCGCGATGGGATTCATGATGTGTTCGTGTTGTACACGCTGCTTGTTGCTCCGTCTCGTACCCGCTGCAAGCTGGTCCGTCTCGTAGTCGTGTATTGAGTTGTGGCGCGAATCGTTGCTGATATGCTTGTTTTCCGGATGCTGTGACGTCCCATACGTGGCGACCCGTCCGGTGCGTAGGAAGTACGCATCGTACTTGTCATGCCGGAAACTGCTATGGTTACTGCTTCCGGACGACTTGGTTCAGCGTTAGGAGTTACGGCTCGGGGAAGAATGGAGCTTGAATCACAGCCTACGTGTCGGTCGGGTTTTTGGCAGTTATGCACATCGTACTTACTCTACAGGACGGACCGGCTCCGGATACGTGTCGGTCACACGGTAAAGCTGCGGACAGCTGTCCAACCGGCTATCGGAATCGGCCCCAAAATGTAATTAACTCCCCACCCTTTACAGCAATAATCCCTACTGTCCACACCTAAAATTAAAATGTAAAAAAAATTATTACACAATTAAAAAACTTTTTCAATTAAATAGCTCATAGTATTTAACAACTAATTATAAAGTAAATATATTTAATTTACTCCCCACCCTTCACCCCTATAAATCCCAAAACCATACACAAAAAAATAATTAACCAATTGCACTAATTAATAATTAATTAATATTAATTATCAACTAATCATTAATTAATTTAAAATAAATTACTTTCCACCCTTAACCCCTAACAATCCTACAACCCACACCTAAAATTAATTACACAATTACCATAATTAATTGGCAATTAATTAATTGATATTAATTAACAACTAATTATTAATTAATTATTAATTAATTAAAAATAAATCACTTCCCATCCTTTACTCCTATAAACCCCACAACCAGCACCTAAAATGTATCAAAATAAATTAAAAACACAATTAACATTACAAACTCTCGATTAAAAAAATATTAATAAATAAATATATTCATTAATTTATTATAATTAAATTACTTCCCACCCTATTCCCCTAGAAACCCACAACTCGCTACGGAACTAAAAAACACAACATTTAATTAAAATAAAATATATTACTACTAAAAATGTAACCCATATATTAAAAAACAAACAATACTTATACAAAAAATACATCACATACATTTAAAATATATACTAAAATACATAACACTAATTAAAAAACGATATTTTAAACAACTATGAGGTCGATTAGGATGGCGGGCGGATGACCACCGCCGGGTCGATGGTGGCAACCGCCAGTCCGGCGGCGGCCATCTGCCCGCCGTCGAAAGCCGGGAAACCGCCGGTTCAATTAGCATTGCGGTCGGGACCGCGGCGGTGTGATTTTCCACCCGCCACATTTCTGCCAGTTGCAGTCCACCCACTTGCCTTGCGGGCGGAGCTGGACCGCTACAATTGTTGCGGATCAGGGCCAAGCACCGCCGGTGCGATTAGGATGCCTCCGTTAGCCAGCCTTTCCGCTGCGTTGTGGGACCGCCATTGAAAGGCTGGCGGAGACTGGTTCTGGGGGCCCAATACGGGCCCTCAATGTGTTTGGGGGGGTGTGGGTGCACCTACATTTCCGTGTTCCAGGTGACAGACACTGTCCAATGCCTGTCACGCAGAGCAGGGAATTGCAGGACATGCTCCTTTTCACATCGCGGCGGTGGTGCTGGCAGCAGTAACCACCACAATGTTAACTGCTGAAATCCGACCGGCGCGGTCGGATTTCGACTGCGGAGCATACTAATTGGACCGGCGGTTATACTGCGGTCCTAGCAGGCGGTCTTTTCCTGCTAAAATGGCGGTCGGAGTGATTTTCCGACCGCCATCCTAATAGGCCCCTATAGGTTTTTTAAATCAATATTTCTTACCTGAAAGTTCATATTCTTGACCACGATATTCTTGCTGTCGATATTTCTGTGTCACGATATTTAAAACTTGATATTAGTGTAAGTCAACCTTTAAAACTCGATATTTTGACTGAACACCCTCTCACACCTGTAGAGTGTCCAATGTACAGGAGAATCCTAGAACACGAAATCCTGCAGTAAGGCGTCCCTAGATAAAGGTAATTTTTGGGGTATGTTTTATGCTAGATTTGTTCATGGGTCCCTAATTTGATGTAACCTCTCATTGTGGTGTAACCTCTTATTATGTTGGAACCTTTTATGGTGAACAAGTGTTAACTGCATTGAGGCACAAAACCAAAATTGGTTGTCAATTTGTGAATCTCCACTGTGTGAAATGTGTATTTCCTCAAAAATAATCTCTGATATTGTAAAAAGAACTAAAAAATATATTACATATTTAAATTACTTTTGAATAGGTATTACTTTAAATAATATCCATTTATTTACAGTAAACCTTACATAGATACTTTTCAATAACACAATGGGGCTTAGTACGAGTACAGTGGTCCATAGGACGCAGAGGAGGTCTGACCACTGCCACCCTGCCGTACAGTTCTCAGTATTAGGAGTTGGGCGGTTGGACCACCACAAGGCCGCTGCATCTGCCAGGGATCCAGGATCCTGAGGTGGTCATGCAGCAGTCAGAGAGCTGCAATATGCTGGCAGTGCCACTGCGGCACTGCCGAGCATATTACGAGTTACCTGTCCGCTGCCCCTTTCATGGCAGTGAGCCCACCATGAAAAGGGTGGCGGAGAGACAACAAAGGGCGCCCAACAGGGCCCCCATGCAGCACATGGGCTGCATTCAAGGGGCACCCCTGGATTTGCACCTCCAGGTCCACCATGCAGGAAAGTGCAGTCAGTGCTACCATGAAGGCGGGCTGAAATTTAGGCTCTTCTATGAGCCTAACACCCCACCACCGTGAGACCGACTCAGCACCGCCCACCCAACCAGGATTTAACATGTAATCCAGCGTGCAGGATCACCATGGCTTTGGCGGTTCTCCAGTGTATGAAGTTGTGGCGGCACCGCTGGAGGACGGCCAAAGTCATAATAAGGCCCTATGTCTCAGATTCGTCTTCTGCCACCAGTGCATGTGGTCACCTAACATGTCAGTGAACCCCTGAGCACAAAATGGTGGAGGGCCATTTCCGTAGTAAGTCGAAGAGTTACGCATAAATTAAAATAAAATACATGTTCAAATCTATGCCTAAAACTATATTTGTAGTGCAAGTAAATTTTAATGAATTTATACTGACCTTCTTCTGTATAGGAGTTTGCCATCTTGATTGGGGCAGAAATGTTAACATTTTTAAAAGCTTATTTTGTTGAATACATCAATGTTTTGTCTTTCAGTTATTAGTAATATATTTTAGAGTTGAAACATTATTATTTATTGTAAAAATGCATGGTAGAGACGTGCGTGGTAAAGACATGGGTGATATAGGTAAGCGTGTTAAAGGTAAATTTAATGTTAAGGAATTTAGACGTGTTGAATAGGCACATGTGTTAAAATACGTGTGGTAAAGGCATGCTTGGTAAAGACATGCGTTGTAACGTTGGACATTCATCTTGAAGGATTAAGGGTGGGACAAGGAGCGGGAACTTCCATTTCTTACTATGCCCATTGACCCTCAGCAGCATTCCGTTTGCTACTAAGGGCCACGGGAGGAACAAGGGATGTGAACCTTTCCTTTATCATCCAAGTCACCATGGTCTGGCAAAAATAGGAAAATGTCACCACAGTGCCACTTGAGCCATGACATAGGGCATGGCAGGGAAGCCCTGCATTGACTGCCTAATTCTGAACCATGGCCCTATTGGATTGCATGTAATTCATGGGACATAGCACTTTGTATTAGATTTACTTTCCTTCAAAGAAGAGTAAGCTGCTCAGTTGCTCACTTTCTCTTGATTCAAGGCCTTGCCCCACAGAAAGGTACAAGATTCAATAGTATATGGTTGTGTGGTTTTAGGGGCCTATTCCCATGTCAGATGAACTCGGTCAGGAACTGGAACCGAACGACCTCTTGTCTTCGGTTCCACACCTGCAAGTAGGATGCAGCCGAACAATGTTCGGTCGCAATCCTATATTTAACAATGGGAGCATGCATTCCGAATGAAATGCATGCTCGAATCGTTAAGTGCAGAGGTGCAGTTCATCCCTGCACCCGGTGGCAGGCACCCAAGGTGCCTGCCACCGGGTGCATGGATCAACAGGGGGTGCCCCCTAGGATGCGATTCGGCGGCCTTGCATCCATAGGGGCCCTACTGGGGGCCCCCAAAGACAGTTTCCCAATGGCTTTCTGTGTCAGAAAAGCCAGCACAGAAAGGCATCGTACTCCCTTGGCTGAAAAGAGCAGGCAGGGAGAGTACTGAAGGGTTTCCAGATGGCAGACGGGCTCTCTGAGCCCGTCAGAAATCATTTGGAAAACCGAGTTGGATTTATTTCCGACCGATCCTATTGGAATGGCTCGGTCGGAAAGGAATCCGAACGGACAAGTCCGATGCTGTTAGGATGGCTCCGACCGAGGGTCAGAGCCATTCCTAACGGCATCGGCATCGGACCCTTAGAAGTGTGTGTGACTGTCTTGATTAAAAATAGTAGCTACACAGTATTGAGTGGATTTGGGCTGCTGGGACATTTTCCATGTTAAATTAGTTGGAGCCAAGTCCAGTGCTGAAAATGTCAAATTCAAAAAGTGTCAACAACCCCACCTCACTGCCTTGCTGCTTTCTTTGTCTTGCAAAAGTTAAAATACAAATTTCTCAAGGACCTCTTAGTATGCTGATGCTGTGGGCCTTACTATGAGTTGTGCGGACAGGAGGACAGCCAAGCCCGTTGAGCGCCTGCCTGCCAGATTACAACTGTAATCCATGGCGGGTGGGCGGTGCTGCGGCGGTCTCATGGCTGCAGCTCTAAAAGGCTCATAGGTGAGCCTTAACTGCAGACACCCACCGTGATAGCACCTTCAACCTGTTCTTGCACAGTGTGGCATGCATGCCACGCCGTGCAGGAACTGGGTGTTGCAAGGATTCTTCTCATGAACAGAACTATGCTTGGAACTATAGAACATCAGCATGTAGGGACTGAGTTACCATACCACCTCAGTACCCATGAGCCCGACTTGGTGCTAAAGTTTCTCACTTGCCCTTCTAATCTTACCAGAGAAGTAAGGGAATTGGCACCCCAGAACACAACACTCTCTGCCCTCTCAGGGTTCACAACAACAGAGACACCCTTTCGCTCTATCACTCGGGCCTGTCCACAAAAAAGTTAACCAAGAGACATGAAGGAAGTTTAGAATATTTATTTAAACTATCATGTCCTAATATGCAGTATTCGTGCAACAATTAGAAAACAAATGCATACCAAAAATACTGTTAGCATGGTCAATAAACCATACATCATAAAAAGCCCTGTCACGTTAAAAGACAGAGTAGCCTAAACCCCCCCTCTCCTTCTACAAAAAATAAATGATTATATATCAAAGATCTCTGGGATTATTGGCGGACCCCATACCGTAGCATGCACAGATGGACGTTCTACATCTCAGTTGACGTAGCAATCTTGTCTCAGAACCTTTACTCTGTGTGTTTACTTAAAGTCCTGTGCTCAGCAGATGCATTCTCCTGTTATGTCTAGTTGCTAATGCCTGACCGGAGAGAATAGCAAGGGGCATTGTTGTTTGACCTTGTCTATGATGTTCATACCAAATCCCAGGAAAAGAACAGTACACGAAAACATAAGCAGGTTCTGTGTAAAAATACAATGTGACACAAAAGCAGTCAGTTGGTGAGTGAGTGAGTGGGTGGCTGAATAAAGTGCTTGGTGGGTGGATTGAGTGAATTGATGAGTCAGTGTGTGGTTAGTAGATTACAAAGTGGTTAAGTGAGTGAGTTTTTGTGTGAGTCAGCAGGAAAATGGCTGCATGAATGATAGAGATACTATGCTTTCCCCTGATTGGAGTGGGAATAGTACATTTCACCCCTCAAAAATCCACCACTTTCCCTACTGTTGCACAAACTGGAGTTGGAATAAAACATTTTACCCCCTCAAGGTCCACTACTGCGCTGGTTGGAGCGAAAATAGTACATTTTTCCCCTCCAAAATCGAACACTTTCCCTACTTTTGCATTGCTTTGAGTGGGAATAGTAAATATAACCTCTCCAATGTTCAACACTTTCCCTACTTGTGTGTAGAGTGGAGTGGGAATAGAAAATGTCACTACTCCAAAATCCAACCCTCTCACTACTGGTGCTTTGACTGGAGTGGTAATAGTACATTTCGCCCCTCCGATGTCCAACACTTTCCCTATTGTTGCACTGACTGGAGTAGGAATAATACATCTAACTACTCTGAAGTTCAATACTTTCCCTATTATTGTGGTGGCAGAGTAAGAATAGTAAAATCTAACCCCTAAAAGTCCAACACCTTCGCTACTGTTTATTTTAAACAACATTTTATTATTTTCTTGTAGCACAATACACAAAGCATTAATGCCAGGATTCAGTATTGCAGAAACAAAGGCCTTATTATGAGTTTGGAGGTTCCCTGGACTGCCGTATCATTGGTGGCGGTCCGAGCACGTTGAGCTCGGAAGTCCGACCACCGTATTACGAGTTGGGAAGATTAGCTTTTTGAAGACTGCAGCTGGACCGCGGGGACCGCCAGAAGACCTCCGACAGCCAGGTTTGGGGTTTGGGAAAGGCAACCGCTAAAGGGCAGTACAGGGGAGCTGCACCGCCATCTGTATTATGAGTTGCCAAGTCCAAAAGCGGACCGCGGCGGTACAACCGCTTGCTTCATTTGGCGGTGACAAAGGTTTTGGGGTGCATACTCACCCCTTTCTTCTTCTTCCAGTCAGATTCTGATATGGATCCCTTTCTCTAGGTCCTCGCTCCTCACGCCGCGTCTCCTCTCGCACTCGAGGAGACGCAGTGTGAGGAGCGAGGACACGGATCAGCGACTCGTTAGCAAGCTTTGGGATTAAGAGCACCGGAGAATCAGTGAGAACGGGATTTTAAACCCAGCAGAATTTATATTACCTCGCGCCACAGGATTAGTGTGGCCCGGAGTTATCGCCACATTTGATACTGCTACTTAGTGAATTTAGTAAGCTGTGAACAAGTCACATGTACAACCATACTGAGGCGACGAAACACGTGTTGGCTTGGGAACAGTTCACTCATTAAAAAGCTTGAAGAACGAATAAAAGCCGAAAGATACGACTATGACCCATTTTTCGTGTTCTGAATTATATGTGAATAACATCTGAAACTGTCATTACTTGACATCACGTGTGCTGGGGAATGCTTATCATGTTTTCTTGTTGCTTAGACCGCAAATTCTAGGGAGGCAGGTGGTTCTCTCAACCCTACAGCACCATCACTACTTTGATTAAAACCTAATATACTTAAGTGAAATCACCCTTTTTGGCGCCTATACCCTATTGATTATACCACCATTCCAAGAAGCCCTTTCTCTAGGTCCCCCCTTCATGACAGGATCTTCAGGTAAAGAATTACGACCCAGTTTACTGTGAACTGCAGGTGAGTCCTTTTCGAACCATATACCCTTTTCCAGGACTGCCCACATATGGACTGAACCCCGGCAATGTGTATAAGGTATCTTTCTGTTAGAATTGGGAATCTCTGGTTGGCACAGGTATGCACTTGTGACAAGCAGGGACTCTTACTTCTAAATCAGGATAAGGGGATCACCCTTTCAAATAACCTCTGCTCACCCTTTAGGTAGTGTGGCGCAAGCAGTCAAGACTATTCTCAGGGCGTCATAGGTTAAGCATTTGTGAACACATACAGTAATACAATGACACACCACAAATGGACACCAGTCAAGGTTGTATCAAAAATAGGTTTCTTTATATAAGGCTTAGCACAAGACCAGAATAACGAATAAAATGACCACAGTATTTATTTCAAAGTTCAATGTTCTTGTAGAAAGGCTTAAAATACAAAAATAGGCTTCTTTTAGTCAAATATGCTTCTTTTCAGGCTCTGTACGGTTCGTACCTGGATGTGCGACTCGTTAGCATTAAAAACAAGGAAAGTACGAGTCAAACAATTGTGGCGGACTCCGGGGTCCGTGACGTGCACGCTGCAGTGCGAACAGAACAAAGTACCTTAAGTTTGTGGGGTCCGCGACGGACAGTGCGGGACAAGTTGATGGGTCCGGGTCGTAGTTCGGCAGCGTATTCAGATGCTGGTCGGGTCGCGGCGTCGTGACGCGGCGTTGGTACGGGTCCTTCAGGGATACGTGCGGATGGCCCGGATCAGCTTGCAGAGTCCGTGGCATTCGGCGTTCGAGCCGTACCCTCGGTGCGGATAGGCGGCGACACTTCTCGGCGCCGTACAGCGTACGGGGAGGATCAGCGTGATGCGGCTTCTCGGCTCTGAGTACGGCACGGGCAGTACGTTAGCAGCGTACGGACCATACCTGCGGGACAGCGAAGCTTGGGTCCGGCGTACAGGATTAGGCAGCCAGGGTTGTACGTCTCGAATCGGCGGGGAAGGTTAGGTGCGATGCGGCCGGGAGGGATACGGCACGGTACTAACGCTTTTGGATCAGCGTAGACGCACGGTGCCAGGTGGTAAAGACACGGCTTCGCGGCGGATGGGGTACGAGTCGTACTGGGGCCAAATCCAGCGGGAAACAAGCAAGAATTGTCCAGGCAACTCAGTTTTGGAAGGCAGATGAGTCCAATGGACCTGGGACTCAGTTCAGGGGGAAAGCTCTTCTTCCAAGCCCTTGGAGATAGTTGAAAACAAAGTGCAAAGTCTCTTTCAGTCTTTTCCTCTCCTTTCTCAGCAAGGCACCAACTGCAAGCCAATCCCCCAGGTCAGGGAAAGTTACTCCTCCTTCAGCTTCTTCCAGGTCCTTCTGGTCAGGCAGAGTTCCTTTGTGGTTCAATCAGGATCTGATTTCTTAGGAGCAGGGCTCCTACATTTCTACCAAGTTTCTTTTGTCTTTACAGGCCAGGGGGGCCTTTGCATAATTCCAGTCCAGTTCTTTTCAGTGAGGAGCACTTTGTTGTTGGGACTCTGGCTTCTCCTTTCAGCAGGCAGGGCAGAGACATCAGACGCTCCCCAGGGGGTGGAGCCAGCATTGTGGTGGCAGAGCACTGCCCTATTCAGAGTCAAGGTGCACTCCTCCCACCCATCCTGGTGTAATCTCTCTATTCACCACCTGGTAGCCCCAGCCTGTCTCCTGGAACTTCCCAGCCCTGTCACTCAAGCTACACACAAAGAAGATAACCCCTCCCAGCAGAGGCGGACTGAAATGGTTAGGCACGCAAAGGTTAACTTTCTAAAAGTAGCATTTGCAAACCCAGGATATTAAAATAACCTTTGCTAAAAGATGTATTTTATTATTCTGAGTTCAGGCATACTAAACACGAATTTCTACCATGCTTCCTGAGCCTGCTAGGATTATAGAGTGTTATAATCTAGCAGCCTATTCTGGCCTATGGAGAGCAGGTAGCCTTACAATAGTGAAAAAAGAAAATGGCTGTAATTCACTATTAGGACATGCCACACACTTCAGGGCATGTCCTACCTTATCCTTACAATGCACCCTGCCCTAGGGCCTACCATAGGGGTGACTAACATGAAGGTAAAGGAAGGTTTAGGGACTGGCAAGTGGGGACACTTTGCCCAGTCAGGATAACAGTACCAGACTGCATGCAGGTTCTGCAATGGCAGACCTTAGACACATTTACCCCGCTGCTTCTGTGGGTGGCACAACCAGTGCTGCAAGCCCACTAGCAGCATTTGGATATACAAGCCCTTGGCACCCCTGGTGCACTCTACTAGGGACTGATAGTAAACCAAATAAGCCAAACATGGAAGTCAATTCACATAATACATTTTCCCATAAGGAGCACTTGCACTGTGGCACTGGATGGCAGTGGCACAGTGCCCTGAGCAGCTAACACCAACACAAAAATACATTGAGGCACAGACAAAAATGGAAGGGTGACCCACGCCAATGGTGCCACGTCTAACACTTTCCACATATGTCATGGATATGTGTGCATCCAACACATCTGCAGTTGAAATGCACACACAGGCATGGATATATTTGTGAAAAGTACTCACCACCGCTGCAAGACCACCGCCTCCACACCCCCGGCTATGTGGTTTTTGACTGCCGGTGCTGTCGGAGACTGGCGGGGTGGACGAGGTCCTACAGTGATCGGGCCACCAAACTCGTAATACGGCCCAGAGAATGGGCAATGAACAGTGGTAAAATTTGACTTCAGAAACATACAACAATCTAGGTATTGCAATACATTGTCTAACAACCCAAACGTGTGCACAACTTCCAAACTCAGTAGTGAGCAGTTAACAACTAACTAAACCCCATCCCCCACCCACCCAGAGTCACCCCACCAAGCTGATAGATTTTTAGCACCTTCACACCCAAAGCAACTTCAATAAAGTCGCATACTTCCTCCCTCAGAATTCTCCTGAAAAATGCAAGACCTATCAGATGCATCTGAGCCTACATTTGGAACACAGAGGTTATCAACTAAATGTTCCCAAGCTCTTGCCCGATCGATTTCCCCTTGACCTTTTTCAATTTATGAAACAGTATAGTACTCTCTACTCTACCTGATTTAACTAGCTCATCCCTCCATCTAAGCACTCGAGGACCCCCAGCAGATTTTCAGTGCTCTGCCAATTCTCTTTTTACAAGAATCACTGCCAAATCAATAGATCTAGTAGTTGTTTAAAATTTTTTAGGGCATTGGAAACTCCCAAGGAGGCAAGCAAAAGGTGAGCAAGGGATATCCAGTTGCGTGATATCACTGACACAGTCCACCACCGCCTCCCAATAGCTTGTCAATAAAGGGCAGGACCATACTGTATGGAACAACTTTAAACCACCTTAATGGCATCTTGGACATGCTGCAGCAGCATAGATCTTATTGATCTTACCTGGTGTCAGATAAGATAAGATAAGAATCGTTAAGTGCAGAGGTGCAGTTCATCCCTGCACCCAATGGCAGGCACCCAAGGTGCCTGCCACTGGGTGCCTGGCACTGGGTGCTGCTGCTGAGGCTGCTGGGACATTTTCCATGTTAAATTAGTGGGAGCCAAGTCCAGTGCTGAAAATTTTAAATTCGAAAAGTGTCAACAACCCCACCTCCCTGCCTTGCTGCTTTCTTTGTCTTGCTAAAGTTACCTGGTGTCAGATAAGATCTTTGAAGAATATAAAAACTAATTTATTTAAATCATGCATTTTGAGAAACAGCGGGTATGTACGCTAGAATCTTTTCCCAATCATTGTCAGAAATCTGCATCTCCAGGTCCACCTCCCATTTAACTTTCAGATCTGAAAGGGAACTTAAACAGTTTGCTTGTATGGCATGGTACAACGTTGTGACCAATTTAACACGACCCGTCATTGTACAGAACAGGTGATAGAGTTTGTGTGTTGCAGGTTCCAAGTCTCCATTTCCCCAGTGATTCCAAATAGTAACTAGTATTGTTCGGTGCAGCAGGAACTGGCCACCAGGAACCCCAAAATCTTCTACCACGGCTGCAAATGAATGTAATTCTCCATCCTGATTCAGATCTCTGTGATTTAACCCATACTCAGTCCAACCTGACATTCCACCCAAAGCCTCTTCAAGGGCCCCCGTCTTCAACCACCTAAGTGGCAGATTCGACAAATCGGGTTTAGGGACACGGGTTCACTGCAAGAAACACTGCCAACACCGCTGTACCACCATAAGCTCACAAGAAGAAGTATGCATCCATCTCTGGGGAGGCAAGAGAATCCACAATAAGTTCCGCAAGTCAGGAGGTACACCAGTAACTCAGGATGCAATCTACAAAAGATTCACTGGTTGGACCACTGCAGTTGTGCAGCCAAGTAATGTGCCTCAATGTCTGGTGCAGCCAACCCACCATCAACTACAGGACCCTGCAACTTAGCCAGTGACATGGTATGCCTACCAGTTCCCCAAATTAATTCCAAAAGTATAGACTCCAGTTCTCGGAACAGCCGGGGTGGCACCAGCATTGGAATGGTAGAAAAAAAATAATGCAGTCTCGTAAGCTCCACTGTCTTGGCCACCCCTATTCTACCGGCCACTGATAAAGGCAATGCTGACTAGAAATGTACACTGCTTCTAAACGCTTCAATTGCTGCCCCAACATTATCATCTAATAAATCTTGGTGGTTATGATATATACCAACTCCTAAATATCTGAGACATGTAGGGTTCCAGGTAAGACCAAGTTGGTTCTGAGGAGGGCCGGGGTCGCCATAAAGCGGGAACAGATGGGATTTCTGCCAATTAATGTGTAGTCCCCTAGGCAGTGACAACGTGCTCAAGTAAATCTATTTCACCAGGCAAGTTAATTCCAACATTTCTGAGAAACACAGCATAGCATAAGCATAGAATGCAGTATAGTGTGATTGCCTACGAACCACAAACCCACAGAAAATCCTCCTGCATGAGCAATGCTAGCTGAAGGTTCCATTACAAATGCAAACAATAGGGGGGTAGTGGATTCCCCTGCCTCATTCCATGCCCCACAATATAAGATGCAGGAATTGTTCTACCGGTACGAACCAGCGTCATTGGGCCTGTATAAATTAATTCTGAATCCGCGTATGAATCTAGGTCCTAACCCCATATGACCCATTGCTTGATATAGGAAGTCCAAACTCTGCTTATCAAAGGCCTTCGCTACATCTATTGCCATAACAGCTGCTGTCCCCTAATCCTCATTCATAAATGTAGGCAGTCTATCGAAATTAAGAGCAGTGTTGAGCCCAGGAATAAATCCAGTTTGATCCATGTGAATCAAAGTAGACAGTCAATTGTAATATCACCTCTTAACTTGTCTGCATCTACCTGTGGGAGCACCTGAAGCTGACCCAGTGCCAGGAAGCATCAATAAACCGAGGGGGTATTTTTTGTGATAGGGCATAGAGGGACACTTTGGGGCCGATTCCGATCCTGTAAAAAGGCTGTACAAATCGTTGTACGGAGCGTATACCCCGTACGACTCGTACCCGGTAAACTTGCTGTACAACCTAGGAAGTACGATTCGTACAGAAAGTCTATTTCCGTACGTTTCGTAAAAACGCCCGTACGGGTCAAAAAAACCTACGAGTCTGATCCAGAACAGCTTGTACGCGACGTCCGGATGTATTCAGGCAGCTGTTTCCGGCCCAGTAAGTACGATTCGTCCCTACGTCACTCCGTACGGCTCTTTTTTTACGGGAGTCAAACACAGCCGGAAAAGCAGAGTCCAACGCGAACCGCTACGCAACGCCATGAACCCCATCGTATGTGTCATACCGGTCCTCTTGGCCTACGACCTGGTGCACCGCACCCAACGCACATGCCACAGAAGGTGAGAACAACACCCAGGGACCGGGGGGGGTGAGGGGCAGGAAACAAACCCCATACTCAAAGCCAAACCTATAATATGGAGGCCATACATTACCATCAGGGTCTGGTCACTTGGGGGGGCATGGCCAGCAACCCCTGCGTACCGCAACAACGGAAGTGGACGTGTACGCTGCGTTTCACACGTACCCCTATGGCACCATTAGAACAGTGATACGGACCGTACACACGCAATTAATGCGTGGGTACGGTGCGTGTCACACGTACCCCTATGGCACTATTAGAACAGTGATACGGACCGTACACATGCAATGAATGCGTGGGTACGGTGCGTACCACACGTACCCCTACGGCACAGTAGAACAGTGATACGGACTGTACACATGCAATGAATGCGTGAGTATGGTGCGTGTCACACGTACCCCTATGGCACCATTAGAACAGTGATACGGACCGTACACACGCAATGAATGCGTGGGTACGGTGCGTACCACACGTACCCCTATGGCACAGTAGAACTGTGATACGGACCGTACACACGCAATGAATGCGTGGGTACGGTGCGTTTCACACGTACCCCTATGGCGCCATTAGAACAGTGATACGGACCATACACACACAATGAATGCGTGGGTACGGTGTGTAACACACGTACCCCTACGGCACAGTAGAACAGTGATACGGACCGTACACACGCAATGAATGCATGGGTACGGTACGTGTCACACGTACCCCTACGGCACCATTAGAACAGTGATACGGACCGTACACACGCAATGAATGCGTGGGTACGGTGCGTGTCACACGTACCCCATTACGGCACCAGTACATATGGGATACGAGGCGTACACACGCCAGGAATGTGGGCTTAGAGGACTGGCCCAGCATGTTACCTTCATATTGGTGTGTGTGTAGGTCCAGGCCAGCAGTGTACTGCTCCAAGGGGGTGCGTGGGTGGGTGCAGAGGACTCCCAGCAGTGGCCTGCAATATGAGGGGTGGGTGCATATGACTCCTAGCAGTGGACAGAGATATGAGGGGTGGGTGCATATGACTCCCAGCAGTGGCCTGCAATATGAGGGGTGGGTGCATATGACTCCTAGCAGTGTCCAGACATATGAGGGGTGGGTGCATATGACTCCTAGCAGTGGCCTGCAATATGAGGGGTGGGTGCATATGACTCCTATCAGTGGCCTGCAATATGAGGGGTGGGTGCATATGACTCCTAGCAGTGGACAGGGATATGAGGGGTGGGTGCATATGACTCTTAGCAGTGGACAGAGATATGAGGTGTGGGTGCATGTGACTCCTAGCAGTGGCCTGCAATATGAGGGGTGGATGCATATGACTACCAGCAGTGTCCAGAAATATGAGGGGTGGGTGCATATGACTCCTAGCAGTGGCCTGCAATATGAGGGGTGGGTGCATATGACTCCTAGCAGTGGACAGAGATATGAGGGGTGGGTGCATATTACTCCTAGCAGCGGTCTGCAGTATGAGGGGTGGGTGCATATGACTCCTAGCAGTGGCCTGCAATATGAGGGGTGGGTGCATATGACTCCTAGCAGTGGACAGAGATATGAGGGGTGGGTGCATATGACTCCTAGCAGTGGCCTGCAATGTGAGGGGTGGGTGCATATGACTCCTAGCAGTGGAAAGAGATATGAGGGGTGGCTGCATATGACTCCTAGCAGTGGCCTGCAATATGAGGGGTGGGTGCATAAGACTCCCAGCAGTGTCCAGAGATATGGGGGGTGTACATCATCATCAGATGACCACACCTACATGGTGGTATGGACACATCCCTAACTTTGGACTATGATTTTAGTGCTATTACAACACATCACTGACAGCAGGGTATCACTCCCAGGACGATGGATGTCTGTCACACACTGCAGGACACACCACATGTGGGTGTGAGGACATATAACACAATCATACCCACCCATGGCGGATGCAGCACAATACACATCCTGATTTCATGTCAACAGACTGTATTGTCATGTAACTGCATACAAAACTAAGATAGCCAAAGTGAACACACACTGTCACGCACATCCCAGGAGTGTTAGGAATGTACAGGTGCTGGTCCAGCCACCAAGATGTTGTCTCTCCTGGAAGGAATAGGGTTCAATTCCACCAGATACAATGCCCACAATTGTGAGTCAGGTGCCCAAATACCCTGCATAACAAGTACCATTTGTGTGGTAGGCCGTGATTACACACATGCATAGTGCTGAAAAGGGCCAATTTGTCCCTGAAGGCATTCCTACATACCCAAAACACAAGTACAGTGACTAGCAAGGATGGCACAGACGATTCAGCAGGAGACATCGGTGAGCAGGCATGGCCATTGTTGAAGGGATCCGTCACAAACAAAGGAAATGTGGACACAGGTCAGCACAACAATTGTGCAACTGTTTGCAGGGAAGATGTCAGGTGCCACAGAGGAAGGAACACTCCTTGGGACAATGTCTCCAAACTAAATGAACACACACTACCAATGATTCTTTGCAGAGACATTGTGATGGCACACAGATACCATGGTCCACCTCATGACCATCATACAAAAACATTTCTCTGAACCCTAACACATTACCAGAACACCAACTCCCGGAGCCTCATCACCAACATCAAGTACCTGAAATGCAATAGTGTTGAAAGTAAAAGAAAAGGCTTTATTCAGCACCAACAATAAATACATTTAAAAGATACTATGTACAAAGGCCAATGGCCAGTCCATTTCTCAAGTCCAAGGGTGGACGTAGGGGACCGCGTCCACCCATTCCTTGCCTGCACTAAGGAACCTCAAGGTTCGTCGACCGGGGGGGCATCATCTGTGGCAGGACCAGGCACCGCAGGGACATGAGGGGAGGGGTAGGTGTGGTGGGTGCAGGGGTGGACGTCTCCACCACAGGGGGTGGGGCAGCGCCAAAGGTGGAGGTGAGTACGGCGCTGCACACTGCTGCTAGGGCCTCCATCCTAACCCTGCACCTGAAGATACCCCAGGGCCAACGGAGGGTGTGGTGGGCGAGGGATGGGGTGCAGCGCTCTTGGGGGAGGGGGTGGACATGGTGGGGGACTCAACTCCCGTGCCCGGGGACTTCCTCGCCCGCTTGTAGGATGGTGGCTCAGTGGGGGCGAGGCCCAGCTCATCCATATAGGACTCCTTAGATGAGAGTTTGGCAGGGGTGCTAAGGGGAGTGGCTTTGGAGGAACAGGGTTGTGAGGACTGCGGACTGCGACTGTGGCTGCGTGTATGTCTTCTGCCCCCAGCCACTGTGGGTGTGACTACATCCCCCTGAGTGTGCGTGCCAGGAGGGGTGCGCTGTGCCTTACTTGGGGGTGTGCTGGATGTGTCTGGTGGGGTGCGTGTCCGTGACTGTCTGGGTGTGCGTTGGGCAGGCATGGGAGAGGCCCATGTGGATGGGTCCGGGGTAGGGGGGGACAGAGCGCTGCAGGAGATAAACTGCTGCCGTCAGGGAAGAGTCCATGGACCGCAGAAACCTACGTTGGTCAGACATCGTTGCTGACATGCCCTCCATGAACGACACCATCTGTGTGAGCAGTTTAGTGTGTCCATGGAGGACAGTCAGCACCGATGCCTGCCCAACCTGCAACTGCCGCAGTATGTCCACAGACTCTTCACTGAGGGCAGCAGGGGTGACAGGGGCAGGGGGTGCGTTGCCTGGGACGAAGGAGACATGGTGGGACTCTGCACGGACAGAAGGGACGGGAGCAACTGGGAGGACGGCGATGGTAATGGAGGAGGCAGGGACAGATGTGGGGATGCTGCCAGTTGGTGTTGCAGCCTCCGCCTCCTCAGGGAGGTCAGCCTCGGACCCGTCGGCGTCGTAGCTGCTCTCGCCTCCAGACAGGTCCTTCGACTGACTCCCCTCGCCCTCCGTGCCACTGGCTCCTTCTGACTCCACAGCACTGGTGGCACTGTTGCTGGGTCCCTCCTCCAGGTCCATGCAGGTGTCTCCCTCGGTTGCGGATGATGATGCCGTGGGCAAGGAGAAGAAACCGAAATGCATCAGTCACCTGTATACATCTGACACATGAGCACAAGAACAATTGGTCACAGTGCATATCAGGCAATGCATCATGAGTAACAGCTAGATAACTCCGCACATATGTAAGCCCTGTACTGCCCAGTTGATAGACCCACTATGCCACTTGAACACCAGGAAAAAAAGAACACAAAAGGCCACAACTTGAATGAGAAATACACTGAGAAGCTAGTGTCGGTAAACCGGTGAGCACAACAATACAATGAAGTTATGCCACCTCTTGTTTAACCTGTAAGAAACAGTAGTGGTGCACCCAATGTAAACTGACACACCTCAATACGCAAGGTGTCACCACACTCAGAGACCTGTAAGTACTTTGGAACACAAAACGAAAAAATGTTGCTACCTTGGGACTCACAATACTTTAAACAATCTATATGTTTTGAATGTGCCAATTCGCCATTTCATGAAAAGAACACTCATGTGCCTGCATGAAATATGTCGCACAAAGCAGTGCACACAAAAGTACATTTACACTGTCATTGAAGAAGCTGGCACCTTTTCTAAGAAATTACACAAATAGTTTTACTCCAACTAACCATCCAGTGGTCGGTATCAAAGCACGTGAATGGAATGATGTCAAGTGTCTAGTGAGGGAGAATATAACATCACCAATAGGTGAGCAAGGAAGTAATTCCTTTTGATTTAGGTACCCTCACACACCCTAGTGGTGTCATGCTTCATCATCGGGTCACCCCGACGCCTAAAAGTCGGGGTGGACTCAACCACAGTGTTGGGAGCTCTTTGAAGATATTACAGACCAGGGGGACTAAAAATTAAAAAACCTCAGGCAGATACCCAGTTTCCCTTTATTATTGGGTCTGACTGGGTTGATAAAATAACTAAAAATGGGTTCTTAATAGGAGTATTATGGTCCTAGGACCCTAGTGCCAACATGTTTCAGTCCGAGTGCGGCCGTAAAGGTCCAGGACTTTCTTCAGGGCAAAAGTGGCCTCCCTGGGTATTTTTCAAAAGTGATGTGTCCCAAAAACATGCTAAGGACAAAGAACAACACCCACACTTGCGGAGTGATTCTATGACATAGTGGTGTGTTCGAACTTGTACCACTCATTACTGAATCTGTGCACAATTAATTCAAAGTGACAGATATATTGTGCGGTGGCGATTTTGCTCGCATCCTAACTGTTTCTGCATGCCAGTTAGTGAATACTCTCAATGCATCACACTCTCCAAAATCCCACTCTCACACAACACTCAAACCGTACCAATGTATCAACATAGTAATGTGAACCATGTGTGATTATTAAAATCGTTATTGTACTCGTGCGTTGTTGTCTCACAAGGTACAAACATACATACGTTCATACATTAATTTTTAGTCCCCCTGGTCTGTAATATCTTCAAAGAGCTCCCAACGCTGTGGTTGAGCCCACCCCGACTTTTAGGCGTCGGGGTGACCCGATGATGAAGCATGACACCACTAGGGTGTGTGAGGGTACCTAAATCAAAAGGAATTGCTTCCTTGCTCACCTATTGGTGATGTTATATTCCCCCTCACTAGACACTTCACATCATTCCATTCACGTGCTTTGATACCGACCACTGGATGGTTAGTTGGAGTAAAACTATTTGTGTAATTGATTATATTGGGAGGTGTTACTCTGACCCAGAATCCTCTCCACCCTCTAGGCAATGAAAAATTTTCAATAAGCCTGTTGTATACATATGTTTAGCGCAGCGCACAGCTGTAGGGTTTAATCGTAGAAATCCTCTGTAACAAAAACTCAATACTTCATTGTAGTCTCACTGGGCCCGATTCACAGAACTAACTTAAGACAAAATCCTAAACTTACTACTTTTGGTATTCACAGAAGTTAGGATTTTGTCCTAAGTTTGACTTAAGACAAACTTAAGACAGACTTAAGACAAACTTAAGACAAACTTAAGACAAACTTAAGACAGACTTAAGACAGACTTAAGACAGACTTAAGACAAACTTAAGACAAACTTAAGACAAAATCCTAACTTAAGTCTGTCTTAAGTTTGTCTTAAGTCTGTCTTAAGTCTGTCTTAAGTCTGTCTTAAGTCAGTCTTAAGTCAGTCTTAAGTTTGTCTTAAATTTGTCTTAATTTTGTCTTAAGTTTGTCTTAAGACAAACTTAAGACAAAATCCTAACTTCTGTGAATACCAAAAGTAGTAAGTTTAGGATTTTGTCTTAAGTTAGTTCTGTGAATCGGGCCCACTCTCTTTTTCCCTCATCCATACACAGCACTTCTTTGCCGTTCCTTTGTATTTTTAATTGTTAGGATAATTATTTCCTTAGACCTCACATCTACAAGAGAATGGCAGAACTCTTCGGTATTGGCTACTCTGATGAAGATGCATCAGCCATACTAGCAGGGCCGTCTCTCTTGTCTGATACTAACATCAACCAGACACTTACCCAAGCTCAAAATTGGGATGAACTTAAGGAACTAAAACGATGTCAAATGAAAATACTACTACACGGGGCAATTATGACTGAATATCTCCGTGGCAATGTAGCACCCACAGGATTATTAGTGACTAACGCACCAAGGATTTTCCTTGATGACCCACAATTCAAGAAAGAATGGTCTCTAATTGCCTGGAGGTGCTCACGCGATTGGCTAATTTTGATTATTAACACAGCCAAGCGTCTGTCAGAAGCACTATTAGTTAAGATCAAAATCAGCGAGGATTCACTATTGACAGAGATCAAGTTAACTTTATATAAAAAGAAACTTGAAGAAGTTAATAAAGAAGTGAACGAGCACAAAGAATATCTGATGCAAAATAAAATCAATAAATTACAAAAAGACCTGAAGAAATTCAGCCACGAGAAGGTATACCCTTATATTAGAGACGATTACAAAAGCCAGGTACCCTCTGACTCAGGATCAACACGCAGTGAACAAACTGCGTCTTCTGACTCTGAATACGAAGATTGGTCGAGTGATGGATCAAACAAAAGTTGGAGAGGAAGGGCCAGAAGACCACGCAGGGGCAACTTTAACCAAAGATACGGACATCAACAGATGTATCCTTGGCCAGGCCCTTTTGGTCCAGTTCAGTACCAAGGCCCCCCTCAGTTCCCAACAGGTCCATACTACCAGCCTGACTTTAATCAACATTTTTTAGGTCAGGGCTGAAGAAGAGGCAGACGAGGAAGGAGAGGAAACAAAAGAATCTAGTGGGAAGAAGACAGGAGCTCAATGAACACGAGGAGCAACACAAGAGACCAACAGCCGAACACGAGCAACACAAGGGTTTAGTGGTGAATCTTACAGACGTCAGTTTCACCACAGATGAACTATCAGTTTTGGAAAAGGGTTTGGGTTTTGTCCCAACTACCTACTTGGACAAATTCCATCTCAGGTGTGAATTGGGCGAATTCTTCAAAAAAATCCGATTGAAGACTTTCTTTTTGGATAAAGAAAGACCAATAGAAGATGGTACCCACACTGATCTTAGATTAAGATCAACCTTTTTTCCTCCCAAGAACATGATGCCCCCAGAGGTACTTTCATTTGAAGAGGCAGTATCTAAAGAAGTTGAATCACTCCAACCTAAGAGGAATGTGTTTAACAACTTGAGCAAAAGGAGACCGCACAGCTATGGTAGCCCTCCAATCAAGAACAGACATAGTCATAAAACCAGCGGATAAGGGTGGAGCTACTGTCATCCAAAGCACCAATGCATACAGAACGGCATGTCTGAATCTTCTGGCAGACACAAGATACTATAAGAAGATTAACAGAGATCCAACACAACGGATAAAATCCACCATTATGGCACTTACAACAGACGCCCTTACAAAAGAGTGGATTAATAAAAAAGAGTATGCCTTTCTGAACCAGGAAGATCCTAGAACATCACTATTCTACACGATCCCAAAAATACATAAAGGAAAGATTCCCCCGCCTGGCAGACCAATTGTCTCAGGTATAGGGTCGGTTTTGGAACCACTGTCCAAATATACAGACTGGTTCCTACGCCCCTTGGTGAAGAACATTAAATCGTATGTCCAGGACACCAAACATCTCTTCAATCTTCTAACACGAGTGGAATACAATCCAGAAGACAATCTCTTGGTGTGTTTGGACGTGGAAGCACTTTACACAAACATACCTCAGACAGAAAGTATTAGAGTGGTTGAAGAAATTCTGGAAAATCAAGAATTGACGTGGGCACCTCCAATCGCGTGGGTGATTACTCTTATACGCATGGCCCTTACGGAGAACTTCTTTATCTTTGAAGACCAACTATATTTACAAGTACACGGTACTTCAATGGGCAGCACCTTCGCCCCTAGTCTAGCATGTCTGTATGTTGGTTTTTTTGAGGACCAACATATATGGACACAGAACCCCTTCAGTGATAACATCTGCAAATGGTACAGATACATTGACGATGTGTTGATGATTTGGAAGGGAGATATCACAAGCCTTGACAACTTTAAGCTTTGGATTAACTCTCTGCATCCACACCTTCATTTCACAATGAATGTGCATAGAGACAGTATTTCCTTCCTAGATGTTACACTTACAGCGAAAGAAGGTACACTTGAGAGTTCACTGTATACAAAACCTACGGATAGGAACAGCTTATTAAGATTTGACAGTGCCCATCCACGGTCCTTAAGAGAAAATCTGCCAGCAGGTCAGTTTCTGAGGATACGCAGAAACTGCTCTAGTCTTCATACATATAAGAAAGAGGCAGCCGTACTGACAACAAACTTAAACAGAAATTGTACCCTACCCAGCTCATAGAACGAGCAAATAAAAGGGCACGCAATACTCCACGTGAGGCTCTTTTAGAAACACATAGGAAAGAACAAACCGACCAATTAATATGTGTCACCACATATAACTCGTCGTCTAATGACATAAAGAAGATAATAAATAAAAAATGGTCCATATTAACATCAAACAGATTATCTTTCGAAAAACCTATGTTTTCGTTTAAGAAGAATTCGAGTCTGAGAGATGCCCTGGTACACACTAACACTTTTACACCAAGGCCCAATAATCAGATCACACTTTGGGGAATGCCGACAGTTATGGGACATTATCCTTGTGGATCATGTGTGGCATGTCCCTTTACAGAACCTACAAAAACATTGGATCTAGGCTTACAATCACCGTGGGAACAAAGATCTCTCACTAATTGCAATTCTGAGTCGGTGATTTATATGATTAATTGCCCATGTGACATGATGTACATTGGGATGACCAGTCGCAAAGTGAAGGTTCGTATCAGCGAACATAGGAGCACCATACGCAGAGCAATAACAGCCACCAGACTCACAGCACATTATCATGACAAGAACCATAAAGACACAGAGATCAGATGGACCGTATTAGAAAAGATCAAAAATACGGGCAATCAGCAGAAAAAACTTCTAGAACGTGAGCAACGATGGGTGTATCGTCTAAAGACCCATGCAAAAGACCTGAACGATGGCATACCCTGGAACCAACTGAATAGGTAAAAAGGTCGACTACACATCAGTTTATTCTCCTTCAAGACACCTGATAAAAACCTAATGAACAATGTTTGATCTTTTATTCTGGGCACGATACTCTCCACTATAGAGTGTAACATACATCTATAAATGGGGGCGCCAACATCAATAATTCATAAGTCCCGACCTTATAAAAATATATATATAGAGAAAATTCTATATGGCACACTGCTTACAGGCGTTAAGATTCAGTGTGATGTCCCCTTCACAACTATGTACCGTAAGCAGCTCTGGACTACCACCAGACTAGTTAACAACGCACACTTCCAATGCTGTGACATTTATTCGGTTTTTACACATCACAGGTACTTCGGGACCTTTTTAATTCATCCTATATGGGACCATAACATATTTTGAATATGGCACTAATATTAAAGCTCCCCTCTACATGGATTTGATCTGAATTCATGTGTTTATCAATAAAGTTTTTTCCTTACGTTGCTCATTGGAGGATAAAAAGCGCTAGTCCCATGGATCTTCATCCATTGGGATTGCGTGTTCTCGTCACTGTTGACGGGCCAATCATAGCCATCCTCGCAAAAGCGTCACGAACAAGGAAGTATACATCGTATTTCCTACAGTGTCTCAGTGACCCGCTCGAGTTGGAGCTAGTAATATTCGAACCAGTGTCAGCATTGAGACTCCCCTATGAAGCGAATTCACTCTAACTATTATTTGAAGCACAATAAATTTGTCTTTATCGCGGCATTTTGTACGTGAAAACTACACTTCCCATGTATCCTTTAACCATCAGGATCACGTGTGGTTTATCGTCATCCTTGACGGGGCAGTTTTGAACCAATCCCGTACGAGTACTAGTAACGAGGAAGTACAAGTTATCCGGCCCACGACACAACGGCGCAAAACGCCGGAGATTGGGACCGAATAGGTTGAGTGGCGGGGCAGGACTCTTGACGAAGTAAGTCGGGAGATTTCCTTCTTCAACCCAAGATTTGGGCATAGTTCATCCCCTTTGAGATGACAACCAGTACATCCATGACCACCTCAATTTCGTACTGCCACTTCCAACTTTCCTCCCCCTTTTTTCTCTTCACGTTCGGGGGACCACACTGGCAGGGTTTGACTATAGAGCTACCCCTCTTTGCCCTACGATCCTCTGAGATGCGGAACTCATCCGAAGTTCGGGTAAGAACGTATGTATGTTTGTACCTTGTGAGACAACAACACACGAGTACAATAACGATTTTAATAATCACGCATGGTTCACATTACTATCTTGATACATTGGTAAGGTTTGAGTGTTGTGTGAGAGTGGGATTTTGGAGAGTGCGATGCATTGAGAGTATTCACTAACTGGCATGCAGAAACAGTTAGGATGCGAGCAAAATCGCCACCGCACAATATATCTGTCACTTTGAATTAATTGTGCACGGATTCAGTAATGAGTGGTACAAGTTCGAACACACCACTATATCATAGAATCACTCCACAAGTGTGGGTGTTGTTCTTTGTCCTTAGTACGTTTTTGGGACACATCACTTTTGAAAAATAATGAGAAAAGTCTACAAATACGTGTTGTTTGTCTTGCTGTCCATGTTTTTTCTTTCAGATGGATTACCACGCATGACGGATTAATTAATCAGTCGATCACACAAGGAGCAGCTACTCTGCCCTTGCAACAGAAAATAGAATAGGGAATCTCCTTTCTATTACCCAGGGAGGCCACTTTTGCCCTGAAGAAAGTCCTGGACCTTTACGGCCGCACTCGGACTGAAACATGTTGGCACTAGGGTCCTAGGACCATAATACTCCTATTAAGACCCAATTTTTAGTTATTTTATCAACCCAGTCAGACCCCATAATAAAGGGAAACTGGGCATCTGCCTGAGGTTTTTTAATTTTTAGTCCCCCTGGTCTGTAATATCTTCAAAGAGCTTCCAACACTGTGGTTGAGCCCACCCCGACTTTTAGGCGTCGGGGTGACCCGATGATGAAGCATGACACCACTAGGGTGTGTGAGGGTACCTAAATCAAAAGGAATTGCTTCCTTGCTCACCTATTGGTGATGTTATATTCTCCCTCACTAGACGCTTCACATCATTCCATTCACGTGCTTTGATACCGACCACTGGATGGTTAGTTGGAGTAAAACTATTTGTGTAATTGATTATATAGGGAGGTGTTACTCTGACCCAGAATCCTCTCCACCCTCTAGGCAATGAAAATTTTTCAATAAGCCTGTTGTATACATACCTTTTCTAAGAAGCCACTGTTAGAAATGAATGGTGTTGCAGAAAGTACATATACATGGGCCCACGGAGGTTTTGATGTCTTGAGACTCGTCAGTTTGAATCACCAACAACAAAGGAGTCTCACAAAATCAAGAGCACTGTGGGAACATGGATATGGAGAATCTGCAACACCATTTAATTCTAACAGTGGGTTCTTAGAAAATTTGCCAGTGTGTTCCATGAAAGTGGAAATGTCGTTTGGTGTGCACTTCCTTGGGCGTCTTTTTTCATGCAGGCACATCAGTGTTCTTAAAACAAATCATCACATTTCCACTTTTAAAACATGAAGAACTGTTGATAAGTGCTGTGAGTGCCAAGGTACAATTTTTTAAGAGTAACAACCTGAATTATGTCAGTTGTCACATGGCCATCCGTCACCTGATTACACAGTTGGCCACACATATGACCTACTGCCTGTCATCTTGAGTGGCACACATGTCCACACCCAAGACAATGCATAAGCTAATGGGTCTGCAATTGGGTAGAAAAAAAGCCTAGCTGTACTGTGGGGACACCCTCATGGCAAGCCAGAATGTACACACAGATGTCAGCACACAAATTCCAAACAGCGTTGCATCTGAACCACACACAGGTGCTAAAAATTTATGAGCAGGAATCATGTTTTAAAAACACTGACACAGGCTGCAAAGCAGGTAAATTAAGCACTAGCCAGCATCACAGGGGCACTGCACAGTGATTCTTTGTACAGCCAAGTCTCACACACAAGTCAGACCTGGCAATGAAAAATCAGGGTTGCACATGTATGCCTCTCTCGCACACCCCACCCCATGCCTGAGTCAATGTGATTGATACAGATCAAGAAGTGACACCTCTTATTCAGGGTTACAATAACTGTGCTGGAAATTAGCTTTATTTACACAACATCACCTCGTGGGGCTGGCAACACATATTTGTGACAAACAACCATCAACAGATTGTTGTGAATAGCCACACAGGCACTGCCCAGTGTGAGTATGCACAAGCAAAATGGTGCATCCCTGTCCAGTGGACACATGTAGCACACATTTGCAAAATACTAACTAGGCCATGGAACAATGCCACAGAGACAGACCTATGCTGAACACACAGAGAATGTGCACAGTGTTGGATGACACACATGATTAGGAGGCCAGGGTGTCTCAGGGGACTGTAGTGGGCACACTGCTCCGTGGTCCTGGAATGAGCTGACTGTACCATGTTCAACCGTCTTGGCAATATGCATATCTCCCACTCATGCACATCATGTCTGAGGCCACAACATTGGTCATGCATGCTGCAAGGGTGTTCATTTGAAAGCTCACACTCCTATGTTGAGAATCATCATCAGTGCCAACAAATATGGACCCCCAACAGAGTGAGCAGGTCATGGCACAGGCAAGGTACCAACACAAGTCACAGACCACCCTCCCACATGATGCCGAAAGCAATGTGCACTTAGATTTACTGGCACCCTAGATGACCATGTGCAAATTTAATTTCACACAGACCAGGGGACACATGTCAAGGAGGGGAAGGGATGAAAAAGAGCACCAGGTGACATTGGGGAACAGAAAATTCACTGCACATACTAACTCTGGGAGTGTATCCAGGCTACAGAGCACATCCAAAAGCTGGCGACACATAACATGACAAACAGCCATGAACCTACCCCCTCCTTGCTGCAGTCTCTCCTGTAACTGCCTATCGAGCTCAAGGAATACCACCGCAAGGACACGTTTCATGTGGGGGGTCAGGCGTCGGCGGCCGCCGTGGGGGCAAGGACTGTCGAGCCCCAGTTGGACCCGGGCGATCCGCCGGGTCCAGCACCGGATGTCCTACCACCTCTTGCGGACCTGTGGCAGCTGCCGTCTACACTCCCCCTCAGATCTCACGGCCCTGACGATGTCTTTCCAGATCACGCCCTTCTCGTAGGCAGTTACCTGTCAGGATGTCAAAGTGACACAACATCAATACACCTGCTCCATGTCCCAGAGACACACATTTGAACATCATTGAAATGTTGAACAGGGCATAGGATGCAGACAGGAATTACATCATACACAATAAGAAATTGGCCTGTGTGCAAGCCCCAATGCACTACATGGCATTGAAAGTCAACAGGTTGGCATGAGGGGTGCGACACACTCACTAATCATGCCACACACTGTGCAGCACATGCAACAGCAGGCTGAAGGGCAGCACGTGCCAAGCAGTCACATGTCCCACTCCACTGACGCACCATCAGCATACTAGACAGACACACCCAAGCACAGATCACTCGCCTGTCATTGACAACAGCGGATACAACCCTCACTCTGCACATGTGCCACTTGCCAGTGGGGTGTCACAGGTGTCATGCTAGCTCTGCAAGTCAGACACACAGCACGGCTTACTTGTCACATCAGATGGGTTGATCTGTTGCCTCCTCCATGCAGCTGTGGTGCAACACTTCACATAGACACTCACCCACATGACAAGGAACATTCACACACATCACTGTCCATGAGGTCGTACACATCATTTGGACACACTCACCACAGGGCCACTCAACTCATACACATCTGTGGGTACAGTACCTGTCACACCGGGGGGACCACCGAATCGCCTCAGGACAATAGGAAAAAAAAATACCAAGGATTTGCCAGGCTGAAAGTGTAATGCACTATGCAGTGAAAGTCACAGTAAGCACAATGCAAGTGAGGAGTACACACAGGAACTACATCATGCACTGCATGAGAGACATCAGCATGTCCCCCCCGGGACCCACTCTAAACAACATTGCATGTCTGTCCCACCTGGACACAATATTGACAGTCACACAACAGGTGCATAGGCAAAGTTAGTGGACTCAGCACTCACCTGCTCCCCTGGTCTCCCATACAGCTTGGTGTACTGTGGGAGGAGGACGTCCAGCAAGGCTTCATTCTCCTCCTGGGTGAATGGCTGGGCCCTCTCCACAGTACGTGACATGGTCCAGAGGAAGCAGAAACAGCAGCAGTGTGGTCGACTGGAAAGTTGTGCAGGCAAGTGCCCTCTTATGGGTTATGGCTGCCTTATATCTGTCTTGCTGAGGGGCATTCATTTACAGGAGTACATAGTGATTGGTCAGACTCATTTGCATCCTACGTTTACTCCAATCCCTTTAAACATACACCAATGACTTTAAACATACACCAATGACAGCATTTGCATCGTTCAAATTCTGAGCATCATGTCAAGTCAACAACCACTTTGCAACATTGTATTTTGTGGCCAACTGACTGTTCCAGGACACATGATCGACACTTTTCAACTGAAAACTCTGTCTCCATGACAACCAGCATGCATTTAGGGCCTAATACTTGTCCCTTATGTGTCCCCTATGTAATTCTTAATTCCACACACAGGTACGGTGCGTTTCACACGTACCCCTACGGCACAAGTACAATGGTGAAACGAAGCGTACACACGAGATGATAGCGGGTGTACGGTGCGTTTTACACGTACCCCTACGGCACAAGTACATTGGTGAAATGAAGCGTACACACGCGATGATAGCGGGTGTACGGTGCGTTTCTCACGTACCCCTACGGCACAAGTACAATGGTGAAACTAAGCATACACACGCGATGATAGCGGGTGTACGGTGCGTTAGACACCTACGGGTACGCACTAGTGTTACAGTGCGTTAGACACCTACGGGTATGCACTAGTTCACACGTACGGGTACGCACTAGTAGTGCAGTGTGTTAGACACCTACGGGTACGCATTTCACACGCTTACAATGGTAATACAGGTGCACACATGCCAGGAATGGAGGTCTACGAGTCGCACAAGGATGTCCATCAAATACTTGTCATTGCATACTGTTATGTGCAGGCCCTAGGTGTGGCAGCCAGTGATATTGCACAGGTCATCTCATCTAGTTGCACAATTGATGTGTGATGACCTGTGTACACATGTCATGTGTGATGGGGCACTATGTGGCACACATCACCTTGACACTTGCCACATGTGTGTCTGTAGTCCAACTGTGTCATGCACAACAGCAGTGGGATGGCACAGTCATCACCACCCGCACCTGTCTCCTGATGCCAGGGACAGGGACACTCAATCAACTGACATGTCACGATCTGCGTGCCCCTTTGTGACTATGTCAGGTGTGTGTCATGTGTTCCCATGAGCTTGATGTCAGTGTTCCGTCAACTGCATCTGCTGTTGGTGCATCCAACATGGGTCTGTGTGGAGATGGGCATGGGACACATCTACGCACACCATGCCACATGTGGATTCCCACCGCTGTAGGGTCTGTGTGCATCGGACATCATATTTTCCCAGTCATACATGTCTGCGTTGTCTCAATGGCAGTGTATTTCTCTTGTCACGTGTACCCCTTCATCGCAATGTGTTTGATATGTACATTTGACATTCCTTGTGACCTGTGCGTGTGCCTTGCAGTCAGCTGTGTGGATGAGATGACATCCTTCCTATGCAGCTATGTGGTTGTGTGTCACTCAGGTGATATCTGTGGCTCTTCACTCAGACTGGCTGCCAGCTCATTTCAGGGCATGTCATGTAGACTTGACAATCAACAGGTGTATCTTGCTTTTTGTAGGAGTGCCAGCAAGCTGGCATATGTGTCCTGGATGTATTGCACACACCCGACTCCATAGTTACCTGATGTATATTAGCAGTGCATGTGCTATGTTCATTGACATTGATATTGGCAGACTCTCAATCTTCATTCTTACAAACAATGTCTTGCAGGGCACCGCCTGTCCCAAGACCAATGCCAGACTTGGGTGCCATGAGGGAACGTGCCTGCATCCGACGTTATAGATTCACTCAACAGTTGATTGAGGACTTGACCGACAGGCTGGCACCACACCTCCAACCGCGACACAGGTATCCTACTGCGCTGACCCCAAAGATGAAGGTGATGGCAGCCCTACATTTTTTTGCCACAGGTACGTTTCAATTCGCCATAGCTGATGTTGGTGGCATGTCACAGACAATGTTCAGCCGTGTCCTACGTGATGTTTTAGCAGCCATGTTGGAGCACCTTGATGAATTCATCACATTTCCTACTCCTGAGGAGTTGACAGATGTCAAGGGTGATTTCTATGCCCTGGGAGGGATGCCCCATGTCATTGGGTCCATTGATGGTACACATGTGGCTTTGGTACCACCACAGGCACAGGAACAAGCCTATCGCAATAGAAAACATTACCACTCGATAAATGCCTTTGTGGTGTGTCTTGCTAACATGCTGATTTCCCATGTCTGTGCACGTTTTCCAGGATCAGCACATGATGCCTACATCATGAGGCGTAGCAGGGTGCCACAAATGATGCTGCGGCTGCACAACGAACGAGCATGTCTTGTTGGTGGGTATACTCTGTTTGTCCTGTGTGTTGCGGTATCTTTGGCTCTTACGGCATCTCCTGACCCACTTTTTTACATGATGTTTCCATGAAAGGGACTCTGGATATCCCAACATGCCATGGCTAATGACACCTCTCTGCAACCCAAGAGGAGCTGCAGATCACAGGTACAACAATGCACACGGGCAGACCAGGCGAGTGATTGAGAGGACGTTTGGCCTCCTGAAGAGCCGATTCCAGTGCCTGGACAAGACAGGCGGGTCCCTCCCTTATGCCCCGGAGAAGGTCTGCCAAATCTTCATCATGTGCTGCATGCTGCACAACATGGCAGTTGAGAAGGCAGTGCCACTCATCCTGGATCCGGATGAGCAGGAACATCCACCCGTGGAGGATCAAGGGCTTGCTCACGAGGCTAGTGACGAGGAGGAGGAGGAGGAGGATGATATCCAGACGCAGCTCATACGCAACTTCTTCTCATAATGGTGAGTCACTGGGTATGAGTGTGCAAGCTTGTAGCATTTAGTGGCATGTGTTGCAATATGTGTGTCCAGCTGACTGAATGCAAAGTGACTTTGATGTGTGTTCTGATGTGTCACTCGAGTGATGATGTCATGCCACACAGTTTTGCGGAGAGACTTTCTTTGAAATTTACATGTGTCCAACATTGTTCATGTTTTGTAAATGTCCCTGTGTGTGGCGAGAATTCTTTTAGGTGACTTCTTGTGTGTCTGTCATTCCCAGGTTTTTGCGCCTGTTGTCTGCTCGTGTCATCTTTGTCCTCCTGCTATTCCTCATGAGGATTGCAACGTGTGCTGAATCAGCGTTCCATGCACGGACATGTGGAAATGTCAGTTTGGGTAAGGATAGCAGCAAGGCTTTTTGGTGGTGGTACGGGTTGGGAATGTGTGGGCCTGCTTCCGTGCATGTTGTGGTACCATGCATACATGTCTTCTCACCATGGAGCATATAACATGTAGCATCACTCCCATGACATGATAGTCACCCTTCTTGACTGTAATCTGTAGTGGAGTGTGGCGTCTGATGAAGGCATCAATGTGTGTAAACCTTGCCTCTGAAACATTGCGGATGCTACGGGTGGACATAGTGTGGGACATCACAACAACAGGCTCTATGGGGAATTGCAGCCTCTCCGTGTGCAGCAGGATTTGTTTGGCTCATCCCCTTGACTTGTGTGCCAGTTCATTGGGATTGACATCATCCGTGTCGTGAAGGGAGGGTCCAGCGTATGTCCCACATGTTCTGTCAACTGACCTGTGAGTCTGTTCACATGGATGCATTTCCCTTTGTGTGTGTATGTGGAATAAAGGTGTTCAGCACAATCCAAAGTGCCTCATCTCTGTCAATGCAGCTCTCTTGCCAGTTTGCATGCATCATCTATGGCATACTTGTCAAATGTTGAGCATATGTGTATGTCTTCTTCGGCAACATGCATGCAGTTCTTCATGGCTAATAATATCTATTGGGCATGAAGTCCCTGGTTGTGTATGTATTTGTGCAGGTTGCTCCAAACAACATGACGTGATCACATGCTGATGGTGTCTCCTGTGCGCAGCTCCGCATTTTATTGCCTGACCCTGTGACCGTCATTTTGGGTGATTGGTCATACATTTTCTCGTAGTGACCCATGAGTTACCTGACACTCCTTCCTTTACATACACCTGTTTCACTGTGCCTTTCTGACCTCCTTGTCTTTGTGTGCTACTTTTTGCCTACTTTCTCACCCCTTCCGCCTGCTGCTGCCTCACCTGCGGCACCGCCCTGCCGAGTGCCCTGATTCTGCAACCCACACACCTCCAAAATGCTCCTCCCTTCCCCCTCCACCCATTCTTAATGCAGCCAGCAGCTTGTCTGTGCCACTGTTGCGCCAACGACGTGCCAAAGGCAGGACCGTGTGCGCCTGCAACGTGCACAGTGCCCTAGCCTCTGGTCTTTGCATGACCCACGTCACACAACAGGCTCATGCTGCAGCCAACCTCCAAGTAATGTCCTCCACACAATCATCCGCCTGCTATCAGGCAACCCCTAAGCGAATACACGACACCTTCGCATGCTGAGTGTGCAACTCCAACTGCCTACACAACGCTGCCCAGCCTACCAGACCCTGTCAGAACAACCAGGTCATGTGCCTCCTACTCCACACCCACTCCGTCCACCAGCACGCCATTGGACTCTGTTACCTCCTCAACACAACAGGGCCACACATCACCTTCATGACAGTAACCTGGACATAAGCATCCTCAGCACACAACTTCTTCATTGCCATCTCAGACGGATACAAGATCACCCGCAGGGACGGCACCAACAATCCCGGAGGATGAATTGCAATTGATTCACAAGTACACCCTCAGAGTCACAAATCCGGGTTTGCAGCAATCCCCTGGCAACCCTCAGAGTAACACTCATCTACAGATATCCAGGCCTACATCCACAATTGCGCCAAGCCATCAACACGTACATCTGCACGCACGCCCTCACCTCCACAGGCTACACGTGGCTGGGGGCCAGTAACTTCTGGCTGGAGGAGAACCACACCACCATCCATAATTAATCTATCAACATTTTAATCGACGTCTCCGACAAGCAACACACTGCCCCACACCCTGCTAACGATCCCCCAAAGATGCTTGATGTAAGTCACCACAGACAAGCTGTGTGGGACACTCAAAACAACACCAACGCAACACCCTGAAACCTCACGCACTGGATCAGCAACTGATCCAACAATCTTTCCTCATTGACGGACTTTCCTGTGAAGCACAACAATAGTTAAGGCACCTGGGACAAGGCAGACCTACTGGACTCCTACAGACGTAGCCAGACTCTTGTGCACACCTTGCAACACAAAGAGCCATCAGTTACCTTACAGGCCTGGAAAAGACCACACACAGCCATCACCATATCATCAGCAAGGACAAGTGGAGATCCTTCAGATAGTGCTGAGACACCAAAACACACGACATCAAGGAGCTCATCGGCATTGTGAGTGAACTGACAGCAGATCTCCATCCAAGACACCCCACCCTTGCAAGGCAGATCACATCCCTTGCAACTTTGTACCACTGCTAGCTCATGGCCATACACAACAGCCTTGGCACACCGAGGCAGACAGCACTATTATCTGCAGGACAAACCCCCCTCAGGTTCTGGACTCCCGTCAGCAGCAAGTACATCACCTGGCTCATGTGCACCATCCACTCTGGCTCTCCATCAGGCCCCTTCCCACACAACATCTCAACCACATCATTCCCCATCCTTGAAGCCCACGTCCAGCGCGTCCTAAATGTCTCCTTTGAGTTGGCCACATTCCATGGGTGCTGGAGGCATGCAGAGACCCAGGGCCTTCTTAAACAACGGAGGGCAGTACCACAGGATCTCCTGGTACATCACCCTGCTTCCCTACCCAGCAAATGTCATCCGGAAGACACTCAACAAGCAACTGACATAGTTCCTCCACGCAACCAGCTCCAGGCAACCGGCACCAGACCATCTTCCACAGTAATCACACCACTGCAACCGTCATCATTGACACCATCAACGACAACTTTGCCCTGCTCAACAATAGTGAGCCCATCCCCCTTGACCTCTCAACGGCATTGTACACCATGTGCTACCACACTGTCAGCTCACACATCTCCAGCACTGGTATCCAGAGGAGGGCCCAGGATTAAATCAGAAAGTAGCTCACCAGCAAGGCCCAGGGAGTCAGCATCCACCCTGCAGCATGTAGTACACTGGGGTCATGTGGCACATGCCCCAGGGCTCTTCTCTCAGCGTGATGATCTTCAATGTCTCCATGACCCCCCTCTCCACCATCACATGCGCACATGACCTCATCATCATCTCGTATGCCATTGACACCCAGCTGCTCCTCAAACTCACCAAAGAACCAGCCATTGCCAGATCCAAACTTCAAGAAGGCATGAGATCTGTTGACGAATGGCTGAACATCAGCCACCTGAGGCTGGACTTGGACAGGACTGAGGTCATCATCTGAGGATTGTCCCCTTACGGCTGTGTCAACTACAGCACCGGCCTCTACGTAGAAAAACAGCAAAACTGCAGAAGAAGTTGTCCACATCCAGGGTGCATCCGCACACCTCATCTTCAACATCCCCAGCCACATCACCGTCCACCTGAGATAGCTAGAATGGCTCACTGTCTGCTGCAGGATCACCTTCAGACTCCTCAACCACACTCAGGAGGCAGTCCACAACCCCAGACCCAAAACAAAGCTTGGACGTTTGTCATCCAACACCCCGTTGGCCCAACTCTGTGCAGCCCACCTTGCCCTAGCCACCATTCATCACATCCACATAAACACTGCATGCAGGAGATAGTTCACCCACCTCGCCACACAGACCTAGGACTCCCTCCCCGGGCACATCAACATGACCCATGACCTCTACACCTTCATGATACTCTTCCAAATTGGTCTGTCTGAGCAGTATTGCAAGCCCCCCCTCAGCAGCTTGAGGCCATCACGGGTGAGTATTGGGCTCCATGTCTGTATTTGGTGATACATTGAGACACATATGTGTCCTCGACCAGACTCAGATCCAAGTATATGGATGGCTGGAGTTAGTTCCACACTCAGGCATACTTTGACATATCCCCACACGTATGTTTTTGGACTCATGCTAAATGACTGCAACATCAAATTTCACGTATTAATTATTTAATTATAGGTCTGGGGCGTGATTTGTGCACTGAAAAAGGTGCAATGCAGGGACCATAGAATCCAAAGTCAACAGGGGGAGATGGGATCCTTGCCATTTGAAGTCATAAGAGTCCAGACCACAGTGTTTGGCATCATTAGTCAGACTGTGACCAGCAGGTCCATGTGGCAGATGATGTCAGTCAATGAGGTGATGCTGTCGCACATGAAGGCCAGGTGCCAGGCCAGGTGACCTGGGAGATGTGGATGGTCCGCTGCCTCTCACGGTCTTTTCCGTGGACGACCCACCTTCCTCCGGGGACCCTCAGATGCAGGCCTTGACGATGCTTGGGATGCTCCATCGGACGAATCCTCCTCCTCCTCCTCCCTCCTTGTGGCTGGTGGTGGTCTTCGCCTGGTGGCACAGGGAGGGTTGCCCATGTTGTCGGCGATCCGACGGAGTGAATGGCTTATGTCCTTTTGCACCGCCAGGAGCTCAGCCAGTCTTGCCTCCATCCGTCATTAGTGTTCTTGTTGACTGGCGTGTTGCTCGGCCTGCTGGTTCTTGATCTCTGTGAGGGTCAGCACTACCTGGCTGAACTTCCTGGTGTCATGCCGGTATGCCTCCATGATATTGTGTAAGTGTGACATACCGGTCCCTTCAGCTGGCTGGTCAGGTTCTCGCCTCCGCCTGCCTCCACTCCCACCACCCCTGCCCACACGAGCCTGGCCTGCCGTTGTGGGCACATCGGGTCTACGGGACCCCTGAGGAATGGCAGTGGCAGTGTTGTCTGCCTCCTCCTGGGTGCCCGGCGCTCCTTGTCCCTCCTGGTCAGACTGGCTCAGTTGTTCACTGCGGGCAGGACTCCTCGGTGTCTCCTGAGATGTGGCAGGAATGGGGTGGTGGTTGGCACAGATGGTCCTGAACCAGGTTCTGCAGGGGCTTGGACACCAGAGGGTCCAGGTTGGTCGGGGTCATCCGCGGAATGTTGAGAGGCGTCGCTGCCGGTGGGATCAGGTTCCTCCCGGGCCAGGGACTGTGAATCTTCACCCCCATTGTTGAGGGTAGATTCATCACGTTGCCCTGTGTGTGAGAGACAGATAATGTTAATGCTGTTTCATGCAACATGCATGTATCATACACATTCAAGTTGGCACTGTTCCTCCAGGTAGTTGTATGTGCCTAGCATTCTCCTCAATGTTCACTTGTGGATGGGTATGTTGCGGGGGACAGATTGAAATGTTCTCCTGAGTCTTTGACATGTAGATTTTTGCCTTGGATGCTTCTTTGGCTCTGTATTGGTGTTGTTGTGTTACATGTCCATTGTGACAGTGTGTAAATCCATTGCCTGTCCCGGGTGTGTCTGCTTGTGTGAGGGGTGTGTGTGACAGGGCCTGCTGGTGGGCGTAGTGTGATTTGGCAGTGGGGCTCCCAGGTGATGTAGCTGTCCCCCCATGGAGCATGCTGCCATGACAGTGAGTGTGAGTTCCTGTCCTAGATATCTGACCTTCTTGTCTTGGTGTTTGTGTTTGCACTGGTCACAGGAGGGCCTTGTGCTGCCTACACCCAGGCCGAGTGTGAGCTATCTTGTCAGTACTTTCCCAATCCCTGTGCATTGTACATGGTGCATGGGTATGTACCTGGGCCATATGGGATGAGGGCAATTGTGTCTGATTTGGAGTTCAACAATGTGTTTTGTGTCACCCACCCCCCCAGCATATGGGACATCCATTCTTGGGTTGCTGCTTCGTGTAGCATGGGACATAGCATGGCCTTGCTTTCTCAATGGATCATACACATGTTAGTGGCATTAGCGTTATTTTTGACTGTGGTTCTGGCCAGTGAGGGCTTGGGGGTAGTTGCGTGCATTTTGTGTTGTTGGGTTGTGGATGCCATTACCCCCATGCTACATACGTTGCTTGTGCACTCACCAGGCTCTGGAGGTCCTTGCAGTCCATGTACTCCCAACGGCGGAAGCAGTGCCATCACCTTCTCCTCCCAGGGATGGTAATGTACTGGTCTGCGGGGCGCACCACCTCCAGTGATGTTGCTCTGGGCGTAGTCATCATTCATTTTGCTCTTGACCGCCCTCCGCAGATCGTACCACCTGGCTTGGCATTCATTCCTGGTCCTTCTGATGGGTGCAACAGCATTCACCCTATCGACGATCCTCTGCCACAGGCGTGATTTTTCAGCTATGCTGGTCTGTCTGACCAATGTTCCAAACAGCTGTGGCTCGACTCTGATGACTTCATTGACAAGGATCTCCAGCTCCTCCCTTGTGAACTTTGGATTCTTGTCTGTGGGCATGGTGTGGGGTGAGGGTGTGGATGGTTGTGGGTGTGTGGGTCTGAATGTGACGGTGTGGGTGTGAATGTGTAGAGGGGGTATGTGTGAAGGAGGTTGTGACGGTGTATATGTTAGGGTGGATGGGTGCAGTTGTTGGTGTGTGCTCTCTAGCTGCAGTGAGTCTGTTGCAAAGGCTCATGGATTGTGTGTGTGGGCCCTTTTTATTGGTCCATTTGTGGGTGTGTTATAAGGGGTGGTTGAGAGTTTGTCCCTCTGTTTGCCTGTTTGGATGTGTCCAGGTCAGTCATTTCCATTTTTAGTGCACTGTAGATGTGTTTTGTGGTGTTGTGCGAGTCGAATTCACCCTCCTTGTGCTGTTTTACAGTGTCCATGGTTCAGTACGGTACAGGGGTACGAGTTGTGCAGGCACACACCCCCCATGCGTTGTGTATGTACGGTGCGTACACGGCCATTGCTGTGTACGGTGAGTACACCGCCATTGCATATGTACAGTGCATACACCGCCATTGCTATATACGGTGCGTACACTGCCATTGCTTATGTACGGTGCGTATACCGCCATTGCTATGTACGGTGCGTACACCGCCATTGCTTATGTACGGTGTGTACACCGCCATTGCTATTTACAGTGCCTACACCGCCATTGCTAGGTACGGTGCATACACCGACATTGCGAATGTACGGTGCGTACTCCGCCATTGCTATGTACGGTGCGTACACCGACATTGCGTATGTACAGTGCGTACACCGACATTGCTATGTACGGTGCGTACACCGACATTGCGTATGTACGGTGCGTCTACCGACATTGCATTTGAACAAGTCATTCTCCGTGTACGGGACGTTTTCCGTACGAATTGTAAATCGGAAAGCCGTTCCGGATCGTACTTGTACGCTCGGGCTGTCTTTTTACGATTCGTACGGAAAAGTGTCCGGGTCCGTCTCTTACAACTTTTCCCACTACGATTCGTACGGATCGGGCCGATCGGTATGTACTTTTTCCGTACGAATCGTACTTCAGGGGTCGGACGTGACTTGTACGATTCATACGGAATAAAATACGGATATGAGTCATACGGGAAAAAAAATACAGGATCAGAATCGGCCCCTTTATAGTCTCGGAATCTAGTATTAATGGCTGATTGACTACATAAGGGAGTACCCGAGTCTGATTTAAGCTTTAAAATCATGTAGCGCCTATTTTTTGGGTTGACAAGTCAAGCTAAAAGGTGTCTGCTTCGTCACACTCCTCATGCGCACTAGTTAGATACTCCCTGTAGTCAAAACAACTGAGCCAGTTATTCCTTTGCTTCAAGCAACGGGTGTTTAAGAGCAGGATTCACCGGTGTCTGCCGTTTCAGGTACCGCAATGCCCTTTCCTGGGATTCAACCTCACCTACTAAGGTACGCCGGACCTCAACCACTTCCGCAATACAGTGAACTCTAATTACAGTTTTTAATGCATCCCACTCAATAAAAGGTGAAGAAGCAAACCCAACATTTACTGCAAAATAGTCCCCAATTAATTCACCAGTTTTTTGCAAGGATGGATCATCCACTGACTCCTCCCATAGTTGCCAATCAGGGATGCATGCAGGCTCAAGCTCCCATTTCAGAGAGTGTAAAAGTGGGTTATGATCTGAAATTGAATGACACAAGTACTCCACACTATGTACCGATCCATGCACAGGTTTAGTGCACAAAAAGCTATCAAGGTGAATATGAACCTCGTGCATACCAGAATAAAACACTTAGGTTTCACAGTGCTTCTACTACACTTGTCTCAAGTTCATGAGTCGTGTCTAACGTGTGCAAAGTGTATTTTCTGCTTTTTATGTCTTTAACCAGTAAATGTGTCATGTATTATGACTTTCGAAATCTTGCATCATCAGGCCCACCTCTGATGGTGAATCAAGCTGTCACCTTATTTAGCACATCAGATCTCGTCACAGATTATAGGTGTGTTGTCTTTAACCTTCTCCTTCTACTCTCTACTAAAGTTTTTTATTTTGTTATATTTACATTGTTCATCTTCCATTTCAAGATCAGTTCTTGTTCTTTTCACTCCACAATCGTTAGTCTTTCTTTATCTGCAAAATTTGATGGATAATATCATCAGCATAATGCACAAAGAAATTGCCACTAAAGGTCTCAAGATGGAAACCACGAACCCATTCCCTAAGTTTCCCAACCAGTTGCTAACAGTTGGCAATCCCTTACCTATGGTTATCTAGGCACCATCTGCTTTTAAGTATTTGTTTAAGTCAGTAATGTTTTAATGTACCCTTTTAAGTCTTTATTCCTGTCTGGTAGGTAAGTGCAACAATGTTGGACTTTTAACAATCAGCAGACTCCGCCCTCCTTCGTGAGAAGGATATCAAGGGCAAGTCGATTTTGAATCTATGACAGAAAACCCCCCAGTTATACTGGAGGCAAGTTTATTAACAATAGTAGACAGCTTTCTAATTTTCTGAGTTTAATGCTACTCCTACTGAATGGATTAGAAGTCCAAATATATCACCTACTATTTCACTTGCACTCACACTTCTTTTCGTTCCCGCATTTGTATCCACTAATTCTTCTTTAATTTTCTTAACATGAGAAATTTTGGGAAAACCTATTCCCAAATTACGACTTCCATACCATCATTTCAGTAATTTATAATAAGAACTCTTCCCATAAATATAATACACCTCAAGGAAACTAGGATCTACGCTTTCAAAATGTCTTCCCCAGTTATCATACATTTCAAATGCATGTTCACAACTTCACATTAACTAAGTTCTACCAAATATAGTATTAGTGTTTGATTTCTTTCTGTATATACAAAGTTAACCTTTGTGTTGACAGTCTAAAACTAATGAAACCATTCCCTCTATGAATTTATTTTCTTCTTGCGGTAAGCTCGAAGGAATTAATTTAGGCAATTCATTAATGTTATTTGTTGCATTATCTCATCTACTTTCTACTAAATTTATAAAATTCTTTTCAGTTCTCACTAATTTACATGTTAGGCTATTCCTAAGTGCATAAGCCATGTCCAAAGATTTAGTTGGTCTAAATATGTAACCCATAGTTTTAGCTGTTGAAGCTTCAGGACATATTTAAATGTTTAAGCAAAGTTCAGAAAAAGAACCAATCTTGATTAGAGTGATAATATTGCAATTTACCAGTACCATAAAGTAAACTAGCTAACTAGTACTATAAAATAAGCTAGCTAACACACTGCAAGAAATCCCATACGTTAAAGGTCAGCTATGGTAAGTTATGCCATCAGCAACTGATGAAGATATTTGCATACAAACGTAGCAATCACCAACATCCATAGTATTTACATATTTGCTAAGCAGAATAGTATAAACATTTGAGCTGAAATATATTTCCAAGGTATTGCTATGTAAAGAGTTGTCATTCAAGTCAATAGAATCAGAATCATGTCTCTTAGCAGTTCCAAAAAAAATAGTAAGCTTAGCATCTTTCACAGAAACATAATGTGGCAACTTTAAGAGAATAAGCATTGTAATTCATATCAAAACAATAATAGAAAGAATCACAGTATATACACATGTGCATTTGGAAGAGATTTCAGTGTTGGACCACATGGCTTCTCAAAATTCAAACCATTTAACTAAGGACAAGTCTCAAATAGCAGCAGTGGTTTGAGCAATTCAACAAAGTCTTGGCCCAAACAAATTATGGGAAAGCTCAAAATCTTCTTAGATATGAAAAGCCTCTCATATCAGCTTTGTTAATGAGTATATTCAAGAAAAACTGTGTAAGTCCATCAATTGGTACATCCAGATTAAAACTCAAATCAGCAACAAAATTTGTTGCAATGAGGTTCAGGTGGACTCGTATTGTTAAGGCAAAGCTGTCTCTTCCAATCATTGGCAGCCAAATTAGTCCATTCAGGAGATGCATACCTTTGACTTATTTATTTATTTATTTATTTGAAGTTTTGTATAGCGCGAACAGGACCCAAGCGGGTATCAGAGCGCTTTACATGACGGTTACGGAGGACATAGATCGAGAGATGTGGGAGACATTTAAGGCAGTATACATCAGTAACAACAGTGAAAAAGTGGTTATACTGGTCCTTGACAGTGGTCAGACAGCAATCACGACACGATACATAAGGAATAACAGTGGAAAGGTGGCGTGCGACAAATGTCCATAGCAGAGGCCAGGAGGTGACTAAGACGGTTAAAAACAGGCATGTCGCCAAAAGGGGCAATGCTTCTAGGTCAGTGTATTGTTCATCAGTAGAGCTTTCACTTCCCTTTTGAAGGCAAGGGTTAAGGGAATTAGTTTTATTTCGGCAGGTAAGGAGTTCCATATTCTCGGGGCAACGCCAGAGAAAGTGAGTTTGTAGGTTTTGAGTTTTTTTAATTTCTTTGGCTTGAGGAGCATAGTGCTGGTGCTCCTTCAGGGCCTGGCGCTTCCAGATAGCTCAAGCTTATTCTTCAGGTAGATAGGGGTATTGAACTATAGTGCTCTATGGGTCATACAAGCAATTTTTAACTGGATCCTTGCCTCAAATGGAGGTCAGGAGAGATGTGGCTGGATTTCTTGGAGCCAGTGACAAGTCTAGTCGCCGCATTGAGAGATGCTCTGAGTGGGGCTAAACTGAGCTTCGGGAGACCGCATAGAGTAGCACTGCCGTATTTAAGCCGTGAGATGATTAGTGCTTGCACCGCCTATTTGAAGTCTTCGTGTGAGAGGTAAGGTTTAAGTTTTCAAAGGATGCTCAATTGAAAGTTCGCTCCTTTGGTAGATGCTCTGATATGGTCTTGCATGTTTAGGTTCTTGTCAAGAACAACTCCCAGTGATTTAGTGGAGTCAATGATGTGTGGTGTGCAGTTGAGCACGGTGAGGTTTGTTAGGAATTGCCCCGCAATGGGGGATTGCCTAGTTGGTGCAATAAGGAGGAATTCAGTTTTAAGGGCGTTAAGTTTGAGGTGGATGGAGGTTAGCCAGTTTAAGGTTTTGTGCAGGGTTCCGTTGAGTGACTGGATATCTTCAGGAGAAAATAGTTTCATGTACAGTTGGGTATCATACGCATACATGTGATATTGGATGTTGGAAGCTTTGAGGATTACAGTCAGAGGTTCAATGAAGAGGTTGAAGACCGTGGGGGAGAGAGAGGATCCTTGAGGGATCCCCAGAGTACAGGGACTGGAGTTGGATAGAGTTTGATTGGTTTTGACTATTTGTGAACTGTTGTTGAGAAAAGAGGCAAACCATTTTAGGACAATGCCAGAGAGCCCCATCTTACATTCCAAGAGGTTAAGAAGGTTGTCATGTTTGACTGTGTTGAATGCAGATGAGAGATCGAGTAGTATTAATAGGCAAGCTTAATTCTGATCGGGCAAAGAGAGGGCATCGTCCACTATATGCGTGATGGCCGTCCCAGTGCTGTGCCCAGCGCGGAAGCCCGATTGGAATTCGTCGAGGAGTTGGAATTGCTCAATATGTTTGCACAGTTGTTCATGTACACATTTCTCAAGGAGTTTTGCCAGGGTAGGAATGTTAATGATTGGTTGATAGTTATTCAGGTCTTCTAGGTCAGCCGTGGGTTTTTTAAGATTAGGGAGAACTAAACCTGCCTTCAGGCAGTCTATAGGATCTTCTCTTGGCATAGCGAGGCGTTGATGATTTTGGACCAGAGCAGAACCAGGGTTCCTACCATTTCTTTGAAGAAGTTGGGGGGGAGGGGGTCATTGAAGTGATTGGAGGGTTTCAGGGTCGAAAGTATGCTGAGGATGGCAGCGTCATTGATGGGGGTGAATTGGTTCCAGAGGCATTCTTTTTGGGGGAGGGAATAGTACGGAGTACGGGGGGCAGGTGATGAGGATTCAGCAGAGGGGGAAAGCTTGATTAGAGCCGATTTGAGGTTCGATTCAATCTTATTCACCTTCTCGAGGAAGAAGTCAGCAACGGCATCACAGTTCGTCCGATGGCAGGAGAGGTGAGGTGATTGGCCGGAAGTGTTATTAGATTGAGACTTAATCAACTCAAAGAGTCTTTTCGGGCGATTTTTGGCTTTATCCAGTTGGGATTTGAAGAAGGTTGCTTTTGCCATTCTGATGAGTTTATTGTATCTGTTCCCTTTTAGTCTAAGAGTTTTTAGTAGATCAATGGATGGAGCTGTTCTCCAGGCACGTTCTGCTAGTCTAAGGCTGTGTCTGTCCGAATGTAGGTTGTCATTGAACCAGGGTTTGGAGTTTTTTATGGGCTTTCTTTTTAGTTGAAGGGGGCAGTTGTATTCATGGCAGAGAGCATGGTGCTGTTATAGTGATCAGTGAGGTTGTGAAAGTTGATCATGTTAACAGGGGGCAGTAGTGAGGTAGTGCAGTGTGATATGAGCTCATTGATGTTGGTATTATGGAGGGATCTTTTCGAATGTTTTTCTTTTAGTGGTTGTGATCTATTGAAGTTCAAGCTTTCAAGGATACGGAAGGTGATATAGTGGTGGTCTGACCAGTCACAGGGAAGAATAGAATCGAGTTGGATGGAGCTGGGATTAGCGATGATTAGATCGAGGGTCGCGCCTAGGTTGTATGTGGGACTGTCACGGTATTGGGTCAGGGAGAGATCATTAAGGAAGTTTTTGAGAGGGTTAACCGCCTGATCAAGTGGGTCATTCCAATGGAGGTTGAAGTCTCCAAGGAACATCTGGGGGCAGTGACAGCCCAGGTTGGAGGAGATGGTTTCCATAGTATGTGCAATAAAGGGGGGGTTGTCACCCGGTGGGTGATAGAAGATGTGCAGGGTACAGATGGATCTATGCTTGCTAGTGATATCTATGCATAGATATTCGCAGGATGAGAGAGTAGCTGAGGGGGTCTGTTTAGCTGACAGAGAGCTGTGGTAGATGCAGGCTATACCTCCACCCGCTTTCTTGTCTCGATCTAGTCTGACAATGTTGTGGCTGGGCGGGACTAGAATGTCAAGGATGGGGGCTGAGGAGTCAGTGAGCCAGGTTTCAGTAAGGATAAGGAGGTCAAGTTCCTGAGTCAGGATGAGATCAGCGAGGTCAGTGGCATGTTTCACCGCTGATCTGCAGTTAAGTAGCAGGCATTTCAGGTGTTGTTCGTGTTTAGTGGAGGATGGTTGTGTGATAGGTATCTGCATGAGGTTGTTGCAGTTGAGGGTATTGGTGTAGAGTCTGGGGGCTCTATGCGGGTTAGGTGTGATGCAGTGAATAGCCTCCGAGTTGACTTGTATGGGCTTTTCCGTTTCAGGGGGATGTATAGGGGTGGCTTGTGAAGATCCAGAGGGGCTTTATGCGGTCGAATGGGGGGCGTTGTCTTGTATGGGCTTTTCCGTTTCAGGGGGATTTATAGGGGTGGATTGTTAGGATCCAGAGGGGACTTATGCGGTTGAATGGGGGGGGCGTTGTATGTTTGGAGGAGGGAGAGAAGATCAAATTCTGATAGCTGATTGTTGAATCTGGTGGGTCTGGATTGGGAGTTGGGGTAGGGATGGTATACCATTTCTGGCCTGGAGGTTTCAGCCGTGGGTCGGTCTGTGGCATTGTATGGGGGACTAGCATTGTGAGGGGGAAAGAGGGATAGGGTGGTGCTGAAGTGAATACAGGAACTCCTGCAATCATTGTTGGAGGCGAAGTCATGGGCCAGGTCAGCGGTGGTGTTAATGAGATTTTGAATGGGCGTTTTGAGATTAAGAAGTTCCTGGTTGATTTCCTCGAGCTTAGCAGCTGGATCCGTTGGTGGTTCGTGCTTCGTGTGGATGTGAGGAGAGGTGAGGTTCAAACTGGTGGACGTTGGTGAGTGCAAATAAGGGGGACGAGGGGGAGGGGGGACGCTTCAATGGAGGATTTCTGCCTTAGATGGAAAGGAGAAAATTGTGAGTGGGAGCTAGGGTTAGGGGGCATTGCTTTCCTGGAGGAAAACGGGCCAGCAACCTGAGGGGAATTATGTGTGAGAGAGGTTTGAGAAAAGGGAGAGTGGGGGGTGAGGGGGAGGTGGCCAGGGCTAGGGATAGCAACTTCTTCAACTAAGCAGGAATGGAGTTGGGTAGTTCTGGGTGGTCTGGGCATGGAGGATGAGTATGTGGTGTATGTGTATGGTGGGACTGAGGTCCTATGTGAGTTGTTAGAAATCTGGGGGCAGTTGACTGGTGGTGGTGGGACAGTGGCGCGTGATCCGGTTGACCATGAGCTGGAGTTATTGGAAGGTCGTTTCTCGGGTGAATAGGGGTGTCACTATGGTCAAGTGATTTTTTAATGCGGTCAAATCTTTCATCAAAGTTGGCCAGGTTGCGGTCGGTGGCCTGGATTAGTATCGTCCCATTGTTATAGATAGAAATAGTAGCATTTGCTCTGAATGTGGGTGAGGTCACAGTTAATAGTCTAAGATCGTGGAGTAAGGAGTGGAAGGCTGTTCTCCACTGCACACTTCTTTTGGTAAGATAAGGTTGCTAGTAATCGCACATTTTTCTTTTTACAGAAATAGGGGTCAGAGATAAGGGTTTCTGGATTATCTTTGAGTACTCTGTGTTTTCGAGATTTGATAGCGTTTTTGAAGAGGTTGGGTGGGTAATTAATTGTGTGGCTATTTGTGCCTAATTTCTTGAGTCTGGAGTCCAGTCTCGGCTGCATGGAGGGGTGCATGGTGGGGAGGGGTTGTGTTGTAAATAGTATATGAGAGAGTAGCTTAATGTGAGAGAGAGGGTTAGGGTAGTGGAATAGCCTAGTCGTAATAGAGGGAGCCAGGGAGAGTGGGTCTTTCTAGGGGAGAGCGAGATCAGGGCAATTGGAGGGGTCGTGCACGCTCTTACAGAGCACTCTCCCACTGCAAGCAGGAGTCAAACAGCAATCAGAAGCGGCCGTTTCAGACAAAGTTCCCCATAAACTCCAGGTGAGCTCCCGCCGCTAACAGGAGCCCAACAGCAGACAGGAGCGCTCATTTTTTAAATAAAAACTCAGCATAGCTCAATCTCCTTTCCTTTCTATAGTTGATATCAGCCATGGAGAGTGCGACTAACTGAGGAGGGAGGACATGACCATTGAAGCGCCGGGGCGAGCGTATGGAGAACACGCTTTTTAAGTGGCCATTGTGGCCAGTCCAGTTTTAGTTGAGAACGAGATCGAGATCAGGCTAGTGCTCAGGTGAAGGAGTGAGCGCAGAGTTGATAGCCTAACCGGAAGTGAGCTGCCATTTTAGGCCAGGCGTGGGAGCAAGCGTGGAAAGAGCACCCTCAACAGTAAGGGGGCGTCCATTTTAGGCAAACAGAAACAAATGTGGTAGTGCAATCCACCCTGTGTGGGCCCTTTCCCCATGAGAAATCGTCCTGCTTGTAGCGATCAGGATTTGAGGCGCCGTGAGTGCGCGCTCAGAAGTTGTCATTGGCACTCGGATGGAGGACAGGAAGTGAGCAGCCATTTTAGGCCAGGTGTGGAAGTGAACGTGGAGTGATCACCCTCAACAAGAAGAGAGCGTCCATTTTAGGCAAATAGAGTCAAACGCTGGCAGTCAGCCCGGTGTTGGCCCTTACCCCATGCAAAATTGTCCTGCTTGTTGCGCCCGGGATATGAGGCATCATGAGCGCGAGCTCAGTAGTAAACATCGGCACTCAGGTGGAGGGCGGAGAGGCAGCGGGCACCTAGGCAGTTGAAGCCAGTGTAGCACAGATCCTCTAAGCGATACCTACATAAAGGATGAGCCAAGCCCCGGGTGATGCAAGCAGGGAGGTCCGGAAAACAGCCCTCGCTATCAACCCAGCACTGGACAATGTATTTCTCGGGGGCAAATATATGTGTAGCGGAGCAGAGCACAGGGTCGGATCGGACAAGGATGCCCTTACCGTCAGTCCCGATAGCAGTAGCGGTGACCTGTGTGGAGAGACGACGAGTGACCTGTGACGAGAGGAGCGGGTCCGGGAACTCAAGCAAGATGGAGGGTAGGCTGCCTCACTGATCACTCGGAGAGCAGTCAGGTAACTGATAAACAGTCGTCCGATTGATGAAGTCAGTGTGCTCCTGTCTCGAGGGAGCCAGATCCGGGTCCGACTGCGCTGCTGTGGTCAGTTCCAGCACCGCGTTCATTGAGCGGCTGGAAGGTAAGAGTCTGCAGCGACATGGGAAGCGTCTGTGGCCAGATCCAGGTCCGTTTGTGGGCCGCCAGAGTTCCTATTCCTGCCGTTCGTAGGCCACCGTGGAGGAGGCAGGGAGGTCATTTTCAGCAGGCCCACAGTTTAATCAGTAGCTCGAGGGCGGGAGTCAGTGACGCCAGGGGAAGCGTCCGTGAGAGGGGGGGTCAACTCCGACCAAGGAGGTCCGCTCCTTGCAGGAACCGTCACCACACGAGAGCCGGGGATGTGTGGGATGGGGAAGCAGCTGCTACCAGAGAAGATCAGCTGAGTTGTCGGGGGCTCTCTTCTGTGAGGGAACAAGCGGCCTCGAACTCATGGGCCCAATCCTGCCGAGAACGTCGATGGATCCTGGTAGATCGTTTTTTGCGGTAAGCGGCGTCAAAATCATAGCTGCACAGGCTTGCGTGTTGAGTGAAGTAAAGGAGTGATCTTTGTAGTTGGATGGCTGGTTATTGCAGGGATATCACCCGACAAGGTAATCCCCAACCAGGAGCTCTGGGGAAGAGCTCCTACTCAGCGGCCATCTTGTGCATATACACATTTGCTCTTTTTGATGGCCTCACAGCTGTTTGCTCATCATCTTTATTACTTTGATCTGATTGTTCAGAACTTACAGGAATAGCTTTTCTGCTGTCAGACAGCTTCTCAAGATCTCACCTCTTCTGGGGCATTGTTCTTTGGGTAAAACTCGCTTTCTTTCTGTGCTAGGCCCTTCGTTAGGATCTGTAACTCTTAGTCAAGGGGCATCTCTATAAAGTCCATTTGCATCTGGGCGTAAGGACCTGCAGATTTACCAATGTGGCCCATAACAACCTGTGTTTTTCTTCTTGGGTTTTGTTGCTGCCACACCACATAGTGATGACTTAGGGCCCGATTCACAGAACTAACTTAAGACAAAATCCTAAACTTACTACCATTTTGGTATTCACAGAAGGCACTTACTCATTTTGGTATTCACAGAAGACACTTACTCATTTCGGTATTCACAGAAGTTAGGAGTCCTAACTTTAGGACTCCTAAATGCCTTCTGTGAATACCGAAAGTCTTAAAATTAGGATTTTTCTCAGTTTAGTAGTAGTATAGTTAGGACTCCTAACTTTAGGACTCCTAAATGCCTTCTGTGAATACCGAAAGTCTTAAAATTAGGATTTTTCTCAATTTAGTAGTCCTAAGTTTAGGAGTCCTAACTTTAGGACTCCTAAATGCCTTCTGTGAATACCGAAAGTCTTAAAATTAGGATTTTTCTCAGTTTAGTAGTAGTATAGTTAGGACTCCTAACTTTAGGACTCCTAAATGCCTTCTGTGAATACCAAAAGTCTTAAAATTAGGATTTTTCTCAATTTAGTAGTCCTAAATTTAGGACTCCTAACTTTAGGACTCCTAAATGCCTTCTGTGAATACCGAAAGTCTTAAAATTAGGATTTTTCTCAGTTTAGTAGTAGTATAGTTAGGACTCCTAACTTTAGGACTCCTAAATGCCTTCTGTGAATACCGAAAGTCTTAAAATTAGGATTTTTCTCAATTTAGTAGTCCTAAGTTTAGGACTCCTAAACGCCTTCTGTGAATACCGAAAGCCTTAAAACTAGGATTTTTCTCAGTTTAGTAGTTGTAAAGTTAGGAGTCCTAACCTTAGGACTCCTAAACTGAGAAAAATCCTAATTTTAAGGCTTTCGGTATTCACAGAAGGCATTTAGGAGTCCTAAAGTTAGGAGTCCTAAATTTAGGACTACTAAATTGAGAAAAATCCTAATTTTAAGACTTTCGGTATTCACAGAAGGCATTTAGGAGTCCTAAAGTTAGGAGTCCTAACTATACTACTACTAAACTGAGAAAAATCCTAATTTTAAGACTTTCGGTATTCACAGAAGGCATTTAGGAGTCCTAAAGTTAGGACTCCTAACTTCTGTGAATACCGAAATGAGTAAGTGCCTTCTGTGAATACCAAAATGAGTAAGTGCCTTCTGTGAATACCAAAATGAGTAAGGGCCTTCTGTGAATACCAAAATAGTAGTAAGTTTAGGATTTTGTCTTAAGTTAGTTCTGTGAATCGGGCCCCTAGTGTCTCTGCAGTTACTCTGAATCTGGGGTTGAACAACATCTGTTGGAAAAGGAGCATAATTGCATCCCTCTAAACATGTGCAGGACAATGGTAGTGTCTTGCCATTGGTGACAATAGGCTGTCAGGCAACACTGGTCTGCCATTAATGTAAACCAACACATCGTTTTCAACCTGTTAGCACCCAACCCTGCTGTTCTGCTTCTGTCACCTCATTATGCAATTTCTTCACTTCTTCCCAGGTATCTAAAGCTGACAACAACAACTTATAATCTGTGTTGCTGGATGTGTCAGTATTTCTTCTTTACAAGTATGTGCATGGAAGGCACAATACCTTCCCACCTCATCAGCCAGCATAATGGTTGCCAACTGTTACATAGTTGCTATCTTGCCAATGAGCGACACATTTCACAACAGCAGTTTGGACAGGCAATCGTAAGGACTGCAAAATGCTACCCGCACACTCTCCTATTCTATTACGAGAACCAGAGGACATTATGAACCCACTCTGTGACCACAATTGACCAAAGTCTTGTACAACTCCAAAGCCATACTGACTAGCTGTATAAATTGTAACTCAGAGCTGTTCTGAAATGGTACATGCTCGTGTCAGAGCTATGAGCTCTGCAACTTGCACAGAAAACACTCCTTGCAAACATGACATTTCCACAACACCTCCAACTGTACACACAGCATAACCAGCTTTCAGATTTCCTTAATTGTCTCTAAAGCATGAACCTGCAACAAACACCAAATGATCGGATTCAGGCAATGGTTTGTCGGAAATATCAGGTCGGGGCTTGGTACACAATTCAGTCACAACCAAGCAATCATGCTCGACTCGACTCTCATTTCCAGGCAACGTCATCAAAGTAGCTGGATTCAACACAATACACCTCTTAATAGTCACATTCTCTGCACTCAGTAAAATCTGCTCATACTTAGTCAAACAACAGTTGGTCAGGTACTGTGTTTGAGTATGAGTCAACAGTATCTCCACTGAATGGGGCACAAGTATTGTCAGTGGATGACCCATGACAATACTTTCACACTGCTCCAGACTAACATGTAAATGCAACCGATTTTAAACATCCATGCAACGCAGAAGCAACAGGATCAAGTGTCGCTGAAAAGTAGGCTATAGGCTTGCAATTGCTTCCATGCATTTGTATTGACCCTGAACGTGTGCAGCCTTCTCTTTCACTGCCAAATAACACCAGGCACTTGTAATCAGGCAATCCCAAAGCTGGTGCCCTGCAAAGGCATTCTCGCAGCACTGTGAAGGCAGTCATGCAACTGTCATCTCAGGGTACCAGATCAGACACGTCTTTGTGTTTCAACCTCTGGAGAAGTTTTGTGTTAATGACAAATTTGGAATCCACTGTCTGCAATAGCCCACCATTCCTAAGAATCTGCAGACCAACTTTTGGGTAGCTGGATGATATATGTTAAGAATCGCTGAGATTCTTTCCTGCAACACTTTCCTCGCACCCTTCTCAATGTGATGTCCTAAATAGAGGATTCCTGATTTCTAAAACCGTGACTTGGTTGGGAATACTTTATGTCCATTCTCCGCAAGATGGTTCAACAAGGAAATATTCAAAATTTTGTAAGCTTCCTTCGTAGTTGATACCACCAATAGGTTGTCAATATACTGCACTAACACTGAATGATTCAGCATTATCAGAGACTCAAGGTTATTTTCGAGGATCTGATTAAAAATTGAAGGACTTTCCGGATGCCCCAAGGGGACTTGGCACCATGCCAAAACATGACTGCCAAAACCGAAAGCGTATAAAAACTGACTATCCTTATGCAATGGAATTGAGAAAAAGGCCTGGCACAAGTCAATGGCTGAAAAACAGCCAGCTTCGCATGGAATTTGAAATAAATTCACAGCTGGATTTATTACCACAGGACAACATGGAACAACAACAGAGTTAACCCTTTGCAAATCCTGCACATTATGATACTTGCAATTTGGCTTCTGCAAGCCCATAATGGTAGAATGGTAGAGATATATAGACTTACCATTGTCTCCTTCAGGATCCCTTGCTCAATCATTGAGTCGATCACAGGAGTAATTCCGGCAATAGTATCTGGAGACAAATTGTATTGTGGGACTCTTGGGAACTATGCATTAGGTTTAACTAAAAATCAGACTGGGTTGACACCTTTAATTAGTCTGATATTGGTACCTGTAAAGTCCCAGACTTCAGGCAGCACTCTCTCTCTCAATAAATGTAAATGTTGTAGACTTGTAAAGCGCACAGCTGCCCCAGCAACGGGGCGTCCCAGCGCTGTAGACCGCTGGGGAACCCGTCCTGGCTATCCCTGTGAGATGGTCCCTTTCTGGGTATCTCCAAGGTGAAACCAGGCATCCCCAGCGTCTGTGGGGGGCCGTTGTAGAGATGAGGCAAGCTTAATGCCCAGAGTTGCCGAGTGTGTTCCTGGTTAGAGTAGGTACCGAGGCGAGAATTATCGAGTCTGTTTTGACCCTGGTCCACGACCCTGCCGCGTCGGGAATTGAACCCTGGTCCCTGGCCGATTCTCTGCTTACGGGTCTGCCACCTCTAACCAGTGAGCCACACCTCTCCACTGGGCAACTCCTCACTCATTAGGAGAAGATACATCCCCACATCTGATTTCTGTTGGTCAAGTTTAAAAACAACAGCCTCATCATTTGTATGAAATTCAGTTCCTCTGGGTGTGCAATAAAGTGAACAATTTAATTTACATAGTAGATCTCTTCCAAGCAGATTCACTGGACTTGTATCACACACCACAAATCGATGTCAATCCTTGAAGGATCCTATTTTAACTGAAATTGGGGAAGGCAACTTTTTATTTGTCACTCTTATAACTTGAATACTTTCTCCTGATAGGCAGAGGTTAGGAACATCTGCTGTTCTTACAGTAGAGCGCGTAGCACCAGTGTTGACAAGGAATGAGACAGGATTCCCATCCAGTTCTCCATCCACATAGGGACCACTGTGGTCTGCCTCTAACGCTGCGCCAAGCACGCAGTCCCACACCCCACTCATGCACCGTCATGTTAACTAGTCCTAGTTACTGACATCCAATTGGATCAAAGACAGTTGTTCCGCATTCTGATTCTGGAGAGAATGTCTATTCATCTGCTGAGTTTGATTCACATTGATTCTTTTTACCTGAGTATTCTGTTGTGGCACTGGAGCTTGGGACATTCACATTTGCTGTGATACATTAGAATTCTGCATTCTCTGTCCGTGCAACTGTTGAGTCTGTCCCAGGTTATTCCCTTGAGAGTATGTATATTCCAAATTATGCATCTGATTCCCTGCATGATTCATAACAGACTTACACTCGCATCTCCAGTGTCCAAATTTTCCGCAAGCATGACATGGATTTGTCTTCTTCAAAAGCGACACATCAACACCAGTTCTAGGGTTTACAGGATTAACACAACCTCTTCCTTGGGAAATAACATTCTGCTGTTGAAAACCATTAACACCCTGCATCATAGGAGCTTGGTTATAACCTCCATGTACCTGTAGTGTATTATTAATACCCATCTGATTTTGACCTTTCCGCATTGCCCTTATCTGAGCAATCATTAATTTCTCCATGAGCTTCTTGTCCTTCATCTCAATTTCACCACAATATTTTGCATATTGCAAAATCTCATCTAGTGGTTTGCTCCTCTAACAAAGTAATTGCTGCTGGATCATGTTAGAAGTCTCAGATCTCAAACTGAACACAAACCTATAAACAAACTTTCCCATATCTTTATCTGCAGCATTGTCCGATCCACTATACTATTTGAAACCCTGTACTAATCTCTTCTAAAAGGCTTGTACTGAGTCTTCCAGTTCTTGGGTTGTTCTGTTAATCTGCACCCAATCAATCTCTTTTGGGGAAATTTTAGTCTTCGGGTGATTTATTATAAGCTGGTATTTCCTCATTATCACAGGAGATGGTGCTCTTGTTATAGAATACCTTTCTGGTTCTGACTCTGGCCATGTCACAGTAACCTTACGTTCAGCCCACAAATTGTCTGGAAACACAATCCCAAATAGAGTATTCAAATCAATCCACAAAACTTTTGAAATCTTCACAAATCTTTAAGTTTGTCTGTAATATTCCTCAGGACTCATTTTGGGGATATTGTTTGCAAAAGAGGAAATGGCAGCTCTTGTCCAAGGATGTAACCTCCTCCAAGTACTTGCTTCATAGGGAGCATTGGTACTTCCCCGACACTACCATCAAAAACATCAGATGGTGACTGCACTCTAACTCACTTTGTTTACTTCTTTTTCGACCATCTACCTTCCTACTTTTCACTTTACTCCCATTTTCTGATTAGTACCATTAGCTCATTTATCTGCAGTTTCTTTCCTGGTGCCCACATGTTCACAATGTCTTTGTCAGCAAAATCTAACCTGTATGATTTTTGCAAAGTCTTTGAATTTCAAATAGCTATACCATATTTCTGAGCCAATTCTACCAATCTCTCATGTGTCAATTTTGCTTGTTGTGTAATGTCGTTACAGAGAAACAATAGTTCCTCCCCCTGGTAGACATCCAATCCTGAAGGGCTAAGCGTTCTCTGAATCATTTCTTCTAATTCAACTTTTAATCGACTCACATCCATAGGAGGTCTATTTACCTGAACTGAATCTTGGACTGAACATGAACCTGTAACCAAATCTGAAGTAGGTGCTGAACTAAAGTTTGCAGTGCAACTGAATTCATGGCTGAAACTGGAACTTAAGCTGTAACTATTGCTGATTTCTGATTATTCAGGGTATTATATCCTTTAGCCATTCTTTAAATTCTTGAGGAGTAAACCCTGATCACTTTCTTGTATTATTTCAATTTAAGCTTCCATCATTCAAATTTGTATACATTCCGGGTTGCACATTTAGTAGAGATGTATCTGGAACTGAAATACCCATTGGCACATGTTAGACCTGGCATACCCCCAGATCTAACAGCACAGTCATGTCAGAAGCATAATAATTTATTTCAGGAGGTCCGCTCGATTTTTTGCAATAAAAAGGTAGAAACCTCTGCACCATTCTTGGTGTCTGATTAAATTGTGTCAGATTTGGGACAACATTCATAGCTGCAGCATTAATAGTTTGAATGGAAACCACATGTGTATGAAACAGTGATCTTGCTGTCAGGTTTGAAGAACTCCCAGGTACTGTATTTACTCCAGTAGGTAGAGTCAAATTATGAACCGTATTTACCTATAACCCAGAATTGTAAAGGGGCGCAACAGGTCCAATAGTAACACGAACAGTCAAAGCATCTGGAGCACTTGAACCAATCACGTTCATAGGAGCTGACATTTCTGTTCTCCCACTCACAGGAGAAATAGGCATCGATTCCTTTGGCAATTCAGGCATTACAGGAGCATTATGTTTCTCAGCTATACGAGTAAGTGTCAAGTCTCTACTCTGTGTCTCATTGTAAAGTGGGGGACGATTCATCAATAAATCATTCAAAAGTTCGTCATCTATGTCACTCTCTTCTCCTTCCTTCCCTGAATCAAATTTGTTTGTCTCTAAATACTTCTTTTTCTCTTGCCCTTAGCATCTTCCTCAACCACTAACACCGGATACAATCATGTTCCATGTATTACATTTGTTCTCCACATTTTCTATTGAGCATTCCATCTACCTTCTGCGTAATGGTCAATATTTCTCCTATACCTCCCTTGGTATTTCTCTTTGTCTTTCTGATGAGCAACATGGTCCCAGGTATTTACAACCTCAATTATAGTGGCTCTAACTTGATCTTTCATTGTGTACATTCTTTTCCTTACATTTTCTAAAATCCTCAAATTAAATGTTCCATAGCGAGGTAACTGTAATGTCTCATCTTTCTCAGTAGGTTTATAACCAAACCTTGAGGCACAAACATGGATATAATCCTTTGTCCATCATGACAGTGTATCCTGGCATACCCTCAGGTGGTGCTTCTACTTTGCTTTGGCAGATATGGTCTCATCTTTCTGTACTAATTTCTGCAATGACTTTGAAAAATGTAATTTTTATTAAATTCGGTATTCACAAATGATTTCTGTAAATTCAGGATATGTTATTCTCCCACAAATTAACCTGTTCCACAACCTCAACCAATGACAGAGTGGCTCTTATGATGTAACCAACCAATCCCAGCATGGCTTTACACCAACCGACCAATCCCAGCACAGCACACTGTGGTGTCTATCTTGCTCCTCGCAGCAGCTTACCATCCTTCACAATCTTCTTCTGCATGTTTTTTCTAAGCAAAATGACAATAAAATGCAAGCAGCGAATTAAACTGTCTGCTCCACTAAAATATATTCACTCTCAGAAGGAAACTAAACTTTTCTATACTCATTTGCCTCAAATAAAACCTTGACCAGCTTAATTGATACAGATATTCCCTGTGCACCTGAGATCAACTATACCAACCAATCAACATGACAAAACAGAAGACAACATGGGCCCTGATTACCATGTCGGTCGGAATTGCCTCCGACCGACATCACTGCAGATGGGGAATCGACCAACCTCAGGTCGGCGGTACCGACAACGCAATTAGGATGCGACTGCACATGGTGCAGTTGCGAACTTCAATTTTTCAATGGGAGCTTGTGCAATGGTCCAAAACCGCCCGCAGCACAAGCTCCCACTGAGAAAATAAAGTTTTTACACATCCCTGCACCATGTGGCAGGCACCTCAGGGTGCCTGCCACGCAGTGTAGGGATGTGAAGTGAGGCACAATAGGTGCCCCCCCAGTGCCACATGCAGAGGGCCAAGGGAAAGGGGACCCTGCTAGGGGACCCCATAGACACTTTCCAATAGCAGTTCCATATCGGAAAGGCCAACATGGAACTGCTGTTGGAAAGTGCCATCTTAATACTGAAGGTGGAAGTGTCGACCTTTAGAGATTATGAGGCCTTACCGACAGAGGGCGTCTGAACCGAGTAGGATTGCTGGCCAGTTTAAACTCCGACAGCCGTCATTGTAATACGGCAGTTGAAGCTCAAACCTACAATGTCGGTCGGAAAGCCTCCGACCAGCGGTCAGAGGCTTTCTGACCAACATTGTAATTAGGGCCTTTGGGGCATATTCACAAGAAAATGGTGAAGTGTGTAGTTGAGCCAAGAAGGCTAATGACACACTTCGTCACTTTAGAAACACAGGGCTGCACCATATTTACTACAATATGGTGCAGCCCTGCGTTTCCCTCTGCAATGGCGCTTGATTTAGCTGCCTAGCACCAACGCAGGTGCCCTTGCGTGCAAGGGTGCCTGTGTTGAGGGGATGATTATTTATGTGCAAGAAGGTCCCCCTTCCTGCGCATCAACAATCTATAAATGCTGTTTTGTAACTTCTATGTGTGCTGCTTAATGCAGCACACATAGAAGTTACAAACCGGCATTTCTTTTAAATGACTGTTTATGTGCAGGAAAGGGCACCTTCCTGCACATAAACAATGATTGGCATTTTGCTGTTTACATATGTGCTGCACAACACAGCACACGTGGAAACAGCATAATCAAGGAGAAATAAAGCATTTCTCCTTATTTTGCCTGTTTAAGGCCAGGTTTTCCCTCGTCTTCATTTTGGCGCGGCCTCCTACTCCAAAATCAATGGGTGGTGCGGTGGAATGCCCACTACAACACCCATAGCCCGCCCCTTTCATGCTAAGTGTAGCGTGAAAGGGTGCCTTATTTACAAGGCAGCGCAAAGCCTTGTTAAGTGGCTTAAGTATGCCTTGTAAATAAGGTGAATCCCCTATTGCCATCACAACATCACTGAAAGTGACGCTGTGGTGGCGATAGGTGCTTGTAAACATATCCCTTGGTGTCTTCCACACTAAGACAACATGTAGCTAAATATCTCAAGATCTTAGGCCATGACGGACCCGTTTACAACTTCAGCTTTGAACAAAGTGCCAAAATCATATATGGACTTTAGCCATGTGGACTTTAACGACTTCACTACGCTCAATAGACAGCAATTTATAAAAACGCAATCTTAAGCAAAAGCGATTGTAGCGCTCATCCCTATTAATATTCACACTCCTTTGCTGCTACTTGTTCACTTTATCCAGAGTAATACTCCATCAGCACTCGATCAATCATTCTTTTTGCAGTACCAAAAACTGTGGACTCCTTGGACTTGGTCAAAAGACCAATTTTGGCACCCTAGAATTTCATTTCACTAGGCAGAACCCTAGCTCTTCTAACAATGTTTTGTTTCAGCACAAGCTGGTAAAATGTTACTATACACTTACTCTCCTTGCTACTCTAGCCATGCTGGACACTTTACGATTAGACAATCTGCAGCATTTCCATTTACCAAAGAGGCAATGATCCTCTGATGAATCTTTCTCTGCCAATAGGAGGGGTGGAAATTAGGGTGGCCAAAACACTATGGGGCATATTATCAAGCCAGGCGAAAAAATTATCGCCGCTTTAGCGGCAGAAAACTGCCACTAAAACGGCGATAATGGGCTTGATAATATGCTCTATGGAATTCCAATTGAAGCCCATGTTAGATGTGAAGGACATCTAACCTGGACTTCAATAGGAATTCCATAGAGCATATTACCAAGCCCATTATCGCCGTTTTAGAGGCGATAATTGTATCGCCTGGCTTGATAATATGCCCCCAAGTTAGCTGTCAAATGAGGACCATTAATTGACAACTAACTCACACATTTGAGACCAGATTTAAATACACCACTCCTAAGACCATGCTGTAGAAATAAAGAATAGCCCAAAACTCCTCAAGAAGTTATGTCAAACTAGAATTATGCAGACCAAAAGCTCTGCAACAGCAAGAAAGCACAACAAGACTCAATAATATACATAGGCAGATATTAGATTAATTTGGTTATTGTATTAAAGATTCAAAATCCATAGCAATAAGAAATCTTTTGAGAATGTCAGTTAAGAATATCACAGCTTGCATTAATGCGCCAAACATTTAGACAAGGCTTTATCGGATGGTTATTATAAAAATCAGTTTACAGAGTTACAAGGTCCCACTACCATTAAAGGCTGAAGGATAGTTTGTTTGTCTAACAGCTCAAATCTTACGAAGAAGGGGAAAAGGTTCAGATTTGAAGTCCATTAAGGGTAAGACCATTAGCATAGAACAAAAGAAATAAAGGAAAATGATATTGAAATGGGTCTGCAAAGAAGGTTTCAGTCCATCTGCTACCGAGTGTAGCCTCAGCAAAGCAGTCCAAAAGTAAAAGGATAGTTCTTAGTAATCATCAAAAATCGATCAGCATAGCTTCCTCTCGCAAGGGAAAAAGAAAAAGTATGGTGTTGCTCCTCCTTTGGCGTTTCTTCTTTTATAAAGCCTCTAACAAAGTCCCAGTGATGTAGCACAACACCACCATCGAAAGACTGTCATATGCTCAGATTCACATAATGTCACCTAGGACACTCACAACACTGAGATGCTTTCCCAAGATAGTTATGCGAAACTAGAGATTTGCAAGCCCACGTAGGTCTAACATTGGTGAAAAAGAAATACAAAGTATCAGTCTATAGTAACAGCTCAAATCCTGTTCCCACAGGAATAATTCGCAGAGAACGTTGAAGAAACATTTAGGAATGTCAAAAGCTACACATTTACTGAACAAATAAAGCAACTTTTCACTAGTTGTAAAGGAACCATTGTATTAGGTCAGGAGAAAGGTCAGTGTTGGAATGGGTAAATACAATGTCAATGAATACCGTGATAAGTGCAGGCCTGACAACGACAATATTAATAAATGCAATGTCAATGTATGCATTCAACACTGACCGTACAACCGTGTTGATACCAGCAATAACAATGTCTATGTATGCCATAACCAAAGTACGAATGACAATGGTGTTACCAGTAAAAATTAATATTGATGTACTCCATGTTCTAGGAATGCACAACCACGTCAATATCAGTAAAGACAATATTGATGTACGCTATGACAACTGTATGCACAATATTAAGAATGTCGATTGAAATGACGCTAGTGACTGTCATAATATTTTCAGGAGTTCCAGTGAACTTGTATCATTGCTGTTGGATTTTCCCAAGGTGACCTCCCCATCAACCCCAAGTCAGAGATACGTGGTCAGGCCGGTCCTGCGACCCACACCCATGTCTATCAAATAACAGGTCATAGGTGGGGTCTCTCTTAACCCAAAGACAAACGTGTGCCCAGGGAAAGCCCTGATCGATCCCGCAGATAGTTAGGTGCATCACAAACAGGTCAGAGGAAATTGGCCCCAATAAAACACATTTGGCTATAAGCTTGCGTTCCCCAAAAATACAGCTAAGCTAGATACCACCTGTAGATAGGAACACTCAGCCAATCAAGACACAGCATTCACACCACACGTAGTGATCACACGCTCCTCATGCCGGATATCTGAACACGTACACACTGGTCCACATTAGCTCTCGAGAGCCATCTGTGTACTTATCAGATGCCCAAACTTGTTAATATATGTCTGAGATGCTCTTCAGGAATGCCCAAATTGCTTTATTGTACCTCACATATGTATAGAATGTCAACAAAACTTTGTACACTGAGAGACTTTCCTCAGACGCATTCTGTGAACTTTCACCAGACATCATTACATGGAAATAGCTAATGTTAGAAATACCCTACTACCACAATCTTTTTCAATATTCATATAAGTATATAATTTTCTAAATTCACACTACAAATTTTTTTTTCACTTTTCATAAACTATAGGATCTCTAGTATTTTTCAAATATTAAAACCATACCTAGTTTCTATATATTTTTGCACTACTTTTCTAAATAATGCATTCTAACAGAAGGCATTAGAAACACTAGGTCACTTTATTAGTAGCACTATTTCGTCAGAAAATGTTAATAAACAAAATGTTCATAAGAAAATCATTAGTGCAACTCATTTATATGTATTAGTATTACTTTGTATGTTTTCATCATCTTACACTGTAAAGCACGCTTTTACGCTGCATCTACTACACTTGTCTCAGTTTCATGTGTCACTGTGTCTAACATGTGCGAAGTGTACTTTTAGCTTTTAATCAGTATATGTGTCCTGCACTATGGTTTTTGAAATCTTGCTTCATCACTGCCTTGTGTATTCCCATGCTGGAGATGTTCAGTCTCTTCAAGCTCCCCATCTGTCAATGTCTAAGTCTGGTGCATGCACATGCAAAAACATTTCACAAATACAGACTCCCATGCTGTTTGAACTCTCTCATTCTGATGAAAGTATAACAGTACTCACAATCAAATATTTCCCCAAATATTCGGGACTACAGTTAGAGTGGTAAATCATCCTCTCTTTCAATATTTGGGGGTATTTTAATGACTCTCTTATGAGTTTCAGATGAAGCACACACTTCCCATAGTTAGTTCTGTTCCTGTTGCAACATCTCAGACGCTCAGATCCGTACAGGCCCAACTGAATTTATTGCTTTTGCTTTCAGGCCTGATGCACAATTCTATCAGGCAGGAGGAATGTTTTTTTTCTCTCACACATAAATGTAAATTAAATGTTTTACAGCTTTTCCACTACCATTAAGCTGAGTGTTCTAGCCGCCATTTGGTTTAATTGAATTCATTGATTAAAGAAACACATATGCAGAGAAGGGGGAATTATGCAGCATGCAATACCCCTACACAGTTGTTGATGAGTTAGCCTCTGTTCTTTGGTTTGTTTACTTTTCAGTTTACATCTGCGTCATGTGCACCGTTCAAGGGCATGTCTACTTCACACATAAGCTAGAAAGATGCTTAGGGAGTTAAATCCTCTGCCTTGACCTCTATTTGACCTACAAGCCATGAGTTTGCTTACTGATAAGGTCAGTCCAGGGCGACTGAATGTGTGAAACCAGGTTAATTGGCTCAGTGAACAAATTCATCCATTCAATGGCCCATTGTTTGACCAGATTCACAGTTTCAAAATCTGGCGGGTCCACACAATGTTATCCTCCTGAGGTCGAAAAATAGGTTGCATTGAGGAGGATAACAGTTATTGGTCAGTAGCACCAAAAGGTCTTTTGGGGAAATGTACATTTTACAAGGGCACATGTTAAGTGTTAGAAGGGAGTATTAAAGGAGAACTTCCCTTGCAATTCGGAATGGAAAATATCAAAGGTTTGCAACCGCAATTGCAGTCGCAAACTATTGATCATAGACTGATACTCACACCTTTCCCTTTGGGAATCACGATGGGCAGCCTTAAAGTGACTGAATGCTACTTCATGTATTCTCTATATCCCAGTTTTATTTAAGAGCAGCACAGGACCCTTCCCAGGACTTTATTCCAGCCATTCATTCACAGGGGGTACAAAAAGACTCCTGTCTCATTCAAATTAATCAGGCAGGAAGACTTGTGACCGCCGTTGAATATACATTTTATCAAGTGACCGATTGGTACATCAGTCGCATTGCGGCACGCTGGGCAAGTCGCAGCCAATGGTTTTGTGGCATGCCCCATCGTACATCTGCTCAAATGCATTTTTGCAGTCACCAAACCTTCACTTTACAAGTCATGGTCTAGGTGGCTGCAAAAAGCTATATCATAATCTACTAAGATTATTTTACAAGTCAGAAAGGTGTTTCTGAATAACAAAGCTTGTTTTGCAGTTCGTTCTTCTAGTAAATTGGGTTACTGGTTGAGAAGGGTGAAACCTTCCTCAAGCAGAAAATACAATTCCTGTCAAGGTGAGGTCACAAGTAAACCCCAAATTAACCTGTGCTTAACCCTCTGTTAGCTTGGCACGATGCAGTCGGCTTAACTTAAAGGCAATGAGCAAAGTATCTATGCGGCACTTTATACAGTCATAAAGTGAAAACGCATCACAAGAAAAATCCAACACCAATATAGAAAAATAGATTAAAATGCAATGAATTATTTGAGATCAAAGCAACAAAACTCCAAGAACTAAAGATATGCAATTTTAAAGATGTAAGTGAAAATGTTGACTAGAAGCTCATAGCGCTAGCTGTGGTTATCTTATAACGACGGACTGGGAAAAGTTCAGGCTTAATGCAATGGACTGTGGGCTTGATACAGGGGCCAGTTGGGCCTATGGAACAAAGTACCTTAACTACTGGTTGCAGAGCATTATGAGATCCCACATCGAAGATGCGTCGTGCAGCAGTGTTTCCGAGGAGCTTCGAGGTGGCAAGGCAAAATCCTGCATTGTCATCGAGGTTGCTGTCTGAGAGGGGCTTGCAATGCAAAGTCATGCATTAAAGATGTGTCGTGCTCCGCCGGTTCAGGAGAAGCTACAGGGCTTTGATGTGAAGTCCTGAATTGTTATTGAGGATGCCGTTGATGAGTGTTGCGAAGGAGGCTGTGTCATGCAGCGGTGGTTCTGAGGAGATTGCAGGCTGCGATGAGAGGTTTGGCATCGGGGATGTGTTGCACTGTGGTGGTTCTGTAGCGGGGCTGCGAGTAGATGCTTCGTAGTGCTGACCACAGCTGGACTTGCAGAGCACCTTCAGGCCCTCTTCCAAGAGTCCAGGACTGCAATGGCACTAATGGTGGAGTAGGACTCACAGCAGTCAGAGTTCAGGTGCTGGATTCAAGAAGGTAGGAGCCTTTTCTGTCAGAATAGCAGTCCTTCTTGCAGAGCAGCACACTAGTCCTCCTGAGTCTTCCACAGATCAAGAGGTATACCGAAGATTTGGATCTGAGGGTCTAATATGCATACCTGGTGCCAGCTTTAAAGTAGAAGATTGTCCTGCAGGTTTCCACCCCAAGCTGCTTGGGAATTTCCTGCCTTCCTCCCTGGCCCCAGTTTGTTGGCGGCTATAAAAGACTAGTGTCAAACCCTTTGTGAGTGTGCTCAGGCAAAGGCTTTGTGATATGCAAGAGTGGTAGGTCACAGCTTCGCCCCTATCAAGTGAGAGATGGCCCATCCTGCCAACATCTATTCCCCCTTCTCTCACATTCTGTGGAGAAGTGTGGCTCAATGGTTAGAGCGGCAGACCCTGATGCAGAGGTCTGGCCCGGGACCAGGGTTCAATTCCCCGCCTCTGCGGGTCTTGGGCTCAAAAAAAATTCCACGGACCTGATAATTCTCGCCTCGGTGCCTATTCCAATCATGGAGTCCCACTCTGCAACTCTGGGCAATAGCTTGCTTAATCTCCACAATGGCCCCCACAACGCTAAGGATGCCTGGCCTCCACCTTGGGGGTGCCCAGGAGTGGACACCTCACAGGGAAAGCCAGGATGGGTTCCACAGCGGTATTCGTACAAGCGCCTTGAGACCCTTGCGGGTGAGTAGTGCGCTATACAAGTATCAATTTAATCCACAAAGACCAACTGTCAGCTACACCCAGTCATGTGACTCAGGATACGAACACCAATTGGTTAGGACAAGAAAAATGCCAACTTTCTAAAATTGGCATTTTCACAACTTAAAATCCAACTTTACCATTAAAGAGGGTTTTAAATTACAATTATTTAAACACCAGACTTGACATTCCTACCTGCTCCCATTTGAAAGCTAGCACTTATTAAATGTAATAAGGCAACCCAATGTTATCCAACGGGAGATGTCGGCCTTGCAGTAGAGAAAATTCATTCAAGAAATGTTCACTTCCAGGGTATGTAAAACTTAAAAGCTCATGGCCAATGTCTTACAAACACAGCACCTGTGCCCTGGGCTGTCCAAGGCCCACCGTAGGGGTGACATATATGGAGTAAAAAGGAAGATTTAGGACTGGTAAAAGGTTTATTTTGCCACGACGAAATGGCAGGGCTGAAACATATTTAAAAGGCTACTGAGGTGTGTGGCACACTCAGAGCTGCAGGTCCACTAGTAGCATTTAAGTTACAGACCCTGAGGACATGTACTATCACTTTACTCGGGACAAGTAAATTAAATGTGCCAATTGGGTGTAAGCCAATTTCACCCAGTTTAAACTAGAGTACACAAGCACTTTTAGTGCTGGCTAGCAGTGGTAAAGTGCCCAGAGTCCTAAAGTCAACAAAAACAGGTTCAGAAAACAGTAGGGTGAAGGCAAAAGGTTTGGGGGTGACCCTGCAGAGACCCTGACTCCACGAGATTGGCATCCAAGGACCCACACTCAAAGAGTCAACCTGCCACCCTTCGCATCGGAGACCAAGAACCTGATCGGTTGAGTCCTCAAGGAATTATCCCTCAGCCCCACCCTCTTCAATGACATCTACATGACACCACTTGTCAACATCATCTGATCCCAGGGCATCAACATCATCTCCTGCACCGACAACACACAACTTATCATATCCCTGACTTACAAGACAACCACTACCAGAACCAACTTCGCCAACTGCATGACCATGGTAGCAGAATGGATGAGTACCAACTGCTTGAAGCTCAACTCCAACGAGACAGAAGTACTGGCCTTTGGAAGGGAGACGCCACCTGGTGGCCGATGGAGCTAGGGCCAACACCCACCAACCACGCCAGGAATATAGGGCTCATCCTGGATAACAAGCTCAACATGGCAGCACAAGTCAACACAGTGAGTGCTGTCTGCTTCCACACCTTATGTTTATGGCAAAAATCTTCAAGTGGCTGCCACAGAACCCCAGATGTACTGTCGCATAAGCACTCATCATTAGCAGACTCAACTACGGCAATGCACTCTATGCCAGCATCTTCAAGCAGCTCCTAGACAGACACCAGACACCCAGAACGCTGCCACAAGACTCTTTCTCGACCTCCCCACGCTGTACCAATATCTCACCCCACCTCCACTGGCTCCCCATTCACAAACACAGCCAAATCAAACTCCTCACACTCACATGCAAAGCCTTACACAACTCTGGTCCAGCATTCCTCAAAAACCGTATCCACTTTCACCAGCCTAACAGACATCTACTGTCAGCCTCACTCTCACTTGCACACATCACCCCCATTCACAAGAGAAAAACAGGAGGTTGCTTGTTCTCATGCATCGCACCAAAAACATGGAATAGCCTCCCACATCATACCAGAGCCTCCTCCTCACTTCTTGTGTTCCGCAAGAAGCTGAAGACCTGGATTTCTGAATTATTCTGAGAGGACACTTACCTACACACCTGCTCAAGCACCTGGATATCCTCACGGGTGATTAGTGTGCTATATAAGTAGTGATAACCTCACATAACAGAGAGGGCCGAGTCCAACAATTCTAAATCGCAATTAGTCAGGGGCATTAAAGGGGTCCTACCTCCTACTTGCAAGTCAGAATGGAAAGTATAATTGATTTGTGTTAGAAATCGACGTACTAGTTGACTGTGATGTGAGCCCTGGTCAAGCAGTAATGACAATCCTAGTCAGGATAATGCACAAGCAAACCTCAAATTAACCTGTGCTCCACCTCCTGGTAGCTTGGCACTGGCAGTCAGGTTTATCTTAGAGGCAATGTGTAAAGTATTTGTGCAAAACTTCAAACAGTAAAACAGTGAAAACACCACACAAAAAGATCCCAGTTTAAAAAAATAGTGCATAATTTAATAAATAACACCAGACCACAGGGATAAAAAAAACAATCAGTAAAACTGAAGTTATGAATTTTTAAAGAATAAACTGTTAAAATACCACCTAAAAGCATAAAGCACCAAACGGGGATATCTGGAAATGCTGAACCGGGTCAAAGTCAAAAGTTCAGGCACACCGCAATAGAGCCTAGGTAGAAAACAGTCCCATATTAGTCCCACTGAAGGTTTACCTTCTTAAGTTTTGTGCCAAGAGTACTGTTCGAGTTGGGGAGGGTCGTCGGGAGCAAGGAGAGCGTGGCGGGTGGCAGTCGGCGTTGTGCGCAGAGAAGGCTGGGTGTCATGGCTGGGTGGGCTGGAGTTTCATGTTGGCTGTCCCTCGTGGGCTGACAATGCTGCTGTGCAAAAAGACGGGCTTTCAGCGGCTTGCACTGATTTTCCATGCAAACGTCAAAGGTTCCGGTGTGAACGGGCCCATTCGCCATTGCTAATTGCCTAAAAGCTTACATTTGAAAGCTTAAGAACCACACCAAGAGTCCAGGACCTGAGGGGCACTATTGGGGATCAGGAACTCACTGAAGACACGTCCAGGACAGGAGCTGTTGGGGAGCCTGTTATGTCCTTGAGGCTCAGATCAAGAGGCCAGCAGACTAGCCTTTTGAGTCACTGTGAGGTCATTGGTTTATAGTGCAGGTCCAGTTCTTATCCAGTGAAGAGGGCAGCAGGTCACCATAGCAGGGCAGCACTTCCTGCAGAGCAGCAGTCCAGCACAGTGGTAATCCTTGGGGCAGCACAGCAGTCTTTCTTCCTAGCAGAGTATCCTCAGGTTCAGCAGTACCTTCCCTGCCCTGGCTCCAAGCTGGCTATAGTGACACTGCAGGGTTGTTATGCCCTTTGTGTGGAGTAAGACACAGTCTCTTCAGATGTAAGTGAGGTTGGGCCCAGTTTCTCCCTCCCATCCTGGCAGTGATGGCCCATCCAGTAACACCTAAGCTCCCACTGTGTGTGGCTGTCTAGGAGGAATACACAAAGCCCAACTGCCAACTACACCTAGTCATGTGACCAGAGTGAGGCTGTAGGCACCAAATGGCTAAGGCAAGCAAATGTCAATTTGGTAGAGGAGGCATTTTCAGAACTGTAATTTAAAATCTGATTTCAGCATAAGTTAGGATTTTAAATCGGATTCCAGAGACACAAACCATGAACTTGGTATCTCTTCCCATTTGGAAATGGAAGTGACACTTATAAAAGGAAATGAGGCAACTCCTAAGTTATCCTATGGGAGAGACAAGCGTTGCAGTATTGAAAAACACATTTAAATGTTTTTTACTACCAAGACATCTAAAACTTAAAGGCACATGGCCAACTTTTTGAATACACTGCACCCTGCCCTCAGAGCTGTCTAGGGCCAACCTTTGGGGTGACATATGTGTAATAAAAATAAAGGTTTGGGCCTGGCAAAAGGTTTTTTTTATGGCAGGTCTATATGGCAGTTTAAAACAGCACACTCACACTCTACAATGACAGGCCTGAGACATGTTTAAAGGGCTACTTAAGTGGGTGACACAATCAGTGCTGCAGGCCCACTAGTAATGTACAGGCACTGGACATGTGTATTGCACTTCACTAGGTACTTGTATGTATTTTAAATATGCCAATTGGCTATAAGGCAGTGTTACCATGCTTTAGGGAAAGAGCCCTAGCACTTTAGCACTCGTTAGCAGTAACAAAGTGCGCAGCGTCCTAAGGCCAGCAAAAACAAAGTCAGCAAAAACAGGAGGTCTAAGGGCAAAAAGTCAGGGGGAAACCACACCAAGGATGCCAGGTCTAACAGTTTGCAACCACAATTTCAGGTGCAAAACACTGACCAGTTACAGACACCCAAATTTAAGAGGTAACTGATTCTTAAAGGGGAAACTGTCCCTGTGAGATAGTTTCCTCTTTGAGAATCATGGTAGGTGGCCTTCTGAGAGAGAAAATAATGGTTCAGGGGACGATTGCATGTTCCTCCAATGTTATCCCTGAAAGTTACGTTTTCTTTTTTTAATTGCATGCTCCTCCCATGTCTTCCTTGAAAGTTAACATTTTTTTAAAAATGCTGACAACAGCAAAATGCAAATACAGGAAGGGAAGGCCTCTCTACCTCACAGGCTTCCATCCCTGTGTTCACAGTCATTTACGGGATGTCACCAAAAGCCTCTTCTCTTATTTTATATTAATGAGACAGGAGGTTTGGCAACCTCCTGCAAATATGTTCTGACTGTTTTACGACATGCTCCATCATAAATCCGGCCCTTAGTTTAATTATTTTACCCTGCATATAGAATTCATATTTCTGTCCCAACACTGTCAACTCCTGTGATGTCATGGACACGCGTCAAAAGTTGTGTGATGCCACTTTTACTACTCCAGGCACTTTGGTTATTTGCAAGCCACAAATTAATGACCTGGCTGGCAAAGGATCACTTGCAAAAATCAGTAATTTGCACTGGTAATTCTTGGAGATTTAGGCTAACCAATTTCCAGAGCATTCGGCTGCACCTGTTTTGGCATGCTTGATGTGGAATGAACTCTTATGAGGGAAATGCCTGCTGACAGCACCTCTATCTTGGTGTGGCTCATTGACATCTAATACTGCTTTCTGTCTGTATGTTTTTTAATCCTATAGATGTAATTGTTCTTTTTTTTTTAATTGAGCTAGAATGGTTCAATATCTCAAAGTCCGTATTTTGTCCCTGTCCCTAGAAGAAATCATTTGCAACTAGACAACTGGAGTTTCCACCACGGAGATTAGGGACAACCTCTTAGCCATCAGTGGTGGAAAAGCTACCGAGGCGCTCTGCGTGAGATGAAGGTATGTTAGGACTGTTAGGCACAACAGAGTAGAGTAAGGAGAGGAATGCATGTTTTCACTTTGTTTGCTCCCAATGTAGCATAATATTGAGTAACGTGTGCGCCTGTCACTGCTAAGTGTCCACAAAGAATTGCTTTGTTCACAGGGTAAGGAATCTGGATCTCAGATGAAGCAAATGGCCTCTGACATCATTACAGAAGCCACACACATACAGAAAGTGAGGCCTCCACAGATCAAGCCAGGATTTCTGTTACATTTGCAACCCGTTATCGGCTTGCAGTGAGGAAGAATGCGCGCCCAAACAGTGCACGACAACCTCAAAAGCTTTTAGTAGAATGTCAGTTTTGAGTTGTAATTCCTTAGCGCGTAGGTATCTCAGTGTTACAGGCGCGCCCACTGCACAAACTTAACAGAAACAATACCCTGCAGACAGCATGTCAGATCTGATGGTGGCTATCCCCTGCCCAGAGCTGAAGCAGTACCAACATTCTTTACAGTGAAAGACGGGTGGTTTGCTGTACCCAGAACCCGCAAGTCGTGTTTTTACAGCATTAACTGAAAAGAGATACGTGTCAAATACAGTGTGTCAAAAATACCATACACTTAACCGCGGATGTCATTGTTAAACTGTTCAAGTCAGATATCATCTTTCAGTTGTAAAGTGGTAGGTCTCAAATGTACGTTCAGTAACAACACTCGTCAGGGGGGTTTGACAGGCTTATTGTTCTGCAAATGGCGCACACGTATTATTTTTAAAAACGGTTTCCTTCTAAGGAGAAACATTCCCCATTAGAACAATCAACTATAAAAGGTATGGACCTCTCTGGTGCAAAAACATGAGCAAGTGCTGTAAGCAGGTGTGTTTGTGTGTGAGTGTGTGTGCGCGCGTGCGTGCGTGTGTCTGTGTGTGTCTGTGATCCATCTATCCTCAAGAAAAAATTGTAAAAGGAGCTGGACATCTTGGATGAAGTTTTCTGCAGGTTTTCTTTTTCCTTTCGAATAAATCATTGAAGATGGCCTAATTTTCAGGGACTCACCCCACAAGAGGCTTTACATAATTTTGGAAAGTAGCAATGAGTAAAGCCTAAGATTATGTTTAAATAATAAAGTAGCAATGAGTCAAACCTAAGATTATGTGTAAATAATAAAATCATAAAAACACCAGAATCAACATATCTTTACCCAAAACCACAAGGTGTTAGAAGGAATGCTTGCATTAATCTCATCCACTGTCGGTTGTTTAGGGCCATATTACAGACCATCGATTTGTATCCACTCAGATACACTCCAGATAGACATTTGTTATACGCATACCAGTTTTATTCATGCTCCAATAGTAACAGGACACATCCCCACTATAAAGGAATATAAGCAGCCCCACACTGGTTTTGACCTACTTAAGTGAGTTATTGTCAGGGCCACTGGAATTTTGCGATTGGGCGGCCGTGGCGATTTTCACATAACTATAGATTTGCCATATTTGCCACATAATCCATCATCTGCTGCATAATCTGCAGACTTTAACAAAAAAAACTAGACTAGTAGCTCAAACGGTTCAAAAGTTACTAAAAATGCAGCAACACATGTTGCCGCACAGTGAGAGGCCCTTTACAAAACTAGACTTGCCGCCTTTTTTTTTGCTTATTGCTATAGTTGGGTGTTAAAATGGTACTAATGAGGTGCAACTAGTGCCAGACAGTGTTACCACGTTTAATAATGACGAAATAACAAAGTGATACTATTACAAAATATGCTGCATTATGCAGCATAATTTGCCTTTTCTTGTTGCATAATTTACTCAGGCCTGTTGCATAATTTGCCCCTTGCCTGACGCATAATTTCAGTGGCCCTGGTTATAGTTTGAGTTTTGTGGAACAGTGAGCAGGGGATCCAGGTTTTGGCACACCCATTGCACTGGGGGCAGCTACAGCAAAAACAAAAAGCTGATGGAAGGAATCCTAAAAAGAATCCTAAAATGAATCTCAGCTAGTGGCAATTGCTCGGACTGCGTTCCGCACTGTTTTTTTCACCCTCTTTGTTGGTCCAGACCTGCCATGAGGACATTATTCTTAAGGGCATATTTACAATAAAGTGGCAAAGTGTATTGTTAAGCCAAGAGGGCTAACAACACGCTTCGTAACGACGAAGCGTAGGGCTGCACCATATTTACAACAATGTGGTGCAGCCCTGCATTTCCCCCTGCGCTGGCGCTAACTTTAGCTGCCTAGCGCCAACGCAGGCACCCTTGCACGAAAGTACAAGGGTGCCTGTGTTGAGGGATAGATTGTTAATGTACAGGAAGGTCCTCCTTCCTACACATAAACAATTTTAGATGCTTTTTTGTAACTTCTATGTGTGCTGCTTAATGCAGCACACATAGAAATTGCAAAACTGCATTTAAAAAAAAATATATTGTTTATATGCAGTAAGGGGGACCTTCCTGCACATAAACAATCATTGGCGTTTTGCTGTTTCTATGTGTAGTGCACAACGCAGTACACATGGAAACAGCAAAAATGAGGAAAAATAAAGTATTTCTCTTTGTTTCACCTGTTTACGACCAGGTTTTCCCTGGTCTTAATTTTGGCGCTACCTCCTATTTACACTGTTCTTGCAAATAGGGAGCCATGTCAAAATTAATAGGTGTGGTGGCCCTAAGTGTAGCGTGAAAGGGGGCCTTATTTAGAAGGCAGCTAAAGCCACGTTAAGTGGCTTAACCCTGCCTTGTAAATGAGGTGAAGCTCCTATTCCCACCACATCACTAAAAGTGACGTTGTGGTGGTGGTCGGGGCTTGTAAATATGCTCATTAGTTCTTCTCCAATAGAAACAGTGCAGCCCGAACTGTCAGACCAAGAGTCTCTAAATAGGAAAACAAGCAACCCCAGACCAGTTCTGACCTAAAGTTTAATGGTATAGTGAGTGTAGGACCCATGTTTGGACATACACATGCACGTATGGCATCTATGGCAAAAACGACAGGAGGATGGAAAGAATGCTTGAATTACTCTCAGTCACTGGAGATCACTTGGGAGAACATTCCAGGCAACAGGTTTTAACATGCTTTGCCACTCCAAACAGACACTCGCACTATGCAACTCAGTCCTGTTCCTGCTCTAATGTAAACAGCCCACCTGAATTGTCAGGCCTGGTCACCTCTAGATTGAGATACAGGCAACCTCCAAGGTGGACTAAGACTTTACTCAGTTTCCCATGCAACCACCACCAAGTCTTCATTTTGATCATCTCTTGCTATTAAGCGAGACATCAGAGCGGTTTCCTATGTTTCATTGGGTTAAGAGCAATAGACGTTTCCAGTTACTTCACGAGAAATAGAGTGCATGAAGTGTAATATTAAAACCACAACATATTCGATCTTAAAACGGTAGACACAATCAAAATTATTTCAATCAATATTTCTATAAATAGGGACAACAATTCTTAGCCATTATTTATTTGGCAAGTTGCTCTAATATCAAATGTGAATTAAGATCCTGTGTGTGGTAAAAATAAAATGTTATCAGAAGAAGAAGAAGAAGGGAAAAAGGGAGAAAGGAAAAATAAAACATAAAACATATATCTATAAAACATATATCTAAATAAACACTAACACAGCTAAATATCATCAGTACATGGGCTGGATAAAGCCAAACGGACTTCAGTTTTATATGTTCCTTTCCTTTCCTTTGTCCACTGGACTGGAGTTTGCATGAACAATTTGGGAGGCTTCTGCTGCCACTTCAGGCATTGGCACATAAAGGCAGGTTCACAGCAACTTTGGTAGTAATTCGCATCTTTAAGAAATACGCTGTTCCAACCATTCCAGCCGCTCCAGCTCTGCATTGACGTAACTACAATTTTTGGAAGATGTCACAAGCTTGTGGTAAGTGAGGTGTGTGGGGTTGGGGTCGCATCGTACCTACCTGGGTCGGAGGGCTCGGAAAAAGGAACTGACCCCATCTCCCATCAACATTCTCGCCACTGCTGCTCAGAAGAAAATTAACAATTAGTTGAGCAGTGCATCACGGTAGTATTAATAAACTGTCTGTTTCTACTCGGTACACAGTGTTTAATTTACTGTGCATATGAAATAAGCACATGGGAAATGGAGAGGTTAGCTGCCACACTCTCCCTATTCAATGAGAATATGGATGTAAGCCAAATATCCACGAAAACTGGAGTCCCAACCACAGTGTTAGAACCAACACTCAAACAAAACCTCAGTTTGCTTGAAAAACTTGTGAAGCATGAGCTGAACAAATGGTAGGAAGTAACTTGCAAGAGGACTGAGAATTTCCATAAATTCCACTTCAGAAAATCCTAACCTAGAACTTATAAAAGAATGGGCATGGCCAAAATATGGGAATGTTGGAGTTTTTAGTCAAATATGACAGAATTGACCTGGAGAACACAATCTCCAAATAGTAAGACAGGAGCTTGACAAACACAAAGAGGAAGGTACAGTCATCAATTTCTTGTGGTTTATCTTAAAATGTATGAGGCTGTCTTAAAAACAACAAGGAAAGATTCTATGTGATAAAAGAGACTATGCAGAGGGCAGGATCTTAACTTATACAAAATGCTTTGATCGGGCTCAACGAGATCTTAATGTCATTCAACAACAAAGACATCTGGGAATAGTACCAACTGATTCCAGTTCAGATTTAACTTCAGAAGATACAGAAGAACAGACCTGGTGGTCCCTTTATGACTACTTCCCTTGACCTAAATCCATGAATTCCAATTATTGAAACAACAGAAGGAACAGACCTCACACGATCGGACAACCACAAAAGGCACTGGAACAGGTACAGGTCAAGGAAAAGGAAGAGGAAGGGGGCGCAATGAAAAACAAAGATGAACCAGAAGTGGGGGGAGAAACAAATATATACAAAGAACAGAAACAAGTCCATTTGTGAATGGCAAATCTATTGTAAATCTCTCTTCCCATACTCTAACACCCGAGGAGGAATCTCTACTTAATCTGGGACTATCATTTTGTCCAACTGCTGACATGAATTATGTTGATATGAGAATTGATGTATTCTTAGCTGTAAGAAAGATAACATTGATGAAAATATGCAAAATTCCTAAATACCATGATAATCTCAAAAGCGTTATGACAATGAATATCCATCTGATATATCCACAGGTTTCATGTTACAAGATATTGATTCTATTTTGGCAATCCACGATTTAGAAGCAAATCATGACAGTTCTATGGTCAGTGATGTAAATGAAACATGAAGGACTCTTGGCTTTATGCCTGATATGACACAGAGTAGTGGATTCAAGCGCAAATCTAAGTTCAATCTTAATGTCCCTCATGACAATATTGAACCATTTCATTCAGTTATGATACATAACTTAATCAGGTCATGCAATGATCATGATTTCAAAATGAGAGATAATTTATGAAAAGGTAAAAAGCTGGCCCATGCCAATTTGATGCATCATCCATCTGTAGTAATTAAGCCCTACGACCAGGGGGCAATATAGTTCTTATCAATGTGGATGATTATAAATCAGAAGCCATGAGGCAATTGAGTGATTCTGCCTGCTATGAGATAACCAATTGGGAAATGTATGAGACATCTATACATAAGTACCATGGTATGTTGAGAGACTGACTAAGGATGAGCCTACTGGCAGATGATGAGTAATGGTTTTGGAAAACCGACAACCCATGTTTGCCCTGCTTATTCCTTTTACCAAGGGTACATATGCATCCTACTAGACCTTCAGGGGGGCCCATTGTATCCTCCAATGGAGGCTTATTGGAAAACGCCTCAGTTTTCCTTGATCATTTCTTGGCACCTTGTGTTACCAACTTAAGGTCGTATTGCAAGGACAGTATTGATTTTTTAAGACGGACACATGATATAAAGGTGGGAAAAAAGTTATTGAATGATATCGTTGGATGTATGCTCACTTTACACTTGTATCGATCAAAAGAAAGGGGTAGAGGCTTGCATGCACTTTTTTCAGAGTAGGCCCATACCTATGCTAGACCGTACTAACATGCTTGAACAAATGATTTTGTATTGTTTGGAACACAACATTTTTCTGTTTGACAAAACCCTGTATTGTCCAAGATCTGGTACCGCAATGGGAACCTGGTTTGCACCCAGCTTAGCACATTTATTTTTGGGCTCTTGGGAGGAGCAGTTGATATGGGTGGAAGCTAATGAAAGGTACACTGAACATGTACCCTTACATATATGGTATATCGATGAACGTTTTAGGTCTCGCCAACTCAGCGCGCATGCACTGCTTAGGAGACCTTTAGCCGTCGTGCAGCTCTTTTTCAAAGCACATACTCGTGCTTGTGGCAGCATACACCTTGCGGGAGTGCGCAACGGTGCGCCACAAGCACAAGTATGTGCTTTGAAAAAGAGCAAACTGCTCTCCTCGGTGCGCGTGCGCACCACTCGCGGGTGCACCCCTCCGTCTCTCTCTCCCGCTGCAGTCTGCACGCTTTTTAAAAATAAAACTTTCAGCGCAAGGCGCGCGCTTGTCTAAACTTAAAAGCAGTTTCATTAGCCAGAAAGTGCCACACGCATTTCACATCTACACCACACATTCACCACCAGCATGACAATCCCCAACACTCCTGTGTGCGGGCGACTCACGCCGGAGGAGGGGCGCTCACTACCGAGCTGCGAATATTTAGGTCACAGGCTCATTCAATTCCCCAGGCAATGTGCTTTCAATCCGGCACTGCAGATTTATTTAGTGCATAACCAACGCAGCTTCTGTGGTTGGGGAAAAAACCTCACATGCACAGCCAGCATCATGCATATTAAATGATTCACCGCTGGGCGCTGACATGGTGTCGGAAAAACACGAGTTTCATCCAGGAACAGACACACACTGTTCTTTCTCATCCTAAGAGAAAGTTTTTTTAAACAGCTCCAGCGGGTTTTCACACAGATTCGTCATTTTGCTCTGCTGTAAACTTGTGCCCCATTTAACCAACTGATTAATGGTCAATTAATCAATCTGTGTATGCCAGATGTCAGCAAACTGCACTTAACCTACTGAGCTAATTCCCCAAACTTCTTCCGCAGCTAAATACCAACTTGGATTGTTTATACCATCTGCCTTAGACCTAATGCCAAGGCTTTAAGTGGGATAAGAAAACTGGGGGCAGGTCAAAGGGTCGTGACCAATGTTATTAAGGGTGTGGCTTAAAAACACATAAGCTAAAAATCTGTACTTAGCATAGTGTGCTGCACTTTGCTGCTTCTGTCACTGTATCCAGATATATAATACAACAAGTAACGTTACACCTACCACAAGTCAGGACTGTTGGCTTTGTCAATGGTTGTTAGTTGCATTAGATAAATAAGCAACAACTACGGCTTTGTTGTATATACTATTGAAAAGGCTTCTGTTCTCAAATGATGAGACTGTGAAATAACTTTGAAGTTACATCAAGGCAGTGAAGGGTGGCACTGCTGCAGAGTTGACATTTTTTTTTCACCCTGAGGGTGAGGGCAAAAGTGGAGAGCCTCATAGGGACCCGTCTCAGCGCCTGCATTTTAGAACTGCCGGTGCTGAGCATCGGAAGGTCCCGGCCCACTTAAAGCCCTGCCTAATGCATAATAGCTGTGACGCTGATATTATTAACGTAGGGTGTGTTAAAAACATTAATATCAGAGATAAAGCTGCAAATGGAGTGTCTAATTAAATATTGTGACCACTTCATTGACTTGTTCAGAGAGCAATGCATTCTATATATTTTATCTGTTTATATGTTATTTTTTAAACTGACCAAACACAAGTACCATGCCGAATGCCACCTAATGCCTCTGGGTGTTCACACTGTTCAGAGTAGCGGCACATCCAAAAATAATTGTTTTCTTATAAATGCTGCAATAAATACCCCATATGATTTTTAGCCCCTGCTTGCAAGTGCTGGGCTGATTCTAACCTCATAATGCGAAAACAGATGTACAAAGCCATTGTGTGGTTGCAAACACTGACGTCCACAAAAATCACGGAGTTTTGTGATGGCTAAATGGAATTCTGGTTCATTTAAAACTCATTATGCGAGTCTGAAAAACACTTCTGACTTAAAATGGGTTTGCAATCTAATTCCGAATCTTGGTTTGGAAGTGTCGCGAAAGGGGTCTCGGCCCATATGCAATTTGAGATGATATGTATCAATGTCTTAAGACCACTGACTGCTCCCTCTGATGTGTTCCCAAATGGTAACTTTTATTTTGTAAAGTAGTACTGCATGGGCTGCTTTAAAAAACAAGCATTGGCATAGCCAATAGGTCTCATCTTTGGGACCTTCTAAGTGTTTAGCCATGCAACGGTTGATATTGTGCACCAAGGATATTGTGCTGCATAACTAAATACTTATAAGGTCCCAAAAGCGAGACCTATTGGCTATGGTAATGCTTGTTCTTATTTGGTACGGGCAGAAAGATCTAGCTCTAAAATGTATTGACAGCTTGTCACACAACTTAAATCTTAGCGTCACCCATAAGATCAGCAATATATTCTGAGACTTTTTGGATGTAGCAGTCGCCATCATATTAACAAATTGGTCACCACTTTATTCAGAAAAGAGACAGCTGAAAACAGCATGCTGCATGAACCCAGTCATTATCCCACTGCACTTATTAACAGCATTCCTTATGGCAAATTTTTACTAGCATGTCGAAATTGTAGCTCATAGGAGGGTTTCACCAATGGGAAGAATAACATGATGCAAAGGTTCAGAGAAAAAGGGTATTCAAACAGAATTTTATCTCAGCCGAAAATCAAATTACGAGATATAAAACAAGATGCTGTTTAAAAGTGCACAAAACACTACAAACAAACAATTTTATGGTGTACCTAGATAAATTATCACTTTTGGTTTTGCCTAATTATCACATTTAACAGAAGATCCAAGAAGTTCTTAACAATTATGAGAAAACATTTGAGCCTCATTAAAGCTGACCCAGTAATTGGAAAAAGGTTTGGCATTTACCCCTTTGATCACTTACAGCATGATCTTATCCATAGTTTTCAGGCAACCCAACGCCCCACAACTTGGCTGAGATCACGAAAGGGTTTTTATAAATGTAACTTTTGCAAAGCCTGTAAAAATGACTATTGCTGCAAGGATTTCAATACCCATGACAGAAGACTGAGACAAATTCGTAAGTTTATCACTTGCACTACTGATTTTGTGGTCTACATTGTGGAGCACCTTATGGCCTCAGATATATTGGAAGTACTAACTTGCAATTGAAAAAAAAGCATATTTTAGAACATCCATGGGCCATAACCAATTGAAAATTCAATTATCCTGTGGCAAGACCCTTTAACAGTACACATAATGGCGACAACACACTACTAAGATTCTTTGGGATAGATGGAGTCATGAAGCAGAGAAAGACAACTATGCATCCTCGAATCAAGATACATAATTGAGCTGAATACCAGATACCACATGGCATGAATAGGGAGGAAGAACTGGCAACACATATAGGACTGACTGTAGTCCATTTGCCTTTATGCAACCCATGTACTGATGATATTTTCCTGTGTTAGCTTTTAATTAGATGTATGTTTTATTTTTCCTTTCTTCCTTTTTTCCTTTTTATTCTCCTTCTGATGATGTTTTATTTTTACCACACACAGGATCTTAATTCACATTTGATATTAGGGCACTTGCTCAGTTAATAATGACTATGGGCCCGATTCACAGAACTAACTTAAGACAAAATCCTAAACTTACTACCATTTTGGTATTCACAGAAGACACTTACTCATTTTGGTATTCACAGAAGGCACTTTCTCATTTCGGTATTCACAGAAGTTAGGAGTCCTAACTTTAGGACTCTAAATGCCTTCTGTGAATACCGAAAGTCTTAAAATTAGGATTTTTCTCAGTTTAGTAGTAGTATAGTTAGGACTCCTAACTTTAGGACTCCTAAATGCCTTCTGTGAATACCGAAATTCTTAAAATTAGGATTTTTCTCAATTTAGTAGTCCTAAGTTTAGGACTCCTAAGTTTAGGACTCCTAAATGCCTTCTGTGACTACCGAAAGCCTTAAAATTAGGATTTTTCTCAGTTTAGTAGTAGTATAGTTAGGACTCCTAACTTTAGGACTCCTAAATGCCTTCTGTGAATACCGAAAGTCTTAAAATTAGGATTTTTCTCAATTTAGTAGTCCTAAGTCTAAATTTAGGACTACTAAATTGAGAAAAATCCTAATTTTAAGACTTTCGGTATTCACAGAAGGCATTTAGGAGTCCTAAAGTTAGGAGTCCTAACTATACTACTACTAAACTGCGAAAAATCCTAATTTTAAGACTTTCGGTATTCACAGAAGGCATTTAGGAGTCCTAAAGTTAGGACTCCTAACTTCTGTGAATACCAAAATGAGTAAGTGCCTTCTGTGAATACCAAAATGGTAGTAAGTTTAGGATTTTGTCTTAAGTTAGTTTTGTGAATCGGGCCCTTAGAATTTGGGCACTTACCCAATATTTCACAGTAAATTGCTACACAGCATTATGGGGTATTCATTATGAATTGATATACATGTGATTATAACATTAGAATGATCATTAAGTTTACATAGAGTCCCTATTTACAGAAATATTGAATTAATTTTGATTGGTTATGCCGTTTTAAGATCAAATATGTTGTGGTTTTGTCATTGCACTACATGCACTTTATTTCTGGTGAAGTAACTGGAAATGTCTGTTGCTCTCAACCCTATGAAACATAGAAAACCACTATGATGTCTCATTTAAGATCAAGAGATGATCAAAATAAAAGATGACATGATGGCAAAAAAAATGATATTTTTATTATGTTTATTGGCCGAAACAATACAAAAAATTATTTTTAAAGGTAAATAAAAATTTCGATTATGATCTGCAAAAATATTCTCACTTGAGATTTAATCAATTTGAGATAATTTGTATTCATGTGGTCAATCACTATGGGATTTGTAAATATTTTTTCTCTGTCTATGATGACTTGAAATGTATTTCTAAGTTGCATTAACTCGACAAACGCTTTGTTTTTCTGCGCAATGGACTGGATTGGTGTAAAACATTACTTTGTCCGCTGGACTGGATTTCACACGAAAAAAATAAATAAATATATATATATTTATATATGTATTACCTACTGGCGGTCACCAGTAGGTAGTTATAGTTAGGACCAAGTTTCCATAGGAAGAGCATTTTTTGTTTTGCATATAATCTTGGCGTCGTTTGATGAATTTTCATGAAATTTTCCAAACTAATTCTTTGTTCCTATCAGCTCCTATGTTGAAAGATTGAGGTTGATTCGTCAAGGGGGTCTGAGAAAAAAGGGGGTCCCAAAACGTGTATTCTCCATGCAATTTCCATAGGAAACTTTAGTCAAGGCTACAGGTCGAACGGGTGAACAGAATTACCCCAAATTTGGCAGGGAGAAGGGTCTTAATCTAGAAAGCACGCTTTTGTTTATTTGGTGTAAATCCGTTCTGTAGTTTTGGAGAAATATCGAAATTTACAGATATCAATATTTGGGAATTCTGCCATCTGACTGGCTGAGGCGTTACGAGCACGAGCTTGCTTCTTATTGGCTGCGAGCGGTGCGAGCGGTTGCAACTAGGAAGTGTTGGCAGCCATTTTGTGATTCTGTTGAAGTGAGTAAGGGGAAAAAAGGGCAAAAAAAATAGAAAAGAGGAGGGCAGGAGCACTGTAACCTCCGTGGGGTGTTTACGGTGTGCTATACAGGGGTGCAAAGCAAACTACTCATCCCTACTGGTCTGAAAGTGCTGGGCTACGGAAATTAAGTGAGGTATTGCCTAGAGTCTGATGCTGCTAAGGTGAGCTGCTGCGGGCCTCGGGGATTAAAGCGTGAGCCCAAACTGTGTGTCCTATGCTGTGAAGTCATGTGCCCGCTCCGTTGCACCACACCTGTGGAAGTAGTGTCAGCATGTGTTTATACCTACTAGGACGAACTACTGACCCCTACTGGTCTGAAAGTGCTGGGGTACGGAAAATATGTGAGGTTTTGTCTAGAGTCTCATGCTGGTAAGCTCAGCTGCTGCCGGACTCGGGGATGAAAGCGTGAGTCCAAACTGTGTGTCACATGCTGTGAAGCCATGTGCTCTGGCCGCTCTGCCACATCTGTGCAAGTAGTGTCAGCATGTAGTTATACCTACTCGGAGGAACTTTTTTGTCGAACATTGTAAGTTGTGTATGGTGTTTAGGGGGTGTTATACAGTGAGTGCGAAGGTAAATTCACGCATATCAAATCAATTCGGAATTTGTAAAGTGCAAACTACTCACTCGTACGGGTCTGATGGCGCTGGGGGCGTAAGCTGAGCTGCTGCCGGACTCAGGTTAAAGGTGTTGAACTACTGACCCCTACTGGTCTGAAAGTGTGGGGTAGGGAAATTAAGTGAGGTATTGCCTAGAGTGTCATGCTGCTAAGTTGAGCTGCTGCTGGAACCGTGAGCCCAAACTGTGTGTCCTATGCTGTGAAGTCATGTGCTCTGGGTGCTGTGCCACACCTGTCCAAGTAGTGTCAGCAATATTTTATACGTAGTAGGAGGAAGTTTTGTTTGGAACACTGTAACTTGTATATGGTGCTAGTAAGTGATCCGCAGCACTGCCAAAGGCAGTAAACCCAGGACATGCAGCAGACGTGCAAGGTATAGGTGGACGTGAATGGAGTCGACCATGTGTTCGGGATGCCCTGCTATACTGGACTGTTCCCAAGAGGCACAGGGTCAGACTGATTTGCATATGGCCATATCTGAACTGGGGTGGTGGAGTGAGCTAAAGAATGATGATGGATTAAACCCAGATCAGTTGACTGGGGATGAGTGTTTGATTTGCTCTAATGCTCCGTCCATCATCCCCTTTGGTACTGCTATGCGTCAGTGGCTCTGCTTGTAGCTGCACTGGCTTGCTGTGTGCCAGTCTTCTGGATGAAATGGCACAGCTTGGTGCAATGAGCCGGGTCTGTGTGCAATGGGTGCAGGGCAGGGTTGTGGTGGGAGTACGTGTGAAGGTCATTTCATGCACGCTAACTACGACGAAGGACTTTTGAGTGTGGGATGTCCACTCGTTGTTCTCAAATCGGGCAGTGGGTAGTGTGGGAGAAGGATGCAAATATTATCGTATCTGTCAGGGGGGGCTGGCCACTTGCAAGTTCCTTCTCGGAGCAGCAGATGTGTTAGCGTAAGATAGCTCAGACAAAGAACCTTTCATCCTTACAGTAACTTCTCCAGGTGCATTCATACAGGATGTGTAAAAAGGCCTGTCGTGGGAGTTGTGGGATGTCTGCGACCCTGGTCATCATGGATGAGATGGCCAGCACGTGGCTCATGGGCGGGTTCACTGTGTGTTACGTTGCCAAACAGCTGCTCCTCCCTCCCACGAGCCCCCACACTTTTGTGTGCTGCGCTGTTGTATCCCGTGCACTCCTACGGCACACCTTTGTAATGCCTATTCGCGCATGTCCTGCGGCATTCCAATCATACCGTGACAATGCCGTTTGGAGGTGGTGCATGCCACTTTACAACATCGACTGTTGCGGCCCTTGTGGCGGCCACAGCAGAACACAGAGACACACTTACCGCACTTCTTGCACATGGACATGTGTGAGACACCCCGTTCCCTTTGCCGCTTGTGAATGCAGGAGGATGCGTGCGTAGCTACATCTCCAGGCTCACTGCCAACACTGAGGTGACATGGTAACGTCCGCTGAAGACAGCACACTGTGATGTTGCAGGGCCCGTGCCTATCATGCTAACACAATGACCACACGGACATACTTGCTCAGATGCGGATTCGGAAGCCTTGGCTGATCTGGGGTTGTTGCGATGAGTGTTATGGCCCTCATGGGTATCCGTGTCTCATGTTCATTGACTCTATGGCACCTGTGGGTGTTCAGGTGTGGCTCTTGGATGTGCTCCTTTCAATGCTGCAGGTAGTCGCCCTGCTTAACACCAGCAGAAAGCAGGTGTAAAATCTCTGGTGCTAATGCGGCTTATCGCCTAAATTTGTTTCGCATCGCAGTTTTTGCCTTTCGTTGTGAAAGTTATGATGTGTTTTTTTCGTGTACAGAAAAATAAATGAACTGGGCGGTGTATCCCATCAAGATACAGCACCTGACCCACTATTCCCAATCAATATAAATACAATGAGATTTCTTCATTGATTTTGTGTGCACACTGTAAATGCACCCACTACCACAGTGCAATTCAATAGAGGATTTTAATATTTAGACTAAATCGTAAAGGTGCACCTCGTGTGTTTTTGCATGGGAACGCCTACTCTGCATCTCATTATCAGCACTTTAATGCAACTACAGTTGAGATAAATCTAACACACTATTCAGAAGCTGGTGCAAACTGCAGACATCAGCAGTATTCCCACGATAACTGTCCCAAAATTTAACACCATGGTGGACACCACCAAATAACAGTAATAAGAACAAGAAAGAGTCACACAGCACTTAAGTAACAACCATAAACTTAATTGAATTTCTTTTTTTTTTCAAACTTTATTTTTTCGTAAACGTATATATAAAGGATAAAGTAAATATAACAAAATGAACACAAAACAACAAGGCAGAAGACTCCTGTCGGGACCATGAATGCCGATGACACAGCCTGGAAAATAATGCACAAAATAAGGTTGTGTGTAATGACCATATCAAAGGAGTGAGACACAGAGAAGGAAAAAAAAGCCAGAGAGAAAAAGAGAGGAAAGGAAAGAAAGGGAGTGAGAAAGGGAGAAGGGAGATAGAGAAAGAAAGGAAGGAAGAGAGTGAGTGAAAGAGTGAAGAGAGGGAAGTGAGAGAGAGAGAGAGATTGAGAGAGAGAGAGAGAGAGATAGAGAGAGAGAGAGAGATACTGCTGCCCCTGCGAATCTATGACCAAATAATTACCTGCTGCCACCGGAGTGTCTACCAGTGGGCACTCCACGTGACCGTCAAAGCTCCGCGGCCTGGCAGATCTCACAGATGTCGCTGAGTCCTGAGTCATGAATGGCGGAGACCACATCAGCTTCTCCGCGGCCCGGCAGATCTCACACATGTCGCTGAGTCATCAATGGCGGAGACCACATCAGCTTTTGGTGCCGCTAACCCTGTGCAACGCAAGTCAGCGCCACGTGGTGGTAGGCCGCTGACGGCCATAGAACTTAGGGTGCGACTAACCCTGTGCAACTCAAGTCGGCGCCGCTTGGTGGTAGGCCCCTGACAGCCACTTCAGCTTCGGGTGGCACTTACCCTGTGCAAGTCAAGTCCGCGCCACGTGGTAGTAGGACCCCGACGGCCATACAGCTCATGGTGCGACTAACCCTCTGCGCAACTCTTCATGGACTCTTTATGATTCAGACCCGTGGAGCGTCCACCATTCAGTCACCACCGCTATAAAGGATGTGACATTGTCGATGCATTATATTTGGGTGGTCACAAGGCCTGTGACGCATGTGTTGGATGGGTGTGGTGTGTGTGCAAACCTGCCCTCAGGGAGTGGCCGTGACATGTTGACAACTAGAGCACTGACCTGCACACCAACAGCGACTACGCCTGTGTCAGGTAGCTATGTGGGGGTGTGAAAACGTGTTTTCTCAATGGATTTTCCATAGGAAACTTTAGACAAGGCTACAGGTAAAACTGCTGAACGGAATTACGCTGAATTTGGTAGGGAGAAAGGTCATGGTCCAGAAAGCGTGCTTTCTTGCATCGAGTGAAAATATAAAAGAAAGGTCCCGGGAAAATTATATATACCGGAGCTCTGTCTGTGCAAGATAACACTTTCACGCTCCCTCTTCCCAACATCACCACTTCGCAGCTATAGCTTTAGAAGCCAGTCCGTCGGCTTGCAGCTCTCTACCTTTGCGAGCTAGTACGCTGCTGTGCCTGTACCTCTGCGAGCTACTACGCTGCTATTCCTTTGGGAGTGGACGGCTCGTAGTACTGCGTCTGTGAGTCGACTGGACGGGCTGCAGTTGTCCCTCTGCGAGTCTGGGTGCGAATTGTTCATAAGTCACACTACACAAGCATTGAAAATCCATTTTGTGATTCAGTCCGTCAGCTGGCATCTGTCCGAGGCATTTCTGAAAACATACCGGAGTTCTTTCTGTGAGAGATGCCCCTTTCACGCTGCCTCTCCCCACATCAGCAGGTAACGCACGCTCTTCCCACATTACCAACATACCCCCAACAACCTTCTTGGGCCCAGAATTGTCCCTGTGCGGTTGGACAAACAAGAATCTTAGTCATGTATAGATTTACATATAAAACATTTTATTTAAACAAAACAACAACAAATAAAACTGAAGGGAGTCTGGTGCTGTGGTGGCTGCCACGAAGTTGAGGTTACTGTCATTCAGGACTCAGGACACAGTTCCACATGTGGAATCGGCTTGTATTGAACAGGATTAGTGGCACCACGTGTCTCGCCTTGTGTTGTACAGGGTTAGTGGCACCATGTGTCACCGGCCTTGCATATGGAAATATGCCTAACTGATCAAAGGGAGTATGCTGCTGTGGTCGCTGCCACGGACTTGGGGTCACTGCCATTCAGGACTTATGACACAGTTCCACATGTGGGCTCAGCTTGTGTTGAACAGGGTTAGTGGCACCACGTGTCGCCTTCCTTGCATATGGAAATATGCCTAACTGATGAAAGGGAGTATGCTGCTGTGGTCGCTGCCACGGACTTGGGGTCACTGCCATTCAAGACTCAGGACACAGTTCTACATGTGGGATCGGCTTGTGTTGAACAGGGTTAGTGGCACCACGTGTCGCCAGCCTTGCATATGGAAATATGCCTGACTGATGAAAGGGAGTCTGGTGCTGTGGTCACTGCTACGAAGTTGGGGTCACTGCCCTTCAGGACTCAGGACACAGTTCAACATGTGGGATCAGCTTGTGTTGAACAGGGTTAGTGGCACCACGTGTCGCCGGCCTGGCATATGGAAATATGCCTAACTGATCAAAGGGAGTATGCTGCTGTGGTCGCTGCCACGGACTTGGGGTCACTGCTATTCAGGGCTCAGGAGTCAGGACACAGTTCCACATGTGGGATCGGCTTGTGTTGAACAGGGTTAGTGGCACCACGTGTCGCCAGCCTTGCATATGGAAATATGCCTAACTGATCAAAGGGAGTATGCTGCTGTGGTCACTGCCACGGACTTGGGGTCACTGCCATTCAGAACTCAGGACACAGTTCCACATGTGGGATCGGCTTGTGTTGAACAGGGTTAGTGGCACCACGTGTCACCAGCGTTGCATATGGAAATATGCCTAACTGATCAGAGGGAGTCTGGTGCTGTGGTCGCTGCCAAAGACTTGGGGTCACTGCCATTCAGGACTCAGGACACCGTTCCACATGTGGGATAATTCGGCTTGTGTTGAACAGGGTTAGTGGCACCACGTGTCGCCGGCTTGTGTTGAACAGGGTTAGTGGCACCATTTGTTGCGGCTTGCGTTGAATTGTGCCTGAATAAGTCCACGTGGAGATGACTTGTGGTGCAGTGAGTTAGTGGCACCTGAAGCACTCTGCGTGTGCGCACCTTACGATGATGCGTGGTCCGGGCGGGCCTCACTGGTAGCAATGTCTTTACATGCTTTGAAAGAATCTTCATAGCAGTCAAAATCTCCAAGTAATTCCATTTCAGTCCTCCAAGGTTTGAAGAGTTGCAGAAGAGCTAAATAGAAAAAATCTCCCTTATCTGGAGTATCACAACCTAATTTCCTGTGATTAATCAAATTTCCTTTGGCATGCTTTAAGAAACATCCATCCGATCCAATACAGCATATTTACCTTCATTTATTTTTTCTGTAAAAGTTTTTCTAAAACTATAATGTTGCAGTATTTCATATAGACATATGTTTTCCAGGTATGGACTTCTATGTGGACAGTAATTGAGTTATCTGCAACATATTGTATGTCCATATTTGCATTCCACATCTTCAAAATTACTGGATTGTAATCATTAATGTACTTCGATTCTTCTGTTCTTTTAATATTATAAGTATTTTTGGGTGATTTTCGAGTGATAGTATGCCTCACTGCTGACATAAAACTGTTCACTCTTCCTTGCGATGACTTATGGTGCACTGAGTTAGTAGTACCTTTGGCGCTCAGCGTGTACGTACCCTGCGATGATGCGTGGTCCGGGAGGGCCGCACTCGGACCAATGTCTTTTGTCTATTGAATTCTGCCTTAGTAAGGCCACGTGGCGATGACTTGTGGTGCACTGAGTTAGTAGTACCTTTTGGCGCTCAGCATGTACGTACCCTGCGATGATGCGTTGTCCGGGAGGGCCGCACTTGGACCAATGTCTTTTGTTTATTGAATTCTGCCCCAGTAAGGCCACGTGACGATGACTTGTGGTGCACTGAGTTAGTGGCATCCGAAGTACTCAGCGTGCGCGCACCCTGCGATGATGTGTGGTCTGAGAGGGCTGCACTGGGAGCAATGTATCTTGTGTACTGCACTGCATCATCTGCAAATGCTACTCCATCTGAATTGTGAGGCCTGCTGCACGCAGTGTAGATTGAAGGTAGTAGTCTGTACAGACATAAGTCTGCGGTGCTGAGCCGCTGGGTTCTCAGGGGGCCTGTCTCGAGGAGACCTGCGGTCATGGCGGCAGGCTCATGGCAGAGTGAGGCCCGCCGCTCTGGCATAGTCGTTGGTCTTCATCATTCACAAGTGACCACGCCCAGAGCCCCAGCCTATTTATTCACATTCCTACGCTGGAGTGACGTACGTCGGACCAGCCCACTCCAGTTACGCTTATGCTTACAGGGGGGACGATACAGCTACATGACTGAGATTGTCCCTAGTGTTTGACGTAACATGTTTGGGTCCAATGTCCACAACACTACAAGCACAAGTAGTATTTGTGCACATGGAGAGGTGTGTGTTCTGCATACTGAGATGTGTCCAGCACTTCACCGCTACACTTTGCATTGTGTGCATTGTTATTCATGGGTGAATTGCTTCCTTCACATATAATTTGTTCACACCTGTCCCAATATTCAGCTATTGTGTGGCTGAGGGGCCATGCCGTTTTTGGAAAGTTCATTGTCTTGTTCTGCGCTGCCTCGGTGGTAGAGGGGGGGTCCTGGGAGTGGTGGTGGGTGTTAAGGCGATCTTGGGTGTCGGAACTGCTTGATCAGTAGGTCTATAACGTGTTGGTCTTCAGATGTGGCTCTGGGCTGGGCTTCCTTTCACACTGTATGTAGTTGTATAATATTTAAAAAACAAGAAGACATTAAATAATAAATAAAAAAAATACAAAAACAATTTTTAGGATATTAAAGTTACAAAATATCAAAAAATGTTCACAATTACTGAGAAAAACATAGGTTTTATGAACATTATAATAAGAAATTAGTATTTAAATAACCTTTGAAATTCACAAAAAACATAGGTCTCAGGAAGATTAAAGTTAGAAATTAGTATTTTAAAAAAAAATCAAATATACTGAAAAACGATTGCCACATTTCCCAACATTAAGCTATTATATGGCTAAGGGACCATGCCGTTTTTGGAGGGTTCGCTGTCCTGTTCTGCACTGCCTTGGTGGTAGTAGGGAGAGGGGTTGTATGGGGGGGAGGTCCTGAGGGTTGTGGCAGTGAGTGTTGTGTCCTTCTTGGGTGTCAGAAAAAACTATAGGTTAAATGAACATTATAATTAGAAGTTAGCATTAAAAAAACATTGAAATTCACTGAAAAAAAACATAGGTTTCAGGCACGTTATAGTTAGAAATTAGCATTTAAAAAACCTTAGAAATTCACTAAAAAAACCATAGGTTTCAGGCACGTTATAGTTAGAAATTAGCATTTAAAAAACCTTTGAAATTCACTGAAAAAACCATAGGTTTCAGGCACGTTATAGTTAGAAGTTAGCATTTAAAAAACCTTACAAATTCACTGAAAAAAACATAGGTTTCAGGGACGTTATAGTTACTTGGACATTTGACTCATATAAAACCAGAGAAATTTGCCCATTATAGTTAGTTGAGCTAACTATAACTCGCGCGCCCGCAATGCACTGGTGATGACGTCACATTATTTCATCACTCATGACATGGTCAATGACATCACTCATGACATCACTGATGACATCTCAAATGACATCACTGATGACATCACTGATTACATCAACCACGTGATAGTCTGACACACTTCCTCACATTCTAATATAACCTTTGATACACGTACTCTAAAATACAGACTACCATTTTCGAAACCATAGACACACCAATACCAGATACCAGATACCCATCCACTGATTCCTATCTATATATTGTGAGCTACACATACACTCATACAGTCACTCATGTATGCTGTCACTCATCATAACATCGGTATAATATCCACTCATACACCCATACATACATTCACACAGTGCTACTGATCCATAGAGTTACTTACACATCTACTCAGTCATGCCAAAAATCAATCACACACCCATGTACTCACCTATGCAGATGTATACACACCACCTGACTTATATATACACACACCACCTCCCTTATTTATATAGATACTAACACATACTTACTCTCTCATACAATCACTAATACAAGTACACATTCATGTATGTAGACACCCTTGCAATCACACTCTCTCACGTATAGTCAATTATACACCCCAACACTCACATATGCTGTCTAGTAACATATATAATTACTCACATATATATAACTGAGACATCAATTCACTAATCAACACACCTGTACACACAGTCAGCTACCCATACAGCCCTTCCGAGATGTACTTTTGAATCTATACAACCAGTGAATCAGTCATTCAGACATGTATGCAGAGAGTCAGACACCCCCACCCACCCACATAGACACTCAGACACCCATACAGATACTCATATAATCAATCAATAACCCATATAGACACTGATGTAGCTACTCACCAACCCATGCACCTGCTTACACACCAACTGAGAGACTAATATAGACATTCACACTGTTTAGTCACTGACCCATCCATTCAGTAACATACGTTCAATCAGTGACTTACACAGCCAGTCATGCATCTACTAAATAATCCATTCAAGCACTTCTACATCCACTCATTCTTCAATAGACCTTGACATAGATATATCTGAAAAATATTTAAACTTTACAGAAACACACATTCACTGGATGATGTCATCAGTGATGTCATCAGTGATGTCATTTGAGATGTCATCAGTGATGTCATGAGTGATGTCACTGACCATGTCTTGAGTGATGTAATATGTGATGTCATCACCAGTGCATTGCGGGCGCACGAGTTATAGTTAGCTCAACTAACTATAACAGGCGAATTTCTCTGGTTTTATATGAGTCAAATGTCCAAGTAAATATAACGTCCCTGAAACCTATGGATTTTTCAGTGAATTTCTAAGGATTTTTAAATGCTAATTTCTAACTATAACATGCCTGAAACCTATGGTTTTTCAGTGAATGTATATATATATATATATATATACTATCTACTGGCGGTCGCCAGTAGATAGTTATAGTTACAACCTAGTTTCCATAGGAAACCTCAAAATTCTATTTTGAATAACTTTGGCGCCGGTTGACGAATCCTCGCGAAATTTTCAAAACTAATGGGGCGCTCCGTTCAGCTCCTACCCTGAAAGTCGCGGGTGATTCGTCAAGCAGGGGCCGAGAAAAAAGGGGTGTCCCAAAACGTGTTTCCCCATGCATTTTTCCATAAGACCTTTAGACACAGCTACAGCCCAAACGGCTGAACAGAATTACTTGAAATTTGGCAGAGAGGTAGCCATAAGGTCAAGGAAGTGCCTTTTGCAGGTCTGGTGTAAATCTGTTCAGTATTTCCTGAGAAAATATCATTTAAAAGCATATATATATGTGGGCGGAGCCTAACCACACATCTCATCCTGAGATCTGATTGGCTGTCAGCACTTCATCCAAGAAGTGTTGGCAGCCATCTTGGGACCAATATACATGATAGCACCTCATTAAAAAGCATTGCAGTTAATAGAAGGTTTTAAGACTTTAGATACATTATAAATCATTTGTTGATGGTACCATACTCATTTTAGGAATTGTGGTATGTTCTAAGGTGATTTCACCATGTGAAAAAGCCTTCTGCTGGGATATCATGATTGAGAGAAAAATATTTTCTCATGCTTTTACCACAGAGGTTTGGAAGGTGATCTATAAGCTAAACTGAGAGCTTATTTTCTGTAAATTCACATTATCTTTCTCAGTCATGTGAGAATGAAGTCTGACATTCTCAGTAAAACATGTACATCCAACAAGGGCAGAGACTGTCAGTTGATTCCTTTGTGTTCTACTGCAGCTTCCCAGAGTTTTCCAAAGAACTACTAGAGGGCTAACAGTCCTACTTATGATAAACGTATGGCACACCTGAAGCCATCTTGCTTGGATTAAAGTGGTAACTCTTAAAACATTTAATTTAAAAAGGAACAAAATGAGGGGGTTCATTTTTCCATAAAAAGTATGATTAGTGCTGCAGAAAGAAAAATTAGGGCACATTTTGAGTGACTTCTCAAATCCTCTTCTATTTCATTAAAAAATTCTGACATGCAGACTGAAACATGCACTTTCAATACCAGCAGCAGTTTTCCCTGGTGAGCAGTAGCTTTACTACAGTGATCTAATGAGCAAAAAGAGTGCTAACATTCTGAATTTATGGCAAATGTGTGACACATCTGAATGCCTTCTTGATGGAATCAAAGTAAAAAACTGAAAGTAATTCCTACTGAGGAGACTGCAGTAAATGAGAAAATTAGGAAACTTCATAACAAATAAGTCTCCCAAGATGGCCACCAGACACAAAAGAGCCCAAATGTAGCCCAAATATCACCCAGATGTAGCCCAAGTATAGCCCAATGACAGAATGTCCCAGAATGTTCTTAAAAACAATTAGAGCGCTTACTGTCTTCTTTATGACAAAATTATGGCACACCTGAAGCCATCTTGATTGGAATAAACTGGTAACACTTAAAACATTTAATTTAAAAAGGAACACAATGAGAGGGTTCATTTTGCCATAGAAATTATGATTAATGCTGAAGAAAGAAAATGAGTGCACATTTTGAGTGACTTCTCAAATCCTCTTCTATTTCATTAAAATATTCTGACATGCAGACTGAAACATGCACTTTTAATACCAGGAGCAGACTTCCATGGTGAACAGTAGTTTTACTACAGTGATCTAATGAGCAACTAGAGTGCTAACATTCAGAATTTATGGCAAATGTGTGACATATCTGAATACCTTCATGATGGAATCAAAGTAAAAAAACTGACAGCATTTCCTACTGAGGAGACTGCAGTACATGAGGAAATTAGGAAACTTCATAACAAATAAATCTCCCAAGACGGCCACCGGAGACAAAAGAGCCCAAATGTAGCCCAAAATCACCCAGATGTAGCCCAAATATAGCCCAATGACAGAAGTGTACAAAACACTTAATTTTTTGTGTTTTTGCAGTGTTAGATAGTGCAGACTTGTCAGGTATTGGAGTGTTTTACATGAGCATTGGTTACATCACACAAGAACAAATTCATTTTGGTTGTAGACATGGGGAGACTAAGTGATTTGACCAGAATCACAGAATGTCGAGCTGAAGCAGAAACTTCAACCTGGTTCCCCAGTTGCAAAGTCTGCAGTTCTGGAAGTAACACCACATCCTCTCCCCTAAGTGCAACATTTAATCAAGTGGTCAACTGGATAAAAAAACATAAAGATAACAAATAATTTAAAAGTGCTTTGTCGCTATTTGAAAACTCAGAAAATATGTCCTTATTTTAGTCTTTTAGAGCACTAACCATAATTTAGATGCCAATAAGACCCTCTCATATATGTAATTTCTAAAGGAAATGCTCTAGGTATTACAGTTTTGATTACATCAAGATGATGTCAGGCGTTCCACACTTTTGTAATAAATATAGAATGTTAGCAATCTAGTTGTTAATTAGGATACTGTTGAGAGGCAGAGGCCAGGGGCACAGACTCTGAAAATTGAAGGCAGGTAGGAGGGTGCAAAGGCAACAATTTAACCACACTGAGCAGGCAGGGAGGGCCGTGGAAGCACAACAGACTATGGAGGGCAGTGGAAAGGGGGGCAGGGGCAACAAACCAACAATACAGGACTTGCAAGAGAGGCTGTGGCAATGTAATAGACCATTGTGGGCAGAAGGAAGAGGCAATGGTAGTACACCTATACATGCCAACAGATCCGATTCAGCCAGGAAACGTCCAATGTTTTTAAGCTCAAATGGGCTTTATTTGATCTGTCTCCTGTCTACAATCTCCTCTTTTTCAATGTAACTCAAAGGGGAAAATCAATACCCCAGTTTTTTTTCAAAATCTCCCTCTTACCAAGTTCAAAATGTTCGCAAGTATGGTACATTGGATCATGGAAGGAAATGGGATAGGGACATGGACTTGAATAACAGAGGACAGGAGGGACATGGAGAGGTGCACCAAACTGACCCTGCAGGGCAGGTATCAGGGTTTTCAGCAGCACAATACACCACACAGGGCATGCAGGACGGGAGTGCAGCACAACAATCCACAGAAAGCAAGAGGGAGGGGACAGGACCATGCACATGGACAACAGAGAACAGAGGGGCAAGAGGCAATGGTAGCTAGCTGACCATAATGGACAGACAGGAGAGAAAGCTGCAGCATAACAGACCATAAAGGGCAGGAGGGATGGATCAGGGGCATTACAATGGAACAGACAAGCCAGGAGGGAGGGAGTAGGGGCCTGCACATGTAAACAGAGGGTTGGGGGCAAGGGGGCAGGGCAGGAGCAGCAAGATAGCCATGGAGGTCAGGCAGTATGGGCACTAGAAGCAAGACACACCATGAAGAGCAACAGTGAGACTGTGATGGCATACACACAGACCATGGAGGGAAGGTGGGAGGGGGTCAGGGGCAGCTAACTGACCACACAGGGAAGGTGGGAGGGGCCATGGCAGCACAGAAGACCATGCATGGCAAGTGGGAGGGTAAGTGGCAGCACAATGGCTATGATGGGCAAGAAGGAGGGTGCAGGGACATGCACAAAGGAAGATGGAGGATAGAAGGGAGGGTCAGGACCTGTGCACAGACAAGAAAGTTCAGGGGAAGGGGCCTCACAACAGACCACACGGGGCAGGCAGGAGGAGCAGTTGCAGCACAACAGACCAGGGAGGGCAGAAGGGTGTGGCAGTACAATGGACCATGTAGGACAGGAGGAAGAGGATAGGGGCATGGCATGTGGACAGGCAGGGTGGAGGTGGCAGGGACAGGTTACAGTCATCTGACAATGCTAGGCAGGTGGGAGGGGAGTGGCAGCTCAACAGAACACTCAGAGTAGATAGGAGTGGCAGGTCCATGGGACATGGTGGGCAAAAAGGATGGAGCAGGGCCATGCACAAAGACATCGGAGGGCAGGGGGAAGGAGAATAGGGGCAGCAAGCTAAGCATAGAGTTTAAGCAGGAGGTCAATGATGGGGCATAGAATTGGGCAATGGAGGGCAGGAGGAGTGGACTGGTACATCATACTAAATTGAGGGCAGTGGCAGCACATCAGACCATGCATGGCAGGAGGGAAGAGGCTAGTCCATGGATTCACACAACAGAGGATAAGGAGGAGGGGGATGGGGCAGCAAGCTAACTGTTCAGAGAAGGCGGGTATTAGGAACTTTATTGTTTTTAAAACATTGTGTCTGTGCGAACTACTTAAAATATGAACAAGTATGCAGCATAATCTCACTTTTATTCAGGAAGAAGAGGACGTTTGTGACTGTGACTCCGGGCTCACTTGGCAGAAACACCCCCTGACCCTCCACCCCCTATCGCAAAATGTAATGCCCGTGAAAAGGGTAGGTGAACACAGTGTTATATAGAACATAGTCCTGAGAGCACGATTGAAAATGAAAACTAGATATAGTGTATGGTATAAACTATGCACCAAAAAGTGTGATATAAGATGAACCGGGCGTGAAATATAATATGCAAAACATTGTGCGCAATGACAGATTCATTGGAGAGCGCGAGATAGCACAGGCACTAGCGCGTGCTATGCGATATGCGCCTTGGAGTGTAATATGCACAGGGCAGTGTTGTGTAACCTAACTAGTCTCTAAAGTTGTAAAATAAAATATGTGCTGGGGAGTGTAACGTTGCATATGCACTGTGACAAAGATATGGATCCCAGATTGTAATATGTATGGCATAGCACTGTGCGTTATAACATAGGCATCGAGGAAGGCACGTTAGATGGGGCAATATAACCCGTGCGAAGACAAGTGTGGCATGACATATTCACGGGGTGGTGTTACAGTGCACATCACATGGGCTAGAGAGTGTCATAGCATATGCACTAGCTAGTGGAATACAACACAGAGGTGTGTGGCACTCGGCAGGCAATGGTGGGTGTAACACAGCATTGGGCTCTGTCAGGAGCGCGCTGTGACTCTCAAGTGATGTTCGTCCCCTTTCCAGAGAGTAAAATAAAAAGTATTACACATCCGGCAGTGGATGTGTGTTTTATTAACCGTGAGGGGGGTTTCTTGCATAGTTTTGGTCGAATTTTTGTCGAATCCCCTTTGAATGGCTTGGTGTGCATGTGTATTAAATGTGCCCGTCAATAGCTACCCATGTTTGTATAAATAAACGACAAGGGTGTCTACCGGGATTAGGCACGGTAGGGCATCAGACATGTCAGAGCTTCACTAGTGGTGTAAATACATTCCACGTGGATTCATTGCATGCATAGTCGCCTTTTAATGAATATCACGCAAATCGTCATGATAGGTACGTATGGTTTGTCCAGCATGTCCTAGGTGTGTCTATAAATATATATTTTTTAAAAATAATAAAAAACAGTGGCCGGCCCTGGGGATTGGGGTCAAAAAAATATAATTAGGAGACAGGCCCTGGGGGATGGGGTCATCAGGGCCAATAAATTAGAATAAGAAGGGGAACCACACAGCCCCCCTTCTTAAAAAATTCAAATAAATAAAAGACTGGCATCGTGCCGGAGGCCATGCCCCCTCCGTGCAGCACTCTGCAAACGCGCCCCCAACAGGCATCTCCAGTATGCGCCAGGGAGCTGCGCTGCAGACAGGTGTTCTGAGGCCAAGCCCCTTTTTACACCTCTCTGCAACGCAGCTCTGTGGCGCTTACTGGAGGTACCTAGTGGTCTAGTTTGACCCTAGGGACCCTTAGGATTCAAGGGGACTTAATCTCTCAACTTAGAACAGCCACAGGGCGCGTTTACACAGTGGTGAAGGGAGGGGACGGGGCCTGAGGTGACGTGTGCAAACACGCACTATGGCACGTTTTAAATTGGGGATATAATTTCCCTTCAATACTGAGGGCCCCTGGGGGCTAACTAGCCCACCAAGTGCTTCCAGTAAGCGCCACTGAGCTGCATTGCAGAGAGGTGGTCCAGGCCGTGCCACTTTTTACACCTCTCTGCAACGCAGCTCTGTGGCACTTACTGGAGGTACCTAGTGGGCTAGTTGGACCCTCGGGACCCTCAGGATTCAAATGAACTTAATCTCCCAACTAAAAACGGACACAGGGCGTGTTTACACAGTGGTGAAGGGAGGGGATGGGGCCTGAGTTAATGTGTGAAAAAACGCCCTGTGGCCTGTTTTAAGAGGTAGTTTTAATCCCCATGCCCTATTATATACTAGGGGCTTACAGAGGAGGTCATGCTAATCACAGGGGGACCCCAACGCATAATGTCCCCTAGTGTATGTAGGTGTTTTCACTGTATTCTAAGTGTCTTTTAACATAGCACTGGCTCTAGGACTGGTTAGTCAGACTCAGTTACCACCAGTATCCGTCTGAAAAAGTTGAGGGTACAGGATGATTTTGCAACGAGGCTTCTTTCTGCTCTTCTTTTTGTTCTTTCTGCACGTTATCCCTCTTCCTGCACTTATCTTCGTATTTGAGGACTTCTGTTGCTTCTTTCTGCACTTCTTTTGTTTCTTTCTGTGCATTTTTTCTTCTTTCTTCACATGTCCTATCTCTGTAGGCATAGTTAGAAATTAGCATTTAAAAAAACCTTTGAAATTCACAGAAAAAAACATAGGTTTCAGGGGTGTTATAGTTAGCTGGACTTTTCACTTGTACAAAACCATTGAAATTCCCCCGTTATAGTTAGTTCAGCTAACTATAACTCGCGCGCCCGCAATGCACTGCTGATGACGTCACATATTACATCACTCATGCCATGGTCAGTGACTTCACTCATGACATCACTGATGACATCTCAAATGACATCACTGATGACATCACTGATGACATCATCCTTGTGATAGAGTGGCAGACCTCCTCTCACCCTAATATAACCTTTGATACACACATTCAAAAATAGAGACTAATATATTCAAAACAATGGACATACCAATACCAGTTACAACAACCTCTTCAGTAATTCTAAGATCCACATACACATCCACTCATTCACCAACAGTCCTATACAGTCACTCATACATGTACTCACTCATCATATGTACTTATATACCTATACATCCTGTTACACAATGCCACTCATCCATAGAGTCACTCACACACATAGTCACTAATGCTAATAAAGAATCAAACATACATTTACTTGCATATACAGTTATACACACACCACCACACTTATTTCTACGGAAACTTACACATACTTAGTCTTTTAAACAATCACTTATAGAAACACATACTTATTCATACAGGAACTCTTTCAATCTCTCACTCTCACATATACTCACATATATACACCAATAGTCACATATACTAGTTTAAAACATATGTAGTTACTCATAAAGACACTATTGAGACAGTCATTAACTCACTAACACACCCATACACACACTCATCCACCCATACAGTCCTGCACACATGCTGTGTTCAACACATACAAACAGTGAGTCACTCATTCATGCACCTATGCACTACGTAATACCCCCCACCGAACCATGCAGACACTCAGACTGATACTCAAAAAACCAACTAATAACCTATATAGACACCCAGGTAGCTACTCACCAACCCATGCAGCCACTTTTACACAAAGTGAGAGACTGATACAGATATTTACATATTTAAACATTACTCACTAAGCCATGTATTCACTATGATACACTTAATCAGTCAGTTACACAATCAATTATTCAAAAACAAATCATCCATTTAGACACTTATATACCCATTTATTCTTCCATCGACCTTGAGATATACATATATAAAACATATTTAATTTTCAGAAAAACACACATTCACTGGATGATGTCATCAGTGATGTCATCAGTGATGTCATTTGAGATGTCATCAGTGATGTCATGAGTGATGTCACTGACCATTTCATGAGTGATGTAATATGTGATGTCATCAGCAGTGCATTGCGGGCGCGCGAGTTATAGTTAGCTGAACTAACTATAACGGGGGAATTTCAATGGTTTTGTAAAAGTGAAAAGTCCAGCTAACTATAACACCCCTGAAACCTATGGTTTTTTCAGTGAATTTCTGACGTTTTGTAAATGCTAATTCCTAACTATAACGTGCCTGAAACCTATGTTTTCTGTGAATATATATATATATTCACTTAACAAACTATAGGTTTCACACACGTTATAGTTAGGAATTAGCATTTAAAAAACCTTGCAAATTCACTGAAAAAACCATAGGTTTCACACTTTATAGTTAGCTGGACATTTCACTCGTAAAACACCATTGAAATTCCCCCGTTATAGTTAGTTCAGCTAACTATAACTCACACGACCGCAATCCACTGCTGATGACGTCACATATTACCTCACTGTATTCACTAAGATACTGTTAATAAGTCAGTTATACAATTAATTTTACAAAAAAAAACATCCATTTAGACACTTATTTACCCATTTATTCTTCCATTAACCTTTAGATATACATATATAAAAAATATTTATTTTTCAGAAAGACACATATTCACTGGATGATGTCATCAGTGATGTCATCAGTGATGTCATTTGAGATGTCATCAGTGATGTCATGAGTGATGTCACTGACCATGTCATGAGTGATGTAATATGTGACGTCATCAGCAGTGGATTGCGGTCGCGCGTGTTATAGTTAGTTAGCTGAACTAACTATAACGGGGGAATTTCAATGGTTTTTTACGAGTGAAATGTCCAGCTAACTATAACATGTGTGAAACCTATGGTTTTTTCAGTGAATATATATATATATATATATATATATTCACTGAAAAAACCATAGGTTTCACACATGTTATAGTTAGCGGAAATTTTACTGATAAAAAACCAGTGACATTCCCCCGTTATAGTTAGTGTAGGCAACTATAACTCACGCGACCGCAATCCTCTGCTGATGCTAATACTGTATTTAGACACTTATTTGCCCATGTCTTCTTCCATACATTTTTAGCTATACATATATTAGAAATATATTTTTTTTCATAAAGACACATATGTCATCAGCAGAAGATTGCGGTCGCGTGAGTTATAGTTGCCTACACTAACTATAACGGGGGAATTTCACTGGTTTTTTATCAGTAAAATTTCCGCTAACTATAACATGTGTGAAACCTATGGTTTTTTCAGTGAATTTGCAAGGTTTTTTAAATGCTAATTCCTAACTATAACGTGTGTGAAACCTATGGTTTTTTCAGTGAATTTGTACGGTTTTTTAAATGCTAAGTTACTTTACGCCATTCGTGGCGTGCGCGCCCACTTAATGCAGTTCGTTCCGTGCGCACACGGTGCGCTTCGCGCACCGTGCGCGCACAGTAAGCACGCGGTGCGCTTCGCGCACCGCGCGCCCACTTTACGCAGTTAGTGCCGTGCACGCACGGTGGGCACGCGGTGCGCTACGCGCACCGCGTGCCCACGTTACGCTAGATGGGCCATGTACGCACGATGCACTTCGCGCACCGTGCGCACATGGAGGACATATGATGCACTTCGTTTTGAAAGGTAATATTTTAATTTTTCGTAATTTTTAAAAGCCATGCACAAATGGTGCCCTTCGGGCACCATTTGCACACGGGGTGGAGAGAGTGTTGTTAATTTTTTCTTTTATTATTTTTGTTTAAAATATTGTGGTTTTTCACACTTCTAATATGCCCTGCACATTTGGTGGCTTGCGGCCACCAAAAGCGCAGGGGGTGGGGAAAGTGTGGATAGTGTTTTTTTTTTTACATTTTTTATCCGTACGCGTACGGTAAGCGTAATCGGCGAAATTAGCGAAAAAATAAAAATTGCATTTTTGGCCTTGGGGGGTCTTTGGGGACTCCCTCAACATGGCTATGTGTGTGGGAGCTGTCTAAACAGCCCCTTTACATGTTTATTGCTTTTATTTAACAACCTAGCTCTCAGTGCGAGAGAGAAAATGGCGGCCGCCGCTTCCTGGTTTCGGCTGTTTCGAATGTTTACTAAGATCTAAGAGCCAATCAGAATCGTGCTCGCGCACGCCACCGTACGCGTACGGTAAGCTTACGGTAAGCGTACCGTAAGCTGGCTCAGATATATATATTGATTTAAAGGCTATTTTCTCAGAATCTACTGAACAGATTTACACCAAACCTACAAAAGGCACTTCCTTGACCTGAGGACTACCTCTCTGCCAAATTTCTAGTAATTCTGTTCAGCCGTTCGGGCTGTAGCCCTGTCTAAAGGTCCTATGGAAAAATGCATGGGAAAAACGCGTTTTGGGACCCCCCTTTTATCTCAGCCCCCGCTTGACGAATCCCCCCGAGACTTTCAGGGTAGGAGCGGAGCGTAGCGCCCCACCTATTTTGAGAAATTCGCGAGGATTCGTCGACCGGCGCCAAAGTTATTCAAAATAGAATGTTGCGGATTTCCTATGGAAAAGGGGTCCTAACTATAACTACCTACTGGCGACCGCCAGTAGGTAATATATATATATATATATATATATATTCAAAAACCAAGGTTTGGCTCAATGAGGAGACAACACAAAACGGGAAGCCTGCACCCCTTCAATTGCAGAAAACAGCTCAGCGGGAAGTCAGTCTCTCCCCAGATGATCAAAAGCCCAACGCGTTTCAAGCACTCCTGTGCTCTTGTTCACCGGCGAAATGAAGCTCAGTATACGGCGATTCAAAGGAGCTTGAAATATATAGAGCAAGACGCTTCTACAAAAGGACCACAAGTACCAGCATGCCGGAGGCATACGCCCACATGGGCGGGACTTGTATTGTGGATAAGGCTCCTTTGAACTGCTGTTTGCTGATCTTTACTCTGCCCGTGAGCAAGAGCACAGGAGTGTTCGAAACGCGTTGGGCTTTTGAATTTTAAAAAGGAAGCGACTGTCCTTTCACTGAGCTGTGTTTCCGCAAATTAAAAGGTGATCAACTTGCTGCTGTATGGTGTCTCCTCATTGAGCCAAATTTTGTTTGTGGATGTTTAGCGGCATGGCTCAGGTCGCGGAAACGCCCTGCCGAGATTACAGAGGATCGGGTGTTTGAACTTCAATCACTTTTGGAACGGGAGGGCCATGTTGACGGAACATCTACGTTCAGCTCGGTGAGACGGCCAGAGCGTGCCTAACCCACTGTGGGAACACTGTGAGCAATAATTAGGGTTAGCACGGCACCCACTTGGGCATTTAATCTACAAAAGGACCACAAGTACCAGCATGCCTGAGGCATACACCCACATGGGCGGGACTTGAATTGTGTATAAGGCTCCTTTGAACTGCTGTTTGCTGATCTTTACTCTGCCCGTGAGCAAGAGCACATGAGTGTTCGAAACGCGTTGGGCTTTTGAATTTTAAAAAGGAAGCGATTGTCCTTTCACTGAGCTGTGTTTCCGCAAATTAAAAGGTGATCAACTTCCTGCTGTGTGGCGTCTCCTCGTTGAGCCAAATTTTGTTTGTGTGTGTATATATATATCTATATATATATATATATATATATATATATATATAGATATAGATATATACATATTCAGTGAAAAAACCATAGGTTTCACACACGTTATAGTTAGGAATTAGCATTTAAAAAACCTTAGAAATTCAGTGAAAAAACCATAGGTTTCACACATGTTATAGTTAGCTGGACATTTTACTCGTAAAAAACCAATGAAATTGCCCCGTTATAGTTAGTTCAGCTAACTATAACTCGCGCGCCCGCAATGCACTGCTGATGACGTCACATATTACATCACTCATGACATGGTCAGTGACATCACTCATGACATCACTGATGACATCTCAAATGACATCACTGATGACATCACTGATGACATCATCCTTGTGATAGAGTGGCAGACCTCCTCTCACCTTAATATAAGCTTTGATACACACATTCAAAAATAGAGACTAAAAATTTCAAAACAATGGACATACCAATACCAGTTACAACAACCTCTTCAGTAATTCTAAGATCCACATACTCATCCACTCATTCACCAACAGTCCTATACAGTCACTCATACATGTACTCACTCATCATATGTACTCATACATCTATACATCCTGTTACACAATGCCACTCATCCATAGAGTTACTCACACACATAGTCACTCATGCTAATAAAGAAACAAACATCAATTTACTTGCATATACAGTAATACACACACCACCATACTTACTTCTACGGAAAGTAACACATAGTTAGTCTTTTAAACAATCACTTATAGATACACATACTTATTCATACAGGAACTCTTTCAATCTCTCCCTCTCATATATACTCACATATATACACCAATACTCACATATACTAGTTTAAAACATATGTAGTTACTCCTGAAGACACTATTGAGACAGTCATTCACTCAATAACACACCCATACACACACTCATCCACACATACAGTCCTGCACACATGCTGTCTTCAACACATACAAACAGTGAGTCACTCATTCATGCATCTATGCACTACGTAATACCCCCCACCGAACCATGCAGACACTCAGACTGATACTCAAAAAACCAACTAATAACCTATATAGACACCCATGTAGCTACTCACCAACCCATGCAGCCACTTATACACAAAGTGAGAGACTGATACAGATATTTACATATTTAAACATTACTCACTAAGCCATGTATTCACTATGATACACTTAATCAGTCAGTTACACAATCAATTTTTCAAAAACAAATCATCCATTTAGACACTTATATACCCATTTATTCTTCCATCGACCTTGAGATATACATATATAAAACATATTTAATTTTCAGAAAAACACACATTCACTGGATGATGTCATCAGTGATGTCATCAGTGATGTCATTTGAGATGTCATCAGTGATGTCATGAGTGATGTCACTGACCATGTCATGAGTGATGTAATATGTGACGTCATCAGCAGTGCATTGCGGGCGCGCGAGTTATAGTTAGCTGAACTAACTATAACGGGGCAATTTCATTGGTTTTTTACGAGTAAAATGTCCAGCTAACTATAACATGTGTGAAACCTATGGTTTTTTCACTGAATTTCTAAGGTTTTTTAAATGCTAATTCCTAACTATAACGTGTGTGAAACCTATGGTTTTTTCACTGAATTTCTAAGGTTTTTTAAATGCTAATTCCTAACTATAACGTGTGTGAAACCTATGGTTTTTTCAGTGAATTTCTAAGGTTTTTTAAATGCTAATTCCTAACTATAACGTGTGTGAAACCCATGTTTTTTTCAGTGAATTTGCAAGGTTTTTTAAATGCTATTTTTTGGTTTTTTTCTTCATTTTTTTCAAACATATTTTTAATTTAATTTTTTACCTTTTATAAAGACTATGTTTATTTTTTTAAAATCATTAAATATTTATTTTATATAAATTTTTTAAAATAAACAAGTGACATTTATTTCCAGATTTTTTTTTTTTTTTTTTTTTTTTTTTTTATAGTACGCGTACCGTAAGCTCACGGTAAGCGTACGGTTTACGCACCGTCCGTAATCTATCTACGCTGCTTGCGTATAGTTACGTACTTTGCGTGGCGCGCGTACTGCGCGTGGGACGCGTGCGCGCTTACGCAACACGCGCACGTTACGCGGAAGTGCCGGGAAATGACTGTTATGCGCATGCGCGCAAGCGCGTGTCTTTTTTACGCGCACGCGTACTTTTTGCCGTAAGCGTACCGTAAGCGTACCGTAAGCGTACGGTAGGTCATGTGATCTTGAAACACAACTTTTGATTGGTTGAAACTACTTTCAGTTCTAGAACTCTCCTACACCACACCCATTCCCCTCATTTCTGCTTGTGATCCCTTGGGAGAAGGAGCTGGTTTGTCTTTGGGATACGATGGCAGAACAGCAGAGCTCTTCTGAGAGTGAGGCTAGCACCAGCAGCACTGTCTTGAGGCAGAGAGCGAGGAAAGTAAAACCTTCTTATGTTTGGGATTATTTTACTTTTCCAGAAGGCCAGCAAAAGGTGAATGCACCCTTAATTACTTGCAAGCTGTGTCAGCGTGTACTTTCTAGAGGTAATCCTGACAGGAAGTATTCCTTTGGGAATCACACCATGATGAGGCACCTCAAGGATGTACACAAAAGGACACATGCTCAACTTTTTGGAGGTAACTCTTCAGAAAGACGAGCCAGTACATCCACAGCAGCTCAGCCTGGACCATCACCTGCAGAGCTTACTCCTTCTTCTGCAGCTCAGGTGAGCCCTTCATCTGTGGGGGGAGAATCTCCTTTTGCTGGCCCTCTGGAAATGAACCCTCGATTTCGGAAGGTTGATATTCATTGCACATTTTGTAAAGCTCTAATTTGTTATAGGGAGACCAGTGTTTCCCTAGTGAATAACAAAATAGATCAGCACATTTGTAGCTTTGAATGATTTTCCCATGGTTCCTTTCCTCTGTCCCTGCATGAACACAACGGTTCTTTTAAGAGCCAACCTTATCTTTCATCTTTTTTTTACATTTTTTTTTAAAAACTTTTTTTTTTTTTTTACCGTACGCGTACGGTAAGCGTACCTTTTTTTTTATTTTTTAAAAAAAACACTAAAAATCATTTTTCACATTACAAGGTCCTTGAAAGACTACAATTATTACTATTGACTTACCATACTCACTGAAAAAAATATTTATTCATTTGTTTTTTTAAAAAATAGTTTTTAAAATGGTTGTAGTTTACGAAAATTTTCTATATCGATCTGAAAAAAAAGAAAAAAGTATTAATATTTTTAAAACATTTTATAATACAGTACACATATTTACATTTTTTTCCAAAAAATATTTTTGCCTTATTTTTGCTGTTTTCAGAATATATTGCATTTCACTATAAATTGTGAAAGCAATTGCATTCATCATTTTACAGCGGGCAAAAAAAAATAACAATCTCAAAGATTGTATTAAAAAAGCCCAGAATCTCTTCTCACTTAAACTTATCATTACAGAAATGCATATTATTCTTAAAAAATATCATCTAAAAACAATACTTTTTTCTTTAAAATACCGTCTGATATTTTTGTTTCAGGAGTATAATCACAATATTATATCTCAAATAACTCCAAAATACATCTGATTTTATTTCCTTTAGGCCAAATTGTATTTTTTTTTTCCCTGGAATAAATTTCCAAGGGAAAACCATTAAAATTCTAAAGTTTAATCTGTCCAGATCTCACCGATTCTCTGTAACATTTTGGTTCACAAAAATTTTTTGAATTATTTATTTAGTCCACAATAGAATTGCTTACTTTTCCACATGGCCAAATAGTAATTTTTTAAATCATTTTTGTAAAAATTTCCAATGGCAGTCCAATAGCATTCCAAAATTTAAAATGTGCAGAAGTTACCGTTTATCTCTAAATTATTGGTTTTTCAGAATTGCATGAAAAATTTAAAAAGTCCACATTACAATTGGTTATCTTTCCTTTAGGCCAAATGATAATTTTAAAAAATATTTTTTCTACAAAATTGCAATGGTAATCCAGTAAAATGGTAAAATTATTTTGTCCACATCTTGCCAAGTCTCTCTAAAATTTAGGTTTCAGAAAGATTAGATAGGAATTTGCTAAATCAAAAGGCAAACGTTGTTTGAAAATCAATTGGGAATCATTACACAGTGTCCAGCCTTTTTCACATTTAAGATAAACTGTGTAATGTCCAGAAGTAACAGTAGGTCCATCATGGAAAATTATTGCAACAGTTACAAAAGTTTTTCCTGAAATTGATAATTGCTGTCCTGTAAACTTCTTTATTAAAGTATCCAATTTTGATCCATCAGCTCTACATCGTTGCATCATTAAAATTACATACTGTCCGTATTCCCTTAAAATTAATGTTGAAAACATGTCAGAATTACACTCACCACATTTCATGCTATGATTAGCATCTTTAACTAATTTTGCAAAAGTGACTGTTTTACTCTCTGGCAATGTCAAATAAATAAACCTTTCATTATCAACAATAGAGCCACATATATTATAACAATTTTCACAACTATGTTCCCATTTATAAGAGAGACCAAAAAAAATGTCAATGGGAACTCCTTCTTCTTCCACTACCTGAAGAAAATACATCAAAAATTCGTGTGCATCTTGCTGTTCATTTTGAGAAAACTGTGTTCGTCCTGAACATACATCTAAAAGTTTTCTAATGTCAGTAGCACTTTCTATTTGAGTTTTATCTTTACTCAGCTTTTGAAAAAGGAGACTGAGCTCTGAACAGAATCTTTTTCCCTGATTTACTATTATCTGCTCTTGCAAACTTTCCAGATAAAATGCAACATTCAGCACTACATTAGCGTAGCAGTTGACACCAGAGCTATTTTCAAAATGACATCCTACAACCTGTTCTTCATTTTCCTTATTCTTTTTGCTTGCAATTACATCACTCCTCTTTTTTTTCCTCTTCTCTACATCTTCATTACAGATATTCTCATTTCTCCTTTTACGAGAAACTACACGTTTCTCCAACACAGGATACTGACCTAAATGAGGAGCATAGCTTCTTCTTAATCTATTATACTCCTTTACACAGTTTGTATCAGCACTAACTTTTGAATCATCAAAGTCAATCATGAATAAACCTGATAATGTTTTGACTCGTGACAAAGCTACATATGCCATACCTTCTTTGAACACAGTTGAACCAATGTTCACAAATGCACAATCTACAGTCAATCCTTGAGACTTGTGGATAGTTACAGCATATGCTAGTGAAAACGGAAACTGCTTCCTACGTACATATAAGTCTTTCACAAGCATGAAACGAACTGAACAACGACAAATGTCTTTAACTTCCTCTATCTGATCAAATTTTATTTTTAAACATTCAATTCCATCTTTTTTCTGATAATTAATAAAACCCACAACTCTTCCCATCGCTCCATTCACTAAGCCTTTTTCAACATCCAAATTTCTCCTTAAAAACACTCTACAGTTCATGCAAACATATAGATTTTTTTCTAATCCTGCTGTTTTGGAGATATTCTTCTCTAGTGAGTCCAATTTATTTTTCAGTTTGCCTGTTACTGTGACAGTAATTCTTCCATCCTCAATTTTGTCCACTGCTTCCAATTTCATGATGTCTTCATTTTCCAATTTCAAAAGCTCCTCATTAAATATTGAGCATTCACGTAGAGTTGGCATTAAGCAGATGACACTTTTGTTTTCTGCAATATTCTTGTATATTTTCTCTGCAACTATTTCTTCCTTTGGAAATAAGTTATGTAGCAGCCGACTCTGTAATGCTTTTTTGCCAACTTCTGTGAGTAGTCCAATTCTGATATCTTTCAGAATACTTCCATATTCTTCATCGTTTGCTTGCCTCATATTAGTTGTAAGTTCCTTGTACTCAAAGAAGGACCAAATATTTGTATTTCCAATGCTTCCCAATGACTTCTTCGTGTCTTCATGTGTCACAGTATTAAACACTGGTTGACCTTTAACTGGAGTAAGTTGCAAAAGATCCCCAAAAACTATGACGTGTTTTCCACCAAATAACACGTCATAGTCTGTCTTCAAAATTTGCTGCATTCTTAAATGCACAAAGGCAAGCATTAAGTTTGATACCATGCTCACCTCATCAATAATGAGAACTTGCATCTTCTTCAATACTCTTGACACTTCTAAGGATGCTTCTCCAGTTAGCTTGTTGAATTGTATTTTGTTCTCATGCTCCACTGGTAACATTAGCAAACGATGTAAGGTGATTCCTTTTATGTTATATGCTGCTAACCCAGTTGGAGCAGTAACCACACAAGACAAAGTAGAATCCGTTTTTTGCTTTAGGTAGCTTCTGATGACTTTAATTAGGAAACTTTTTCCAGTGCCAGCTTGTCCGCTTACATACATCCTGATTGGATGAAATGATGTGCATGAGCACTCTTTTTTGATATGTAGAAATCCGTGATCAATTTTGTTTTTGATCTCTTCATAAATTTGTTGCTGCTCTTGATTCAGTTGTCTTTCCAAATTTTCTAAGTCTATAAATTCTTCTTGAGCTTGATTCATAGCCGTTTCCACTTCATTCATGGCTATTGATGCTTCATTTTCAACGATTGGTTGTCCTAGGGGATCTTGACTGTATGTTCCTGAACTTTGGCTGTCCTGAGAACTGTCTCTAGCTATTTCTGCTGCAATTGTAGTTTCCTGTTCAATTTCTTCATTTAACATTTGCAGATAAGTTGAGAATGTACTGCATTGTATGCTGTCTTTGCAAGCATTAAAAGAATCTTCATAGCTCTGGAATTCTCCCAGTAGTTCATCCTCTGTACGCCATGGTTTAAACAACTGTAAAAGAGCCAAGTAGTAAAATTCTTTCTTGTCGGTAGTGTCGCAACTCAGCTTCCGGTGATTTATCAAACTTCCTTTGGTTTGCTTCACCAAACATCCTTCTTCACCAACAACTTTATATTTTCCACTGTTGATGTCTTCTGCAGCTTTCCGTGAATAAATGTAGTTCTGCAGCACTTCATAGAGACACATGTTCTCCAGATGATGACTTCTCTTGGGATAATATGTGTCCAACATGTTTGTTTTCAATATGTCTGTACTTTCTGGGTCATTCTCGGCCAAATATTCAATTTCTCCAACAGATTTCAGTACCCGATTTCTCATTGCTGCAAGGCCTAAACTTGCCCAAATTATTCTTCTTGACTTCGAGTAGAGACTTGCAGAAGATAACCTATCTGAACATTCGTAGGATCCAATTTCTCGATGCGATAACATCTTCAAACTAAAACTGTACAGCTTCTTACTGACAGTCTTCTCGTGAGAAATCTCTTCCCACATTTCCTTCAATTCTGTTTTTTCTGATTTCGTAATGTAAGACGTTACATATCGAGCAACAGCAATGGAATTGTCAGCAACATACTGTATATCCATGTTAGCGTTCCACATGGATAAAATGACTGGGTTGTAGTCATTTATATTTTTTGATTCTTCTTTTCTTTTAAGGTTGTAGGTATTCTTAGGTGATTTTCTTGTGATAGTATGTCTCACAGCTGACATAAAACTGTTGACTCTTCCATTTGTAAGAACAGGTCTAGGAAATCCAAATCGACATTTAGTGTAGTATTTTTCTTTGCTCTTGTATTTCCGTCGACAGTATTTTCCACACCGATGACTTTGGAAACGTAGAACTTGCTCCTTTAACTTGTTCTCTTCTGTGTTTTTAGGTATAGCACATGTTGCATATTCTTCAATGTAAGATAACACTGCTTCATCAGTATCTGTTCCAAACTTTGGGGCATCCTTGATCCACAGCAGCATATGAATATGAGGAGCACCTCTTGCCTGGTACTCTTTTCTCCAAAAGAAATCCACTACTTCTCCAAGGGGTGGATTTTTTTTATTGCAGATGAAGGACATCATAGCCTCAAATCTATGATTGAAATATCTGCAAACATTAACCGGATCCAATGAGCACAGTTCTCCTGCTGTCTTGTATTCGATGTTTTCAATGTTTGAATTGGCCTCTCGTAGAAAATCCAGTAAATCATCCCAAGCGTACTCGGCGCAGCTTAGGGTAAGGAACCATGTTGGTGTTCCTAAGTTGCGTAACATGCATTTTAGTTCACCATGGCGTCGGTACCAATATTCATTTGTCCCACGCTGACAAGCCATCAGATTGATCAGTTGTGTTTCCAAATGATCATCTCGGTGCTGCACTTTCTCCATAAAATCCTTAGCAGACACATTTTGTAAATGTACTCCACTTTTTAAAATGTGATTTACTGCATAAGACAGTGCAGACAAGTCGCTTTCAAATAAAAGATGGAACAAATAAGGGATACTTTGTCGAAATCTGGGATCTTCAGCATATAGTCTTGTAGTCCGATACTCAGAAGCTGGAATCTGTTCCGGACGTTCATCGTATCGTCCTCCTTTTCCTTTAGGAAACAGCTGGGGAAAACATCGAGCTTCCAAGCTCTCCTCCCATACACTCACAGGATTTCCTTTTGCTTTCTTCATCTGAAAGAGATCAATATTGTCTCCCATAACTTCTTTCGAATGGAGAGGATGTATGCTAAAATGTTCATAAATTTCTTCTTCCTTTGACTTGTCCACTTTTTCAATTTGTCCAGTTGGTGTTTCTGTGTCTCCTTGTAAATCTTCTTCTTCTTCTTCTTCTTCTATATAAATTGATTCATACCATTTGTTATTTTTTTTCAAATACAAATTTGCTCTTTGTACTTTCCGCACATCTACCAGCTCCTGCCAAATCTTCTTATTCTTTGTAGGGACACCATTAACCAGAATAATTAATGGTTCAGTTTCCAAAGTATCCGCATCAATAGTTTCCATATTTTTTTTCAAATCCAAGGGCAAATACACCACTCTACCTTTTAAACCTCTCAGTAAATCTGAAGGAGGTAATTTACCAGTTTTGGGCTCCATACGTACTATGGTCTGGAACGGATGAACACATTGAATGAGTATAGACTCATATGTATTTAATTCAGAAAGTTCAGCAGGAATAGCATCCAATTCTAAATTATTATGTACAGCTCTGGTCGGCATTCTATTTTCCTCTAACTTGTTGTAGCAGTATTTGCAAATACGCTGATCTTCACCCAATTCAAAACAATTTTCAAGAAATATATATGTGGCAAAATCCATCCACTTATAATTATCTTCAATTTCACTCTTTCTGTAGAGATCAACATTCCTAGTTTGTTTTCTATAATGAGTTCTGCGGCAACAAATACAAGTAACATTTGGTCTTTCATTAGAGACTATTGCAAATTTTGTTATGTGATCATTAAATGTGTTACTTACAGAGGGTTCTACATTCTCTTCCACTTCTGCCTCATTTATTGTGTCCTTCTCTGCACTGTTTTGTTCAGGACCAAAGTAACAAAACTGAATTTCATCAACAACCTTCTCTACATCTGATACCGTTCCTCGGAACAGAGCCCTATTCAATTCATTTAACTTTATTGCTGGACTTTTGGCAAAATACAACCGTCTCACAAACTTTCTCATTTCAGTATGATGAACAGCCAGCATCCTAAAATGATGGAAAACACTATTGCACACTTTTCTAGATAGACAAGCAAGAGAATGACCCTGCAAACCAGTATTCTCTCTCACTCTGCATGGATCCAGACTTTGAAGCACCTTAATCTTTTGTTTTACACTTTTTTTACTATATTCTCTTAGAAACTCTCGAAATCTGTCAATAGATTCCTGACGCACAGTGCAAATACTACTACAATTCCAAGTGTACACTGGGGCTTTAGGACGTCTCCCCATTGCCTCATCTGCCATCACTTGTACCTCATCTCTTGGAACCATTATCTCCTTCTCCATTATGCAACCATTTTTTACTTCGTATGAACGACCTCTGGTGTCAACTGCATGCAGCAAACTATTACTTTGAAAATAGCTTTCTTCATTAAAAAAAGGTTCACTACTTGAACTATGCATCCACTTTCCTAAAAACACTTTACAAAAGTTTGTTCTGTTCACTACTCTTTTGCTTTTGCTTTGTGATTTCAGTACATTAACCATTTTATCTAATGTACGCATCCTATTCAAAATTAATATGAATAGTTTCCTTTTTAATTCTAATGCTTTTGCTGCAATGGCTTCAATTTCTTTTTTTCTCTTATAATATTTAGCCTTTTGCTTATATTTCTTTATATCCTTTATCAAATTGGACATAACTCTTCTCTGAAACATTTTTCTACGTATCTCTTTAAATGCTGTTTTTCTGTTTATGTTAAACTTTTCAATTGCAGAAGGTATATTTGCATTAACTAAATCCTCAATTTTTTGCTGTTCTGTAGGTTTTGTTACATTTTTCCGAGAACAGACATTTTGTACATTTTTGTTTGTTTTCAATATTTTGTTTAGGAATTGTCTTTTTTGCTTACCAGAAGATTTTTTCTTTTTCCCAACATCAGCATCTTCTACTAACTTTGGTCCTCCAGTTGTCCTCAAATATAGTTTTTTTTTTAGCGTTTTTTGAACTCGAGATTTTGTAGGCATCTTAAATTTTGTTCACTGTTCTTCAGCAATACCTGAAAAAAACTAAAAAAAAAATCCTTTATTGTATTTAAATATATTACTACATTTCTTTTCACAATAGTCACAAAACGAAATTTCTTTGCCATTTTCAATGCACACAAACTGCTCTTTTTTTAAAATTTATTTAAATGCACATGTCCAAGCTTTTTTTTTTTTTCAGATCACCACCGTGTGTATTCTCTGTGACTGCCTACACTCCAGCAGGGGCCACCAGCCTTAGTGATGCAGAATATATTTGCATTACAGACTTAAACCTGAAAACCCCACTCGCTTCTAATTACTGTGCATGACTATACATGGCAAGCACATGGGTGTGTGCTAAGCCTCTGCTTCTTCCCCCAAAAATTCGCTCCTCTTTTCCATCTACTGCAACTGTGAAATCACCAGAGCAAGACGCAATAAATTTCTGCCTATAATTCTTCTATGCACACAGAGTCATGTTTTCACATAAGTGCCAAAACGAAATTTCTTTGCCAATTTGAAAGCACACTTACTGCTCTTTTTTTTTTGGGCCAAGTGAAAATCTCTTTTTACACTTTGAAATCACTTTTACAGACTGACACATTCTGAAACCTTTTTTTTAAATTTATTTAAATGCACATGTCCAAGCTGTTTTTTTTTCAGACCACCACCGTGTGTATTCTCTGTGACTGCCTACACTCCAGCAGGGGCAACCAGCCTTAGTGATGCTCAATGTATTTGCATTACAGACTTAAACCTGAAAACCCCACTCGCTTCTAATTACTGTGCATGACTATACATGGCAAGCACATGGGTGTGTGCTAAGCCTCTGCTTCTTCCCCCAAAAATTCGCTCCTCTTTTCCATCTACTGCAACTGTGAAATCACCAGAGCAAGACGCAATAAATTTCTGCCTATAATTCTTCTATGCACACAGAGTCATGTTTTCACATAAGTGCCAAAACGAAATTTCTTTGCCAATTTGAAAGCACACTTACTGCTCTTTTTTTTTTGGGCCAAGTGAAAATCTCTTTTTACACTTTGAAATCACTTTTACAGACTGACACATTCTGAAACCTTTTTTTTTAAATTTATTTAAATGCACATGTCCAAGCTGTTTTTTTTTCAGACCACCACCGTGTGTATTCTCTGTGACTGCCTACACTCCAGCAGGGGCAACCAGCCTTAGTGATGCTGAATGTATTTCCATTACAGACTTAAACCTGAAAACCCCACTCGCTTCTAATTACTGTGCATGACTATACATGGCAAGCACATGGGTGTGTGCTAAGCCTCTGCTTCTTCCCCCAAAAATTCGCTCCTCTTTTCCATCTACTGCAACTGTGAAATCACCAGAGCAAGACGCAATAAATTTCTGCCTATAATTCTTCTATGCACACAGAGTCATGTTTTCACATTAGTGCCAAAACGAAATTTCTTTGCCAATTTGAAAGCACACTTACTGCTCTTTTTTTTTTGGGCCAAGTGAAAATCTCTTTTTACACTTTGAAATCACTTTTACAGACTGACACATTCTGAAACCTTTTTTTTAAATTTATTTAAATGCACATGTCCAAGCTGTTTTTTTTTCAGACCACCACCGTGTGTATTCTCTGTGACTGCCTACACTCCAGCAGGAGCAACCAGCCTTAGTGATGCTGAATGTATTTGCATTACAGACTTAAACCTGAAAACCCCACTCGCTTCTAATTACTGTGCATGACTATACATGGCAAGCACATGGGTGTGTGCTAAGCCTCTGCTTCTTCCCCCAAAAATTCGCTCCTCTTTTCCATCTACTGCAACTGTGAAATCACCAGAGCAAGACGCAATACATTTCTGCCTATAATTCTTCTATGGACACAGAGTCATGTTTTCACATAAGTGCCAAAACGAAATTTCTTTGCCAATTTGAAAGCACACTTACTGCTCTTTTTTTTTTGGGCCAAGTAAAAATCTCTTTTTACACTTTGAAATCACTTTTACAGACTGACACATTCTGAAACCTTTTTTTTAAATTTATTTAAATGCACATGTCCAAGCTGTTTTTTTTTCAGACCACCACCGTGTGTATTCTCTGTGACTGCCTACACTCCAGCAGGAGCAACCAGCCTTAGTGATGCTGAATGTATTTGCATTACAGACTTAAACCTGAAAACCCCACTCGCTTCTAATTACTGTGCATGACTATACATGGCAAGCACATGGGTGTGTGCTAAGCCTCTGCTTCTTCCCCCAAAAATTCGCTCCTCTTTTCCATCTACTGCAACTGTGAAATCACCAGAGCAAGACGCAATACATTTCTGCCTATAATTCTTCTATGGACACAGAGTCATGTTTTCACATTAGTGCCAAAACGAAATTTCTTTGCCAATTTGAAAGCACACTTACTGCTCTTTTTTTTTTGGGCCAAGTGAAAATCTCTTTTTACACTTTGAAATCACTTTTACAGACTGACACATTCTGAAACCTTTTTTTTAAATTTATTTAAATGCACATGTCCAAGCTGTTTTTTTTTCAGACCACCACCGTGTGTATTCTCTGTGACTGCCTACACTCCAGCAGGGGCAACCAGCCTTAGTGATGCTGAATGTATTTGCATTACAGACTTAAACCTGAAAACCCCACTCGCTTCTAATTACTGTGCATGACTATACATGGCAAGCACATGGGTGTGTGCTAAGCCTCTGCTTCTTCCCCCAAAAATTCGCTCCTCTTTTCCATCTACTGCAACTGTGAAATCACCAGAGCAAGACGCAATACATTTCTGCCTATAATTCTTCTATGGACACAGAGTCATGTTTTCACATTAGTGCCAAAACGAAATTTCTTTGCCAATTTGAAAGCACACTTACTGCTCTTTTTTTTTCGGGCCAAGTGAAAATCTCTTTTTACACTTTGAAATCACTTTTACAGACTGACACATTCTGAAACCTTTTTTTTAAATTTATTTAAATGCACATGTCCAAGCTGTTTTTTTTTCAGACCACCACCGTGTGTATTCTCTGTGACTGCCTACACTCCAGCAGGAGCAACCAGCCTTAGTGATGCTGAATGTATTTGCATTACAGACTTAAACCTGAAAACCCCACTCGCTTCTAATTACTGTGCATGACTATACATGGCAAGCACATGGGTGTGTGCTAAGCCTCTGCTTCTTCCCCCAAAAATTCGCTCCTCTTTTCCATCTACTGCAACTGTGAAATCACCAGAGCAAGACGCAATACATTTCTGCCTATAATTCTTCTATGCACACAGAGTCATGTTTTCACATAAGTGCCAAAACGAAATTTCTTTGCCAATTTGAAAGCACACTTACTGCTCTTTTTTTTTCGGGCCAAGTGAAAATCTCTTTTTACACTTTGAAATCACTTTTACAGACTGACACATTCTGAAACCTTTTTTTTAAATTTATTTAAATGCACATGTCCAAGCTGTTTTTTTTTCAGACCACCACCGTGTGTATTCTCTGTGACTGCCTACACTCCAGCAGGAGCAACCAGCCTTAGTGATGCTGAATGTATTTGCATTACAGACTTAAACCTGAAAACCCCACTCGCTTCTAATTACTGTGCATGACTATACATGGCAAGCACATGGGTGTGTGCTAAGCCTCTGCTTCTTCCCCCAAAAATTCGCTCCTCTTTTCCATCTACTGCAACTGTGAAATCACCAGAGCAAGACGCAATACATTTCTGCCTATAATTCTTCTATGCACACAGAGTCATGTTTTCACATAAGTGCCAAAACGAAATTTCTTTGCCAATTTGAAAGCACACTTACTGCTCTTTTTTTTTCGGGCCAAGTGAAAATCTCTTTTACAGACTGACACATTATGAATCCACCATGTGTAACTACAACAAAAACAATTCCCATTTCTATTATTCATTTCTTTAGTTACCACATACATCCCCTCTCAAACTGTAAACTCACCTTTAAATTTAGTTAGTTGTGAAAGAAATGTGTCACTCAAACAGCAGATTATCAGAGCCAGGATCTCTGTTCTGTACACCTCTCTCCTCTCAGCAGAACCAGATAATGGCAAACTTTCCCTCTATTTTTCCACACATATACATGTAAGTTTCAAATCTCAGTGCTTCCCCCTTTTTTTCAAATGTAATGACACATTTCTATTGGTTGAAAACCAACCCTTTTCCAAAAGTACCCTGCCCCCAACTTGACTTCTGCCTAGTACCCTTCCCCCAACTTGACTTCTGCCTGCTACCATAGCAACAGCTCTTGGAACACTGCTGTGTGCAGTTAGGTCAGAAGTTCGACACACAATGTTTCAATTCCACAGAGCAAGAGTGCTTGACTTTTCAATCCTAACTGCAAATCCATAGTACTGTTCTTTGGTTACACATTTTTTTGTACCAATACAAAACATGCTTCTATTAATTTTCACATACAGCCTAGTTTTTATTCTAGAATGGTATGAAACAGCCAATCAGTTCTTTTTGTTTTGTAAAAAATATGTATGCCTCCATTTCCAAACTGTCTTTATTTTCATATTGCCATTCTACTGAAAGACACCTCCTGAGTGCATCCAGTTCTCCTTTGAAGATGTTCACAGTGTGGATTGTAGGGCACAGCTATGTCTTCTGGAGTGAAAAGTTTGCAGAGAAAACAGATATGGTGAGAGACCTTGCTTTGCCAAATGTAGACATTAAATGGATTGGTCAGAGAGGGTTAAAGTGGCACCAATTGATGCCATTGGTGAAATCCTTCATGCAAATCCAACACCCTGACCTCATAATAGTGCACTGTGGTGGCAATGACCTAGGCACTTAGACTGGGGTAGGTCTGGAAATGCTTATGAAGGACACCTTTGCACAACTGTTTACACTTTTCCCTAAAACTGCCTTTGTGTTTTCCAACATATGCCAAAGGCAAAAATGGAACTGGTCCAATCATTTCTGTCCACAGATTGACAAAGCAAGAAAGCACGTCAACAAATCTGTTTCTGCTTTCCTCCGTGACTATGGTATGGGTGCCATTTACCACAACAACTTGCGTTACGACATGCAAGACATTTATAGAGGAGATGGTGTGCACTTCAATGATGAAGGGAACAGAGTCTTCCTCTTGAACCTTAGACTCTGCATCGGTACTTACTTGTAAGTACCACTAAAAAAATGACTCCATAAACACAACAGCTCTTTTTAGAGCTCCCTAATTTCTAAACTCTTAAATCTGATTTTCATTTATTTATTTTTATTTTTTTTACCGTACGCTTACCGTGAGCTTACCGTACGCGTACCCCGTGATTTTTTTTAAAATCAATAAATGTTTTTTTTGTACTTTTCTGTCCTTCTTTGACCCCCTTACAATTGTTAGGGGGTCTGTAACTCTCCTCATTGCCCCCTTTCTTTGTTTTCACTCTTTTTTTTCAGAGTGAAATACACAAAATGGCGGCCGCCGCTTCCTGGTTTCGGCCGATTCGAATGTTTACTAAGATCTAAGAGCCAATCAGAATCGCGCTCGCGCACGCCACCGTACGCTTACCGTAAGCGTACGGTAAGCGTACCGTAAGCTGGCTCAGATATATATATATTGATTTAAAGGCTATTTTCTCAGAATCTACTGAACAAATTTACACCAAACCTACAAAAGGCACTTCCTTGACCTAGGGACTACCTCTCTGCCAAATTTCTAGTAATTCTGTTCAGCCGTTCGGGCTGTAGGTCGTTCTAAAGGTCCTATGGAAAAATGCATGGGAAAAACGCGTTTTGGGACCCCCCTTTTATCTCAGCCCCCGCTTGACGGATCCCCCCGAGACTTTCAGGGTAGGAGCGGAGCATAGCGCCCCACCTATTTTGAGAAATTCGCGAGGATTCGTCGACCGGCACCAAAGTTATTCAAAATAGAATGTTGCGGATTTCCTATGGAAACGTGGTCCTAACTATAACTACCTACTGGCGACCGCCAGTAGGTAATATACATATATACATATTCACTTAAAAAACCATAGGTTTCACACATGTTATAGTTAGCTGGACATTTCACTCGTAAAAAACCAATGAAATTCCCCCGTTATAGTTAGTGCAGGCAACTATAACTCACGTGACCGCAATCCTCTGCTGATGCTGATGACGTCAGATATTACATCACTGATGACATATGTGTCTTTATGAAAAATAAATATTTGTAATATATGTATAGCTAAAGATTAATGGAAGAAGACATGGGTAAATAAGTGTCTAAATACAGTGATGTAATATCTGACATCATCAGCAGAGGATTGCGGTCGCGTGTGTTATAGTTGCCTGCACTAACTATAACGGGGGAATTTCATTGTTTTTTTACGAGTGAAATGTCCAGCTAACTATAACATGTGTGAAACCTATGGTTTTTTAAGTGAATTTGCAAGGTTTTTTAAATGCTAATTCGTAACTATAACGTGCGTGAAACCTATGATTTTTTCAGTGAATATATATATATATATATATTCACTGAAAAAACCATGGGTTTCACACACGTTATAGTTAGGAATTAGCATTTAAAAAACCTTAGAAATTCAATGAAAAAACCAAAGGTTTCACACATGTTATAGTTAGCTGGACATTTCACTCGTAAAAAAACAATGAAATTCCCCCGTTATAGTTAGTTCAGCTAACTATAACTCGCGCGCCCGCAATGCACTGCTGATGACGTCACATATTACATCACTCATGACATGGTCAGTGACATCACTCATGACATCACTGATGACATCTCAAATGACATCACTGATGTAATTTGTCAGTGAATTTGCAAGGTTTTTTAAATGCTAATTCCTAACTATAACGTGTGTGAAACCCATGGTTTTTTCAGTGAATTTGCAAGGTTTTTTAAATGCTAATTTTTTTTTTTTCTTTTATTTTTTTAAACATATTTTTATTTTAATTTTCTATCCTTTTTTAAAAACTATGGTTACATTTTTAAAATTCTATAATATGTTTTTTTTAATATATTTTATAAAATAAACAGGTAAAATTTATTAGCAATACATTTTTTCCTTTTTTTTTTATTTATTTTTTAGTACGCGTACCGTAAGCTTACGGTAAGCGTACGGTTTACGCAATGTCCGTAATTTATCTACGCTGTTTGCGTATAGTTACTCAATTTGCGTAGCCGCGCGTACTCCGCGTGGGACGCGTACGCGTGTACGCTACACGCGCACGTTACGCGGAAGTGTCGGGGGGTGACTGTTATGCGCATGCGCGCAAGCGCGTGTCTTTTTTACGCGCATGCGTACTTTTGCCGTAAGCGTACCGTAGGTCATGTGATCATGAAACACAACTTTTGATTGGTTGAAACTACTTTCAGTTCTAGAACTCTCCTACACCACACCCATTCCCCTCATTTCTGCTTGTGATCCCTTAGGAGAAGGAGCTGGGTTGTCTTTGTGATACGATGGCAGAACAGCAGAGCCCTTCTGAGAGTGAGGCTAGCACTAGCAGCACAACCTTGAGGCAGAGAGCGAGGAAACAAAAGACCTCTTATGTATTGGATTATTTTACTTTTCCTGAAGGCCAGCAAAAGGTAAATGCACCCTTAGTAACTTGTAAGCTGTGTAAGCGTGTACTTTCAAGAGGTAATCCTGACAGGAAGTATTCCTTTGGGAATCACACCATGATGAGACACCTCAAGGATGTACACAGAAGGACACATGCTCGACTTACTGAAGGTAACCCTTCAGTAAATCAACCAAGCACATCCACAGCAGCTCAGCCTGGACCATCATCTGCAGAGCCGAGTCCTTCTTCTGCAGGTCAGGTGAGCCCTTCATCTGTGGGGGGAGCATCTCCTTTTGCTGGCCCTCTGGAAATTAACCCTCGATTTCTGAGGGTTGATATTCGATGCGCCTCTTGTCATGATCTAATTTGTCATAGGGAGACCAGTGTTTCCCTAGTGAACAACAAAATAGATCAGCACACTTGTCGCAGAGACTAATTTTCCCAATCTTTCTTTCCTCTGTCCCTGCATGAACACAACGGCTCTTTTAAGAGCCAACCTTATCTTTCATCTTTTTTTATATATGTTTTTAAAAACTTTTTTTATTTTTTTTTTACCGTACGCGTACGGTGCGCGTAATTATTTTTTTTTTTTTAAAAACACTAAAAATCAATTATCACATTACAAGGTCCTTGAGAGACTACAATTAAAAACTGAAAATGTGATTGTAGAGAAGTAGAAAAAAAGGAACCATGATACTATTGACTTTCCATACCCGCTCAAAAAAATATTTATTCATTTGTTTTTTTTTAAAATTGCTTTAAAAATGGTTTTAGGTTTTTAAAATTTTCTATATCAATCTGAAAAAAAAGAAAAAAGTATTAATATTTTTTAAAACATTTTATAATACAGTACACATATTTACATATTTATCAAAAAATAATTTTTGCCTTATTTTTGCTGTTGCTCCCCCTTTCCTTCTAATGCAACTGTGAAATCACCAGAGCAATACGCAATAAATCTCTGCCTGTAATTCCTATATGCACACAGAGTCATGTTTTCACATTAGTCACAAAACGAAATTTCTTTGCCATTTTGAAAGCACACTTACTGCTCTTTTTTTTTGGCAAGTGATAAACACTTTTACAGTCTGTCACATTTTGAATCCACTTTTCAGATTCTTAAAAAAGCACATGTCCAAACTGCTTTTTCAGACCAGCATCATTTGTAACCTGGGTGACTGCCTACACTCCAGCAAGGGCAACCAGCCTTAGTGATGCTGAATGTATTTGCATTACTGACTGAAACCTCAAACCCCACTCGCTTGTGAATACTGTGCATGATTCCACAGGGTAAGCAGCTGGCTGTGTGCTAAGAGTCTGCTTCTGCACCACAAAATGGCTCCCCCTTTCCATCTAATGCAACTGTGAAATCACCAGAGCAATACGCAATAAATCTCTGCCTGTAATTCCTATTTGCACACAGAGTCATGTTTTCACATTAGTCACAAAACGAAATTTCTTTGCCATTTTGAAAGCACACTTACTGCTCTTTTTTTTTGGCAAGTGATAATCACTTTTACAGACTGACACATTATGAATCCACTTTTCAGATTTTTTAAAAAGCCCATGTTCAGACTGCTTTTTCAGACCACCACCATGTGTATCCTGGGTGACTGCCTACACTCCAGCAAGGGCAACCAGCCTTAGTGATGCTGAATGTATTTGCATTACAGACTGAAACCTCAAACCCCACTCGCTTGTAAATACTGTGCATGATTCTACATGGAAAGCAGCTGGGTGTGTGCTAAGAGTCTGCTTCTGCACCAAAAAATCGCTCCCCCTTTTTCCTACTAATGCAACTGTGAAATCACCAGAGCAAAACGCAATAAATCTCTGCCTGTAATTCCTATTTGCACACAGAGTCATGTTTTCACATTAGTCACAAAACGAAATTTCTTTGCCAATTTGAAAGCACACTTACTGCTCTTTTTTTTTGGCAAGTGATAATCACATTTACAGACTGACACATTATGAATCCACTTTTCAGATTTTTTTAAAAGCCCATGTCCAGACTGCTTTTTCAGACCACCACCATGTGTATCCTGGGTGACTGCCTACACTCCAGCAAGGGCAACCAGCCTTAGTGATGCTGAATGTATTTGCATTACAGACTGAAACCTCAAACCCCACTCGCTTGTAAATACTGTGCATGATTCTACATGGAAAGCAGCTGGGTGTGTGCTAAGAGTCTGCTTCTGCACCAAAAAATGGCTCCCCCTTTTTCCTACTAATGCAACTGTGAAATCACCAGAGCAAAACACAATAAATCTCTGCCTGTAATTCCTATTTGCACACAGAGTCATGTTTTCACATTAGTCACAAAACGAAATTTCTTTGCCAATTTGAAAGCACACTTACTGCTCTTTTTTTTTGGCAAGTGATAATCACTTTTACAGACTGACACATTATGAATCCACTTTTCAGATTTTTTAAAAAGCCCATGTCCAGACTGCTTTTTCAGACCACCACCATGTGTATCCTGGGTGACTGCCTACATACCAGCAAGGGCAACCAGCCTTAGTGATGCTGAATGTATTTGCATTACAGACTGAAACCTCAAACCCCACTCGCTTGTAAATACTGTGCATGATTATACATGGAAAGCAGCTGGGTGTGTGCTAAGAGTCTGCTTCTGCACCAAAAAATCGCTCCCCCTTTTTCCTACTAATGCAAATATAAAATTACCAGAGTTGTACACAATAAATCTCTGCCTATATTTCCCAACATGTGTAACCTGGGTGACTGCCTACATTCCAGCAAGGGCAACCACCCTTAGTGATGCTAAATGTATTTGCATTACTGAGTCCAACCTCAAACCCTTAAACTATTCTTTTTTTATACCAATACACCTTAATTTATCGTGAAAACATAGTCCATATTATTTTACATGTTCCTCACATTTAAATTCCTCCCAAAACAGAAAATAATAAACACAACTTCAACAAAAAGAATTACATTTCTATTATTCATTTCTTAATTTACCATATACATCTCCTCTCAAACTCTAAACTCACCTTTAAAATTAGTTAGTTGTGAAAGAAATGTGGCACTCAAACAGCAGATTATCAGAGCCAGGATCTCTGTTCTCTACACCTCTCTCCTCTCAGCAGAACCAGATAATGGCAAAGTTTCCCTCTATTTTTCCACACATATACATGTAAGTTTCAAATCTCAGTGCTTCCCCCTTTTTTTCAAATGTAATCACACATTTCTATTGGTTGAAAACCAACCCTTTTCCAAAAGTACCCTTCCCCCAACTTGACTTCTGCCTAGTACCCTTCCCCCAACTTGACTTCTGCCTGCTACCATAGCAACAGCTCATGGAACACTGCTGTGTGGAGTTAGGTCAGAAGTTCGCCAAACAATGTTTCAATTCCACAGAGCAAGAGTGCTTGACTTTTCAAACCTTACAGCAAATCCATAGTACTGTTCTTTGGTAACACATTTTTCTGTACCAATACAAAACATGCTTCTATAAATTTACACATACAGCCTAGTTTTTAGTGTAGAATGGTATGAAACAGCCAATCAGTTCTTTTTTTTTATAAAAAAATATGTATGCCTCCATTTCCAAACTGTCTTTCATTTCTTTTTACCATTCTACTGAATTACACCTCCTGAGTGCATCCAGATCTCCTTTGAAGATGTTCACAGTGTGGATTGTAGGACACAGCTATGTCTTCTGGAGTGAAAAGTTTGCAGAGAAAACAGGTATTGTGAGAGACCTTGCTTTGCCAAATGTAGACATTAAATGGATTGGTCAGAGAGGGTTAAAGTGGCACCAATTGATGCCATTGGTGGAATCCTTCATGCAAATCCAACACCCTGACCTCATAATAGTGCACTGTGGTGGCAATGACCTAGGCACTTTGACTGGGGTAGGTCTGGAAATGCTTATGACGGACACCTTTGCACAACTGTTTTCACTTTTCCCTAAAACTGCCTTTGTGTTTTCCAACATATGCCAAAGGCAAAAATGGAACTGGTCCAATCATTTCTGTCCGCAGATTGACAAAGCAAGAAAGCACGTCAACAAATCTGTTTCTGCTTTCCTCCGTGACTATGGTATGGGTTCCATTTACCACAACAACTTGCGTTACGACATGCAAGACATTTATAGAGGAGATGGTGTGCACTTCAATGATGAAGGGAACAGAGTCTTCCTCTTGAACCTTAGACTCTGCATCGGTACTTACTTGTAGGTACCACTAAAAAATAACTTCATAAACACAACGGCTCTTTTTAGAGCCCCCTAATATCTAAACTCTTAAATCTGCATTTCATTTCTTTCTTTTTTTTTTTTTGTTACCGTACGCTTACCGTACGCGTACCCCGTGATTTTTTTTAAAATCAATAAATGTTTTCTTTGTACTTTTCTGTCCTTCTTTGACCCCCTCACAAATGTAAGGGGGTCTGTAACTCTCCTCCTTGCCCCCTTTTCTTGTTATCACTCTTTTTTTTCTGAGTGAAACACACGAAATGGCGGCCGCCGCTTCCTGGTTTCGGCCGATTCGAATGTTTACTAAGATCTAAGAGCCAATCAGAATCGCGCTCGCGCACGCCACCGTACGCGTACGGTAAGCGTACCGTAAGCGTACCGTAAGCTGGCTCAGATATATATATTGATTTAAAGGCTATTTTCTCAGAATCTACTGAACAGATTTACACCAAACCTACAAAAGGCACTTCCTTGACCTGAGGACTACCTCTCTGCCAAATTTCTAGTAATTCTGTTCAGCCGTTCGGGCTGTAGCCCTGTCTAAATGTCCTATGGAAAAATGCATGGGAAAAACGCGTTTTGGGACCCCCCTTTTATCTCAGCCCCTGCTTGACGAATCCCCCCGAGACTTTCAGGGTAGGAGCGGAGCGTAGCGCCCCACCTATTTTGAGAAATTCGCGAGGATTCGTCGACCGGCGCCAAAGTTATTCAAAATAGAATGTTGCGGATTTCCTATGGAAACGTGGTCCTAACTATAACTACCTACTGGCGACCGCCAGTAGGTAATATATATATATGTATATATATATTCACTGAAAATGCCTGTATATGTATTATAAAGTAGTGATATTTGTTAGGTATGTATTAGGAAGTGTTTCTCAAAATGGTTTTTACTTATATGACTGGTCTGCATATGCTTAGATGGTCTGATTCTTTTTTTTGTGTTTGCAGATAGTTATATGTACAGTGGGACTCCAGTTTATTTATAGGTGTAGATAACGATGTCCTTTTGGAAAGATGGCTTGAAGGTGTATATCTATTATGGAATCACATATATGTTTACTTGGTGAACTATGTTCTTTAAGACTAATAAAAATGCTATCTATGTAGTGAGGGTGGTGTATTTGTTTAAACCTGCCCTGCATAAAATTGAGGAGAGTTTATAGTGCAGAATGTATGTTGAGAGTTCTTGTGCTACCTTTATTTGGGTGTAGCCTTTAATTGAGAAATACTGAATATATGTTTTAAACTCACAAGAAATATTTAAGGAATGATGTAGGTATGCCATTAGGAAAAAGTTTTGTGCTTTAAAAAAAGTGAGATTTGTTGTTTTCAGTTTTAGAAACATACTGATGCATGTGCATGTTGAGTAACAGAGCAATGTAAGCTTGTAGACAGGCATGCATTCAATTATATATGAAGTGTGATATCTAGACTTTTATGACACATATGTCATTAGAAAAGGGTAGATACACTAAAATTGATAGTTTGATACTGACAGAAGGAGTTAAACAATGAGTTACAGATATAGTCACAACTGACATGTATGTAGCAGCAATGGAGATACTTTACAGTCACCCAACCATTACTCAGACACTCATCCAATCCCTCAGCCACTACTACAGTTATGAAATCTCTCATGCACTATGTAAACAATAATTACATCACCAGACACTACACATGTACTCTTTCAATCACGGAGGCACTCATTATGTACTCATTGAACTATGCAGGCAACACCCATGCATTCATCCAAGCACCCAGGCACTTACCATTCACATATACAGTCACCAAAGCTGTACCTATGCAGTTATTCAAACATGCATGCACAACCCATGCACTCATCCAACCACTCACTTAAAACCCATGCACTCATTGAAATACTGAAGCACAACCCATACACTTATCCAAACACTCAGATACTAGTCATGCACTCAACCTATGACGAATGTAAGTAGCATCGCAGCAAACCTATCTCCTATCCAGTATCCATACTCTCATTCAATTACTGGGGCAATACTCTTGCTCTAACATAATCACCACAGCAGCACACTTGCTTTTATCCAATCACTCAAGCTTTAACATTGGACTCATACAATTACTCAGACATTAGTCATGCACTCATTTAATCAGCAGGGCACTACTGATACAGTCATCCAATCATCCAGGCAATACACATGTAGTTTTATAATCACCCAGGTACTACCTGTTCAATTAACCAAAAACACATGGGCATCAGTCATGTACTCATTCAATCACTGTTACAGCAAACAAATGATGGACGGAATGCTGACAATGCAAACATTCTCCCCCAGTCAAAAGATCTGGGTTAAATCCATTGTTCTTTTGCCCACTACGCCACCCCAGTGTGGACCCAGCCATATGCAAATCAGTCTTGGCCCTGTGCCCCATGGGACCAGTCCAGACCGAACTGCCAGGCCAGGTCCTCCCTGTACCAGAAACAAGTATCCTGGGACCGGTTTCAGGGTATGTCACCCTTCTTCAGCCAGGCTAGCTTGAATCCAGTGGCGCAGTGAGCAAGGGACCCACGTCTGGGCATAACCGTTCCACATAGGGTTAAATAGTGTTACAGCAAACAAATGATGGACGGAATGCTGACAATGCAGTCTCCCCCAGTCAAAAGATATGGGTTAAATCCATCGTTCTTTTGCCCACTACACCACCCCAGTTTGGACCCAGCCATATGCAAATCAGTCTTGACCCTGTGCCCCATGGGAACAGTCCAGACCGAACTGCCAGGCCAGGTCCTCCCTGGACCGGAAACAAGCATCCTGGGACCGGTTTCGGGGTTTCACCCCTCTTCAGCCAGGATAGCTTGATTCCAGTGGCATGGAGAGCAAGGGACCCACGTCTGGGCATACCCATCCCACTCGGGGTGACAAATGCAAAAACAACAATTAATGGACAGAATGCAGAACAATGTCATACATTCACCCCAGTACAGAGATCTGGGCCTAAATCCATCGTTTTTTTGCTCACCATGCCGTTCCAGTTTGAACCCAGCCATATGCAAATCAGTCTTGACCCTGTGCCTAATGGGAATAGTTCAGCCCGAACTGCCAAGCCAGGTCCTCCCTGGACTGGAAACAAGCATCCTAGGACCGGTTTCGGGGTTTCACCCCTCTTCAGCCAGGATAGCTTGATTCCAGTGGCATGGAGAGCAAGGGACCCATGTCGGGGCATACCCATCCCACTCGGGGTGACAAATGCAAAAACAACAATTAATGGACAGAATGCAGAACAATGTCATACATTCACCCCAGTACAGAGATCTGGGCCTAAATCCATCGATTTTTTGCTCACCATGCCGTTCCAGTTTGAACCCAGCCATATGCAAATCAGTCTTGACCCTGTGCCTCATGGGAACAGTCCAGCTCGAACTGCCAAGCCAGGTCCTCCCTGGACTGGAAACAAGCATCCTAGGACCGGTTTCGGGGTTTCACCCCTCTTCAGCCAGGATAGCTTGATTCCATTACCACCCCCTTTTGTACCGCTTTGTTCGCCATAAGTTGGCAGGGTATGGTAGGGCATCGAAAACCATGCCAAAGCCAGTCTTTGGCAGTGCCATTGCCCTTACGCTTTCAGCGGTCACACACAATGGTTCAGTTTTGGGCAAATTAGGCACACTTGTTGGCGGTGCAGGCTCACGGCTGAACCACGCCGTTTAATATACAACAAACACCTCTTCCTGGGAAAAGAGACAGCCACACTCCACAGCGATTCCAATCCCTTTAATGAATTTCCGGCAAAGTCCTTACATGTTTCGATCAGCATTGATCTTCTTCGGAGGTAAGCCGAGATATTAAATGAGGAGCAAAAAAAACAACAAATCAATCACCAGTTCTTATACTGCTCGCCCCCTAGTGGACGCCCAGATGGTCTACCCAGATGTATTGTGGTACTTGCGGTTTTCAGTCCCTCCGCATTTTGTATCCTCCTGTGTATAATGTCTTGTAAAGATGTTATTGCATTCTGGGTTCACTGCGTCTCAAATCGCCCACTTTCAAGGCGATCGAAAACCATGCCAAAGCCAGTCTTTGGCAGTGCCATTGCCCTTACGCTTTCAGCGGTCACACACAATGGTTCAGTTTCGGGCAAATTAGGCAAACTTGCTGGCGGTGCAGGCAGGTAAGCCGAGACATTAAATGAGGGCAAAAAAACCAACAAATCAACCACCAGTTCTTATACTGCTCGCCCCAGATATATATATATATGTATTACCTACTGGCGGTCGCCAGTAGGTAGTTATAGTTAGGACCCTGTTTCCATAGGAAATCCGCAACATTCTATTTTGAATAACTTTGGCGCCGGTCGACGAATCCTCGCGAATTTCTCAAAATAGGTGGGGCGCTACGCTCCGCTCCTACCCTGAAAGTCTCGGGGGGATTCGTCAAGCGGGGGCTGAGATAAAAGGGGGGTCCCAAAACGCGTTTTTCCCATGCATTTTTCCATAGGACCTTTAGACAGGGCTACAGCCCGAACGGCTGAACAGAATTACTAGAAATTTGGCAGAGAGGTAGTCCTCAGGTCAAGGAAGTGCCTTTTGTAGGTTTGGTGTAAATCTGTTCAGTAGATTCTGAGAAAATAGCCTTTAAATCAATATATATATCTGAGCCAGCTTACGGTACGCTTACCGTAAGCGTACCGTACGCGTACGGTGGCGTGCGCGAGCGCGATTCTGATTGGCTGTTAGATCTTAGTAAACATTCGAATCGGCCGAAACCAGGAAGCGGCGGCCGCCATTTTGTGTATTTCACTCCGGTAAAAAAGAGTGATATCTTGAAAAGGGGGCAAGGGAGAGAGTTACAGACCCCCTAACATTTGTAAGGGGGTCAAAGAAGGACAGAAAAGTACAAAGAAAACATTTATTGATTTTAAAAAAAAATCGCGGGGTACGCGTACGGTAAGCTCACCGTACGCGTACGGTAAAAAAAAGAAAAAAAAAGAAATGAAATGCAGATTTAAGTGTTTAGATATTAGGGGGCTCTAAAAAGAGCCGTTGTGTTTATGAAGTGATTTTTTATTGGTACCTACAAGTAAGTACCGATGCAGAGTCTAAGGTTCAAGAGGAAGACTCTGTTCCCTTCATCATTGAAGTGCACACCATCTCCTCTATAAATGTCTTGCATGTCGTAACACAAGTTGTTGTGGTAAATGGAACCCATACCATAGTCACGGAGGAAAGCAGAAACAGATTTGTTGACGTGCTTTCTTGCTTTGTCAATCTGCGGACAGAAATGATTGGACCAGTTCCATTTTTGCCTTTGGCATATGTTAGAAAACACAAAGGCAGTTTTAGGGAAAAGTGAAAACAGTTGTGCAAAGGTGTCATTCATAAGCATTTCCAGACCTACCCCAGTCAAAGTGCCTAGGTCATTGCCACCACAGTGCACTATTATGAGGTCAGGGTGATGGATTTGCATGAAGGATTTCACCAATGGCATCAATTGGTGCCACTTTAACCCTCTCTGACCAATCCATTTAATGTCTACATTTGGCAAAGCAAGGTCTCTCACCATACCTGTTTTCTCTGCAAACTTTTCACTCCAGAAGACATAGCTGTGCCCTACAATCCACACTGTGAACATCTTCAAAGGAGAACTGGATGCACTCAGGAGGTGTCTTTCAGTAGAATGGCAATATGAAAAGAAAGACAGTTTGGAAATGGAGGCATACATATTTTTTTCAAAAAAAAAAAAAACTGATTGGCTGTTTCATACCATTCTAGAATAAAAACTAGGCTGTATGTGTAAATTAATAGAAGCATGTTTTGTATTGGTACAGAAAAATGTGTTAACAAAGAACAGTACTATGGATTTGCTGTTAGGTTTGAAAAGTCAAGCACTCTTGCTCTGTGGAATTAAAACATTGTTTGGCGAACTTCTGACCTGACTCCACACAGCAGTGTTCCATGAGCTGTTGCTATGGTAGCAGGCAGAAGTCAAGTTGGGGGAAGGGTACTAGGCAGAAGTCAAGTTGGGGGAAGAGTACTTTTGGAAAAGGGTTGGTTTTCAACCAATAGAAATGTGTGATTACATTTGAAAAAAAGGGGGAAGCACTGAGATTTGAAACTTACATGTATATGTGTGGAAAAATAGAGGGAAACTTTGCCATTATCTGGTTCTGCTGAGAGGAGAGAGGTGTAGAGAACAGAGATCCTGGCTCTGATAATCTGCTGTTTGAGTGCCACATTTCTTTCACAACTAACTAATTTTAAAGGTGAGTTTAGAGTTTGAGAGGAGATGTATATGGTAAATTAAGAAATGAATAATAGAAATGTAATTCTTTTTGTTGAAGTTGTGTTTATTATTTTCTGTTTTGGGAGAAATTTAAATGTGAGGAACATGTAAAATAATATGGACTATGTTTTCACGATAAATTAAGGTGTATTGGTATAAAAAAAGAATAGTTTAAGGGTTTGAGGTTGGACTCAGTAATGCAAATACATTCAGCATCACTAAGGCTGGTTGCCCTTGGTGGAATGTAGGCAGTCACCCAGGTTACACATGTTGGGAAATATAGGCAGAGATTTATTGTGTACAACTCTGGTAATTTTATATTTGAATTAGTAGGAAAAAGGGGGAGCGATTTTTTGGTGCAGAAGCAGACTCTTAGCACACACCCAGCTCCTTTCCATGTATAATCATGCACAGTATTTACAAGCGAGTGGGGTTTGAGGTTTCAGTCTGTAATGCAAATACATTCAGCATCACTAAGGCTGGTTGCCCTTGCTGGAGTGTAGGCAGTCACCCAGGATACACATGGTGGTGGTCTGAAAAAGCAGTCTGGACATGGGCTTTTTAAAAAATCTGAAAAGTGGATTCATAATGTGTCAGTCTGTAAAAGTGATTATCACTTGCCAAAAAAAAAGAGCAGTAAGTGTGCTTTCAAATTGGCAAAGAAATTTCGTTTTGTGACTAATGTGAAAACATGACTCTGTGTGCAAATAGGAATTACAGGCAGAGATTTATTGCGTTTTGCTCTGGTGATTTCACAGTTGCATTAGTAGGAAAAAGGGGAGCGATTTTTTGGTGCAGAAGCAGACTCTTAGCACACACCCAGCTCCTTTCCATGTAGAATCATGCACAGTATTTACAAGCGAGTGGGGTTTGAGGTTTCAGTCTGTAATGCAAATACATTCAGCATCACTAAGGCTGGTTGCCCTTGCTGGAGTGTAGGCAGTCACCCAGGATAAACATGGTGGTGGTCTGAAAAAGCAGTCTGGACATGGGCTTTTTAAAAAATCTGAAAAGTGGATTCATAATGTGTCAGTCTGTAAAAGTGATTATCACTTGCCAAAAAAAAAGAGCAGTAAGTGTGCTTTCAAATTGGCAAAGAAATTTCGTTTTGTGACTAATGTGAAAACATGACTCTGTGTGCAAATAGGAATTACAGCCAGAGATTTATTGCGTTTTGCTCTGGTGATTTCACAGTTGCATTAGTAGGAAAAAGGGGGAGCGATTTTTTGGTGCAGAAGCAGACTCTTAGCACACACCCAGCTCCTTTCCATGTATAATCATGCACAGTATTTACAAGCGAGTGGGGTTTGAGGTTTCAGTCTGTAATGCAAATACATTCAGCATCACTAAGGCTGGTTTCCCTTGCTGGAGTGTAGGCAGTCACCCAGGATACACATGGTGGTGGTCTGAAAAACCAGTCTGGACATGGGCTTTTTAAAAAATCTGAAAAGTGGATTCATAATGTGTCAGTCTGTAAAAGTGATTATCACTTGCCAAAAAAAAAGAGCAGTAAGTGTGCTTTCAAATTGGCAAAGACATTTCGTTTTGTGACTAATGTGAAAACATGACTCTGTGTGCAAATAGGAATTACAGGCAGAGATTTATTGCGTTTTGCTCTGGTGATTTCACAGTTGCATTAGTAGGAAAAAGGGGGAGCGATTTTTTGGTGCAGAAGCAGACTCTTAGCACACACCCAGCTGCTTTCCATGTATAATCATGCACAGTATTTACAAGCGAGTGGGGTTTGAGGTTTCAGTCTGTAATGCAAATACATTCAGCATCACTAAGGCTGGTTGCCCTTGCTGGAGTGTAGGCAGTCACCCAGGATACACATGGTGGTGGTCTGAAAAAGCAGTCTGGACATGGGCTTTTTAAAAAATCTGAAAAGTGGATTCATAATGTGTCAGTCTGTAAAAGTGATTATCACTTGCCAAAAAAGAGGAGCAGTAAGTGTGCTTTCAAATTGGCAAAGAAATTTCGTTTTGTGACTAATGTGAAAACATGACTCTGTGTGCAAATAGGAATTACAGCCAGAGATTTATTGCGTTTTGCTCTGGCGATTTCACAGTTGCATTAGTAGGAAAAAGGGGGAGCGATTTTTTGGTGCAGAAGCAGACTCTTAGCACACACCCAGCTGCTTTCCATGTATAATCATGCACAGTATTTACAAGCGAATGGGGTTTGAGGTTTCAGTCTGTAATGCAAATACATTCAGCATCACTAAGGCTGGTTGCCCTTGCTGGAGTGTAGGCAGTCACCCAGGATACACATGGTGGTGGTCTGAAAAAGCAGTTTGGACATGTGCTTTTAAAAAAATCTGAAAAGTGGATTTATAATGTGTCAGTCTGTAAAAGTGATTATCACTTGCCAAAAAAAAGAGTAATAAGTGTGTTTTCAAATTGGCAAAGAAATTACGTTTTGTGACTATTGTGAAAAGAAATGTAGTAATATATTTAAATAAAATAAAGGATTTTTTTTTAGTTTTTTTCAGGTATTGCTGAAGAGCAGTGAACAAAATTTAAGATGCCTACAAAATCCAGTGTTAAAAAAACCCACAAAAAAAACCTATATTTGAAGACAACTGGAGGACCAAAGTTAGTAGAAGATGCTCATGTTGGGAAAAAGAAAAAATCTTCTGGTAAGCAGACAAAACAATTTCTAAAAAATATATTCAAAAGAAGGAAAAATGTACAAAATGTCTGTACTGGAAAGAATGTTTTGAAAAGAAAAGGACAGGAAAAAATTGAGAATTTAGTTAATGCAAATATACCTTCTGCAACTGAAAAGATTTACATAAATAGAAAAACAGCGTTTAAAGAGATACGTAGAAAAATGTTTCAGAGAAGAGTTATGTCCAATTTGATAAAGGATGTGAAGCAATATAAGCAAAAGACTAAGTTTTATAAAAGAAAAAAAGAAATTGAAGCCATTGCAGCAAAGGCATTAGAATTAAAAAGGAAACTATTCATTTTAATTTTGAATAGGATGCGTACATTAGACAAAATGGTTAATGTACTGAAATCACATAGCAAAAGGAAAAGAGTAGTGAACAGAACAAACTTTTGTAAAGTGTTTTTAGGAAAGTGGATGCATAGTTCAAGTAGTGAACTTTTTTTAATGAAGAGAGCTATTTTCAAAGTAATAGTTTGCTGCATGCAGTTGACACCAGAGGTCGTGCTTACGAAGTGAAAAATGGTTGCATAATGGAGAAGGAGATAATGGTTCCAAGAGATGAGGTACAAGTGATGGCGGATGAGGCTATGGGGAGACGTCCTAAAGCCCCAGTGTACACTTGGAATTGTAGTAGTATTTGCACTGTGCGTCAGGAATCTATTGACAAATTTCGTGAGTTTCTAAGAGAATATAGTAAAAAAAGTATAAAACAGAAGATTAAGGTGCTTCAAAGTCTGGATCCATGCAGAGTGAGAGAGAATACTGGTTTGCAGGGTCATTCTCTGGCTTGTCTATCTAGAAAAGTGTGTAATAGTGTTTTCCATCATTTTAGGATGCTGGCTGTTCATCATACTGAAATGAGAAAGTTTGTGAGACGGTTGTATTTTGCCAAAAGTCCAGCAATAAAGTTAAATGAATTGAATAGGGCTCTGTTCCGAGGAACGGTATCAGATGTAGAGAAGGTTGTTGATGAAATTCAGTTTTGTTACTTTGGTCCTGAACAAAACAGTGCAGAGAAGGACACAGTAAATGATGAAGAAGTGGAAGAGAATGTAGAACCCTCTGTAAGTAACACATTTAATGATCACATAACAAAATTTGCAATAATCTCTAATGAAAGACCAAATTTTACTTGTATTTGTTGCCGCAGAACTCATTATAGAAAACAAACCAGGTATGTTGATCTCTATAGAACGAGTGAAAATGAAGATAATTATAAGTGGAAGGATTTTGCCACATATATATTTCTTGAAAATTGTTTTGAATTGGGTGAAGATCAGCGTATTTGTAAATACTGTTACAACAAGTTAGAGGAAAATAGAATGCCGACCAGAGCTGTACATAATAATTTAGAATTGGATGCTATTCCTGCTGAACTTTCTGAATTAAATACATATGAGTCTATACTCATTCAATGTGTTCATCCGTTCCAGACCATAGTACGTATGGAGCCCAAAACTGGTAAATTACCTCCTTCAGATTTACTGAGAGGTTTAAAAGGTAGAGTGGTGTATTTGCCCTTGGATTTGAAAAAAAATATGGAAACTATTGATGCGTATACTTTGGAAACTGAACCATTAATTATTCTGGTTAATGGTGTACCTACAAAGAATAAGAAGATTTGGCAGGAGCTGGTAGATGTACGGAAAGTACAAAGAGCAAATTTGTATTTGAAAAGGAATAACAAATGGTATGAATCAATTTATATAGAAGAAGAAGAAGAAGAAGATTTACAAGAAGACACAGAAACACCAACTGGACAAATTGAAAAAGTGGACAAGTCAAAGGAAGAAGAAATTTATGAACATTTTAGCATACATCCTCTTCATTCAAAAGAAGTTATGGGAGACAATATTGATCTCTTTCAGATGAAGAAAGCAAAAGGAACTCCCGTGAGTGTATGGGAGGAGAGCTTGGAAGCTCGATGTTTTCCCCAGCTGTTTCCTAAAGGAAAAGGAGGACGATACGATGAACATCCGGAACAGATTCCAGCTTCTGAGTATCGGACTACAAGACTATATGCTGAAGATCCCAGATTTCGACAAAGTATTCCTTATTTGTTCCATCTTTTATTTGAAAGTGATTTGTCTGCACTGTCTTATGCAGTAAATCACATTTTAAAAAGTGGAGTACATTTACAAAATGTATCTGCTAAGGATTTTATGGAGAAAGTGCAGCACCGAGATGATCATTTGGAAACACAACTGATCAATCTGATGGCTTGTCAGCGTGGGACAAATGAATATTGGTACCGACGCCATGGTGAATTAAAATGCATGTTACGGAATTTAGGAACACCAACATGGTTCGTTACCCTAAGCTGTGCTGAGTACGCTTGGGATGATTTACTGGATTTTCTACGAGAGGCAAATTCAAACATTAAAAACATCGAATACAAGACAGCAGGAGAACTGTGCTCATTGGATCCGGTTAATGTTTGCAGATATTTCAATCATAGATTTGAGGCTATGATGTCCTTCATCTGCATTAAAAAAAATCCACCTCTTGGAGAAGTAGTAGATTTCTTTTGGAGAAAAGAGTACCAGGCAAGAGGTGCTCCTCATATTCATATGCTGTTGTGGATCAAGGATGCCCCAAAGTTTGGAACAGATACTGATGAAGCAGTGTTATCTTACATTGAAGAATATGCAACATGTGCTATACCAAAAAGCACAGAAGAGAAAAAGTTAAAGGAGCAAGTTTTACGTTTCCAAAGTCATCGGTGTGGAAAATACTGTCGACGGAAATACAAGAGCAAAGATAAATACTACACTAAATGTCGATTTGGATTTCCTAGACCTGTTCTTTCAAATGGAAGAGTAAACAGTTTTATGTCAGCTGTGAGACATACTATCACAAGAAAATCACCTAAGAATACCTACAACCTAAAAAGAAAAGAAGAATCAAAAAATATAAATGACTACAACCCAGTCATTTTATCCATGTGAAACGCTAACATGGATATACAGTATGTAGCTGACAATTCCATTGCTGTTGCTCGATATGTAACGTCTTACATTACGAAATCAGAAAAAACAGAATTGAAGGAAATGTGGGAAGAGATTTCTCATGAGAAGACTGTCAGTAAGAAGCTGTACAGTTTCAGTTTGAAGATGTTATCGCATCGAGAAATTGGATCCTACGAATGTTCAGATAGGTTATCTTCTGCAAGTCTCTACTCGAAATCAAGAAGAATAATTTGGGCAAGTTTAGGCCTTGCAGCAATGAGAAATCGGGTACTAAAATCTGTTGGAGAAATTGAATATTTGGCCGAGAATGACCCAGAAAGTACAGATATTTTGAAATCAAACATGTTGGACACATATTATCCCAAGAGAAGTCAACATCTGGAGAACATGTGTCTCTATGAAGTGCTGCAGAACTACATTTATTCACGGAAAGCCGCAGAAGACATCAACAATGGAAAATATAAAGTCATTGGTGAGGAAGGATGTTTGGTAAAGCAAACAAAAGGAAGTTTGATAAATCACAGGAAGCTGAGTTGCGACACTACTGACAAGAAGGAATTTTACTACTTGGCTCTTTTACAGTTGTTTAAACCATGGCGTACAGAGGATGAACTACTGGGAGAATTTCAAAGCTATGAAGATTCTTTTAATGCTTGCAAAGACAGCATACAATGCAGTACATTCTCAAGTTATCTGCAAATGTTAAATGAAGAAATTGAACAGGAAACTACAATTGCAGCAGAAATAGCTAGAGACAGTTCTCAGGACAGCCAAAGTTCAGAAACACTCAGTCAAGATCCCCTAGGACAACCAATCGTTGAAAATGAAGCATCAATAGCCATGAATGAAGTGGAAACGGCTATGAATCAAGCTCAAGAAGAATTTATAGACTTACAAAATTTGGAAAGACAACTGAATGAAGAGCAGCAACAAATTTATGAAGAGATCAGAAAAAAAATTGATCATGGATTTCTACATGAAAAAAAAGAGTGCTCATGCACATCATTTCATCCAATCAGGATGTATGTAAGCGGACAAGCTGGAACTGGAAAAAGTTTCCTAATTAAAGTCATCAGAAGCTACCTACAGCAAAAAACGGATTCTACTTTGTCTTGTGTGGTTACTGCTCCAACTGGGTTAGCAGCATATAACATAAAAGGAATCACTTTACATCGTTTGCTAATGTTACCAGTGGAGCATGAGAACAAAATACAATACAACAAGCTAACTGGAGAAGCATCCTTGGAAGTTTCAAGAGTATTGAAGAAGATGCAAGTTCTCATTATTGATGAGGTGAGCATGGTTTCAAACTTAATGCTTGCCTTTGTGCATTTAAGAATGCAGCAAATTTTGAAGACAGACTATGACATGTTATTTGGTGGAAAACACGTCATAGTTTTTGGAGATCTTTTGCAACTTACTCCAGTTAAAGGACAACCAGTGTTTAATACTGTCACACATGAAGACACGAAGAAGTCATTGGGAAGCATCAGAAATACAAATATTTGGTCCTTCTTTGAGTACAAGGAACTTACTACTAATATGAGGCAAGCAAGCGATGAAGAAGATGGAAGTATTCTGAAAGATATCAGAATTGGACTACTCACAGAAGTTGGCAAAAAAGCATTACAGAGTCGGCTGCTACATAATTTATTTCCAAAGGAAGAAATAGTTGCAGAGAAGATATACAAGAACATTGCAGAAAACAAAAGTGTCATCTGCTTAATGCCAACTCTACGTGAATGCTCAATATTCAATGAGGAGCTTTTGAAATTGGAAAAGGAAGAGATCAGGAAATTGGAAGCAGTGGACAAAATTGAGGATGGAAGAATTACTGTCACAGTAACAGGCACACTGAAAAATAAATTGGATTCACTAGAGAAGAACATTTCCAAAACAGCTGGATTAGAAAAAAATCTATATGTTTGCATGAACTGTAGAGTATTTTTAAGGAGAAATTTGGATGTTGAAAAAGGTTTAGTTAATGGAGCTATGGGAAGAGTTGTGGGTTTTATTAATTATCAGAAAAAAGATGGAATTGAATGTTTAAAAATAAAATTTGATCAGATAGAAGAAGTTAAAGACATTTGTCATTGTACAGTTCGTTTCATGCTTGTGAAAGACTTATATGTACGTAGGAAGCAGTTTCCGTTTTCGCTAGCATATGCTGTAACTATTCACAAGTCTCAAGGATTGACTGTAGATTGTGCATTTGTGAACATTGGTTCAACTGTGTTCAAAGAAGGTATGGCATATGTTGCTTTGTCACAAGTGAAAACATTATCAGGTTTATTCATGATAGACTTTGATGAATCAAAAGTTAGTGCTGATACAAATTGTGTAAAGGAGTATAATAGATTAAGAAGAAGCTATGCTCCTCATTTAGGTCAGTATCCTGTGTTGGAGAAACGTGTAGTTTCTCGTAAAAGGAGAAATGAGAATATCTGTAATGAAGATGTAGAGAGGAGGAAAAAAAAGAGGAGTGATGTAATTGCAAGCAAAAAGAGTAAGGAAAAAGAAGAACAGGTTGTAGGATGTCATTTTGAAAATAGCTCTGGTGTCAACTGCTACGCTAATGTAGTGCTGAATGTTGCATTTTATCTGGAAAGTTTGCAAGAGCAGATAATAGTAAATCAGGGAAAAAGATTCTGTTCTGAGCTGAGTCTCCTTTTTCAAAAGCTGAGTAATGATAAAACTCAAATAGAAAGTGCTACTGAAATTAGAAAACTTTTAGATGTATGTTCAGGACGAACACAGTTTTCTCAAAATGAACAGCAAGATGCACACGAATTTTTGATGTTTTTTCTTCAGGTACTGGAAGAAGAAGAAGTTGCAATTGATAATTTATTTGGTCTCTCTTATAAATGGGAACATAGTTGTGAAAACTGTTATAATATATGTGGCTCTAATGTTGATAATGAAAGGTTTATTTTTGTGACATTGCCAGAGACTATAACAGTCACTTTTGCTAAATTAGTTAAAGATGCTAATCATAGCATACAATGCGGTGAGTGTCAATCTGACATGTTTTCAACATTAATTTTAAAGGAATACGGACAGTATGTAATTTTAATGATGCAACGATGTAGAGCTGATGGTTCAAAATTGGATACTTTAATAAAGAAGTTTACAGGACAGCAATTATCAATTTCAGGAAAAACTTTTGTAACTGTTGCAATAATTTTCCATGAAGGACCTACTGTTACTTCTGGACATTACACAGTTTATCTTAAATGTGAAAAAGGCTGGACACTGTGTAATGATTCCCAATTGGTTTTTAAGCAACGTTTGCCTTTTGATTTAGCAAATTCCTATCTAATCTTCCTGAAACCTAAATTTTAGAGAGACTTGGCAAGATCTGGACAAAACAATTTTACCATTTTATTGGATTACCATTGGAATTTTCAAAAATAAAGATTTTTTAAATTATCATTTGGCCTAATGGAAAGATAACCAATTGTAATGTGGACTTTTTTAATTTTTAATGAAACTTTCGAAAACCAAAAATTTAGAGAAAATCGGTAACATCTGCACAATTTAAATTTTGGAATGTTATTGGAGTGCCATTGGAAATTTTTTCAGAAAAGATTTTTTAAATTACTATTTGGCCATGTGGAAAGGTAACCAATTCTATTGTGGACTTAATAAATTATTAATAAATCTTTCGGGAACCAATATGTTACAGAGAATCGGTGAGATCTGTACAAATAAAACTTTAGAATTATATTGGATTACCATTGGAAATTTAATCATAAAAGAATTTTAAAATTACTATTTGGCCTAAAGAAAATGGAACCAGATGTATTGTGGAGTTATTTGAGATATAATATTGTGATTATACTTCTGAAACAAAAATATCAGACGGTATTTTAAAGAAATAAGTATTGATATTAGATGATATTTTTTTAGAATATTATGCATTTCTATAATGTTAAGTTTAAGTAAAAAGAGATTCTGGGCTTTTTTAATACAATCTTTGAGATTGTTATTTTTTTTTTGCCCGCTGTTAAATGATGAATGCAATTGCTTTCACAATTTATAGTGAAATGCAATATATTCTGAAAACAGCAAAAATAAGGCAAAAATATTTTTTGATAAATATGTAAATATGTGTACTGTATTATAAAATGTTTTAAAAATATTAATACTTTTTTCTTTTTTTTCAGATTGATATAGAAAATTATCGAAAACTAGAACCATTTTTAAAGCAATTTTGTTAAAAAACAAATGAATAAATATTTTTTTGAGTGGGTATGGTAAGTCAATAATAATAATTGTAGTCTCTCAAGGACCTTGTAATGTGATAATTGATTTTTAGTGTTTTTTTTAAAAAAAAATAAAAAATTACGCGCACCGTACGCGTACGGTAAAAAAAAAAAAAAAAAAACGTTTTTAAAAACATATATAAAAAAAAGATGAAAGATAAGGTTGGCTCTTAAAAGAGCCGTTGTGTTCATGCAGGGACAGAGGAAAGAAAGATTGGGAATATTAGACGGTACGACAAGTGTGCTGATCTATTTTACTGTTCACCAGGGAAACACTGGTCTCCCTATAAGTAATTAGATCGTGACAATGGGCGCACCGTACTTCAACCCTCGCAAACCGAGGGTTAATTTCCAGAGGGCCAGAAAAAGGAGATGCTCCCCCCACAGATGAAGGGCTCACCTGACCTGCAGAAGAAGGACTCGGCTCTGCAGATGATGGTCCAGGCTGAGCTGCTGTGGATGTGCTTGGTTGACTTACTGAAGGGTTGCCTCCAGTAAGTCGAGCATGTGTCCTTCTGTGTACATCCTTGAGGTGTCTCATCATGGTATGATTCCCAAAGGAATACTTCCTGTCAGGATTACCTCTTGAAAGTACACGCTTACACAGCTTACAAGTTACTAAGGGTGCATTTACCTTTTGCTGGCCTTCAGGAAAAGTAAAATAATCCCATACATAAGAGGTCTTTTGTTTCCTCGCTCTCTGCCTCAAGGTAGTGCTGCTAGTGCTAGCCTCACTCTCAGAAGAGCTCTGCTGTTCTGCCATCGCATCACAAAGACAACCCAGCTCCTTCTCCTAAGGGATCACAAGCAGAAATGAGGGGAATGGGTGTGGTGTAGGAGAGTTCTAGAACTGAAAGTAGTTTCAACCAATCAAAAGTTGTGTTTCATGATCACATGACCTACCGTACGCTTACGGTACGCTTACGGTGCGCTTACGGCAAAAGTACGCATGCGCGTAAAAAAGACACGCGCTTGCGCGCATGCGCTTAACAGTCACTCCCCGACACTTCCGCATAACGTGCGCGTGTAGCGTACACGCGTACACGTCCCACGCAGAGTACGCGCGGCTACGCAAATTGCGTAAATATACGCAAACAGCGTAGATAAATTACGGACGTTGCGTAAACCGTACGCTTACCGTAAGCTTACGGTACGCGTACTAAAAAAAAAAAATAAATAATGGAAAAAATGTACTGCAAATAAATTTTACATGTTTATTTTATAAAATATATTAAAAAAAACATATTAAAGAATTTTAAAAATTTAACCATAGTCTTTATAAAAGGATAGAAAATTAAAATAAAAATATGTTTAAAAAAATAGAAGAAAAAAAAAAAATTGCATTTAAAAAACCTTGCAAATTCACTGAAAAAACCATGGGTTTCACACACGTTATAGTTAGGAATTAGCATTTAAAAAACCTTGCAAATTCACTGAAAAAACCATGGGTTTCACACACGTTATAGTTAGGAACTAGCATTTAAAAAACCTTAGAAATTCAATGAAAAAACCAAAGGTTTCACACATGTTGTAGTTAGCTGGACATTTCACTCGTAAAAAACCAATGAAATTCCCCCGTTATAGTTAGTTCAGCTAACTATAACTCGCGCGCCCGCAATGCACTGCTGATGACGTCACATATTACATCACTCATGACATGGTCAGTGACATCACTCATGACATCACTGATGACATCTCAAATGACATCACTGATGACATCACTTATGACATCATCCTTGTGATAGAGTGGCAGACCTCCTCTTCCCCTAATATAACCTTTGATACACACATTCAAAAATAGAAATTAAAATTTTAAAAACAATGGACATACCAATACCAGTTACAACAACCTATACAGTAATTCTAAGATCCAAATACACATCCACTCATTCACCAACAGTCCTATACAGTCACTCATACATGTACTCACTCATCATATGTACTCATACACGTATACATCCTGTTACACAATGCCACTCATCCATAGAGGTACTCACACACATAGTCACTCATGCTAATAAAGAATCAAACATACATTTACTTGCATATACAGTTATACACACACCGCCACACTTACTTCTACAGAAACTTACACATACTTAGTCTTTTAAACAATCACTTATAGAAACACATACTTATTCATACAGGAACTCTTCCAATCTCTCACTCTCACATATACTCGCTTATATACACCAATAGTGACATATACTAGTTTAAAACATATGTAGTTACTCATAGAGACACTATTGAGACAGTCATTCACTCACTAACACACCCATGCACACACTCATCCACCCATAGAGTCCTGCACACATGCTGTCTTCAACACATACAAAGAGTGAGTCATTCATTCATGCACCTATGCACTACGTAATACCCCCCACCGAACCATACAGACATCAGACACTGATACTCAAAAAACCAACTAATAACCTATATAGACACTCATGTAGCTACTCACCAACCCATGCAGCCACTTATACACAAAGTGAGAGACTGATACAGATATTTACATATTTAAACATTACTCACTAAGCCATGTATTCACTAAGATACACTTAATCAGTCAGTTATATAATCAATTTTTCAAAAACAATTCATCCATTTAGACACTTATATACCCATTTATTCTTCCATCGACCTTGAGATATACATATATAAAACATATGTAATTTTCAGAAAAACACACATTCTCTGGATGATGTCATCAGTGATGTCATCAGTGATGTCATTTGAGATGTCATCAGTGATGTCATGAGTGATGTCACTGACCATGTCATGAGTGATGTAATATGTGACGTCATCAGAAGTGCATTGCGGGCGCGCGAGTTATAGTTAGCTGAACTAACTATAACGGGGGAATTTCATTGGTTTTTTACGAGTGAAATGTCCAGCTAACTATAACATGTGTGAAACCTTTGGTTTTTTCATTGAATTTCTAAGGTTTTTTAAATGCTAATTCCTAACTATAACGTGTGTGAAACCCATGGTTTTTTCAGTGAATATATATATATATATATATATATATATATATATATATATATATATATATATATACATACACATATACAAATTCACTGAAAAAACCATAGGTTTCACACATGTTATAGTTAGCGGAAATTTTACTGATAAAAAACCAATGAAATTCCCCCGTTATAGTTAGTGCAGGCAACTATAACTCACGCGACCGCAATCCTCTGCTGATGCTAATACTGTATTTAGACACTTATTTGCCCATGTCTTCTTCCATACATTTTTAGCTATACATATATTACAAATATTTTTTTTTCATAAAGACACATATGTCATCAGCAGAAGATTGCGGTCGCGTGAGTTATAGTTGCCTGCACTAACTATAACGGGGGAATTTCATTGGTTTTTTATCAGTAAAATTTCCGCTAACTATAACATGTGTGAAACCTATGTTTTTTTCAGTGAATTTGCAAGGTTTTTTAAATGCTAATTCCTAACTATAACGTGTGTGAAACCTATGGTTTTTTCAGTGAATTTGTACGGTTTTTTAAATGCTAAGTTACTTTACGCCATTCGTGGCGTGCGCGCCCACTTAACGCAGTTCGTTCCGTGCGCGCACGGTGCGCTTTGCGCACCGTGCGCGCACAGTAAGCACGCGGTGCGCCCACTTTACGCAGTTAGTGCCGTGCACGCACGGTGGGCACGAGGTGCGCTACGCGCACCGCGTGCCCACGTTACGCTAGATGGGCCATGTACACACGATGCGCTTCGCGCACCGTGCGCACATGGAGGACATATGATGCACTTCGTTTTGAAAGGTAATATTTTAATTTTTCGTAATTTTTATAAGCCATGCACAAATGGTGCCCTTCGGGCACCATTTGCACACGGGGTGGACAGAGTGTGGATAATTTTTTTTTTTTTTTTTTTTTTTAATATTATAGTTTATCTCATCTGTTATAAGCCATGCACAATTGTAATAAAAGGTAATATTTTAATTTTTCGTAATTTTTATAAGCCATGCACAAATGGTGCCCTTCGGGCACCATTTGCTCACGGGGTGGGGAGAGTGTGGATAATTTTTTTTTTTATATCATTTTTTACCGTACGGTAAGCGTAATCGGCGAAATTAGCGAAAAAAAAAAAAACGTTTTTGGCCTTGGGGGATCTTTGGGGACTCCCTCAACATGGCTATGTGTGTGGGAGCTGTCTAAACAGCCCCTTTACATGTTTTTGTGCTTTGTATTTTCATCATCACTCTCAGTGCGAGAGAGAAAATGGCGGCTGCCGCTTCCTGGTTTTGGCCGATTCGAATGTTTACTAAGATCTAAGAGCCAATCAGAATCGCGCTCGCGCACGCCACCGTACGCGTACGGTAAGCGTACCGTAAGCGCACCGTAAGCTGGCTCAGATATATATATTGATTTAAAGGCTATTTTCTCAGAATCTACTGAACAGATTTACACCAAACCTACAAAAGGCACTTCCTTGACCTGAGGACTACCTCTCTGCCAAATTTCAAGTAATTCTGTTCAGCCGTTCGGGCTGTAGCCCTGTCTAAAGGTCCTATGGAAAAATGCATGGGAAAAACGCGTTTTGGGACCCCCCTTTTATCTCAGCCCCCGCTTGACGAATCCCCCCGAGACTTTCAGGGTAGGAGCGGAGCGTAGCGCCCCACCTATTTTGAAAAATTCGCGAGGATTCGTCGACCGGCGCCAAAGTTATTCAAAATAGAATGTTGCGGATTTCCTATGGAAACGTGGTCCTAACTATAACTACCTACTGGCGACCGCCAGTAGGTAATATATATATATATATATATATCCACGAAGAAAAATTGCTCCTTCCGGAATCGCTGGGACCCAAGAGAGGTGGTGCACACACCGGCGGAGCACGCCGGTAAAGACAATATCCAAATAAGAAAGTAAGTAGAACGTGCGCTCTCAGTGAGACACAGACAGCCAGCGAGGTGGTATAGTCCGAGTGTTTAATTCACACAACGCGTTTCGGTACAGAACCTTGTTCACGTGTGAAACGAGCATGTACAGGCAGCCATAAATAAAGCATTCAGAGAAGTATTCAAACAGGTTGTAATAATCAACAAAGGACTACATGGCAGTGACTATGGCGGCCATCTTGGAACGGGGAAATTGCCAAGAGTAATAAACAAAACCATAGTGGATACAGAGCATAAGAATGCCTAAATGCAGCAAATAACAGCAAAAAGCCTCCAGTATGTCACAGCAGAGTGTACCGAAAAGGTACTACCAACATCATGTAAAACAATAAATTGTAGTCACATATAACAACGGCCAGGTAAATATGAAATTTAGTCAATGATAATGGTACATATGCAGGAAAAAATCAGAGAACGACTCAAGGCAAAGTTATAACAAATGCAAAATATTTGGGACCCACCAGGCTGTGCGTAAAGTCAGGAAGGGGTTGGGGCTGAAGAAAGATAGGCAAGTGCTTGGATAAAAAGAGGCAACTAAGCCATACAAATATGAGTGCCATAAATGAATCATGCACGCCCAAACAACCCCGGTGTCTCTGTCTATGGGCAAGTGCCCCTACTACCCGCCCGTATACTCGTATCAAAGCCGGGTCATATAGTGGCAATCAGAGTAATTCTAAAATAGAACTGATGCAGTAGATAACTAAAAAGTAGAGACAAATTAGAAAACGACATGGGCCAAGCTGACTTATCTTAAACCACAAGTGTGACCAGGGAACGTGCTCGTATGCTTTAACATGGAACTGCAGGTGAAGATGATGAAGTGAAGATCTGAGTGAAGAGTAACGATATGGAGCAAAAGGGTAGGATGCCCGTGCCGGTGAATACAAGTGAAGGGCTCCTTCCTTCTCTCCTGCAAGAAATACATACAAATATATATAGGTCAGTACCAACACATAACATCAATGCTCAAGAATTATATACAGGAGTAAAAAAGCTATACTGTAATCTCATGGAGCAAAGCAAGAGCAGCAGCAGGAAACAGAAAAATGAATCAACATGTCACAGAATGCAGTAAAGAGTAACCACAAGCAGACTAGGATCACTATTTGAGGTGGATTGACATTTCTTCATCCATGTTCAACCCACCCGGGCTTCTGGTTTGAAAATCAATAATGTACCTAGACTCCCGTTGTCTAAGGGTGAGAGTCCTGTCTCCACCTCTGGGATGTCTGGGAATGTGTTCAAGAATGAGATAACTCATGTCTGAAATGTTAGAACAATGTTTTTCATAAAAATGACGCACAACAGGATATTTTTGGTCATTGTGGGTTATCGCTCTCTGATGCTCTAATACCCTCTTTTTAGCTGGACAAGTGGTACTCCCTATATACCAGAGTTTGCAAGTACACTCAATGGCGTAGATCACAAAACAAGTACTGCATGTCAGGAATTGGGTCATTTCCCTGGATACCCCTCCATATTCTAGTTTGTCCTTACATTTGCTGTGTCTGCAAGCTTTGCAATGACCACATGGGAAAAATCCCACGAGGCCATGGCCAGTGTTAGTGGTATAGTCAGTGATGTCATTTCTGACTACCATGTCCCGTATGTTCCTGTCCCTCCTGTAGGTTAGGTTGGGCCTTTCAGTAATCTGGGTGCCTACCACCCCATCAGATTTCAAAATCTCCCAGTGTTTGGCAAAGATGCGTTTGATCTTGTGCGCATCAGAGTTGTATGTGAGGATCATGCGAACGTCAGTCTGGTTAGTTTCCATCTCTCTGTCCATTTTATCAACAAGGGTATCAGCTCTACTGATACCTTCAGCACGTTCCTTAGCTTTTTTCAGGACCCAGTTGGGGTAACCTCTGGTTTGAAATCTACTGATGATGTTTTCCATCTCGACTGTATAGGCCTCAGAGCTGTTGCAATTTCTTTTCACCCTCAACAGCTCCCCGTATGGTATGCTCCATTTGAGCACATCAGGGTGGCTGCTGAGGGCATGTAGGATGCTATTCCCTGCTGTGGCTTTCCGAAAAAGTGTGGTGCATATTTTGTCCTGCTTGATTTCTAGTCCTACGTCAAGAAAGTCAACTTTGGTGGCATCAATACTACCAGTCAAAACGATGTTGTAACTGTTAGTATTAAGTTTCTTGATGAATTCCTCAGCATCACCAATAGAACCGTCCCATACAATGAACAAATCATCGATGTAGCGACGCCACATGACAACTTTGCGCAGATCACTTTTCAGGGTGCTGCTGGCTGCTATTTCTTGCTCCCAGTAACCCATGAAAAGATTGGCGAAACTGGGAGCAAAGCAAGAACCCATAGCAGTACCGTTCACTTGCCTATAGAGGGCACCATTGAAAGAAAAAATATTGTTGTTCAGACAGAAATCAATCATTTCAATTACCATGCAACTGTGTTCCCGATACCTGATAGGTTTTTGCTTGAGAAAATGCTCACAAGCTTCCAACCCTTGTTGGTGATTAATTATAGTGTATAGGGATTGGACATCCAACACAATGAACAGATAGGTGGGCTCCCAAATCAAATCCTCAATTTTGCAAAGAAAGTCTTTGGTGTCTCTCAAGTAACTGGGAAGTAGTATGACAAATTCTCTAAGAAAATGATCAACATACTTGGAGATATGTTCACTGACACTCCCTATCGAGGAGACAATGGGGCGACCGGGAGGTTTGGTATTGTTCCTATGTAATTTGGGTAGCAGATATAGTATGGGAAGCTTAGGATAGTCCCTCTTGAGGTAGCAAAATTCCTCCCACACCAAGAGACCCTTATCCTTCCAAATGGTAAGTTTGTCCCAGATATCTGTGATGCTCTGATTATAGATATCCCCAGATATGGTTATGTAAAAATTGGTGTCTTGGAGTTGGCGTAAGGCTTCACTGATATAGTAATCCTTGTCTAAGATAACCACATTGCCCCCCTTATCAGCAGGGCGTATGACTAGACTGGTATCACTAGCTAGTGTCTTAAGTGCCTGTCTCTGGGTATGCGATAGGTTGTTAGAAAAATTGCGTGAGTGTTTTTTGCTAAATCTGAGGTCTATTAAAGATTTAACAATACAATCATGAAAAGTATCAATGTTATCATGGGGGAGTGGAGGTACAAAGGTAGATTTGACTCTAAAATCAGAACATGCTGCTGCCCCCTGATTGAGATCCATATCATCCAGAACCTGGGTGGTATGGATTTCGCTACCACTGTGTTCATTGTCAAGGGCTAACTCAGCCAAAGTAAGAAGATTATTGATATCATTGATCATCAGATTACTACCAAACTCATTATTGACAGTGGTGTTTGTATTTAGATTGCAATCTTGTCCTTTCAATGTGTACCATTTTTTTAGTTTCAATTTCCTCACATATTTGAACAGGTCAATGCGAGTTTCGGTGTAATTAAAAGAGGAAGATGGACAAAAGGAAAGACCCAAGCATAGGGTTCTCTTTTCAATATCCGACATAGGTCTCTTCGATAAGTTAACAACAGTTAGATTTACCATGTTCATATCCATCAGTAATTTCTGTTGGAGCGTGTTCTTCGGCTTCCCATGGCTCCCCTTCCTTTGTCTGTATTCCCAACGTTGTTGCAGTCTCTTTTTTCTATTGCGGCACTTCCCCTGCCCCTTCCTCTTCCTCTTCCTCGTCCCCGTGTTCTCGGTTGTGGGTTGTCCCGCGTTGTTTGTCGATCCCTCTGCAGGACCCGAAACTCTTCCAAAAAATTAATTTGTCTGATGTTGCAAGGGGCAGGGGAAGCGCCGCAATTGAAAAAAGAGACTGCAACAACGTTGGGAATACAGACAAAGGAAGGGGAGCCATGGGAAGCCGAAGAACACGCTCCAACAGAAATTACTGATGGATATGAACATGGTAAATCTAACTGTTGTTAACTTATCGAAGAGACCTATGTCGGATATTGAAAAGAGAACCCTATGCTTGGGTCTTTCCTTTTGTCCATCTTCCTCTTTTAATTACACCGAAACTCGCATTGACCTGTTCAAATATGTGAGGAAATTGAAACTAAAAAAATGGTACACATTGAAAGGACAAGATCGCAATCTAAATACAAACACCACTGTCAATAATGAGTTTGGTAGTAATCTGATGATCAATGATATCGATAATCTTCTTACTTTGGCTGAGTTAGCCCTTGACAATGAACACAGTGGTAGCGAAATCCATACCACCCAGGTTCTGGATGATATGGATCTCAATCAGGGGGCAGCAGCATGTTCTGATTTTAGAGTCAAATCTACCTTTGTACCTCCACTCCCCCATGATAACATTGATACTTTTCATGATTGTATTGTTAAATCTTTAATAGACCTCAGATTTAGCAAAAACACTCACGCAATTTTTCTAACAACCTATCGCATACCCAGAGACAGGCACTTAAGACACTAGCTAGTGATACCAGTCTAGTCATACGCCCTGCTGATAAGGGGGGCAATGTGGTTATCTTAGACAAGGATAACTATATCAGTGAAGCCTTACGCCAACTCCAAGACACCAATTTTTACATAACCATATCTGGGGATATCTATAATCAGAGCATCACAGATATCTGGGACAAACTTACCATTTGGAAGGATAAGGGTCTCTTGGTGTGGGAGGAATTTTGCTACCTCAAGAGGGACTATCCTAAGCTTCCCATACTATATCTGCTACCCAAATTACATAAGAACAATACCAAACCTCCCGGTCGCCCCATTGTCTCCTCGATAGGGAGTGTCAGTGAACATATCTCCAAGTATGTTGATCATTTTCTTAGAGAATTTGTCATACTACTTCCCAGTTACTTGAGAGACACCAAAGACTTTCTTTGCAAAATTGAGGATTTGATTTGGGAGCCCACCTATCTGTTCATTGTGTTGGATGTCCAATCCCTATACACTATAATTAATCACCAACAAGGGTTGGAAGCTTGTGAGCATTTTCTCAAGCAAAAACCTATCAGGTATCGGGAACACAGTCGCATGGTAATTGAAATGATTGATTTCTGTCTGAACAACAATATTTTTTCTTTCAATGGCGCCCTCTATAGGCAAGTGAACGGTACTGCTATGGGTTCTTGCTTTGCTCCCAGTTTCGCCAATCTTTTCATGGGTTACTGGGAGCAAGAAATAGCAGCCAGCAGCACCCTGAAAAGTGATCTGCGCAAAGTTGTCATGTGGCGTCGCTACATTGATGATTTGTTCATTGTATGGGACGGTTCTACTGGTGATGCTGAGGAATTCATCAAGAAACGTAATACTAACAGTTACAACATCGTTTTGACTGGTAGTATTGATGCCACCAAAGTTGAATTTCCTGACGTAGGACTAGAAATCAAGGAGAACAAAATATGCACCACACTTTTTCGGAAAGCCACAGCAGGGAATAGCATCCTACATGCCCCCAGCAGCCACCCTGATGTGCTCAAATGGAGCATACCATACGGGGAGCTGTTGAGGGCGAAAAGAAATTGCAACAGCTCTGAGGCCTATATAGTCGAGATGGAAAACATCATCACTAGATTTCAAACCAGAGGTTACCCCAACTGGTTCCTGAAAAAAGCTAAGGAACGTGCTGAAGGTATCAGTAGAGCTGATACCCTTGTTGATAAAATGGACAGAGAGATGGAAACTAACCAGACTGACGTTCGCATGATCCTCAGATACAACTCTGATGCGCACAAGATCAAACGCATCTTTGCCAAACACTGGGACATTTTGAAATTTTGATGGGGTGGTAGGCACCCAGATTACTGAAAGGCCCAACCTAACCTACAGGAGGGACAGGAACATACGGGACATGGTAGTCAGAAATGACATCACTGACTATACCACTAACACTGGCCATGGCCTCGTGGGATTTTTCCCATGTGGTCATTGCAAAGCTTGCAGACACAGCAAATGTAAGGACAAACTAGAATATGGAGGGGTATCCAGGAAAATTACCCAATTCCTGACATGCAGTACTTGTTTTGTGATCTACACCATTGAGTGTACTTGCAAACTCTGGTATATAGGGAGTACCACTTGTCCAGCTAAAAAGAGGGTATTAGAGCATCAGAGAGCGATAACCCACAATGACCAAAAATATTCTGTTGCGCGTCATTTTTATGAAAAACATTGTTCTAACATTTCAGACATGAGTTAACTCATTCTTGAACACATTCCCAGACATCCCAGAGGTGGAGACAGGACTCTCACCCTTAGACAACGGGAGTCTAGGTACATTATTGATTTTCAAACCAGAAGCCCGGGTGGGTTGAACATGGATGAAGAAATGTCAATCCACCTCAAATAGTGATCCTAGTCTGCTTGTGGTTACTCTTTACTGCATTCTGTGACATGTTGATTCATTTTTCTGTTTCCTGCTGCTGCTCTTGCTTTGCTCCATGAGATTACAGTATAGCTTTTTCACTCCTGTATATAATTCTTGAGCATTGATGTTATGTGTTGATACTGACCTATATATATTTGTATGTATTTCTTGCAGGAGAGAAGGAAGGAGCCCTTCACTTGTATTCACCGGCACGGGCATCCTACCCTTTTGCTCCATATCGTTACTCTTCACTCAGATCTTCACTTCATCATCTTCACCTGCAGTTCCATGTTAAAGCATATGAGCACGTTCCCAGGTCACACTTGTGGTTTAAGATAAGTCAGCTTGGCCCATGTCGTTTTCTAATTTGTCTCTACTTTTTAGTTATCTACTGCATCAGTTCTATTTTAGAATTACTCTGATTGCCACTATATGACCCGGCTTTGATACGAGTATACGGGCGGGTAGTAGGGGCACTTGCCCATAGACAGAGACACCGGGGTTGTTTGGGCGTGCATGATTCATTTATGGCACTCATATTTGTATGGCTTAGTTGCCTCTTTTTATCCAAGCACTTGCCTATCTTTCTTCAGCCCCAACCCCTTCCTGACTTTACGCACAGCCTGGTGGGTCCCAAATATTTTGCATTTGTTATAACTTTGCCTTGAGTCGTTCTCTGATTTTTTCCTGCATATGTACCATTATCATTGACTACATTTCATATTTACCTGGCCGTTGTTATATGTGACTACAATTTATTGTTTTACATGCCGTTGGTAGTACCTTATCGGTACACTCTGCTGTGACATACTGGTGGCTTTTTGCTGTTATTTGCTGCATTTACGCATTCTTATGCTCTGTATCCACTATGGTTTTGTTTATTACTCTTGGCAATTTCCCCGTTCCAAGATGGCCGCCATAGTCACTGCCATGTAGTCCTTTGTTGATTATTACAACCTGTTTGAATACTTATCTGAATGCTTTATTTATGGCTTCCTGTACATGATCGTTTCACACGTGAACAAGGTTCTGTACCGAAACGCGTTGTGTGAATTAAACACTCGGACTATACCACCTCGCTGGCTGTCTGTGTCTCACTGAGAGCGCACGTTCTACTTACTTTCTTATTTGGATATATATATATATATATAGGACCTTTTTTGAAATGGCAAGGGGTCCTGCTTTGTTCTTTGAGTGCAACTCCAAGCTAGTGGCAACACAATTGGGACATATATATATATATATATATATATATATATATATATATATATATATATATATTCACTGAAAAAACCATAGGTTTCACACATGTTATAGTTAGCTGGTCATTTTACTGATAAAAAACCAATGAAATTCCCCCGTTATAGTTACTGTAGGCAACTATAACTCACGCGACCGCAATCCTCTGCTGATGCTAATACTGTATTTAGACACTTATTTGCCCATGTCTTCTTCCATTAAATTTTAGCTATACATATATTACAAATATTTTTTTTTCATAAAGACACATATGTCATCAGCAGAGGATTACGGTCGCGTGAGTTATAGTTGCCTACAGTAACTATAACGGGGGAATTTCATTGGTTTTTTATCAGTAAAATGTCCAGCTAACTATAACATGTGTGAAACCTATGGTTTTTTCAGTGAATTTGCACGGTTTTTTAAATGCTAATTCCTAACTATAACGTGTGTGAAACCTATGGTTTTTTCAGTGAATTTGTACGTTTTTTAAATGCTAAGTTACTTTACGCCATTTGTGGCGTGCGCGCCCACTTAACGCAGTTCGTTCCGTGCGCGCACGGTGCGCTTCGCTACGCTACGCTACGTTACGCTACATGGGCCATGAACGCACGATGCGCTTCGCGCACCGTGCGCACATGGAGGACATATGATGAGCATCGCTGTGATAGGTAAAATATATGTTAGGTTTACCACTAATAAGCCATGCACAAAAATTGCCCTGCGAGCACCTTTTGCACACGGGGCGGGGAGAATGTGGATATTTTTTTTTTTTTATTTCTTACCGTACGCGTACGGTAAGCGTAATCGGCGAAATTTTCGAAAAAATTAAAATTGCCTTTTTTCACTTGGGGACTCCCTGGACATGGCTAGGTGCTTGGGAGCTGTCTAAACAGCCCCTTTACATGTTTTGGGACTTTGTTTTTCAACCCCCTGCCAGAGTGCGAGAGAGAAAATGGCGGCCGCCGCTTCCTGGTTTCGACCGATTCGAATGTTTACTAAGATCTAAGGGCCAATCAGAATCGCGCTCGCGCACGTCACCGTACGCGTACGGTAAGCTTATGGTAAGCGCACGGTAAGCGCACCGTAAGCTGCCACAGATATATATATTGATTTAAAGGCTATTTTCTCAGAATCTACTTAACAGATTTACACCAAACCTACAAAAGGCACTTCCTTGACCTGAGGACTACCTCTCTGCCAAATTTCAAGTAATTCTGTTCAGCCGTTCGGGCTGTAGCTGTGTCTAAAGGTCCTATGGAAAAATGCATGGGAAAAACGCGTTTTGGGACCCCCCTTTTATCTCAGCCCCCGCTTGACGAATCCCCCCGAGACTTTCAGGGTAGGAGTGGAGCGTAGCGCCCCACCTATTTTGAAAAATTCGCGAGGATTCGTCAACCGGCGCCAAAGTTATTCAAAATAGAATGTTGCGTATTTCCTATGGAAACGTGGTCCTAACTATAACTATCTACTGGCGACCGCCAGTAGATAATATATATATATATATATATATATATATATATAGATCTGAGTTAGCAAAGTGGTCTGATGTGCCACGCACAGTCCAGCCGGTGCCTCCATCAGGGACTGACCCATCTCCATCATGCATTGCTTTCCAATAATGATACGAAGCACTCCAGGGACTCACAACGTCAAGACATTTATTTCACAAACATACAACTGCATCTCAGCCCACCACCAATGCGTTTTGACTACAAGTCTAGCGCACGGTATGAGATGCAGTTTTATGTTTCTTAACTAAATGCCTTGGTGTTGTGAATCCGTGAAGTGCTATGTACTATTATTGGAAAGCAATGTGGGTCCAGTGGCCTGCTTATTTTTGCAACCACCGATAGAACGACAAGAGGGTGAAAATTTATGGACAGCTTGATGTGGACAGTATTGGCAGGAATATGAGATCTGAGCACCCACGTGTTTCTGGCGAGCCCATTGGGGCTTTGATTTGGGCCACCTTTCCCAACATGCACTGTATTTGCCAAGAAGCCCATTGGAGGGCGTGACTTCAAATAGGGAGATGTAATGGTGAGTACAGTTCGCCATTTTCACATGTGCAGCCTAAGAAGAAGGGCATGAGGCCCGAAACCCGTCGGCAATTGTGTTCTGCCATGCACTGTCATGCATCAAAGTTGTCCATTTGCTAGTAAACCTACTCAAGAGTGCACCTCAATGCGTGGACCGTTTTTGTTTAAAGATATATATATTATATATATATATGTATATTCACTGAAAAAACCATAGGTTTCAGGGGCGTTATAGTTAGCTGGACTTTTCACTCGTACAAAACCATTGAAATTCCCCCGTTATAGTTAGTTCAGCTAACTATAACTCGCGCGCCTGCAATGCACTGCTGATGACGTCACATATTACATCACTCATGACATGATCAGTGACATCACTCATGACATCACTGATGACATCTCCAATGACATCACTGATGACATCACTGATGACATCATCCAGTGAATGTGTGTTTTTCTGAAAATTACCTATGTTTTACTTTTATATATGTATATCTCAAGGTCGATGGAAGAATAAATGGGTATAAAAGTGTCTAAATGGATGATTTGTTTTTTAAAAATTGATTGTATAACTGACTGATTAAGTGTATCTTAGTGAATATATGGCTTAGTGAGTAATGTTTAAATATGTAAATATCTGTATCAGTCTCTCACTTTGTGTATAAGTGGCTGCATGGGTTGGTGAGTAGCTACATGAGTGTCTATATAGGTCATTAGTTGTTTTTTTGAGTATCAGTATGAGTGTCTGAGTGTCTGTATGGTTCGTTGGGGGGTATTACGTAGTGCATAGGTGCATGAATGAGTGACTCACTGTTTGTATGTGTTGAAGACAGCATGTGTGCAGGACTGTATGGGTGGATGAGTGTGTGCATGGGTGTGTTAATGAGTGAATGACTGTCTCAATAGTGTCTTTATGAGTAACTACATATGTTTTAAACTAGTATATGTGACTATTGGTGTATATAAGTGAGTATATGTGAGAGTGAGGGATTGAAAGAGTTCCTGTATGAATAAGTATGTGTTTCTATAAGTGATTTTTTAAAAGACTAAGTATGTGTAAGTTTCTGTAGAAGTAAGTGTGGTGGTGTGTGTATAACTGTATATGCAAGTAAATGCATGTTTGATTCTTTATTAGCATGAGTGTGTCTATGGACTCTATGGATGAGTGGCGTTGTGTAACAGTATGTATAGGTGTATGAGTACATATGATGAGTGAGTACATGTATGAGTGACTGTATAGGACTGTTGGTGAATGAGTGGATGTGTATGTGGATCTTAGAATTACTGAATAGGTTGTTGTAACTGATATTGGTATGTCCATTGTTTTGAAAATTTTAGTTTCTATTTTTGAATGTGTGTATCAAAGGTTATATTAGGGGGAGAGGAGGTCTGCCACTCTATCACAAGGATGATGTCATCAGTGATGTCATTTGAGATGTCATCAGTGATGTCATGAGTGATGTCACTGATCATGTCATGAGTGATGTAATATGTGACGTCATCAGCAGTGCATTGCAGGCGCGCGAGTTATAGTTAGCTGAACTAACTATAACGGGGGAATTTCAATGGTTTTGTATGAGTGAAAAGTCCAGCTAACTATAACGCCCCTGAAACCTATGGTTTTTTCAGTGAATTTCTAAGGTTTTTTAAATGCTAATTCCTAACTATAACATGCCTGAAACCTATGGTTTTTTCAGTGAATTTCAAAGGTTTTTTAAATGCTAATTTCTAACTATGCCTACAGAGATAGGACATGTGAAGAAAGAAGAAAGAAGAAACAACGCACAGAAAGAAAAAAACGAAATGCAGAAAGAAGCAACAGAAGTCCTCAAAGACGAAGAAAAGTGCAGGAAGAAGGATAACGTGCAGAAAGAACAAACAGAAGGGCAGAAAGAAGCCTTGTTGCAAAATCATCCTGTACACTCAACTTTTTCAGACGGATACTGGTGGTAACTGAGTCTGACTAACCAGTCCTAGAGCCAGTGCTATGTTAAAAGACACTCAGAATACAGTGAAAACACCTACATACACTAGGGAACACTATGCGTTGGGGTCCCCCTGTGATCAGCATGACCTCCTCTGTAAGCCCCTAGTATATAATAGGGCAGTGGATTAAAACTACCTCTTAAAACGCGCCACAGGGCGTGTTTGCACACGTCACCTCAGGCCCCATCCCCTCACTTCCCCACTGTGTAAACACACCCTGTGGCCGTTTTTTAAGTTGGTAGATTAAGTCCCATTGAATCCTGAGGATCCCTAGGGGCAAAATAGCCCACTAGGTACGTCCAGTAAGCGCCATTGCAGAGAGGTGTAAAAAGTGGCACGGCCTGCACCACCTCTCTGCAACGCAGAGCAGTGGCGCTTACTGGAAGCACCTGGTGGGCTAGTTGGCCCCCAGAGTCCCTCAGGATTGAAAGGGAATTATTTCCCCAACTTAAAACGCGCCACAGGGCGTGTTTGCACACGTCACCTCAGGCCCCATCCCCTCCCTTTACCACTGTGTAAATGTGCCCTGTGGCCGTTCTAAGTTGAGGGATTAAGTCTCCTTGAATCCTAAGGGTCCCTAGGGTCAAACTAGCCCACTAGGTACCTCCAGTAAGCGCCACAGAGCAGCGTTGCATAGAGGTGTAAAAAGGGGCGTGGCCTCAGAACACCTGTCTGCAGCGCAGCTCCCTGGCGCATACTGGAGATACCTGTTGGGCTAGTTGGCCCTCAGGGACCCTCAGTATTGAAGGGGAATTAATTCCCCAACTTACAACTGGCTAGGGGGCGCGTTTGCAGAGTGCTGCAAGGAGGGGGCGTGGCCTCCGGCGCGATGCCGGTCTTTTATTTATTTAATTTTTTTAAGAAGGAGGGTTGTGTGGCCCCCCTTCTTTTTCTAATTTACTGGCCCTGGGGACCCCATCCCCCAGGGCCTGCACCCTAATTTTTTTTGTTGAAAAAAATTAATTTGGCCCTCTCAAGGCCTTAATCGGCCCCGGGGACCCCAACCCCCGGGTCATGACCTTTTTTTAAAAAAATTCTTTAGGAGTGGGCTGCGTTGCCCCCCTCCTCAGGCCACTTATGGCCCCGGGGACCCCATCCCCCGGGGCCGGCCTTTGTTTTTTATTAATTTTAAAAAAATATATATTTATAGAAACACCTAGGACATGCTGGACAAACCGTATGTACCTATCACCATGACGATTTGCGTGATATTCATTAAAAGGCGACTATGCATAGAATGAATCCACATGGAATGTATTTACACCACTAGTGAAGCTCTGACGTGTCTGACGCCCTACCGTGCCTAATCTCGGCACCCCCGCCGGTGGGTACTCTCCAAGTAGACACCCTTGTCGTTTATTTATACAAACATGGGTAGCTATTGACAGGCACATTTAATATACATGCACACCAAGCCATTCAAAGGGGAATCGACAAAAATTCGACCAAACTATGGAAATCCCCCTCACGGTTAATAAAGCACACATCCACCGACGGATTTGTAATACTTTTTATTTTACTCTCTGGAAAGGAGACAAACCTCACTTGAGAGTCACAGCGTGCTCCTGGCTGAGCCCAATGCTATGTTACACCCACCAGTGCCCGCCGAGTGCCTCACACCTCTGTGTTGTATTCCACCAGCTAGTGCGTATGCTATGACACTCTCTAGCCCATGTGCACTGTAACACCACCCCGTGAATATGTCATGCCACACTTGCCTTCGCACGGGTTATATTGCCCCATCTAACGTGCCTTCCTCGATGCCTATGTTATAACGCACAGCGCTATGCCATACATATTACAATCTGGGATCCATATCTTTGTCACAGTGCATATGCAACGTTACACTCCCCAGCACATATTTTATATTACAACTTTAGAGACTAGTTAGGTTACACAATACTGCCCTGTGCATATTACACTCCAAGGCGCATATTGCATAGCACGCGCTTGTGCCTGTGCTATCTCGCGCTCTCCAATGAATCTGTCATTGCGCACAATGTATTGCATATTATATTTCACGCCCCGGTTCATCTTATATCACACTTTTTGGTGCATAGTTTATACCATATACTATATCTAGTTTTCATTTTCAATCGTGCTCTCAGGACTATGTGCTATATAACACTGCGTCCACCTACCCTTTTCACGGGCATTACATTTTGCGATGGGGGGTGGAGGGTCAGGGGGTGTTTCTGCCAAGTGAGCCCGGAGTCACAGTCACAAACGTCCTCTTCTTCCTCAACAAAAGTGAGATTATGCTGCACACTTGTTCATATTTTAAGTAGTTTGCACAGACACACATTTTAAAAACAATAAAGTTCCTAATACCCACCTTCTCTGAACAGTTAGCTTGCTGCTCCATCCACCTCCTCCCTATCCTCTGTTGTCTGAATCCATGGACTAGCCTCCTCCCTCCTGCCATGCATGGTCTGATGTGCTGCTGCTGGAGCGGGTTATGCAAAATTTTTGTATACCCATCCCATTTTGCATGTCGTTTTATTAATTAGATTAATTAATTAATCATAATCGTACTAATGGTTTGGAGTGATGTGGAAATAACTAATCAACCTTATTAATGACCGAAATACACGTGGGATTTGCATCTGAATGGCCTAATTAATGACGTGAACTAAATTTTGTACGCATATTAATGATAGATAATTAGAACATTGCATGATAAATGCCACTTTGGTGATGAAATTGTGATTCGTGCTTTATTTAGTAAGTATAAACCGCATTGAGTGTTGCTTTTGGCTAGATAAATACACACATATGGGTATTAGCGAGGGAATAACATTTAATTAGTCATTTCTATGTATTAATTTCGTTTTTGTGTTTCTTTGCTTAAGTTGACTATTCTGGCCTATCAAATGATGGCTGCTTTTGGTGCCTAACCCAACTGCCGACGCTGAACCATGCTTGGGTGAAGTGCGCCTGCGCTAAAAGATGAGCAACAATGGCCCTGTCTTGACCCCAGGCAAGCTGTACTTATCAAGGCCACTGGGAAAGGTGCCAGCGCTACAGACAAAAGGCTTTATTTATTTATTTATTTATTTTAACTCTTTTTATTAACATTTTCATTTACAAAAGGCTTTATTAAAGAACCGGAACCAGCAAGTATGCTGACAACATGGACTAAACCTTATGGGAACGGAGAGGTTGACCCCTGATCAGCCAATCAGAACAGTTTAAAACTCAATATTGTTACATTTTGCTATTGAAATTATTATAAAACCCATAGAATAGAGAGGTTGGAGGGTCGCTCCTTCGATTTCCTGATGATATGCTGACGAAGAGGACGGTGACACTGCAGGACAGCTGTTAGCCTGAATCTTTGACGGACTGAATTAATGCCCAAAATCCTGATGAACTTAACCTGCTAAATTGATGGGCATAGATTTGTGAGATTGCCAGATTTGACATAGAGGACGACTTTAGCCAGAATAGGTAAATATGAATGGCAACTTGATCAAATGAATGATTTAATCTGCAATATTAATATAAATTTGGATTTGAACATCTACAGAAATGAGTTGGGTTGTTTATTCATTGAAATGTGTTAATGAAAAGGTTAATTAGAGTATTAGAAATTCAATTAAATCTACAACTAACAGATCCATCCCGGTCATGAGGGGAATACCAAATGTAGAATCTAGGGCCTAATGAGTATAAGAAGGGTTTGTAGGTTTGTTGCTCATTAGGGTAAAGTGGTATCTTCCTCCCTCATTATCCAGCACTTGGAAGGATAATCGCCTCTCGTACGGACTGATGGTGAGTGTGTGTTGGTGTTATGGGCCCCACCAGCGAATGTATGGATAGTGTGCGTGTGTGAGATCTTTTGGTCCGCAACGGTAGGGAGGGATTTTGCACTCCGCGCTGGAGCACTGCCACTGCCCTCCATTTAGCATGATGTACCAGTCCACTCCTCCTGCCCTCCATTGCCCAATTCTATGGCCCATCATTGACCTCCTGATTAGCCTCTGTGCTTAGCTTGCTGCCCCCATTCTCCTTCCCCCTGCCCTCCGATGTCTTTGTGCATGCCCCTGCTCCATCCTTTTTGCCCACCATGTTCCATGGACCTGCCACTCCTATCTACTCTGAGTGTTCTGTTGAGCTGCCACTCCCCTCCCACCTGCCTAGCATTGTCAGATGACTGTAACCTGTCCCTGCCACCTCCACCCTGCCTGTCCACATGCCATGCCCCTATCCCCTTCCTCCTGTCCTCCATGGTCCATTTTACTGCCACACCCTTCTGCCCTCCCTGGTCTGTTGTGCTGCAACTGCTCCTCCTGCCTGCCCGCGCGGTCTGTTGTGAGGCCCCTTCCCCTGAACTCTCTTGTCTGTGCCCAGTTCCTGACCCTCCCTTCTATCCTCCATGGTCCTTTGTGCATGCCCCTGCACCCTCCTTCTTGCCCATCATAGCCATTGTGCTGCCACTAACCCTCCCGCTTGCCATGCATGGTCTTCTGTGCTGCCATGGCCCCTCCCACCTTCCCTCTGTGGTCAGCTAGCTGCCCTTGACCCCCTCCCACCTTCTCTCCAAGGTCTGTGTATATGCCATCATAGTCTCATTGTTGCTCTCCATGGTGTGTTTTGTTTCTAGTGCCCAACCTGCCTGACCTCCATGGTCATCTTGCTGCTCCTGCCTTGCCCCCAGCCCTCTGTTTCCATGTGCAGACCCCTATTCCCTCCCTCCTGGCTTGTCTGTTCCATTGTAATGCCCCTGATCCGTCCCTCTTGCCCTTTATGGTCTGTTATGCTGCAGCTTTCTCTCCTGTCTGCCCATTATGGTCAGCTAGCTACCATTGCCTCTTTCCCTTCTGTTCTCTGTTGTCCATGTGCATGGTCCTGTCCCCTCCCTATTCCTTTCTATGGATTGCTGTGCTGCACTCCTGTCCCGCATGCGCTGTGTGGTTTATTGTGCTGCTGCAAACCCTGATGCCTGCCCTGTAGGGTCCGTTTGGTGCACCTCTCCATGTCCCTTCTGTCCTCTGTTATCCGAGTCCATGTCCCTACCCCAATTCCTCCTGCCTACCATGATCCAATGTACCATACTTGCAAACATTTTGAACTTGGTAAGAGGGAGATTTTGAAAAAAAACTGGGGTATTGAATTTCCCCTTTGAGTTACATTGAAAAAGAGGAGATTGTAGACAGGAGAGAGATCAAATAAAGCCCATTTGAGCTTAAAAACATTGGACGTTTCCTGGCTGTTGGCATGTATGGTTGTACTGCCACTGCCTCTTCCTTCTGCCCACAATGGTGTATTATATTGCCACAGCATCTCTTGCCAGTCCTGTATTGTTGGTTTGTTGCCCCTGCCCCCCTTTCCACTGCCCTCCATAGTCTGTTGTGCTGCCACTGCCCTTCCTGCCTGCCCAGTGTGGTCAAATTGTTGCATCTGCACTCTTCTACCCGCCTTCAATTTTCAGAGTCCGTGCCCCTGGCCTCTGCCTCTCAACAGTATCCCAATGAACAACTAGATTGCTAACATTCTATATTTATTACAAAAGTGTGGAATGCCTGACGTCATCTTGATGTAATCAAAACTGTAATACCTAGAGTATTTCCTTTAGAAATTACATATATGAGAGGGTCTTATTTGCATCAAAATTATGGTTAGTGCTCTAAAAAACTAAAATGAGGACATATTCTCTGAGGTTTCAAATAGCGACAAAGAACTTTTACATTATTTGTATTCTTTATGTTTTTTTATCAAGTCAAGTCAAAAAAACTTTATTTCGGCCACAAGGGCCATAAAAGCAAGAATACAATGCAACAATTTATATGTAAAAAGCAAAAGCAGATCACATTTTAACCACCAGGACAGAGTAAAATAATCAGATTAAAATTTTCACATTATTAAGAGTTGGTGGAAAGTTTCCTGCGCTGAAACCATACAGCATTAAGAAAACGTGAAACTGCGAACACAATTGGGGGATGGGTGTCGTATTTTAAGACTCGCAGGGCATTAACACAGTCTCTAAAACCAAGGTTCCTACAAATCGATTTTACCCAACGTTTCCTATGGGTAAGGTACGCTGGACAAACAAAGAACATATGAATTTCATCCTCCAGTTTGTAGCCACATGCAGGGCATGAAATACTATTGTTAATGTCCCATCTAGAAGTAAAGGACCTGAGTGGTAGGGTACCCATTCTAAATTGAACATATAATTTCCTGGCTACAGGAGGGAAAATCAGATCCAAAAATAACTCCCTCCCATAGTTCGGTTTAATCTGAAGAAACTGTTCAGTCAGCCTGCCTATATTAGGATCCATGTGCAGGCGTGTTAGATGAAAGTATCTTAGTTCTTCAGCAAGATTGGTTTTAGAAACAGATAGGCAGGAGCCTTCTGGGGTATCCCAGAGTTCCTGGCGACCAATCTTGAAACAAGTTTCCCTAACGTGGGTTAACCAAGGAATCTTCATGTGTTTAAGTGTAGGCCAGAGATCCAGAAATTCATCTCTAAAAATTTCCAGGTCTGGATTAGACCATAGTCTCTTCCAATAGTGGACAGGCCGGGCCGCCGCCACTTCTTCAATAGGAAGCAGTCCCAGATCTAGTCTAATTGGGACCAGCGGGGTGCTAGGGGGTAAACTTAATAGTTTCCTGATAAAGGAGTTTTCGACCCTCGTTAGACTATCTATTTTGGAATGGCCCCATAGTTCTGCTCCATAGGTAGAGGCAGGTCGGGCTTGAGTTTTAAAGATTTCTACCACTGGAGCCGCTGGTTTAAAAACCGTGCCACTAAACAATCTAGCCATACCTCCTGTGGTTTGGGTCAACTTGAGTGTAGAATTGACCACCTGGCCTCCCCAGCCAAGATCTTCTTGGAGTGTAATCCCCAAGTAAGTGAACGTTTTCACCCTTTCAAGGGGGATACCATTCAGAACTGGGCTGGGGCGAGTACTTTTAGGAGGGTTGAGAATCATAAATTTCGTTTTGGCTAGGTTGATCTCAAGGCCCCTGTCACCACAGAAGTCAACAAAGCCATCTAAAATTCGCTGGATTCCCATGGGAGTGCGTGACAACAGCAGGGTGTCGTCAGCGAACATTAGGGCAGGAACCTTGCCCGAGGCAAGCCTAGGAACATCAATATCTTTGAGGGCTAAAAGGTGTTTTATGAGTCCATTGATGTATAGGCAAAACAACGTAGGAGCTAACACGCATCCTTGTCGAACTCCTCGGCTAACAGGGAAGCGGTCGGAGAGTTCGCCATACTTCCCACATCTAACCTGGGCGAAATTGGCCTTGTGTAAGTTCTTCAAAACATCCAAGAGATAGGGGGGAATGTTGAGCATTTGCAGAACGGCCCAGAGCTTTTCTCTCGGAACCAGATCAAATGCTGACCTTAGGTCAACAAAAATGAGGTAGAGGCTGCCACCCTCTACTCTCACAGTCTTCCAGAATATAACCTGAAGACGAAATATCTGGTCAAGGGTTGAAGTACCCTTCCTAAAGCCGGCCTGCAAAGTGCTTAAAACGTTATTTTCTTCTTCCCAGGCCTGCAATCTATTCAAAATTCAAAATATCAATTAGACTTATCGGGCGATAATTTGAGGGCTGTAGAGGACAGCCTTTTTTGTGAATAGGCACTATCTCCGCGCCACGCCAGGTTACTGGTGGCTCTGCACCATACAAGATGGAGTTAAAAAGGACACATAAGTAAGGAGCCCAAACCGTAGGTTCAGACCTAAAAAGATCGCCTGGGATTTTGTCCAGGCCCGGCGCTTTGTTAGGTATGAGCATAGAGATGGCATTTTCAACCTCCTTAATTTTAATTCATGGGATAACTGCAGCACGACAAGCTGTATTAGGGGAAGAGTCAACTGGGGAAAGTAAATTAAGATCCGCTATAGAGTATAGGCCACCAAAGTGCCCTTCCCACACTGCAGGGGCAATATTAGAACCAGTGATGGCGTCAGAATCTTTCTTTCCATTGCTAACAATGGCCCAGAAAGTCTTAAAATCCTTATTCTGTAAAGATACTCTTAGCTCCTCCCACATATCGTCTTCCCAAGACTTCCTTGCCCTGTTGGTCTGTTGTTTATAAAGGGCACGGAGTGATTTAGTTCTAAGTTTATCCTTTGCTTTTATTGCCACAATCAACTCAGTTTTTAGTTTCCTACATTCACCTGTAAACCAAGATTGCTTGTTGGGCACAGGTGCCTTAGGAGCCTCTGAACGAGAAAAAACGTCCAGAATTTTCATTGATAACTGAGTGTGGATAATAACGGGGCTGGATAAACTTTCCGCGGAAGAGCAGTCTAGCACAACGCCAGCCATTTCATTAAGGCAGGGAAGTGCCAATCTATAAGTTTCTGCCAGTTTCTCAGGACGCATGAGAATGCTGGACCATTTGACTCTTCGTTTATTATTATGGAGAGTTAAAGATTGCAAAGGAGGGAACACCCCACTGGCATACGTTGAAAATCCCCAATGGTCTGATTTTAATTTCAGGGTAAGGGCATTGTGGTCACTATCATCACGAACGACCACTCTGAAATCTAGGACCTTATTCCATGATTTTGTGTCGATCAGGATATAATCCAAGATCGACAAATGCCCAGCTCTGTTAAAAGTAGTATGTCCAGGCTGGCCGGATTTAAATCGGCCATTACAGGCCCTCAATGATAAAGAGAGGGTAAGAGAAAGAATTTGGAGTACTAATGGGGTCCAAGCTCTGACCGTAGGGATCATAGGGTCAGGGATATTTAAATGTGTGTCTTCCGCCACAGGGTCATTTTGAGCTGAGAGACTAAGTGGCTCAAACTGACAGTTAAAGTCGCCGCCTACTATAACAGAATAATCTGGATCTAAAGTCAGAATAAAATCATTCAAAGCTGTAATGACCTTAGATTCGCCTCCTCCTGGGGAGGGTCTAGAATAGACATTTCGGAGAACCAAATGCCTGTTCTCAGGCAGGTCCAGTAGAACACATAAAATGTCATCAGATCCTGTTTGAAGTTGCCTGGCTTTAGCACCCAGGTGAATTGCAACCCAGGTGCTAAGACCTCCAGAAGGTCTCCCCCTGCCACTAGATAAAGCCAGAATGCCAAAAGAGGCAAACCCCTCTCGTTGGTAGTTTTCCGTGGCCCATGTCTCTTGTAACAAACAGATATCAAAGGTGTCCATAAAATTACCCCACTCATTGCATATCTGTTTGTTCTTTAGGCCCGCTACATTCCAAGAGATAAGGTTAACATCAGTTTTAGGCTCTCCTATGGTAGGGGCATCTATACTTAGGTTTGGGGAATCAGCTATAGAGGGAGGATTAGTACATAAGGCAAAGACATTATCCCCGGTGTAGGGGACAGTAGGGGAGTTCACGAGAGACACAGTCTGTGGTAAAATTTTAAAGTCCTCATCCGGATTTGAGTATAAAGTCGGGCTTGGTGGCACCATAGATGTAATTTTAGTAACTCCCCTGTCTGGTTCTCCTTGGGTAGATGGTTCAGCGTGGATCGACCCACTGATCGAACATGTATTTAGGACCAGTCAATCAACCTCGCTAAGACATCTAAATCGATTGTAATCCCCCAGATATAGGGAAGAGCCCTGTGGTTCATATCTAGTACTATGCCCACTACAAAATCCATTGCGACCCACACGTGTCCACCCTTGATCATAATCATGTTCCTGGTGTCTTCTGGGAGGGGGATAGAAAAAAGCTAGTGGGAGGGGCTTTATTAAAGATTCAGACCCCACGTGGGGAGAGTTAAGGATGAAAGAAACAGCACCCTTATCCCTCAGGGTTATAATCACACAATCCCCAGTAAGACCTTTCTTAGTATTGCCCACCCAGTGGACCCTACGAACCATCAAAATCTCACCCGAAAAATTTGGGGGGAGGGGTCTATGGTTTGTAAGCCAACTCACCACTTTGTTCTTGAGCGATGAGAAGGATTCGATGGTTCCTTCGGTAAGTTTAGGGACTCCCGTTAGAACTACAACAAGCGGGGCAGCCTCTGGGGGGAGATTTGGAGGAAGATATACTCCAGCAATGGGAGCATTAGTGATAATGGTCTGGTGCAAATCTGGCTCTACCCTTCCTAGAGAGTTTATGTTTGTCACCGTAGAGGAGGGAGGGATAAAGCTACTAATGGGGAGTGTGGGAACCTGGGCTGGCAGTGTCGAGGGTGCGGGAGTATGTATAGGTAATTGTGAAATTGAAGCGCTTGTACTCTGTAATGCAGCGACATTACCCCGCCCCCTTTCAGAAGAAGATGGAACAATGGAGGGGTTGGAGTAAGACTCAATTACCCTTGTCAAATTAGCTATTCTATCCTCCAATTGGTCCAGTTTAGAACAAAGAGGATCAAGCAAAGATTTTAATAAAGCCTTTACATCTTTGTAAGAGGGTTCAGTATTTATGCCCATATTAGTATTAGAAGTAGGGGTAGCTAAGGAATGAAGGGAGGCCACCTGATCTGGACAAGTAGTCATAGTAGATACAGATCTACTTATAGCGACGGGAGACGCGCTAAAGTTTGTAGTGCTCTCAGGAACTGTATCAGTGCGAGGGGGAAGAACTGATGACTTGTGCAACTTATTTCTCTTTATTGGGGGGCCTTTATTCTTCTTAGGAATGGCTCCCTCCCTAGCAGCTCTAGAACGCTTCCTACCAACCAAACTGTTTTTAGTAGTGGGATTGGGATTGGGGCTTTTCACGGGCGATATCCTAGCATTAATCGTTCTGTGAGGACACTCATTATCAATAGGGGAGTTAAAAACAGGAGTAGCAGGAATAACAATAGATAGTGTCTGTTTACCGGGCAGAGAAACATTGTCAGGCGTCCTTGCCTGGGCGATATGACCCAATGAGGATCTTTTGGCATTTTCAATGCCTATAGAGAGGCGCTTTTCAAGAACCGTTATCTCATTATTTAATAGAGAATTGGCTCGTATTAAAAAAGCATCTAAAGTCCCTGATACAGATCCACTGCTTACAAGACATTTACTACGTGTTTCCCTTGCTGCCATTTTAAGCTATGGTCACTGGAGATAGCAGTTACAGCAGTACGAGACAACCAATGGGTAGCCGGAACGCTCAGGCAAATGAAAGAGATATGGCCCGGTCCGGTCTTACCCGGTCTGTAACGGGCTAGAACGGGCCCGCCCTTGGCCCGGGCTTCGCCCCGGACTACGCCCCGCACGTGTCCCGCTAACGCGAGAACAGGCGAGGGTTAAATGGGCCGGAGTAAGGGGCGGGAAGAGGAGCCAGGTGCGAGTGATCAGCAGGAAAGAAAGCACTCTGGTCCTCGCAGTCCCGCAAATTAAATAAAGTCACAATTAAAAGCCCCGTGTAGTTTAGTGGAAATCCGTGCTGTCCGCGCCAAGGTCCGCTGCGGGAAAGAGTTCTGGATGAGCCTGAGTGAAAGCAAGGTCCTGCGCCTGCGAGCGGCTCCCGCGAAGTTGGGGCCGCGAGGCGTGAAGTACTGGCCGGAGTGAGAGGCGGGAAGAGGAGCCAGGTGCGAGTGATCAGCAGGAAAGAAAGCACTCTGGTCCTCGCAGTCCCGCAAATTAAATAAAGTCACAATTAAAAGCCCCGTGTAGTTTAGTGGAAATCCGTGCTGTCCGCGCCAAGGTCCGCTGCGGGAAAGAGTTCTGGATGAGCCTGAGTGAAAGCAAGGTCCTGCGAGCGGCACCCGCGAAGCGGGGGCCACGAGGCGTGAAGTACTGGCCGGAGTGAGAGGCGGGAAGAGGAGCCAGGTGCGAGTGATCAGCAGGAAAGAAAGCACTCTGGTCCTCGCAGTCCCGCAAATTAAATAAAGTCACAATTAAAAGCCCCGTGTAGTTTAGTGGAAATCCGTGCTGTCCGCGCCAAGGTCCGCTGCGGGAAAGAGTTCTGGATGAGCCTGAGTGAAAGCAAGGTCCTGCGCCTGCGAGCGGCTCCCGCGAAGCGGGGGCCACGAGGCGTGAAGTACTGGCCGGAGTGAGAGGCGGGAAAAGGAGCCAGGTGCGAGTGATCAGCAGGAAAGAAAGCACTCTGGTCCTCGCAGTCCCGCAAATTAAATAAAGTCACAATTAAAAGCCCCGTGTAGTTTAGTGGAAATCCGTGCTGTCCGCGCCAAGGTCCGCTGCGGGAAAGAGTTCTGGATGAGCCTGAGTGAAAGCAAGGTCCTGCGCCTGCGAGCGGCTCCCGCGAAGCGGGGGCCGCGAGGCGTGAAGTACTGGCCGGAGTGAGAGGCGGGAAGAGGAGCCAGGTGCGAGTGATCAGCAGGAAAGAAAGCACTCTGGTCCTCACAGTCCCGCAAATTAAATAAAGTCACAATTAAAAGCCCCGTGTAGTTTAGTGGAAATCCGTGCTGTCCGCGCCAAGGTCCGCTGCGGGAAAGAGTTCTGGATGAGCCTGAGTGAAAGCAAGGTCCTCTCTTAAAACTGTGCTTTTGTAACCACGATAGAGTCCTCGAAAACCCTCTTGGCGCAATGTGTCGACAAGCTTCTGATAAGTTGTAGATGACGGACACACCTGTGCCCTCTGCTTAATAACTTCGGAAGGGACCCTTATGAGACATGCAACCACTTCTCCAAGAGAGGCAGCTGCCATGTGCGTTACTGGGGACAAGTAAGACGATGAACCGGAACTGGGCAAGACCTTTCCATATTCATAGGTAACAAAAAAGGCTGCAGGGTAAGAGAGACCACCAGTTTTTTTATCCAGTTGACCACTTGATTAAATGTTGCACCTAGGGGAGAGGATGTGGTGTTACTTCCAGAGCTGCAGACTTTGCAACTGGGGAACCAGGTTGGAGTTTCTGCTTCAGCTCAACATTCTGTGATTCTGGTCAAATCACTTAATCTCCCCATGTCTACAACCAAAATGAATTTGGTCTTGTGTGATGTAACCAATGCTCATGTAAGGCACTCCAATACCTGACAAGTCTGCACTATATAAAACTGCAAATACTCACAAAATAAGTGTTTTACACACTTCAGTCATTGGGATACATGTGGGCTACATCTGGGTGATATTTGTGCTGCATTTGGGCTCATTTGTCTCTGGTGGCCATCTTGGGAGATTTATTTGTTATGAAGTTTCCTAATTTCCTCATTTACTGCAGTCTCCTCAGTAGGAAATGCTTTAAGTTGTTTACTTTGATTCCATCAAGAAGGTATTCAGATATGTCACACATTTGTCATAATTTCTGAATGTTAGCACTCTAGCTGCTCATTAGATCACTGTAGTAAAGCTACTGCTCTCCACGCAAAGTCTTCTGCTGGCATTAAAAGATGCATGTTTCAGTCTGCATATCAGAAGTTTTCAATGAAATAGAAGAGGATTTGAGAAGTCACTCAAAATGTGCCCTAATTTTTCTTTCTTCAGCACTAATCATAATTTCTATGGCAAAATGAACCCCCTCATTGTGTTCCTTTTTAAATTAAATGTTTTAAGTGTTACCAGTTTTTTCCAATCAAGATGGCTTCAGGTGTGCCATACTTTTGTCATAAGTAAGACAGTAAGCGCTCTAGTTGTTCTTAAGAACACTCTGGGACATTCTGTCATTGGGCTATACTTGGGCTACATTTGGGTTCTTTTGTCTCTGGTGGCCATCTTGGAGGATTTATTTGTTATGAAGTTTCCTAATTTTCTCATTTACTGCAGTCTCCTCAGTGGGAATACTTTCAGTTTTTTATTTTGGTTCAATCAAGAAGGCATTCAGATGTGGCACACATTTGCCATAAATTCTGAATGTTAGCACTCTAGTTGCTCATTAGATCACTGTAGTAAAACTACTGCTCACCAGGGAAGTCTGCTGCTGGTATTCAAAGTGCATGTTTCAGTCTGCATGTCAGAATTTTTTTACGAAATAGAAGAGGATTTGAGAAGTCAAAATGTGCCCTAATTTTTCTTTCTGCAGAACTAATAATAATTTCTATGGCAAAATGAACCCCCTCATATTGTTCCTTTCTAAATTAAATGTTTTAAGTGTTACCACTTTATTCCAATCAAGATGGCTTCAGGTGTGCCATACTTTTGTCATAAGTAAGACTGTTAGCTCTCTAGTTGTTCGTTAGAACACTATGGGACATTCTGTCATTGGGCTATACTTGGGCTACATCTGGGTGATATTTGGGCTACATTTGGGCTCTTTTGTCTCTGGTGGCCATCTTGGGAGATTTATTTGTTATGAAGTTTCCTAATTTCCTGCAGTCTCCTCAGTAGGAAATACTTTCAGTTTTTTACTTTGGTTCCATCAAGAAGGCATTCAGATGTGTCACACATTTGCTATAAATTCTGAATGTTAGCACTCTAGTTGCTCATTATATCACTGTAGTAAAGCTACTGCTCACCAGGGAAGTCTGCTGCTGATATTCAAAGTGCATGTTTCAGTCTGCATGTCAGAATTTTGTTAGGAAATAGAAGAGGATTTGAGAAGTCAAAATGTGCCCTAATTTTTCTTTCTACAGCACTAATCATAATTTCTATGGCAAAATGAACCCCCTCATTTTGTTCCTTTGTAAATTAAATGTTTTAAGTGTTACCACTTTATTCCAATCAAGATGGCTTCAGGTGTGCCATACTTTTGTCATAAGTAAGACTGTTAGCGCTCTAGTTGTTCGTTAGAACACTCTGGGACATTCTGTCATTGGGCTATACTTGGGCTACATCTGGGTGATATTTGGGCTACATTTGGGCTCTTTTGTCTCTGGTGGCCATTTTGGGAGACTTATTTGTTATGATGTTTCCTAATTTCCTCATTTACTACAGTCTCCTCAGTAGGAAATACTTTCAGTTTTTTACTTTGATTCCATCAAGAAGGCATTCAGATGTGTCACACATTTGCCATAAATTCAGAATGTTAGCACTCTAGTTGCTTATTGGATCACTGTAGTAAAGCTACTGCTCACCAGGGAAGTCTGCTGCTGGTATTGAAAGTGCATGTTTCAGTCTGCATGTCAGAATTTTTTAATGAAATAGAAGAGGATTTGAGAAGTCACTCAAAATGTGCCCTAATTTTTCTTTCTGCAGCACTAATCATACTTTCTATGGCAAAATTAACCCCCTCATTTTGTTCCTTTTTAAATTAAATGTTTTAAGAGTTACCACTTTATGCCAACCAAGATGGCTTCAGGTGTGCTATACGTTTGTCATAATAAGTAGGACTGGTAGCGCTCTAGTTGTTCTTTAGAACACTCTGGGAAGCTGCAGTAGAACACAAAGGAATCAACTGACAGTCTCTGCCCTTTTTGAATGTACATGTTTTACTGAGAATGTCAGACTTCATTCTCACATGACTGAGAAAGATAATGTGAATTTACAGAAAATATGCTCTCAGTTTAGCTTATAGATCACATTCCAAACCTCTGTGGGAAAAGCATGAGAAAATAGTTTTCTCTCAAACGTGATTCATGATATCACAGCAGAAGGCTTTTTCACATGGTAAAATCACCTTAGAACACACCACAATTCCTAAAATGACAGAGTATGGTACCATCAACAAATGATTTACAATGTAACTAAAGTCTTAAAACCTTCTATTAACTGCAATGCTTTTTAATGAGGTGCTATCATGTATATTGGTCCCAAGATGGCTGCCAACACTTCTTGGATGAAGTGCTGACAGCCAATCAGATCTCACGATGAGATGTGTGGTTAGGCTCCGCCCAGATATATATGTGATTTTACTTTTGATTTTCTCAGGAACTACTGAACGGATTTACACCATATATGCAAAAGGCACATGCCTGACCTGAGGACTACCTCTTTGCCAAATTTCAAGTAATTCTGTGCAGCCGATCGGGCTGTACCTTCGACTAAAGGTCCTATGGGAAAATGCATGGGGAAAACGCGTTTTGGGACCCCCCTTTTTTCTCGGCCCCGCTGGACGAATCACCCCGAGACTTTCAGGGTAGGAGCTGAGCAGAGCGCCCCATTAGTTTTGAAAATTTCACGAAGATAAGTCAACCGGCGCCAAAGTTATTCAAAATAGAATTTTCAGATTTCCTATGGGAACTCGGTCGTAACTATAACCATCTACTGGCGACCGCCAGTAGATAATATACATATATATATGAGATCGGGAGGGTTCACAGAGCCTTCGCGTCCCTATACATACAAACTCGAATTTCAGTCAATAACTCTACAACTACTGAATGAATTGATACCAGATCACAAAAAGGTACTTCCCTGGACCAATATCTCCCTTTTTGCCAAATATGGTGTAATTTCGTTCAACGTTGCAGGCTGTAGCTGTGTCTAAAATTCCTATGAGAATTAAAATGGGAAAAATGTGTTTTATCAGCCCCTTCTTGACGGATCACCATGAAACTTTCCGTACAGCAGCTGAAGTGAGTGTCCAACTAGTTTAAAACATTTTGCAAGGATTCATCAAACAATGCAAAAGTTATTGGCAAATGAAAAAACGCTTTTCCTATGGAAACTAGGTCCTAACTATAACTACCTACTGGCGACCGCCAGTAGGTAATATATTTATTATATGCAGCCTCATTCACAAAGGTAAACCTACACAAGTGTAAATTTATGATTGTTTGCTATTCACAAAGACATTTTACTAGTAGTATCTTTATGACTGCGTAATCTCCGCACATAAAAAGATAGGACCGTTCTATCTTTTTATGTGTGGAGACTCCGCAGATGTAAAGAGTCCAGGAGGAGATGACAAAAAGATTCAGGGCTGAGGGGTATCCCGTTTCAGTATTAGAAGCAGCCAAAGAGATAGTCAGGCAATACTCACATCAGGATCTACTACTAGATAAGGCTATACAAAACAAGGAACCAAATGTTGCATTTGAAAACAATTTCTCAGCGGACATAGCTCTAATTTGGAAGATCCATCACAGAAATTGGCATATATTGAAATGTAATTGGAAATATGCTTAATGTGCACCCACAAATCACATATAGGAGAGGTATATCTTTGCAAGATTCTTAACTCCACTTCCACTTTCCTTCAAAGCCTTGTTCTCAGTCCAGTATGTTTGAGACAGGAGTCTACCCATGCACGAACTGCAAAACATGTAAGAAATAGTGGTAAAGTGACCACGTTTAAATTACCAGGCAGAAAGAAACAGGACATATCACAAAACTACTCAACTGCAATTCAGATTATACAGTGTACTGTCTTCTAAGTATGTGCAACAAACAATTCATTGTTAGCATGATGTACCCCACCAAGAAACACATTTTGCAACACATGAGGGCAAGAACAAAGAGAGACCCATCATACCCTGTGGCAAGACATTTTCTTGTGGCCCATGCCAGTAATTGTAAGCTCCTGAAATTGTATTGCCTTAATATGGTAGCCCCTAATAAAAGGGGAGGTCACAAGGCTTTAATGTTGGGAAGACTAGAATCAAAATGTATTATTAATTTTACAGACTCAACCCTCCCACCAAAGACTTAACACTGATGGTGAACTGGCTGTGCATTTGGGATAGTGGACGTGTCATCCATTTCTAAGCAGAAGGAAGAGACAATAAGAGTACTAGCTGCAATAGTTCACCCACTAAGATCTTGATTGATGGGGATGCGCATACATATATATATTTATTGAGTTATTGTGATGCACAGGAATTCCAGCAAGCAAACTCATAAAAATAAATAGTTTGATAAAAGAAGCACAGATATATGCAATGCATTTTTGATTTGCAGGAAGTTACCCAAGTTATTCAATACATGTTTGAATATTATGTAGTAGAGGATGAAGTAGCTTTTGCCAGTATTATATATTTCCTATTTTTTATTAATGTTTTCACTTGTAACCTATTTAAATTATTTGCGCCTCACATAATAAGTTATGAATTTATAGCACATAGCATTTTAGAACAGATTTAGATGCTCGATATTTCCTATCCCTATTTGACTCTTTTAGTTTTTTATCAACTCTTTTGTATATTTCAATGTTTGTCACTTATTTGTAAATTAGGCAAAGAGAGGGATTCTTATGAAGGTGGATGTACGAATTTTCCCAATCAGGGCATTATTAATATAAGACATAAAGTCATTGTTATATAAATATAAGGATTATCCTTTTCAGTGAAAGCATTTGATAAGTATTAATTTCAAAGCACATAGCACTTGTACTAGACTAAGATGGCCAAAATACTTGAATCTACCTCATATCCCTCTTGGGCCTTCTTATATTTCTATGTTTCTAATGTTTTGCACTTTAGAGAGAGGGAAGAGCCATTAAAACACAGTGACCAAAGTGTTAAAGGCCAAAATAATTGTATTTATTTATTATTATTTCCTATGGGATGTTTTTTTAAGTCCTCGCCTCCTTTATTGTCAATTGAAGTGTGTTTTAGTGCGTTTGAATGTCCATGTGTGGTGCTTGACTTACTCCAAGGCTAAGCTGGAGTGCATGTACTACTTTTTTGACACCTTTAAAGGTGTAGTAGTTTTAGAGGCATAGTTTGAGAATAGCAATGGGCTTTTTCATTGCGGGTGGTTATCTGTGGTACCCTTCCCCTCCCTGGACCTCTTCTTACTTTTCCCTAAACCCCTACTATGTAGGAAGTATTCCCCATTTTCTAGCCTCTCCCTCTTGTCCTTCACACAATTACTACTAAAACATAGGTGTATGTGTGTGGAGATCTCACCACTGTGGCAGAGATCTCTGCACATAAAAGATAGCAGAGGTGGAGGTCGATGTCCATAGGTTAGTGAATAACATTTTGTAGTATGTGAGTACTACTACCATAGTACTACTATACTTACTAGAAGATGTAGTTTGTGAATAGGCCTGATGTATTTTGGATGTGGGGTGAAGGTGAATTTGCAGCAGAGTAACGTAGTCCTGCAAACAGTCAAATTTGTAGAAAGTGCAATGAGAGAAGACACTATCAGGCATATGCATCAAGCGTTTAAAAAATCGCGAAATCAGCGAATAGCTAAAAAATGGCTTTTGCGATCGCAAAATACCGTGTAGCAATGCATCAACTGTATATTTGAAAAAACACAAGTTTTCGCAAATATAAAGAATCGCTAAACATTCTGCGATTTATATTGCGATTCTGTATTTGCGTCTCCCAAATAGCGAATCGCAAATAAAGATTCGCAAAATATATGTATGAAAACTTTTCACAGAAAATTGCAATTTTGCAAGAGCTAATTAAGAAGGATCACAACCAGGTGGTAATAATGAGTACAAATCAGATACAGCTGAAAATCAACTTAAACCTATTTAAACACACCCAGAATGAGCTAGCACATTTCACAATGGCAGGGATTTACCTGATGGTGAGGAGGATGAGGCTGCAGGCTGCTGGACACAGACGGAGGCGCATAAATGAGCGCATTTTCAGAGTCCGCATAACTTTGCTAGGACAGCAAGAGGATGAGATATACAATAAGTATAGGCTCAATGCAGCAATGATCCATGATCTAATCAATGAATTGGATCCCATTCTGCAACGATAGACACGTAGGACCAGTGCTATCCCAACGCATGTGCAGGTCCTATGTTGCCTACACCTACTGACGTCAGGCAGTTTTCAGGGGGTCATTGCTGTAGCGGGAGGTGTGTCACAAAGCGCACTTTCAAGAATATTCAAAGCATTCCTTGATGCCATGGTGGCCTTGATCGGGTCACACATCAATTTCCCTACCAGCGCGCTTGACCTTGCGAAAACTAAACAGGAGTTTTACCAGATAGCTCGCTTCCCACATACTTTGGGTTGTATTGATTGCACCCACGTGACAATATGTCCCCCTGCAGCACAGGAATATTTATTTAGAAATAGGAAATGTTACCATTCCCTCAATATTCAGGATGTATGCAATGCCAAAAACATAATAACTGACATTGTTGCGCAATTTCTCGGGAGTGCACATGATTCTTATATATTCAGGCAAAGTGGCATACACACCTGTCTTGTCAGGGGAGAATTTGGAGAGGGACATCTGCTTGGTAAATATGTGTAATTGATTCTCACAGTCATTGTGCGTATGTCAATGTCAAACTGCCACTGACCCTTTGCTTACTTACATGTAGGTGACAGCGCATACGCCTTGCGTAATTACCTTACTCGGTAATGAGGCACACCTTCCCATCAATGGGAAGGTATGCCTCATTACCGAATCGGTAAATACCGATTCGGTAATTACCGAATTTTTCCGAATCGGTAATATTTACCGACTCATTACCTACATTGCATTTACCACTTCATAAATACCGAATCGGTATGATTCGGTATTTATGAAGTGGTAAATGCCAGCCCACCTACATAAGGCCCTTTATCTTTGTGACACCAGCAATTTTACACGGGTCCGTTTCCTATGCCACAATTGTCAACCCTTTCAGTGATCACAACCCTGTTCTTTTTGAGGTGAGGTGGGGGGACTTTATGGGGTCAATGCCCGGGTGTACCATGAGTAGGCCCGCACTTCGTCCAGTGGACCAGGGGAGAAGGATAAAGTGGGCTAACGTGGTCCCGGACACATTTTATGCAAACATCCTCCCTAAATTAGAGGGTCATATGATAATCTGTGAGGATCCGAAAGCAGCCAATCATGAGATAATGGGCGCATTCGAATCCATTTGTAATCATATCTCAATTGACTTATTGGCAAAAATAGGGCAGGGTGCTAATAATCATCGCCGTTGGTTTGATGCAAAGTGCTCGAGAGCACATAGATCACTTATGATAGCTCTTAAACACAACCCGAGAGATAAGGCAGCCATTACATCCTTAAGAAAAGATTACAAGTTAGCGATCAAACGTCGGAAGGATGATATAAAGATGGCAGCCTGGGATAGACTTCTAGCAGTCGACGTTCTGCATAACAGTAGTCAATTTTGGTCCGTCATAAACGAGCCATTTTTCTCAGACCAGGATAATAAAGTCATGGACTGTGTCATTCCGGATGACATATGGCTGACCCATTTCAGTACAGTGTACGGTGCTCCGGACACAACAGCTCCTGGTTCTACGTTTATAGTCCCCGAGGCTGGACCAGTAATCTTTAATGACATAGAAGTAGAACTAGCAATCGTGGAGACGACCAGAAATAAAGCTCCTGGGCCGGATGGGGTACCAGCCGATTTTTATAAACATTCCCCGAAGTTATGGGCCAGAATACTGTCTAAAATATTTAATGCAGCCAACGGTAACCTGATGCCCCCCACTTGGGCACATCTATAATTGTGCCGATCTTTAAAAAAGGACGGCGCGATGACCCAGGGTGTTACAGACCCATATCCCTCCTAGACTCAGCTATAAAAATACTAGGCAGGGTTCTACTGGCTAAGCTGAGGGATAGTGTTGAGGGTTGTGGGGGTCTGTCCAATATCCAGTATGGGTTTAGGGAAAACAGAGGTACCCTGGAGCAGTGCTCTAACTTACACATGTTGATCGCCAAGTATACGGTAGCCAAGGAGGGGTCGTTATTTTTGGCCTTTGTGGACCTCTCCTCGGCTTTCGACTTGGTGAACAGGGCAAAACTGTGGACTATTCTTTTGGAGCTGGGAATAGATGGGGCACTGATTAAATTCATGGCATCTCTCCACCAAGAATTGTTTTCCCAAATAAGGGTCACAAATGAGGGCAGGTGTACCACCCGCTTCAAATCGATGCGGTGTGTGAGTCAAGGTTGCATTTTAGCCCCACTCTTCTTTACCATCTATATAAACGGCCTGGGTCAATATCTGGAGGAGGTGGATGCTGGCGTTCCATGTATAGGAGAAGCGAAAGTACCTGCCCTCCTATATGCGGACGACACTGTCCTCATAGCTCGTTCTGGAAGGGGCCTGCAGCATTTATTGGATGCCTTTGGGGCATTCATGGACAGGCTAGACCTCAAAGTGAATGCTAAAAAATCTCACACTATGGTTGTTGGACTCCATAGGAAAAAGGGCAAAATGAAAACAATATTTAAATGTAAAGGTGATGTTGTCGCTAGAGTGGAAGTTTTCCCGTACCTGGGGGTGCTCTTCGATGAGAGGGGCACATGGGGTCCACAGATTCGGGCAAAGAGTTTATCAGTGGCCAGATCAACTGTGGCACTCATGGGGTTTACTAAAAGACTGGGAGCTAGGCCAATGAAAGCCCTTTTAAAGGTTTACAATGCAAAATGCATCGCAATCGCGATGTACGGTTCTGCCCTGTGGGGCTATGCATATATGGAGCCCATCCAGAGGGTGGAAAACAGGTTTTTGCGAAATCTGTTGTCCGTGCCCCAATCGACCCCGACTTTCTCAATCCATGCGGAGGTGGGTCTTGATTATGTCACGGACAGACTAAACCTGGTGCCGTTAACATTTTGGCTAAAGACCTGGCTCAATAAGGAATTAACCCTCAATCATGCCATCTTAGCTGATGTAATGTCCCTGGACCACTTTAAAAAGGTACCGTGGTTAGATTACCTGAGTAAGTCCTTTGCACAATTGGGACGCCCGGACCTCTTCTTAGAACCATCTGGCATTAGGAAGGTGGATGTGAGCCTGGTTAAAAAATTATTCATGGAAAGGACCAGATTATCCCGGGAGGAAATGGAACTGCAGAAACCGACTGTGAGATCCCATTATATGTTATTAGGCTCTAATTCACTTGCACAATACCTTGTAACTGTTACTAAGCCATTTCATAGGTTTTTATTGGTAAAATTCAGATTTAATTTGATTCATTTTTATTTGGGGAACTATCCAACCTGGGCCAAACCTGATTTAGCAACACCTTGTACTTGTGACCAATTCTCAGTCCAAGATACTATGCACTTTACTATGTTTTGTGGGCATTTTGTGGACATCAGAAAGAAATATTTATTGCCAATACTGAAGGAGGCGGGGTTCACGCAAGTGAGGCCGGCTTTAGTTTTTCTTCAATCTCTAAGTAGTGTCCGCATTACATTTTTTGTTGCTAATTTTCTAGTAGCGGCATCAAGGATAAAATTAAATAATGTACCCCGATTCATGATCCAATGAAATTTTAATTGTATTACATTTTTATGACAGGATATTTCTCATTGTATTAAATGTATTATATCACATATATATATTAATGTTTTTATGCCTTTTATGATTGTTATAAATCGAATAAAGTGTATTTGACTGACTGACTTTTAAGATTAATTTGGTTAGTGTTGAACTTGGCCCTCTCTGCAGGGTCATTCCTAAACATTTTGCCTTAACCCTCCTGTTTTCTGAACCCGTTTTTGATTTCCTTTAGGACTCTGCACACGTTGCCACTGCTAATCAGTGCTAAAATGCTTGCGCTCTCTCCTTTAAAGATGGTGAAAATGGCTTACAACTAATAGGCACATTACATTTACTTGTAATTCCTTATTAAAGTGGTACTACAGATACCCAGGGCCCATAAATTTAATGCTAAAGCTGGGCCTGCAGCACTGATTGTGACACCCACTTAAGTAGCCTTTTGAAATGTGTCCTGTGCCTCCCATTGAAGTCTTTGTGTGAAGTGTTAAACTGCCATTTTGAACTGCCAAAATGTGTAAGGCCAAAACCTTCCTTTTAAATACATATGTCACCCCCATGGTATGCCCTAAACAGCATATTGGGCAGGGTGTGTTGTATTATAAAAGTTGGACAAGTACTTTTAAGTTTTACATGTCCTGGTAGTGAAAAAAAACAACATTCTTTTTTCACTACAGCATGGCCTACCTCTCCAATAGGATAATATTGGATTACCTTATTACATTTACTAAGGGATAACTTTTGTGAAGGAGCAGGTAGGAATGTCATGTTTCGTGTCTGATAAATTGTAATGTAAACCCCTCTTTAATGAGGAAGTCAGATTTTAAGTTACAATTCTGAAAATGTTACTTTTTGAAAGTTGGAATTTTCTTGTCCTAACTATTTGGTGCCTGAAGCCTGTTCCTGGATCACATGACTAAGTATAGTTGGCAGTTGGCTTTTGTATAATCCTCCCAAACAGCATCACACTAGAGGGTCCGGGTATTGGTGGAATGGACCATCATGGCTTGATGGGGCTATCACCTATCACACTTGCACTTCAATGGCACTGGCCCAGCTCACACACAAAGGACTTCACACTAGACTATTGGGTCCCAAGACTGACTGGGACCAGGGCAGGGAGGCAGGAAATTCCAGACACCTCTTTTGAGGGAAAACTTCAGAAGCTTCTCCCACTTCAAAGTGGGCACCAGGTATAAAAGGGGCCTTAGACCCACTTTTCAGTACATTCCTTGACCTGTGGGTACTACAAAAGAAGCATTCCCGCTGCCCTGCTGCTTTAGGCCCCACCTGCTTTCTGAGAAGGAAGACTGGACCTGCTCCTTTAATCCCAGGCTGAATGACTCCAAGGGCCAGCTGGCTGACCTCCTGTTCTGAGGTACAGGAGCAATAGAACCTCCAGAGCCCCCCCCCTACTGCCCAGTTGAACTGCTGCACTGGACCTGCCTGAGCCCAGCATCGCCTCTGCACTCGTGAGTTACTGATCCCCAAGTAGTGCCTCCCCAGGCCCTTGGCTGACATCAGAGAGACCTCTTGGCCTAACTAAAGGTTTCATCAAATCCAGGATGAAGCGACGCAAAGCCCCGCAAAGACTCACCACACAACTGCAAACTTCATACGAACCAACGCGATGCAAAGCCATGAAAAACCTTGCCATACAGCTAGAAGGTTGTATTTTTACTTTATTGATGTTGGGGGACTACATAAATACTTTGTACATTGCCTCTAAGTTAAGCCTGACTGGTTTTGTGCCAAGCTACCAGAGGATTAAGCGCAAGTTAATTTGGTGACTTTTGGTGATTTACCCTGACAGGGATTGTGGCTGTTGCTTGAGAAGTTACCCCCCACCCCCCTCAACCAACAGCCCTGTTTCTCACAGTTAGTAAAAGATGAGAGGATGGGATTGTAATTTTTGACATAGAAAAAGCTTCATGCATTAACAGATATGTCTCATTCTTTTTTGCTTTTCACACTGCTTGTAAGCTTTGCAGTTACTATTCTGCTTTTCTTTTTTTCATAGCTACTATTCACATTGTGTCCAGTAGGATAGGATTTAATTTTGTTTAATAAATCTTTAAAATATATCCATTTTTTCCTAGTGTTCTTGAGTGTGCCTTTCTATTATGAACGAGGGTATGGGTTCCACTAATCATCTCTGTGATTTCTCACAGAATAGATTGTTACCTAAAATGCATCTCATTCAAGTATTGCTCAGGGGGTTGCATGAGTCCTTAGTGCCAGGGGGTCTAGAAAGCCATTCCTGGGTGGTGTTCTGTATGTTAATTTAGAATGCAATGGTATACAATGAATGCGGGGCATTGAGTGTTGTAAGCAATATGGATGGTGAATGAAGTTCACTGCTAGGACAGACTACAAACCACTGGTGGCTCTAATTACCATCAGGGCAGCAGTCAGAGCAACCCCCTGTATAGTCAGGTGTCTTTTTATGTTTCAAGAATATGGTTTTTATATCTAATACATTCTGGGTTTTAAAAATATGCTAGCAAGTTATTCCAGTGTATGAGTGAGGAGGAGGAGGAAGAGTATGTAGTTGCAATGGTGTACGAAAATACTGTGAGGTGTGTGTTGCATGAAGAGTGGAGGGAGCAAGTATTGAAGGAAGAAGCATTGAGTAATGTCACTTGATATTCAGAAATATAATTCCGGAAGAAGGAAGTGTTGAGTGATGTAAAGCACAGTTACAAGAAGGTGGATATTGAATTATTGTGGTACGAGGTAATTTTAATGTGGATGGAGATGCTGGTACTACCCATGGTATTAAGAGCAAGAATAATAGACATGGCACATGAGAGACACTTTGGAATGAGAGCAATGAAAAGAGAATCAGGGCTGACTATTGACAGCCAGGGCTTGAAAAATAAATTAAGATTACAGTAAGATACAGCATTCCTTGTGCATGGAGTGATAAGTGTAAACACTCTATTGCATGTCCCAGCCTGGAGGGAAAAAGGTCAAGAGTCCCATGGAAGAAAATTGTTTGGATTTCACTTGTCCTTTTCACACTTTGGGTAGCAATACAACATATGCCCTGCTGTTAATAGATTACTTCTCATATTGGCCTGAAATAACTAAGAGTTGCTGCAGAGTTTGGGAGGAATTGTTTACCAGAGAGGCAGTGCCAGCTGAAACAGTGAAGATAACAGAGTGTAGTTGATATCCAGAGAGGTTATTTGAAAGGTTGGGTTTCTGTCCCCAAAGTATTGGATTGGTGGAAAAATTGAGCAGGATACTCAATGAAGAAGTATGGATAGCTTTGTGTGAAGGCAAAGTATGCAAAACTAATGCAAGGAAGTTGTTGTAGGCATATCATACGACCCCCAAATGTGACCACAAGATGTACCATAAAATTTGATGCTTGGAAGGGATTTTTGCTCACGTTTGAGACAAAGTTGGATGTTCACTGAAAAGAATGTAGATTGTAACATTGACCATTGTGGTAGTAGTCACAAAAATATATGGAAAAGGAAAAGACTGTAGCAACTGTTTACGGTGGGTGGTTTTGTGTGTGAAGTTGGGACAAAAGGGAAAAAAAAGATTTGTCCATATTGACTGCAACACCTCAAGTGGTTACAGAGGGCTCACATGTAATGTTTTGTAGTTGAATGGAAATTTGTTCAACTTGGTTCATGTCCTGGGTGTTTTGTTGGCAGGTGGAGCAGTGGTGCCTGACAGATGGGTGCCCAATCTTATACAAGGGAAAGTGTGGGTCTAAAGAATGGAGAAGGGCCAAGGTGTGCAGGGGTTGTAAGAGTAAAGAGTATTGTGCTATATTGTATTTTTCAGCAGTTTGGTTCTAGCAGCTTACAGACCTTCTTAAACATCTAGGGGCAGATTTATGTTTGACTGGGAGATGCGTCACGTTGTAAAGCCCTGCGCCACATGTAGGCGTTCCAGGGCAGGTGGGGGCGTTCCGGCGCAGGAACGCCTCCTAAAAGTGGCTGAGTGAAATCTACAAGATTTCACTCAGTCACTTTTGAGCCCATGCTGCGTCAAAACCCTGCGCCTGCTTGAAGCAGGCGTAAGGATTGACGCAGCATTGTGCAGATAGGGGGCCCCCCAGAGCATTGCTGGAGCTGCGTCGCGCTTGCGACGCAACTCCAGCAATGCGCCACTTTTACGGCACAGATGCGTGACGCATCTGTGCCGTTTTTGCCCCATGGTGCGCCGCATTATAGATGCGGCGCATCCATGATGGCGGAGCTGGGGCGCAAAATAACTGGCGCATCCCTGCTGATATGCAGGGATGCGTCAGTTATTATAAATATGCCCCAAAGGATTCTAATTCTTCTTATAATACTGAAATGTGTATGTTCTAGAAACAGCAGTTGCAGGTCGGCCCTTTTATGTATCAGACATGTTACCGTGCACCACAGCAGTTTGAGAAATATGAAAAGCAGCTCACACTTGATTCACAGAGTGCTCTGAAAAGCAAGCCACGGCATGTGAAATCTCCTCCCATCAAACACCAATGTGCTCTTAAGGTGCGATGCTCGGCTCCCCGCTGTTTAACTGGGAGCATGAGTAGAGCAGATGGCTGTACTTCCAGTTGCAGGATACATTTGTATTGCCCTGCTGATGTGTCTGACAAAAGGAAGAGCAAATCTCCATAATTCTCTTTAATTCATAAAATGTGCGCATCGGTGTGAAACTCTGAACTCCACGTAATAGATTCCAGGCCCCTCCGCGCATGCGAGGGATTACACTTTTACTCTGAGAATCAGTCTTCGGCCTTTTAAAAGATGCCTTCCCCTTTGCTGATTCTCCAATGGCCCATAAAAGCGTTTGCCTGGAATTTTAACGCCAGGGCTCTTTACACCGCCCTAAAGTGTCTTGTACATATATATGTTTTTTTCAAAGCGAGACAGGTTCTGCTGTTCCTTGGGGTCTGGAAAGCTGCTTCGTGAGTGCATTATTTTCTCTGACAGGGACGTGCCCCAGCAGAGCGCGCGACTGCCCGCCTCGCCATGACCAGATAACTCCGTTTGAAAATAACAGATGTTCGGCGGGTTCAAGGGGTCACCGTATAAATTTTATAATGACTGGCAGAGCACCTGCAAAGTAACTACAAAGCGCTTCACGCTGACAGCGCTTCCTCCCTTGAAACGCGGTACCTGTCTCTGGGCGGGAAAAGGAATCCGTGGCAGCTTGGGAAAAGATTTCCGCGCGACGGTTTTGTTAGATCATTCCCCGCGGGGACAATTGATTTCCTTTTCAAATTAAGCAGCGCTCTTTGCATTGAGGCGCTGGAGAGCTGACGAAATGCATTTGCACATGACAAGTCGCTCATCGCAAAAGCCCTTGCCCATAAGCAGTACATAAATAATATCCGTTCGGTTGCCCGATCTTATGCTTTTCATAAACCGATGAGTGAGTTTCCCTAGGAAATCCTCAAGCGGGTAGGAAAGGGAATATGATTTGGACGCGATTTCAGTATCCATTTTCCTTTGTAAATGAATTGAACCTGTTTGTACTCCCGATATGGCCATACTGATGAAATACATGATTTATCCAATTATTGTAAAGGTTGGACCCGACCAACTATTGTTTAAATCGGAGTTAAAACAAATAATACAAACATTCCAATGCTCTCGTGCGCGCACGTTTCTCAAAGCGTGTGTGCGGAGCAGATTACTGCTTGTTTTGTTCTTCTCTTCACATTTGCCACCCGATACCCCGGACCGCAAACACACATTAAGAAAGTGTGACCAATGGTTGGAATTAGAGGATTGAGAGCAACAGTAAAAGATCAAATGCGAGCACAGCAGTGCGCCGGATTTTCCCAAATAAATATTTACACATTGAGAAAAATCAGATTTGACAAAACTGCAGAAAATACTAAATTTGGTTAACGACATTAAATATCAATATCCAGTGTTTGAAAAAAAAAAGTAATTTCAGTAAATTAAATTGGGGGTGAATGTATAATGTATTTATTCTATTACCTGCAACGCTGAAATGTTCAGATAGCAACCCAACTAAAAGTATATTTCGGAAGCTTCCCAAAAGTTCAACATTTCGCACCCTTTATTCGCAGTGACAGGCCTTTGTGATTTATTTTGTATTTAATACAGATTTATATAGCTTGAATAGGGGAGAGGATGTGGTCCGTCGGCTAGACTGCCGACTTTGGTGTTGGAAACCAGAGTTCGAGCCTCGGGGTCGCGTCCACATCCTGTGATTCTGGGCAAATCACTTAAACTCCCCGTGCCTGAATATGTAATGTAAATACGGTGCTCGTGTACAGCGCTCCAATACTGTCGAGTTCGCGCTATATAGAAGATGCACACCAAAAAAAACTCTAACTTGTAGGTATAGGAGCGCATTACACGAGCACCGGTTACGTTACACAAGGGCACATTCAGGAACGGGGAGATTCAGTGATTTACCCAGAATCACAGAATGTGGACGCGACCCCGAGGTTCGAACCTTGGTTTCCAGCACCAAAGTCGGCAATAGGGCGGTCAGACCACATCTTCTCCCACTTCTGGCTCGAGGCCAGGGGTGTTAGGATCGAGGTGAGGTGGTTTATCCCAGGGGGGTGGGTGACATCTTTGATAGTTATTATTCAACTGTGTTTACTGGGGAAGTATTCAAGCACTTGTGTATGTCATCACGCCAGATACCCTCTCAGAGTGTTTGCACTTTTTTAGATATGCGTTTTTGTAGGTGCCACTTGTCATCCATCACAGTTACTATGCTACAGGCACGTTTTATCATCATACAAAAGAAAATGATTATGTATTATAGTAAATATTTCACAATATAAAAGTTAAAACATTAAAAATGTCTAGACCACTTGCCCATGTATTTTGCGTAAACTACGCGTCTTCAGCCTATAAACCAGTTACAAAATCTATACAATTTGCTTTCAAATCATCAATGCCACTTAGTTAGAAGACACATACTTACACTTTTTATTTCATGTGTAATTGAGTAAATCATATATAAATCAGACCACTCTAAAATACGTTTCACACCCTACATTCAATTGTGTAAAAGCAGTCCATCCATTTACTGATTAATTAGACAAATCGCCTTTTTTTTTTTTTACCTCGCTTTAAGTAACTGAAAATTGCTGATGTCTTTTACGACGCCATTTTAACAGGTATATTGGGCCTTTGTTCTAGCACAACAACATTCTGAGCATGCATGATAAACTTTAATTGAAGCAGTTAGGTCTCATGAAGTAAAACAAGTTTCTATCTTGAATAGACCCTACCCATAATGATAAATTAAGTGAGGTAAGACTCACTTAATATTATACAAGCGCAGTCTCATCATTGGTGTCTGACTGACTCCTTTGCGTCCCAGTCTGAATGAGCAGGGACACTCACTACAAATGGTGATGCGTCCCTAGAGTTCTGATTTAATGGTAGCGCATCACAAAGAAATGCTTTCTAAATACTGGTTCTAACCTATTGGCCTAACTGTTCGTTAATAGGCATAAAATGTATTTGTAAAGCATACGTCTACTCAGAAGGGAGTCTTGGCGCTGATTAACAGATTTTATTGGTACTCAACGGTACTCATTTTATCGTCCTCGGAAGGGTGAAAGGTGGAGTGGAGCCGCCAGTATTTGAACCTGTGACCAGGAGGTCATACTTAGGGACCTACAGTGGTGGCATTAGCTAACTAAGCCACCAGAGCTGGCACAGGAGGAATATGCTTTCATGATTGAATGACACTTTAAAACTGCCCAACATGTGATCATGTTCATTAATGTAAATCACATAAGGTCAAAAACATGGGCATGCACTTAGTCACATTGAAGAGGGCAATATGTGTCACTGTCACCTGCAATGTTTGACAGATTCATCATGATCATTAAGAAACACTAGCTTTTGGCAATCACAACTTGTTGAGCAAACCAGGAGGTTTCATAAATCCGGAGGCATTGTGAGCAATGCAGCACACACTAAAGGCAATCCTAAACTCCTCCGGAAACTAGTGGAGAGCTTTCAAGGCAACATTTATGAGGTTGTCCTTCTGCAGGTTCATTGGCATCCTGCCAGCATAGTTTTGAAGTCTTTGCAAAATGTCTGTAAGCTTCTTAGGTAGCCTTTATAAATCACATGAAAATAATCTAGGCACCACAAAACCAAGCACTTTATCTGCTCCATTCACAGAGAGCAGGTCACACTAGCTGGAGTATTTTAAGTGGCACATAGCGGTGCACGTTGATAACCTTTGACGATGGCATTGATTTGAGGCTCTTGTTGATTGACTTTGACCATAACATTGATTTAACAGGTAAGGTTTGTATCAGATATGAATCCCAGGGTCTTCAATTTTTATGCTTGGGAGGTGTATGCCAGAGACTGAGACATGGTTCAGAGGAATTGTCTCCCTTTAGGCACAAACAGCTTTCTCTAATTTAATGTTGGACCTGGACTAGGAATCTGATGATATTGGCCCGATTTGCAAGAATGCAGGAGTAACACCCACGACCACACAATCCAGGAAATTCCAACATGTCACACTAACAACTCTATGGTTGTCATGCAATTGATTTTTACTGACTAGTCATTCCAATATGGCCGCCAGACATGCGCAGTAATACCTGAGCGGCTGCACACTTTGCAGCCGCCCATCTTTTGTCACCACATATAAACAAGCACCATGGATAAGAGCAGGCCCAATTCCAGGGATGCGGATACGGAAGGGTAGGTGCAGACACAATCCGCACTTCAAAACCGTGAGTACCTATGCTGCGCTTTTGGCCGGCCGACAACTTTTTAAAACCTACCATGAGTCCCGCTCTGTCTAACTAACTCTACTCATTCCACAGTGGGGCACGCTCGAACGCCGCATCTCTGCTCCACCTGATGTGGTAAAAAGCAAATTAGTTTTGGTAAGTGTGAATTTACAGTAACACTTATTTTGGATACTTTCCCGATCGCCGAAAATACTTTGTCACCATTGGATACAATGAATACAAAGAGTCACTAATGTAAAATTAATTTGTTGCTTATTCATATGCCAACAATCGGCAACAGGCATATAGAGCAGTATCGAATGTAAGCATGTGCATAGCCACTACCTTGTATGCCCACCTTTGTGTTTACTCATGCTACCTGCCTTCATAGTCGCTGTACATAGCATGGTCTGAGCTCACACGTGTATGCCATCCTATAGCATAGACTGGTACCCATACTCGAACAAACAATGTTAAGCAACACAATCTCTATCTATCATAATGAATGCTGACACGCCCGTATTGGGTCATTTATGTTTGGCACATATTGGTAATGCCTTCAATACATCACTACCATGCCTCATGGACTTGCGTTGCAGTGACAACATTCTTTGCAGACATCACTGCCACAGCACAGGATTGGTGTCCTACACTTGTGTCTGTATGTGTAATTCTTATTGTTCTTTTAATATTTTCATGTGAACTGCCTGATCTTGCCACCATCCAGGTCCCCCAATCTTCTGCCTTTGGATCCCATTGGCGGAAGAAACCCTGTCATACCAGGGACACAGTAAGCTTTCCTCTTTTTTTTAAATTTTATTTTTTATATCTTTATCTTTACAGGTTGGGCCTTGAACCACACAGACAGTAGGTTGCACTTTAGGAGCACCACAATTGAGTAGGGAGTTTTTCATTATATGTGTTAATGTCCTGACGAAGCGCCACGGATCATTCAGACCATTTAAAAGGTGCAAAACATGTTGGCAAATCACTAAGTGAGAGACCAGAGTGAGGCCTCCACCTCACGACTATAGGTACGTTCCCCATATAGTTGTTGCACACTGAATACCAGGGTTCCTTTCAAACCTGTAGGGTAGCATTTGCCTGTTATAGGCTTTTATTTCTGACAGGGTGGTTTACTTATTAAAGGATAGTTTGTGACCTCCCCTATCAGTTTTAACCCACAACCACGTTTCACTACTCCACCACACCAATCACCTCACTTGCACACATCATACGGCATCTCTTAAAAAGATCTCCGCCAAAGTGACCATACCGGAGACCCGTAGGGCATTGCAGCACCGGCCCGACGAGGATCACCGGCCTATGATGAAGCATGACATCCCCTTGGGGATGTGTGATGGCAACATGAGACAGTCTCGTTGACTGTCCTCATGATGTAGGTCCAGATACACTTATTAGGAACACATTTTCTCCCTTCTCAGGAACAGAAGCCCTAATTTTTGAGTCTTTGATCTTCCCATAGGAGCATGGGCTCTGCACCTTCTAAACTAGCTCAGAGTACCCCCCTCACCTCATTCCCACAGAGAAGAAATTTATTGAAACGAAAGAAAAATTAGGACACATTTTAAGTGAGTTCTCAAATATCTTCCTCTTCTATTTCATTAAAGCATACTGACATGCAGACTGAAACATGGACTTTTAACACCAGCAGCAGACTGCCAGTTAACTCCTTGGTGATCAGCAGCTTTACTACAGTGTTCTAATGAGCAGCCAGAGTTCTAACATTCTGAATTTATGCCAAAAGAGTGGCACATCTGAAGGCCATCATGAAGGAATCGAAGGGAAAAACTGAAAACATTTTCTACTGAGGATACTGCAGATAATGAGGAAATGCGGGAGCTTCATAACAAATAAGTGTCCCAAGATGGCCACCAGAGAAAAAGAGCCCAAATACAGCCCGAATATCACCTAAATGTAGCCCAAGTATTTCCAATGACAGAAGTGTACAAAACACATAATCTTTTTCTTTTTTTTGCAGTTTTACGTAGCGCAGACTTGACCCAAAGGTATAGGAGTGCTTTACATAAGCATCGGTTACATTACACAAGGACACATTCGTTTTGGTTTTAAGCATGGGGAGATTAAGTGATTTGCCCAGAATCACAGGATGTTGAGCTAATAGCGAAACTCAAACCTGGTTGCCCACTTGTAAAGTCTGCAGCTCTGGCTGTAACACAACATCCTCTCCCTTAAGTGCAACAATTAATCAAGTGATCAGCTGGATAAAAAAAAAATCATAAACATACAAATGAAGGGGATGCTCCTCACGCTGTGCAAGCGGGAGGAGCAGTGGCAGCACAATGGACCATGGAGGGCAGGGGTAAGGGTGTCAGGGGCAACCAATCAAACATGCAGTACAGGTAAGAGAGGCTGTGGTAATATAAAAGACCAATGAGGGCAGAAGGAAGCGGCAGTGGCAGTACAACCACATATGCCAACAGACCCAATTCAGGCATGAGATTCCTGATATGTATTTCAAAAACAGTTGTCCCTCGGCACTCCAACAGTTAGTGTATTATAATTTTATAAAAAAGCTGAGTAAATATAGCAGAATGGTCTGTTCAGATGATTTTACGTTAGGGATTTCCTTATTTTGTCTCATAGGCTAAAGCAAAAGGAAGGAACACACTTCATTTTTTGAAGAAGAGAACATCAATTGAAGTACTTTTATATGGGATTTACTATTATTTCACCCAAATTTATTTTTCTTTCTTGGAAACACTATGTGCCATTCACAGTACAATGCTGATAAGTTTCAACACAACAAAGTGTATATTGTATCATTTCTGCAAAACACAACAAGGCACAGTATATGTAATATCAGATGCGGTACAAAGTTTCAATGTTACATTAGCCAATTTTTCACTGAGAACATTACCAAAAAGTGTATGAGCTAGGAAGGCGCTCCTAATCCTAGAGCTTTCCAGATGTTTTTTTTTTATTTTTTTTTTTATTTTTTTTTTATTAGAAACCGTTATTACAAGATAAAATACAGACAAGGGCCTACAACCACCAAGGCCGGCCGCTATAGAGCCCGAGGGCCCGCAATGCGACGCCACACATTCAAATGAGCCAGAGGCAAAGCTCCCGGCAGTTCGTAAGCACATATAACAGGCCGTGGCCATAGGCCAGGAGCAATCGGAAAAAACAGTTTCATTTTCTATTAAATACAAAACACACTCAAGGCAATGAGAGTCCGAAATAGCAGCGTGCTCTTCCCAGGACGGGGAAAAACGTACAGTATCCAAAGCAGTTCTTGTCTGGAAGCGGTGGTAGGGGGCAACGGGAAGACAAAGCATGGAACACACCTCCCACAATCCCGCAGAACGTGTGGCTAGGGGGACAAAGCAATATCGACCTCTAATGGCATAGGCGGGGTGCAGATACGTCCACGATGCAAGTTCCATGGACCCCATACCTTAGTCCATTTCCCTGGCTTGCCTCTCGCCACATACACCGTCTTTTCCCTAAACATACACCAGTCCATGTTCTCCTTCCATACCTCGATCGTGGGCGGCCTCGGGGAGCCCCACAGGAGCCTTCCAGATGTTGACGGTCGAAAACAGTCAAAGACAGTCCAGTATGGAAGTAGTCAAAAACAGCCGGAAGTAGCCATAAACAGCCGACACGTGTTTTGTTACTTTACGTAACTTTATCAAGGCTTTTAATAGGTATGGTTAATCTGTCGCAATGAAAAAGAGGGGGGGATTTCAAGTTCAAAATTCCCACGCGCTTTGTAACGGCACTGAAATATTTCTTGATCCGTATCAAATGTGAAGTATCTCATCTATCTCGAGAGAGTAATTTTCAAATTTTGATCTGGTGTCACGTATTCCAAGTAGTACGGACTTATCCCTTCATTAAGTTATAAATCAATTACTGCGAAATTCAATTCATCCATATGCAAATTTGACCAGACGACTCTGAATCTCCCGACCACGCCACCTCATTAGAAAGATTCCTTTCACATGTTCATTCGTGACTCATTTGCATAGGGATGAATTGAATTTCGCATGAATTGATTTAGAACTTTAGGAAGGGGCAAAGTCCGTACTACTCAAAATTTGAAAATTACTCTCTTGAGATAGATGAGATACTTCACATTTGATACGAAGCGCGTGGGAATTTTGAACTTGAAATCCCCCCCTCTTTTTCATTGCGACAGATTAACCATACCTATTAAAAGCCTTGATAAAGTTGCGTAAAGTAACAAAACATGTGTCGGCTATTTTTGGCTGCTTCCGGCTGTTTTTGACTACTTCCATACTGGACTGTCTTTGACTGTTTTCGACCGTCAACATCTGGAAGGCTCTAGGATTAGGAGCGCCTTCCTAGCTCATACACTTTTTTGTAATGTTCTCAGTGAAAAATTGGCTAATGTAACATTGAAACTTTGTACCGCATCTGATATTACATATACTGTGCCTTGTTGTGAAGCAGAAATGCCTCGGAGAAAGGCAGCAGCGTTTCCGGATTCGGGGCGTGTTTTTCTTTTCTCTCCTCTTGCCATTGGCTGGAGGAGATAATTAGAAAAGTAACGAAAAAAATCCGAATCCGAAAAGGACGGGGCCTGTTCGGAGTGACAAAGCCTCTTCTCCAATGGCTGGCCAGCATTCAAGAGGCCAGCCAATGGAGAAGAGGGGAGAAGAGGGGCGGGTTCAAGCCCCTCTTCTCCAAAACATTAAATCTCCGACTTCCGGTTCTGCCTTCGGCAGACCGGACGGTCCTCGACCTAAAAAGGAAACAATGAGGAGGAGGAAACACGTTTCTCCTTGTTACACCTCCCCTGGTAAGGCATAGCACTTTGATGCATTCCCAGGTTTCCTATTGTTAGTAAATGTGGGAATACACCAAAAACCAAGGGTGGCTGGGTGGTAACACCCACGCTCTACCCATGGAACATCTAAGAGATGGGTTACAAACATTCGCAGCAACAGTGTAGTAGTGCGCATACTGCAAGTGCCCAGAGCAATTTTAACAAAGATTACATGGCTAAGTCCGGAACGAGGGATGAAGCCTATGAGGTACCGACTTCCATTTAAAGTTTTTTTACCACATTAAGATGGCCGCCACAGTCATACATATTCTCCGAGGCACTCTCCATGTGGGCGAAGTTTAGATCAGGTGACCGGACCCGGGACTCGCGGGGATTTGTGTACTTTAAATGGAAGTCGGTATCCAGCAGTCTATCCAATTCCGGCATACTGTGTGGGCAATAAGGGAGTGCTATACAGTTTTCCTTCGGTAAGCACGTGGCACAGACCTTCTTTCAACTATTCGGGTATTTTGTCTGTTTATTGTACGTGCGGTGCATCTGAGTTGTTTTCTCATGTTTTCCATTCATTTGTTTATTACCTCGTAGGCTTCGTCCCTCATTCCGGACATAGCCAGGTAACCTTTGTTCAAATATCTCTGGGCACTTGCAGTATGCGCGCTACTACACTGTTGCTGCGAATGTTTGTAACCCATCTCTTTATGGTAAATTTCAGGTCAATTCCCGTTCTTGCATCGTGTTTTCGGACAGGACTTTGCTTGTGTGTGGCAGTAAATTGCAACCACAATGTCTATACCACACCATACTTCGTTCCGTAATACCTTTACACTAATAATTACTTCCTTGGGCACATGTATTCTTTCTCTTTCTGCGGATATTATGGGTTACTCACTTTAGTTTTGGTTCAGTTTCTGTTTTTGAGAGCGCTTATTCAGTTTCAAGACCACTGGCGCTTGTAATTGGTGTAATTTCGTTTTTCTGCTGAGAATTATTGACATATACAATGAACACAGTTTGGCAGGATTTGCCTGTACTTGACTTGTAATTTTGTAGTTGTTTCATTCTCCCGGCTGGGGGTGTCGCCTAACATCGCAGCGATGAACTTACTTTGCTGTATTTAATGATGGTAACCCTAGGTTATTGTTTTGTTTACTTTACAGCGGCCCCTGAAGAAGGGACCATGAGTCCCGAAATGCATAGGGCAGCACACATTTGACCTGGGACTGAAGATCATTGTATTTCATTCAATGAACATGGAACATGTATAAAACTATGTAGAATGTATGATGTAATACAACTGTAATTGTTGTTGTTTCTTGATTGAATTAATGTGTATAAAAAACAATGAAAATATTGTGTCAAACTGTTTTTGTCCAGAAGGTTCATTTGAGTACACATCTTTCAAATTGAAAACATTTGTGTTGAAACTGTTTACACTGTTAAAATATTTTTGTGTCTTTCAAGCAATCTCTGCGCTTGATTCATTCACCTATCATTCATCTATGTGGGACGGGCAGCCCACAAATACTGCGTAGCACACTGTAACACACAATATTTAATAATCTAACGCTAACCCAGTAGAAACTGATTGTTTACTCTTACAGTGTGCACTGTTAATCCTTACTTTGATATAGTCACACATAACTGCCTTCCTGAAACAGTTGCACCCGACTCCTTTTAAACATGGCTTCGTTCGAAGGCATTGCGAGTACAACAAAAAACCACACAGAAACTAAAGCACACATTTCTTAAGAAGCCACCGAAATTTATGCACTGATCAAAGCTACCAAAACATTCGACACCCGCGAAGGATCCATCACCCAGCAACTAAAACACCTAGAATTTATATCCAGAATTGAATCAAAGACTCCATGCATCAACATTAATCCAATATCATAAACACAAAATAATACCACGAGGTCTGCGGCTTGCAGTCGAACCCATGCTGTTTCGTTTTCAATGTAATAAACCATTTATGAACAAATGGTATGCAGTGTTGAATAAGTGTCATTAGATCTAATTTTATTGATAGTGGAAGAACTATCAAAAACCATCAGGGAACTAGAAGAAGAGATTAGTAATGTGCAACTAGAATTATCTAACCGCATAGAAACAGAAGATTGGTCTAAGACTTTGGAATAGATAAACATCAAACTTGAAAACTATAGGAAAAAACTTCAGGAACGGAAACTCAGAAAATTCAAGAGGGATAAAATTGATTATCGTCTCAACGAAGTATATACACGGGCAGATATGTATTCCCAACGGAAACCTAGCAAGAGTCCTCACACTTCATCTGAGGAGAGCATTGTTTCAGACCGTGAGATATTGCCATCAACGACACCTTTGAATATTGAAGCATCAAGAGGCGATGTCGCCTCCAGCAGCCAAACAAGTATAGAGAACATTGATATATGTGCAACAAGTTCCACTGAGTCTTTTTTATCCAAGGGCCAACATTTGACACAACCACCAGATCCAACCTCAGTAAAATCCACCAGATGCGCTTCAAAATCCGCAGAGGAAAAGGAAAAAGCCAAAGAAAAGAGTCGACAAAATTTATGGAGTAAGAAAACATTGTCATAAATATTTCTTCACAAGTTCTCACACCTCAACAACTACAAATTTTGAACAAAGGAACAACATTTGTACCTACATACAACACCATTATTCATGAAACAGAGTTGGCTCTGTATTGATTCATCCGTTCTATACGATTACGGCAATTTTTTGACAACGTTTTGATCAATCCTGTTACCAAAGAAGATAATGAATTTTTAGAATTCAAACCTAAAAGTACGTTTACAGCACCGGTATCCCACAAAATGCTTGACTCATTCGAATCATTAGTCAAACATGACTTGAGCAAATTGGAATTTCAACAACATAGAGGTTGTAACTTGTCTAAATCTGAAAGAAACACTTTGAAGCAATTAGCTAACAACAAAAACCTAGTAGTCCAGCAAGCTGACAAAGGCGGAGCTCTTTTAGTCATGGATTACACATACTATAACAGGAAGGTTCAAGAAAATTTGGCTGATGAAACAACATACCTCAAATTGGATCATGACCCCACCTCTGAGATCTCTAAATGTTTAATAAAAAAGTTTGGACAATGCATGAGACATGGACTGGATTTCTGTCAAAACCAGGAGTTTTTTGATTAAACAATTACCCAAAAGACCACACATATATATGTTGCCCAAAATTCATAAACACCCGGTAGACCCACCTTTCAGACCTATAATGTCTGGAAGTGGGTCTCTTTTTTAACCGTTGGGCACTTATATTGACCAACTTCTGCAACCTATAGTACGCTCTAGGAAATCCTACATACGTGATACCATGGATTTTTTATCACATCTACAAAACTTTGACTTCACGAACATCAAAGAATGGATGTTATGTTCTATAGATGTCACATCATTGTGTACTTCGATTCCTTTGCAAGAAGGACTTGATGCCATTGAATGGGCTCTATTAAATCAGCCTCAAATTCGTGCCCATAAGGTATTTCTGATGGAATTACTGCAATTTTTGTTTGCAACACAGTTACTTCCGGTGGCAGGACGAATTTTCCCTTTAAATAAGTGGGACCTCCATGGGTTTTAGGGGAGCCACCACATAGGCTAACATCTTTATGGCCGCATTTGAGCAGGAGTACATTTTTGAAAATCCTTCATGGTGTGAACATCTTATCATGTATAGTCGATATATCGACGACATATTTTTAATTTGGTCATACACTGATGCATCGTTGAAGCATCAAATTGAATGGTTGAATACCAAAAACAAGAAGATCCAATTCACGTATAACATCAGTAACACGCGGTTACCTTTCTTGGACGTTCTTGTGGAGAAGGACAATCTAACTATTATCACAGTGTATTCGTTAAACCCACTGAACGCATTAACACCTTGCTATTCCATAGTTTCCATTCATCACATCTAGTGCAGAATTTACCATATTCCCAAATGCTTGCTCTAAAAGAAAATCATCCACCACCACTAAATTTGATCAGGATATTGCTCGTATTAAACATCGATTCACACAACGAGGGTACCCTCTGCAGATTGTACAACGACCGTATCAGCGCATTCAAAATATTAATTGCAATGAACTTTTAACCATCAAACAAAAAGCTCCAACCAATCGGATGGTCTTTGTTTCAAAATTTTCCACAAGATCAAAAAGCATCAAAAAGGTCATCATCAAGACATGGAAACTTTTACAACAAGAATCAGACTTTGGCAATTCTTTCATATAAACCCCTTTGTTCGTATATACCAGAAGTCAAAATCTCAAAGAATTACTTGCCAAGAAGAACAATCGCAGCAACATTAAACATACAGGGATGAGAAAAATGTAGTAATTGTATCCACTGCAACAATGTAATACAGCAGAACTTCAATACACACCCAAGAACAGGAGAAAAAATAAATCTAAAACATTCATCTGACTGCCATACTTCGAAAGTCATTTATTGTATTAAATATCCCTGTGGACTTCTCTACATAGGGAAAACAGAAAAAAAAAGAAAAATATGGATTGGAGAGCACAAGAGCATGACCAGGACAAAAAACACAAACTCCAATCTTGTAGTCCATCAGATTGAACATGGTCATAACATCACCCAAGTCCGATTTTTAATTATGGAACAATTCCAACCAAAAGAGGGTATTGACCGCAGCAAAATGTTGTCCCAAAAGGAGGTATTTTGGATAAAAAAATTCAACACCATGATGCCCCTGGGCCTCAATGACAAATTGGACTTAAGCTGTTTCCTATAAACTCAGCCAGCACAATTCAGTTACTTCCACCACCACACAGTTCACAACTTTTTACCTGCAGGCATTTTTCACATTCTATTTATGAGAGACATTCTCGAGTCGATTTCAGGGTGTTATGATCTTTGTTAAATTATATTATGGACGCAAGATGCGACCATTGCAATGACGTAGAGGTTTTTTCAAGTACACTGCTTTCAGCGTCGGTTAAATTCCGAGTTTCTTTTTTATTTTTTTCTAACATTTTCTGAAGTTAATAAGTGGGATCTATCTTTTATTCATGTATCAGGGGCAGTTACAACGTACATTTATCTGTTTTTTTTACCACATTCAGATGGCCGCCACAGTCATACGTATTCTCTGAGGCACTCTCCATGTGGGCAGAGTTTACATCAGGTGAACGGATCAGGGACTCACGGGGATTTGTGTACTTTAAATGGAAGTCAGTATCCAGCATTCTATACAATTCCGGAGTATTGTGTGGACAATAAGGATTGTGATACAGTTTTCCTTCGGTAAGCACATGGCGCAGACCTTCTGTCAACTATTCGGGCATTTTGTCTGTTTATTGTACGTGCGGTGCATCTGAGTTGTTTTCTCATGCTTTACGTTAATTTGTTTATTACCTCATAGGCTTCATCCCTAATTCCGGACTTTGCCAGGTAACCTTTGTTCAAATATCTCTGGGCACTTGCAGTATGCGCATTACTACACTGTTGCTGCGAATGTTTGTAACCCATCTCTTTATGGTAACTTTCAGGTCAATTCACGTTCTTGCATCATGTTTTCGGACAGGACTTTGCTTGTGTGTGGCAGTAAGTTGCGACCACAATGTCTATACCACACGATACTTCATTCCTTAATACCTTTACACTATTAATTACTTTCTTGGGCACATGTATTCTTTCTCTTTCTGCGGAATTTTATGGGTTACTCACTTTAGCTTTGGTTCAGTTTCCTTTTTTGAGAATACTTATTCAGTTTCAAGACCACTGGTGGTTGTAACTGGTGTAATTTCGTTTTTCTGGTGAGAATTATTGGCATATTCAATGAACACAGTTGGGCAGGATTTGCCTGTACTGGACTTGTAATTTTGTAGTTGTTTCATTGTCCCGGCTGGGGGTGTCACATAACATGGTAGCAATGAACTTACTTTGTTTTATTTAATGGTGGTAACCCTTGGTTATTGTTTTGTTTAGTTTACAGCAGTCCCTGAAGAAGGGACCATGTGTCCCGAAATGCATAGGATGGCACATATTTGACCTGGGACTGAAGATCATTGTATTTCATTTAATCAACATGGATCATGTAGAAAACTATGTAGAATGTATGATGTAATACAACTGTAATTGTTGTTGTTTCTTGATTGAATTAATGTGTATCAAAAAACAATGAAAATATGGTGTCAAACAGTTTTTGTCCAGAAGGTTCAGTAGAGTACACATCTTTCGAATTGAAAACTTTGTGTTGAAACTGTTTAAACTGTTAAAATATTTCTGTGTAGCGCACACAGTCTTTCAAGCAATCTCTGCGCTTGATTCATTCAGCTCTGGACATAATGCCACATCCTCGGCAGACGGAGCGTGGCAAACAGAATCCAGCTTGACTTGTCATGGGCTTGATGTTTCAACAGGACCTCAAGTTAAGCCAGGCTTCAGACTCTAGCTTTCAGTTGAGATATATTCAATCTATCATCACGTTCAATTCTTCTTGCAATCTAACACTCAAACAAACCCATTGGTTTGAATCAGGAGAGGAGGCAACCAGTCTTTCCACTTTCTAATCCTGCATGGTGCTATGATCACCATATGGATGCAGTAAACAAACCTGTGCTTCAGCCTTTAATGTTGGCATGTGTGAATATCAAGAAAGTCTGGAAGAAACAGGGTACAGGTCTGAGTTTGTTTGCAGCTGGGTAACGACTATTTCTGTCACCATGCACTGCCTCTTAAAACTGATAATTGTTTCAAGGAAGTTTGTGAACCTTGGGTGTCTTCCAAAAGTGATTGAAAATATATTCCACTGCAGACTGTTGCTTACAATTGTTGTATTTTGTTTTATTGTTGTAGTGGGAGTGTCTCTACTTGCCTGCAGTCGATTTTACCTGCATTTGTGTTGCTGTTGACTTCAAGGTGTGCTTCTAGTAGTGCTAGCTCCAGCCATTCGGGCTAAGTCTTTCCAAGCAGAAATTAATTCATACATATGACTCCAATTTGCAATGTTAAGAAAAAGATGGAAAATGTGTAATTTAATAAATGAGGCGGTCTTATGATATGGCATAGCCAGTTTTAACTCCCTGTATTATAGATAGAGCTCTCTACTGAGTTTTTAAGGGAAATTGTGAGGAAACAAATACTATTTTGCCTTCGTTTTTTCACAGCTGTCTTGGGGAAGTAGAGCTACAACACCCTGGAATGGAGTAGAATTTGCCTGGCACTACACAAAAAGCACTGGGATAATTCATTCAGCACCTTTGGATTTTTAACCAATTTACCTAAAACTGTTCCAGTAAAATAACCCATTTGGCCTTGCATTTTCAGAATGTTTTTACAGGATAGAATCCACACCTGGACCCTCATTTGGAATGTCAGCCTTGCTTGCTTGCTCCAATTCCAGGTACATATCTACGCTCCACCTCTTTCAAAGTTCACCAGCCACCATTGCCTACTCATACTCCTTCACGACCGAAAATATGTCTCTGGAGTTGGAGATAGTCATATTTCTAATGAGCGAGCAGGCTAGATTTAATTAGGACAGCTCACTAAGGAATAGCATCAGCACATGCTGGCATATGCACTATAGTAGCAATGATTTGTGTGGCCATATTTACCAAATCTAACAAAGAAGTATGTGCAGCAGCGCACTATTTCTCAGCAGATTAAATATTATTCTGTTGCAAAACCAGCACAGATTTCTCTTACAATTTCTAACAAACAATTCAGGTTACTGTTGCACAATCACATCTGGCCAATCCCGAATGTAAACCAGTATAACTATATACTGCTTGCTGTGTACTCCTACTCTAGATTCATTTAGGTCTGGCCATAGAAAGCTGCCACTTCTTAAGCAGTAATAAATGACTTGCAGTGTCTACTAGTGAATAATGTTCCTCAGTTTGCTACTAAGGTGTTCATTGATGCTATGTCTGCTCCCGGAGTACGATTGATATATTTGCATTCTTTCCACTCAGAAAGTAACAGAATCATAAAAAGCACCAACGGCACACTCAAACAAGGCATGACTGCTAAGGTATTCGATACATGATTACGTTTGCTCCAAAATCTGTGTGGATTCAAGGAGCATTAAATATCTTGTTTTGTTTGGAGTGTGAATAGGTGAATAGTAAATCTGACCCCCTCCAACCCCCCACCAGAGTCCAACGCTTTACTCAGTTTTGCTTATTTTGAAGTGACAATTATCAATTTGATTCCCCAGAGTCCAATGATATCACCAACGTTGTTTAATATTGAGTGAGAATAATACATCTGTCCACCTCGCCTAGAGTCCAACACATTCTCCTGTGTTGCTTAAATTGGAATGGGAATAGTAAATCTAAGTCCTAGAGTCAAACACATACCTAATATTGTTTAGTTTTGAGTGGAGATAATAATGCTGACTCCGCCAGAGTCCAACGCTTTCCTTGGTGTTTCTAAGCTTGGATTGGAAAAAGTAAATTTGGCTCCCTCACCTTATGAGTCCAACATTTACCACAATATTGCTTAATCTGAAGGGGTAACAATAAATCTGTCTCCTGAAAATATATGCATTCATCCCTGGTTTAGTTGGATTAGAGTTAGAACATCGTATATACATTTTTTCCAAGGTTTGTTATTTTGGTGTAAGAAAGGTGAATATTAACCCTCCCCTCCAGCCCCCACCAAAAAGAGGCACTTTCCTTCTTTTTAATTTTTCTGGAGTTTGGTTAGTAAATCTCAGTCTTACCTCAAATGTATCTTAATTTATTAAATCCATAGTGTATTTTAAAAATTGTTCTATATTATCATAAATCTATATAGAAATAATTATATATGTTTTAAATTGGAAGAGATTGTGAAGATATTTAATTTTATTTTCAGATAGTGGTTAACCCAAAAATGTGTTATATTTATTTTTTGTTAATAAAATATTATTTAATGTAAAATATTCATTTAAAAAATAATTATATTTGGAAATACATATATTTTAAAAACTAAGTACAGAATAAAGGAATTTTAATAATATAGACTATATTATGAAATGATTGAAGCTTTTCATAATTTACAATTCCTTTGAATTCAATACATTTCTTATTTTTAAATGATATTATTGATCTTTGTTTACACTATTGTGCTTTTCACCATTGTTATAAACTCTAATGTTAATTTAAAAAAAATATTTATGTAATCTATATTTTTATATTAGATATTTTTAATCTTAAAACATTTTTATGGAACAATATCTGTGATTCAATTGTTTTGTTACAATAATTGTGTGTATAGTGATTACGATCTATCGGTGGTCAGTATTTTGACCTTGATACTTTGGGAAGTTGATAATTTTGTTACAGATAATCGGCTGAATTCCTTTATAATGCCATGGAACTACAAGGTATTTTGTAAAATACTTGTAATGTACAGACAGGGTTACTTTATTACTTATAATACATTGTCATACCATCACCCTTTCCACAAAGCACTTAAATCGTTTGTGTCTACCACTTTCGAGTCAATTGAAATAAAATGTTCTTGCAGGGTTTCTACCCATCAGACTTGGAAGTCGCCTCAATTCTACCATTGCTAAAGAAACCACATTTGGATCCTTAAGTGGAAAATAATGTTCACCCTATCTTAAGGCTCCCCTTTCCTGCTAAAGTTGTCAAAAAAGCCATTAATAAGGAATTGGCCCTATTCTTGGAATCCAGCAATCTACTGGATCACTCTCAATGTGGGTGTTGTAGCCAGCATAGTACTGTGTCAGCTTTAATGACAGACACAGAGGAGTTATGGGCTTCGCAGGACAACGGAAACCCAGTAGCCTGAATTCTACTTGCTCTTTCAGCCTCTTTCGACAGGGTCAATCACAAAGTTTTGATTGATCGTGTTGAATCCTTGGGTATCAGTGGTTCACCTCTAGCATTACTATTCTCCATGTACATGTCCAAACTTTTAATAACACAGCACCGTGCCCTATGGGCTACCTAGGTTCAACATTAGGGGTGACATATGTATAAAAGAAGAGTTTATGACTTGGCAAGGGGGTTTAAATGTCAAGTCAAGATGGCAGTTTAAAACTGCATTCAGGCTGCAGTGGCTGGCCTGGGACAAGTTTTATGGTTCTACTTAAGTGGTTGGCACAATACGTGTTGCAGTCTCACTTGTAGCATTTAATTTACAGGCCCTGGTTGCATGGTATACCACTCTATAAGGGACTTATAGGTAAATTAAATATACCAGTCAGCTGTAAGCCAATCAAACCATGTTTAGGGCAGTGATCACAAGCACTTCAGCACTGGTTAGCAGTCTCAAGGACTACAAAAACCAATTTTGGCACCGAAAATGGAGGTAAGGAGGCAATACGTTTGGGGGAAGACCACTCTAAGGCTGACAAGTCTAACACAACTGATAAAGACAAAGCATGTGGCCAACATAATTTTGGAACCGCCAGCCCCAGTTATGCAACGAGATCTCAGGGGTATCGGGTATAGGCAAATTTCATGCCATATGCATATGTTGAAGCACCACTTGGTGAATGCATCACTTGCAGTGCTTGTAGTGGTGTGTTAAAATGTTGTAAGATGTCTAAATACCATTGAGATGCGACAATCATTCTGCAGTACATACATTGACATCAATGGATGTGCATCTGATGCAATGGGTATCTACCATGGCACAAAAATTACAACAGAGTAGCGCCAGTGCAAACCTTTCTTGCACTCAGAAGAGGCGCATGATGGGCAGCAATAATACAAGATCACTTCACACAGAGAGCACATACAGGATAAATAACAGTAGTGAAGGCTTCACATGTACATATAATCAAAATAGTCAAGCTAGTAGATTTCTCAAATTCAAAACCGGTACAGCATAGGCAGTCACAGAATAAGCTCCACTTCCACACACAAACTAGATAGGGCATGGATATAACAGTGTACGTTTTCCTTCATGCGGCTCAAGTCAGTGGTGTCTCTAGAGAATAGCCAGATAGGGCAGTGGCCCAGCTCTATTTGTCCTGCCACCTCGAGCCCCACTACCTCAGCTATTGAATGTGCCAGGATGTGTCACAGAAAAACAAACAGGTACTGAACCTTGCACACACACTAATTTCTCTAAAGCAGTGTTGTTTGCTTTAAATGTTTAAATCTACCCTTGTACTTATGTTTGAATGTATCTGTATATATGTATAAAGAAACAGATATACGCACACACATGAAGTTGCATTTAAACATTTTAAGCATATGTATATATACACATACACACACATATCTACATGTGTGTTGATGAGTGTGTGTGTGTGACCTTTGTAGGTGGCTTCAGCACTATTATCTGTGGCCCAATGTGTACCCTCTTAAAATACATTTTTTAGAGACACCACACAAGTGAATCATTGCCAGCAACAATGTAATCTTTCTCTATTTCTAACAAAGGCAACATGGCCAGTAACAGCACTAGTTTCATTCAACCCCACAAAACAGGTACAGCATAGCTACTGAGAACAGGGGCATCAAAGTCAGCAGAAGTTCAACCTGCAGTTACAAAACATAAAAGATGCAACATGGGTAGCAACAGTGCAGGTTCCACTTGTGCCTGCAGAACAGCAACAGTACACACAACCACAGTACTGGGTCATCTTGCATATTGGACAAAGCAAAGCAACAATACTCCCCTCAAATACATGCAGGAGAAGCACAGGCAACGCCAGATTGGTGCCTCCTGACACACTAGACACGAGCAACATGGGGAGGAACATAAAAGTTTCAAACAACACACACAAAACAGATCTGGCATGGTAGCAGCTGTGGAAGCTTCTGCCATGTGTACAGAGACACAGTCTCATCTCAGCTGAGGTTGGGTGTGAGCAACAGAATAGCAGATAGGGTCTCACTGGGAGGCAGTAGATGGGCAACAGGGACATTAAAGAAAAGGTGCAGTGACCCCTCAGAAGCAGTAGATGGGTAGCTGTGGGTGGGGAATGGGGCAATTCTGCAACAGAGGGGCAGCAATGGCAGAGGTGTATGGAGCACCCAGCAGCAGAAGAGCTGCAGCAATGTTTTGTGGGAAGGACTAAGTAATGTAGTTACAGAGGGGAAAACAATGGCAGCAGAGAACTGCATTGTAATTGCCACGATGGTACAAATAGCAGTGCTGGTGTGTACTACTATATGGACATGAATATGCTGGGGAAAGAGAAGTGGAGAAATGGATAAGTCACCACGATAGAGAGTGGGGAAAGAAATTGTGAGAAAAGCCCGCTTAAAGGCTTCCAACTTCCTCTCTCCTACTTCGTCCTTTTACCAAGGTCGGGGGGGAGGGGGGGGGGGGTAAAAGCTGTTCTTGCTCTAGACATGCATTAATCCTACACTCTTCTGTTTACTGATTCACTCATTCGAGCAGACACAGGCTGTCAGCATCCCTTCTCAAAGGCATCCCCGCTTCTACCCCTGAACCCTCCCCCAAACCCCACTTACCTTCTCTTCGGCACACAATTCTATGAGGTTCAGAGCAGGCGCCTCGGCCAAGCCCTTTAACTACTCTCCGGAGTATATCATTGTGAAACTCATGGCATTGTAACAAGCATTGGTGGGCCCTGGCCTTCACAGAGTGCTGCATCTTTAATCCTTAAACATATTTACATCATCTGTGAAACAAATGGCTATAAGGGTTGCTGGAAGGGATTACTTTGGCAGTACAGCATTTACTACAACGAATAAAGCATCTAAGCTGTTGCGGCTGTTATTTGTAATTCTTATAGTGGCCCATCTGTTTGAATTGTTATGTACTGATGAAATCTGACCTAATAATGTACTTACACTGCTTTCATAAAAGTGAAGGAATGCCACGCTCCAGTGTTGCACTAAAACTGGCAGCGGAATTAAGTACATTCTTCGGTGGATAAAAAGAGCTGGGATGACAATGTTGATACAATTACACTGTTGGAAAATATATTTGTATGCTTGCTTTAGCAAAATATTTCATAGCACATGAGCACACTGGGAAAACATTCCACCTGGTCCTCATTTGACCTGCCTTGGCCTCCGCTGCATTTTCTTCAGTTGTTTGCAAATTCTTCATGTTATTTTATAGGAAAGAACACATTCCTAACCTTCAGCCACTTATCTTTGTCGTCTGATTTGTATACTGCCATCGACAGGCTATTGCTTGGAAATGTTTTTGGGGGGCTTGTGAAAGTAAAATTAAAATGCGTTAGAGGTTATGATGAATGGAATGAGTTGATTTGGGGCTCACTTTGGGCTGTCAGCCTGTGCTTTTTGAGTTGCATGTTCAGGCTCAGCATGTGAGATGAGTTGGAAGCTGTATTCAGTTTCCTCAGTGCACCAGTGTCCACCCGCCCAAGGTCAGGAACACCGAGGTCTTTAAGCGAGGCTCTTCATGACATACTCCGCTAAAGCATGTTGTTCTGAGTTTAAATAATATTTTATGTTGGCAGTTTATAAGCAACGTAAAAAGAGGTGACACTGGTGAAAATAGAATGCCAGGGCCCACAAGCATATCCCTCATGAGAATTGATTTTAGTAGGGTAAGGACAATGACTCGTTTCCCTCATTTTGAGGCTCCGCTCACCTGGCCCTCTTCATATCTACCACAGTCTCTGAGAGCACTGTGCCTCTTCCCTGTCTTTCAAGTCCTGCAACCTTCAATCGTTCACAGTTGACCTTCAAACCCGCGCCAAGCCACATTTCTCAAGACATGAACATGAGCCTTGGAGTCCCTCACCTTCTCTGGCGAAACCGTCTGGACTTTGATTTTCTCTTTCTGACTCGGAGCCTTATTTGGCAGGACACTTTGTCACAAATATGGCGGATATCCCTTTTCCTATATTACAAGTCGTTTCTAGGCTATAGCATTTGTAATATGGCGGGCAGGATATCTGCCACATTTGTGATGTAGAATCACATCTGCCAAACTCTAAATAAAGCCATAGGGCCCTGATTTAGACTTTTGGTGGACATGGTACTCTATCGCAAATGGCTGACCATGAGTATTACGTTGATGGAGTCCCCATTGGCTCTGCCAACAGAATACATCAACGGATGGAATAGGGGCCATTGGAGGAATGACCTTACACTGTCCAGCCTATTTCGATGGGCAGTGTATACGCTTTTTTTCCCTGTGTGACAAAGCCACGTAAGACAAATGACTAAGGGACAGGGAGAAAGTAAATGGCCCCCAATTCCCGGGAGAAAACTCAAACGGTGTGGGGGACATAAGCTTTTTATTTGTCAGAAACAAACTCCCACTTTGGTGTTTGAAAAACAAAAGAGTTTAAATATTTTTTGAGTCAGCCGTCATGTTTGACAGTACCGTCCATCAAACTTTTTCAGGAACCACCATAATTAGCACTTCCTGTCAATGAAGAGAGTTATCTGCAGGGATGGCGGACAACTCTAAATGTGGGAAGAACAGGTCCTTAGAGATCGCCAAAGTGTTGCCCTCTGCCATCTCAGTAGAGTTAACTCTGTCTGCCAAACTCTAAATCTGTTAACTTCGCTGAAATTAAATTCAGGTGGATAACTAAACATTTTTTTTCATTTAATAAACTGGAGTGTTTACATTAATACCCTCTGTACCTTGAAAGTGCTTTGTTCTATGTCAACATATACAATGCAAAGTTTTGCTATTGTTTTGTGGAAAATGCATTTTTGAAGACTTGATGCCTGATTTAGGGGACGATTACGATGTCGGTTGGAAAGGCACCAAACGGCATTCGGATTTTCCTAACCCGTGTCGGAACCTATGTTTCCGACCAATTTGGAAACATTTCCGACCGACCGAGTACAGTTGGAAGGTAACCATTCGGTCTTTTCGACTCGGTTCTGACAGCATTCAGAGTCAGTCGGAGCAGAATCGTAGTGGTCTATGGACCGTGTTTCCGACCAGGGTATTACGATGTCTGATCCGGGCAGCCTTTCCGAGTCGGTCTGTCCGATATGAAACATCTGTCGGAAACTAACTTTGGGGGCCCGTAGCAGGCCCCCCTTCACCCAGAGTCCTCCAGTTGGGGCCCGTGGGAGTACCCATGGGACCCAGCTCTCTAACTATGCACAGTGCGGCAGGCACCATGGGGTGCCTGCCACAAGGTGCAAGGTTTTCCACAACCAACCCTTTTATCAATGGGAGCCAGTGTTGTCAGTCGTAACACAGGCTCCCATTGAAGTCAATGGGAGTCCGACCGAACGGTGTTCGGAAACATTGTAATTGGTCAGTTGGACTCCCTGAACCCGAGTCGGTCGAAGGCATTCCAACCGACATCGTAATGAGGCCCTTAGAGTTTAGTTGATGGGTTATTCTGCCACAGAGTGACAGATTTCCTGTCTGCCTTTAATGAGTGTCTCTAAGCTTCCAGTAATAAGTCGTATGGGATATCTGTCACTCAGTGACTGAGTTACCCATCAGCCAAACTCCAAATCAGACCCTAGGTTCCAGTGGCTGAATTTGGAAGCCAGAAACCATTTTCTAGTCGACTTCAGTAGCAAATGAAATATGTCATGTGATTCTGGGCAAATCACATTGTACACATTCTCTGTCAGTGCCTGACTTTGTGAACATGTGATGTAATAAAAATGAGTTCAATGACACACCAGCATTGAAGAAAGCAATGTGTCTGTTCAAATTTATGTCCACATCTGAACTCTCCACTGGAACGTTTTGGTCTGAATTGATAATTTTTGAGAGAGGAAAATAAAAAATAGTCGGACAGCATTAACAGATCTAGCTTTAAATCATGTTCCTTTAAAAAGAGGGTCGAGTGGTGTGCAATTTGTTTGGGTTACCTGACAAAATACTGTCTACTCCTGGTCAAGTCCCACTCCCTCCTGCTTCTTGGCAGACGTTTGATGTAATAATATGGTCATGTTAAATTGTTGGCATATGTACACTTTGGGTCCGATTCCGATCCGGGTCGGAAGGACACCGAACGTGATCCGGCCGGAAAAACTACGCGCCGTATGCGTATTTTACGCCCGACTCGTACAGCTGTACGAGTGAACAAGTACGATGCGAGCTACATGAAATTCACCGAGCGACTCGTTTCTGGGTCCGAACCGCTCCGTACGTCTCGGTCGTAAGCTAACCGTGGCGTGCAATGGATGCGATTCACGACCGAGCTAGTACGATGCATGCGTAGGACAGCCTGTGCGAGCCAGAGTGTCCGGCTCGCAAATCGTCCAGGTGGTTGCCTTTGGGGGTCCGCGTCGGACCCCCTGTCACCCGCAGCCCTACAACTCGGACACAAGGGGAGACCCATGGGTCTCCCCAACACAGGCATGCACGGTGCGGATGGCACCGACGCATACTCATTGTAGGGGGTGCACTTGTCCGCGACATACCCATTCAGTCAATGGGAGCCCATGTACGCATCGTACAACCGGCTCCCATTGACTTCTATGGGAGTCCAACCGAACCGACCCCGACAGCATACAGCCGCATCATACTCGCTCGGTCGGACTGCAGGACTCCGGCTCGGTCGGAAAACACTCCGGATCCGGCTCGGTCGGAATGCTTTCCGACCCGGATCGGAATCGGCCCCTTTGCAGCCTGTCCATTTTGTAGAGTTGACGGCTGACCAGGCTACCTATTCTCACAGTTCTGATGTTTGCATTGCACATATTTTAGTATTTGTGTTCTGGGCAGGGCCTAAGACTGTGTAGTTTAACTTGTAAGATATGCAAAATCATAATCTGTGATCATGTTGGCAGAGTTTTATTGATTGACTTCTTGGTGCATGGTTTGGTTAATCTAGTTTTAAAATTTCCAGATTTGTCTACATATTTTTGCTTATATTGGTATATACAACACATTAACAGGCCAACGAGATTCAAAGTTATTGAACAATAATTATTGTTCCAATATCTACTAATTGATTGAGTTGACTTATTAATGCTATCCTAACAGCATTTTGTTTGAAGACAAATAGTATTTAACCCCTTCGACGCGCTTGACGGAACGGTTCCGTCATGCACGTCGGTTGGGCTGTGCTTATGACGGAACCGTTCCGTCATGGCCCCGCCCGCGCACGGAATCTTCAGCGTGGCGCGGAAATCCGCGCCGCGCTGAAGGGGTTAAAACAACAAGCTCCTTAAATCCTTTCCTTACCTCTGCCCATACTTACTTACAGTAGCGGCTGCTACCGGATTTGGGTGGTGAGGCAGGGCAGGTGGGGTGGGGGGTAAGTGGGGAGACAGGGCATGAGGACCAAGAAAAAATAAAAAATAAACCACTTACCTGAAATGTCCAGCAACCGCCTTTCCTCTCCGTTCTCTGTCCTTTTCCTGTCCCGGCCAGCAGCAGGAAGCACCCAGCTCCCAGGTTCCCCTTAGCCATCACAACACTGCAATGCAGTGTTGTTATTGGTCTGAGTGCCGAGATCGGCGCTCCGATGGGGAATGGGAGGCTTTGAATGTTCCTCACCAGTCTGCATAATGCAGCCTGGTGGGGAAGATACAAAGTGTGCATGACTGTTTGCCGGCCCGAGAGGGCCGGTCAAGTAGTCATGCCCACATAAGGAGTGCAAATCACTCCTCTCCCCTGCTGTGCCCAGCCCCGCCCGTTCCGAGGGCCACTGATTGCAAAGGAAAATTAAAATGATAATAACAATAGTTATTATCATTTTAGCTTTCCTTCTGTTCAGTGGGATGACGTTCCTCCGCCATAGTGGAGTAGCCACCACTGCTTACTTGTGACAATGCAAATATGGTGATCCACATCCCAAACAATGCATCTGTGTTCCAATTGATCAATTCCCACCATTTAATGCATTGCAATTCACATATAGATATTCTGTGTTTTCTCAGGCAAAAAAGGCATTTATGTGCTCTATCTTCCAGCAAAATGCTTGAAATCAGATGTTATTTCAACGATTCTATATTTTCTGCAGCATAAATGTGATATGCTCACCAGCCAATGTGTGTCAGATCTTTTCCACCACATCATGATCTTCTCTGGAGGTATGGTTTGTCTCTACCAACTGACAACACAAAAACAGCTGGAGGAGATAGAAGAGCTGAATAAACAATTCAAACAGTTATTGGCTTATTTAGAGTTAGATGAAACATCATGATCACCAACTGTAGTGACCTAGAGAGAGGGCACTAGGACCCTGCAGCAAGACACTCAGGGACCTGAGGGCAACCGGACACCACATCCGGTCAAGGGTGTGGGGAGGGGCAGAAAGGACACGAGAGGGAACGAGGGTGGACACAGGCATGAGGAGCTCGTGGGCACAGAATATAATAAAGCATTACCATCACCTTTACCTGATTCCTGTGTCGTTCTTGGGAACACGACAACTGGCGATGACAGGTGGGATCCATAGAAACAAAGAACGTCGTTTTCCCCGGAAAGAAGCAAGCGGAACGAACCAGGAGCCCACCCTGGTCCGCAGGACGACGAGAGAAGAATCGCGATCGTCGCGATCATCGCGCTGACCGCGCAAGAAGAAAGCCAGGAGCCCACCCTGGTCTGAGGAGCAGTGAAGCGAAGCTGAAACAGCGCGGGAGCCCATCCCGGCCGTGGAACAAGCAACGCGGTAAGCGATTACAACGAGAAGCGAGATTTAAACAAATAAAGCGCTCGCCGTACAGGAAGAAGCGCCTGCACCGTAGCGTGCAAGAATAGGACTGAAAGAGAGAGCGCGCGCGCTCTTCAAACGAACTCTCGCGAGAGCGGCGGCCATCTTTGAATCAGGCGAAAAGAGCCAATCAGAGCCAGGAATAGCGCGGCGGCCATTTTGGAAGGTCAGGCTGACTGAGAGACTACAGAACTATCGCGAGATCACGGCGGCCATTTTGAAGTCAGGCAAAATGGGCCAATGAGAGCAAAGAACAGCACGGCGGCCATTTTGAGGTCAGGCAACCATTGAAATCAATAGAAAGAGTAAAAAAGAGAGAAAAGGAGGCGAAAGAAGACAAAAGAAGACTGAAACAAAGCAGGAAAAAGCAGGAAGAAGAAGGAAAGTAATAGGAAAAAGAAATAAATAGAAATAAACAAATAAAGAACAAAATAAAAGGAAAATGGGCGATAACGAGGAGAAGACGAGCACGCAAGCCATATTCCGTAGGCCTCTACCATTCAGCCTGTCGGAGCCACAGGTGGGCATCCGGTGGGAGAGATGGATAAGGAAATTTGAGCGCTACATGAGCGCCACGGATGTCCCGGACAACAAACAGCTGCACCTGCTTCTGAATCTTGCAGGGGATGAAATAGAGGATCTGCTGCTAACATTCCCCACCGATGAGACGGGGGACTACAAAGGAGTGATAAAATGTCTCACTCAGAGGTTTGACCCACAGCGGAATGTGAACTTCGAGAGGTATACATTCAATGCTGCATGGTGAAGAGAGTCTAGATGACTTTGCAACAAGGTTAAGAAAATTGGTCACATATTGCGAGTTTGACAAATTTGACAATGAGCAAGCGATAAGACTGCGGATCATCGAAGGCTGTCAATCGATGGAATTCAGAGCACGCGTCTTGAAGGAACCGACGACGCTGGAAAAGATATTGACTCTGGCTCGCGCAGAAGCAAGAGCGACAGAGCACGCCGAGCAAATGGAGCTAGGAAAAGAAAAGAGGGCAGCGGTGGCACACCGCGTCACTGGAAGCTTCAAAAAGAAAGATTTCCAGGCGCAGACTGTACCAAAGAAGGGCGAACAGACATGCTACAGGTGCGGCCTCGAATTTCCACACGTCGGTGCCTGCCCTGCCATGGGTCAAAGGTGCAGGAAGTGCAACAGGGAAAATCACTTTTCAAGCACATGCATGAAAAGACAATTCAGAAACGAAAGGGGCAGAACAATGCGGCCGAGGATGACAAGTAACCGGTACGCACGACACATGGAAACGGCAAATCGTAGCTCCTCTGACGAAGCGGAAGAAACGGCAGCTCCTGTGTCGGAAGCGAGATTATACCTCATGTCAGATGCACCAAGAGAAGGAAAAGAGACTGAACACATTCATCTGGTGGAAAAAGAGCAAATAAAGAAGACAGCGACGGTGGACATTGGCGTAGGGAGCCACCAAGCGAAGTTCGTACTTGACAGTGGAGCAACATGCAACATCATGTGCATGTCCGAATATCAGAAAATGAGAGGGAAACCACAGCTAGCACCGTCAAGAGTCGATGTGTTCACTTGGGGCTCCAAAAGACCAGTAGAAAACATGGGAAAATTCACGGAGATCTTGACATACAAAGACAGATGCTACAAAGAAGAAATACATGTGCTCAAAGGAGACATTCCAGCACCATGCCTGCTCAGCAATGTAACGGCACAAATGATGGGGCTACTAGCCATGACATACCACATGTCAGAAACAAAAAACATTCTACAAGAATACCCTGCCATACTAAACGGTCTTGGTAAGCTGAAAGGGAAACAAATAACACTGCACATCAATGAAGCGATAAAGCCAGTAGCTCAGCATCATAGACGAGTACCAATACATCTCCAACCACAAGTCGAAGACGAAATAAAAAGCTTACTGGCACAAGACATCATTGAACCAGCGGAAGGACCAACGCCGTGGGTGTCTCCGATCGTGGCAGTTCCAAAGAAAAATACGTCAAAGATCCGCATCTGCGTGGACATGAGGATACCAAATACAGTGATCGCAAGGGAACGTCACCCGGTGCCACACCTAAACGACATGATAAGCTGCCTCACTGGAGCGTGCAGGTTCTCAAAGCTGGACCTGTGCAAGGGGTATCATCAGCTAGAACTAGATCACCAGTCCAGATACATCACTACATTCTCCACACATTTGGGCCTATTTCGATACAAGCGGCTAAGCTTCGGAATATCATCGGCAGCGGAGATATAACCAAGAAACAATACGGCAGGTGATAAGGCCAGTGCGAACCAGCCTCAACTACAGTGATGACATTTTGGTATTTGGAAAGACAGACAAAGAGCATGACGCAGCGTTGCGTCAGGTGTGCACACAACTAGAGCAAGCAGGTCTAACATTAAATGAAGAGAAATGCGAGCTGGGAAGAGGTGAACTAGTGTTCTTTGGACATATCTTCTCCAAACTAGGAATGAGGCCAGATCCCAGCAAGGTTGAAACGCTGAAGAACGCAACTGCTCCAATAGAAGTTGGAGAAGTAAGATCGTTCCTGGGCCTCGCCAGTTACTGTGCGCGATACATACAGGATTTCGCCACAGTGAGTACACCACTAAGAGAACTGACAAAACAAGGACAGAAGTTCATCTGGTCCCAAGAATGTCACAAAGCATTCGAAGAAATAAGGAAAGCAGTGATGACGGTGGAGCACCTGGCCTACTTCGACCCGCTACTGTGCACTGAACTGACGGTCGATGCCAGCCCAGTAGGACTAGGAGCAATTCTGGTGCAGCACCTGCCGGGGAGAGACACACCGAGAAAAATTGTTGCGTATGCGAGCAAAAGCCTAACAGACGTCGAACGAGCATACTCACAACCAGAGAAGGAGAGTTTAGCAGTGGTATGGGCATGTGAACATTACCACATGTTCATTTATGGCAAATCATTCATAATAATAACTGATCATCAGGCGCTAGTGACGATCTACGGCAGCCCATCAGCGAAAATGCCACCCAGGATTGAAGGCTGGGGCATAAGACTGATGGACTATGACTTCAAGATCATGCACAAGCCAGGGAAGGAGCACAATCCGGCAGACTACATGTCGAGACACCCGTTGCCACAAGTACAGGAGACAACGTCGATGGCGGAAGAGTACCTCAATTTCATACTAAAGCAGAACACACCAGCGCCGATAACACTACCAGAACTAGCAAAGGAGAGAAAAGGTGATGCCACGCTGCAAGCAGCGATGGACATAACAACAAAACAGAGATGGAAGAACGTCAACAACAACTGCACCTGGGGAGCAAGAGTATGCAAAGAGGAAGTGCTAGCATTCAAGAAGATACACGAGGAACGGTCAGAAACAGACACAGGGATAATGATGAGGGGGACGAGAATTGTGATACCAAGCGCACTCCGAAGACAAATGGTCAATGTGGCTCATGAGTCACACAGAGGCGTGGTGGCGACAGAGAAACTACTAAGAGAGAAAGTGTGGTTCCCGGGCCTGGACCGCATGGTAGAAGAGACAATAGCGACATGCCACCTCTGTCAAGTGACAGGACCCCCAGCCAAACATGAGCCACTACAAATGTCGGATATTCCAAGAGCGGTATGGACGACACTAGCAGCTGATTTCTTTGGACCGCTAAACACAGGCAACTATCTGCTGGTGGTCATTGACGAATACTCACGGTTCCCGATAGTACGTCAGGTCTCATCGACATCAGCGACAGCAACACTGCTGATACTGGATGACATCTTTGCAGCATGGGGCTCTCCAGAGACACTAAAAACAGACAATGGTCCGCCATTCTCAGGAGAAGAGTTTCGCCGATTCATGGTCTATTTAGGGATAAACCACAGGAAAATAACACCGCTATGGCCTCAAGCAAATGGAATGGTTGAGAGGTTCATGGGGAACATTAAAAAGGCAGTCCAAAGGGCAAAGATAGCACAGATATCACTTAGTCAAGCACTGTGCCAAGTACTACGTGATTACAGAAACACACCACACAACTGCACGGGGAAGTGCCCAGCAGAACTAGTATTGGGTAGAACGAGCAGGACAAGACTACCACAAATGAAAGCGACAGCGCCACCTGACCATGGGAACATTGCAGACAGGGACAGAGAGGCGAAAGAAAAAATGAAGAGATATGCAGACGCCAAGCGACACGCCATCCCGTCAAAGATACAGGAAGGAGACTTAGTGGTTGTACGTCAACGGCAACACAGAAAATCAGACAGCATGTTCTCCAAAGACCCGCTAACGGTGACAAGAGTAAAGGGCCCCATGATAACAGCAGAGTCAGAACATAAGAAAATAACAAGAAACAGCTCCCACTTCAAAGGATTACAGGTGGAAGAGGAGCAAGAAGATGACACCGAGACAGCAAGAAAAGTACAGCAGGAGCATCACAAGGAAGAAACAAGAAACAGAGAGAGAGAAGAGGAGGAACAACAGACGGAGTGTGGCACAAGAAGAACATGCCGACGCCCAAAGAGACTAATAGAAGAAATGTAGCTCTGAGAAACACACTGGACTATGCCACGACAGACTTAAATCCATCACCTACTGACAAACTGTTTGTTTGGTGTCACTTTCTCATCATTTCTCTGACACGAGGGGGAGATGTAGTGACCTAGAGAGAGGGCACTAGGACCCTGCAGCAAGACACTCAGGGACCTGAGGGCAACCGGACAAGGGTGTGGGGAGGGGCAGAAAGGACACTAGAGGGAATGAGGGTGGACACAGGCACGAGGAGCTCGTGGGCACAGAATATAATAAAGCATTACCATCACCTTTACCTGATTCCTGTGTCGTTCTTGGGAACACGACACCAACCACTCAGTTCATCTGCTCTATTCAGAGTCTGGAGAACCATCATGTTTCTTAGCAGAAACTCCACTGAATCTGCTGGTGGAAAACTTTGAGGAAACCTTTAACTGGTAACTTAACTGACATAGAGCCATTTGTCAAAGTGCCTCGGATCATCTGACCTAGGGTAGATATTCTGTGGTACTTTTTTCATGTTTGGGACTGAACAGGAAAAACAATTAATGAGCCCTACACACTGGGAAAAAACTATTAGGGATGTTTATTTTATTTTGGTTTTCTTGACCACTTTGAGAAACAAAAAACGTTGCTGTGGTGGCCTATTGATCAGCAAAGTTTCAGTGCCTTCAGAGGAGCTGTTGTGGCATCTCCTCTGAAGTCACAAAGACAGTCACCATTGAGGCCTGGATCTCTGCATATGTTGAAGTGTAGCCCGGTCTGTAGTCATCCAAGACAGAGAAGCTCACCAAATGAGAAGCCCATCAGTTCTCTTGCAACTAGCTTTTTTGATTTCAGTTGACAGTGAATACCTAAGCTGAAAATAATCAAAGCTCAGTGATTCTTTAATTGTATATTCGCACTCACACCATTGATTATTTAGACCAGGTAATGTGTATATAAAGGCCTGACTTTTTCATTGCCTCCACATCCTATCGAAAACTTGCATTTGATGGCTGAAGTGAAAGCAGGGTTGTAGCCCATATGTTTAGTCAGGCTAGGAAGAAGATTCACCAGTCTGTCCCACAGCTTAAAGTAGAAGACATGTATTTATCTACAGTAACCTATGGTAAGCCTAGTACTTTGGAGCGCCATAAAAGATGGTGGAACGGGCACCCACGGCTGAAGGGTCTTCATGGAGCAAGAAGCTTATTAAATGGTTATTCTGCAGTTCTGGAACTTGTTAGCATTACAGTATCAACTAGTTTAATGACAAGGGAAACCACAACAGGACTCCAGTGGTGCACTGTGTTTTATCCCTGACATAGCACATCTCTCACAGTGGGCCAAAGTCTTGGGATGACTAGCCTCATGGTAACTTTGGAAGACTATTCAAGAGAAGGATTAACTGGAAGAAACAATTTAAACCAGTTTTCCATGCATGTGTTCACGGTGCAAAAGAAATTGCAAATTCAAAAAAGGAGTGGGAAATTAATTTGTCAGTATTCGCCAGCAGTGCTAGAATTTGAATTTGCTCTGGCAAATTGGGATGCCAGCATAATTCACCCACATTTCAAAATCTGAATTATAGAACCAATAATGAGGGTATTTTAGGCAAAAGAACAAATAATTGAAATCTGGAAATTTAAACCCACCATCAATTTTTGTGTCTTCTTTTAATTTAGATGAGGGTGTTTTGTGTTTCTTTGTTTGCCATACAAATGAGTAAAATAGATTCCATTGATTTGAATAAATACTTGGGAGTATACAAAAAGATTAAATGATAGGAAGCATTACAATACAGAAACCAAGGATATTTCAATAAATTCCACTTTTTCCCACCATAACAAAAGCAACAGAGAACAACGAACTTAACATTTCTTTTGATTCATTCAAACCAAGAAAACTAGATATTTATTTGTTATTAATTCTATTGAAAGACCCTTTAACCAAAGATGTGGCTTGTGCAAAAGTTGTTTAAGGAGAAAATCTCAGTCTTTTCAAAATGTAATTTATAATTAAATAGCATTTATTTGTTTGTTTCTAGAACGGTTGTTTTCCCCAAAGCATTTTGGAACTAGGAGAACTAAAAAACACCTGGCATGATGAATTTAGCAACAGAGAAACAGTTGCAGTCATCTGCAGAAATGCCTAAAAATATACAACAGGTTTGATGGCAGTGTATTCCAGCGATAGAGGCCCAGATGTATGAAGCATCTGCTGCCATATTGAGCCTGCATGCAAGGAGCAGCCATGAGCAGGGACTGAGCCTCCAATATTAAAGACCATATGGGACACACAAAGTCTCAAAGGTCACCAATTAGAGGACCCGATCTGCAAAAGGGCCGGAGCATCACACTAAACATCTTTTAAATAATAATTTGGTATTCCTTGCTTGATTTGTTGGAGCAGCACAAGTACAGCAAGCATAATATAGTATGGAGGATCGTTGGCCTCCATTGAACCGTTGACAAAAAGAGTCCGTGCATTAGGTATAAAAAAGGCAAAGTGATATGCTAGAATTAGGTATATTGCTTTCTTTCAGAATGAGAAAACACATTTATAAAAGCTTCAATCTTCCCATTAATGCTCAGAGTGCTATTTTTCTGTTTGTGAATTAAATTATATATTTAATTAGTCGTGTATTTTTAATGTATATTTGTTTCTGTATTTTTGTGCGTTGTTTTGAAGCTCAGATTGTAGACCCCAGTAATGATTCAAATGGGGGGGGGGGGGGGGGTTCTCTGGTTTCACATATTTTAGGGGGTGGGAAGGTCCACAGAAGTCAAAAGGTTAAGAACCACTGATCTAGAATTGAACATGTATATATAAGATATCAACTGCATAAGCTGAACCACTAATATCTTTATCTGTTTTACAACCGTCAATAAATTGGTTGGTTCTGCTATGCTCTGGGAAAGGTTGTAAACAAAGGATACACTATAAGGGAGGTCAAGGACAACCCTACAGTTTGTCTCAAGGTAACTAAAATAGGGATAGGAAATTCTATTAAAAAATAAGCTGGCTTTGGCATTGTTACACTATGCATTTTATTTCGAACAGCAGTGCAACACCATGCAAAACTGCTCATCTAAACACATCCAGGTACTCCGTAAAACCAACACAAAAGTATTGGTAATAGTCCATCCATAGCACACAACAGCATCAGCTTGAAAATCAGTTGATAAATTCATACACCATGTCTGCCACCCACAGATGCCATTTCAAGTTGTAAGTCATCCAGTTTAAAATAGAGCTCCAGAGAAGTGCTAAGTAATCTCTCAGGGCATTTGAAAGCAAGGGCATATCAACACTGTAATATCTTCAAATTAAAGCCGACAAGTTCTGTTATTTCAGGGATCAGTGTCTACACATATTTTGGTTACACAGAGCCTGGCAGGAACAAGAACAAAAGACACACACCTGCACACCTTCCTGTTTGGGTTATAAACTCATAGAATAATGAAAGAGAATTAGTTTAGGGGAATGGGAGCAGAGTGACTTCAACAATTCATTTGTTTCTATATTTGTTTCCAGTAATCTTTAAACCCTTTTTTGGAGAGGCTTTTCCACCCCAGTGGTGAACTCTTTCTTGATGTTTGAGAGCACTTCACGCTTCACCTCCATAACATTTTTGCACAAAGGGTATCCAGGCAAAAGCTGTGTCCTTTTTTAAAAATTTCTGGAGATACTAAAGGTACCCAGATTTTGACGATTCCCCTACAGGGAACTGAGAAAATAGTCAAAAGATGGCTAATTGTGTTTTTTTTGGGCGGAAAAAAGTGCTGGGCCATAAAGCATATGTCACTTTCTAAACATGGCATTAACTAAAGGTTTGCTGTGCTAGGATTACCATCTCCCCAGCTTTAAAGAACAAGCAGAGTTACATCAAAAACATTTTTTTACCACAGTCTTTGCATTTTTCTAAGAGGTAGTTCATTTTTCCTACTTCATGTGGTTTCATGTGCAGTTTGTGGTGGCAACAGGAGTGAAACTCATGGGTGATCCTGGTAAGCTTATACTTCTGAAAAGTAGACAACATTCTGAATTCAGCAAGGGGTCATTTGTGTGTCTCCCTAAGCTCTGAAATAAAAAGATTATGAAACTAAAGTTGAAAAAATAGCAATTGCTGACAACATTTACATTTGTAATTTTTTGGTACAATGGCCAAATACATTTATGCCCATCAGACCGTTCTGGTTGCAAGGATACATAGAGGTCCATTAGGATGTAGGGCGGAAAAACACCCCGACCTCCATGGAAGCGGAAAACAACCGCCCACCGGCCCCGTGGGAAAACCGGCGGCCAAATTAGCATTAACCGCCAAAAAAATCAGACCGCGGCGGTACGAGGCCCAGAATAACCGCCCATAGCGGGCGGAGATGGCCAAAATCCGTCCGCGGCGGTCAGAATCACGGCAGAAAAACAACAACCCGCCGCAAGTATAGCGGAGACACCGCCCCGGAAATTAGTATATCCCCGATTGTCCCGCAGTACGTACCGCTGTCTCCGACTGCCGCGGTCGCACAATGGGATGAATGGGAGAGCCAGCGGAAGAGCTGAAGCACAGACACCGCAGCAAACGAACCGTCAAAAATATGGCAGACGAAGCCAAAACCCCACAAGAAGGCCAAAAAGTGCACACAGAAAACTAGACATGCCTCCCAAATACACAAAACACACCCCAATGACACAACCACATGGCAAAACGAAAAATACAAATCCCAGGACTACACACCTGTCAGCAACACACCAATTGGACACACCCACATAGCTGTGTATAAAACAAGCCCCTTCACTGACCACAATCCCTTGCAAAACTCCAGGAGAGAAGGGACACATACCCCAGCTGACAGGAGAGGCAAAGGACACAACATCACCAGCCACACCACACACAGCACCACCACCACCTCCAAACCAGCACAACTAACCCCCCTCACAACACACACCATACACAGCACAACCACAACCACCACTCACACCCCTGCACCCACAATCACTTTGCACACCACACACCATGGCCACACAGAAAATGCCCATGTTCACTGAGAGTGAGTTGAAGGTCATGGTAGATGAGATAGTCAGAGTTGAACCACAGCTTTTTGGTACCCTGGTCCAACAGACACCATTAGCCACAAGGACACAAATGTGGGTTAGGATAGTCCAAAGGGTCAATGCAGTAGGGACCACCCCAAGATCAAAAAAGGAGATCATGAAGCGGTGGCATGATCTGAAGAGGGTGGTCAAGGAGAGGAGGAGCAAGAACTGTGAGCTGGCTCAGAGGACTGGCAGTGGCCCTCCCATTCCACAAAAAACATTCACACAATGGGAGGAGAAGGTGCTTGCAATACTGCCGGGGGAGTGGAGGCTGGTAAGTACAAACAAATGACTACCGCCACTCTGCTATATACTGCCTTGCCCAAATACAAAGCTACACCACCTAGGACGCACACTATCCATCTGCACCACACACTCACAAAAACATGGTTAACAGATCCAACATTCACCCACTCCCACTCACCACAAACATAGCTAACAACATAACCATGGGGGCATGTGTACAGGCAAACAGCACTACAACAACCACCAGGCCCCCTGGCCCACACCTGAGCAGGATGGATCCCTCCCCCACCCCACCCAGGAGCAGTTGGAAGCCATTGCAGTACAACAAACAAACTTACAGGTAAGTAGCCATCTTCACAATGAGGGTGTGTGTGTCAGGGAGGGCTGCATTACTATTCCCACCATGCCCCCTGTCCCACACCTGAGCAGGATGGATCCCTCCCCCACCCCACCCAGGAGAAGTTGGAAGCCATTGCAGTACAACAAACAAACTTACAGGTAGGTAGCCATCTTCACAATGAGGGTGTCTGGGGGTGGGGGCCTGCACCACTACTCCCACCATGCCCCCTGTCCCACAGCCTAGCAAGATGGATCCCTCCCACCACCCCACCCAGAAGCATGTGTCAGTCATTACACAACCCTCATCAAACTTGCAGGTAGGTAGCCATCTTCCCTGGGAGGGTGTTTGTGGCTGGAAGTGCTGCACTACTACTCCCAACATTCCCTGTGTCCCACACCTCAGCAGGATGGATCCCTCTCCCACCCCAACCAGGAGCAGTTGGAAGCCATTGCAGTACAACAAACAAACATACAGGTAGGTAGCCATCTTCACAATGAGGGTGTCTGGGGGTGGGGGGCCAGCACCACTACTTCCACCATGCCCCCTGTCCCACAGCCTAGCAAGATGGATCCCTCCCACCACCCCACCCAGAAGCATGTGTCAGCCATTACACGACCCTCATCAAGCTTACAGGTAGGTAGCCACCTTCCCTGGGAGGGTGTTTGTGGCTGGGAGTGCTGCACTGCTACTCCCAACATTCCCTGTGTCCCATACCTCAGCAGGATGGATCCCTCCCCCACCCCACCCAGGAGCAGTTGGAAGCCATTGCAGTACACCAAACAAACTTACAGGTAGGTAGCCATCTTTACAATGAGGGTGTCTGTGGTGGGGGGCCTGCACTACTACTCCCACCATGCCCCCTGTCCCACACCTGAGCAGGATGGATCCCTCCCCCACCCCACCTCACCCAGGAGCAGTTGGAAGCCATTGCAGTACACCTAACAAACTTACAGGTAGGTAGCCAGTACGTGCACCCACCCATTTTTCCCAAATTAAATGGTGCCATATGACAACACTAGCCCTCACATTGCACAAAGAGCCATACTTACCCCATTGCCAAGCATAGTGTGCACACAGGTAAGCCAAGGAAACTGTCACAACCGCCTAAATGTGACACACCAATGCACAAGTAGAAGAAAGCCTGGGCACATTCATGCACAGCAACTAGTTACATGTGCATCACCATGGGGCAAGTGCAACAAGGACCATTCTCAAAATATGAAATCATGTGTGGTGGCACAAATCAAGATATGCACATGACAGGACAAAGGGATGCAGGAGATGATAATGGCCAGGCCATGGCCAGATGTGACATCTGCTAGGTCAGACAACTAAACCATGAGTCCACAATTAAACACATGTTGTGCCAGGCCCTAGATGGCAACACGTCCCAGTAAACCTCAATTGGACATGGTTCGCATGGTATGCCCAGACACCTCACACCATGGACAAGTAATGCTTGTACCACTGTATCATTTCAAGGAGCACAGTACTGCACACAGTCAACAATGTGATCATATGTTAATTGTGCAGTGTACAAAATGTGAATGACACACAGCTAGCCCAAAGCTTGCCGGGTGCACTGCAATGACCATTTCCCATCTGACCCACAGGTGACCAAGAACTCACTGTAGAGAACAACACCAGCAACCTGCAGAGCCAGTCTCCACCCCCGGTACAAGGACTCTTGGATGTTGACTCCCAGGATTCCGTGGGCGATGAGCTCGAGGCCGGCCTATCTGGTGTGCCAGGGAGCAACAGGTCCCAGAACCCCAGCGTCCCCCACCACATCTGCGGCACCAACAACTCCACAGCAGACCCCTGCTGTTACGGCCTGTGCGACCACTGCCACCAGCAAAACCACCACCACCAGGGCTGCAGGCAACACCCTTCCTGTCCCAGAGGATGCCCCGCACACACCACCCATGGAGGAGGGCAGGGAGAGGATGCGGGTGCCCACAGTAGTGAGGCAACAGGTCCGAGGCAGCAGGGCAGGTGGGAGGGGCAGGGTCACCCAGGGACTCCAGGAGGCTGGGACCCACTCCCTGGAACACATCATCAGAGTCCTGGGCGCATACGTACAGGCTCAGGGACGAACGGGCCGGTCGGACGATCTGTTGCACGAGCTCATCCTGCTGATGAGGTCCATCGACAGACGCTTGGGACAAATCGTGGACCTCTTGGGCAGGCATGCTCCCCAGACAAAACACCTCCGCCTCCCTCTGGTGGGCTGCACAATGACAGTTCACCATCCTACCCTGTGCCCACAGAGAGGGGTGAGTCCTCAGACCCCACTGGCCCTGCAGCAGGGCTCCCCACCAAACGACAAAGAGGCCGTCCCAAGAAGACCCTGGGAGTATCTGGAGGCAAAGCACCTGTCAGACGCAAGTCACGGAGCCAGCCATGATGGCAACCCTCTCCACCACTGCATTGACTCTCTGGACTGTCCTACCCCACTCTGCCTTGTGAATGGCATCTGCCTGTTGGACTGGGTCACCACAGCAATGTGGTGACTACTCGACCATCTCATCTACCACGACTGTCAACTCACTCCCCCCCAATGAAAATGTATACCCCCTTGCATCTCACCATAGTAAATAAAATATCCTCACACACATGTTGTTGTGTCTGCTCCGTCTTTATTGCAGGGTGTACAGTCTTCAACATGATCACAATGTACCAGGACCATGAGCTGCATGTAGGCAAGGAGAAGTCTAAGGCACCTAGGGAAACACAACAGAACAACTGTCACTGGTCTGGGTGTGGCATCACAGACATCACACAAGCCCTAACACCAGGATAACCCAACATGCACATGTCACAATGGCCCCCAAGTGACAACATACACGTCCCGTTGATATTCCCAAATGAAATGTCCTAGAAACATTTCCAACCACCACTGAGTCTACAACTGTCTGATGCTACAATTCTCACATGCCCCTTCACGACAACAGCAATCTCATAAGACAATGGGTATGTTGCATATTGCCACCCACCGTCAAGTGTAGTAGTGGGTGATGAGCTGTTCACGCAGGTCAACACCTTCCTCCTCTCCACTGTCCTCATCACTGGACACGGCTTGGTTTGCAGGCTGGGGCCTTGGGTCCTCACCATCATCCAGGAGCAGGGGAATCTCCCTGCGAATGGCTAGGTTGTGGAGCATGCAGCATGCAACAACAATCTGACACACCTTCCCGGACGAGTATACCAGTGCAACTCCGGTTTTGTCCAGGCACATGACTTGATCAGGCCAAAAGTGCTCTCCACAACACAACGTGTTCTCCCATGGGCCTCATTGTAGCAGACTTCAGCCGGGGACTTGGGATTCCGCAGTGGGCTCAGCAACCAGGGATGGTTGGGATATGCAGAGTCACCTAGGTATGACAAACACAAATAGACATTGCAATGTCGCAGAGTCTCAGGGGAGCAGGTCACACACACAGCACGCCACACGACTAGGCATACCCACAATCCATGCACACTCTGGAAGAAGATTAGCCATCAGCTGGGGCACAATGCTGTTCCTCAGGATGTAGGAGTCGTGGTCCGAGCATGGGAATTTTGCACACACCTGCTAGGCACACCACTTGCACATTGATGGAGTGGTAATGCTTGCGATTGCGGTAAATGTGCTCACTTGCCTGTGGTGGCACAAGAGCGACATGGGTGCAATCAATGGCCCTAACAACATTGGGGATGTGTCCAAGGGGATAGAAGTCTCCCTTCACAGCTGGCAATTCAGCACCCCTGGGGAAATGGATGTATCTATCCTTGTATAGCATCATGGCGGACAGTACATCACGCAGCACTATGCTGAACATCGGTTGTGATATCCCACCAGCGCTGGCCACAGTCTCCTGGAACGATTCTGTGGCAAAAAAATGCAGGGCTGCCATCACCTTATAAGTAGGGGTGAAAGCTGTTGGATATGTCCTGCGTGGCTGCAGGTGGGGCTCCAACAGATCACAAAGGGTCTTCAGGGTGGCTCTGTCCAGGCGGCATTTGCATATGATCGCAACATCCTCAATGTCCGCCAGCACCGTCAAGTGACAAATCAAATTTGGCCTCCTCCTATTGGAGTTGATAGTGGACACATGTCAATGCAATACACCAAGAGATGTGCACAGCGTATCACATTCTGGATGACACAATGACAACAATGACTGACATCTAGAGTGACTAACAGACCAGCTTACATGGAGGGACACCTTCAGCTACAGACACCTTCAGCTACACAAAGGGCACATGTGTCAACTTACACAAGACAAGTACCTCAAACACCACCTTTGGCTATGTGAATGCACATAGAGATATGGCCACAGTACACATGTGCACGCCTGGGAGTCTAGCATCCAGCATATGTGTAACTAATCAAAACCACTGTCTCCTACCTAGCTGCTGTACCGGTCACACCTTGATGCGTCATTACAACCTGGCAAACATCCACCACAAAATGACCACAGTTGGCGCTGGAATGATGAATGTGTTCATGAGCAGATATGAGAGGCAATGCTAATTAGATCAACATTCATCGAAACGAGCATTGCTGTGATTGTCACTGGACCTCAACACATCGACATGTGTACACATTATACAGTCCAGGACTGCGCTGTCCTGCCTACACCAACATCAAATCCTCAAGTGACATGTGAGTGGGTACAGACAAATGTGCGTTACACACACACAAACATGGCATGTGTAGCCATCAGTGGAGTAAATTGAACATTGGCATCGTGTGCACAATGATGTGCCATTGAACATGTTGGCACTATGCACTGTTGATGTGTGACAGATGGCCATCGCCATTGCATGGCACCCATATTGCGGTAGCTACCGCCTGGCACCGGCGGTGTGTCACCAGCACCCCCAAGCTCGATAGCGGTGGCATGATGCAATTTTGAAGTTCGCGGTAGGTGTGCTCCGCCACTGCGGAGGCGGTCATTGGCTGCATTTGAAAGATGCACCATCACGGTAGCGCACCCTGGCCCCAGCGGTGTTACACCGCCATGGAGCTTGCCCTAGAGCCAATGGGAAGGTCAATAGCGGTGGCATGATGCAATTTTGAAGGTCGCGGTAGGTTTGCTCCGCCACCGCGGAGGTGGTCATTGGATGCATTTGAAAGAGGCAGATATGGACCACCAATTGCTGCAGCTTGGCACCTTTGAAACGACCCCAGGGGGCTATATATGTGGGAGTGAGCCTCACATTGCCACTGCTCACAGAGCCTGCTGCCTGAGACCCATCACCTGCTGCTGCCTCCAGGGACTGCTTCCTGACACCCCTTACCTGCTGCTGCCTCCAGGGACTGCTGCCTGACACCCCTCACCTGCTGCCGCCTCCAGGGACTGCTGCCTGACACCCCCCACCTGCTGCTGCTTCCAGGGACAGCTGCCTGACACCCCTCACCTGCTGCTGCCTCCAGGGACTGCTGCTTGGTGACCCTCTCCACCAAAATCCCCTGCTGTTGTCTCACGTCCACAGTGATGGCAAGGACAGAGAAGATCCATGCCAGTCCCTTCACGAGCGAGGAGCTGGAGGTCCTGGTGGACGAGGTGCTCACACAGTACCCAAGGCTATATGGTGCCCCACATGTCGTGGTGAGTCTTAAACAGTGTTGTGGTAGGGCAGGGGGGCACAAACGTAGTGGACTGATGCAGAATGTGCCTGGGAGTGTGGGGTAGTGTAATGCACTGCCTGACATGCTGTCTCCAGTGGGAGGGTGTGTGTACCCAATGCCACAGCTTTCCCTCCCTGCACATGTAAGCATGGGTGACCTGTGTTGTGTTGTAAGCCATACAGTGACACAGAAGGTTGTTCATGCTGTAGTCAGGACAGTGATTGCTTGGCTGGATGGCTGTGTGCGCCCCTGTAGTCCATCTCAGTGTGAGCCAAGCTGGCCTGCACAGTCCCCGTCTACAAAGACAAGGACACATCACTTCACTTACAGAGTATGACATCAGTCTTTTCACATTGCACTCCAGCCTTGGCCTATCTCATCACTGTAGATTGCACAAAACCGCCCTTGTGAAGGGCATTTTGTATTTGTGAGATCATGTCCCTCAATGTGACATCCATGACACAGTTATCTATTCACAGGGCAGGGACATTGAGGGCTGCGCAGTCTCGGAAACAGTGGGTCACCCCCCAAACACAGGTTGATATTTGATGTATGTGTTGCTCAACCCAACAATTGACTGGAGATGTGGGCAGGCTTCAGTGCTGGCATCCTGCATGTGTGTGAGATGTGCAGGGACTGTGTTCCCCCTCACACCTGCATGCTTTAACATCAGCTTTTCCCATGCAGGGGTCACATGTGGGCTGTACTATAATCTCTGATTAATCTATCGTTGGATATGTGATTTGGTTGTATCTTGCTGCTATACTGATAGATGTCGGTACATGGCACTGTGTACCTGATCATTTCTCCCTCTTGTCTCCCATGCCTGCAGCTCAAGGTACACCAGCGTAAGCCCGTGTGGAGGGCCATTGCAGCGAAGGTGCAAGCCCTGGGGGTCTCAAACCGATGGCGCACCCACTGCCACAAGAGATGGGATGACATCAGCCGGCTGGCAAGGAATGTGGTGGAGATGAACCTGGGGCTGCTTCCTCGCACTGGGCATCTGGCACGGCGCAGCTTGACACCACTAATGAGGCGCATCTTGGCGGTGACACAACCTGAGCTGGATGCACGTTTGAATGAGCATCAGCAGCAAGCCAGGGGTGAGCATTTAGGGAGTCTGACTTTGGATGGGAGTGGCTGCATGTGTACAGAACCTGTGCCAGCGCTGGCCTCTGTGATGTTGGTAGTGTGATGCTATGGCATGTAAGTGGCTGCTGGCCTGGGTGCCTGTGGCATGCATTTGCCCTACCTGTACTTACAAAGTTGATTTGGAAGCTGTGCCTTCACATTACATTCTGAGTTGTGCTCTTCAGGTTTCTTCTGCATTGGTGTAGTCTTGGGAATCCCATTGGAGGGAACGGCAGTGTGCCCAATCTGACTGTGCGTACATCATTGCGTCCATTGCATGCACCCATATTGGGGAGGGCTAGATGTCTTACAGCAATGTGCAGCATTCTATTGTACCCAAGGTACGACATGGTGGGTGGCATGGTCTAATGTCCATTGTGGACTGTCATGTTGTAGTCTGGGTCTGTGTTGTCCCCTTCTGTTGCATCCAGTTCTGTCATTGGCAACAAGTTGCGTGCCCCCATCATGTCTCTAGATGTGCTCAGAACTAGTTGTGTGTCTGTTTGAACAGTGCCACAAGCAGGGTGTTGTGCTGTGTGGTCATCACATGGCTCACTCATGCCTGAGTTTCCAGTTTCCATGCACTGGCTGAGTCTATGTAGTGAGTTGGCACAATGAGATTGCACAGGGTGGTGTGCAACATGTAGATTTGTTCAACTTTTATCATGCATTGCTTGCATATGGTTGTTCTGTTTTTGCCACTGACATGACCCTACATCTCTCTCTCCCATGTAGCATCACCTGTGGTTAAGGAGGGACAGGAGACGGACACCAGAAGGGGTGAAACTAGCACCACAACTGCCCAGGAGCCCAGTGACACAGATGTCACCAGCGCATCAGAGGGGGACAGGAGTCTGCTGGAGGAGTCCCAGCCTGAGACGAAAAGTACCACATCATCTGATGCCAGCGGGGATGCATCCATGTTGGAGGACACAGGGAACGGGGACTCTGAATCGACTTCCACCACACAGCGGCCATTGCCCACCCTCCCAGCCACTTCCTCTGGTGCTGCCCGTGTCCGCCTCAGTAAGAGGGGAAGAGTGTCCTTCACCCCTGGCACCGCTGCCCATGCCTTGTCCCCCCTGCTGCCATCAGTGCTGAGTCTGTGGACCTTTTGCGCCAGCTGTGTGTAGGCCAGACAGCTCTCCTAAATGCCTTCATTGACCACGACAAGAAATTGGCCCAGGTGGGTTCCATGATGGAATATCGTTAACATAAATATCGTCAGAAATAAATATCGTCACTAAAATATCTCTTAAATTAATATCGTCATCCTATACTTAAACAAGGATTCACACAAATATCGATTTTTTTTTATCGACAACCCTAATATCGTTCACACTAATATCGACAACATAAATATCGACTACTACATGATCGACTTTATTTTAAATAACATGACCTTAGACATATATATCGACTACACTAACATCGACGACCTATCTGCTTATAGAAATATACAAAAAATATTGTCTTTTTATTACCAACTCGATATGCACTATTCTTTTATTTTACACACTTTTTTTAACTATTTTACTTTACAAAACTATTCACACATATAATTATTTAACGGTTTTCTAATTCAAAATAACGTTCTCGACCAATGATTTTGAAATTTCACTAATTGAACCAATCAAAAGCTACCATTAATTAACTCACTAATATAGAAACAATTATACACTTAACGTAATTTACCATTTTTGGGCCAAACTTGGAGAAAAACGGTTACCTTGCTGAGAGAAGAAAATACAAACCTACGACTACAACTACAAAACGTCATACTACACTTGAAGTAAGTAAAATCCCATTGCTTTTTTCATTCGAACTTAGCATAAAGTAGATAAACTCCCTAAATTAAAAAGTGTTCTTCTTTAGAGTGAAAAAAGAACATGTTGAACTTATCAACAACGACCAGAAACTTACATGTAAAAACATTTATTAACTACCTTATCCATGTCTACTTAGATAGCTGACAAAAATTATTTAAACTTGCTAAGTAAATGTACAATTTACTTCATATATTAACAACTACTATCATCCAAATACTATAAGTAACACAATGATTAGAAAAAAAAAATGAATGCTGCGCTAGGTTGCTGTCCAGTAGCACAGGCGCAAAGGAGGATAGTTCAGTTAATCCATGAATGTATAGGCAGCATACGTGGCAACTGCTTCCAACAAAAAATCGTTTGCAGGGCCACTAAAAGTCTCAGCCATCCAATTAATTAAAGAAAAGGAACATACGTGTTCTTCAACCATCGGAGCCTCTAGCACAATCAGAGGGCAACCGGAATGTTCCTCTAAATAGCTCATAGCCAAGAAGTCGTAGGCAGCCGTTGATATGTCCCAATTACCCAGGATACCATGCGCCGCACCACAAGCCATAATCCGGACACCAGAACAGGCCACTTCGTGAGACACTAAGGGCCTCATCAGTCGATCGAAATCCGGCACCGGAGACACCGTGTTGGTCAAGCACAAATCCAGAGGCCATTCAAAGGGACAATCCAGGCAGTGAAATACAGGTTGCACGCAGGTGAAGTAGGAATACCTGAAGGATAATCCATATGCCAGGCTTAAAGTTGCCAATGGCAGAGTACCATAAAAGTCAAGCATCCTATCACGAAGAAGATGCAGACGGGACAGGTGCTCGTGTGGCACAGAAACAGCAGCCATTCCGTAGTATGAAAAGTAAAAGCAGCACACCTGCCACCAGCGCCAGAAGCAGCGGAACACCTCCAAAGATGCTCGAGAAAATCGAATGAAAAAATGCCGGAATCACACCAAAAATAGTTTGGAAAGAGGTCACGAGGCCTGAGCCTACAAGTTTAAAAAATGAGCCAGGCCGGTCGTGGACGAGGCATTGAAAATAGTTAGGATCAAAGCTCCGAAATGTAGGGGGAGGTCAGTATTCAAAACCGCCTGTACCTCAGTGCGCGTATTAGCAACGTGAAGGACAAATGTTTCACGAGAGGAAGTCAATGACACCTCTTTTTGGGACAATACAGCTCTTATTCTGCTCAACTTGTTGAACTCTGCTTTCAAGGTTGGAATCGAAGGCCAGATGGAAACATCCACCCGCCCGTGCGGGGGTGAAAAGAGAACATTATTGCAGCAGACAACCCTCTCCGATACAGTTACTATATATGGGATTCCCACTAACATCCCGCAGCAAGCTTTATTATTCAAAATTAAATAACTACTGTTTGCAAGCAGCGTCAAAGAAGGCGTAATCACAGGCACTGGGACACCTCGTAGGACGCAGGCCAAAATCGGGGCTTGTACATTGCATGCACCGTGTAATTGAATGTGCCTACATACCAAGGAATGATCTGGTGTCGTGGTACATTCCTCACCCTTCAGATAAACCTCAGTTCCGTCCCTAGTACATCTATACGTAAAGGGGAGGGACCAAACCTCATGTATGAAAGCGGTGCCCAGCTGTTCATATCTACCCAGAGCATAATGTTTCATACAAGACGTAAACTTAAGAAGTGCGAACGGTAGAGTTATCAACCCGTATATAAGCCACGTGACTGAATTGATTTCCGCCACAGAGAAAGGTAACGGTTCTAATTTTTCAGTATGTAATAATGAATATGTAGCATCTTTCATGGACATAAATAGCTGCTTATCAGTAATGTTAAAAGGAATGAATAACGATGTAGTGCTCAAATAGTCCCAAGGGACCCTCCCTGCCTTTAACGTCTGCAATGTCCATGCAAACTGCATAGCAGAACGCAACTGGTTTTGACCATTATATAACACAGACATATCATCATGCACAATATCAACAACTGACGAAACAATATTATCTAATGTATAAATTCTGGAAGAGAGAGTGCTAATGCTGTTATCTATAACGGCTAAAACCTTTTCCATGTTTGCTTGGTCAATAGCTCTCAATCTTGAAGCCGCCTCAATTTGCGAAAATTTCCACACTTCGTTGTAAATAGCATACGCCCACCTTTTGGTTCTGCCACCCACAGGACCTTTAACAAAATAATTCAAATCTATTTTGTCATGTAACTTCGATAAATGAACTTTGACAGATGCTAAGGTGGAATGTCGCAGCCAGGATTGACATAACTTTCCCACAGAATATGTAGTTACAGTATGTGACGACTCAAACCGAGGGTCTACGCGTTCCAGAGGACTAAATACCCTTTTGATCAAAAATAAATTGTAAACTCAGGGAAAGTTCTGGATAGTAAACCATAATAAATTACTATTCTAACTCCAATCCAACATAAGTCAGGGAAAGTGCTGGATAGTAAACCATAATAAATTACTATTCTAACTCCAAACATAACATAACTCAGGGAAAGTGCTGGATAGTAAACCATAATAAATTACTAATCTAACTCCAATCCAACATAAGTCAGGGAAAGTTCTGGATAGTAAACCATAATAAATCACTATTCTAACTCCAATCCAACATAAGTCAGGGAAAGTGCTGGATAGTAAACCATAATAAATTACTATTCTAACTCCAAACATAACATAAGTCAGGGAAAGTGCTGGATAGTAAACCATAATAAATTACTATTCTAACTCCAATCCAACATAAGTCAGGGAAAGTGCTGGATAGTAAACCATAATAAATTACTATTCTAACTCCAATCCAACATAAGTCAGGGAAAGTGCTGGATAGTAAACCATAATAAATTACTATTCTAACTCCAAACATAACATAACTCAGGGAAAGTGCTGGATAGTAAACCATAACAAATTACTATTCTAACTCCAATCCAACATAAGTCAGGGAAAGTGCTGGATAGTAAACCATAATAAATTACTATTCTAACTCCAAACATAACATAAGTCAGGGAAAGTGCTGGATAGTAAACCATAACATAAGTCAGGGAGAGTGCTGGATAGTAAACCATAATAAATGACTATTCTAACTCCAATCCAACATAAGTCATGGAAACTGCTGGATAGTAAACCATAATAAATTACTATTCTAACTCCAAACATAACATAACTCAGGGAAAGTGCTGGATAGTAAACCATAACAAATTACTATTCTAACTCCAATCCAACATAAGTCAGGGAAAGTGCTGGATAGTAAACCATAATAAATTACTATTCTAACTCCAAACATAACATAACTCAGGGAAAGTGCTGGATAGTAAACCATAATAAATTACTATTCTAACTCCAATCCAACATAAGTCAGGGAAAGTGCTGGATAGTAAACCATAATAAATTACTATTCTAACTCCAATCCAACATAAGTCAGGGAAAGTGCTGGATAGTAAACCATAATAAATTACTATTCTAACTCCAAACATAACATAACTCAGGGAAAGTGCTGGATAGTAAACTATAATAAATTACTATTCTAACTCCAATCCAACATAAGTCAGGAAATGTGCAGGTTAGTAAACAAAATAAATTTTTCTATCTAAATTATTTTTTAGACCCTATTCCCCTATAATACCAAAATAACGCTTCTTCAATATTAATTTAATATTTTTTTTAATATTAAAAAATAAATATTGTGTAAAAATTTTAATTTTGATGTTAAAGTTTGATTTCATGATACATTTCTAATTTATTAATATTTTATACAATTTTTAAAGACTACATTTTTAAATTACTACCCACCCTAATCCCCTATAATACCAAAAACCCGCTCCTAAAATTTTTATTTGAAATTTTTAAATTTAATTACAAATGTAAATTCGTAAACAATTAGAAATTTTAAATTAAATTTTTAATTTCTTAATTATTTTCTAATTTGTTTATATTTTATAATAATTTACTATTCTAACTCCAATCCAACATAAGTCAGGAAATGTGCAGGTTAGTAAACAATATAAATTTTTCTATCTAAATTATTTTTTAGACCCTATTCCCCTATAATACCAAAATAACGCTTCTTCAATATTAATGTAATATTTTTTATTAATATTCAAAAATAAATTTCGTGTAAAATTTTAAATTTTGAGGTTAAAATTTGATTTCATTATAAATTTCGAATTTATTAATATTTTATACAATTTTTAAACACTACATTTTTAAATTACTACCCACCCTAATCCCCTATAATACCAAAAACCCGCTCCTAAAATTTTTATTTGAAATTATAAAATTTAATTACAAATTTAATTTCGTGAAGAATTCGAAATTTCAAATTAAAATTTGGATTTCTTAAATATTTTCTAATTTGTTTATATTTTATAAATTTTTTAAAAACCAAATTTTAAATTACTACCCACCCTTATCCCCTATAATACCAATAACCCGCTACTAAAATTTTAACAATTCTTTTGTAGAAAATATTTTTTAACACGTATTATTACTAGTAGGAGTTTTGTAAGTTTTTTAAAAACATAATACATATTTTTTTATAAATTTTATAACAACTTATATTTTTCTGTCGATATTATATGAAACGACATTTTGTTCAACGATATTCTGTTCATCGATATTTTTTTATGACGATATTTTTGTCATTCTCACGAAACGATATTTTTTAAAAAGATATTTTCTATTACGATATTTTTCACAGTCGATATTCTTACCACGATATTAATGCTAGTCGATATTTTCCCGTCGATATTCTATCTTTATACCGTCATCAACATTGACGTCTGCCCTGCAACAGGCACATTCTCACAGTCCAGCTCCAGTCCCTTTGTCCACCACCCAGGCAGTGGCCACGCCTGACGATAGTGACCACGGTCCACATACATCAAAGTCACGATACAGCACACGGAGCACACAGCAGCAACAACCCAAGCGGTCCCGTGCGCAGACACCATCCGCACAGAAGACAAAAGGCACCCCAGAGCGCAGGGAGAAAAGCCCGTCAGGCGACACCAGGGGACAATTAGCAAAGCAGCAGACCTCAGGCACACATGCCTCAGTGACATCCCCATCCAAGGACTTTCCTGCCCCTAAGGCATCGCGCAAAGATAATCGTACAGCGTCTGTGCCCACCAAGGAGGTGGTGCATGCCAAGGGTACACCGGGGAAGGGCTCAAAGGCAGTATAACCAACCAGCTCCCATTCCAAGCTCAGTGAAGCAGGGGCCGGAGGGGACTGTAGGGGTGACACCTAGAAAACAGGGGAAGGGGGGGCAGAGGCGAAGCAAGGCAAAGCATTCAACAGGGTCCAGCACATCACCAGAGGGCCTGCCAGCGCCTGCACCTGCTGCAGCAGTGGTGGTGAGCGTGCCTGTTGTGCCCACACCAATTCCCATTGATCCACAGTCAGTCAAGCCATTTAGGATCCCCAAGATGTGGAAGGGCACCCCTCCACAATCTCCCAGCCACACCGTGACTCCCGTTTGCATGACTCCACCTCCACGTGCCACTACACCACCTGGTCCAAGCAGCCCTCCAGCCTGCCAAGACACTGATCGCTCTACCTCAGCTATTCCGCTCTCTCCCCCTTTAAGTGCCCCGACAGCCCCCGAGGCACAGCCAGCTACCAGTCTGCCTGACAGCCAAGTCTGAGTGGTAGTCACCCTCACACACCTGTGTCTCACACAGGAGGGCCTGTACTGCACATTGTTGCCCCCTGACTGTGTTGTTGGCCATGGAAAGGTACAGTCGCACACATTCCCTGTGCAGCTCCTCATGGACATACTCGGCACTCTGCCCTGGCCACTGGCCTTGTTGTTCACTGCTGTATTGGATCCTTGCCTGTACAGCTTCTCATGGACATACTCTGCACTCTGCCCTGGCCACTCGCCTTGTTGTTCACTGCTGTTTTTCCCTTGCCTGTGCAGCTTCTCATGGACATGCTCTGCACTCTGCCCTGCCCACTGGCCTTGTTGTTCACTGCTGTTTTGCCCTTGCCTGTGCAGCTTCTCATGGACATACTCCGCACTCTGCCCTGGCCACTGGCCTTGTTGTTCACTGCTGTTTTGCCCTTGCCTGTGCAGCTTCTCATGGACATGCTCTGCATTTTGTGCCTGACTCTTCTCTTCTCATGGTGCCTATCTGTGCAATTTGTGAATAAAGACAGTAGCTCCAGTTGTCTATTTTGTCAGTGTCCTTACTGAATAAAGTTCTTTTGCTGTGTGTAAATGGTTTACTGTGCCACATGGTCTGTGTGGCACTTCAACATGTTCAATGTTTGGGCTCACCTGCTCTCTTTTTTCAGGGGTGATAGGGTCTTCAGTTCTTCTTGGCCCAGATACTTGTGGTGGCAATGGTGTCAATTTCAAATGTTTCGCAGTAGTCATTTACTGGATTAGTTCATGTTGGCTCTTTTGTACACATGTCAGGTTGGGGGGCACTGCCAGCACAGGGTGGGTTTCTGCACACAGTATTGCAGGCAGACTGTCCAGGGTCATCATGTGTGTGTTCTTCCTATATGTGTGCCCAGTGGTGTATGTGTGTGGTCGTCTTGTGATGGCTACTCATCCTAGTCCCATGGCTTACTTTCCATGTGTGCTCTTGGATGGTCAGGTATTCTGCAGTGTGAAGGGGGTGAGTTTGTGGGGAGTATTGATGTATGCATGCCTCTGCAATGTCAACTACACACATGTGTCACCCAGGAGTTGTGTGCCTGTTGTTTTGATTGTTCATCCCTGTGGATGTTGTTGTATGTACATGTGTGAGTTGTATGTTGTGCACTGTGCAGTGTGTTGGTGTGTCCTTGCAGCTCTGTCTGACTTCTAGTTGTTGTTTTTGTCACTTGTGATTATGCAGAGGGTGTTACTGGCAATTCAGTGTTGTGTTTTGTTGCACATCCCTGTGCCTGGTGGCTGTTTGTGGGGGCTGTGCAGACCTGCTGCTTCACACTGCCATTGTGGTTGTGTTTTCTCATGCCTTGCTGTCCCATGGTGCCTCCTTGCCTCCAGTATGGCATGTTGTGTGTGTTTTCATGCCATCCCCTATCTGTGCTTCAGCTGCCTACCCATTGTGGCTCTGCACTCCCTCTCTTTGTATATGGTACACTCCTGCCATGTCCCCTACTGACATGCAGTACACTTCACTTTGGTGTCAACTGTCCCCTTGGTTTGTATGTGTGAGTGCCTCCTCATGACTTCATTTGTGCCACTGTGCTTTGTGGTGCAGTTCTTTGTCCAGGGTCAATGTGTCACTCAGTGCATTTCCCCAATGGGTCATGTGTGATGTTCTGGTGCTGTGTGTCAGTCATGGTTGCTGCTATGCAGTTCAATTGCGTGTGCTGCCCAGTCCCGTGGTCAAGTTGTTTCCACCTTTGTGTCCCAGACTTGTGCATCTATTGGGTGTTGTGTTGGATGTATGCGTGTTGTTTGTGTTATTGCTTCACTTCCTGGGTGTGCTGTTGTCTTTATGCTGTGCTGTATGGTGTTGTGTGGGTTGCTGTTCTGTCACTGATGTCTGTGTGTGTCTGGTATGCTTGGTGTGCACACACAGCATGTTGTGCTTGCTGTGCTGTGTGTATGCTGCCTTGTGATTGCCTGTTGTGCATCCCCTGATGTCGTGCTATGTTTCTATGTGATTGTTCTGCCTGTGCATCTGTTGCTTGTTTGCTGTGGCTGTGTTGTTCTGTGATGGTGCACTTCTTGTGTGTGTTGTGGAATGTTGTCTGTGCATTGTTCCTGAATGATGAGCTTGTGCACTCCTGTTTTGTCTGTGCTCCCATTGCCTTTCCCCAGTTTAGCTGCACAGGGCATGTCTGTTGTTTTTGTTGTGGCTCTGTGTGTGTTTCAGTTGGGTTATGTGTTTGTCTGTTGTATTTGTTTCCACATTTGTGGTGGCATCCCTGTGTGTGTGTATGTGTGTGATGTTTGTGGCTGAGCCCAGGGTGTGTGGTTGTTTGTGTGTGCATTGCCTGTCAAGTATTGCCAGCTTTCAGTGTGTTTGGCACTGGTGTTGTGTGCTGCTGGTGTGAGGGGGGTATGTGTGTAGATTCCTACTGGTGTTTGTCAGTCCTGAGGTGTGTAGATGGTCCCTGTGTGTAGTGCTGCTTGTGTACTCCTGTGAATTAGTTGTATGCATGTGTGGCTGTTCCCAGATTGACTTCAGGACCTTCCTTTCATCCTTTCCTCCTTGTGCCTATACATGGTTTGCCTTGCTGTCTCCCTGTGTGGTTGCACTGAGCTGTCTGTGGTTTGATTTCACTGACTGTGGCATCCATGTGTGCTTTGATGGCGTGAGGGTGTTGTGCTGTGTTCCTTGTGTTAATGTGATGTACACATGCTTGTTGTGTGTCTCCATGGCCTTCCATTTGTGTGCAGCCCACTTTGGTTTCCCTATTTCTTGTGCTCCATTGCTGTTGGCATGTGGGGTGTGTATGTGTGTGTGTGTGTCAGTCTGTGATATGTATGTGTGACTGTGCAGGCTGTGTGTCTATTTGGATGTTGATTCCTTGTGTGTGTTCATTTGTTGCTTGTCCTCATTGCTATCTCTCTGAGTGTGGTGTAGTGTGTGTTTCCCTGGCCCTGTGCTACTGTGCTGTGTGTTGTGTGTTCCTGTACAGCCACTCCTGCATTGTGTGTCTCCATGATTGTTGTGTGGTGCAGTGTATGTATTGCCCTGGCTTGTTGTTGTACATGGAGTGCACGGGGGGCACATGGCATGTGCCTTCATGGGGTGTGCTAGTATGTGGGTGTGGCCCTGTGGTCTTTGTGCCCTGCCCATGCCTGGCACTGGCCCTGCCTTCTGCATTGCACATGCATTTGCTTGTGTTCGCTGCTACGGTGACGTGACCGGTACATTGCTGCATGGTGGCGGTAGCTGTGTGTCCAGGATGCAGCGGGGTGCATTTGTGGCAGGTGGGTGATGTTTGGGTGCCCTTGGGGATGTGTCCCTATCCCCCCTAGGGTGTCTGATGTGGATTTGGACCCTGTGTCAGGCCGTGGGTTGTGTGTTGTGTTATTGCGTACCTGCGGCGGTGTCCGCGGCGGTCCATGAGTTCCTGGTGATGTGGCAGGTACAGCACCGGAAAGACGTGTAGAGCTGGGTCCATTGTGGTCGTGTCAGGGTGGTGTGGACCAGGACTCTGGTTTCACGCTCCCCTGTCGGGTTTCTGCCATCTCTGGTTGGGCGGTGTCTCCGCTGCGGTGCGTCTGCTTGCTTGAGTCATCTTAATCTGTGGACTGGGGAGGACGTCATTCCACACAGCGGAGGGTCTCCATTGGCTCCCACTGCCGCGGTGGCGGGCGCACTTTGATGGCGGTGCGCGTCTCACTGCGGCGGTCAGGAATTGGCCTATGTTTGACCATACTAATATGGCAGGCATGATGTCTGCTGCTAGTGGGCGGAAAAAGGCATTTTTCTGCAACGCCCGCGTGGGGGTGGTCCTACCGCCCTACATCCTAATGGACCCCATAGTGTTTGTAGGTTTTCCAAAAACACCTGCTACTCAGAGCCAACAACTGAGCCACAGCTTCTGATGATTTTTTATTCTGTATACCGACCATGTAGCAATTCATATGTTAAAATCTAATGAATGAAAAATGGGTATGAAGAAAACCAATGTATTTCTGAATTGCGCACAAGATATTTTATTTAGGAATAGTAGTAAAACCTCACATTTTTCTCATATTTCTGTGATGGAAACATCTGGAATCTGAAGGGATCCACAAAATGTGTCCCACAAAGTGCTCCCCTACCTTTCTATCCCACAATGCCAATCAAACCTCAAACTATTGCAAAAAGACAAGAGATTTTCCCCACAGTTTTGCGAGAGAAAGCTGCGAAATGTGAAATTTCCTACTACCGAGCATTCTCACAGTTGTCCTGATAAAAACACTGTCCAGATGTTCATGAGAGAGCGAAAAGGAGGGTATGGAAGGGGGTAAAGAGGGGAATACACAGGAAAAGGGATTCAGGGAAGGTCGTTGAATAGAAAATGAAAGGTCAACCTTCATTTTAATCTTAGTTCCACATGCAAAATTGCAGAAGTTCCTATAGGACATTTTGTGAACCAGTGTTAGAAAATATCCAGCTCATATTACATTAAAATTGCAAATAGAAAAATTAGTAATAATTAGCTATAATGCAGATGGTCTAAATGTTAAACACAAAAGGATTGCTGTCCTTGCTTGGTTAAACTAATTTAATCGGACTACTTTTCTGTTACAGGAAACTAATGTTATCAGTAACAGAGAAAAAGACAAGGGTGGATATGTCTGGGGTTGGTAATTGTTATTTCCCATCAGCCTCCACCGCAAATAGGGGGACAGCACTATTAGTTAATAGAAACATTCATATCCAATATAAAGTACCTATCCTCGATAAAGAAGGCTATTGGATAATTCTTCTATTAACGACTGGAAGGCAAAGCTACAAAATTGTTTCATATTATGAACCGATACTCGACAATACTAAGAGGTCCATTAGGTTGACGGGCGGAAAAGCACCCCGACCGCCATGGTAGCGGGAAAACACCGCCCATCAGTACCGCGGGGAAACAGCCTGTCCAATTATTATGCTCCGCAGTGGAAATCCGACCGCGGCGGTCGGATTGCGGCGGTTAACATTGTGGCGGGCGGTGCTGCCAGCAGCACCGCCGCGATGTCCAACCAAGCATGTCCTGCATGTCCCCGCACTGTGTTGCAGGCACTGCACAGTGCCTGCCACGTGATACAGGGACATGTAGGGGGGTACCATGGGTACTCCCCCAGTGCACCCACACCACCCAACACATTGGGGGTCGGCAATGGACCCCCGGAGACATTCTCCGCATGCCTTTCCATGGCGGTTCCACCGCCACGAAAAGCTGGCTACCGACGGCATCATAATCGTGCTGGCGGTGCTTGGCCCTGATCCGCCACAATTGTTGCGGTCCAGCTCCGTACGGCAGGCAAGCGGGCGGCCTGCAACCGGCGGAAAAGTGGCGGGCGGGAAATCACACTGCTGCGGTCACGACCACAATGCTAATCGGACCGGCAGTGTTCAGGGCTTCGATGGCGGGCGGATGTCCGCCGCCGGTCCGGCGGTTGTACCGCCCGCCCGGGAGAGGACATCCGCCCTCCATCCTAATGGACCCCTAAAACTCTACAAAGATTAGAGTGGGAGCTTTTACAATTGTCATGTGAGATAATAATGGATGAAGATTTTTGCTATGGGGGTTGGTTTAGAGCATACAGTATTTGGCGGGAAACAAATTATAAATTCTCTCCAGCCAGAGCCAGATCGAGCACACAATTCTGTCCTCCCAAATTAATCCGAACATAACCTAAAAAAGAGTGGAAACATAAGGAAAACATGTGAGAATTCTACCTTAAAAGAGAGATTGTCAAAGATCAAACATTTGAGTATCAGGTATATGAAGAAGAAAAGAGAGCAGAGCCTTTTTGGCTTGGATTTCACAGGAGGAAAAAATTGAAATGCGACAGCATGTGTTAAAGATCTAACCTCAGGTCAACTCATTAGAGATAATAGGAGGATAAATAATTTTTTTAGAACATTACCTCACACTTTACAACAAATCTCAGGGAAATCGGCTACTCTGTGTGTCAGAAATTGATTCATTTCTCTAAGAATTAAATCTATCAGCTCCTGACACAGTTCCAAAGCCTCATGGGATGGATTTAGTGCTGAATTTTATAAAACTTTCACACCCAGTTTAGTGAAGCCTCCAATGGCTCTGTTTAACTGGATATTGGATGGAGCATCGATTCCCTCATGTTTTTTGGAGAGGAGTCTTTATAATTTATTTAAAAATAGGCAAACCGGATATAGAGACCTGCTCTTACAGACCTACAATGCTGTTCAATACTCACTACAAAATCTACACTAAGGGGCTGATTAGAATGGCAGTCGGACATCCTTTCGTAAATAGGACTGCCCGTCAGACTGTCGGCGTTCCCGCGGTAGGCATTAGGATGTGACCGCCACCCCGGCGGCCGCTATGCCTATATTTTGTATTGCTGCGGGTGCTGCTGGCTGCAGCACACGCCACAGTACAAAAAGGGGACACTACACATATCCCTGCACTACGTGGCAGGCATCATACAGTGCCTGCCACATGGTGCAGTGATATGTAGGGGGCCACCATAGGACCCCCCAAAGCTGAGGGCCAAGGGGCAATGGAGTGGCCTGCTACTGGTCCCCAAAGTCCCTTTCTGCCTGCCTTTTTTTTGGCGGGTGGACGGCCATGAAATGGAAGGCAGAAGGTACATTGTAAACCCTAAGCAGTGCCTGGCAGGCACACCACCATTGTAGGGAATACAACTCCCTCCGAAGGTATCCGTGGACGTCGGTCTCTCCGACCGCCACCCATCTGCCCACCATCCTCATGCGGTGGGTGAGAATCCTCATTGCGATGACGGTGGGACCGCCACTGACGGGCTGATGGTGGATGTCCCACCGTCATCGTAATCAGGCCCAAAATTATTAGCCAACCGAATAAACATTATTATTCACAGTCTTATAAATGAAGATCTGGACGGTTTTCTAATAGGACAAGGTTTAAGTGACAACATGCACTATTTGAGCATTTCACAAATGGAACTGAAACGTATGAGTAATTTACATATATATGTTTACTCACACACTTTTGAGTAGCCTTACTATTTTTTTTTTTTAACTTATTTTTATTGGATTGTAGGTGCAGCCATGCATACATAAAAGAACGACAGAACCAGGATATATAGACATAGTAAGGGACAGTCATTAATTCTCAGTACATGTCATACCCCCCCCTTTCCGACTGCTTATTCATTTCCATTTCGACATTAGGCGATACACATGGATTCCCTCGGTATGCATTCCAATGCGACCATTTCCTATCCCACTTCTTGGGGCATCCCCGAGCCTTAAAAACTGCGGTCTCCGCTAGCATGCATCTGTCCATCTCGTTAGCCCACATGGTGACGCTTGGTGGGTTTACCCCCCCCCCTCCTCTAGCCAATTCTCTCTTCACCAGTGTATACCCCAGGGCTGTGAAGTGCTGCTCAGTTTCCGTGAGGTCAGTTTCCTCCCATATGTTCAGGAGTCCCAGTTTCGGTGTCAGTACGATATCTTTCCCCAGGGAGGTTTGCATATGCTCTGAGGCCCCCTCCCAAAGTAATAATAATAATAATAATAAAGCCATTTCTAAAGCGCCTGGCTGCACTAAAAATAGTGTGTCCCCGCGCTAGAATGTTGCCATGTCACAAGAGGCATCGAGTTAGGGAGAGCGAAGTGAGTTCAGAGAGAGAAGGAAATTAGTTGGGAGGAAACAGGTGAGTTTTAAGTTTGGCACGGAATCTGGTTTCTGAAGGTTCCATACGGAGGTCAAGTGGTAGTTCGTTCCAGTACTTTGGGGCCAGGTACCTGAAAGAACATCCTCCCATTCTGGCTCTGCGAATGCGGGGGAGTTTAAACAGCATCGCTCCGGATGACCTTAAATTCCGGGTAGGGCGGTAGATAGTGAGGAGCTTTTGCAGGTATCTAGGACCTTTGCCATGAGCGATGCGGTGCGTGAAGCATAGGGCTTTGAATTTGATGCGTTCATTGATCGGAAGCCAGTGGAGCTTAGTTAGCACATTCTTCCCAGATGCTCTACGGGGCAGGTTAAGTACCAGGCGAGCAGCAGCGTTTTGTACGCATTGAAGACGATGTAAGACTGATTTACTTAGACCTAAGAGCAGAATATTGCCGTAGTCAAGGTGGGGTGTGACTAAGGCATGGACGAGTGTTTTTCTGGCGTTGATGGGGAGCAGGTCAAGGACTTTGCGGAGAGTTTTTAGTGTACTGAAGCACCTGCCCGTAACTTTGCTAACTTGAGACTTGAAAGAGAGATCGGAGTCGATCATTACTCCGAGGTTTCTGACAGATTCGGCGGGAGTGGGAAAATTTCCCAGTTCCGCAGGCCACCACATGTGCGTCCAGGCGTTTGGGGATTTTCCAACGAGTAAAAGTTCCGTTTTATCGCCATTGAGGCGCAAGCAGTTGTTATTCATCCATGTTGCCACAGATGACAGGCATTTGGAGAAATTCGTGGCATCTTCCGTGTGGTCAAGCGTGAGCTTGATCATCAGCTGGGTATCGTCAGCATAGGTGACTATATCCACCCCGAAGGCTTCAACAATATGGGCCAAGGGTTCTATATAAAGGTTGAACAGAGTGGGGCTCAAACTGGAGCCCTGTGGAACCCCATGGGTCAGCTTGCGGGGGGAAGATTTAAAAGGGGGGCAGTGCATTTGGAAACTCCTGTTATCAAGAAAAGATTTTATCCAGGCAAGGGCGGATCCCTTCACTCCCATGTCAGAGAGGCGAGACAGCAGCGTTGTGTGCATCACGGTGTCAAAAGCTGCACTTAGCTCTAGTAAAACCAACGCTGCTGTTTGTCCTTCATCCACCATCTGTCTAAGGCATTCGGTGGAGTAGAGGACGGCTGATTCCGTCGAGTAGCCAGCTCTGAACCCCGATTGGGTGGGGTGAAGAAGGGATTCCTTCTCTAGATAGGTCATGAGTTGGCCGTTGACAACTTTTTCCAGGATTTTCGCGCAAAAGGGAAGAAGGGAGATGGGATGAAGATTTTGAAGTTGGGAAATATGGTTATTGGGTTTTTTTATCAGTGGGATAACCTGGGCTGTTTTCCATGCATCAAGCACATGGCATTCTTGGAAGGAGAGGCTAATAATATGAGTGATCTGATCAATCATGTTTTCCAAGACTCCCTTACAGCGTATGGGGGGGCACACGTCATAGGGGGAGCCAGATTGTATGCTGTAAGCAATGTTCAACAATTCCTGTCTTTCGGGTACTTTGAAATGTGTCAGACAGGGTATGGTGGTAGAGTTGTCTATGGCTGCCACAAGTTTGCTAGAGGCGTCAAAGTTGTTTGTGAAAGTGGCATGTATTTTATCAACCTTGCCAACAAAATGATCAGTTATCGAGTCACATAACTCGCTAGAGTAGGTGTCTTGCGCTTCGAGTCTAGTTGGGACTGTTAGCTCTTTATAGATGGTGAAGAGTTCTCTGGTGGGATTGTCGGCGGATTCTATTCTACTCTTAAATTGGGCGCCTTTCGCTGATCGTATAAGTTTGTGATATTTATTTAGTTCTGTTCTATAGAGTGAGTTACTTTTATGGCTGTAATTTTTCCTCCATTGTCTTTCCAAATTTTTGCATTTAACTTTGGCTATTTTAAGTTCTTCGGAGAACCAGGGGGCAGTTTTGGTATGTCTTGCGGGCAGTTTATGTGTCCAGGGTGCTACCGTATCTAATGCGTTGGACACCCATGTTTCATAGCTATTCCATGCCTCCTGTAAGGTATTACTAGGGGGTGGAGGCTTTTCAAGTAGGGCAAGTTTAAATGTGTCCTGATTGAATTTTTTCCAGTCTCTACGTTTCAGGGGTGGGGGTTTGTTAGATCTGGATTCTGAAGAAGTACTTTCTATTTCGAACGGGATTATAAAGTGATCTGACCAGATAGTTCTGATCGGGGGGGGAGACCTTAACACCCTCCCAATTGGCAAAGATAGGGTCGAGGAGATGGCCTAATTGGTGCGTGGGGGAATTGGATTGAAGGTTGAGTTCTAGGGCTTTCAATGCTTCTGTTACATCTTGTGCCTCCCTACAATCCGCAGTGTCGAAATGGAGGTTTAAGTCACCTAAAATGAGGAATTTTTTATATCGGAGTGCTGGCTGGGTGATCAGTTCTATGAGTTGGTCACTGAACTGAGCTGCCCCACCGGGCGGGCGGTATATAAGTAGCCCATTAATGATATTTTTGGTCCCAGCTTTTACTGTGAAAAAACCTCCCTCGCTATTCGGTAGCGGAGCCCTCAATAGGGTGCATTCTAAGTCTGTTTTATGCAATAGAGCAAGCCCCCCACCTCTCTGTTTCTGTCTGTCTAATCTGAGTATGCAGTAACCAGGAGGGGTGGCTTCGAGAGTTTCGGGCGATGAAGTTTCGTCAAGCCACGTCTCGGTAAGAAATAGAAAATCCGCAATTTAGTAGCAGCATTTTTAGCTTAGCTGTCGCCCGCTTTTCCTTTATTTAGAGTTGGAAGGTATATTTGCAGGTTTTGCAGACGAGGGGTAGAGCGTCCGCCTGTACGGTACGGAAGCAGCTGTCTTTAGGTGTTGGGCATAGGGATAGTAATTCTTGTTTAGTATAATGTGGCTCCTGTCTGTGGGCTGCCGGGATGTTCCGGGGGACAGGTGAGCCAGGGGGTATGGCCCCGGGCCCCAGACGGCCGCGGACGGGCGCAGACGGGCTTGCCTTTGGCGCGCCTTCGGCGCGCCAGCGGCGCGTCCGCTGCGCGCTCGCGCCATCGCCCTAGATGTAGCGCGAGGGAGACAGACGCTAGAACTGCTCCCTACACTACACCCAAGATGGCGGCCGCGTCGGGAAGAATCGGGAGATAGCAGGTAAATCTTACTGTTAGCAGCACAACTCGTAGGATTTAAGAACAGAATAAAACCAGGGAGCGAGATAAAAGAATTTAAAAGCCCCGTTTTCAATAGCCCCCAATCAAGGTTAATAACACAGTAATAGTATACAATTTTTAAAAACGCTATCTGTATCAATTAAACACTGGAAAGACTCACAGACAGAGCAGCGAGCACTTTCCTCCCACTCTCGGCTCAAGCCTCAAGATATCTCTCGGCAGCTCCACAACGTGTGCTAAAATGTGGCCTGGTGTCCGCACCCCTTCACACAGGAGTCGTCAGGTCTGGCCCCTTAGCGCGCCAGAATTTTCCCTGTGGTGTATGATCGGTGTAATATGCGCAGCTGAATCAGTCTGAATCGTTGTGTGATGGCCGCTTCTCGAGGGGACATGAGAGCTGTTTGCCAGTCTTCATCATCTATAGGGCCTAGGTCATCCTGCCATTCTCTCTAAGCTATGAAAATGTGTCCCGCAAGTTATTGCTCAGCTTTTTATAAGTTAGGGATATCGCTTTTGACGTTAGAGGTCCATCTAATAGACGATCCTCTAGAGGCGACATTTGTGGTATTTCTGTGAATGGCGGGAACGCCGCCATAAGCGCATGTCTTATCTGCAGATATCTGTACACTTCTCCTTGCGCCATCTGGTAGCGCCTTTTTAGTTCCTCAAAGGTAAGTAGTGCTCCCTTCTGCACCAGTTCCCTCACTGCCGAAATCCCGATAAGATCCCATTTGTCGAACCCGGGCTGATGGCACAACATGCCCAGCCTCTGGGAGAACCACAACGGTAAAAGGACTCCCGCCCACCCCAGCTTGGAATTGACTAGGTGCCAGATCTCTAGAGTGTATTGAGTAGGACCGAAAAACCTCTCCCTTCCTTTCCGATCGACCGTGTACAGAGCACCAAGATATCCGGACTGATCTGTTTGATATCTGTCAAGCGCGTACGCCGGGTCATCAGGGGGGTGGTACATCCAATGGTTGACAGCTACTAGTTGCGCCGCCCAGTAATAGCGTTGCAGGTCAGGGTGTGCGATGCCTCCATCGTACCAACCCCTCGTCAGCGATCCTGGGGGACTTTCCATCCCACAGCAGCGTTCGAATCTCACTCTCAACTGCTCTGAAATACGAATCCGGGACTTTATGCGGGCAGTTATGTAACATATAGAGGAAACGAGGAAGGGCCAGCATCTTGAAGAGCGCCGCTCTCCCCAACAGTGTTAGGGGCAGCGACCTCCAGTGCTTCACGTCAGCTCGCAGTCTAGCCAGAGGGGGAGCCAAGTTGGAACTATAGAAACCGCCTGGGTCTGGTGTGACAAAGACTCCTAGGTATCGAAACCCCTTCGTCGCCACCGCTACATTACAGTCCGGCGGAAGTCGGGGGGCCGAGCCCTTCAACATATACAGTGTAGATTTGTGCCAGTTAATGGCATATCCTAAATATTTACCGAAACTTGTGAATATGCCCAATACCGCTCTGATCGATTTATGCGGGGATGCAAGATACAGCAGTATATCATCCGCATATAAGGATATGCGGTCTTCTTCTCTGTCCGCCCATCCCAGCCCTCTCACCATCACGTCCCTTCGCAGCCAAGCCGCAAGAGGCTCCAGCATGAGCGAGAATATCAACGGAGAGAGCGGACATCCCTGCCTAGTACCCCGTCTTAGCTCAAACTTCCGGGAGGCATAGTTATTGAACCTCACCTGTCCCAGCACTCCAGTATCAAGGAGCCTTACCCAGGCCATGTATTTAGGGCCCAGACCCATCTTTTTAAGTACTTCAAACATGTATGGCCATTCAATGGAGTCAAATGCCATTGAGGCATCGAGAGATAGCAGTGCCACATCCTCTTCTATATAATCCCGACGAGCCATCACATTGTGTAGGCGCCGAATATTAAGGGCCGTATTTCTTCCTGGCATAAAACCCGATTGATCCGGGTGGACCAATGATGTGATAACTGTCACCAATCTATTAACCAAGACTTTGGCTAGCACCTTTGTTTCCACGTTAATCAGCGAGATTGGTCTGTAAGAGCTGCATTGATCTACCGGTTTACCTTGCTTGTGGATGACCACTATGGTGGCTAGTCGCTGATCCTATGGCAGACTACCTACTTCCAGACTCTCTTCATACATGGCTTTCAGATGCGGTACAGTCATGGAGGCAGTTGCTTTTAGAAACTCGACTGGAATGCCGTTTGGACCCATAGCCTTTCCCGATTTGATCTGTCCCAGGGCTTTACGTATTTCCTCGCTCGATAGGTCCGCCTCTAAGGTCTCCCTCCCCCCCTCCGAGAGACTCGGCACATCACTATCCCGAAGTAGCAGTTGTGAGTCTTCGGCCGTGTAGTGTGTTGAGGGGGTGTATACCTTTCAAAATGATCAGCGAATTGCTCCGCTATATCTCGTGGATGCAGTACCGCAGCACCCCCCCCATCGTAGTTAGATTATGTACCCACCTAGACCACTGCTCCCTTCTTTCCAACCAAGCTAGTGTTTTACCGGCCCTTTCACCAAGTTCAGAAATTCTGTGCTGGGTGGCACGGTGTTTAGTTACCATCTGTTCCCTAGTCTTCATCCTGTATTCCTCTTGCTTCATTAAAAGCCGGTGGCTCGTATCTGGGGAGGGATTTTGCGAGTGGTCCCGCTCCAGCGCCGGGAGGTTGGCCTCCACCTGCACCAGTGGCTTGCGCTTTTTAGCTATATATCCCGTTTTCAGGGCCAGAGCTTGACCCTTGATTACTACCTTGTAAGCTTCCCAGAGTGTTTGTGTCGATTTCACCGATCCCACATTTTCCACAAAGTAGTTCTCTGTTTGCCTGCGGAGTTCGTCCCTTATATCTGGTACGTGTATGAGCCAAGGGCTGAGAACTATGGTAGCACGTGGTTGCCGTTCCCAGTGTGTGTATTCCAGCCAGACTGGAGAGTGGTCTGATATGCCCCTCGGTAAAACTGTATACTGGGCAAAGTCACCTATAGAGGACAGACGGGTGAGAAAATAGTCTATACGTGACAGGCTGCCATGAACGTTGGAGAAGTATGTAAATAGTTTGCCAGATTGATGAAGCGCACAACCCACATCTGTCAGCCCCATAGCCATCGTGAAGTCAGCCATCGGAGTGTTAGCTTTCACCGTAGACTTTGGTGGTTGGCGATCAACCGTATCATCTAGTGTAATATTGTAGTCTCCCCCCATAATTAGCGTGCCCTCTTGGAGTCCTATTAGTCTACCTCCCAGGTCCTCTAGCGCTGCCTTACCCAGCGCGGGGGGCAAGTATACTGAAATAATGTTGATGTGTTTCCCATCCCATTGGGCCTCTACCCCTGCGAAGCGGCCTACCGCATCCGCCCATGTCTTGTGGACAATAAGAGGTGTATTCTTTTTTACCAGTATGGCTGTCCCCCTTGAACCCGTGGTGGAGTCCGAATGTACTAGAAGTGTGTATCCCCATCTAGTGAGGGCCCTGGACTTTTGGCCCACCAGATGCGTCTCTTGCAGCAGGACTACATCCGGTGAGTGTCTTTTTAGGTACTGCTGCACAATCCCCCTTTTAATCTTGTCGCCAACCCCATTTACATTCCAGGTCATTATGGAAAGCGTTCGGTCCCTATCCCCCCATACCTTTGCGTCACACAGTTCCCTGACCTACGGATCAACACTAGCAGAGAAAAAACCTGAATCCACCTATTGAGCATTTGTCGCCCCATGTGCAGAATGGATAATTTACATTTCTGAATCTCAGTATAGTAATGTTTACCAATAAAACCAACAAATGAGAAAAACTCCCAGTGTCCGGACCTACTTGTGTCCTCTCCCCTCCCCCTCCCTCCCCTGAAGAACCCTGTAACTTCAAACAGCCCACTTCCCCCCACCCCTCAACCTCCTCCCCCCTCCCTGCCCCCCTGCCCGTGGATTTAGAACTACCCATTCCCAAACATGGCAGAGTGCCTCTCTCCCTCCCCAAAATGCTAGTTTTGCATGGGGTGACCAGGTCCCCTCCCCGCCTATTCATATCATAATTAACTGGTACTTTGCCATCCACTGTTCGGTAAGCACGGTCCCATTCAGTTCAGAAGTGCTAGAGACTCATCGGCCTGACAGCATTCAGTAGATACTCGCTGGTAAGTCTTATCTGCACTGGGTTTAGCCACTCTTACTACATCCCCCTCAGTAGTTACGCTTTTTAGCCAGACACTGACTCACCACCTACGAGGCCAGGGGACATCATTCCTGCTCTTTCGGCTGTCCATTCTCCGTTGGGCGATTTTGGGCCCCCTCTATTCGGACCCCTTTGTGTTGACCAGGCCCATCAGGACGCCCCCCGCCCTGACCCCCCGCCGTGCTCCAGCCTTCCATCCAGTCCCAAGTGGCCTCAGGCGAGTCAAAAAACCATGATTTACCATCCGACTCTACCCTCAGCCTGGCAGGAAAAAGCATTGCATATTTCACCTCCCTGTCGCGGAGTTCTCTTTTTACAGCCTGGAAGCTGTGATGCTGTGCCTGGACCTTAGCCGTGAAATCAGGGTAGAAGGCCACCTCGAAGTTATCGATCTTCAGCGGGGGGTTGGATCTCGCAGTCTGTAGGATAATGTCCCTGTCCCGGTAGTTGAACACTCGGGCAATGAGAGGTCTCGGGGGCACCCCCGGTCTCGGTCTACCTCCCGGCACTCTGTGGGCTCTCAATAGAAAAGTAGCTGGCCAAAGTCTTAGGCCGCAGGTGTTTCGTAATGAGGTCTTCCACATATAGGTCTGCTGCCGGCCCCTCTGTTTTTTCGAGAACGCCTAGGATGCGGATGTTATTGCGGCGAGCCCTACCTTCATAGTCATTGAGCTGTTGCGCCATCCTCTCCTGCTTCCTCTGCATGTCAAGCATCTGTTGTTGGAGTTCCGACGTGTCTGACTGGAGAGCCCCAGTGACCGTCTTGAGCTCTTTGACTTTATCGTCCATCTTCCGGAGGTCCGCCCTAATTAGAGAGACTTCCACTGTGACCGAGTCCACAGAAGTGCGCATTCCGTTAATGGCCACCATGACATCGTGAAGGGTAGGCTCCGGTCCCTGCGCGGAGGCAGCCGCCCCACCATCCTTATCCCGCTGCGACGGGCCACCCGCCTCCTCCGCCTTGGACCATGCGAACTTGGCCAGCTGTTTCTGGGCATTCGCCCTTGGTCCCTTACCTCCCGCCGCCATGGAGGTGCGTCCGGCAAGGGTCTCCTCGGCGGGAAACGGGGCGGCACCGGAGCGGCTGTTAAAGTCGTTTGTGCCTGGACTGGGTCCGCAATTTCCACCTCCTGACTCACCCCTCAGTCCCGGCGGTTCCAAACCACTGATCAGCTAGGCCGAACCCTGGACTCAGCACATCTGTCGTCTGCACGTTACGACTGCTTGCGCACGTTCACCTCCGGAGGCTCCTCAACACTGTAGTGGCGAGCGTCTATCTTGCGCCTCCCATGGAACACCAGTTTGTAGAATTGTGTCTCGATGACCCCTGGGCCCGAATTCCCTTGGGGTTTAAGGTGCTGCCTCAGACTGTCCGCGGCTCAATCCGGGGAAGGGACCAAAGGCACCTCCACCAGCGCCCCACCAGCACCACGGCTCTGCCGGGGACCCCGGCAACCCACCGCACCCACCGAAGGGCCGGACACCTCCAGCCCCGGGCGTCCAGCGCCACGATCCACCGTTCTCTCCGTTCCACAAGTGGATACCCCCTCTTTAGATAGTACAGATAAGTCAAGGGGCCGGCACTAGGCTCCGCTGTGGGTCCGTCAGCCACCGGCCTCAAATAGATCTTCTGGGGCCAGATCCACCGAGGGGGGGGGGCCCCACTCATTCCAGCCGGCCCCCGTGTCTGCATCCGTCCCCCACGACACCAGCACAGAGCGGCATAGGCCTCAAGCCAGGGCCTCAATTTTCAGCGTCCGATGGACCACAGTGTCTCTGTCCCAGCAGGCCACCTACAGTACACTATTCAGCCAGGCTCTCAGCACCACTGTCGGGGCGTCCTGCCCCCTCCGGCCGGCTTCTGTGCCTGCACCGTCCCTCAACGATACCGGCTCAAAATCGGCGTAGGCCGCAAGCCGGGGCCTCAATTTTGCCAGCGCCCGATTGGCCTCAATGTCTCCGCAGGTCGCCCACCGTAAGCCTCTCGTCTTGGCTCCGCTTACCGCTATCAGGGCATCCCCTGCCCCCCCGGGCCAGACCACCGCCTCCAGCGCCAAGTCGCAGCAGTCCTCCAGTTCGCCGGAGCCAGGGCCGCCCCCGGCCACAGCAGTCACCTGGGCCAGCCACCGTCCACTTCAGTGCACTTCGCCCTCCTCCGCAGGAAGTCCGGATGTTGCCGCCGGTCCCCCACCTGCACCGGGGATTTCGCCAACCCCCCGCACAGCCAGGCAGGGCCGAGAGACCACCCGCCTCAGAGGACGCTCCGCATCACGGGCCCTCACCGGGATCCAGGAGTCTCCAGCCACCTCTCAGATCGGGGCGCCGTCCCACGCGTCCGGAGCCCCTCCACTTCTCGTCCGTGCAGCGAAAAAACCTCCCGAGGGGCACCGGACGGAGGTAGGGTATTTACCAGGCAAAATTCAGTGTGGATGGCACAGAATAAGAGAAGATTTTCGGCGGGGAAGTCGGAGCTAATTCAGGCGACGGCCATTCACAACGGCTGCTAGCCACGCCCCCCAGCCTTACTATTTTTGACTATTCTCACGAAGTGTAAAGTTATTCAGAAGTGTAAAATTACATTTCTTCAACCCCTGAGAAAGGTTATGGAGTCATATAATTGCATGTGTAAGTTATTACTGCCAAAAAAATGGTAACAAATCCATTACCACTTGGTGAACCACTCATACTGTAATACTGTCCCATAGAAAATGTTGGAGGTAGGAACTTAAAATAGAACCCAATAGGAAATAATGTTCAATTAAATTAAATCATTTAAAAGAGTTGCAAATATAAATACATATAATTTAATGTTTAAAATAGCTAAACAAAAAAATATATATTATATAATTATGAAATATTTTAACAAACTTTTTAATTTAAAAATTATTATAAGATTACAGCTTAATAAAATAATTAAATGACTTATTTTATTCTATACACCACTTTTAATTATTATTAATATATATTAAAAACAATTAGCATTGACTTTAGGTCCATTTTGTCTTATAGATTCTTCTGAGAAGATTTTTGGGTGCGTGATTTTAGGGATTTTGGAAACCTGGGCAGCAGAGAGAGCCTTTTTCAAGGAAGCCCAATATGGGTTTCGACGATATTTAGGTACCTCAGAAAACCCCTAATCTGTCTCTTATTGTAGGCAAATAAGTCAGGGCTAGGGAAGGAGCCATGCATATGGCTATTATAAACCCGTCCTCTGCCTTTGAATTGGTGGACACAGAGAAACTCTTGGATATCAAGGAACGAGCAGGGGTTGATCCCCCTCTTTTGACAGTCCTGAGAAGGCTTCACCAAGACACTATTATGAGGGTTAGCTATACACAGGATGGTGATATGACGCCCCTCATTCAAGTTACTCGGGTGTCAGACAATTCTGTATTTTGGCCCCTTTTTTATTTTAACTTCATATTAATGCACTAGATGCTTTTTTAATGCCCCGAACCCCTGATATTCCAAAAATTGGTAATCCCCTGATCCCTGTACTCCTTTATGCAGATAACACTGTGTTTTTAACGTGCACTGTAAACATGTTGCAAACTTTGTTGAATGGGTTGTACTCTTTCATGGTGCGATTTGAAGTTCAAGTTTAACCACAGAAATCATACCTCCTAACTAGCGGATCTAAAAGCACCCATTCTAGGAAGATTTCTTTGGAAGGCATATCAATAATGAAAATATCTAATTTTAATTATTTGAGTACTTTATTTTTGGCCAATTTGAGCTGGGACAGATTAATAAATCATAGGTCTCAACTAACAAAAGCATCATGCAAAACAGCTTTTAAATTTGTCAAAAAATTGGGCCACAAACCACCGAAAGAAATATTGATGCTAAATAAATGTAAGTGTTTGTCAGTGGCCACGTATGGAGTGGGAGTATGGGGCTATGCCCCAGTCAAGACCCTACAGTGGGTAGAGAACTAATTTTTGTCCAGACCTCTAGGATTCCCGATATCTAATACAAGCCTGATTACTCATAGTGAAATGGGGTTATGCTTCCTGGAAGACTTGGGTTGGTGGGGCTGGCTCCTATCATCCTATGGGACAAAATATGATCTTCTCTGGGTTTGAAATTCACCCGTGATATTGTCGCGGATTGCCTGTAACAAAGGAACTCGCAGGTTATACCGAGGTTAAGTTATGTTAAATCATTCCTGCAAGACCTTGGATTGATCGATTCATGGGCAAGCATAGATAATATTAGCACTCTTTCCAAGGCACATATTAAACTGAAGTTCTTGGAACGTAAAGAAAAGTTAAGATTGGAGAAAGCAATTGATATGATATCAGTCTAACATTATACATTGCTTTCCATGTGCAATGGCATGGAGCCCTACCTTTTGTGAATTAAAACCGCTAAATATAGATTTTATCTTTTGCGGCTTCAAACTAACATGATTCACTGTTTGGTGGCTTTCCTTGCTACAGAATCTTGGTTTGCTTCTTTGCTAAACTGCCCTTGTAGTGGGGTTTCCTGCCAAACTACTAAGCACGTTATGTTATTTTGCCCATCATATGAAGATTACAGATCCCGATTTATACGTCCCATCCGTAGAGGAAGATTTTTAAATTTGCATCAAGAGGGTTTGATCTTCTTACAGTGCCTTGAGTCTCCATCAATTTGTCATGCTGTTTCAAATTTTATTTCTATGGCCTTGATTTTAAGGAAAAGGTATTCATCATGAATTCTTGATTGTGATGATATGCTGCAAGATTTCCCTTATCTGATATCCAATTTTAGTTTTTAATGTTTTTTACTGCATGTTGCTGTTTATAAACAGTTTTCTTCCCTTAGCTTTTATGGTCGTATATTCGACCGAATAAAGAATTTATTTGAATGAATTCCATTGACTCTAGGTGTACTATTTTTATGTAAACTTCAGAAAAATAGTTTTACTTTAATTTAATATATTTAAATTTATTAAAGATTTAATTCAAAATTAAGTTAATAGCGCTGTAGCATATTTCACTTTTTGCTAGACAGTCAAAAGAAAAATATATAATTAATTTTTAAAAATATTTAGCATAAAATATTTTTACTCATTTGTGTTGCGTTAAATAAATTTTTTAGTTTTGCCTATGATTTAGCATAGGGAAACAGAGTACTAAACACGTTTTCTTTCTCAAAAAGCCAATGCCTATCATGTCCAGACTCAGCAGCAAGAACCGTACTTTTAAAAGCACACACCACATTTTAACTTCCCTAAGACATGAAACAGACATTTTATTGATATTTACTTCTAACTATTATTATAGCAATTTTTAAATACCAAGCTGAATAGGAAAATAATTTAAAAGACACAAATTCAGATTCATACATTTAAAAGGCACTTTCATAAATATTCCAATATACATATATAACAAAATAACTAGCATTTTTAAAAAAACAACACTTTTCTATTACTTATAAACGTATGCTGACACCCTAAACATTATATATATATATATATATATATATATATATATATATATATATATATATATATATATATATATATATTACCTACTGGCGGTCGCCAGTAGGTAGTTATAGTTAGGACCCTGTTTCCATAGGAAATCCGCATATATATATATATATATATATATATATATATATTCACGGAAAAAACCATAGGTTTCACACATGTTATAGTTAGCTGGACATTTTACTGATAAAAAACCAATGAAATTCCCCCGTTATAGTTACTGTGGGCAACTATAACTCACGCGACCGTAATCCTCTGCTGATGCTAATACTGTATTTAGACACTTATTTGCCCATGTCTTCTTCCATTAAATTTTAGCTATACATATATTACAAATATTTTTTTTTCATAAAGACACATATGTCATCAGCAGAGGATTACGGTCGCGTGAGTTATAGTTGCCTACAGTAACTATAACGGGGGAATTTCATTGGTTTTTTATCAGTAAAATGTCCAGCTAACTATAACATGTGTGAAACCTATGGTTTTTTCCGTGAATTTGCAAGGTTTTTTAAATGCTAATTCCTAACTATAACGTGTGTGAAACCTATGGTTTTTTCAGTGAATTTGTACGGTTTTTTAAATGCTAAGTTACTTTACGCCATTTGTGGCGTGCGCGCCCACTTAACGCAGTTCGTTCCGTGCGCGCACAGTGCGCTTCGCGCACCGTGCGTGCACAGTGAGCACGCTTCGCGCACCGCGTGCCCACGTTACGCTAGATGGGCCATGAACGCACGATGCGCTTCGCGCACCGTGCGCACATGGAGGACATATGATGAGCATCGTTGTGACATGTAAAATATATGTTTTGTTTTGCTGTAATAAGACATGCACAAACCGTGCCCTTCGGGCACCATTTGCACACGGGGTGGGGAGAATGTGGATTTTTTTTTTTTATTATTATTACCGTACGCGTACGGTAAGCGTAATCGGCGAAATTTTCGAAAAAATTAAAATTGCCTTTTTTCACTTGGGGGATCGTTGGGGACTCCCTCGACATGGCTAGGTGCTTGGGAGCTGTCTAAACAGCCCCTTTACATGTTTTTGCGCTTTATTTTTCAACCCCCTGTCAGAGTGCGAGAGAGAAAATGGCGGCCGCCGCTTCCTGGTTTCGACCGATTCGAATGTTTACTAAGATCTAACGGCCAATCAGAATCGCGCTCCCGCACGTCACCGTACGCGTACGGTAAGCGCACCGTAAGCGCACCGTAAGCTGGCTCAGATATATATATTGATTTAAAGGCTATTTTCTCAGAATCTACTGAACAGATTTACACCAAACCTACAAAAGGCACTTCCTTGACCTGAGGACTACCTCTCTGCCAAATTTCATTAAATTCTGTTCAGCCGTTCGGGCTGTAGCTCTGTCTAAAGGTCCTATGGAAAAATGCATGGGAAAAACGCGTTTTGGGACCCCCCTTTTATCTCAGCCCCCGCTTGACGAATCCCCCCGAGACTTTCAGGGTAGGAGCGGAGCTCAACGCCCCACCTATTTTGAAAATTTTGCGAGGATTCGTCGACCGGCGCCAAAGTTATTCAAAATAGAATGTTGCGGATTTCCTATGGTAAGAGGGTCCTAACTATAACTATCTACTGGCGACCGCCAGTAGATAATATATATGTATATATATATATATGTCACCAGCTTGTTGGCAGGAGGTTATCTGTAGATCTGTAATGAAATAAAGAACATTTAGCACCTTGGAGCGTCCTGACTTCTCTTTCTGTATCAGAAGAACAAGCTGGTGACATTTTAGGATTTCCGGAATCCAGTCAGGACCGCTGTGCTGAAAAGCCCCGTATTACTGGACAAATGTGTGTGTGTATATATATATATAATATATATATATATATATATATATATATATACGAACAAAGTTCCAGCCCCGCTCATATGTTCAAATGGGGATTCTCTGGCACGGACCTTTTTGCAGTCTCCTTCAAAAAGTAGAAACGAACCACAGCAGGATTGCAGTTTGCAGTGCAAATTTTTATTCCAGCATAATACATCCAGGAATCATCGGGCTTAGTGCCCGCCACAGATGCGTTTTGTTCGCCTAAGCAAGCTTGATCACATTTATATATAGATATATATATGTACAAACACACAATAAGTACATGAACATAATGTAAACCAATTAGCACTGTACAGCCAGTTACATAAATTAATACAATTATATAACACTTACAATTTCATAACTGAAGTCCGTCTTTTAAATGACAATCCAAAAATACAATTAAAACTAATCATTAAGAAAGAACCCAAAAAATGCAACAAGTTATCCAGAAAAACATGGAAGATTCGATATGACTTCAATAATCCAGAGAATCCATCAAAAAAACATAAAAATGAATAAAAAGGTAAAATAAATGATTTTGTTTAAAATAAAATAAACTCTTTTTCAATGATAGAAAATGAAATGCATTCAGGATAAAATAAGAGCCAATGTCTGAAAATAAGAACTTGAAACGAGAAAAGTATATAAACCCTCCAAAAAACACTTACAACCCTCTGATATAAAAACATTAAAATCAATTTTAAACACATACAATATACATATAAAATACAAATAAACATAACGTTACATTTCATAATAAGGCCTACTGCAGTACCCTAAACTAACACACACTATGTCAAAAGCAATATATTAAAACAACATCCAATTAGTAGCCTAAATCTAATGTCTAAGTATAAATGTGTCCCCTCCACTACTTAATCCTTAGAAATTAAGTTTAAAATTGCCTTACCTTAAACAGAGGCCAGCAATGAGGAGCCACAATTGCAAACTTAAGGAGCAGCCCAAAATGATGAAGAAAGACTACAAAATCAAGGTAACTGAAAAAGGCAGAAAAATGAAATTTAACTAAGTACTTCTTTCCCATATAAATCAATGTAAAAAATATACTTTATTTGTCTTTATAAAACAAGAAATAACATGTTAAATATAATGAAAGAAATTCTGTGTTGCAAAACATACAAAAATGCTTTATATATAAATATCTCAACAGATTCTAATAAAATATAAAGCAATTTTTCAGTATTTTTAACATAATCTTTATAAAATTTAAGTAATGTAAAAAGGAACCTATTTTTAACAATTACTGTACAACATGTTTAAACAAATGGAAAAACTACAAATATAAATGTATGTATACTACAACTATATCAGATGCGCAAAGGGCATTATTCTGAAGTAAACAAACATGTGGTTGTTCTTGGAAATAAAAAACAAATTTAAAAAAACTTGTAAATATTGAAAATAATGTACAGTAAAACACATTGATGTTCTGATCTTGGGTTGAAACAGCCCGCCCTGTGTCTTCCATAACTTCTTGTTTCCCGGCATTCCTTGCTTTCCGCCCAAGATGAGGCAACGGCAATGGTGTCTGCAATTGTCAAATGTATTTCAGCAGATGACTGGTAAAGTTGCGGTTATCCCAGATTATTACTGTGGGCTAAGCCACCACCTGTGGATTCACTGAAGGATCCAAGCCATGCTCGACTATGCTTGACTCCTGCTTCATTCCACTTTAGGGGTAGAAAGAAGTCGAGGTGCCAAGCACTGAAGATTTTCATGTCATGCCAATTCCTCCTTCATGGAAGCAGGCTGACGAGTATGTCAAGGAATTCCTCAGGCAACAAGTTTAACTAAGAGGACAGTGGGTATTTTTGATGACTGGTGTGGGGTAAGCAAAGCTTCCCTTTATTTACATGAATCTGGATGGTGGAGCGTATCTGTTGGAACAAAAAACGAGTATCTTCTAAAAATAAAGCTGCTCACCAAGTGACTCGATGAAGCTCTAAGAAGCTTATTCGAAAATAATTGAATAAGAAATGGTGATGCTCAATGTACGGGTTTCTATTAGTATGGAATACGCTACACCCACAGAGATAATGACCCATTAAAGGCTAAGATTTCAAATCCATCCCATTCCAGAGGCCATATGCAAGCACAGTGACAACTAAGTGAATGAAGCCACCGTCTTGGGATGTTAAATCTCAGATGGGCTTATTGCACAGGATGCTTACTAAACCATAAAGGAGCTCAGAATCTTTTGAATCAACAACTATAATTAAAGGTCGCAACATTGGGTTGCACAAGTAGACGTGGCTTGTCTTAAAAAAGGAATGAACATAATGGAAAATAACTCAAAGACAGAGTCACATTAACAAAAGCAAAGTCTTCCTTGTTGGAATCCATAGTAAATAGTGGGCTGGGCACTCCATAAGAAGAATTGGCTCTAATTCCCTCACTGTCTGTAAATGGAGATAAATCAGTTATATCAGCTGAAACAGACTGTTCAAACGCCCACATTCATTAATATCACATGTGCTGACAATTAATTTTCCTGAAAGCTAAACGATTACACCAAGGGGCAGAGGCATCAAGTGAAATGATAAGTAATCCTCTTAAAATAACCCCTCAGAGTAATAAACAAGAATAATTATTTCCTGTTCTACAAAATAATAAAACCACTAGAATTTCAATGGATACGAGAAAGAAGCTCCTGACACAAATTAAAGTGCCCTCTCCAGCATTGAGTGATGGAGCACCAGCCAGTGACACCCACCATCTTTACAACAACGTACAACTGCAGTGCACAATCCAGCTGTGATGTTAAAAGAAATTCTGATGGAAATCAAACAGATGAAACTATGCCAGATAGAAGTCAGTAATCAGCTTTCAGAGCGACTGAAGAAAATGGATGATAACATATCTCCGATTCTGAGTGGATAAAATGAAGCAGGGAGTCCAAGACTGTGAAGATAAATTACTAAAACACACTGCACAGTAAGATCAATGTGAAACAGAGATTTTGTTTCTTTAAAATTTACAGGAAGAACTTGAAAATCATTACAGACACTCCATTTTAAGAATAACTATGATCCCTGAGCTGTGGATGGACACAGCTGGGGCTATCTCCTTTGTGAAGGCATCACTTCAAAGTCATGTTCTTCCACACCTTTCACAAGATCTAACAATCAAACAGATATACAGCATCCTGACCCATATTTCCCCAAATGCCAAGTATTCAAGAACAATGTCAATTAACTTTGCTTATTACATGGCCAATGAACTGATATAAATAAGGCTATGCAAGGAAGGCCCTTGACATTAAAAATGAATTTGTATTCAGAACTTTTTCTAATATGACTATGGATTCAGCCCAAAGGCAGAGGGAGTTAAAAACATTGTTAATGCCTCTTCATTCAGCAGGAGCACAAACACACTTGTCTAGCTCCTGAAATTAAAAGTCCTGCATAATGGCCAATTTCATATGTTATTGACAACTAAAGACACTCAAACTTTTTTGAATGGGCTACAGCATGTAGACTCAAGCAGAAGATGATAATGAGTGAGTTCTTTGAATATCAATAATAAAATGTAGAATATTAGGAGGTGGAGAGTGAGAAACCTTCAAAACGGGGAGGATCTGGCACAATGTTCAGGGGTCACAGCAGATAAGGTCTGCAAATATCCATAAGAACAGGCAGGGTGGGCGAAAAGTTAAAGGCAGAGAGGGCGCTAGCTCAGAAAAATGGGAGATTCAAAAAAAGCAGATGAAGGTGTTTAAAATGCTCTGTTTTTAATGAACATCCTTTTACTAGTTATTTATTTTAATGTTCTACAGCTTACAGATAGTTATGGCCCTCAATCACTTAGATGGATCAGGTAAGAGTCTGGGAAAATTGTGTTTTTGTGCTTTTCCTGGGTTGAGGGAGCTGAGTAATGCAAACGTGATCAATTTGCTATTAGTAATTTGCAAAAGATTTCTACGGCTGACACCTAGTCCTGCACCTCAATCCCAATACACCAACATATAAGATAGTCCTGTGCACAATTCTTCCGGAGGTTGCCGTAGAAAAACTCCACTGGAAGCCAGATGAAAAGATTGAAACAAGAAAAGGAAGGTGCACCAATATAAAGTCCAAGTTCAAAATGAAGTCCTTTATAATTCCTTTATTCTTGTAAAAAATACATATGGTAAAACCTCAGCCAACGCGTTTCGTTCTTAGCGAAAGAACTTTTTCAGGGCTGAAACAAGGGACATGACAACAAATAAATAGACATAACTACATATATAAATAACATATACAAACTATTATATACAAAAGACAACACGCAAGAAAATAAACAATAATACATACACAATTTTGATGTAAACATACGACAGTAAAAAATACATAGTGTAGGTAGGTTTACAGTACTCATGCAGTCTGTTGTATACATGTATATTTATGTATTTTTTACTGTCATATGTTTACATCAAAATTGTGTATGTATTATTGTTTATTTTCTTGTGTGTTTGCTTTTGTATATAATAGTTTGTATATGTTATTTATATATGTAGTTATGTCTATTTATTTGTTGTCATGTCCCTTGTTTCAGCCCTGAAGAAGTTCTTTCGCTAAGAACGAAACGCGTTTGCTGAGGTTTTACCATATATATTTTTTTACAAGAATAAAGGAATTATAAAGGACTTCATTTGGAACTTGGACTTTATACTAGTGCACCTTCCTTTGTTTGTTTCAATTCACTATTAGTGTTTAGGATATAATGTATCAGTATACCATGGGCATATCTAGATTGCAGCACATGCACATATTTGCAGACATGCACACTTATTGGTATCTAGTCATCTATGATGCTGATATATTAATGTATTTTATGTATTGGCGGTAGTGCAACATACAGCAGTTTAAATGTATAATTGTGATGCATTTTTTATACTCTAGTATGTGCACATATTGGCAGATTTTCACATAATATTATGACTGGGATGCTACTTATTTATTTTTTCATGTGTGTCTTTTCACAAGTGCAAGTTTACATGGCTATATATTTGCTAATATGTACATTTTAGTTTATTATCACACTTTGCACAGTTGCATTTTTGCTTGTGACTTAGATTTTTTGCATGGACTGAAAGTCATATGCGCTCATTTGTATAAGTTCATTTGTATATGACATTGATTAGGAACAAGAGATACATTTGGGGTAGAAAATCTGAGAAATATATATAGTTTCATGTAAAAGGACAAATGGAAGACGACAGTGTTGCAAAATGGATTTTAAGTTGTAACCTAGATATATTCTCATTCAAGAGACACACATTACATATACACAAATGTCAGGTTACAAACTGGCCCGAGTAATTTTGGTTATTTATTGTTACTCTTTGGATGCACAATTACCGAAAATTATGCGAATACACCTTCTTGTGTAATTATGAGTAATATGGCACATGCATCCTACCACAGGAGCACAGAAACAACAAATTTATCAAGTGTGATAACAGGCTGGCAGCTGCTGTTTGTGTAATATGGCATTTAGCACTATTTTCTTAGTGCAAAATTGCATCCTTGGGTCTATTTTAGATTCAAGGGTTGATTTTGCACTAAGCAAATAGCATTAAATGCTGGGTACACTGTTAAGTAGTTGCACGTAATCTTGCACAATTTTGTTGTAATTTCACGAAATTATGCTGCAGCAATTTGTATGGGTTACGTGGACCCTAGTAATAAATGTCTTTCAGTAACAGGGGTGGCTCACAGTGGGGAGGCTATATATATATTATATATTAATACACTATTGTAGATAGATATAAATACTTCCTTTACTGACAAAGAAGACAAATGGGCCTGGATTAATGGTTCAATCGGTGGTCAAATATCTGCTTTTGATCTGATAAATGCCCCTATAGAAGATCATCCTGAACCCATACATGAGCTCTTTCAATCAATAATGCCAATGTTAATCAGAGTGCATATAGGAGGGGATTTATGTTTTTTTACAGCACCCGAACTTAGAATTTTTTCGTCTGTAGACACAACCATAGCAAAACATAGACATTGTTAAATGCTTATTAGTGGGATCTGGACTTGTTTGATTCTTGGAGATTCTTGTAGATTGAAATTACTGAATAAGCATGTATATACCTGTATGTTGGCAAGACATAAATTAGCAGTATGGCAGGAATTTTTTCTAATAACTTCCAATTTCAGTTTTTAAGCAATGTCAACATTGCACTAATGGTTTCTCGGACCATTCTATCCACAAAATGAATATTACCAGTATTATGAACCGCAGGGTCGAAAAATCAGCAGCATCAGTCCAAAAATGTGAGGGTGAACATATAAAAAGAGGCTTCCATGGCCCCCCTCCAGATGAAAGGAGATGAGTAACTGGTGATTCTAATTTTCTGAGGGGAAGAACCTGGAATGGCCATCTGCATTGGCATAGTGGGTCCCAAGTCTGTGTTCCACTATAAAGTTCATACCCTGTAGGAAAATAAACCACCTTAAGAGTTTGGGGTTCTCTCCTTCCATCTGCATTAACCATCTGAGAGGCCTATGGACCGTTTGAACTGTGAAGTGAGTCCCAAATAAGTAGGGTTTTAGCTTCTTCAGGGACCAAACCACAGCAAAGGCTTCTCTCTCAATGGCACTCCAAAGCTGCTCTCTGGGGAGGAGTTGCCTACTAATAAACTCAACTGTTTGATCTTGATCTTGATCTTGATCCTGGTCATTCAACTGTGACAATAATGCCCCAATCACAAGTTCTGAATCATCACCTTGAACAACCAACTCTTTACTAAAGTCGGGTGCTTTTAGAGCAGGTACTGAGAACATAGCTTCCTTAAGGGTGTCAAAGGCCTTTTGACATAAATCATCTATATGACTTTTCTTGGCTGTTTCTTGGAGGTTAACTCTGTCAAAGATACCACTATGGTACCGTATCCCATTACAAACCTCCCATAGTACCCCGTCTAGCATAAAAAGGCTCTCACTTGTATCTGAGTCTTTAGAGCTTCCCAGGCCAGATTTGTCTGGATTGTTGATTGGAGAGGTTCCACATGGTCTCCACCTACTTGGTGGTCTAAGTTCACTACAGAACTTTGCCCTATCTGGCACTTACTTGCCTTGATAGTCAGCCCTGCCTATTGAAGGTCTTGAAACTAACCCTGGGCGGGTAACTCTGCTCCGTCAGCAAAGTTTGCGGAGATTTGCCTACTCTGCGCTCCGTGGCGAACACGGAGTAGGCAAAAAACTCTGCCTCTGTGGCGAAGCGGAGTTAGCCGCTCCCTCCTGCCTCCCTAAGTCTTTAAAAATGTCAAAAAGAAGCCACTTACATGTTGTCTGCCGCCTCCCCTGACAGGCCGCTCTCCGTCCTGGTCCTTGGTCCTCGCATCCCCTTCTGTAATTAAGCAAACACTACGTTGTACGTCTGATGCGTGTGCACGTGCGTCAGACGAACAACTTAGCTTTTTTTTTACAGAAGGAGACACGAGACCGAAGTGCAGGATGGAGAGTGGCCAGGCAGGGGAGGTGGCAGACAACAGGTAAGTGGCTTCTTTTTTTACATTTTTAAAGACTTTGGGAGGCGGGAGGGAGCGTAGAGTATTTCCACAGGGTTTTGTTTAACTCTGTAAAAATATGCGTAGAGGCACTACGCCCGCTACGCCCAGGGTTACTTGAAATACTTCCTTGTGGTGGACCAGGTGATCCTCCCAGGTGGAATTAAAGACAGCGGTATCATCCAGATATGCTGTACAATGATGGCCTTGGAGGGAGTTTATTGTTGCGGATGTTGGCATTTTTAGAGGGATTATACTAATGGGATACTTATCCACTGGTTATATGCTGACAGCATACACTGAGGAGCAGTTTGTCCCAGTAAACTACTTAGTGGAATGAAGCTTCTGTTTGTGTTGGGTAGGTGCTGGAGTAGGAACCATAACATGGGTCAAACACTTAACACTAAATACTCATGTTTTATGCCAAAGAGTATACAATTTTGACATGGAACATCAGGGGCACCGGGCATGTGGCTAAGAGACACCAGATTTACATGTATTTACAGATTGCCTTTCTCTCAAAAAACACATCTTGACGAACAAAAGATGGGAGAAGGGGAGAGGACAAGTGTTCTGCATCACATACTCCACCTACACCAGAGAAGTTCTGATTTGAGTCAGACCTGGGGTCTTCTTCAGATTGGACCAGCAGTGGATAGATGCAGTGGGACTATGTATTTGTCAATGAACTGCTGGATGGCAAATGAATCCACTTATTTGACCTTCATACACCAAATGCTATGCAATAAACTTACCTGGATCATATATTGGCTCTGCTGGCAGTGTCCCAACATGACCTGACATTATTGGGTGGGGACTTCACCGACGAGATTGATGTACATGCCAAGAGGTTGTCTTCCTGTAGAGAGTGCACCTGCTAGGAACCTCATTGAGAAATTGCAGGCATGGGATGAAGGCTCAAATTTAACCAAGGCATAGGGAGCTCCACACCTGTCCCACCAGGAATACTCATACTACTTACTCTTACATGCCATACATACATGTACTTCTCCACACCACAATGGAGGGGACTTATGCTCAGAGTTCAATAATTGGCTAAGACACAGTCCGATTATAAGCCGGTATTAATAGTGCTGAAAAAGGGTAGAGCATCACTAGCTGATGCTGCTTATAGGGACAATTTAGCAGATGAAATAACACATTACTTTCACACAAATGTGAGGTCCACAGGCCATGCTCTGAATGAGTGGGAAGAGTTTAAGATTTATTTATATGCAATCAGTATAAATAACACCTCAGGGTCCAGAGCAAAAGAAGGTAACACACTGAGGTGCATAAGAGGTTAGGATTTGTAGACTTCCTAGAATACGTGGAACAGTGTCACTAGGTGGGGGACAGGTCAGGCTGATTACTGGACAGACTGGCTCGTGTTGATGCACTGCACAGGGCGCTCACAGCCTTCCAGCACCTAAATGCTCACCTCCTACACATACAAACAGATATCAATGATGTATTTGCAGCTATCTATATTAAACTGTACTTATTACTGGCTGAAAGGGAAACACAGTTTTTTGGAAGAATGTATAGGGTACCACCCTGCTGGCACTGACTGTGGTACAAAAAGCTGAACTAATTGTCTAAACACCTGACCATCACCCGAGCCAATCTAGAAATGTCCAGTGACTAGAAAGATGACAGTCAACGATGGCTTACCGCTAAAGTTGTACACTGTATTTCAGGCATAGACGTTGCAGTGACTGTTGGACATGTACCGGGTGTCCCTAGAGAGAGGTGTGCTTTCTCCTACCAGCTGAAGGGACTTAACAGGAGTGCTGTCTATGCCTAATCATGACCAATCAGGCATCATGATTCCGGAGAAGGTGTTGGCAACCCTAATACACGCATTCCTCTTGAACGTGGTCTACCCAGACCAAAGCAGGTTTGTCCCAGACAGGAGAACATTGCCCAATATCAGGAGACTTTTGTATGTTTTGGATAGCCTGTCTGCTGATGCTGTGCACTCAGCAGTTGCTTCCACACAAATGGAGAAAGTGTTTGACACCACTGATTTGGAATACCTGTTAGTGATTTTACAGAAAATGGAAGTCAGCCAGGGGTCCTGGCCTGGATCAGACTGCTATTCACAGGCTCTAAGGCTCGAATCAAAACTAAGAGATTAATTTCAGCTGCTTTGCAGATGAGAAAGAGTTCTAAGACCCCGCTGTTGGTTCCCTTGGCTAGGGAGCCCCTTGTAAGCTAGATGCAGTTTCAGTGTAAGTGGCATGACATAGGCATGAAAGGACAAGTTGATATCATCTATCTATATACCCATGATACCTAACTGAAAATGTGTAATGCCCAGGTAGGACTGACATAATTACTTCAGCAATTAGAACAAATTCAGACTGGCTTCTAGCCTGATGATCAACAAAAAGGAAAGTGTGTTTTATTCCTGCAATTTGTCATGGGGCATTGAACTCTGCCCCAGCATGCACCTCCGAACGTCAGTGTGAAATACAGCCCCTCCAGTACTTAGGGGTCCAAAGCTCCCATGACAAGGGTGGGTCATTGCTTTCTTTTATTTTCAAAAACAAAATCCCGCTTTATGATTTAGTTTTTGAAAATGAAAATAGGTTGAACCTTTGATATACACCTCTGCCATGTTAATTGAGCCTTCTGTCACACTTTCAGTGCAATTAAAGGAACTGCCATTATGGCAGTGCCTGGAAATGCATAAAATGTCTGCTAGGTTGGCAAACTACTGTAAATTAGGCATGTGGAGTACTTTTGTCATGGTGGGAGTAAACTACTCTGCATGGCGACAGCAGATAATGTCCACCAAAGTCTGAATAAGGTGATAAATATTTGGCAGCGCAACTGGCTGAGTCCATCAGGAATCCCTGAGGTAGGGTATGTACCGATAAGTTTGCCACCACTACTATTGCTGACTACCTATTTGACCTCCTGCTCACTACGGGTGCTTCATGCATGATCCTTTTATGCATGGCGAAATATTCCTGGACTTGATGTCAGAACAAATCCACATTGCAGGAACTGTATGATCCCAAGCTGCCTCTGTGGTGTCTGACATATTTCAGCGTATGTCAAACATGGTGCACCATGTGACATGGCTCGAACATTGTTCATACAGGGAGGTCAGCTATATACTCTGGTAAATAAACACCATTCGACAGACTGCTTGCTTGCTGGTGGGTCAGTTCCTGATGAACAAGTATAATTATCTTCCATAATGCCTTATCTGGGAGAGACTCTATCTAGCCACAGATTCCTTACCTTAGAATATTCCCCAGGCATCAGAATGGATCTGGATTATTTTTTGTGAGCAGTATCCCTGTGCTCCAGGTAGGTGTAATCGTTCAGCTGGAAGGAGTGTCATCAGTGTCGTCCACACCAGAATTTATCATGCACAGTGTCTATATAGGTGCCACCCCAGCGTGATGAAATCAGTTTCTTTATGCAACTTGCCACACCAGGAGTGTGGAGCTTTGAAGAACACTGACTACTGTTGTGTGAATCTAGGGTCCTAAAAAGGGAGCAGCCCTGTACCTAAAAATCTGTTTGCAGAGTGCGGAGGATGGGTGGGTCTGTAAGGCATTACCAAGGGTAAGGTACTTGTTCATCCGATAGAGACTTCTAGCCACAGATTCCTTACCTTAGGATAGATACCAAAGAAATACCTCGCCAGAGATGGGTCTGTGAACCTGATTTAGACTAGAAAGTCTTGTAGGACTGAATGTAAAAAGTGCGCATCCCGGTTGACCTGACTATCCAGACAGTAGTGCCTGGTGAACGTGTGCAGCAAAGCCCACGTTGCAGCCTGATAGATGTCTAGGACCAGAAGTCCGCATGTTAACGCAGTGGTTCCAGCCTTTGTTCTGTGGAAGGAGCATGCAAGCTCTCCGGGGGTTGCTTCTTGGCCAATGCGTAGTAAATCTTAATGCAGAGCACAATCCATTGGAAGTTGGTTTGTTTCTGCACGGCCTTTCCTGGGGATACTTCTTGGCCAATGCATAGCAGGTATTAATGCAGAGCACAATCCATCAGGAGATTGTTTGTTTCTGCATGGCCTTCCTTTTCTTGGCTCAAGCATACCCCATGAAGAATAGATCGTCCACCCCGTATGGTTGAGTGCATTCAAGGTAGAGTGACAACACCTCGTTAAGTCGGTAGAGCCTCTCCTTTTTCCGAAAGGAATAAGGCTGCGCGTAAAAAGTAGGCAAAGTGATGGACTGGGCTACATGGAACGAGATGACTACCTTTGGCAAGAAGGATGCTCGAGTCCGAAGGACCAGTTTGTTTAGGTAAAACAAATTTATGGAGGCTGAGATGATGGCGTCTACAGTTCGCGGACCCTCCAAGCAGATGTAATTGCCACCAGAAAGACTGTCTTGATGGTGAGGAGCATAAGAGGGCAGTTATGAAATGGCTCAAATGCACATTAGAAAAATAAGAACCAAATTGAGGTCCCATTGAGGCATAACAAAGTGAGCTGGAGGAAACATCTAGTGAAGAATTTCAAGGAACCGATTTACAATAGGTGACTTGAAAAGTGAGAGCTGATCTGTCAGCTGATGAAAAGCTGAGATAGCAGACAAATAAACCCTCCAATGTGCCCAATGCAGAGCCCTGCTGGACCGGGATAGGAAGAACAAAAGAACTTGGGAAAGGGGTGCAGATGAAGGGTCAACCTGTTTGTCTGTATACCATTCTACAAACTTGCTCCAATGACTGGCATAAACCACTTTGGTGGAGTGATGCTGAGCTGAAAAAATAACATTGCAGACTTTGGGTGGAAGGTCAATAGCTGTCAACTCGCCACTCAATTTCCATGCATAAAGGTGGAGGGTTGACATGTTCAGGTGGAGAACCCATCCCTGTTGCTGCAGCAGGAGATCCTCTTGGAAGGGTAGCCTGATAGAAGGTCCGATGGACTTGCTCAACAGCTCGGGATACCAGACTCTCTGAGACCATTCTAGAGCCACAAGGATAGCTTGGGTCAGATAGTTTCTGACCTTCTTGAGAACTCTTGCCAGGAGTGATTTTGGCAGAAAGGTATACAGGAGGCCAGAGTGCCACTGTAGACAAAAAGCGTCTGCAAGCGAGAGCGCCTTGGAAACTCTAGCACACTGAACGGATGCCACTGCACATTCTCAGTGGTGGCACACAGATATAACCAAGGCTCTTCCCCACTGCTGATAGAGATATTTCACCACCTCGTATTGGAAACACCACTTATGATCCTCAAGGCATCTTCAGCTGAGTTTGCCACTCAGATATTCAGAGTGCCCGTCAGGTGTTGAACCAACAGGGAAATGCCCTGGCATTCCAGCCATGTCTAGAGATGCAGGGTCTACTGATAGAGGGTCCATGACCCCACACCACCTTGTTTGTTGCAGTACCACATTGCGGTGGGGTTGTCCGTGAACACCTTCATTAGCCTTCCATTATGGAGGGTAAAAGAGCTTTCAATTGTATCCAGATCAATCAGGTTGATTTGGAGTCCAGATTCTGACAGAGGCCTCTGATCTCCTCCTCTTCCAGATAGCCACCCCAGTTCAGGAGTGATGCATCTGTCAGTACCGTCAGATCTGGTTGCGGAATGGAGAAGGGTCTGCTGCTGACCCAATCCGGTTTGTCAGCTAGCACTGTAGATCTCTCACAGTGCCCTCCAAGATCTGGACAATGTGGGAGAGATTCCCCTGAAGCTGAACGCCCTAGCACTTCAGGTCATACTGCAGGGCCCACATATGCTTTTGGGCATGCGTCACAAGCAAGGAGGCCATCAGGCTCACTAAAATTCAGGACAGAGGCTGAAACATCAGTATAATAACCTGAATATCCTGGCTTCCCCACTCAGGATGATACGTCCAAAACTGCACTGCATTCAGAACAGCTCTGATGAGAGTGAGTGTCTGAGAAGAGATCAAGTATGACTTTGGCACGCTGATTGTGAACCCCAGCGAGTGCAGGAGGTCCACCATAGTCTGGAGGTGGGAGACAACTGCCGTCATCAAGATAGGGGAAGACTGGCACCCCTGATCTCCGCTGATGAGCTGAAACCACCTCTATCACCTTGGTGAACACCCCTGAAGGGCACTGATAAGGCCAAAAGGGAGCATGGCAAATTGAGTGTGCTTGTGGCCCACTGTGAACCATAGTAACATCTGTGGGCAGACAGGAAGGGGATATAGAAGTATGCATCCTGCAACTTCAATGCTACCTTCCAGTCTCCTGGGTCCAGGGCAGACATTACTTGAGTGAGAGTAAGCATTTTGAATTTCTCTTTTTTCAGGAAGAAATTGATAGAGCACAGGTCTAGGATAGGGCACCAGAGATTAGCGGGAATAAGAACCATGCTGGCACCCTCTCTATGGTTTCCTTGGTCAAGAGGCCCGCTACTTCCTGACGGAGTAATGAGATGTGTTCCTCTGTCAGCCTGTCACAAGTAGGTGACATAGGTGGAGAGGTAGTCACAAAGGGGAGGGCATAGCCTCTTTAGACCATATTGAGAACCCAGAGGTTGGATATTATCGACCTCCAGTGGCACAGGTGATGGCATATCCTGTCTCCCCCTGGGTGCCTATGATGGTCGGAGGGCAAACTAAAAGGGCTTGGAGGCTCTGTCTTCTGGGGATAGTGGACTGGCACAACCTTTAGCTAGCTGACCCACGAGTCTTTGCATGGCATCTTCAGCAAACGCAAAGATTGAGAAATCTGTTGCCCGTGGTGGTTGAGCGGCTGGAAACGTAGATGGAAACCCCCCTCATGGCAATGAATGTAGCTGAAGGAAGACTGCGGTTGATGATGGGCCTTGGAAAGGCCTAAGGACCTGGCTGAAGCTCTGCTGCCCTTGAAGTGCTCCAGAACTGCGTCCACCTTGTCTCTGAAGAGATGGGAGCCATCCTAGGGCATGTCCATGAGAGAGGCCTGGACATCCCCAGAAAAGCCAGTCGACCTCAGCCAGGCATGACATCGCAAAGCCACCAACAATGAAACTACACTGCCTAGTGAGTAAGTCATATCCAGCCCGTAGCCTATGGTGAACTTAGCTTCATCCCCCCATCAGCAACAGCTTGGGAGAATATGGCGTAGGCCTCATCCAAGACCATAGGCAACATCTGCACAACTGAGTTCCAGAGTGTGTGGGAGTATTTGCCCAAAATGCATGCAGTGTTCACTGACCACAGCGCCAGGCTGGCAGAAGAGAACATCTTCTTCCCCAATGTATTCAGCTTCTTGGATTCCCTGGGCCCGATTCACAGAACAAACTTAAGACAAAATCCTAAACTTAGTACCATTTTGGTATTCACAGAATGCACTTACTACTTCTGGTATTCACAGAATGAACTTACTACTTTTGCGATTCACAGAATGAACTTACTACTTTTGCGATTCACAGAATAAACTTACTACTTTTGCTATTCACAGAATGGATTTAAGACTACTAACTTTACGTCCGCACTCGGGCCGGAAATTCCGGCCCGGAGGCCCCGCCTCCGGGCCGGAAGCCCCGCCTCCGGGCCGGAAGCTCCGCCTCCGGGCCGGAAGCTCCGCCTCCGGGCCGGAATTTCCGGCCCGAGTGCGGACGTAAAGTTAGTAGTCTTAAATCCATTCTGTGAATAGCAAAAGTAGTAAGTTTATTCTGTGAATCGCAAAAGTAGTAAGTTCATTCTGTGAATACCAGAAGTAGTAAGTGCATTCTGTGAATACCAAAATGGTACTAAGTTTAGGATTTTGTCTTAAGTTTGTTCTGTGAATCGGGCCCCCTGTCTGGGAGAGTGGTAGGGAATATGTCAGGATTTACTTTGTAAGTGGAGGCTTGAACCACCAAGCTCTCCGGGGTGGGATCTGTAGTGAGGAAACTGGGGTCCCATGGGGCGGACCGATGGCGGCAGTCAATCAACTTATTTACAGGGAGCCCTGTGAAAGGCTTGGCCCAGGCCCTGAGTACAACGTCCTTGAGAGCTTTGTTAGATGGGAGAGGTGGTTCAGATGGGGTGACTCCTGGCTGTAGCACCTCCGTCAAGACATTTGTCTTGACAACTACAGTCAGCAGCTGAAAGTCCAGGGCCTAAGCTACCTTTCTCACCACCACAGCAAATAAGGCGCCCGCCTCTGTAGCCACTGTAGGAGGAGAAACCAAGTCAGTATCTGAGTAGGTGTCCAGTCCACTGGCATCCGCCAGATCCTCACAACAGGTCTCCTCCGTGTCATAAAGGGGCTGGTATGCATCAGGGCCCAGTGGCCTCTCCCAATCATCTCCAAGTCCAAGCCCAAAGGACTAGGGCACAGAATCTGGCCTTGGTGGTCTACAATAGAGTCAGTATTGGACGGCGCCCATACGGCTCCGTGAGGGAGTCGGAGATGTGTATAGAGACTCTGGCAACTGTGGGCACCAGCGGTGCCTGGGACATTGGCAATGGAGCCAGCACCGGAGAACATTGTGATGGCTAGAATGGCACCACTCAGGCTCCATCCATGAATCCACCGGGCGCGACAGAAGACCAGTAGGGGCCACACCCGAGTCCACGGGGCCTGAAAGTGCTCCAGCAGGGATGGGCCAGACAAATATGAGGTGCAAGGCCTCATAAATTTCACAAAGTTGGGCGGGGGAAGCTCTGGCTCCAAAAAACTTGGGGATGTGCAGAGACAGCCCTAGCATAGGTTCAACTAGGGAGTCAGGCCTCAAATGCCAACACTCTGTCTTCTTGTTGGATGTCTTAAACAGACAGGGTGAAGTCAAAGACCTCTCCGACTTCTTACTCTTCTTCCATTTGTGGGACTTACCTGCATGCCCAGATGATTTCGACAGTGAGAATGATCACTTGGAGTGGCTTCACAACCGACCCTGGGATTTTCCTCTTGACTGGGATCGAGACCAGCACAACGTTGCATGTTAAGCAGCCAGGAGCTTGAGGGATCACTCCCTCAAGACTTTGGGGTGCGTGACCTAACAATCACCACAGGTCAGGGCATCATGGTTGTGCTTAAGGCAAGTAATCTCAAGAGCAAGTCTTTCTGCCCTTGAGATTACTATCACGCTTTCCGACATGGTTTCCATGCCAGTCTGTCTGACATGGAAACCATGACAGAAAGCGTGTTTGGGGCTCCCCCGCAGGGCCCCCTTTGGTGCACGGCCTCCGGTTGGAAGCTGAGTTGATCGCTGCACCTTGTTTCAGGCACCTTGTGGTGCCTGCCAAGGGGTGCAGGGATGAACTGCATCTCCTTTTCCTCAATGGGAGCTTGTGTTACGGCCGGTTTACAGCCATAACACAAGCTCCGATTGAGGAAAGGGACCATGTGACTGAACACAGTTCAGTCTCATTGAAATCAGTCAGTCGGGACCACCAACTGGGTGTCGGTCGTCCCATGACCGAGTCAGTGTCGGGCGGAAGTGATTCCGCCCGACATCATAATAAGCCTCATAGTTGGAGTTGGCTCTGTCACTGAGATACTTAAGGTTTTCCTGCCTCTAATTTGGACTAGAGAACCTTGAGTTTGGCGGAGAGGGTATTTTGTCAATGTTGCAATGAAGTAACCTTATTTCTCAGTGGTCCTCTCAACAATATCATCAAGTGTAACTGCTCTGCATTTGCAATGGATAGAAAATAATCAGTACACCCTCAATGACTCCTGGGCTCAGTTAATCTCTCCTTACAATAAATATACCCACCATATGCTAGCAGATGGTTTCCCCTCCTTGAAAGAATATATGGGCATGTTGTGGGTTTTACATATGTTCACAACCTAAAACAAATGTTAAGAATAGTGCCCGGATAATAGTGTTTTAGATGTTTCTTGCATTTGCATTATATCTAAATACTAAGTCAGAATGTTAATACATTTTAAAACCTGTTGAAAAAAATCATATTTAATACGTTGGACTCTGTGAGAAAAATAGAAAGTCATGGATGTTATTTCCCTGCTTGTTAAAGAAATCAGTTTTTTTTTCATTTTACTGAAATTATTTTTTTAAATAGTTACCTTGTGTTTGATAGTGTGAGGATTTCAAATGTAGTTTCTCTTTTTCGGACGTACTTATTGGTTGACAAAGTAGATTTTGACTTCAATGTTTTTGTTATTGGTTTCTAGAAATGGAAAAGATTGTATTAATGCTAAGTTTGATCTATGAAAAAACCTGGTGTGACTAGCACCACCATTCATAGCTTAGAAGTGAAACAAATAGCTGATCCTGCTGGTCTGAGCTTTGCAGCCTCAGCTGTAAAAGTTCTTCCCAGGTCTGGTGTGGGAAGAATCTATTAGGCCAATGAAAAATATGCAATTGAACTAATATGAAAATATTCTAAATATGTTTCTTTCCCTACAGGTTTGTTTCCTAACAAATCAAAACAGTGTGCAAAAAGAAGCTTTCTACTGGCTGAAATCCAACACTGAAAATCGGGCTAAAGCAGTGGTGTGGCTAGAGTTGTTAACTCTAGTGTTACTCCTAGGTGGAACCCTTTAACAGTGTGCTAATTCTGAGATCACTCTAAGGTGGCCTCTGTGAAGGTGTGGTTAACTCTAGGGTCACCTCAAGGTAGCCCTCTGTAAAAGTGTTTCTAACTCTAGGGCCGCTCGTAGGTGGCCCTCTAAAAGAGCGTGGCTAACTCCAGGATCATACCACATGGCTCTGCTTTTTTGATGTGTTTAACATGCTGCAACTTTATTTATCGAATATGATAAGCTAAGAATGTCCACAAAATATTAATTCAAGAAAGGATTACATTTTTTTTGTGAAAGCAAACTGAAGAAACAGAAACAATATTAAGAAGAACAATAAGACTGCATTTATGACTGTATGCCATGAAAACTGTGCACTTGGGAAAGAAAGAACTTATTTGGTTCTATTTATGGGCTTCTCAGTGAGAATGAGAATATCATATAGCCTGAGTCTTTCAAGTGGTCCAATACAACTTGGAGTCAAACTTCGAGACTAGAATCAGACTTCTTCAAATTTAGATAAAAATTAACTATTCATTTTAAACAAAGACAAGGGTAGGTGCAAATTGTGGGGTTAATTGGAAGCATAGCAAATCTCTAAGATTCTATTACTTGCTAGATATTTGTCAAAATCAAATAAAACTGAATCAGGCTAAGAATGCTTGGAGAAAAAGAGAGGCTTGTCAGAATTCAGATTTTTTTATGAAGCAGTTGTAAACTGAACCATATGAAGACCATCTTGAGGTGATCTAGAGGGCCTGTTACCCACGAAAGCTATCTTGTGGACAGCCACATGATCGCCATTGTCTTTCATGCTGATGTAACCACTTATAAATTCAGTACCGTAAACTGAGGCTCTCTTTGCCTTAAAACTCCATCTAAATATCCCAGTTTATTGTGCCTTTTCCTCCAGTTAGTATTGTTCTCTTAATATTCCACTCAGTTTTTTAACATGCCATGTGCTAAAATCAAGGCAAACATTTTTCTAAAAGAAAAAAGAACAAGATGATGCATTTTGCTACCTGATGTCGGCACTTCCATTATGCACACTCCTCGATGGACTTCTTTCGATTTAGGAATGGTTACCAGGTGCCCTCGGAAGACAATAAGCATTCAATTCTTTGTCTTAGACCTTCACCAGATATGACCTAAAGGCTGGAGTTTGCTACATGGTTAAGAGCATGGGACAGTATTTTAAAGTATGACTGTACATGCTTGTGAGATAATTTAAGGAGGTTTATCATTTACTGCCTTAGGAATAAGTTCAGTTACAGAATAAGGGGCCAATTTTGAGTTTGGCAGGCAGAGTGTACTCCATTGGGATGGCAGAGGATATTGCCCCTGCTATCCTGAGGGACCTGCGCCTGCCAGTTCCAGAGTTGTCCACCAGCCCTGTGGACAAGTCTTAACATTGAAAGAAAACACGGCTTCAGCGTTCCTGTCAATGAATTAAAAGTTTGCCGGATGACCTTGCAGAACATAATGGCCTTCCATCAATCTTCAACAAATGTTTACATTTTTCAAAAACAAACTCCCAAAGCAGGAGTTTGATATTGAAAAATGTAAAACTAATGGCTCTGCCATTTTTTCTCATGATGTAGGGGTCATAATTTTTTTTACTGCCCTTCACCCCAGGTTTCACTGATGTTGACAGACAGTAAAGAAAATGCTGTCCACTCAAAATAGAGCACATCATATTCTGTGTTAGCCTCCTATGGTCCCATACTCTGGCTGGCCGCCAGAGGAGTATGTCAGCGAAAGAGTCAGAGTTGGCTCTGCCATTGAGATACTTAAGGTTTGCCTGCCTCTAAATCAGACGGGATAATATTGAGTTTGGTTGAGAGGGTGCTCTGTCACTGTTATAATGAGGTACCCTCTCTGCCAAACTCTAAATCAGCCCCTAAGTCCAAAGTTAAGCTCATGGCACAGCACAAACCAGAAGGTTAGTTGATACTAGCTCAGCCCAACCTTCTGAGAGCTCTCTGACAGATGTCAGTGATATATTCACATGCACATATTCCTCGTGTCAACACAGAACATTGCATCATGACAACTGGGGGCACATAGAAACCACAAGCGGCAGGACATAATAACCTAGGCGTCATGGTCACCTGAAAAACACATTCTTAAATGGCCCTTGGTGGCATAGGCAAATTGATGGTACACATGACCAAGCTGATCTCCTGTATGCCACACGCCGCCTCACCAAACAGCTTATCTGCATGGGGAGTGTAGCCTTGTATTGATGTCTGATTCCCACTTGCATTTATTCGTTTATTTAGAATCCACTTTTAAGGCCAAGCAGCGGGGCATTGGACTAAGATATGACCACTTACCAGTGCATAAGTTGTCCAAGGCCAAGATGCCACTTCTATTAGTTTATGTGGCTTGTTTCACTGCAACACAGTTTATGTTGTTTCAGTACACCTCAAAAGACAAGGAGTTGTGTGTAACAACGTACCGGTGAGTGTGCTCTTTGGGAAGTTAGCATTCCCAGGATCTGACGTTCCTTAAGATCCAACTATAGTTGTAAATTGGTACCATGGTGTGGGTTGAGAAAAATTAATGTGTGCTTTACTTGTAAACTCATGACTAAGGTTGAGTGAGGCCTACTTAGTAGAACAGGGGGAACTCAAGAGGGGAGATCTACTAGTAATTGCCACCCAGATAAGCAATAACCTGGGTGAGTAGGCTGCGCTGTTATCCAATTTTCACCTGGTGGTACCAAGCGATACGTGTAGGGTGTAAATTTAAATGTATTGCCCCCATGATGAGGGTCAGTGGAGAGGAATTATTCACTTCAGGATTATATTTCAATCTTAATTAGGGGACAGCCCTATCAAGATAGTGTTTGAATGATGACAATCATCCTCATCATTTTAGGGCTGACTTAAACTTGTTTTCAAAAAGTAATCTATGACTGTTACCAGCTGCACTTTGCCTGTTAAAAAGTTATCAATTTGATACTAATATCTGTTTGGTGTCATAATTATTAGACTCTAAATGGGCTTTACAAATTTTAAAATAAGCCTTATACCCCATGTGTTATATTGAGTCTTAGTTGTACAGAATACATCCTAGTATGTTGTGGTGAATGTGTATGTTTCAGTTCTTTCAGCAGATCGAGCGGGAAAAAGTCTGTTCACTTTCTCCCATCACGTACTGTATGAGATGCTGTGAATCACTGATAGATTTCATTGTGAGCTGGAAGAAGGGGTCACCCGTCTGGCTGCCCCCCCCCCCCCCACCCCTTTACTTTGTCACTTACAAAGGTTGCAAAGTATGCATTGTGAGGTGCGATGCCAGTTACAAAGTACAACACCCACTTAGGTCAGTGCAAAGGTGGACTATGCTCTCAAAAAGGTAGCCAAATTTCCCAACAATAACTTTGCGACTAAAAAGTCCATTCACTCAGTGTTGCCTGCAGCCCCTCTTACTTCTTATTTAATTTGATTTAAGTTAGTTTTTAGTCTCCCCCACCTCCAGTATCAAGTGTGCCAGCTCAAGTGACGCGAAATAATATTTCCAGCCTCTTGCCCTTCTCAGTGGATACACTATAACTGTTAACGTATATATTTTTTTAACACTGGATTACTTTTGTTCCACTTTTTAATGGCCTCACGGAAAAAAAGAAATATCAGATTTAGTGCACATATTTTACTTTGTGGGCATACCGACCGCATCATTCGAAACAAAAACGAAGTGAGCTCTACAAGAAAAGATTTATCTGTTTCTAGCTAGAGACATGGTCTGAAACCGTGCCAGAGATTTCAGAGTGGCAAATCAGCGGAGAGATGAAATGAATCGGGCAGAGTGTAACAGATCGGGTCAGCTTCAGCTGGGCTTAGCCCCTCACTCTGTCACCGTTAACAATAACCGAGCAAAGTGCGATGCGTGAATAGAAATGTCTCACTAATGCACCGGAACTGAAACAGAGGGAAAGTGAGAAGATTGGCCATAAATGTGGAATCATATTATGGCCGCGTTATACGAAGAAAAAATACACGAGATTTAAGCATTACACAAGGAGATTACTTTCTGCAGTATAAAATAAGACAGTTTCCATGTTTTCAATTACATTTCAGTTGTTGGTAGCAGCTGCATAAAGGTTGGATAACAAGTGGTTTAATAGCCAGTGATTACTGGCAACTGTTAGTGTGTGCGTGCATGGTTGTGTGAAACAAGGAACCGATTTTTCCCCCTCATACATTTTTTTTGCATTTCTGTATTTATTTGATCAGTGCTACACAGACACATGACGCGATGGAGAAATAGTTCCCATCTCTAGTCATCCAACTTCATCGGACCGTCCTTATCGTCCTAATGGTCAGCATTTGATTCTCGTAACCCTTTTGCTTGGACCGAAACAATCACCCTCACCACAGGCATAACGCGCTATCTAAATGAAAATAAATGTGAATGCTTGAAAATGGAAAGTTACCTCTCCAAATCCTAAAACTTCTTTTTATTTGATTGTGCTGCTATGAATGGAATGGTCCCCCCAAAATCCAAGATCCAACACTCATCTGACCCTTACGTTTTCAGATTTTTTAGAGAGAGGTTATCAAAGACAACAGACTGGTCAAAGCTCAAAATGTGTTTTAATCAATTACATTTTATTCAAACTCACTACACTTCAACTCACCACAGGTTTCATGTTGTTCCACGAAGTCAGACCGAAATATGAATCAAAGGGCTTCATGTATCAACCAGTTTTGTAGTCATGCTTCGCGTACATATTGCGACTCGTATGACGCAGAAGGATGAAGGGACATGGAAGAGGCAGCCCCCTCTTTTCTAATCACAGTTGTTGTGCCAGTAGAAGCGGCTCCTGCCAGCTTCAGGAGCTCCCCAACAATTAGATGCGCACAATTCCTAGGCTGAACCGCCCTCCAGGATTGAGAAATGGAATATTCAGCTCTAGGAATACACATTGGAGATTGATTTTCCACTGCATTGATGTTACTCTCTATCTGGGAATATAGGTGCTCTGTCTGTCGATGAGGGCTCGACTGGCCTACACGTCGGGGTGTTGCTGTTGCATCAGCACATCTCAGAGTCCTTCCAGACTGGCATCTACAACTAGTTCAGTATGTTTGGTGGGATCGTAGTCCTTCATTGTAGCCTCTGCAGATAGCGCCACTTTGCTGCTATCAAAAGCTCTTTGTCCTTTGGTTTTCCATACCGTTGGGCTAGCTGCCTTCAGGAGGTCATGCAGTGGTTCTGTTAGCTTGTAGAGATTGCACATGAATCTGCTGCTGTACAGGACCATACATATGAAGCTTCTTGCTTCAAAAACAGTGGTGGTGTCCACACATTTTGAATATCTTGTACCTTCTTCTGGTCAGGTAATACTCCTTTGTCAGAGAGCTGATATCCAAAGATCTTGATGGTGTTCTTGAGAAACTCACCTTTCTCAAGAGGAAACATCAGCTCACTTTGTTCCCTGCATTCTACAGTGTTTGCATGAGTCTGTTGTGTTGGTCCACAGTTAAGGTGATGACTAAAACGTAATTGCTGACATTCAGCACTCCATGCAGTCCTGACAGCATTTTGCATATGCTATTTTGAAAAGTCTCTGTGGCTCTAGAGATCCTCAAATGACGTCTGATGTCTGAGGTATCTGAGGCTGCCGAGGCTGTTGGAGCTGTCTTAGGAGGGTAGGATGTCTGCTGTCTCTGTATTGGGTTTGGTGAATTCTTTAAACACAGCGAAAAGCTCTTTGCTGTTGAGTGCATTAGCGTAGATCCTTTCTTGTAGGGCCACTTTCATTGTTGTTCTAATGAGGTGGTGGTGTGCGGTGGCAGCGGTTTGGCTGAGTGGTCTTCCGGGGTCGTGCTGCTCCTCCATCTCTTCTCGAGCCATCTACAGGTGCGTCTAGACTCATGAAGGGCGATAGAGAACCAGCTGGTTTCTTGGATTGTCACTTGCCTGGGTCTTTCTTTAGGGGAGCCAGTGTGTCAGCGCAGTTGGAGATCAATCAGTAGAAGTTGTGTGCTGAGGTAATAGCATCCGTGGATGTCAGTGGTGGGGTTTTGCTGAGGGAAGTGGTGAGCTGTTCTTCTGTGACCTTGTTCCAACTTCTGCGAGGGTAGTGGTGGGCGTGGTGGGCGTGGTGGTGTACCGGTGTATATACGCAATCCCGCATGCGTCGAATGTTGTGATGAATCTGGATTCCTTACTGAGCTTGATCTGATATTATCCCGACTTCAAATCGATCTTTGAGAACCATTTAGCCCCATTGATTTCTGTGATGATATATTCAACAGTGTGTGTCAGATGGTATTCTCTCTTGATTGCCTTATTTGTCATGTGCATGTCTACACATATACAGAAGGCTACAAGTTGTTTTAGCTTTCATGCCACTACAATAGATGATACCCACAGGGTTGGGCCTTTTACTTTCTCTATAATGCCTGTAGCTTCTAGGCTCTGCCAATTACCATTCTTCTTATTTCTGTATGTGAAAACAGATTCTGCTATGCTGGAGCACTACTGGTTGTATGGTGGTGTCTATGTGAAGTTTGACAAAGTTCTTCTTTAAACATCCTACGTCTTGGAACACTTCTGCAAACTCCTTCAACAATTATGGGACTGACTATTGCAGTACTTAAGCAAAGGCAATAGTGCCAATATCGGCAACACTCAGTTCTCATGCAGCAACATACATAAATAAACCACACAACACCTTGTTAGTGGACAAAATTGCTGCAGGTTTATTTGCATAACAAATATGCCAACATGGTGGGTTATCTTATGGGCGATCCGAGGGCAGGCCAGCCCCTATGCCGACTGCCCGCCTGATGAGCCAAATTACACCGTGGCTGTCGCCAATCGGTGGTTACCAGTTTTGGGAGGGGCCATCCCTCCCATCAGTGGACCGCCAGTCCACGCACTTACTCACGCCCCACAGAAGGGGGGACGGAGCGTTCCAGGCCACCCCCGGTTGCTCAGGCCCACAACCGTCCGTAGGACTAACGGGGCGCCGTCATACTTCCAGGGGACCCACTAAGACATCCCTGGGTATCCTTGGCCTAGCACCCTTAATGTGCTGCTGCATGTAGTACCCTTCTGTACCTTGCAGACTCTGGATCGCCCTATAACTCCTCCACAGCTCTGGGGGTGGCCACCGTCACAACCAGGGCCCCCCACCAAGGTAGGCATCTCTACGTACATCCTGCTGATTACCGGGCCTCTCCCAGGTCCAGCGAAAACAAGTCTTAGCCCATACAGGACCGGAGGCCAGCATGCCCCTTCTGGACAGGTGCCCCCATCCTTTCTAAACTCCCCGTGGATTTTAGACTGATATGACCTCAAACTAATAGTTAGGTGTTGGTTCAATGTTAACATTGCCTGGCTGAAGAGCAATACCTTTGACAAGCCACTCCTGCCAGGAAGTGCCAATGCGGGTGGAAGTAAGAGTTAACAAGCCCGCCTTACTTCCTCTTTCACCCAGTTATCTGTGTATAGCACTAGTCGGAGTATGTCCATCGCATTCCGTCAGTCACTACCCTAGGTGACGCCTTGCCCTCCCAAACTTCTGCTAGTATACCAGGGAGCAGACAGGACAGTGTGAACCAGAGTGGAACCAAAGTATAAATACCTTTTTTTTTTTTTTTTTAAATACTGTGAATGCCAAGTGTTCTCTAATACTTTGTAGCCCATATGTGTTTAACCCAGGGGTTTCCCCAATCTTATGGACCATATCACCCTAGTTGAATGACAACTTCCACAACCTGCATAGCTTCCAGCCAAGGCTATAGGGCGGGAGAAATTGCACATGTTCGTGTTACTCGACTCAATGGTACTTGTTTCAACGACCTCAGAAAGCTGAACTGCTAGGTGGACCAACCAGGATCTGAACCTGTGACCAGCGGTCGAACCCAAGCCCCTTTCCATTCTAACGCTCCACCTGCCTGTGAACTTGCATCACAGGGCAGACTTCAGGCACCATAACCCATACTTGGACATGCCTGATCTAGAACACACATCTAAAAGGCCTTCCAACCGACTAACCACCAACGTTGCAGTCCGACTGTTTGCTGACAACTCCCAAGGTAACTTGGCTTAACTGAAGCAACTGATAACATGCCAACAATATAATCAATTTAACCTTCACTATGACTGCAAAATGTGCTCTGGTAGTTGTCCGTATAAGTGCTCCATCCCCTCCATATCAGCACTTACAAGGCAACCTGCACTCTTGGGAATGGCACACACCCGCACCAGCTGACAGAAAGTGCCTATTCGTGTGTAGCCCACGGCCTTACGTTTACCACTGACGGGTATACCAGGATTATGCTGAAACTTAGCTGGTTCTACAGGTTAGTGCCCATTGCACCATCACAGGTATGTCTTTGCCTAATCAGTTTCTGGCTGCAAAGCTTTATGACATTGCCAGCTCCCATCCCAGGCGAAATAAAAGGAAGCTTTACTGCTACCCATGTGAGCCGCTGCTGGTGCTAATGATGGTACAAATAGCACTGCGAAACTAGACAGGGAGTGATCCTGAGAAAAGAGGTGGGACCACCACCATCACCACCACCATACCCCGTATGTGAATCAGTATAGGTTTACTTTGCCATCTGCAGTAGCGCAGCCACAATTCGCCGGCATCTAACCTGTGCAGTATCCTGTTCTGTGCAGTTCCCCACATGCTTCCACTGGGCATCTCTGCCTGATGTAAGTGACCAAGGTACATTGTCTCGCTGCCTGGCGACCTGCCAGTGAGAAATACATCACATACCCCATAAGTAATGCTATTTGCCTTTGCGCCTTTGCTAAAATCTTGCCTGGCATTCCTACTTGTCAAGATATACCCAGCGAAAATGGCTGTACTCGGTCAATTGACCCGACCAAACATCAAACCCACCAGTTTGGGCCAGATAACCTGCCCCAAACTCTGCGGAAACAGTGAATAAGCAGGATCTGACATAAAGGAGGGGGATCCCTGGTTGTACTTTAAAATTTCACACTGCCCAACCAAATGAGCCCCTTGGAAAGATACCACAATCGCTTTGGATTTGAGCCTCACTCAGCACAACCTTTCATCCTGGACCTACCTCCAATATGACATGTATTTGAGCGCGCTGTCACCCTAGGGGTCCACTGGCACTGACAGAAGTGACAAGATGATGCATGGAAACCTGCCCCACAAACTCCTCAGAACACCCATGTGTGTGCGCTAACCACCAACGTCTGCAAAAGTTTTCCAACCCAATAATGTTTTACTTCCCTTTGCTCGAGATGGGGCAGTCCTGTCCAAAGGATTGTGTAACCATATGTGTCCTGTAAGTACCTATGATTTGAGTACCACTGACTAATACATAGTACCTGGTGTTTTTAATAACTAATAGCAGATCTAACAACTTCAACAGGCATCCTCCGCTTACTTTAGGCGTGTTGTATTAAGGGCATCCAGTGAAAAGGAAGATATCTCCCTTGACATGACATCCCTTTAGCACCACATTTACAGCTTTATGCATGTTGCTTAAATGGTATGTGTTTAATGCTAATTAGTTTGAGTTCTGCTCTTGACAGCATCCCTTCTAACCAACAATGTTGGAAACCACTCAAGTTTGATTCTAGTACAAGTCGTCCCTGTTAACCTGGCACTGTTAGACCAAATGAACCTTTAAACAAGCTTCCTAACCAAAAGTATATCATGTTGCGCAACATGGGACACTGTTACTTCATCCCTATGTATGTTCTGGCTTGGCAATACCGCCACAGGTATCCCCCTTAATCCTGTTTAACCACTAAATAAAGCTGTACAAGGGAACAAAAAGTTACCCGTGCACCTCGCCCTGGGCCAGAGTATGGGGATGAGTCTATGTCAGATATAGCTGAAGCACGCTCTACACGGTTCCTAATTTAACAAAGTGCCGTTGCATGAAAATTCTCCTCATATGCAAAGCTAAGTACTAGGGCAAAAATTGATTTTCATAGGCATGAACATATACCCTCAAGTCTTCATTCTATAACAGCGCTGTGTTAGTGTCTCAGGCTTGGGGAGGGGCAGCTCATACCTTATGAACACCCTGCTGTCTGAAGTCGCAGCTAAACTTCATTACAAGTGTATGTGCTCAGGCCTGTGTGAAGAAAATGTAAATCCATTACTACTGTTGTGCTGGAACCCACAACCGATGCTCTCCATTGTTAAATAGCTTCCTGCTAATAATGGCTTCCTTGAAGAATGTTGAAAATTCTTTTTCTGCAATGAAGGAACTGCAAGGACTAATGAGTTCCTTGAAAACTACAACCTAGTTCAACACTCCACAAAATTACAACTATATCGCCATTTAGCATGAGTAAGGGCAACCTGTCAAAGTATCCAAACGCAGCTAAGAATTGGAACCTTACCCTGAAAAAGAACATCACTGGCCCAGAAATGAGGCAAACAATGCTAGGGCCACTCAGCCGCCTCCCTCAAAATTTCCTGCTGGTTATTTGCTCCAAAGACTGGCAGGTACCTTAAGTAGTAATTATCTTGCGCCGTTATCCAAAGTACCCTCATATGCCAGGTTGCTGGTACTGCACGAGCACTCTGGCCAAGTGCGAATTGAGTTTCCTCAATATTCTGGGATAGTGACTTGTGTTTTCAACATTGAAACACAGCTGCAGCTCACTGATATTACTGCAAATAATATTCTGTCACCTCTTTTGTGCATCACCTTGGCCTTCAATGACAGACACCCTCCCGTGAACTTACCAAGCCCCATATCGGCCCCCCTGCCTACTCGCTGCACCCTACAGCAGGACAGTTGTGTAACTATATACCAGGACTCACCAAAGGCGGCCCCTTCAGTTTGGTCCACACCTGGCTCCTGCTGTGCTGCCAGTCATAGAACATCACAACTACTAACCCTGAGATGCAACTGGGGTGTGGACCCGGTAAAACTTACAACACAGCCAGCAGCCCGTTGGGGCCCAGCTTACACATGTGCACCCTACATACCTCTGCCCGGCACCCTAGGAGTGCCCGGGGAATCAGGCTGTTTTACCTCTGCAGAGGTTAATCTTCTCCAAAGCAAGTGTGGCAATTAGGCCCCAGTCAAAACACGTGGCCCAACACGCTCCCCACAGGGGAAGTGCCCTCGAATGGCCCGAATGCCCGGCTCCACACACCATACCCGTGTGGGAAAGGGACAATCAACCTCCGTATTGAAAAGCAGTGATCCTTCCAATACAAACGTATCTGCGGATGACAAACAATTTAGTAACTCCACACCCGTTACCATTTACTAACTTTAAATAAGGCACTTCCTGAACAAAATCACTTTAAACAGCATCGCACCATCTCTGGAAAGTAACAAATTCCTCACCGTGAGGAGATCATGCCCCCCCCCCCTGCTTGGCCTTGAACCCTGACTTGGAGGGACTAGTCGCACCAAATGCTGTAGACCTTGCCTCTGAGGCACGGTTGCTGGTTACTCTCAACAGGCCCGAACTGCTGAGCCCCGCAAAAGAACTGCACTCTGTATGCAGATTAAAAGGTAATGAGCGGTGCATGGCAAAGCATTTCATAGGAACCCGCTTACTGCCACTGGTCCAGCATAGCTGTGAGATTCAATTCACTTGCACCATTACAATAAGTTAATAGTTGTTGTCTTTGTCCTCCCCCAGCTCAAAGGTCCTTCGCTAGCATGATTATACTGATGAACGTGACCTGCCCTGCGCACCTGCCGAACTGCTGGAGGAATCACAGCGACTTTGGTGACCCGATCACAGCTGCGCACATGATTTAAATAACAATTAACCTTGGCATCACAGGGCGTGCTGTGTGGCCCAAGGACCGGCTACCTGGGTATCATCGGTTACGTTCATGACCGAGTGAGTGCAGCAACGTGAAAGCCTAGCCCAGAAGTGTGCCACTGGAGAGGCCTGTAGGGTAAGAAATGACTCTAACTATGATGGAACAAGCTATCAAATAGTACGACATTGTTACCAAAATTTTAATCAGAGTACTGGCGCCAATCGATATCTCGCAGCAAATTGCCCCCAGTAATGATACAGGATATGAAAGGATCCTCACAGGTCAGATTGGCAGAGCAACATTACTCGTTCTCTCCCCCCCACTTTGTCAGAACTCTATGACCTTAACTTACACCTGCCGCGTCTGCCTTAATGGCGCCCTTGCATCCCCTCCTCCTACAGCGGCACCACTGCGGACATCGCACTTAATGACCGTGGTGCCTTACATCCCTTTCTTTTCCCGAATGTTTGGGCTCTCCTTCGGGTTGTTCTTAACTACCCCTTAGTACGGACATCCATGTTAGTGAGACGCTCTGGAATTATACCACCCACAAGGTGACCACAAGGGCAACTGGAAAGTGTTTAACACTATGCTTCTATTGGCAGAGGTGAAAATTATTGAGTCCCTCCCCCTGCAGTATACAAAACCAGCAGATATTGCTATACTGATCTGTGGATAAATGAATGAAAATGCATCCTTGTACCTTCCTATGTAGATCCATACCAGGTGCAGGAGACCAACACATCCACCTAAGTGAGATTCACCCTCCACTCAGAAAAGCTCGAGATTTTTGACCGACCCACAAGTTGCCCAACAATCTATCAATAAATGATCTATGTGGAGTAGACATTCTCAAGGAATCCTAAAGTTGTCTGAACATTAGAGCATTCAGAGCTGGGGTTATGCAGGGACCGCATGAGATGATTTCCAGGAATTAGTTATTGTTCCTGGTAACCTATCAGTGCCCCTACAGTGAAAATAAATGTGGCCCACTAGCCCGTAATTGGGAAACATAATGTAAATGTAATTGAACGGGACTTATGCACCCTGCCAGCCCAGTCCAGCTAAACAGTGCAGGCAGCCGTGGGAAATCGCGCCGCCACTCGCCTGTGAGGATGATCTGCCCTTGCAGCAACAACAAGGTTTTCCAGCTGCTGGAGGTCACAATGCTCAACTGAGCCATCCGCTGCGCTCTCGCCCAGAAGGCAGATATTCAGTGCCCGCAAGTCGGTGACGCAGTCCTTTGAGGGTAAACACATTCTATAGACACTCCTGTACATTAGCCTCTATATGGCTGCATTCTACGTGCAAGAGGGCGGAACCTGCCCCCATGTGTCTACACCACTAGAGAAAGATGCGCGCCACACACGACGGGCCAACATGCGTGCCCCCAGCACATCCAAAGACCTCACCTCATGCCAGCGGGGGCCCGAATCCCCATCAGCGCTGAAAGGCGATGTGAGCTGGTCAACGACGCACATTGTTGACCATGTTTCCCTTCGCAAAGCAAGCCCAATCGTTCTGCTGTGCCCCCATCGAGGCCATGGAGACCCAACCAATGCACAAGCGAGGTGGACACCACGGGCCAAACCCACTGTCCTTGGTTACCCTCACACCAGAAGTCAAATTTCACTAATAACCACATCGTCAAATGCCGCCATTCGGCAATTTAAAGTCTGCACAAAACACCCCAGTCTATTCACCCTCCACTCAGAAGCTTGGCTCCCAAACTGTTCTCCACGCCACGATGCACACCTATATAAGTGACATTAATGGGCACAACACTTATAGCGCACAACATCCACCACAGAAAGCCCACATTAGATGGCGTCAAGTAAGTTAATTCCACTGAAGTATGGGGCCCAATCCTGTGTTGCCTCATCCAAGTGTGCCAGATACAGGAGCACCCGCGCCCCCATCGGCACAGCAAGGCTCAACGCCCCAGCAGGCTTCAAAGCGTGTGCCCGTTCCAGAACCCCTAGCTCTCTAGGAAAGCTGCGGCCGCGGTGCCATGTCTCCCAATGCCAGCATCCGAGAACAAAAACGACTCAGGACAAACAGATGCACTCTACAAAATAGTCAACACATCACACAGGCCCGTGCACCCTGCCCGCACGGCTCCTGGGGGGGGAGAGGAACGATCCCCACCGCCCTGCAGCACCCACCCCAATGAGTCGACACGAGCCCACGCAGCTGCGGCAGAGATAGGCGCAAACTCCGGAGACGGGCCGCTGGTCACCGCATCCACCCCACTGCGTTGCGGAGCCCTCCCACCCCCAAACAAACGGACCCTCTCTAGACCGGTCCCAATGGAGGTAGGCGAACCCAAAACAACCGCAGGCACCCCGCGCGCCGATCTGAACACCCACTCTGTTCTGGGACCAAAGAGCAGGAAACGTGCAGCAAAGCCCCGGCCAAGAAACTGCATGTGCTGGGGACGCTCTAAACAAGCTGAACGCTGTGCCTAAAACCTACCTGCCGTGAGGGGAACGGCCTGCTGTGGGTCGCTGGGCTGCATTTTGGCGGACCTTCATTGCCGTGAGGGGAACGGCCCAAGAATACTACAAATCCCGGCATTCCTGTACCGGCGCTTGCCGATGACGACACAACCCAGCGCCGGACACCCTTAAAAACGATCAGGCGCTCACACAGCGCGGGACGCTCTAAACAAGCTGAACGCTGTGCCTAAAACCTACCTGCCGTGAGGGGAACGGCCTGCTGTGGGTCGCTGGGCTGCATTTTGGCGGACCTTCATTGCCGTGAGGGGAACGGCCCAAGAATACTACAAATCCCGGCATTCCTGTACCGGCGCTTGCCGATGACGACACAACCCAGCGCCGGACACCCTTAAAAACGATCAGGCGCTCACGCAGCGCGGGACGCTCTAAACAAGCTGAACGCTGTGCCTAAAACCTACCTGCCGTGAGGGGAACGGCCTGCTGTGGGTCGCTGGGCTGCATTTTGGCGGACCTTCATTGCCGTGAGGGGAACGGCCCAAGAATACTACAAATCCCGGCATTCCTGTACCGGCGCTTGCCGATGACGACACAACCCAGCGCCGGACACCCTTAAAAACGATCAGGCGCTCACGCAGCGCGGGACGCTCTAAACAAGCTGAACGCTGTGCCTAAAACCTACCTGCCGTGAGGGGAACGGCCTGCTGTGGGTCGCTGGGCTGCATTTTGGCGGACCTTCATTGCCGTGAGGGGAACGGCCCAAGAATACTACAAATCCCGGCATTCCTGTACCGGCGCTTGCCGATGACGACACAACCCAGCGCCGGACACCCTTAAAAACGATCAGGCGCTCACGCAGCGCGGGACGCGCGCGGGCAGCGCCCGGGCGAAGCCCGGGCCAAGGGCGGGCCCGTCCTTGCCCGTCTCTGACTGATCCTGACTGGACTGGGCAACATCTCTAACTTTGCTGTCCTGTGATACTAAATCCAAGGTAGAAGGGCGAACTCATCTTTGTCCGGTCTCGATAGTGATTGTTCCATCTCCTTGTTCAGCTTTATAGTCTCCCATTTTGTACTGTGAGTATTGTGTTCTAGGGGAGTAGTATCTTACTCTTATGCAATTGTTCCTTTTAGGCTAATGAGCACATTGGCCCTAGTATAGCACGCTTAGTTCAAATGGCGTCTAAAGGTAAACGTACATGCGGGGGTGGGTCTGTGACCGGGACACTTGACCATTTTATTACAAGAGCTGTATCATGTCTTGAGCACGAACTGGCTATTACTGAACGTCGCTTGTCTGTTGAGCTAGCGCAAGCTAGACGCTCTTCTCTGGGTATCTTGGCTGGGGCAAAATCTCCTTTGAAGCCAGCGGTCCAGAATGGGGGTGAATTAGTACTGCAGGAGAATGTTGGGACAAGTCCTTCCACATCGCACCACCGCAGTGCCGTTTGTGATACTCCCGAGGTCTCTGGTGGCTCTGCGATAATAACTCACAACCCCCCTATTACTAATAAATTAATTATATCCCACCCGCAGACTAGGTCCAGCAAAAGTATTGTAAATCCCCCTAATGCCAAGAGGAAACGAGTAGGGGGGTCTCAGGGAGGGAGGAAGGCCAAGCACCCTAATGTTACGGAAAAATCTCCAATGGGGGTTATACAGGATGAAGTTCTCCCATCTCCTAGTGAGAATATTTCTTGTTATATAGACCAGCCCCAACTGAGTAATATGGTCTTCGAAATAGAAAAATTTTTCCGTTCTCTGATTCTTCCCGTGCTGGAAAGGATTAAGCAAGTTAGTGAGAAGGTAGATAGACTAGAGCAAACTGCTCTGGATAATTTCTGCTCACTAAAAAATGTTATTAAATTAGCTACCAAGGCACGGGACATTCCTGGAGGGGTGTCCTCTACCCTTCCTACTCCTCCGCACACATCCTCTAACAGCGAAGCAATGCATGGGGTTTTACCCGAGGTCGCTCCTCCTAAGGCGAAGGTTATTGATAATTCTAATAGTACTAGCCAATGTACTGATAATTTGGGTGACAATCTTCTGAGAGTGCATGGTACTAATGTTGGAAAAAAGCCTATGAACCAAAAAGGGTCGTGGGAATCTGGGGCCAAAAACAGTATATCGCCTGGGGCTCATATCCATCTGCCCCCTGCCTGTACACCCTATGTTGCTGTTTTAACTGGAGTCCCAGTACTTCAGGAAGGAGTTCCGGAATCGTACCAGCAACTAAAGAACAAAGTTACGTTCTGGTTAAATAGGAACAGGCCGCTTCCTAACCACCTAGATGGAAAAATCCTCTTCACTAGAAGGGTTAGCTGGGTAGGTCCAAGACCCAAAGATGTCCCAGGGGACACAATTTTAGTCAATTTTGCAGATAGACGTATAGTGCAATATATTTGTGATCCCCGACTGGCTCGCGACCAGTCAAAAATTAGGGTGCATGATCTAGGGTTTTTTTATAATCTTTACCCTGCAGGACTTAGCCCACATCCGGAAACTTGGGAAGCCAATGATTTGTGCTCCCCAGTAGTTTTTGCCTGACCGACATCTGGGCCGCAGTTATTTACTACACCTCCTAGTTCGAGTATACTGGTTGGAGGGCCTAAGTTTAATAATCATCCACGTTACTCCCCTGTTACCGGGGTGGACAAGACAATAGATGTAGATGCAGCAACCCCGGATTTGTCTACAAGACCAGAACGTGGACTCGAGCAGCGGTGTGTGAACCCTGCCCATGTTCAAGGCCAAGGAAGGGAGGGGGGGTCTATGATTTCTTGGAATATTGCAGGCCTAAAATCAAAAATGGACTCACCGGATTGGCTAGGCTACATAGGCAACTTTGATGTCTGCCTTTTCCAGGAAACCTGGACCTGTGAGCCTCAGTTTCTACAGGGATTTTTGAATTTCTATGTCCCTGCAATCCAGGGCATAAGGGGTCGTCCAAAGGGAGGACTGACAATGTGGGTCCGACAGGACACATTCCCAAAGGCTTTTGCAATACCTACTGGGTCCGAAGATATTCAATTAGTGAGGGTGTCACTTGGAACCCTTGGTGATTTGGACATCTACAACTTGTATTTGAGGGACCCTAATAGGACAGGCTCCCAGGTTCTGGCTCTCTTGGTCTCCATTATCGACCAGCACTCAGGTGGGAGGCGAATAGTGGTAGCCGGGGATTTTAATATCACCTTTGAACCGCTCCTAGATCCCGATTCTGGGTGGGGCAGTGAAGCTGTGGAAGATCAATTGTGGGGGGTACCTGCTCTTGACCTCAGTCCAATTAAAAGGTGGACTGAGATTATTGTTCAGTGCAATGCTCTTTGTTTTGAGCATGGTCTGAGGGCCCTGAATGGGAGGACGCTAGGTGATAAACAAGGGGCGAAGACCTTTGACAATGGCCGATATTCTAGTAGGATTGATTATGTCCTATGTAGTTTGCAATTATGGCAACCAGCTCTAGATATGGTGGTCGAGGTTAGAGTTGAGAGCGACCATAACCCCATCTGTGTTGCCCATAGATGGTGGTCTAGTAATCGTTTAATACCTGATGGAATGGTTACGTGCGTGCCTGAGGTAACTCTAACAAATGATATGCGTAGACTCAAGTGGGGGGAGCTCGAGCACAACACCTTGGCCATTGCCGATATAGATATCAAATTAGTTGATTCTATTGTCGAGCTTGAGGGTTTGCTATTCGAAGATCCAAGTAATAATAAAGTCACTGCATGCCATGAGAAGTTGTTTGCCGAAATAGGTTCCCATTTTACGAAGCCCTTGAGGAACAAGAAAAAGGCCCCAACTAAGAAAAATAGATGGTATGACGGTGCTTGTAGGGAATCCAGGTCTAACCTAGTGAAAGCCCTGTCTAGTGGTGCATTGGAGGGTATCCGTTCCGCCAGACTAGCATACAAAAAAACTGTAAGGATGGCCAAAAAAATCTGGGATGAGCAACACTGGCTGGATTTAAAAAGCGCATGCCATACCCGAGATTCCCGGCTATTTTGGAACATTCTTAAGTGGGGCCATGGTGGGCGCCCTGACAACCCCTCCAACCATGTTTCACAGGCAGATTGGGTACAATATTTTGAACCTCAATATGCTTGTAATATTTCATTTAATTTTGCATGGGTGCCAAATTATGTCTTCTATTCCCAGGGTCCCTTTTGTATTCAAGATGCCAGTAGGGCTTTGCGCTCAGTTACCAGTGGTCGTGCCCCCGGCCAGGACAAGGTTCCTTCGGACGTCTTTATTCACAATAAAGGTAACTGGAGCAAGTATATAACCCTATTGGCTAACGCCGTGGCTGAAGGCGCGCCTGTCCCAAAATCTTGGAGGGGGGCAGTTATTATACCTGTATTCAAGAAAGGGGACAGGACGCTCCCGGGAAACTATAGGCCAATTAGCCTCATCGATTCTATTCAGAAGGTGATAGGGAGGATGGTCTTGAACCGTATCCAAGAATGGATGGATGATAATAACATTCTGTCTCCCTTCCAAGCTGGTTTTCGGAAACTAACCAGCACGGTGGACCAAGTCTTCTACTTTGTCCAGCTCCACTGGAAAGTGGTGACATTGGGGAATGGCAGTCTTTATGTAGCTTTTGTAGACTTAAGGGCTGCCTTCGATCTTGTACCACGACACCGGCTGTGGGCAGTTCTAGAGAGGCTGGGTCTCCCTATAGAAATTCTAACTATGGTGATGCGTCTGCATGAGTCTAACTATGCTAGGATTCAGTGGGGAGGGGCGGGAGAGGTTACATCTGAGTTCCCGGTTGAGCGTGGTGTGAGGCAAGGTTGTACTATGGCTCTCACGCTCTTCTCACTTTATATCAATGGGATAGTTGAACTCATGCTCTCTGCCAATACCGACGCTCCAAGGTTGGCTGGTGTTTCCATCCCCATACTATTGTTTGCAGACGATACGCTTATCGTATCTAGAACATCTAATGGTCTGCAAAAAGCCCTTCGCCTGTTTGATGAGTTTTGCCTTGATCATGGTTTAGAGGTTAATGTGGCAAAAACGAAGTTTATGGCCTTCAACCCTCATGGCAGCTTTCAAGGGAAAAGAGTGTTTATGAATGGGCAACCCTTAGAATTAGTGACCAATTTTACATATCTTGGGTTGCAAATCTCAAACAATAATAATTGGCGTAGACATCTGGAAATGGGCTCCTTAAGATTCAAGCAGATAACTGGTGCTTTGACCAGGGAATTTAATAGGTCATTAACGAAACCAATAAGCCCGGTTTTGCAAGTATTCGAAGCAAAGGCCCTAAACTCTGTCCTATATGGGGCGGAACTCTGGGGCTTTGAACAGCTAGCGATTTTAGTAAATGTGGAGCATAAATTCCTGCGCAAAATTACTGGTCTCCCTCAGAGCACTCCTTTGATCCCACTTAGGTATGATCTGGGCAGGAGGTCCATTAAGGATATTGCAAGACTCCGCCCGGTTCTATACTGGCGGAGGCTGTGGACTACTCCTGAACTTTCCCACTATGCCAAGGGCCTGAATGACATTATAAAATCTGATGTTTTTCATAAAATTGGGTGGCTGAAGAACCTACAAGCGTCTTTAAAGGATATGGGTATGGAAGGGTTGTGGATTGACCCAGCCTCTGCCCAGTTTCCATCCAAAAGTTCTCTCAAAATAGCATACTGGGAAAGAATAGATTCCCAGGTACTGAACAAAGCAACTGGGATGTCTGAGAAATTTTTGGAGTTCAAAGATTCCCCCTATTTGGAACTATATTGGGATGTGGTGACTAATGTGGGTGACAGGAAACTTTATTTCCAGTTCAGAGCTGGTTCCTTGCCCCTTAGATTTTTGACTGGAAGGTGGGCCACGAACTCGGAACTGCAATGTCCTGCATGTGGGGCTGCGATGGAATCATCTCCCCACTTTTTGTTTGTTTGCCCGGCATTTGTCATTCCAAGGCGCGTTTGGCTTAGACCAATGTGTAGACTGCTCGGGACAAGGAGCAGCACTGTAGCTTTACGCATTTTGCGCACTAGCTCTCTGACATTTGTTTCTGTTGCTTTGGCAAAATACCTGGGCTGGGCATGGGCATTGAGGAGAAAATTAATTAAGCGCTCCCTTGATGGTCCCAAATGAATTCAGTGTCCGGGTCTTCCCCACTTCTAAGTTGTACTAGGGACAATTCCATTCAAAAAAAAACTTTTTATTTTTTATATCTCAGTCTGCTGTAATGTTTAATGGTTTTTTAACAAGGCTCTCTTAATAAGCTATTTTAAGGTATTTATTGAAATGTATGTTTTTTATTGAAATGTATGTCTTCTATGTTTGTGTCTTTTATGGTTGTATTTTTAAATCGAATAAAGACTGATTGATTGATTGATTGATTGATTGCATGTGCTGCAGACCGCATCCGGGCCAGGAAACAAACGCCCAGTCCCTCTGCCTTGCAAAGGACAAAGGCCAGTCGGAACAAAAGGCCCAAGGGGCTCTACCATCCCCCCAAAATTTGCCGCGACGGACATCCACTGGTCCATAACACCCCGCGCTCCATTCCTCCCACCAGACACCACACTGGAGGCCCGACAACTTGGCCCAGACCATCCAGTGCAAAACTCACCGCAACAACGGCAAAACAACGGCAAAACGCCATCCCAACCTGGACCCGACGTGCCTGCCAACGTGTCCGGTGGGGGACAAAGATACAGCAAGAGGATCCCGGCGCAACCAAACAGCGAGACGGGCAGCAGACAAGAGGCTGCACTGTGGGCGGGGGAAGGTATTTGTACTCTTGACCTCCCCCACCATGGCCGGAAGTGATGCGGCCGACTGACCCCCTGGTCCCTAGACCGGGGGCACTAGTGTGCTGACTAGTGTGCCTTCCTGTGGCACTAAGGCGGCCGCCCTGTTGGAGGGTCCCCCAGGTGGCCCCCCGGGCAGCCTTGTCATTCATTTTAGCTGCGCTGCAGTCTGATGAGCATGTCCTTGCATCAGCTTCCCCTCGCTGTCAATAGCCCTGTGCTTATTTACTGTTTTTTGGTTTTGCCCTCTCTGTTTCTTTTAATTACCAGCCTTCCTTTACCATTGTTCACTGCGCCTTAATTGTGTTTTTCAGCCTCCAGTTATTGTAATTTTCTGTGCCTTTTTGCAACCTAAGCATTTTCACTTTGTTGTAAATGGACCTTTCTTGCAGTGAGACGGCCCGCCTAGCTGCTCGCTTTCCCGGCATTCGCCACTCCTGCCTCTCAGTGTGCTGCCCACTCCTATGACCTACTTAATGGAGGCCGCTTTGCAACCCAATTGAGCAGGTCCTGGCATCAGCTCCCCATCGCTGTCGTATGCTCTGTGCTTGCTAGACTCACTCGAAATCCGGACTTCTTTTCACTCCCTCCAAGACCTCCGTCCTCATGGTCAGAGTCCCAGTCTTCTTACTGTAAATTCCAACCACAGTTTGTAATTAGCAATGGACAGCCAGGCGTTGTGGCAGGTTTGCACTTGGAGGCCTTTAGGTTTGTACTTGGACACATCTCCTTAGCTATTCATTTTAATTATTTGCCACATTATCTCCAAAAAGCTACAGGTTCCTGTAACGACCCACCTCTGGTGAACTGAAGAACAATAAGTAAATTCAGAACCAGTTGCATGAATCTGATGATACATTTAACACCAGAACAGGCAAAGCACTCCTCTAGGATAGCAATACTTTTCTGCCTTGACTCCAGTTTATACAGGAAGGAAGGCTGGACTTGAAGCTCCATTTTGATCAGTGTGCTAATAACTGACCCCACATTTCATGTGCAAATTATTGTCTTTCTTTCTTTGAATTAGCAAGGGGATTCGTTGTAGCTTCTTGGGAAAAAGGTTAATCGTATATTTTCCAAATAAAACTTATTTTCTATTTATTGATACTTGCATCATTTGTCCGAGCGCTCAAATGTTTATGCTGTGCTTTGTTACATATAAGACTGCGATTACATAAATTCCTGCTTAGTGCTAATTTGCACAAGGTGTTAGTTACCACCTTATTCAATGTTCTATTTTTCTCCATTTCTTTTTTGCGGTGGTGAATTATTATTATTATCATTATTATTGGTATTATTAATAATGCCTCTTATTAAGCGTGGACATTTCACCCTGTTAGGGTCTCATGGCCAAGCTGCAAATGCTCTTTTGCTGGTGCAAAAAGTAATGTATCTGGTTTGCCTAGGTTGAAAAAATATATAACTGTTTTTACTGAATCAAGACACCACTTACTACTTTACAAATTATTCCTTCAATATAGCACATTCTTAAACTATGTAATATTGTGAAAAATGGATCTTCATTGTTACTTTGTGTTTTTCCTTTTGAATCAGTCGTGTAAACCGAATGTGCACATTATTCCCCATTTCATGGGTTTGGGTACCAGTCTGAAATGGAAATTCCAGCCATCAGGAATCCTTGCCCATATTTACTAGTAACTCAAAATAGAACCCTTTAGTGCGATGACATTTATTTCATTTATTAACAGAAATGTAACATGGTCCCAAATCATAGAAGTCATGTTCTGTAATATGTCTCTGAAGTCAACTTGATGAGTTTGACATATAAATGATAACATAATTGCATTGCTTCTTAGTGTAACCTCTTTATTCCTTAATTTGTGCTGTATCATTGCATGCAATCACTGATTTTGGCATGTGAAGAGACACAGTTGTCATATGGACACTTTTGAATGACAACCATGTATGGCGCCCAACATGATCAGCATTTTATACAGGTTTTTTTGTTTTAAAAAATGTAAAATTTCCTGCGGTGGCTCTGGAAACTAATTTAAAGTCCTGTACATTTCAGTAAAAAGTAGGACCGCACTGTAATACCTGAAGAGAGCACCTTCAACAAAACTTTAAAAAGCTAAAAATCGTGGGAGTGAAAAAAGACATGAGGTGGTGTTTTCGACGTGGATCGGTAGCCTATTGAGGTGCTAGCCGGGGAAACGGGTCGGACTGGCCTAATGGGCAATCAGGCAATGCCCAAAAGGCTGGTCTGATAGGTTAGTGTGTGAGCCTTTTTTGGGAGGATTGTGGGCCTGTTCATTGTTTGGTGGACTGTTTTTTACAGTTGATTTCCCTGATATTACCAGAAACATTGCCTGTAGCAAGCACAAATGAACTTAGTTTCCAATACCTTGTAAAACACTTAGACAACTTGTCCTTACAAGTTCAAAACAGCCCTATTTGTAAATGTGGGCTATTTTTTTTAGCTCTCTGACTGTTTTGGTGCTGAGCCCATATTCTGACCCTGAACTGAGAAAAACGGGAGTGACGGTTGGCGTGTCTGTATAGATGGATTGAAAACCAAAATTAGGGGTGGGCGGAATTTGCGAAATTCACTTTTGAAAATTATCGCGAAAATGTAAAAAATCTCCGCAAACACGCGGAAATATCTCGAAGATGTGGAAGTTTTTTTCCCGCCCGTTCGCGGTATGTTCTGCGTGGTCGCGGCTCGCCAACTTACCCATGCGGTTGCTCGCGGGCGCGGCCATCTTGTTTTCACTTGTCTCGCGGTACATGATCGCGAGAAGAAAGACGTGATCGCGCGACGAATGATGTTACTGCGGGCACGAACTGTCGCGAGACAGTGCAAATGGCTACCAACAATCCAACATCTCGTGGAGAACGCGACCGGATCGGGAAAACTTGTCGGCGAACGCGGGGATTCAGGTAAGGCGATCGTGCGCACACAAGAATGTATTATTTTACAGTGTGAGCAAGCAAAACATTTCCGGTAAAATGCGGATTGTGAAAATTTTGACATTTTCGCGCTCTCCGCGGAACGCGAAAATGTCAAATTATCGCAATTTCCGCGAGCGGAACGGATTTCTAGCCCAGGCCTAACCAAGATCACACTTTGCAAAAATGTCCAAATTATCCACACACTGCAGAAGGCAATGATTGAAATAAGGCCATGGGGCATGTTAGGACCATGGCAGCCCATCCAGTTTTGAAAGCAACCTGCAGCCTACCTAGGAAATGTCAGAAAGGCCAGCCCAGCACTCCTGCCTGCTGAGAAATGTTTAACTGTGAAGGGCTATGAGATCTACCTCTAATTTGCGAAATATATTGATAACGGTCCTATTAAAGTGCAGCATATGTAATAAATAAATTGTTGATTTGCTTGTTGTGTCTTTGTACGAGCCTGTGTGTGTTTGTGTATGTGTGTGTGTGTGTATGTGCATGCGTGTGTGTGCATGCGCGTGTGTGTGTTAAGCATGCATGAACACAGATCGGGAGGTATGGCATACCTGGCCATTTTTTATTGAGGCAACAAATCTCTTGTACCAGCCTCAAATTACAAACATACCGCCCACTAATTTAAAAATAAAAAAAATCGGTGTTTAATAAAGGGAGACGTCCATCAGTTTCTCTCTAAAGATCATTTCCATACAGTGCTGGAGGAGGGCCTTGGAGCTCTCTAACAACATTGTGCACAGTGCACTACAATAAAGAGCGAAATGAGTTCAAGCTGGACTTCAATCCTCATGTTCAAAGGACTCCTTCTCACAAACATAGTGACGTGAAAACATGTAAATCCAGCCATAAGACTTATTACGAAAGTGTTTTATGCAGCAGATTTATCAGCCAGTGGATGACGTTTGGTGTTTTGAAAAATGAATTATCTTGGAACATACGGAATTTATTTTTGGATCCATTTCATTTATTCATGTGCTATTCATTTGAAATGTGGCACTTAATGTACTTTATATGGTACTTTTTGATATCTTTTACAGGCACATCAATGTTCTCCAGCTGGTTCTTTTTAGGCCACCATTTTGATCATCATTTATGCATTTTCTTTTTTTAATAACTACACAGCAAAGTGAAAAAATAGTGCTTGTTTAAAAATGCAATTTAAACCGAGAACGTACTTGACCCACAGTCCAAGTTAAATGAAACGAGCCAGAAATTAAAACTGCACCATGACTCACACAATGTAGATATCAAGAGAGCAATGAAAACTAGATTGAACTAAAGGAATGCTCTGACCTGGCCATCGGACATTGGCAGTCTTGGAGCCAGATGGATGTTGAGAGAGCCAGCACAGACCTGCATTGCATTGCAATGCGTAAGGTCTCTATCCCTACTCTGGCATAAAAATAAAACACCCTTGGCAATTGGGATGATGCAGCAATGCAGGACCAAACCATGTTGCAGTGCTGACTGAAATGCACATCCCGAAAAAAATATATGGGCTATTATGTGATGAAAGGCAAGTTATGTGGCACATCTCTGGCATTATTCTGTGACGAATGTGACGTTTTAACTTGCAAGGGCAAGTGATACAGCAAGGACCCCAATGAATTAACACATTATAGGCGTGATTCAATAATTGCATTTTGCAGTTCCTAAAGTAGAGCTACAGTAGGGTACTCATGTACTACAAGATGCTATTCACAAACCTACACACAGAGACCTCTGTCTCTCCCACCCCTTTTTTTTTAGCAGCGATCTCTGTCAAGTTGACACAGATCTCTGCACACGTATATGTTTTTGTAGTAAATGTGAGAGGATACCGGCGGAGTGGTTTGAAAAGGGGAACAATCATTACTAAATTGAAGGGGCTTAGGGAAACGTAGGGTATGGCTGAGGTCGAGACATGCTAATACACACAACTGCACGATAGTAAGACCATATGTATTCACAAACTACACTTCTCAAGTTACTAGAGCACTAAAGGTGTCACTCTAAATGTGTCGAAACAGACTCAAATGTACTCCAGCCTAGTGTTGGAGTAAGTTAAGCACCGTACATGGTCACGCACAGGTACAGCAACACACTCCCAAAGAAAACAAACAATAGAGGAAAGGAAATAAAATAACACCCTATAGCAACTAATGTTAAATTAAAAAAAAAAATTTGACATTCAAATTCAATGTATCTCCCAACAAATCCTCACCGAGAGTTTCTTAGTTGACCATAATGGGGGTGGTCAGAGGTGTGAGGAATCCGTGAATTAATAGACAACACTCCTGCCAGTATGCCAGCATAGAAGACACGCACTTGCTGAGTTGCTGGTGCTCAGTGTTTATTCGCAGGCCTCTATACAGCTTTCAAGTCTGTCTTCTCCTACATGTTGTGGTCTCTGTGGCCCTGGTCACGGATACACAACCATTGTTACAAATCCTTTAAATACATATCAAGGGAATACAAATAACAAACTTTGCCCATTGGCATAGACAACATTCTAAGGTTTGAAAAGGGGCCTGCACAAAGGTCACCATTATGGAATGGTGGTAGACCAAAGTTATGTATATACCAAGGATTCCAATGATCATGTTCAAACTAAGTTGTATTTTATTCAGAATTTTAATCAATATGCCTAGTCTAAATTAAATTTAGTTAATCGCAATTGGAAATATATGCCCACAGTCATGGTATTAAGGTGTATGTGTTAGATATCACACAAATGACCCATTTGAGAATATTGTTTCACTATGGCCCACTTATGTACATTGTGAACTATTCGTAACAACTATCTCGTCCCAGTGGGCAATTAGGCACTTGTGGTAACAATCATCATACATTTGTAATTAACACATACCTGGAATCTGAATAGAGGGACCAGTAGTCTTCCCTTCGTGTGCCTAATCCTCCTCCAACTAAATAATAACCTCTTGATGTAGCGCAGAATGACAAATTTTACTAGCTATCGTAACGCAAAGTTTCAATTCTATTAAGGACTCGAAGGCGAGAATTATGCTATTCTTTTTCCACTCTATTTAATAGCAGCCATTTGAAGTTAAAGTAAAACAAACTACTATTCCCATGAAACATCAGGAATAACAACAATTAAAACAATAGAGTGTCCGTGGATAAAGAGTCCCCTTCCATCTGCACCAATAAATGGGCTCCAAGGTGCTGGTAGTCCCCTGTCACTGTTCATTCCCCCTCTTTCATCACTCAAGGTCAGCCAGCCAGGACGCTTCACGAATCTTGTTTGCCAGAGTCGCCTGTAGAAGCAAAGGCATAATGTAAGCGACAGCAATGGCTAAGGGTTAGCCCTGTAGGGGAAATATCACACATACATTCGCAAAATCTTGACAGTTAATGTGGACATAAGCAAGCTAAAGAGTTTACTTACCCAGGTACGAGGGTGGGAAGGTTACCCAAGGAACTTTTACCCTGGGTGGGATAACCCTCGCCTCTGAGTCCTTAATAGAATTGAAACCTTCCGTTACGATAGCTAGGACATTTTTCATTCTATGTCAGGACCGGAGGCGAGGATTAGGCTTGTTTAAAGCTTGCTCACAACCAAGTGAGCCATATCATTAACCGGTTTGAAGTAAAACCGCTTAAAGGTAGTCTGAAGACCATTCTGCTGCATTCAGAATGTCTTCCAGCCAAGCTCCCAGGGTAAATGCTTTAGAAGCTGTTGCCCCTCTGGTAGAATGAGCCCCGAAGGCATGTAAATCAATGCCTGCTTCCTGCATCACCCATCTTACCCAACGGGCAATTGTGGGGGAAGAAACAGCTTTGTGGGGTTTCTTGAGCGCAATAAGCAATTGCCGCTCTCCTGGAGGACGAAATTCCTCCGACATTTCATCATATGCTTTGTGGCAAGAAACAACGCACAGCTTCGGAGAATCCGGAAAGGCGGGATAAGAAATGGTTCTCGTCCCACATTTAGTGCGTCTATGAATTGTAAAGGTAACTCCCGCTACTTAAAGTGAAAACAGCCAAGTCTTAAGCTGATTTCTAAATAGCTGCAGTGCTGGCTGTGAACAGAGAACCAGGGGAAGGGAGTTCCTTAACTTTCCCCCCTGATATGCTAGCGTTCTACAGCCCCAATTTACTCTTTTGATTCTTGGGACCATGACCATGAATGCAGAACTAGATCTGAGACTTCTGGTGGGCCGGCACCATGAGAACCGTTCTTGAAAATGATTTCCTTGTGTTTCATCATTCCTCAGGTGTGTTACAATCTGAGTTGCACAGTATCCTATCATTCAACATATCTAAACATGTACCCAAGCAAAAGACAAAGATCAGAAAAAATAAAAGAAATTACTGTTAATATTCATGATTCTATCATATATAACACATTTGCAAGTCAGTACCAAGCAGATGGTTGCAGGATAACCGGCTAAAATTTGCTAATTATTTCCACAGTGTTCATCACCAATGGGATTTTTTTATCTCCAACTGAAAGATATAATAGAATTTGAGGTGTATGAGAATATGTGTTACATGTGTTAAAATGTAATTCTGTGTATATTCCTTTAAATAGTAATCCTGTATTGCTGGTTACTGCAGGTTGTTCTTTCAATGAGGTTCTACATTCTGTGTGGAGCTTCAATGAGAGAGATAGGCAGTTATTGCATTGCAACGGAGAGATGGAACTGAAGAAGATGCTTTGAATATGCTGCCAATAAAGGTTTAACTTTATTCAATTCCTGATGGATTGGAATACTTATTAATAATATGTTTCTGTCACCTCCCCTTCTGCTTGGTGGAACACTATCAACAACAAAAAATCTCAGGAGTTTACCATTGTGTTTCTGCTCTTCATCAAAATATCCAGCAACAGGATAATGCATGTTGTTGCTTTTTATGTCTCCACAGTGTTGTAGTGTTGATTTTCTACTCAGTGTATAGTGCTATGTACATATCTTTTGTTGCATGGACATCTACTGTATGTATACTGTAAATATGGAGTTATTGCTTAGGAATCTTGTAATACATTCTTAGAGTATGGCATACTCTATCATTTGTCATATCAACTGTTTCTATAGGCTTTTATTTTTTTACATGCAAAGAAGCCCTTGATGGTGGTCGATGAAACTCTAGTTCAAACTCACTTCTTGCTAATTTCCTCCTGATTGAGCAATCTTTTCTATCAGTAACAAGAAGATGGGGGCTTAAAGTATCTCCTATCACACTGTCGGATTTAAGGACATCCCAGTGTTTTGTTAAAATCTTTTGCACAATACTTGAGCTCTTATTAAATTTGCTGATTAGTCTAATTTCCATTTCATCATTATTCATGCAGACCTCACTAAGGGGCTCATTACAATGGCGGAGGGATCGCCACTGCTGGCCCGGCGGTGGCGGTCCCTCCGCCATCTGCATGCCCATTACATCCCGCCAGATCTGGATGGTGGGGGAATCTTTCTGCAAGTGTGGTGGACACAAAGCCCGCCCGCCACGCTTCCGCCACAGACAATCGTAACAATTGCCTGGCGGAGCGGATAAGGCCGTGGATATGGGGGCGGTGCCTCGAAGGCACCGCCAGCCCGATTACAATGCTGGCGTTAGCCTCCACCGCCATGGAAAGGCTGGGCAGGTCAGTTGTGCACTGGGGGTGTACCCATGGTGCGGGTACCCCCTCCATTTCCATGCACAAGGTGGCAGGCACCGCGCGGTGCTTGCCACGTTGTGCAAGGAAATGCACAACATGGCCATTTGACATTACGGCGGGTGCTGCAGCCAGCAGCACCTGCCGCAATGTTAAATTGTCAGATGCGACTGCAGCGGTGGTGGTCGCATCATGATTAGGGGTGCGGGACCACCGCATGTCAGGCGGGAGGTCTCGTTACCGCTAGGATGGCGGTCGGACTCAAGTCTGCCTGCCATCCTAATGACCTCCTAGGTCCATATAACAACTGCTGCCTGGATACATGACGAACCATCTGAACTGCCCGGTTTGACACACATTGGGGTTAACGACTTTCCCTGAATATTCCTAATATGTTTTTTTTTTGCCTCAAAGCTCACATTGTCATTGGAAGTTGTGTGTAGCCCTATGTGATACATTTTCCAGATCTTTTCTTCTCGAAGACAGAATCCAGTTCCCCCTGGCACTACAGACTTGGTCAATATCTCAACCCTAGGAAGAAAACCAGTTGTGCTGCAATCACTCTGCAACCCACAAATCTACATTTTAGTGAAATGTGTTTCAATTAACAATCATTCCGGTATTTAGACAACACATTGAGTTCAAAATATCGGTAGACATAAATATTGGAAAAAAATATTGTGATTCAAAAATACTGTGTTGCAAAAATATTGTTGTAAAAAATAATGTTTTCTAATTATGTTTTTTAGTTATTATATTCATTGTATGCTAGTACTGTTCGTATAAGTGTTATTCATTTTTTTAACTATAGGTTGTCATTTTAAGTGATTGATTACCAATTTTTGATTACTATTGCCAATACGAGTGATGACCTACACAATGTTCTTTAACATTTGCTCCTAGTAGGTTCTCCATTATTGTTTGTCTACTTGCCTATTGTTTTGACTCTTTGTCTCTTCCTCTTATCTGTATTCTGCATGAATGTTTCTATTGTCCTTTACATCATGAGTTTCAACACATTTAATGAGACTATATCATTTCCTGTAAAAAAGATTTTTATACTATGGATGTAAACTTACATTATATACTCCAGCACTGGCACTGTATATATTTCAGCACTTTGAGTGCATATCATAGATTGCATTATCTGTTAACCAGCGCTTCTGAGCAGCCCCCAGTACTTTTTATATAGAAGTGTACACAGGGCATTTTAGGTTGTTTATTGGACATTTTTTACACAATTGCTTTAGGCAAACTTTTAATGAATTTTACATAATTACCTATCATATCCTTTTGTTTTGCACAGTGATATTTAAATTTCATGTGATAACTTATATCCAGATATGTTTGCATTGATGGACTATATGATGCTATTTTCAAGAGAGGATGGTTTAATCATAATACATATGTTTGTTTTGTCTATTTGCACTAGCACTTTACTTTTATGTGGTATTGACCACGTCTATTGCAGATTATGTGACTTGACAATTTTTTTATGATATTCATCCATGGCATTTTTACAATTTTTCCTCTCTTGTTCAGCTCATTCATGTGTTAATCCATTTGCAATATTCATTTCCGCATTATTTATTTATGTGCTTATTTACAATGTGATATATATATTTAAGTCTGTTGTTCAACAGTCATAATGCACAGTCTGTTTTTCACTTCTTTCAGAACGCTACACTCGTCTTTTTCAAATTGATTGGACACACTTTGTTTTTAAGTAGTGATTCGTCATGGGTGTGTCATGTGATCAAGATAGCCGTGGAGCGATCGAAACGCGTCAAGGTGGACACTTGTCTGTTTCACTAGGAGGTGATATTTATAATAAAAAATAATTGTGAACCAACCTTGATATAGTGGAGGCGTTTTGTGGTCCGTACCTGCAAGGAACCTCCTTTGTGCAGTAGGCGGGCCAGAACTGTTCATTCTTCATATATACATATGCCCCTTTTAACACCTCTCTGCAGTGCAGCTTTGTGGTGCTTACTGGAGGTACCTGATGGGCTAGTTGGACCCAAGGGACCGTCAGGATTCAAGGGGACTTAATCCCCCAACTTAAAACGTGCCACAGGGCGCGTTTGCACAGTGGTGAAAGAAGGGGGCGGGGCCTGAGGTGACATGTGTGCAAACACGCCCTGTGGCCGTTTTAAGTTGGGAGATTAAGTCCCCTTGAATCCTGACGGTCCCATGGGTCCAACTAGCCCACCCACCAGGTACCTCCAGTAAGTGCCAGAGGCCTGCGTTGCAGAGATGTGGTCCAGACCACGCCCCTTTTTACACCTCTCTGCAATGTAGCTCTGTGGCGCTTACTGGAGGTACCTGGTTGGCTAGTTGGACCCCAGGGACCATCAGGATTCAAGGGGACTTAATCTCCCAACTTAAAACGGCCACAGGGCGTGTTTGCACACATGTCACCTCAGGCCTCCCTCCCTTCACCACTGTGCAAACGCGCCCGTGGCGCGTTTTAAGAGGTAGTTTTAATCCACCTGCCCTATTATGTACTAGTGCCTTACAAAGGAGGTTATGCTAATCACCCGGGTACCCCAATGCATAGTGTTCCCTAGTGTATGTAGGTCTTTTCACTGTATTCTAAGTGTCTTTTAGCATAGCACTGGCTCTAGGCCTGGTTAGTCAGAGTCAGTTACCACCAGTACCCGTCTGAAAAAGTTGTGGGCACAGGATGATTTTGCAACAAGGCCTCTTTCTGCTCCTCTGTTGGTTCTTTCTGCACATGTCTTGCTTCTACCTGCACTTTTCTTCGTCTTTGTGGACTTCTGTTGCTTCTTTCTGCATTTCTTTTGCTTCTTTCTGTGCATTTTTTCTTCTTTCTTCACATGTCCTACTTCTGTAGGCATAGTTAGAAACTAGCATTTGAAAACCTTTGAGATTCACTGAAAAAACCATAGGTTTCAGGCACGTTATAGTTAGAAATTAGCCTTTAAAAAACCTTTGAAATTCACTGAAAAAACCATAGGTTTCAGGCACGTTATAGTTAGAAATTAGCATTTACTCGCGCCCCCCGCAATGCACTGCTGATGACGTCACATATTATATCACTCATGACATGGTCAGTGACATCACTGATGACATCTCAAATGACGTCACTGATGACATCACTGATGACATCATCCATTTGATAATTTCATGCATCTTCTCACACCCTAATATAACTTTAGATACACCCACTCTACATTACAGACTGCCATTCTCAAAACCATAGACACTCAAACACCAATAACTACATACCCTCTCACTGATTCTCAGGTCTACACACACATCCACTCACTCACCCGTACAGTCACTCATACTTATGGTCACTACAGGACTATCATATGCACTCATACACCTATATAGACACTCACACACCGCCACTCATCCATAGAGATACTCACACACCTAGTCAGTCATGCAAATAATTAATCACACTCCCATTTACTCACCTATACAGTTATACACACACCAGCTCACTTACTCAGACAAATAGCGCATTCTTACATTCTTATACAATCACTGATACAAGCAAACACTCATCCATGCAGCCACTCTCACAATCACACACTCTCACTTATAGCCATTTATATACTCTAACACACATATATACTGCCTTTCATATATGTAGTTACTCACACATGTACCACTGAGATATACATTCACTCACTAACACACCCATACACACATTCAGCCATCCATACTGTCCATCACAGATGCACACTTCAAACTATGCACCCAGTGAATCACCCACTCACACATCTCTGCCCCTACCCGTATGGTTTCCTGTGGGGTTCCCCAAGGTTCTTCTCTTTCCCCTCTTCTTTTCAATCTCTATATCCGCCCTCTTATTATCTCTCTTCTCGACTTGGGGGTCTCTGTGTATAATTACGCAGATGACCTCCAGCTCGTCTTCGATCTTTCTTCTTCTTCTGCGTCTCTTCAAAAGTTCCATTCCACTCTGACTTTTATCTCCGAGTGGATGAGCCTTAATCATCTCAAACTTAACACGGACAACACCGAGTTGGTCTTGACAGGTGGCTCATCTAGTCCTTGGTCTTCTGCCTTCTGGCCCTCTGCTCTTGGTACTTCTCCTGTTCCTGTCTCTTCTGTCAGGACCCTGGGCATTAGGGTCAGTCAGGACTTGTCTATGTATGCCCAAGTTAGTTTCGTGGTATCTTCCTGCTTTCTATCTCTCCGGCTCATCCGCAAAATCTCTCTGTTCTTTTCTTCGGATGCCCTCAAAGTCATCATCGTGGCTATGATTACCTCCCATCTTGATTACGGGAACAGCCTGTACGTGGGCATTCCTGCCTATGAAACACGTTGTTTACAGTCTATACAGAACCAGGCTGCCTGCCTTATCTTTCATCTTCCTAAAACTCATCACATTTCTCCGGTACTTAAGTCCCTTCATTGGCTTCCTGTTTATCAGAGATCTCTTTTTAAGTTGGGCTGTTTAGTTTTTCGGGCTCATGCCCGCTCTGCCCCAGCTTTTATCACTTCCCTTATTTCTTCTCACACCCCTACTCGTACTCTTCGATCTTCTACTTTGGCCCTTCTTCATGTTCCCCGTTTTCGTAAGTCCAGAACAGGTGGTACCAGATTTTCGGTTCTGGCCCCCCTCTTCTGGAATAGCCTTCCCCTCTCTCTGCGCTCTATCCCTATCTATTCCCATTTTCGCAAAGCGCTAAAAACCCTTCTCTTCTCTCAGGTGCACTCCTGTTAATTTCCCCGGGCTCTCTTCTATGTTTGTTGGTCAGAGCTCCTAGCGCCAGGAAGCCGCTTGGCCACAGTGCGCTTTATTAAATATTTTTTCTTTCATTCATTCATTCATCTATGCACAGAGTCACACACACTCCACCCACACAAACACTTAGGCACCCATACAGATACTCAGACAACCAATCAATAACCCATATAGACACTTATGTAGTTATTCACACACACATGCAGCTGCTTACACACCAAAAGAAAGACGGATACAGAGATTCACACAGTTTAGTCACTAACCCATGCATTCAGTAAGATATGTTTAATCACTCACTTATAGAGTCAGTCACGCACCTAGTAAAACATCCATTCATACACTTATACACCCACGCATTCTTCAATATGCCTTTCCCTATAAATATTAAACATATTTAAACTTTACAGAAACACACAGTCACTGGATGATATCATCAGTGATGTCATTTGAGATGTCATCAGTGATGTCATCAGAGATGTCACTGACCATGTCATGAGTGATGTAATATGTGACATCATCAGCAGTGCATTGCGGGGGCGCGAGTGATAGTTAGCTGATCTAACTATAACGGAGGAATTTTACGGGTTTTGTGCTAGTGCAATGTCCAACTAACTATAACTTTCCCTAAAACCTATGGTTTTCTCAGTGAATATATATATATATATATATATATATATATATATATATATATATTTTTTTCACACAAATGACCCAGATTCCTGAAATCCGTGTCCCGTAGGCAGGTGGCGAGTTAATACCGAGCTGGTCTTCCGGCAGTCAATATGCACACAGAAACTTCTAATAGAAGGACTCGCACTCGGAAGGATAAACTCGAAGTTTAATTAACACTCGTAACGCTTTTCGTCAGTGAAACTGACTTGATCACACGAAGTGCAACAGGAAAAAGGAAGTATTTATCTGACTGTTGAAACAGACGACAGGCAAAATTAGTTTGGCAAGTGATGTCAGTAGCTACGGCGGCCATTACTAAAGGTCTAAATACAGTGTAAAGATATGGGACCTGCCATAGTTCATGGTTACACATTGTCCAAAGTTATTCCGTACACATCTAAATCCAACAAAATATGTAACACAAATAGGGTGTCATTTGTTATAGACCAGAGTAGGTACCAACACCTGTGATGGTCGCGATGCTGGTAAGGTGTCTTCGTTTCATATTAGTAAATTCATACAGTCTAGTGCTCGTATCAAAAAGCCAGTGAAATGCTGGCATTCTGCAACCAAATGAAAAGTTACACATAACTGACAAATGCATGTGTCAAATTATTACAAGTGAGAACACGAATAGTGTGTAAACATATGGGTCACCATAATCGGTAATTTTCGAAATACATGATTGCCGCAGACACGAGGCGAGAACATTGTTAATAATACAAGTTCCATGAGGTATATACGTGTACAGCTGTAGCATCAATTAGAAGTCGGCATAGTGCCTCTAAGAACCACAATTTTCGAGAACCAAAATATCAACATAAATATACACAGTAATTACTGGAGTGTTAAGTCACATGCCACCTACGTCGAACAATTGTCTAAAGACAACAGCCTATTGAGACTTCCATTCCATTCAAAATAGTGCCCAAAATATTGGCACAATATGCAAAAAATAGAAAAAAGATATATAGATCTTATCTGTGTTCAAGGAACCGGGAAGAAAAGGGAAGGGTAACCGGTGCGGATGAAAATGGTCCGGTAACATGGCGACCCTTCCTTTCCTCCTGTGCACAGAAAAAGAAAAAAGGAAATAAAGTAATATAGTAAATGTTGTAAAACACATAATAAAAATGCACATGATTCTACTATTACATCATAGTATTCACATTGGCTAAAATTCATTCTTGACTTTAGAAACCAGCAAAAAGGACATATAGGACCATAGTTAGTGGCCTAGTAGATACAGGTATACAAATTGGATTCAGAAAGAACACAGAATTAGTCATCATGTAGATGTACACTAAGTTCCTCGTCAAAATTGTGGCCTTTGGGGAACTTAGTCTCAAGTACAATTATCCATTTGGACTCGCGTTTGCGGAGTAGTAAGGTTCTATTTCCGCCCCTTGGGCCAAGGTGGACTTGTTCGAGGACAAAGTAGCTCAACAGAGAGCTGTTAGACAAGTGGAAGAGGTCGAAATGTCTTGCAATGGGATAAGTACTGTCTTTCTTGTTGATGGCACGCATATGTTCCAATACTCTTTTCTTTGCCATACACGTTGTACTCCCAACATACCATAACTTACATGGACATATCAGTACATACACACAAAAGGAAGTACTACAAGTAAGGAATTGATTGATCGTTTTAGGTGTGGAAGAGGAAGAGGGAGGGGAGGAGTAAACAACGACGCAAAAGAAGAAAACAAAGGGAATCAAGTAAACACAAAGGAGCCCATGGGAAACAAGAAACGTGGCTCAAAGAGCAGGAAATAATGCATCCGGACACGGTAAATAAAACGATCATTAATTTAACTGAGAAACACTTGACATTCTCTGAGAAAAAAACTTTATGTCTAGGTCTGGCTTTTTGCCCCACTGAAATTTTTAATTATGCAGACACGCGCATTGACCTGTACAACTGAAATAAATATTCTGAAGAATAAACTGCAATGAGTGCATCCTCGTATTAGGGACACACATGGAAACATATATATATATACATATACATATTTATTTAGTGGCTAAATTAATGAAGATTTTGTAAATTCATTTGTATATTTGTATTTTCTTTAAATTGCTGTCTCTGTTTTGTATACAAATATATAGATATATAAAAGAACATGTCGGTTGCCAATGAAATAAATATTCTGAAGAGTAAACTGCAGTTAGTATGTCCTTGTATTTGGGACAAACATGGAAATATATATATATATATATATATATATATATATATATATTCAATGAAAAAACCAAAGGTTTCACACATGTTATAGTTAGCTGGACATTTCACTCGTAAAAAACCATTGAAATTCCCCCATTATAGTTAGTTCAGCTAACTATAACTCGCGCGCCCGCAATGCACTACTGATGACGTCACATATTACATCACTCATGACATGGTCACTGACATCACTCATGACATCACTGATGACATCTCAAATGACATCACTGATGACATCACTGATGACATCATCCTTGTGATAGAGTGGCAGACCTCCTCTCCCCCTAATATAACCATTGAAACACACATTCAAAAATAGAAACTAAAATGTTCAAAATAATGAACATATCAATATCAGTTACAACAACCTATTCAGTAATTCTAAGAACCACATACACATACAGTAATTCACCAACAGTCCTCTACAGACACTCATACATGTACTCACTCATCATATGTACTCATACACCTGTACATCCCGTTACACAATGCCACTCTTCCATAGAGTAACTCACACACATAGTCACTCATGCTAATAAAGAATCAATCATCCATTTACTTGCATATACAGTTATACACACACCACCACACTTACTTCTACAGAAACTTACATATACTTACTCTTTTAAACAATCACTTATAGAAACACATACTTATTCATACAGGAACTCTTCCAATCTCTCACTCTCACATATACTCACTTATATACACCAATAGTCACATATACTAGTTTAAAACATATGTAGTTACTCATAAAGACACTATTGAGACAGTCATTCACTCACTAACACACCCATGCACACACTCATCCACCCATACAATCCTGCACACATGCTGTATTCAACACATACAAACAGTGAGTCACTCATTCATGCACCTATGCACTAAGTAATACCCCCCACCGAACCATACAGAAACTCAGACACTCATAGTGATAAAAAACCAACTAATAACCTATATAGACACTCATGTAGCTACTCACCAACCCATGCAGCCACTTATACACAAAGTAAGAAACTGATACAGATATTTAAATATTTAAAGATTACTCAGTAAGCCATGTATTCACTATGATACACTTAAACAGTCAGTTACACAAAAAAAATTCCAAAAAAAAGTATCCATTTAGACACTTATATACCCATTTATTCTTCCTTTGACCTTGAGATATACATAAATATAAAAAATATATAATTTTCATAAAAACACACGATCACTGGATGATGTCATCAGTGATGTCATCAGTGATGTCATTTGAGATGTCATCAGTGATGTCATGAGTGATGTCAGTGACCATGTCATGAGTGATGTAATATGTAACGTCATCAGTAGTGCATTGCGGGCGCGCGAGTTATAGTTAGCTGAACTAACTATAACGGGGGAATTTCAATGGTTTTTTACGAGTGAAATGTCCAGCTAACTATAACATGTGTGAAACCTTTGGTTTTTTCATTGAATTTCTAAGGTTTTTTAAATGCTAATTCCTAACTATAACGTGTGTGAAACCCATGGTTTTTTCAGTGAATTTCAAAGGTTTTTTAAATGCTAATTTCTAACTATGCCTACAGAGATAGGACATGTGAAGAAAGAAGAAAAAATGCACAGAAAGAAACAAAAGAAGTGCAGAAAGAAGCAACAGAAGTCCTCAAATACGAAGATAAGTGCAGGAAGAAGGATAACGTGCAGAAAGAACAAAAAGAAGAGCAGAAAGAAGCCTTGTTGCAAAAGCATCCTGTACCCTCAACTTTTTCAGACGGATACTGGTGGTAACTGAGTCTGACTAACCAGTCCTAGAGCCAGTGCTATGTTAAAAGACACTTAGAATACAGTGAAAACACCTACATACACTAGGGAACATTATGCGTTGGGGTCCCCCTGTGATTAGCATGACCTCCTCTGTAAGCCCCTAGTGTATAATAGGGCATGGGGATTAAAACTACCTCTTAAAACAGGCCACAGGGCGTTTTTGCACACATTAACTCAGGCCCCGTCCCCTCCCTTCACCACTGTGTAAACACGCCCTGTGTCCATTTTTAGTTGGGAGATTAAGTTCATTTGAATCCTGAGGGTCCCTAGGGTCCAACTAGCCCACTAGGTACCTCCAGTAAGTGCCACAGAGCTGCGTTGCAGAGAGGTGTAAAAAGTGGCACGGCCTGGACCACCTCTCTGCAATGCAGCTCAGTGGCGCTTACTGGAAGCACTTGGTGGGCTAGTTAGCCCCCAGGGGCCCTCAGTATTGAAGGGAAATTATATCCCCAATTTAAAACATGCCATAGTGCGTGTTTGCACACGTCACCTCAGGCCCCGTCCCCTCCCTTCACCACTGTGTAAACGCGCCCTGTGGCTGTTCTAAGTTGAGAGTCCCCCTGAATCCTAAGGGTCCCTAGGGTCAAACTAGACCACTAGGTACCTCCAGTAAGCGCCACAGAGCTGCGTTGCAGAGAGGTGTAAAAAGGGGCTTGGCCTCAGAACACCTGGCTGCAGCGCAGCTCCCTGGCGCATACTGGAGATGCCTGTTGGGGGCGCGTTTGCAGAGTGCTGCACGGAGGGGGCATGGCCTCCGGCACGATGCCAGTCTTTTATTTATTTTAGTTTTTTAAGAAGGGGGGCTGTTTGGTTCCCCTTCTTATTCTAATTTATTGGCCCTGATGACCCCATCCCCCAGGGCCAGTCTCCTAATTATATTTTTTTGACCCCAATCCCCAGGGCCGGCCACTGTTTTTTATTATTTTTAAAAAATATATATTTATAGACACACCTAGGACATGCTGGACAAACCGTACATACCTATCACCATGACGATTTGCGTGATATTCATTAAAAGGCGACTATGCATGCAATGAATCCACGTGGAATGTATTTACACCACTAGTGAAGCTCTGACATGTCTGATGCCCTACCGTGCCTAATCCTGGTAGACACCCTTGTCGTTTATTTATACAAACATGGGTAGCTATTGACGGGCACATTTAATACACATGCACACCAAGCCATTCAAAGGGGATTCGACAAAAATTCGACCAAAACTATGCAAGAAACCCCCCTCACGGTTAATAAAACACACATCCACTGCCGGATGTGTAATACTTTTTATTTTACTCTCTGGAAAGGGGACGAACATCACTTGAGAGTCACAGCGTGCTCCTGACAGAGCCCAATGCTGTGTTACACCCACCATTGCCTGCCGAGTGCCACACACCTCTGTGTTGTATTCCACTAGCTAGTGCATATGCTATGACACTCTCTAGCCCATGTGCACTGTAACACCACCCCGTGAATATGTCATGCCACACTTGTCTTCGCACGGGTTATATTGCCCCATCTAACGTGCCTTTCTCGATGCCTATGTTATAACGCACAGTGCTATGCCATACATATTACAATCTGGGATCCTTATATTTGTCACAGTGCATATGCAACGTTACACTCCCCAGCACATATTTTATATTACAACTTTAGAGACTAGTTAGGTTACACAACACTGCCCTGTGCATATTACACTCCAAGGCGCATATCGCATAGCACGCGCTAGTGCCTGTGCTATCTCGCGCTCTCCAATGAATCTGTCATTGCGCACAATGTATTGCAAATTATATTTCACGCCCGGTTCATCTTATATCACACTTTTTGGTGCATAGTTTATACCATACACTATATCTAGTTTTCATTTTCAATCGTGCTCTCAGGACTATGTTCTATATAACACTGTGTTCACCTACCCTTTTCACGGGCATTACATTTTGCGATAGGGGGTGGAGGGTCAGGGGGTGTTTCTGCCAAGTGAGCCCGGAGTCACAGTCACAAACGTCCTCTTCTTCCTGAATAAAAGTGAGATTATGCTGCATACTTGTTCATATTTTAAGTAGTTCGCACAGACACAATGTTTTAAAAACAATAAAGTTCCTAATACCCGCCTTCTCTGAACAGTTAGCTTGCTGCCCCATCCCCTTCCTCCCTATCCTCTGTTGTGTGAATCCATGGACTAGCCTCCTCCCTCCTGCCATGCATGGTCTGATGTGCTGCCACTGCCCTCAATTTAGTATGATGTACCAGTCCAGTCCTCCTGCCCTCCATTGCCCAATTCTATGCCCCATCATTGACCTCCTGCTTAAACTCTGTGCTTAGCTTGCTGCCCCTATTCTCCTTCCCCCTGCCCTCCGATGTCTTTGTGCATGCCCCTGCTCCATCCTTTTTGCCCACCATGTCCCATGGACCTGCCACTCCTATCTACTCTGAGTGTTCTGTTGAGCTGCCACTCCCCTCCCACCTGCCTAGCATTGTCAGATGACTGTAACCTGTCCCTGCCACCTCCACCCTGCCTGTCCACATGCCATGCCCCTATCCTCTTCCTCCTGTCCTACATGGTCCATTGTACTGCCACACCCTTCTGCCCTCCCTGGTCTGTTGTGCTGCAACTGCTCCTCCTGCCTGCCCCGTGTGGTCTGTTGTGAGGTCCCTTCCCCTGAACTTTCTTGTCTGTGCACAGGTCCTGACCCTCCCTTCTATCCTCCATTGTCCTTTGTGCATGCCCCTCCACCCTCCTTCTTGCCCATCATAGCCATTGTGCTGCCACTAACCCTCCCACTTGCCATGCATGGTCTTCTGTGCTGCCATGGCCCCTCCCACCTTCCCTGTGTGGTCAGTTAGCTGCCCCTGACCCCCTCCCACCTTCCCTCCATGGTCTGTGTGTATGCCATCACAGTCTCACTGTTGCTCTTCATGGTGTGTCTTGCTTCTAGTGCCCATCCTGCCTGACCTCCATGGCTATCTTGCTGCTCCTGCCCTGCCCCCTTGCCCCCAGCCCTACTCCCTCCCTCCTGGCTTGTCTGTTCCATTGTAATGCCCCTGATCCGTCCCTCCTGCCCTTTATGGTCTGTTATGCTGCAGCTTTCTCTCCTGTCTGTCCATTATGGTCAGCTAGCTACCATTGCCTCTTGCCCCTCTGTTCTCTGTTGTCCATGTGCATGGTCCTGTCCCCTCCCTCTTGCTTTCTATGGATTGTTGTGCTGCACTCCCGTCCTGCATGCCCTGTGTGGTGTATTGTGCTGCTGCAAACCCTGATGCCTGCCCTGCAGGGTCAGTTTGGTGCACCTCTCCATGTCCCTCCTGTCCTCTGTTATCCAAGTCCATGTCCCTATCCCATTTCCTTCCATGATCCAATGTACCATACTTGCGAACATTTTGAACTTGGTAAGAGGGAGATTTTGAAAAAAAACTGGGGTATTGATTTTCCCCTTTGAGTTACATTGAAAAAGAGGATATTGTAGACAGGAGACAGATCAAATAAAGCCCATTTGAGCTTAAAAACCTTGGACGTTTCCTGGCTGAATCGGGTCTGTTGGCATGTATGGTTGTACTACCATTGCCTCTTCCTTCTGCCCACAATGGTCTATTACATTGCCACAGCCTTGAAGGAGGGTAGATTTTGTATCACAGGGGGCCCCTGGCCCGTTCTGTCCACACCTGAAGTATGAGACCCTTGTCCTTGCCCTGCCAGCTGCATTTGTAGGCCGTATTAAATTGACCAGCGGGTCCTGTATTGCTATATAATTATCCTGAGACATCCTTACCACTCAGCCAGCATAAAACCCCTGTGTAGGCCCTTCTGTTCAATATGTAGGCCTCTTTGTGTAAATTGACCATAGCTCTGCAATTTTAGTGTATAGCAGTCTGAAGGCAGGTCTGCGAGGCCTTCTGATCCAAACTAGTAGCCCCCACCCTACCCGAGTGCTCCGTGCTCGGTATCAAAGTTCAACATCCCCCTGAAGCTGTCGACATACAGTAGGCTGCATCCTGGACTGGTACTTGCTTCCTGGGCAGGTTTCCCGCTTTTAAGGAAGTGGCAACCGCAGAGCGTCAAGTTAGGAGAACTGAGGAGATTTTATACATGAATATATTGAATTCCCGTACAATACCCATTATTTTCTGCTTGCTCTATGGAACTTACGATAAGCGATTGGCCTGAGAGACTGACCTTTTCACCCAGTCCATTGTCAGCATTAAGTGGGTAAATGACGAAATGTCTGGTAAAATCTGCAGTCGAAGCTTTTGGGTAGCATACGTAGGTAGATGTAGCGTGCAAAGGAGCCCACAAAATGATATAAAAAGGGAGCACCCACAGATATCGACGGACTACCTCGCCGTCTGTATGTAGGTTAACAGGCAGTGCAGGTTTTCCCCAAGAGCTGGGAGCTCTTGTCTTCCTTTGCTTAAAATGTCTTGCTCTGCTTTGCTTGAAGTATCTTATTCTATTTTACCTATATGAAATGTCATGTTATGTTTAACCATTGTTCTCTTTACTTTTGCATTTAAAAGATTTTGTATTGTAATTGCAGGAATGCTTGCTCTAAGAGTAAACGTGAGTGTTCCTAGGTAACATTTTCCTTGGTGTAATTTGTTTCTCATGATGCATTTATAGATGTGTTTTCTCTCTCTCTCTGTCAGTACATTAATTGAGATACAGAGAATATTATGACAGCTGTATGATTATCTGGATTCTGTTTTTTGTACTTTATGTCTCTATTCTGCGGTTTCTTTGAAGTTGCATCTTCTCATTAAACTGCCATTGTATTCTGCCTCCAATTCCATGTCTCATATGTCTGTTTTCTTCATTTTTGGAGCAAGCGTTCCTAGGCACCCCGGCTCAAATTAAGGTGCCCCTTTTGTCCCTGACTCACTCTCCTGCTCAGTTCTGTGGTGGCTCCCGGGGATCTGGGGACCGCCCCTAGCTTCCTTGACCCGTAATAGATCTTCCCTCCAACAGCCTCTCTTGCAAGTCCTGTATTGTTGGTTTGTTGCCCCTGCCCCCCTTTCCACTGCCCTCCATAGTCTGTTGTGCTTCCACGGCCCTTCCTGCCTGCTCAGTGTGGTTAAATTGTTGCCTTTGCACCCTCCTACCTGCCTTCAATTTTCAGAGTCCGTGCCCCTGGCCTCTGCCTCTCAACAGTATCCTAATGAACAACTAGATTGCTAACATTCTATATTTATTACAAAAGTGTGGAACGCCTGACATCATCTTGATGTAATCAAAACTGTAATACCTAGAGCATTTCCTTTAGAAATTACATATATGAGAGGGTCTTATTGGCATCAAAATTATGGTTAGTGCTCTAAAAGACTAAAATAAGGACATATTTTCTGAGTTTTCAAATAGCGACAAAGCACTTTTAAATTATTTGTTACCTTTATGTTTTTTTATCCAGTTGACCACTTGATTAAATGTTGCACTTAGGGGAGAGGATGTGGTGTTACTTCCAGAACTGCAGACTTTGCAACTGGGGAACCAGGTTGAAGTTTCTGCTTCAGCTCAACATTCTGTGATTCTGGTCAAATCACTTAGTCTCCCCATGTCTACAACCAAAATGAATTTGTTCTTGTGTGATGTAACCAATGCTCATGTAAAGCACTCCAATACCTGACAAGTCTGCACTATATAACACTGCAAAAACACAAAATAATAAGTGTTTTGCACACTTCTGTCATTGGGCTATATTTGGGCTACATCTGGTTGATTTTGGGCTACATTTGGGCTCTTTTGTCTCCGGTGGCCATCTTGGGAGATTTATTTGTTATGAAGTTTCCTAATTTCCTCATGTACTGCAGTCTCCTCAGTAGGAAATGCTTTCAGTTTTTTACTTTGATTCCATCATGAAGGTATTCAGATATGTCACACATTTGCCATAAATTCTGAATGTTAGCACTCTAGTTGCTCATTAGATCACTGTAGTAAAACTACTCCACCATGGAAGTCTGCTCCTGGTATTAAAAGTGCATGTTTCAGTCTGCATGTCAGAATTTTTTAATGAAATAGAAGAGGATTTGAGAAGTCACTCAAAATGTGCCCTCATTTTCTTTCTTCAGTATTAATCATAATTTCTATGGCAAAATGAACCTCCTCATTGTGTTCCTTTTTAAATTAAATGTTTTAAGTGTTACCAGTTTATTCCAATCAAGATGGCTTCAGGTGTGCCATACTTTTGTCATAATGAAGACAGTAAGCGCTCTAGTTGTTTTTAAGAACATTCTGGGACATTCTGTCATTGGGCTACATCTGGGTGATATTTGGGCTACATTTGGGCTCTTTTGTCTCTGGTGGCCATCTTGGGAGACTTATTTGTTATGAAGTTTCCTAATTTCCTCATTTACTGCAGTCTCCTCAGTAGGAAATACTTTCAGTTTTTTACTTTGATTCCATCAAGAAGGCATTCAGATGTGTCACACATTTGCCATAAATTCAGAATGTTAGCACTCTTTTTGCTCATTAGATCACTGTAGTAAAGCTACTGCTCACCAGGGAAAACTGCTGCTGGTATTGAAAGGGCATGTTTCAGTCTGCATGTCAGAATTTTTTAATGAAATAGAAGAGGATTTGAGAAGTCACTCAAAATGTGCCCTAATTTTTCTTTCTGCAGCACTAATCATACTTTTTATGGAAAAATGAACCCCCTCATTTTGTTCCTTTTTAAATTAAATGTTTTAAGAGTTACCACTTTAATCCAAGCAAGATGGCTTCAGGTGTGCCATACGTTTATCATAAGTAGGACTGTTAGCGCTCTAGTAGTTCTTTGGAACACTCTGGGAAGCTGCAGTAGAACACAAAGGAATCAACTGACAGTCTCTGCCCTTGTTGGATGTACATGTTTTACTGAGAATATCAGACTTCATTCTCACATGACTGAGAAAGATAATGTGAATTTACAGAAAATAAGCTCTCAGTTTAGCCTATAGATCACCTTCCAAACCTCTGTGGTAAAAGCATGAGAAAATATTTTTCTCTCAATCATGATATCCCAGCAGAAGGCTTTTTCACATGGTGAAATCACCTTAGAACATACCACAATTCCTAAAATGAGTATGGTACCATCAACAAATGATTTATAATGTAACTAAAGTCTTAAAACCTTCTATTAACTGCAATGCTTTTTAATGAGGTGCTATCATGTATATTTGTCCCAAGATGGCTGCCAACACTTCTTGGATGAAGTGCTGACAGCCAATCAGATCTCAGGATGAGATGTGTGGTTAGGCTCCGCCCACATATATATATGCTTTTAAATGCTATTTACTCAGGAAATACTGAACAGATTTACACCAGACCTGCAAAAGGCACTTCCTTGACCTTATGGCTACCTCTCTGCCAAATTTCTAGTAATTCTGTTCAGCCGTTCGGGCTGTAGCTCGTTCTAAAGGTCCTATGGAAAAATGCATGGGAAAAACGCGTTTTGGGACCCCCCTTTTATCTCAGCCCCCGCTTGACGAATCCCCCCGAGACTTTCAGGGTAGGAGCGGAGCGTAGCGCCCCACCTATTTTGAGAAATTCGCGAGGATTCATCGACCGGCGCCAAAGTTATTCAAAATAGAATGTTGCGGATTTCCTATGGAAAAGGGGTCCTAACTATAACTACCTACTGGCGACCGCCAGTAGGTAATATATATATATATATATATATATATATATATATATATATATATATATATATATATATATATATATATATATATATATATATATATATATATATATATATATATTCAATAAAAAAAACAAAGGTTTCACACATGTTATAGTTAGCTGGACATTTCACTCGTAAAAAACCATTGAAATTCCCCCGTTATAGTTAGTTCAGCTAACTATAACTCGCGCGCCCGCAATGCACTGCTGATGACGTCACATATTACATCACTCATGACATGGTCAGTGACATCACTCATGACATCACTGATGACATCTCAAATGACATCACTGATGACATCATTCAGAGAATGTGTGTTTTTCAGAAAATTACATATGTTTTATATATGTATATCTCAAGGTCGATGGAAGAATAAATGGGTATATAAGTGTCTAAATGGATGAATTGTTTTTGAAAAATTGATTGTATAACTGACTGATTAAGTGTATCTTAGTGAATACATGGCTTAGTGAGTAATGTTTAAATATGTAAATATCTGTATCAGTCTCTCACTTTGTGTATAAGTGGCTGCATGGGTTGGTGAGTAGCTACATGGGTGTCTATATAGGTTATTAGTTGGTTTTTTGAGTATCAGTGTCTGATGTCTGTATGGTTCGGTGGGGGGTATTACGTAGTGCATAGGTGCATGAATGAGTGACTCACTCTTTGTATGTGTTGAAGACAGCATGTGTGCAGGACTCTATGGGTGAATGAGTGTGTGCATGGGTGTGTTAGTGAGTGAATGACTGTCTCAATAGTGTCTCTATGAGTAACTACATATGTTTTAAACTAGTATATGTGACAATTGGTGTATATCAGCGAGTATATGTGAGAGTGAGAGATTGGAAGAGTTCCTGTATGAATAAGTATGTGTTTCTATAAGTGATTGTTTAAAAGACTAAGTATGTGTAAGTTTCTGTAGAAGTAAGTGTGGCGGTGTGTGTATAACTGTATATGCAAGTAAATGTATGTTTGATTCTTTATTAGCATGAGTGACTATGTGTGTGAGTACCTCTATGGATGAGTGGCATTGTGTAACAGGATGTATACGTGTATGAGTACATATGATGAGTGAGTACATGTATGAGTGACTGTACAGGACTGTTGGTGAATGAGTGGATGTGTATGTGGATCTTAGAATTACTGAATAGGTTGTTGTAACTGGTATTGGTATGTCCATTGTTTTTAAAATTTTAATTTCTATTTTTGAATGTGTGTATCAAAGGTTATAGTAGGGGCAGAGGTGGTCTGCCACTCTATCACAAGGATGATGTCATCAGTGATGTCATCAGTGATGTCATTTGAGATGTCATCAGTGATGTCATGAGTGATGTCACTGACCATGTCATGAGTGATGTAATATGTGACGTCATCAGCAGTGCATTGCGGGCGCGCGAGTTATAGTTAGCTGAACTAACTATAACGGGGGAATTTCAATGGTTTTTTACGAGTGAAATGTCCAGCTAACTATAACATGTGTGAAACCTTTGGTTTTTTTATTGAATTTCTAAGGTTTTTTAAATGCTAATTCCTAACTATAACGTGTGTGAAACCCATGGTTTTTTCAGTGAATTTGCAAGGTTTTTTAAATGCTAATTCCTAACTATAACGTGTGTGAAACCCATGGTTTTTTCAGTGAATTTGAAAGGTTTTTTAAATGCTAATTTTTTTATTTTCTTCTATTTTTTAAACATATATTTTTTTTAATTTTCTATCCTTTTTTTAAGACTATGGTTAAATTTTTAAAATTCTATAATATGTTTTTTTTAAATATTTTATAAAATAAACAGGTAAAATTTATTAGCAATACATTTTTTCCTTTTTTTTAAATTTTTTTTTTAGTACGCGTACCGTAAGCTTACGGTAAGCGTACGGTTTACGCAATGTCCGTAATTTATCTACGCTGTTTGCGTATAGTTACGCAATTGGCGTAGCCGCGCGTACTCCGCGTGGGACGCGTACGCGTGTACGCTACACGCGCACGTTACGCGGAAGTGTCGGGTAGTGACTGTTATGCGCATGCGCGCAAGCGCGTGTCTTTTTTACGCGCATGCGTACTTTTGCCGTAAGCGTACCGTAAGCGTACCGTAAGCGTACGGTAGGTCATGTGATCATGAAACACAACTTTTGATTGGTTGAAACTACTTTCAGTTCTAGAACTCTCCTACACCACACCCATTCCCCTCATTTCTGCTTGTGATCCCTTAGGAGAAGGAGCTGGGTTGTCTTTGTGATACGATGGCAGAACAGCAGAGCCCTTCTGAGAGTGAGGCTAGCACTAGCAGCACTACCTTGAGGCAGAGAGCGAGGAAACAAAAGACCTCTTATGTATGGGATTATTTTACTTTTCCTGAAGGCCAGCAAAAGGTAAATGCACCCTTAGTGACTTGCAAGCTGTGTCAGCGTGTACTTTCAAGAGGTAATCCTGACAGGAAGTATTCCTTTGGGAATCATACCATGATGAGGCACCTCAAGGATGTACACAAAAGGACACATGCTCGACTTACTGGAGGTAACCCTTCAGTAAGTCAACCAAGCACATCCACAGCAGCTCAGCCTGGACCATCATCTGCAGGGCTGAGTCCTTCTTCTGCAGGTCAGGTGAGCCCTTCATCTGTGGGGGGAGCATCTCCTTTTGCTGGCCCTCTGGAAATTAACCCTCGATTTCTGAGGGTTGATATTCGATGCGCCTCTTGTCATGATCTAATTTGTCATAGGGAGACCAGTGTTTCCCTAGTGAACCTCAAAATAGATCAGCACACTTGTCGCAGAGACTAATTTTCCCAATCTTTCTTTCCTCTGTCCCTGCATGAACACAACAGCTCTTTTAAGAGCCAACCTTATCTTTCATCTTTTTTTTATATATGTTTTTAAAAACTTTTTTTTTTGTTTTTTACCGTACGCGTACGGTGCGCGTATTTTTTTTTTTTTTTTTTAAAAACACTAAAAATCAATTATCACATTACAAGGTCTTTGAGAGACTACAATTATTATTATTGACTTACCATACCCACTCAAATAAATATTTATTCATTTGTTTTTTAAAAAAATTGCTTTAAAAATGGTTCTAGTTTTCGAAAATTTTCTATATCAATCTGAAAAAAAAGAAAAAAGTATTAATATTTTTAAAACATTTTATAATACAGTACACATATTTACATATTTATCAAAAAATATTTTTGCCTTATTTTTGCTGTTTTCAGAATATATTGCATTTCACTATAAATTGTGAAAGCAATTGCATTCATCATTTTACAGCGGGCAAAAAAAAATAACAATCTCAAAGATTGTATTAAAAAAGCCCAGAATCTCTTTTTACTTAAACTTAACATTATAGAAATGCATAATATTCTAAAAAAATATCATCTAATATCAATACTTATTTCTTTAAAATACCGTCTGATATGTTTGTTTCAGAAGTATAATCACAATATTATATCTCAAATAACTCCACATTACATCTGGTTCCATTTCCTTTAGGCCAAATAGTAATTTTAAAATTCTTTTTTGATTAAATTTCCAATGGTAATCCAATAAAATTCTAAAGTTTTATTTGTACAGATCTCACCGATTCTCTGTAACATATTGGTTCCCTAAATATTTATTAATAATTTATTAAGTCCACAATAGAATTGTTTACCTTTCCACATGGCCAAATAGTAATTTAAAAAATCTTTTTTGAAAAAATTTCCAATGGCACTCCAATAACATTCCAAAATTTAAATTGAGCAGATGTTACCGATTTTCTCTAAATTTTAGGTTTTCGAAAGTTTCATTAAAAATTAAAAAAGTCCACATTACAATTGGTTATCTTTCCATTAGGCCAAATGATAATTTAAAAAATCTTTATTTTTGAAAATTCCAATGGTAATCCAATAAAATGGTAAAATTGTTTTGTCCAGATCTTGCCAAGTCTCTCTAAAATTTAGGTTTCAGGAAGATTAGATAGGAATTTGCTAAATCAAAAGGCAAGCGTTGCTTAAAAACCAATTGGGAATCATTACACAGTGTCCAGCCTTTTTCACATTTAAGATAAACTGTGTAATGTCCAGAAGTAACAGTAGGTCCTTCATGGAAAATTATTGCAACAGTTACAAAAGTTTTTCCTGAAATTGATAATTGCTGTCCTGTAAACTTCTTTATTAAAGTATCCAATTTTGAACCATCAGCTCTACATCGTTGCATCATTAAAATTACATACTGTCCGTATTCCTTTAAAATTAATGTTGAAAACATGTCAGATTGACACTCACCGCATTGCATGCTATGATTAGCATCTTTAACTAATTTAGCAAAAGTGACTGTTTTAGTCTCTGGCAATGTCAAAAAATAAACCTTTCATTATCAACATTAGAGCCACATATATTATAACAGTTTTCATAACTATGTTCCCATTTATAAGAGAGACCAAATAAATTATCAATTGCAACTTCTTCTTCTTCCAGTACCTGAAGAAAAAACATCAAAAATTTGTGTGCATCTTGCTGTTCATTTTGAGAAAACTGTGTTCGTCCTGAACATACATCTAAAAGTTTTCTAATTTCAGTAGCACTTTCTATTTGAGTTTTATCATTACTCAGCTTTTGAAAAAGGAGACTCAGCTCTGAACAGAATCTTTTTCCCTGATTTACTATTATCTGCTCTTGCAAACTTTCCAGATAAAATGCAACATTCAGCACTACATTTGCGTAGCAGTTGACACCAGAGCTATTTTCAAAATGACATCCTACAACCTGTTCTTCTTTTTCCTTACTCTTTTTGCTTGCAATTACATCACTCCTCTTTTTTTTCCTCCTCTGTACATCTTCATCACAGATATTCTCATTTCTCCTTTTACGAGAAACTACACGTTTCTCCAACACAGGATACTGACCTAAATGAGGAGCATAGCTTCTTCTTAATCTATTATACTCCTTTACACAATTTGTATCAGCACTAACTTTTGAGTCATCAAAGTCTATCATGAATAAACCTGATAATGTTTTCACTCGTGACAAAGCAACATATGCCATACCTTCTTTGAACACAGTTGAACCAATGTTCACAAATGCACAATCTACAGTCAATCCTTGAGACTTGTGAATAGTTACAGCATATGCTAGCGAAAACGGAAACTGCTTCCTACGTACATATAAGTCTTTCACAAGCATGAAACGAACTGTACAACGACAAATGTCTTTAACTTCTTCTATCTGATCAAATTTTATTTTTAAACATTCAATTCCATCTTTTTTCTGATAATTAATAAAACCCACAACTCTTCCCATAGCTCCATTAACTAAACCTTTTTCAACATCCAAATTTCTCCTTAAAAATACTCTACAGTTCATGCAAACATATAGATTTTTTTCTAATCCAGCTGTTTTGGAAATGTTCTTCTCTAGTGAATCCAATTTATTTTTCAGTGTGCCTGTTACTGTGACAGTAATTCTTCCATCCTCAATTTTGTACACTGCTTCTAATTTCCTGATCTCTTCCTTTTCCAATTTCAAAAGCTCCTCATTGAATATTGAGCATTCACGTAGAGTTGGCATTAAGCAGATGATACTTTTGTTTTCTGCAATGTTCTTGTATATCTTCTCTGCAACTATTTCTTCCTTTGGAAATAAATTATGTAGCAGCCGACTCTGTAATGCTTTTTTGCCAACTTCTGTGAGTAGTCCAATTCTGATATCTTTCAGAATACTTCCATATTCTTCATCGCTTGCTTGCCTCATATTAGTAGTAAGTTCCTTGTACTCAAAGAAGGACCAAATATTTGTATTTCCGATGCTTCCCAATGACTTCTTCGTGTCTTCATGTGTGACAGTATTAAACACTGGTTGTCCTTTAACTGGAGTAAGTTGCAAAAGATCTCCAAAAACTATGACGTGTTTTCCACCAAATAACATGTCATAGTCTGTCTTCAGAATTTGCTGCATTCTTAAATGCACAAAGGCAAGCATTAAGTTTGAAACCATGCTCACCTCATCAATAATGAGAACTTGCATCTTCTTCAAGACTCTTGAAACTTCCAAGGATGCTTCTCCAGTTAGCTTGTTGTATTGTATTTTGTTCTCATGCTCCACTGGTAACATTAGCAAACGATGTAAAGTGATTCCTTTTATGTTATATGCTGCTAACCCAGTTGGAGCAGTAACCACACAAGACAAAGTAGAATCCGTTTTTTGCTGTAGGTAGCTTCTGATGACTTTAATTAGGAAACTTTTTCCAGTTCCAGCTTGTCCGCTTACATACATCCTGATTGGATGAAATGATGTGCATGAGCACTCTTTTTTTTCATGTAGAAATCCGTGATCAATTTTGTTTCTGATCTCTTCATAAATTTGTTGCTGCTCTTCGTTCAGTTGTCTTTCCAAATTTTGTAAGTCTATAAATTCTTCTTGAGCTTGATTCATAGCCGTTTCCACTTCATTCATGGCTATTGATGCTTCATTTTCAACGATTGGTTGTCCTAGGGGATCTTGACTGAGTGTTTCTGAACTTTGGCTGTCCTGAGAACTGTCTCTAGCTATTTCTGCTGCAATTGTAGTTTCCTGTTCAATTTCTTCATTTAACATTTGCAGATAACTTGAGAATGTACTGCATTGTATGCTGTCTTTGCAAGCATTAAAAGAATCTTCATAGCTTTGAAATTCTCCCAGTAGTTCATCCTCTGTACGCCATGGTTTAAACAACTGTAAAAGAGCCAAGTAGTAAAATTCCTTCTTGTCAGTAGTGTCGCAACTCAGCTTCCTGTGATTTATCAAACTTCCTTTTGTTTGCTTCACCAAACATCCTTCCTCACCAATGACTTTATATTTTCCATTGTTGATGTCTTCTGCGGCTTTCCGTGAATAAATGTAGTTCTGCAGCACTTCATAGAGACACATGTTCTCCAGATGTTGACTTCTCTTGGGATAATATGTGTCCAACATGTTTGATTTCAAAATATCTGTACTTTCTGGGTCATTCTCGGCCAAATATTCAATTTCTCCAACAGATTTTAGTACCCGATTTCTCATTGCTGCAAGGCCTAAACTTGCCCAAATTATTCTTCTTGACTTCGAGTAGAGACTTGCAGAAGATAACCTATCTGAACATTCGTAGGATCCAATTTCTCGATGCGATAACATCTTCAAACTGAAACTGTACAGCTTCTTACTGACAGTCTTCTCGTGAGAAATCTCTTCCCACATTTCCTTCAATTCTGTTTTTTCTGATTTCGTAATGTAAGACGTTACATATCGAGCAACAGCAATGGAATTGTCAGCTACATACTGTATATCCATGTTAGCGTTCCACATGGATAAAATGACTGGGTTGTAGTCATTTATATTTTTTGATTCTTCTTTTCTTTTAAGGTTGTAGGTATTCTTAGGTGATTTTCTTGTGATAGTATGTCTCACAGCTGACATAAAACTGTTTACTCTTCCATTTGAAAGAACAGGTCTAGGAAATCCAAATCGACATTTAGTGTAGTATTTATCTTTGCTCTTGTATTTCCGTCGACAGTATTTTCCACACCGATGACTTTGGAAACGTAAAACTTGCTCCTTTAACTTTTTCTCTTCTGTGCTTTTTGGTATAGCACATGTTGCATATTCTTCAATGTAAGATAACACTGCTTCATCAGTATCTGTTCCAAACTTTGGGGCATCCTTGATCCACAACAGCATATGAATATGAGGAGCACCTCTTGCCTGGTACTCTTTTCTCCAAAAGAAATCTACTACTTCTCCAAGAGGTGGATTTTTTTTATTGCAGATGAAGGACATCATAGCCTCAAATCTATGATTGAAATATCTGCAAACATTAACCGGATCCAATGAGCACAGTTCTCCTGCTGTCTTGTATTCGATGTTTTTAATGTTTGAATTTGCCTCTCGTAGAAAATCCAGTAAATCATCCCAAGCGTACTCGGCACAGCTTAGTGTAACGAACCATGTTGGTGTTCCTAAATTCCGTAATAACAATATTCATTTGTCCCACGCTGACACGCCATCAGATTGATCAGTTGTGTTTCCAAATGATCATCTCGGTGCTGCACTTTCTCCATAAAATCCTTAGCAGACACATTTTGTAAATGTACTCCACTTTTTAAAATGTGATTTACTGCATAAGACAGTGCAGACAAGTCGCTTTCAAATAAAAGATGGAACAAATAAGGAATACTTTGTCGAAATCTGGGATCTTCAGCATATAGTCTTGTAGTCCGATACTCAGAAGCTGGAATCTGTTCCGGACGTTCATCGTATCGTCCTCCTTTTCCTTTAGGAAACAGCTGGGGAAAACATCGAGCTTCCAAGCTCTCCTCCCATACACTCACGGGAGTTCCTTTTGCTTTCTTCATCTGAAAGAGATCAATATTGTCTCCCATAACTTCTTTTGAATGAAGAGGATGTATGCTAAAATGTTCATAAATTTCTTCTTCCTTTGACTTGTCCACTTTTTCAATTTGTCCAGTTGGTGTTTCTGTGTCTTCTTGTAAATCTTCTTCTTCTTCTTCTTCTTCTATATAAATTGATTCATACCATTTGTTATTCCTTTTCAAATACAAATTTGCTCTTTGTACTTTCCGCACATCTACCAGCTCCTGCCAAATCTTCTTATTCTTTGTAGGTACACCATTAACCAGAATAATTAATGGTTCAGTTTCCAAAGTATCCGCATCAATAGTTTCCATATTTTTTTTCAAATCCAAGGGCAAATACACCACTCTACCTTTTAAACCTCTCAGTAAATCGGAAGGAGGTAATTTACCAGTTTTGGGCTCCATACGTACTATGGTCTGGAACGGATGAACACATTGAATGAGTATAGACTCATATGTATTTAATTCAGAAAGTTCAGCAGGAATAGCATCCAATTCTAAATTATTATGTACAGCTCTGGTCGGCATTCTATTTTCCTCTAACTTGTTGTAACAGTATTTACAAATACGCTGATCTTCACCCAAATCAAAACAATTTTCAAGAAATATATATGTGGCAAAATCCTTCCACTTATAATTATCTTCATTTTCACTCTTTCTGTAGAGATCAACATTCCTAGTTTGTTTTCTATAATGAGTTCTGCGGCAACAAATACAAGTAAAATTTGGTCTTTCATTAGAGATTATTGCAAATTTTGTTATGTGATCATTAAATGTGTTACTTACAGAGGGTTCTACATTCTCTTCCACTTCTTCCTCATTTACTGTGTCCTTCTCTGCACTGTTTTGTTCAGGACCAAAGTAACAAAACTGAATTTCATCAACAACCTTCTCTACATCTGATACCGTTCCTCGGAACAGAGCCCTATTCAATTCATTTAACTTTATTGCTGGACTTTTGGCAAAATACAACCGTCTCACAAACTTTCTCATTTCAGTATGATGAACAGCCAGCATCCTAAAATGATGGAAAACACTATTACACACTTTTCTAGATAGACAAGCCAGAGAATGACCCTGCAAACCAGTATTCTCTCTCACTCTGCATGGATCCAGACTTTGAAGCACCTTAATCTTCTGTTTTATACTTTTTTTACTATATTCTCTTAGAAACTCACGAAATTTGTCAATAGATTCCTGACGCACAGTGCAAATACTACTACAATTCCAAGTGTACACTGGGGCTTTAGGACGTCTCCCCATAGCCTCATCTGCCATCACTTGTACCTCATCTCTTGGAACCATTATCTCCTTCTCCATTATGCAACCATTTTTTACTTCGTAAGCACGACCTCTGGTGTCAACTGCATGCAGCAAACTATTACTTTGAAAATAGCTCTCTTCATTAAAAAAAGGTTCACTACTTGAACTATGCATCCACTTTCCTAAAAACACTTTACAAAAGTTTGTTCTGTTCACTACTCTTTTCCTTTTGCTATGTGATTTCAGTACATTAACCATTTTATCTAATGTACGCATCCTATTCAAAATTAAAATGAATAGTTTCCTTTTTAATTCTAATGCCTTTGCTGCAATGGCTTCAATTTCTTTTTTTCTTTTATAAAACTTAGTCTTTTGCTTATATTTCTTCACATCCTTTATCAAATTGGACATAACTCTTCTCTGAAACATTTTTCTACGTATCTCTTTAAACGCTGTTTTTCTATTTATGTAAATCTTTTCAGTTGCAGAAGGTATATTTGCATTAACTAAATTCTCAATTTTTTCCTGTCCTTTTCTTTTCAAAACATTCTTTCCAGTACAGACATTTTGTACATTTTTCATTCTTTTGAATATATTTTTTAGAAATTGTTTTTTCTGCTTACCAGAAGATTTTTTCTTTTTCCCAACATGAGCGTCTTCTACTAACTTTGGTCCTCCAGTTGTCTTCAAATATAGGTTTTTTTTGTGAGTTTTTTGAACTCTGGATTTTGTAGGCATCTTAAATTTTGTTCACTGCTCTTCAGCAATACCTGAAAAAAACTAAAAAAAATTCCTTTATTTTATTTAAATATATTACTACATTTCTTTTCACAATAGTCACAAAACGTAATTTCTTTGCCAATTTGAAAACACACTTATTACTCTTTTTTTTGGCAAGTGATAATCACTTTTACAGACTGACATATTATAAATCCACTTTTCAGATTTTTTTAAATGCACATGTCCAGACTGCTTTTTCAGACCACCACCATGTGTATCCTGGGTGACTGCCTACACTCCAGCAAGGGCAACCAGCCTTAGTGATGCTGAATGTATTTGCATTACAGACTGAAACCTCAAACCCCACTCGCTTGTAAATACTGTGCATGATTATACATGGAAAGGAGCTGGGTGTGTGCTAAGAGTCTGCTTCTGCACCAAAAAATCGCTCCCCCTTTTTCCTACTAATGCAACTGTGAAATCACCAGAGCAAAACGCAATAAATCTCTGCCTGTAATTCCTATTTGCACACAGAGTCATGTTTTCACATTAGTCACAAAACGAAATTTCTTTGCCAATTTGAATGCACACTTACTGTTCTTTTTTTTTGGCAAGTGATAATCACTTTTACAGACTGACACATTATGAATCCACTTTTCAGATTTTTTTAAAAGCCCATGTCCAGACTGCTTTTTCAGACCACCACCATGTGTATCCTGGGTGACTGCCTACACTCCAGCAAGGGCAACCAGCCTTAGTGATGCTGAATGTATTTGCATTACAGACTGAAACCTCAAACCCCACTCGCTTGTAAATACTGTGCATGATTATACATGGAAAGGAGCTGGGTGTGTGCTAAGAGTCTGCTTCTGCACCAAAAAATCGCTCCCCCTTTTTCCTACTAATGCAACTGTGAAATCACCAGAGCAAAACGCAATAAATCTCTGCCTGTAATTCTTATTTGCACACAGAGTCATGTTTTCACATTAGTCACAAAACGAAATTTCTTTGCCAATTTGAATGCACACTTACTGCTCTTTTTTTTTGGCAAGTGATAATCACTTTTACAGACTGACACATTATGAATCCACTTTTCAGATTTTTTTAAATGCACATGTCCAGACTGCTTTTTCAGACCACCACCATGTGTATCCTGGGTGACTGCCTACACTCCAGCAAGGGCAACCAGCCTTAGTGATGCTGAATGTATTTGCATTACAGACTGAAACCTCAAACCCCACTCGCTTGTAAATACTGTGCATGATTATACATGGAAAGGAGCTGGGTGTGTGCTAAGATTCTGCTTCTGCACCAAAAAATCGCTCCCCCTTTTTCCTACTAATGCAACTGTGAAATCACCAGAGCAAAACGCAATAAATCTCTGCCTGTAATTCCTATTTGCACACAGAGTCATGTTTTCACATTAGTCACAAAACGAAATTTCTTTGCCAATTTGAATGCACACTTACTGCTCTTTTTTTTTGGCAAGTGATAATCACTTTTACAGACTGACACATTATGAATCCACTTTTCAGATTTTTTTAAATGCACATGTCCAAACTGCTTTTTCAGACCACCACCATGTGTATCCTGGGTGACTGCCTACACTCCAGCAAGGGCAACCAGCCTTAGTGATGCTGAATGTATTTGCATTACAGACTGAAACCTCAAACCCCACTCGCTTGTAAATACTGTGCATGATTATACATGGAAAGGAGCTGGGTGTGTGCTAAGAGTCTGCTTCTGCACCAAAAAATCGCTCCCCCTTTTTCCTACTAATGCAACTGTGAAATCACCAGAGCAAAACGCAATAAATCTCTGCCTGTAATTCCTATTTGCACACAGAGTCATGTTTTCACATTAGTCACAAAACGAAATTTCTTTGCCAATTTGAATGCACACTTACTGTTCTTTTTTTTTGGCAAGTGATAATCACTTTTACAGACTGACACATTATGAATCCACTTTTCAGATTTTTTTAAAAGCCCATGTCCAGACTGCTTTTTCAGACCACCACCATGTGTATCCTGGGTGACTGCCTACACTCCAGCAAGGGCAACCAGCCTTAGTGATGCTGAATGTATTTGCATTACAGACTGAAACCTCAAACCCCACTCGCTTGTAAATACTGTGCATGATTATACATGGAAAGGAGCTGGGTGTGTGCTAAGAGTCTGCTTCTGCACCAAAAAATCGCTCCCCCTTTTTCCTACTAATGCAACTGTGAAATCACCAGAGCAAAACGCAATAAATCTCTGCCTGTAATTCCTATTTGCACACAGAGTCGTGTTTTCACATTAGTCACAAAACGAAATTTCTTTGCCAATTTGAATGCACACTTACTGCTCCTTTTTTTTGGCAAGTGATAATCACTTTTACAGACTGACACATTATGAATCCACTTTTCAGATTTCTTAAAAAGCCCATGTCCAGACTGCTTTTTCAGACCACCACCATGTGTATCCTGGGTGACTGCCTACACTCCAGCAAGGGCAACCAGCCTTAGTGATGCTGAATGTATTTGCATTACAGACTGAAACCTCAAACCCCACTCGCTTGTAAATACTGTGCATGATTATACATGGAAAGGAGCTGGGTGTGTGCTAAGAGTCTGCTTCTGCACCAAAAAATCGCTCCCCCTTTTTCCTACTAATGCAACTGTGAAATCACCAGAGCATAACGCAATAAATCTCTGCCTGTAATTCCTATTTGCACACAGAGTCATGTTTTCACATTAGTCACAAAACGAAATTTCTTTGCCAATTTGAATGCACACTTACTGCTCTTTTTTTTTGGCAAGTGATAATCACTTTTACAGACTGACACATTATGAATCCACTTTTCAGATTTTTTTAAATGCACATGTCCAAACTGCTTTTTCAGACCACCACCATGTGTATCCTGGGTGACTGCCTACACTCCAGCAAGGGCAACCAGCCTTAGTGATGCTGAATGTATTTGCATTACAGACTGAAACCTCAAACCCCACTCGCTTGTAAATACTGTGCATGATTATACATGGAAAGGAGCTGGGTGTGTGCTAAGAGTCTGCTTCTGCACCAAAAAATCGCTCCCCCTTTTTCCTACTAATGCAAATATAAAATTACCAGAGTTGTACACAATAAATCTCTGCCTATATTTCCCAACATGTGTAACCTGGGTGACTGCCTACATTCCACCAAGGGCAACCAGCCTTAGTGATGCTGAATGTATTTGCATTACTGAGTCCAACCTCAAACCCTTAAACTATTCATTTTTTATACCAATACACCTTAATTTATCGTGAAAACATAGTCCATATTATTTTACATGTTCCTCACATTTAAATTTCTCCCAAAACAGAAAATAATAAACGCAACTTCAACAAAAAGAATTACATTTCTATTATTCATTTCTTAATTTACCATATACATCTCCTCTCAAACTCTAACCTCACCTTTAAAATTAGTTAGTTGTGAAAGAAATGTGGCACTCAAACAGCAGATTATCAGAGCCAGGATCTCTGTTCTCTACACCTCTCTCCTCTCAGCAGAACCAGATAATGGCAAAGTTTCCCTCTATTTTTCCACACATATACATGTAAGTTTCAAATCTCAGTGCTTCCCCCTTTTTTTCAAATGTAATCACACATTTCTATTGGTTGAAAACCAACCCTTTTCCAAAAGTACCCTTCCCCCAACTTGACTTCTGCCTAGTACCCTTCCCCCAACTTGACTTCTGCCTGCTACCATAGCAACAGCTCATGGAACACTGCTGTGTGGAGTCAGGTCAGAAGTTCGCCAAACAATGTTTCAATTCCACAGAGCAAGAGTGCTTGACTTTTCAAACCTAACAGCAAATCCATAGTACTGTTCTTTGGTAACACATTTTTCTGTACCAATACAAAACATGCTTCTATTAATTTACACATACAGCCTAGTTTTAATTCTAGAATGGTATGAAACAGCCAATCAGTTCTTTTTTTTTTTAACAAAATATGTATGCCTCCATTTCCAAACTGTCTTTCTTTTCATATTGCCATTCTACTGAAAGACACCTCCTGAGTGCATCCAGTTCTCCTTTGAAGATGTTCACAGTGTGGATTGTAGGGCACAGCTATGTCTTCTGGAGTGAAAAGTTTGCAGAGAAAACAGGTATGGTGAGAGACCTTGCTTTGCCAAATGTAGACATTAAATGGATTGGTCAGAGAGGGTTAAAGTGGCACCAATTGATGCCATTGGTGAAATCCTTCATGCAAATCCAACACCCTGACCTCATAATAGTGCACTGTGGTGGCAATGACCTAGGCACTTTGACTGGGGTAGGTCTGGAAATGCTTATGAAGGACACCTTTGCACAACTGTTTTCACTTTTCCCTAAAACTGCCTTTGTGTTTTCTAACATATGCCAAAGGCAAAAATGGAACTGGTCCAATCATTTCTGTCCGCAGATTGACAAAGCAAGAAAGCACGTCAACAAATCTGTTTCTGCTTTCCTCCGTGACTATGGTATGGGTTCCATTTACCACAACAACTTGCGTTACGACATGCAAGACATTTATAGAGGAGATGGTGTGCACTTCAATGATGAAGGGAACAGAGTCTTCCTCTTGAACCTTAGACTCTGCATCGGTACTTACTTGTAGGTACCACTAAAAAATCACTTAATAAACACAACGGCTCTTTTTAGTGCCCCCTAATATCTAAACACTTAAATCTGAATTTCATTTCTTTTTTTTCTTTTTATTTTTACCGTACGCTTACCGTAAGCTTACCGTACGCGTACCCCGTGATTTTTTTAAAAATCAAGAAATGTTTTCTTTGTACTTTTCTGTCCTTCTTTGACCCCCTTACAAATGTTAGGGGGTCTGTAACTCTCTCCCTTGCCCCCTTTTCAAGATATCACTCTTTTTTACCGGAGTGAAATACACAAAATGGCGGCCGCCGCTTCCTGGTTTCGGCCGATTCGAATGTTTACTAAGATCTAACAGCCAATCAGAATCGCGCTCGCGCACGCCACCGTACGCGTACGGTAAGCTTACGGTAAGCGTACCGTAAGCTGGCTCAGATATATATATTGATTTAAAGGCTATTTTCTCAGAATCTACTGAACAGATTTACACCAAACCTACAAAAGGCACTTCCTTGACCTGAGGACTACCTCTCTGCCAAATTTCTAGTAATTCTGTTCAGCCGTTCGGGCTTTAGCCCTGTCTAAAGGTCCTATGGAAAAATGCATGGGAAAAACGCATTTTGGGACCCCCCTTTTATCTCAGCCCCCGCTTGACGAACCCCCCCGAGACTTTCAGGGTAGGAGCGGAGCGTAGCGCCCCACCTATTTTGAGAAATTCGCGAGGATTCGTCGACCGGCGCCAAAGTTATTCAAAATAGAATGTTGCGGATTTCCTATGGAAACAGGGTCCTAACTATAACTACCTACTGGCGACCGCCAGTAGGTAATATATATTCATTTAAAAAACCATAGGTTTCACACATGTTATAGTTAGCTGGACATTTCACTCGTAAAAAACCTATGAAATTCCCCCATTATAGTTACTGTAGGCAACTATAACTCACGCGACCGCAATCCTCTGCTGATGATGTCAGATATTACATCACTGTATTTAGACACTTATTTACCCATGTCTTCTTCCATTAATCTTTAGCTATACATATATTACAAATATTTATTTTTCATAAAGACACATATGTCATCAGTGATGTAATATCTGACGTCATCAGCAGAGGATTGCGGTCGCGTGAGTTATAGTTGCCTACAGTAACTATAACGGGGGAATTTCATAGGTTTTTTATGAGTGAAATGTCCAGCTAACTATAACATGTGTGAAACCTATGGTTTTTTAAGTGAATTTGCAAGGTTTTTTAAATGCTAATTCGTAACTATAACGTGTGTGAAACCTATGGTTTTTTCAGTGAATTTGTACGGTTTTTTAAATGCTAAGTTATGTATTAATTTTTTTTTCAGGTTTTTCACCGTGCGCGCACCGTGAATTATTATTATTTTTTTTTAATCGCGAGGTGTGATGTCACAGTCTCTTGATTGCAGCTTATTGAATGATACAAATGTCCGAGGCGGGACCTGCCCCGCTTTCTGGCTGACAACCGGAGCTTTCGAACTGGCTCCCCCCTGTAAGGGCTCCAGTTCACCTTCGTTCCAAGATGTGGCTGCGCCAGTGTGGTGCCGCCAAAGACCCGCAAGCAGCGGTGGGCTCCTCGGACATTTGTATCATTCAATAAGCTGCAATCAAGAGACTGTGACAACGCACCCACTAGGGAAAACCAGAGGAGCACTACATCACCCACAAGGCCACGAGGAAGGTCACGCCCACTGGGGCAGGTGCTGTAATTAAAGCGGTGCTCTCAGCTGCACTTCCAGTCGTTCTGCAACAAACGCCACTGAAGAAAGGTTTACCCCTGAAACACGTCTGGTGTATATGCATTGAATCCGGTTGTCCTTTGATGGTTCCTGCTGGCAGGCTGTCTACCAATAAATGTGAGTGCTACCTTACCTTCGTGTGGCTTCACTTCGAATGGGTTTCCTGTTGTTTGTGGATGTAAAGGCGGCCCTTACCCGGTCGCGAAGAGGAGCCCACCACTGCTTGCGGGTCTTTGGCGGCACCACGCTGGCGCTGCCACATCTTGGAACGAAGGTGAACTGGAGCCCTTACAGGGGGGAGCCAGTTCGAAAGCTCCGGTTGTCAGCCAGAAAGCGGGGCAGGTCCCGCCTCGGACATTTGTATCATTCAATAAGCTGCAATCAACAGACTGTGACAACGCACCCACTAGGGAAAACCAGAGGAGCACTACATCACCCACAAGGCCACGAGGAAGGTCACGCCCACTGGGGCAGGTGCTGTAATTAAAGCGGTGCTCTCAGCTGCACTTCCAGTCGTTCTGCAACAAACGCCACTGAAGAAAGGTTTACCCCTGAAACGCGTCTGGCGTATATGCATTGAATCCGGTTGTCCTTTGATGGTTCCTGCTGGCAGGCTGTCTACCAATAAATGTGAGCGCTAACTTACCTTCGTGTGGCTTCACTTCGAATGGGTTTACTGTTGTTTGTGGATGTAAAGGCGGCCCTTACCCGGTCGCGAAGAGGAGCCCACCGCTGCTTGCGAGTCTTTGGCGGCACCACGCTGGCGCTGCCACATCTTGGAACGAAGGTGAACTGGAGCCCTTACAGGGGGGAGCCAGTTCGAAAGCTCCGGTTATATATATAGACAGATAGATAGATAGATAGATAGATAGATAGATAGATAGATAGATAGATAGATAGATAGATAGATAGATAGATAGATAGATAGATAGATAGATAGATAGATAGATAGATAGATAGATAGATAGATAGATAGATAGATAGATAGATAGATAGATAGATAGATAGATAGATAGATAGATAGATAGATAGATAGATAGATAGATAGACAGACAGACAGACAGACAGACAGACAGACAGACAGACAGACAGACAGACAGACAGACAGACAGACAGACAGACAGACAGACAGACAGATAGATAGACAGATAGACAGATAGACAGATAGACAGATAGATAGATAGATAGATAGATAGATAGATAGATAGATAGATAGATAGATAGATAGATAGATAGATAGATAGATAGATAGATAGATAGATAGATAGATTGATAGATTGATAGATAGATATATAAGGAAATTAAGAACAAAATAAGGAGAAAGTTTCTGGGAGACAAGAAGGATTATGCAGAGGGGGAATTCTGACCTTCGCAAAGAAATGTAACATACTGCAACAACTCATAGTGACACAAATAGAGTCCTATCAGGAAGTGTAATCCTATGTGTCCAGCTTGGACATAATCTCAGTACCTGAAGAAACCCCGGGGACTTCAGCAAATGACAAAAATCCCAATACTTTTTTATTGGATGAATTCAGACTACTCAAACAAAATCAGGAGTTACCCAGGATGGGCTAACCAAGAGGACATGGAAGAGGCTGCGGGAGAGGCACTGGCAGAGTTTGAGGTAAATGCAAACAGGGGACAGGGCCCCTACACCGAAGTCATGGAGAGAAGTTTGAGGCATTTGAATGGTGAGCAAACTAGCATTCATTTATCTAATAGACCTCTAACTGAAGAAGAGAGAAATGTATCTCTTATTGCCACACAGCAAACTTTAACTACACACAATTTAGAATCGATCTTTTTGTTCTGTTGCAAACTGAAACTGATGTCTCTCACATAGATATTAAGCCTGGGTGGAGCCTGTTAAAAAAACTGTGCTGTGCTACGTGGAGTTCCACGAGAGGGTAGAGTTGCTTGCCCAGCCATTCGCGTGGCGTTTCTGCTGTATGGCAATGCAGATTGCGTGTTCGGGGGAAATATTGCACGAACTGCACCACGTGGTCGCACATGGGCGGCCATCTTGTTTTCTTCTCTGTTATGGTGCTGGGGCCTACTTTTCCATCCGCCCTAAATCTTTTCAATCCTTCTTTCCCAAAACTTTTTTTCTGATCTTTTTTATTTATTTTATTTTCCTCGGTCTTCTTAAGTGTATAGTTTGCGGATGGCAGTGGATGGCGGCGCCCGGAAGGGGTGCAGTCCCAGGCCTAGCTTTCAGAGGTAGAGGTGGCGGTGCTGGTTTTGTTTGTGGAGTGCCACCTCCCCTCCACCCTGGCAGCAGGCGGCAGGCCTTGGTCCGGGTACGGCCTCCAGGAGCACCAGCAGCGATGGGCGCGGGTACACCGGGCAGTGTATCGCTGCTCTGGGGTCTGGCGCACCCACAATCAGTTGACGCACTGGTGGTCTGACATCCTGGACCCAGAGCAGGATCTGCGGGACCTGCTAGGGGTTGGGGTCATGGAGGTTGGTGAGTAGTAAATTATTAATATTATCACTTGTGTGTTATGATGTTGCTAATATTTTTTTCCCAAATGGCAATCATGCTGCTCACATGCAGGTAAGTTACGTTTGCAAATCTTATATTATGTGATTGTTATTTTTCTAGACAGGTGCTCGGCACGACCTAATTGTACCTGTTTGCAAGTTTGCGCTCATCTAGACTGATTATGTAAGAACTTAAGATAAGTAATGCAGACTAGAGAGAGACTCCTTTATTTTGTCATATCAATAAGATAATGGTAGTTAGTGTTAGTAATTTAGTGTCGCGCGTCCGCTCACTTCAGTTCTTAGAACCTTTTTTTTTGTAGCTCGTACAGTGACAAGCAACCGACCAATTTGGTGTATACATGCGTCCATCTATGCATTTTAAAGACAAAATGCAGACTTAGTGAATTGGCCCGTCGAAGGGGATTGAGACTAATTGCAATTGAGATCAGAGTTTAGCAGCAAATCTTGTTTGTTGCAATTTATTCCAAAGTCTTTGGAATAGGTGGGCTAGGTAGGTGTAGGAAATGTGGAATCAATAGGATGGTCCGCGCTGCTAGTCTAGTTGATTTTAGGAAAGTTCAATGTTATTGCAATTGCCGTTTCCTGTCCAAACATTTTTCTGGGAGAGATTATTTATTTACCACCAATTATTTTTTCTCTCTTTAAATATGCCTTACATCAGCATCCATGGGAAAGACTAAGAGGTTGTCCGAGGTAGGTGAGAGAGCTGGAGGTGCCTCCCAGTTCCAGAAAGAATGCTCCTCGGCCGATGGCTCAGCTGGCCCCTGTAAGTCCTCCGGTTGTTAATACATTTGCCTAAATTTTACTGCCCCTTAATTTTAACTATTTTTTACCTATTTCATAATTTTATTTTTCCCCCAAATCCTCTATGATCTATCTGTTTTTATTTATTTGATATTTCTAGTGTCTGTATTTTACCCCAAACTGTCTCTGTCTGTACTCTGTACAGGTTTGTCTGTAGCTTCCTTCCTTTTGGTTTTTCAGTCAGCTTTCCCTCTCCCCATATATATTTTATGTACTGCCTAGTGGTGGTACCATAAGACTCAGAGAACACATTGCTCCTTACTACTTTACTATTACGAGTACTACTAGTCTGCTGTGCAGAATGCATACCCACGTAAGGTATTCTTCATATGTTTGTTGAGATGAGAAGGCTTACTTTTACTTTCTCATGCTCAATCGGTAAAATGAGAGAGTGGCCATGGTCATGTTGGACGCCCCAAAGTTGTGTCTTCTTCTTATCTAGGCCTAGTATTATTAGCAGCAGTTGATGGTGAAGATTACAGTGCACCATGGCTGGAAGGAAGTATGAGGAGGATAGCACCATACCATTGTCAACCAAGGAGACTTTATGTCCGTTTGTCCGGCCAGTTGGCCACTCTTATTTCTTTTCAAAAACTCAGATTCATCATTAGCTCTAGCCACTCAGTTCAGGCCTTTACAGGTTGTCAACATGCCTCCCTTCTTCAGAGGCTTTTCAGAAATTGCCACCAACTAAAACAAAATGCCTGACCAAATATCTTATAATTTTTGATAGGACATACTGTGACTGTACCCAAATTGATAGTGATGTGTGGGGTGTATGTAATTTCAATTTTACTATGGAAAAAAAAAATAGGGGGAGGCGCATAGGGCATTTAAAAAGTGTTTAATGTTTTTTCTGGCGGCACCAACCACACTGTTCGGTTGCATCCTAATTGCTGGGTTGGGACCGCTCACAAGAGGTCGGTCGGTCCAGTACCGAATCGATGTCGAACGGACTCAGGTCCGTCCGACATATACAGCGGGAGTTGAGTAAGTAATGGCCTTTTCTATCTTCAACTCAGCAGAGAAACCTCCATGAAGAAGAGTCAGACCTTGATGGGTTGCTGAGAAAGAAGGATGGATGGAGGAAGGACGGGTGAAAGGTAATATGACTGGCAGAGAAGGATGTGTTGGTGAAAGGATGCAGATAGGTGGCTGATAGGATGCATGCATGGGGAGATGGGTGAAAAAATTATGCCTGCCTGCATGGGTGAAAGTGTATTGCTGAAGGGAATCTTCCGGGCGGTTTGATGAGTCAAAGCAAGGACACATGGGGGGTTAAAATGGCAAATGTATGTTCATGTTGGTGAAAGGTTTGTTGAGAGAGTGTCAGCTATGGGTGGCCTATCAGCTGCATGGTTACAAGTAGTACATCACGTTGTGCCGTATATCATGATTCATATATTAGTAACTATTCATCTGCCTTGTTGTAGTCAGGGTGAAAGTGAAAGTGAGCATTTGATTTAGCAGAGCATGGCCATCATAGAAAAAGAGATAATTGTGTGGTACAGCTGAGCTGCCCCACCTGCATTCAGTAGCAAAATGTATAACATGAAATGAGTATGTCTGTCTAGGGCGCAAGCTGACCTGGCATGCCTACATTAATTTAGCTAGAAGAGAGAGAAGAAGAATACTTGTATACTCCATAGTATTTAAGGCCTGGAACTGTCATAGCATCAAACAAATGGAATGGGCCTAGGAATCGAGGATACCAGCAAATGTTATGTGCTGCTAATTCTACTATGCCACTATATCATTTTATGTGTTACTGTTTTGCTTAGAGTATTGGTTACAATGTGTCTTCTTTCTTTCTTGATATAGCTACTCCTGCCAATCCACCATCATCCACAGGCTCACAACCCAACAGGCAGGAGATAGCAGCTAGGACCTGGAAAATGAAGTGGGAGGCCATCAGGGCTGAATACCAGCGGGTGGTGGCCGAGGAGGAGGCGGCGGCAGCAGCAACAGCCTTCAATGCCCAGGGCCCCAGCCAGGCCCCAGTGTCTCCAGTTGTACGTCGCTGTGGTCAGGCAGCCGCCCGCCGCTATTCATCAACCACTGCTGCTCCCCCCTATATAATCTATAGAGCCTTTCAGCACCTCATGATGTCATGAGTGATGTCAGTGACCATGTCATGAGTGATGTAATATGTGACGTCCTCAGAAGTGGATTGCGGGTGCGCGAGTTATAGTTAGCTGAACTAACTATAACGGGGGAATTTCATTGGTTTTTTACGAGTGAAATGTCCAGCTAACTATAACGTCTGTGAAAACTATGGTTTTTTCACTGAATTTGCAAGGTTTTTTAAATGCTAATTCCTAACTATAACGTGTGTGAAACCCATGGTTTTTTCAGTGAATTTGTATGGTTTTTTAAATGCTAATTTTTATATTTAACGTGTGTGAAACATTTCTTTTTTTTTATCTTTGCAAGGTTTTTTACATCTTTTTTTTAAACTTTTTTTTCCCTTTAAAAACTATGGTAAAATTTAATGCATTCTGCAATATATAAAGTTTCACCTTTTTAAAAAAAAAGGTAAGATATAGTTGTATAATATAGTGAATCTTTTTTACAAATTTATTTATTTATTTTTTTATTTTTTACCGTGCGCGTACGGTAAGCTTACCGTAAGCGCACGTTTCGCTTTATGTACGTAATATTTCTACTCTGTTTGCGTATGGTTATGCAATTTGCGTAGGCATCCGTACTTCATACGTGACGCGTAAGCGCATACTTTACACGCGTACGCGCGTGCGCACGTTACGCGGAAGTGTTCGAGCGTGCCTGTTATGCGCATGCGCGCGTGCGCGTGTCTTTCGTAGGCGCATGCGTACTTTTACCGTAAGCGCTCCGTAAGCGCTCCGTAAGCGAAATGTACGCGCACGGTTGGTCATGTGATCAAGAAACAACACTTTTGATTGGTTTAAACTACTTTCAGTTCTAGAACCTTCCTACACCACACCCATTCCCCTTATTACTGCTTGTGACCTCTTAGGAGAAGGAGCTGAGTTGTCTTTGAGATACGATGGCAGAACAGCAGTCCTCTTCTGAGAGTGAGCCTGGTAGCAGCATCATCAGAGAGAGAAGGAGGAAACAAAAGACTTCTTATGTATGGGAATATTTTACCTATCCAGAGGGGCAGAAAAAGGTAAATGCTCCTTTAGTCACCTGCTCACTTTGTGAGCGTGTCTTATCTAGAGGGAATCCGAGGAAGAAGTATTCCTTTGGAAATCACTCTATGGTTAGACACATTAAGGATAAACATCCCAGGACTTATGCTCGACATACTGGAGAAACATCTCCAGTAAGTCACCCGAGCACACCCGCAGAAGCTCAGCCGAGTACATCTTCGGCAGCTCAGCTGAGCCCTTCCTCTGCGGTGGGAGCATCACCCTTTTCTGCTCCTCTGGATATAAACCCTCGTTTTGGGAGGGTTTCAATGAGGTGCACAAGATGTCATGGCCTTATTGTTCATGCGGAGACCAGTGTTTCCCTAATAAACAATAGGATAGACCAGCACATCTGTGGTCCTTGTTAGTATTCCCATTCTTTCTTTCCTCTTTCCCTTTATGAACTCAACGGTTCTTTTAAGAGCCAACCTTACCTCTTAACTTTTTAAAAATGTTTTTTAATCACTTTTTTTTTTTACCATGCGTGTACGGTACGCGCATTTTTTTTTTTTTTTTTAAAAACAAAAATTTTTTAATCATCCTACAAGGTCCTTGAGGGACTACTACAGAAATGAGAAAAGCATAGAGAAGAGTAGTGAAAAAAAGTGAGCATTAAAGTAAATGTGTGATAATTCCAGAAATTTCACACTTACCTGACAATCAAAATAACTTAATTAAAAATAAGTGATTTATTTAACTTTCTATAAAGAAGTTTATTTTTCATATTTTTCCTTTCTCAATCTGTAAAAAAAGAAAAAGGTATTAATATTTAACAATACATTTTAGAATACAGTGCACATATTTTCATATTTCAACAAACATTGTTTGCCCTTTTTTTGCTGTTTTCAGAATATATTGCATTTCACTGTAAATCGTAAAAGCAATTGCATTCATCACTTAACAGCGGGCAAAAAAAAAAAACAATCTGAAAGATTGTTTAAAAAAAGCCCAGAATCTCTTCTCACTAAAACATACCGTAATAGAAATGTAACATTTGCAATAAAAATCTCACCTAAGAACAATAACTAATTCCAATAAATATCGTCTGAAAATTCTGTTGCATAAGCATAATCACCAAAATAATTTGTGTCAAAGAAGTCCACAATGCAAATTATTACCTTTCCTTTAGGCCAAATGGTAATTTTTAAAATATTTTTTGATGACATTTCCAATGGTAATCCAATTAAATTGCAATAATGTTTTGTACAGATGTTGCAATTTCTGTCTAAAATTTTGGTTTCAGAAAAATTAAATAGGAATTTGCAAAATCAAAAGGCAAACGTTGCTTGAAAACCAATTGAGAATCATTACACAGTGTCCAGCCTTTTTCACATTTAAGAAAAACTGTGTAATGACCAGAAGTTACAATAGGCCCATCATGGAAAATTATTGCAACTGTGACAAAAGTTTTTCCAGAAATTGATAATTGCTGTCCTGTAAATTTCTTTATTAAAGTGTCCAATTTTGTTCCATCAGCTCTACAACGTTGCATCATTAAAATTACATACTGTCCATATTTCTTTAAAAGTAAGGTTGAAAACATGTCAGATTTACATTCACAACATTCCATGCTATGATTGGCATCTTTAACTAATTTACTAAAAGTCACTGATTTAGTCTCTGGCAATGTTAAATAGATAAACCTTTCTGAATCAACATTAGAGTTGCATGTGTAGAAACAGTTTTCACAACTATGTTCCCATTTATAACAGAGACCAAACAAATTTTCAATTTCTATCCCTTCATCTTCAAGTACCAAAAGGATGTACATCAAGAATTCCTGTGCATCTTGCTGGACATTTTGAGAAAACTGTGTTCGTCCTGAACATACATCTAATAGATTTCTAATTTCAGTCGCACTTTCTATTTTAGCTTTATCAACACTCAGCTTCTCATAAAGAAGACTTAGCACAGAACAGAATCTTTTTTCATGATTTTCTATTATCTGCTCTTGCAAAATTTCAAGATAAAATACAACATTCAGCACTACATTTGCGTAGCAGTTGACACCAGAGCTATTTTCAAAATGGCAACCAACAACCTCTTCAACATTGTCCTTTTTCTTTTTGCTTGCAATCACCTGACTCTCTTTTTGTTTTCTCTTCTGTACATCCTCATTACAGATATTCTCAATTCTCCTTTTCCGACAAACAACACGTTTCTCCAACACAGGATACTGACCTAAATGAGGAGCATAGGTTCTTCTTAATCTATTATACTCCTTTACACAATTTGCATCAGCACTAACTTTTGAGTCATCAAAGTCTATCATGAATAAACCAGATAATGTTTTCACTCGTGACAAAGCAACATATGCCATACCTTCTTTGAACACAGTAGATCCAATGTTTACAAATGCACTATCAACAGTTAATCCTTGACACTTGTGAATAGTTACAGCATATGCTAGAGAAAATGGAAACTGCTTCCTATGTACATATAAGTCTTTCACAAGGAAAAAAAGGACTGAACAACGACTAATGTCTTTTACCTCTTCAATTTGATCAAATTTTATTTTTAAAAACTCAATTGCTTCTTTTTTCTGGTAGTTAACAAAACCCACAACTTTACCCATAGCTCCATTTACTAAACCTTTTTCAACATCCAAATTTCTCCTTAAAAATACTCGACAGTTCATGCAAAGATATAGATTTTTTTCTAATCCAGCTGTTTTCGAAATGTTCTTCTCTTGAGAATCCAATTTATTTTTCAGTTCGCCTGTTAATGTAATAGTAATTCTTTCATGTTGGATTTTGTCCACTGCTTCCATTTTCTTAATCTCTTCCTTTTCCAATTTCAAAAGTTCCTCATTGAATATTGAGCATTCACGTAGCGTTGGCATTAAGCAGATTACAGTATTTTTTTCTGCAATGTTCTTGTATATTTTCTCTGCAACTATTTCTTCACTTGGAAATAAATTATGTAGCAACCGACTCTGTAATACTTTTCTGCCAACTTCTGTGAGTAGTCCAATTCTGATATCTTTCAGAATACTTCCATATTCTTCATCATTTGCTTGCCTCATATTGGTAGTGAGTTCTTTGTACTCAAAGAATGACCAAATATTCGCATTAACAATGCTTCCTAATGACTTCTTCGTGTCCTCATGTGTCACAGTATTAAACACTGGTTGTCCTTTAACTGGAGTGAGCTGCAGAAGATCCCCAAAAACTATAACATGTTTTCCACCAAATAACACGTCATAGTCTCTCTTTAGAATTTGCTGCATTCTTAAATGCACAAAGGCGAGCATTAAGTTTGATACCATGCTTACCTCATCAATAATGAGAACTTGCATCTTCTTCAACACTCTTGAAACTTCGAAACATGCTTCGCCAGTTAGCTTGTGATATTCTATTTTGTTCTCATGCTCCACTGGTAACATTAGCAAGCGATGGAGAGTAATTCCTTTAATATTATATGCTGCTAACCCAGTTGGAGCAGTAACAACACAAGATAAAGTTGAATCAGTTTTTTGCTGTAGGTAGCTTCTGATGACTTTAATTAAGAAACTTTTCCCAGTTCCAGCTTGTCCACTCACATACAACCTAATTGGTTCAAATGATGTGCATGTGCACTCTTTATTTTCATGTAGTAATCTGTGATCAATTTTTTTCTGACTTCTTCATAAATTTGTTGTTGTTCTTCATTCAGTTGTTGTTCCAAATCTGCTAAGTCTATTAAATCTTCCTGAGCTTGATTCATAGCCGTTTCCACTTCAGTCATGGCTATTGCAGCTTCATTTTCTAAGATTGGCTGTCCTAGTGGATCTTGACTGAGCGTTCCAGAACTTTGGCTGTCTTGAGAACTGTCTCTAGCTACTTCAGCTGCAATTGTAGCTTCCTGTTCAATTTCTTCGTTTAACATTTGGACATAATTTCTGAAAATACTGCATTCAATGGTATCTTTACATGCATTAAATTAATCCTCATAGCTTTGAAATTCTCCAAGTAGTTCGTCCTCTGAACGCCATGGTTTAAACAGCTGTAAAAGTGCCAAGTAGTAAAATTCCTTTTTGTCAGTAGTGTCACAACTCAGCTTCCTGTGATTAATCAAACTTCCTTTTGTTTGCTTCATCACCAATGACTTTATATTTTCCATTGTTGATGTCTTCTGTGGCTTTCCGTGAAAAAATGTAGTTCTGCAGCACTTCATAGAGACACATGTTCTCAAGATGATGACTTCTCTTTGGGTAATATGTGTCCAACATGTTTGTTTTCAAAATATCTGTACTTTCTGGGTCGTTCTCGGCCAAATATTCAATTTCTCCAACAGATTTCAGTACCCGATTTCGCATTCCTGCAAGGCCTAAACTGACCCAAATTATTATTTTTGATTTCGAGTACAGACTTGCAGATGATAACCTATCTGAACATTCGTAGGATCCAATTTCTCGATGTGATAACATCTTTAAACTGAAACTGTACAGCTTCTTACTGACAGTGTTCTCATGAGAAATCTCTTCCCACATTTCCTTCAATTCTGTTTTCTCAGATTTAGTGATGTAAGGTGTGACATACCGAGCAACAGCAATAGAATTGTCTGCCACATACTGAATATCCATGTTAGCATTCCACATGGATAAAATGACTGGGTTGTAGTCATTTATATATTTTGACTCTTCTTTTCTTCTTAGGTTGTACGTATTTTTGGGAGATTTTCTTGTAATAGTATGTCGCACAGCTGACATAAAACTGTTGACTCTTCCTTTTGAAAGAACAGGTCTAGGAAATCCAAATCGACATTTTGTGTAGAATTTATCTTTGGTCTTGTACTTCCGTCGACAGTATTTTCCACACCGATGACTTTGGAAACGTAAAACTTGCTCTTTTAACTTTTTCTCTTCTGTGCTTTTAGGTATAGCACATGTTGCATATTCTTCAATGAAAGATAACACTGCTTCATCAGCATCTGTTCCAAATTTTGGAGCATCCTTGATCCACAACAGCATATGAATGTGAGGAGCACCTCTTGCTTGGTACTCTTTTCTCCAGAAGAAATCCACAACTTCTCCAAGTGGTGGATTTTTTTTATTGCAGATGAAGGACATCATAGCCTCAAATCTATGATTGAAATATCTGCAAACATTAACCGGATCCAATGAGCACAGTTCTCCTGCTGTCTTTTATTCGATGTTTTTAATGTTTGAATTTGCCTCTCGTAGAAAATCCAGTAAATCATCCCAAGCGTACTCGGCACAGCTTAGGGTTAGGAACCATGTTGGAGTTCCTAAATTCCAAAACATACATTTCAATTCTCCATGGTGTCGGTACCAATATTCATTCGTCCCACGCTGACAAGCCATCAGATTGATCAATTGTGATTCCAAATGATCATCTCGCTGCTGCACTTTGTTCATAAAATCCTTAGCAGACACATTATGTAGATGTGTTCCACTTTTTAAAATGTGGTTTACTGCATAAGATAGTGCAGACAAGTCACTTTCAAATAACAGATGGAACAAATAAGGAATACTTTGACGAAATCTGGGATCTTCTGCATACAATCTTGTAGTCCGATACTCAGAAGCAGGAATCTGGACTGGACGTTCATCGTATCGTCCACCTTCTCCTGTAGGAAACAGCTGGGGAAAACAACGAGCTTCCAAGCTCTCCTCCCATACACTCACGGGAGTTCCTTGTGCTTTTTTCATTTGAAACAGATTGTTGTAGGGATTCTGCGTATGCTCAGAACTATGCGCAGGAAACCAGAACCTTAGAGAATTGTGGTGTACCAGAAACTCCCCTCAGAACTTAGAACCCCTTATCCGACTAGCTTAGTGTCACATTCGTTATCCGAGATTTAGCTCGGCGGTCCCAATGTATAGACAACCCAGAACAAGCGACTTAGTTATTCTCAGGAATGGTGGGAACCCGAAATACCCGTTTGCACATATATATCAGTCCACAACAGAATAACTAAGACACAGTAAAGTTTAAAGAATTTATTCATAAAACTCGAGTCCTGTTATAAAGTACTTTGGCTAACATAAGTAGACAAATGGTTAAGATCATTACCATTAACATTGTTACAATACCATAGAATACAAAAGGAGCAATCATATTAATAATGACTGTGGAAAATAACCACCCTCCTTTCTCTAGTTACTAATAAAATATTATTAGACTATTAGAAGGTCTCATAGGCTTGCATAGGGGACCCCATACCGTATAGATCAGCTCAGGTGTGTCACATCACAGGATCAGCTCAGTGTTCTCTGCAACAGCTCTTCTATCGAATGCCCTAACAATATGCTGCGCTGTGTTATTAAAGCCCTCGACTTTCTGGTATGTGCAGCTGCGTGCATGTTGTGACTAAACAGTGGTACGATCACCCTGAACATAATCAGCCGGCACCGTCTAGTGTCCTAGAACAGTTCTTTACTCGATGTACAGACCAAGGGCACTAGCAACTGTTAAGGATGTATTAATAACATTCACTTGAGACAAGAGCGAGTCTGCATTTCTCAAAGTAATAACATGTAACAACAGTGTCGGGTGCAAAGGCAGCGAAAGCAACAAGATGGTTTTCCAACAGCTAACGTGATTAAGCTAACTTAGCACTGTAAATAGGGAGTGGCCTAAAACCACGTGACATCCCCCTTTGATCGAACCACAGTATAACCAGGGGCGAATATTTTTACAGAACGCAGAGTTCAAGATCAATGAGGCAGACTAAAGAGCTTGAAATGAGAGTTCAGAAAAATGAGAGGAAAAGAAAAATGTAAAAACACAATCCATCGTCCATAGAAGCCAACGATCGTTTGTGAAAAGATGGCAAAAAAAAAAAAAAAAAAAACTTTATTCGACTCGCCATCAGGCAGTCAATGTAGGAAAGTATAAGCAGCATACGCAGCTGCGGCTTCCAGTAGAAAATCATTTGAGTCATCCGCAAAATTTTCGGACATCCAGTTCAGCAAAGAAAAAGAACACACGTGTTCCACAGGGAAATGAGCATCAAGCACTCCACGTGGACAAGAAGCAGGCATCTCGATGTAACTTCGTGCCAGGAAGTCAACTGCTGCTCTCTCGATATCCCATAATCCGAGGACTCCATGCGCCGCACCCAAGGCCATAAACCCGACTCCAGAACAGTCAAACTCATGAACCACTAAGGGATACATCAGTCGATCAAAATCCAGGTCAGGTGACACCAAGTTTGACAGACACATATCCAGAGCCCATTGGAACGGACATTCGAGACAGTGAAAGACAGGCTGTACACAAGTGAAAAACGGGAATCGGAAGGATAATCCATAAGCGACACTCAAGGTAGCCAGTGGCAGAGTTCCATAAGATTCCCACATCCGGCTACGCAGATGGAACATGCTGGATCCGTGGTCGAGAAGCGCAAGTCGTGCAGCCATAGCGTAGTGCGCAGACCAACAGGAGTATGCCAGCAATTAATGCGAGTATCAGAGGAAACCCTCCGAAGACCCCAGAAAAAATAGAATGAAAAATAGCTGGTATTACACCAAAGATGGATTGGAAAGACGTCACAAGGCCAGAGCCTACAATTTTAAAAAAGTGCACCAGACCAGTCGTAGAAGAAGCATTGAAGATAGTGTGTATTAGTGTGCCAAAATGTAGGGGAAGGTCAGTATTCAAAAGCGCTTGAACTTCCGTGCGAGTGTTCGCAACTTGAAGGAGAAATGTTTCTCGTGATGAAGTCAACGCAACCTCCTTTTGAGACAAAAGAGCCCTTATTCTGCTCATCCTATTGAACTCTGCTTTCAAGGTTGGAATCGTCGGCCAGATGGATATATCCAGCCGGCCTTGCGGGGGTGGGAAAAGCACGTTATTACAGCAAACTACTCGTCGTGAAACTGAAACAATATAGGGAATTCCTGCTAACATCCCACAGCAAGCCTCACTATTTAGAAGCAGATAACTACCATTAGCAAGCAGCGTAAATGACGGCGTTATAACTTGTACAGGAATGCCCTTCAACACGCAAGCTAAATTAGGGGCATTCATATTACATGATCCATGTAATTGGATATGTCTACACACTACTGAATGATCTGGAGCAGTCGTACACTCCTCACCCTTCAAATAAACTTCTTTGCCGTCTCTCTCACATCGATATGTAAATGGGAGAGACCAGACTTCATGCAAAAATGCAGAACCAAGTTTTTCAAATCTGCCTAAGGCATAATGTTTCATACAAGAACTAAACTTATACATAGAAATTGGTAAAGTTACCATTCCATGTACGAGCCACACTGAATAATCCGACTCAGCAACAGAAAAAGGCAAAGGTTCTAACTTTTCTATATGTAGTAGTGAATATGTAGCATCTTTCATGGACATGAATTGTTGCTTTGCTGACAGATTAAACGGGCGGAATAAAGACGAAACATTCATGTAATCCCATGGTACTTTCCCCGCCTTTAACGTCTGCAAAGTCCAAGCAAATTGCATAATCGATCGTAATTGATTTTGACCATGATACAACACAGACACATCGTCCTGGACAATATCTACAACAGATGAAATAATGTTGTCCAATGTATATATTCTTGAAGATAAAGTATTAATACTATTATCTATTACTGCCAATACTTTTTCCATATTGGCTTGGTCAATAGCACGGAGTCTGGAAGCAGCCTCAATCTGTGACAACTTCCAAACCTCGTTGTAAACCGCATACACCCATCTTTTGGATCTTCCTAATGCGGGACCCTTAACAAAATCATTCAAATCAACGTTGTCATGCAAACGTGACAAGTGAAGTTTAACAGAATCTAATGTGGAATGTTGCAACCATGTCTGACATAATTTACCTACCGAGTAGGTAGTGACAGTATGTGAGGACAGAAAACGTGGGTCTACTCTATCCTGTATGTACCCGGGAATTAACCCCAAAAATCTACGTTGACAGGTATCCGAACTTTTCTGCCATATCAACCAACCTGTAGGGTCTAATGCACTAATATTGAAGGTGGAATTGGAGACAAAAGACTGCAACATAGTAAGGGACAGATCTGTGTGATTCTCCCAACCGGGATAAGCTCTCAGATCCGGGATCGAGGGGGAATTTAAGTTTTTAGATATAGCCAATCCAAAACAGGTTGTCTGAAAAACAGTAGAATTTAAAAACAACATGTGGTTTGGGATCAGGCAGGCACGATGTAAAGCTTCTGTACCTTGTACCTGCCAAGATTTAGTACCCCAAACTGACTTGAGATCAATAGCCTGTTTCCAAACGTCATACCCACCAATTGCCAAATCATCCATGAAGGACTTAGAAAACAACAATTTAGTGTGGGTCAAACGCACCTTTGAAACAGGGTCTTTGTTAAGCTTAAAATAAAAAGAAGCATTATTAGTCACACTAAAATCTGAAAAATATGAAAACTTTGCGATCAATGTTTTTGAACTTCCAATTTTCGGGGCAGGGCAATGTTCCCACTGTGTGAAGTTAACCAAACTACGAAATGTGTTTGCCCTATGGAGAAAATGTGTGCCATAATGTTGATAACAAAATTGCTCTGCATAGTTCTCATTATTCAAATACAAATCCTCAGCATCAAAAGCGGCATAGTATTTTAAATCAGAAAACAGTGTCTCTATAGTTTTAACATCCCAATCATCAGATCGAATGTCCTGCTTCACCACATCACCCATAGAGACACGATATACAGATGGCACATTAATCACTTCCGTGGGGCCATGAATTTGAAATTTAACTGCATCCCATGCTATTCCATCACGAACAGGCCAGGCGGTGATATTAACAAAGGTCAGGTCCCTCTTCATGATGTGCGACGATGAATGTGGGGCCAGAGTTCCATTAATTAATCTAATTGTAGAACGTTCATTCAGGTAGTGTCCATTTATCAACCTAAAAAATACCACCACAAAACCAATGGACATGAACAAAAAAATACAAATTAGCACCAGCCAGATGTAAATCCAGGGGGGAACCAAAAATTGTCTCTTGAACCAGGCAAAAAATTTAGAAAATTTGGAAGGGGCAGTGGAAGTCAATGATTCAGTTCCAAAGGAAAAATTAGACTGGACAATGTCAGTTGAATGCAAAAGGGGCAATGGGACATCAGTAGGATATGAATATTCAGCATCATCAGGTAAAGCACCATCCGCAGGTGAAACAGCAGAATCAGAAAGTACTTGCATTTCAATGGCAACCTCAGGTACTACGTCAGATGGTCGCACCACAACAGCACTGCGCATCATTGAAGGGCAAGAAACTGAAGGTGTCAGACTATGAAGTATCGGCCACCCTGTGTAGCTTGACATTGTCAACCGAAATGTACCTGTTGTCTCTGTGACCAGGAAGTGGAGGCAAAACAATTGTGCGGGTACCCTCAACTCCAAGCACCGGCACTGGTGCACGATAAGAGGGTCCAAACTCCTTTTTCTTCTCCACCTTCTCACGGACCAGATCACCAACTCGGGGTAGCCAGCCGACTACCGGAATCTGCAATCCAGCCTCGGTCGCAGAAGATACGTGCTCTTTTGCTAGAGTGTCTCTTGTTCCTTGAAGATTCTGTAAAACAGTACAGTGGTCATCTAAGTCAAAAGGCGCGGCAGCCGCCGCCATGTCGAGACCCTCAAGGTCAGGAACAAACATTCGAACTCCGAAGAGCATCATGTACGGGGTCCTCCCACCCAGAGACCTTCTAGGGAGATTATTAAGTGCACGTTGGACGTCATACAAATGGGCTAGCCAGTTCTTGCCAGTACCTAACACCCGGGCCATCAATGATTGCTTTAGGTCACGGTTCATTCGTTCCACAACACTATTGCCCTCAGGCCGATATGGAGACGAAAATTTGACTTGGACCCCCAAACTTTTCATGGCTTCTTTGTAAGCCTTAGAGGCAAACGCAGGGCCCTGATCAGAGTGAAGGGTGCCACACGCAAAACTCCCTATAAAGACACGCAATGCTTTGATGACAGTCCTAGCGTCAGCACTCCTTTGTGGCCATACCCAAAGAAAACGTGTGCACGAATCTACTGCAACCAAGATATACTTGTACGCAGTGTCTGAGGAAAAAGGACCGCAGTGATCTAAATAAACACACGCCAGTGGTTGATTAGATATATGCAGCTGCGTTTGTGGTGGCCGCGCCACCGTAGATGGCTTTATTTGCTGGCAAATTCCACAATTGAGGACATAAGTCCGTGTATGTTTGTACAAACCGTACCACCAATAACGCTGTTGCAACAGTGACACAGTTGCGGACACTCCGGCGTGCGCTGACGCAACACCCTCATGCGCAGCCTGTACCAAAGCAGGCCTGCAGTCCGAATTGGGAATAACCCTATCCCCAACCTCATTAATCCTCACCAACGGGACGTTATCAGGACTTAAGTGATAATGGTATCTAGAAGGGAAACCTCTAGGGAAGTTTGTCCCAGTCTCTGTTGCAGCAATAGCTGCCAAGATGTCATCATCGATCTTTGTTTTGGATCTTGTAACTGCTGCTACTAAGTATGTTGCCACTGCTGTTTTAGCCGCCTCGTCAGCCAAACTGTTACCGACAGCATGGACACCAACTCGTTGGTGACCAAGAGTGTGAATAACACTCACAAGGGGTAGACTGCCTTTTAGTTCAGCCACCCTAGCCCAAAGCGTTTTATGCTTCACTGTGCTACCTTTTGAATCACGAAAACCATTCGTGATCCAAAACATCAGATTGTCGTTGTAAGATTGAACACAATAGTAAGAATCACTCACTATAAGAGTAGTGACTTTATAATGAGCAAACTCCAGTGCAAGCACCAGAGCTCTAAGCTCCGCCAATTGTGCGGTACAATCACCCAAGGTCTGCGTATGCACCGCATCCTGAACGAATTCTCCATTCACGAAAGTACCAACCACAATTGCGCAAGCCGCTGAATAAGCGTGCCTCGATCCAGTTGCGGGTTGCGCAGACCCGTCAGTGTAAATGACACAATGGAAGTCCTCCAACGGGCGCAATGTAAGCGGAGCCGGATGAACTAATTCATACTCCAAACTCTCCTGAGTCTGAAGTCCTGCGTCAAAAATGTATTCGACATCAGGTGAGGCTAAGGAGGTTGCCCATTGTATCCACCGTGGATGCAAAGCTTTAGAATTCGGCACACTTGCTTTAGTGACTGCCTCTAGGGCAGGGAATGGTGTTACCACCATCATGCGTTTCCCCTGTGATAGCGCTCGTTCTTTCAGGATTGCCATCTGAACAGCTGTCAAAACCTTTTCGACAGTGGAGAAACGCATTTCAGCCGAAGTATATAAATGAGATTTGTAAGCAATGGGGACTGTGTCGCCTTCATTGTAAGTTAAGTACGTGAACCCCTCAGCACCCGGCACAATTCTAATTACCAGGTTTTTGTGGTTATCACGAGTTTGTAAATATATCGCAGTAAGAAGGTCAGACTGCAAAGAGTGTAATGCAGCCGAATGTTCTGGCAGCCAGCAAGATTTGGTAAAAGTAGGTTGTACCAAGGCATATAATGGCTTGATACGCTGGGCATATTCAGGAATGTAGGTACGACCGAAATTCAGAAAGCCCAGCAATGATTGAAGTTGTTTCAGTGTCGTAGGGATACGAAGGCGTGCGCATTTCTCAAGGAACTGCGGAGCCAAGCCTCGGCCCTCATTGTTGAGTTCGTACCCCAAGAATAAAACAGTGTACTCGGCAATGTGGGACTTCTTAAAGTTAAACTTGTAACCAAAGTCCGCAAACATACAAATTATGTTGTCCACGCGAGCAAGGTGAGGAAGCAACTCGTCGTCAGTTAAGTAGATGTCATCAACGTACGAGTATGCCTCCGGGTCTACCATCTCTAAGAGAGAGACCACACGGGCAGCAAAGACCCCAGGACTATTTTTATAGCCCATTGGAAGCCTTTTGAACACTTTTTGTTTACCACCCGAAGTAAAAGCGGTCCACTCATAACTATGAGGGGATATGTTATGGCAATAAAAACCATTGGACAAGTCAAGTGTGGTTTTGAACCTTTTTCTCACAAGACTATCAACGAGAGCTGAACTATGGGTATTTTGCACCGCACAATTCCGGCAGTGCGAGTTTAAGTGCCGGTAATCCAAAACTAGGCGGTACGATCCGTCAGGCTTCGTTACAGTGAATAAAGGATTATTCATGGATGACACACATGTTTCAATTACACCCTGATATTCCAATTGTTCAAGGATAGCCGCGACATGAGACCTAGCCTCACGTCGCATAGGGTATTGGGGTTGTGGCTGGGGGTCGGACCGCAATGGAAAATCGTGGAGGGTAGAACTCTTATCCCACCCCACCTGATTACGATACAACGCAGGTGCAAGCACCCGCGCCCACTCCTCGGCTAACTTCTCAGACTCCTCCTTGGGCACTACGTGTCCAAAAGAAGGAAGAATGACTTCTTCCCCCCTTGGAGCGTTTAGAACGAAAGCCGGGGGCCAATCTTTCTCCGCCAACAGTATATCATAGGTGGTCGTTAGATTATCCCAAAAAACCGCGTTAATTTTACGTTGTATGTCACCCTCAATATTGAGGACTACGTCAAATAATCTCTCAGGGGGGGCTACGCGAGTATCAGCAGTTTCTACTGTTACATAGATTTTAGTTGCTGTCGCCTCCAGAAATGGACGCAGTGCTCCCCGCACTACTGTAACTTCCGCCGCGCTGTCTAGCAGCGTCAAAGCCCATTTCATGTTCAGAAGCTGTGTCCGCACCATCTGAGGCATACTTCGCTGAGATAGCAGCAACTTTCTTTTTCTGAAACGGAGGACGCGGATGTGCAGAAGCCTCCTGCTTGCCTTTTACGTCCGCTTGTCTGGGTTGCTCACGTCCTTGAGCACTCCGACCTCTCCTACGGTCTCCGCCACCAAAGTGTGAAGCCGCTGATTCCTGTGAAGAACGAGGAGAGCGCTGGTCAGGAACCTGAAACCTATCAGGTGACTTAATACGAGAACGATCACGCAAATCATAAGTTCGTTCAACATATGCCTGAACCGGGGAAGCTGGACGGGTCTCCTGTTTCTGTTGCTGTTTATCTTGTTTTTTGGCTCTCCAATTTTGTTTTGGAAAGTTAGGTTTATCGTCTTTTGTAGACGAACTCACTTTAGTGTGCTGTACTACATCAGGAATTTTGATGACGGGTTTCACGCCCAGGGCACTACGTCCAACCATCCTATAGGCTTTTGCAATAACTTTTGCAAACTCCCTCGGCTTATCATCATCCGCAATAAGTGTCATCATGTTTCCCACTTGAAACTGCATGGCATCTCCTTTGAGATTTCCCATAATCATGGAACATACTACATCGAAGCTGTCGATAAGCCGCATTCCCAATTCAATAGCTGCTTCCGCACCATGGTCGTCCTGGACTTTCTTGATAACGGAAGGTAGTACCGACATAGACGTAGTACCGAAGCACTTCGAATAGGTCGCGGCAAAGACCTTGCCCCAATTGTCACAATCGACAATGTCTGGGACTAGTTCTTTTGGCAAAGTAATAGTGAGAATCCTGTGTTTATCCACCGGACTAGTGTTAGGAAACACGGCTTCTAGTTGATCGAATTTCTCTGCAAGCCAATAAGGATACTCATCCTTATTCTGGGGGCGCTTGCCAACAACCGCGTTTACCATTACAGGACTGATCACAACCGCATGATGATGATCAGCCCCGTGTCCCGCAACTGCAGGTGCCCCCACCTGTACAGTGCGCGACACATACTGCACTAACGCCCTATGGACCGTAATCAGGGTAGTGTGTAGTATACGTAAGCTATCCACTCCTACCGTCAGGTAGCGTGGATGAGGTGTATGTCCGGCCAGCACCGGCCAAGTAGCTCCTTCAATAGACAAAGGACCCAGTCTCGCCGGGGTGACCGTGTGGGGGAGGGCGCCATTAAACCAAATAGTGTGTTGCCAGGTAGAGATAGGAATTTCCAGAGCCATATATGGCGTATACCTTAGAGGCACCGGTGTAGCAGTGTATTTGTGGAATGTTTTATCGACATCTTCCACAGCCTCAAAGGTAACCCAAGAGTAAAACAACTCATAAGGGTAAGTAGCACTTGCACTTACGACAAATACCACTGCCATCCCGTCATCAGGCACCCCATACGTCCTTAAATGAGCACGCAGAGACACCCTACTGTGAGCGGGAATATCTACCGCCATAAGGACTCAGAAAAAAAAGATACAACGAGATCTTTAGTAGCACTTGGGCTTATATTATTTTAACCTTTTTTATTATCAAGCTTGAAAGAACCTATAGCCTAAAACCTAGGTAGGCTAAGCCGTCACTCCTGTTATCCGGAAACCAGAGTGAGGGCGTTGTGGACTAATAAAAAGCACTACTAAGGCATCTCAGATATTAAGACCAAACGTTAGGTGCGCCATGTTGTAGGGATTCTGCGTATGCTCAGAACTATGCGCAGGAAACCAGAACCTTAGAGAATTGTGGTGTACCAGAAACTCCCCTCAGAACTAAGAACCCCTTATCCGACTAGCTTAGTGTCACATTCGTTATCCGAGATTTAGCTCGGCGGTCCCAATGTATAGACAACCCAGAACAAGCGACTTAGTTATTCTCAGGAATGGTGGGAACCCGAAATACCCGTTTGCACATATATATCAGTCCACAACAGAATAACTAAGACACAGTAAAGTTTAAAGAATTTATTCATAAAACTCGAGTCCTGTTATAAAGTACTTTGGCTAACATAAGTAGACAAATGGTTAAGATCATTACCATTAACATTGTTACAATACCATAGAATACAAAAGGAGCAATCATATTAATAATGACTGTGGAAAATAACCACCCTCCTTTCTCTAGTTACTAATAAAATATTATTAGACTATTAGAAGGTCTCATAGGCTTGCATAGGGGACCCCATACCGTATAGATCAGCTCAGGTGTGTCACATCACAGGATCAGCTCAGTGTTCTCTGCAACAGCTCTTCTATCGAATGCCCTAACAATATGCTGCGCTGTGTTATTAAAGCCCTCGACTTTCTGGTATTTGCAGCTGCGTGCATGTTGTGACTAAACAGTGGTACGATCACCCTGAACATAATCAGCCGGCACCGTCTAGTGTCCTAGAACAGTTCTTTACTCGATGTACAGACCAAGGGCACTAGCAACTGTTAAGGATGTATTAATAACATTCACTTGAGACAAGAGCGAGTCTGCATTTCTCAAAGTAATAACATGTAACAACAGTGTCGGGTGCAAAGGCAGCGAAAGCAACAAGATGGTTTTCCAACAGCTAACGTGATTAAGCTAACTTAGCACTGTAAATAGGGAGTGGCCTAAAACCACGTGACAAGATCAATGGTGTTTGCCATTACTTCTTTTGAATGAAGAGGATGTATGCTGAAATGTTCATAAATTTCTTCTTCTTTTGACTTGTCAACTTTTTCAATTTGCCCAGTTGGTGTTTCTGTGTCTCCTAGTACATCTTCTTCATCTTCATCTATATAAATTGATTCATACCATTTATTATTTTTTTTCAAATACAAATTTGCTCTTTGTACTTTTCGTACATCTACCAGCTCCTGCCAAATTTTCTTACTCTTTGTAGGTACACCATTAACCAGAATAACTAATGGTTCAGTTTCCAAAGTATCTGTATCAATAGTTTCCATATTTTTTTTCAAATCCAACGGCAAATAGACAACTCTTCCTTTTAAACCTCTCTGTAAATCTGAAGGAGGTAATTTGCCTGTTTTTGGCTCCATACGTACTATGGTCTGGAACGGATGAACACATTGAATGAGTATAGACTCATACGTATTTAAATCAGAAAGTTCTGCAGGAATTTCAACCAATTCTAAATTATTATGCACAGCTCTAGCTGGCGTTTTATTTTCTTCTAACTTGTTGTAACAGTATTTACAAATACGATGATCTTCACCCAAATCTAAACAATTTTCAAGAAATATATATGTTGCAAAATCCTTCCACTTATAATTATCTTCTTCTTCACTTTTTTTGTAGAGATCAACATTCCTTGTTTGGATTTTATAATGGCTTCTCCGGCAACAAATACAAGTAATATTTGGTCTTTCATTAGAGATGATAGCAAATTTTGTTATTTGATCTTCAAATTTCTTATTTACGGAGGGTTCTACATTCTCTTCCACATTTTCCTCAATAACTGTGTCATTCCCTGCACTTTCTTGTTCTGGACCAAAGTAACAAAACTGAATCTCAACATCTGATACAGATCCACGAAACAGAGCGTTATTCAACTCATTTAACTTTAGTGCTGGACTTTTAGCAAAATACAATCTTCTCACAAATTTTCTAATTTCAGTATGATGAACTGCCAGCATCCTAAAATGGTGAAAAACACTTTGACAAACTTTCCTAGATAGACAAGCCAGAGAGTGTCCTTGCAAACCAGTATTCTCTCTCACTCTGCATGGATCTAGTCCTTGAAGCACCTTAATCTTCTGTTTAACACTCTTTTTACTATATTCTCTTAAAAACTCACGTAATTTATCAATAGATTCCTGTCGCAAAGTACAAATACTACTACAATTCCAAGTATACACTGGGGCTTTAGGACGTCTCCCCATAACCTCATCCGCAATCACTTCTTCCTCATTTCTTGGAACCATTTTCTCCTTTTCCATTATACAACCATCTTTTACTTCATATGCTCGTCCACTGGTGTCAACTGCATGCAGCAAACTATTACTTTGAAGATAACTCTCTTCATCAAAAAATGGTTCAGTACTTGAACTATGCATCCATTCTCCTAAAAACACTTTACAAAAGTTATTTCTTTTCACTACTCTTTTCGTTTTGCTTTGTTACTTCATTACATTTAATTTTTTTTTGTAATGTACGCATCCTGTTCAAAATTAAAATGAATAGTTTTCTTTTTAATTCTAAAGCCTTAGCTCCAATGGCTTCAATATCTTTTTTTCTCTTGTAAAATTTAGCTCTTTTCTTATATTTTTATACATCCTTTAGCAAATTTGACATCATTCTTCTCTGAAACATTTTCCTACGGATCTCTTTAAATGCTGATTTTCTTTTCAAGTCAATTTTTATAGCTTCTGCTTGTACATTAGCATTTAGTAAATTCCCACTATTCTCCTGTTGTTTTCTACTTGAAACAGTTTTTCCAATGGGGACATTTTTAAAATTTTTCCTTTTTTTATTATATTTTTAAAGAATTCCTTTGTCTGCTTACCAGAAGACTTTTTCTTTTTCCCAACATGAGCATCTTCAACTAACTTGGCTCCTCCAGTTGTCTTCAAATATACATGTTTTTTCTGTTGTTTTCACTGTCTTGATTTTATAGGCATCTTATATTTCCTTCACTGCTCTGCAGCAATACCTGAAAGAAACTAAAAAAAAATACCTTTTTGTAATTTTAACATATTACTATATTTGTTATGATCTTTTCTTTTCTTATAACACTATCTACCCCTTTCCTACAAGTGAAAAACACAAGAAAACCAACACGAATTTAATCTCTAAGAACAATTCCTGTGTGCACACAGACTCTTGGTGTGATTCTAGGCAGAACACGATATTTCATTTGCAAATCAAAAGCACACTTATTTTTTTTTTTGCAACTGTTAATTACTCTAACAGTCTGACACATTTTCTTTATAGTTTAGAGAGGCAGAAAAGAGCACATGTCCAATCAGCTTTTTTAGAGCATGTACATGTGTAACCTGGCTGACTGACTACACTCCAGCAAAGATAATGATCCTTGGTGATGTTCAATGCATTAGCGTTCCTCACTCCTACCTAAAACACCACACAGTGCTGATTAGTAAGCATGAGTGTACAAGAAAAACAGCTAGCTCTCTGCTAAGAGTGTGGTTCTGAAGACTGTCTACTGTCAGGTGCAAGAGAGACTTGAATGGACCCTTACATAACTGCATAAACACTGTAAACATGTATGTAAGACTACATGTGTGGTAAGGGTTAATATGAGTTTTTAGCATGTAGCAACTACATGACCCATTGCAAGAGTCGAAGAAAAATCTACCATGTTGATTTCAAATATGTTAGCATTTGCCTCTACTTTGAGAAACTGTTTTGGGCTGAATGCTAACCACCACATTTCCAGAAAACAAGCTTCCCCTTTCATACGAATACAATTCTAAATGAAGCAGAGTATCACGAAATAGATCTCTGACAACAATTCCTCTGTGCTCACAGACTCATGCTGGGATTTTATGTAGAAAATGAAATTTGCTTGCCAATTTCAAAGCACACTTACTACTGTTTTTTTCTGCAAGTGTTAAGTACTCTAACAGTCTCATACATTTTCATTACAGTTTTCAGATACAGAAAACAGCACATGTGCAAACAGCTTTTTGAGACCATGAACATGTGTGACCTTGGTGACTGACTACACTCCAGCAAAAGTAATCAGCCTTAGTGATGTTGAATGTATTAGCGTTACTCACTGCTACCTGAAACACCACTCACTTGTGAATACTCAGCATGATTGTACAGGATAAACTGCTGGGTGTGTGCTAACAGTCTGCTTATGCAGACTGTGTATTTTCAGTTACAAGAGTCATATGCATGGATACATCCAAAAAGACCCAGAGTGACACGAAATACATCTCTGACAACAATTCCTGTGTGCTCACAGACTCTTGCTGTGATTCTAGGCAGAAAATGAAATTTGCTTGCCAATTTCAAAGCACACTTACTACTGTTTTTTTCTGCAAGTGTTAAGTACTCTAACAGTCTGATACATTTTCATTACAGTTTTCAGAAACAGAAAAGAGCACATGTGCAAACAGCTTTTTTTGACCATGAACATGTGTGACCTTGGTGACTAACTACTCTCCAGCAAAAGAAATCAGCCTTAGTGATGTTGAATGTATTAGCGTTACTCACTGCTACCTGAAACACCACTCACTTGTGAATACTCAGCATGATTGTACAGGATAAACTGCTGGGTGTGTGCTAACAGTCTGCTTATGCAAATGAAATTTGCTTGCCAATTTCAAAGCACACTTACTACTGTTTTTTCCTCCAAGTGTTAATTACTCTAACAGTCGCATACATTTTCATTACAGTTTTCAGAAACAGAAAAGAGCACATGTGCAAACAGCTTTTTTGACCATGAACATGTGTGACCTTGGTGACTAACTACACTCCAGCAAAAGAAATCAGCCTTAGTGATGTTGAATGTATTAGCGTTACTCACTGCTACCTGAAACACCACTCACTTGTGAATACTCAGCATGATTGTACAGGATAAACTGCTGGGTGTGTGCTAACAGTCTGCTTATGCAGACTGTGTATTTTCAGTTGCAAGAGACATATGCATGGATACAACCAAAAAGAGCCAGAGTGACACGAAATACATCTCTGACAACAATTCCTGTGTGCTCACAGACTCATGCTGTGATTCTAGGCAGAAAATGAAATTTGCTTGCCAATTTCAAAGCACACTTACTACTGTTTTCTGTGATTTTAGGCAGAAAATGAAATTTGCTTGCCAATTTCAAAGCACACTTACTACTGTTTTTTCCTGCAAGTGTTAAGTACTCTAACAGTCTGATACATTTTCATTACAGTTTTCAGAAACAGAAAAGAGCACATGTGCAAACAGCTTTTTGAGACCATGAACATGTGTGACCTTGGTGACTGACTACACTCCAGCAAAAGAAATCAGCCTTAGTGATGTTGAATGTATTAGCGTTACTCACTGCTACCTGAAACACCACTCACTTGTGAATACTCAGCATGATTGTACAGGATAAACTGCTGGGTGTGTGCTAACAGTCTGCTTATGCAGACTGTGTATTTTCAGTTGCAAGAGACATATGCATGGATACAACCAAAAAGAGCCAGAGTGACACGAAATACATCTCTGACAACAATTCCTGTGTGCTCACAGACTCATGCTGTGATTCTAGGCAGAAAATGAAATTTGCTTGCCAATTTCAAAGCACACTTACTACTGTTTTCTGTGATTTTAGGCAGAAAATGAAATTTGCTTGCCAATTTCAAAGCACACTTACTACTGTTTTTTCCTGCAAGTGTTAAGTGCTCTAACAGTCGCATACATTTTCATTACAGTTTTCAGAAACAGAAAAGAGCACATGTGCAAACAGCTTTTTGAGACCATGAACATGTGTGACCTTGGTGACTGACTACACTCCAGCAAAAGAAATCAGCCTTAGTGATGTTGAATGTATTAACATTACTCACTGCTACCTGAAACACCACTCACTTGTGAATACTAAGCATGATTGTACAGGATAAACTGCTGGGTGTGTGCTAAGAGTCTGTTTATGCAGACTGTGTATTTTCAGTTGCAAGAGACATATGCATGGATACATCCAAAAAGACCCAGAGTGACACGAAATACATCTCTGACAACAATTCCTGTGTGCTCACAGACTCATGCTGTGATTCTAGGCAGAAAATGAAATTTGCTTGCCAATTTCAAAGCACACTGACTACTGTTTTTTTCTGCAAGTGTTAAGTACTCTAACAGTCTGATACATTTTCATTACAGTTTTCAGAAACAGAAAAGAGCACATGTGCAAACAGCTTTTTTTGACCATGAACATGTGTGACCTAGGTGACTAACTACACTCCAGCAAAAGAAATCAGCCTTAGTGATGTTAAATGTATTAGCGTTACTCACTGCTACCTGAAAAACCACTCACTTGTGAATACTCAGCATGATTCTACAGGATAAACTGCTGTGTGTGTGCTAACAGTCTGCTTATGCAGACTGTGTATTTTCAGTTGCAAGAGACATATTCATGCATGCATCCATAGCAGCTTAAACATTGTAGTAATGTATGTAAAAGTACATGTGTGTAAAGGTTTAATTGCAGTTTTGTATATGTATGACCAAGCTCAGCAATTGCATGATTGATTATAAGCAAAATCTGCGATATCAATTTCAAATGTGTTAGCATTTGCCTCCCATTTGTGTCTTACTGACTTATGCTGAATGGAAACCATCATATTTACAAAAAGAAAGCTGCCCCTTTCCTACAAATGCCATTCTTACTGTACCGGACCATCACTATTAAAATCTCTAACAACAATTCCTGTGTGCACACAGACTCATGGGTTGATTCTAGGCACAAAACAGTATTCCTCAGTGATACCAGTACACCTTAACTTATGGTAAAAACACACTCCATAAATGTAACTAGTTAAAGACAGTTAAATATCTCCCAAACCACAAAATGTAAAACATAACTTTTAAAGAAGAATCACAATTCTAATATTTATATCAAAAATCACCACATACATCCCCTCTCAAACTCATAACTCACCTTTAAAATTAGTTAGTTGAGAAAGAAATGTGGCACTCAAACAGCAGACTATCAGAGTCAGAATATCAGAGCTGTACACCTCTCTCCTCTGAGCAGAACCAATAAATGGCAATGTTTCCCTGTCTTTTTTCACACATATCAATGTTAATTACAAATCTCAGTGCTTCCAACTTTTTTTCAAATGAAATCATACATTTCTATTGGTTGAAAACTTCAACCCTTTTCCAAATGTACCCTTCCCCAACTTGACTTCTGCCTGCTACCATAGCAACAGCTCATGGAGCACTGCTGTGAGGAGAGAGGTCAGAAGTTCACCACACAATGTTTCAAATCCAAAGACCAAGAGTGCATCACCTGTCCAACCTAACAGCAAATCCAAACTAATCTTCTGTGTGAACACAATTTTCTGAACCAATACAAAACATGCTTCTAAAAATGTACACATACAGCCTACTTTTTACTGTAAAAAGATTTGAATCAGCCAATGAGTTCTTTTTATTTAAAAAAAATATGTATGCCTCCATTTTCCAACTGTCTTTCATTTCATATTGCCATTCTACTGAAAGACACCTTCTGAGTGCATCCAGATCTCCTTGAAAGATGTTCACAGTGTGGATTGCAGGTAACAGCTATGTCTTCTGGAGTGAAAAGTATGCAGAAAACAGAGGTATGGTGAGAGACCTTGCTTTGCCAAATGTAGACATTAAATGGATTGGTCAGAGAGGGTTAAAGTGGCACCAATTATTGCCTTTGGTGAAAACCTTTCAACATCTCCCACAGCCTAACCTTATTATTGTGCACTGTGGTGGAAATGACCTAGGCACTTTAACTGGTGTAGGTCTGGAAATGCTTATTAAGGACACCTTTGTGCAATTGATGTCGCTTTTTCCTCAATCTGCCTTTGTATATTCTAACATATGCCAAAGGCAAAAGTGGAACTGGTCCAACCAATTTTGTCCGCAGATTGACAAAGCAAGAAAGCACGTCAACAAATCTATTTCTGCTTTCCTCAGAGACTATGGTATGGGTTCTATATACCACAACAACTTGCGTTACAACATGCAAGGCATTTATAAAAGAGACGGTGTACATTTCACTGATGAAGGCAACAGAGTCTTCCTCTTGAACTTTAGACTCTGCATCGGTACTTACTTATAGGTACCAAAAAACACTTCATAAACACAACGGCTCTTTTTAGAGCCCCCTAATATCTTAACACTTAAATTTGTTTTTTTCTTCTTTTTTTTTTATTGTTTTTTTTTTCTACCGTACGCGTACGGTAAGCTTACCGTACGCGCACCCCGCGATTTAAAAAAAAAAAAAAAATTGTATTTTTCATACTTTTATTACCTTCTTGGATCCCCTGACAAACGCTAGGCGGTCTGCAACTCTCTTCGTTGCCCCCTTTCACGTTCTCCTCCTTTGTTTATCAGTGTGAGACACACAAAATGGAGGCCGACACTTCCTGATTTCGACCGATTCGAATGTTTACAGTCATGTAACCACCAATCAGAATAAACCTCGCGCACGGCAGCGTGCGCGTACGGTAAGCTTACCGTACGCGCTCGGAGCGCGCCTATAGATATATATATTGATTTAAATGCTATTTTCTCAGCAAATACTGAACACATTTACACCAGACATACAAAAGGCACATCCCTGACCTGAGGACTACCTCTCTGCCAAATTTCAAGTAATTCTGTTCAGCCGTTCGGGCTGTAGCTTGGACTAAAGGTCCTATGGAAAAATGCATGGGGAAAACATGTTTTGGGACCCCCCTTTTTTCTCAGCCCCCGCTTGACGAATCCCCCCGAGACTTTCAGGGTAGGAGCGGAGCGGAGAGCCCCACCTATTTTGAAAATTTCGTCAGAATTCGTCAATCTGCGCCAAAGTTATTCAAAATAGAATGTTGCGGATTTCCTATGGAAACACGGTCCTAACTATAACTACCTACTGGCGACCGCCAGTAGGTAATATATATATATATAATACATATATATAAGACACCTGACATTCCTTAGATGCATTGTGCACCCCCACGCTCCTGTGCCTGTGCCTGCTCCCGCAGCCCCAGCCACCCGAGGGCCGCCGAGCCCACACCAGCCTCCCCGCAGACCCTCCCGACCGGCTCCCTTCTTATGACGTCCCCAGAGTGACCGCGCAGCGGACGCGCGCAGCGGGAGCACCGATTGAGCGCCGAAGGTGCACCAAAGGTAAGCCCGTCTACGCCCGTCCGCACCTGGACCGCGCCCAGCGCCAGGACCCCTGGCCCCCGCAGACCCCAGCCCACCCGCCGGACGTACGACGCCGACACCCTCAACGCACTCAACGCCGGCCGAAGCCCAGGATGCTACCAAGCCACCCCGAGACGCACCCACGGACCCTTCTGCTGCAACTCCTGCAAGTTCACCTGCATCCGGACCTGCACTACTCCAGCACCAACCAAGACCAAGACGAGCAACAGCAGCAGCCACCTGAAATGCATCCTGCTCAACACCCGCTCCGTCCACAGACACGCCGTCGAGCTCTGGAACCTGCTCGACACCACAGCCCCAGACGTCGCCTTCCTCACGGAAACCTGGATGAACGCCTCCTCAACGCCCGACATTGCCATCGCCATCCCAGACGGCTACAAGATCATCCGAAGGGACCGCATCAACCACACCGGAGGAGGCATCGCCATCATCCACAGGAACACCATCCGCATCACGACGAACACCGACGACACCCTCGCACCCGCCGAGCACCTGCACTTCCAGGTCCACATCAACCCCAAGACCACCCTCAGAGGCACCCTCATCTACAGACCCCCGGGACCACGCACACAATTCAGCGAAGACATCGCCGACTTCATCAGCCCGCACGCCCTCCCCTCCGCTGACTACATCCTCCTCGGGGACCTCAACTTCCACCTGGAGAACAACAACGACCGCAACACCACCACCCTGCTGGACAACCTCGCCAACCTCGGACTCAAGCAGCTGGTCACCACCCCCACCCACTACGCCAGACACACACTCGACCCCGTCTTCTCATCCAGCAAGGACATCGCCTTCAGCCACGCCACCGGACTCCACTGGACGGACCACAGCTGCGTCCACTTCAGCTTCAGAAGGACCACGATACACCACCACCAGCAACAGGTTGCACGCAGAAGCTGGAACAAGATCACAGCCGACCAGCTCGCGACCGCCCTGAGCAAGAACCCACCCACCAGCGCAACGAACCCCAGCCAAGCGGCCACCAACCTCACGAAGTGGATCAGCGACTGCGCAGACGACCTCGCCCCTCTGAAGACCCCGACTAGCAGACCCGGTAGCAAGAAAGCCCCATGGTTCACCGACGAACTCAAGAGCTCCAAGAAGAACTGCCGAGCCCTCGAGAGAACCTGGCGCAGAGACCCAACACCGGACAACATGACTGCCCTCAAGCTCGCCACCCGAAAACACCACCAACTCATCCACGCCACCAAGAAAACCGCATTCAAGGAACGACTGGACAACAACGCACACAACAGCAAGGAACTCTTCAACATCGTCAAAGAGCTCTCCAACCCCAACGCCGGTAACAACGACATCACCCCTTCACAAGACCTCTGCAACTCCCTCGCCTCCTACTTCCACAACAAGATCGCGGACATACACAACAGCTTCAGCACTCAACCGACGCATGCCACGACCGAACCACCGCCCCCCACCACCACCCTCTGCGCCTGGACCCCGATCAGCACCGAAGACACCGTCCGCACGATGAACTCCATCCACTCCGGATCTCCTACTGACCCCTGCCCTCACCACGTCTTCAACAAGGCCGATGCTGTCATCGCACCCCACCTGCGGGACATCATCAACACCTCCTTCGACACCGCTACCTTCCCGGAGAGCTGGAAGCACGCCGAACTCAGCGCGCTACTAAAGAAGCCATCAGCCGACCCCACCAACCTCAAGAACTACCGCCCCATCTCGCTGCTCCCGTTTCCTGCAAAAGTCATCGAGAAGACCGTCAACAAGCAGCTGGCCGCCTTCCTCGAGACGAACGGATCCCTCGACCTCTCGCAGTCTGGCTTCCGGGCCAACCACAGCACCGAGACCGCCCTGATCGCAGCCACCGATGACATCCGAGCTCTGCTTGACAACGGAGAAACAGCGGCCCTCATCCTCCTAGACCTCTCCGCGGCCTTCGACACTGTCTGCCACCGTACACTAGTGCAGCGACTCAGCAACGTCGGAATCCAGGAGAAGGCACTGGAGTGGATCATCTCCTTCCTCGCCGGAAGGACACAGAGAGTCCGCCTCCCCCCGTTCAGATCTGAAGCCACCAAAGTCATCTGTGGCGTTCCTCAAGGCTCCTCGCTCAGTCCAACCCTCTTCAACGTGTACATGAGCCCCCTCGCAGACATCGCACGCCAGCACAACCTCAACATCATCTCCTACGCCAACGACACCCAGCTGATTCTCTCCCTCACCAACGACCCCGCCACCGCCAGAGCCAACCTCCACGAAGGGATGAAAGAGGTAGCCGAATGGATGAAGAACAGCCGCCTGAAACTGAACTCGGACAAGACGGAAGTCCTCATCCTGGGATCCTCACCATCCTGGGATGACTCCTGGTGGCCCCCCGCCCTAGGCAGCGCACCGAAACCAACAGACCACGCACGCAACCTGGGCTTCATCCTGGACTCCACCCTCTCCAAGACCAGACAAGTCAACGCCGTCTTCTCGTCGTGCTTCAACATCCTGCGCATGCTACGAAAGATCTTCCGGTGGATCCCCACCGAGACCAGGAAGACGGTCACCCAGGCCCTCGTCACCAGCTGTCTGGACTACGGCAACTCCCTCTACGCCGGAACCACCGCCAAACTCCAGAAAAGACTTCAGCGGATCCAGAACGCCTCAGCACGACTCATCCTGGACATCCCCCGTCGCAGCCACATCTCTGGACACCTGAGAGACCTGCACTGGCTCCCGGTCACCAAGAGAATCACCTTCCGTCTGCTCACGCACGAACACAAAGCCCTACACAACCAAGGCCCAGGATACCTCAACAGCCGCCTCAACTTCTACGCTCCCAAACGCCAGCTTCGATCGACCGGCCATGCCCTCGCCACCGTCCCCCGCATCCGAAGAGCCACCACAGGGGGACGGTCCTTCTGCTTCCTCGCCGCCAGGACGTGGAACTCCCTCCCGACCCACCTCCGCCTGACCCAGGACCACCTCGCCTTCAGGAAGTAACTCAAGACCTGGCTGTTCGAGCAGTAGCGGACCCCCCTCCCCTAGCGCCTTGAGACCCTCTGGGTGAGTAGTGCGCTATATAAATGCTTTGATTGATTGATTGATTGAATAAGGCTGAGTGACGTAGAATGTTGTTCCCGTTTTTGTTGACATTCACCAGTGGCATTTATGTCTATAACTGGTGTCCTCGACATACGATCAAAATGATTATGCTTACCATTTAAGGTGTCATTGGTTTCAATGAGCATAACATTTTAACAGAGGTAGACTGTTTTTAGCATTTTATACGATATTTTATCAATGCTATGCTTCTATCCATACACATGTATATTTATATATTTATTTATGTATTTATATAATTATTGGTGTATATTTACTTTGCCTGGCAACTCTTTTGCACTTTGATATTATATCACAGTACTGTATTATATTGCGTTGTTTGTACAAACGTGGGTACACCCTGCAGTTGTGGGGGTTATCTGTCCTCTATGTCCATGAAACAAGGGGGGAGTGTTATGCACACACGTCTTTGACGCACTAGCACTTTAAAAACTGAAAAAAACTGACTCTCAGTATACCATGTGATCAAGGCCTCCGCGAGGCTGAAACGCGTAATGGCGATGGTGTATGGGCTTGAAACAATAAATCTTTGAAAAAGAGCACACTAACCTGGGTCTATCTTCGTCTTTTCGAATTGCAAGTAGACGGAGCAATGGAAATATATATATATATATATTGTATTGCAAGTATGGGCTATATTAGAGCAGAAGAAGATCCTCGCCCTGCCTTGGGTTGGTGTTGCTTTCACCACATCCGCCTCACCAAGTGTGTGATCAGGTAATAGTGTAAATTTAATTTAGTCACACCTCATAAATCACACAGCCCAGGCGGAGAGGGTTAGGAGTTTGATGAATGGACGGCAAGGGAGATTTGAGGGAAAGGTTTGACAAAGACAGACCCTATACAAGGACAACTTTCATGTTGGCAGCCGACCATCATAAACCTGTTATGGGAGGAAAAGCAAATGCATACATGATGATGAGTACTAGTACACGTAAACCAAATCAAATTGTCCATCTGCCTCCAGAGAGAGCAAAGTTACATTATGTTCTGTAACTGTTGTACTGAGCTTTGAAAGATATCAAATAAAATTAAAATATCTGTAGGAGTCAAGTAAAAAACATAAACAACACACCCAGTTGTAATGATTAAAGAGAACAAAAGATACTGTATTGCCAAATTGGGAGTAGCATCTGCATTCCTCTTGGACTGTCCGTCAATATCGGGTGCCTGGCGTATGCGGTTCTGCAAGATAGGTGTAAGTATGTTACAGTGTTTTTCCAGTATGGCGCAGGGTAAAGACCAGGGCATGTAGATTGAAAAGCAAAAATTATATTGAAGAGTCAAGGAGAAAAAACTGCATGAGGTGTGTAACAAGAAACAAAAATGTCTTTTTCCAACAGTTACCTAAACAACAGGCCCACCACCCAACCACCACTTAGGTTCGAATTAAATGACGAATTTGAGCCAGACAGCACTGAGCAGTGAGCATACACTCACAGCAACATTGGATTTTCCCAATCAAGTAAAAAATCAACGCACCGCTGTCAGTCACACCACTCACCACCACCACTACGCAGACTTGTGTAGGTCTGGTGTTGTTTACCTTTAGTCCACTTCAATGTCATCATCATCCAAATTGGTTGGGTTCAGTGGTGGCAGCTCTCAAAATAATCATGCCCACACCTGAGTCTTTCCATCATCTATGATGATCCTCTTGAGTCTGACCCCGAGTATGGTGTCCAACTCCAAGCCCGTACCAACAGTGTCCTAGATCCCGACTCAAAATGCAAAAGATAAGCCTGTAGTAGTACAATTTTGTTATTGAACAACAAGAAGGGAAAGATTAAGTCATTTTTTGTGTAGACTAGATTTGTGTTGGTTAGGTTGAAATCTTGGAGTATAAAGCATAAAACAATAAAAAAACAAATCAGTGTGGACTGTGTGGAGTGGCGTGGGAACCAGTGAAGGAATCTCGCTATCCTATCTTTCAAAGGGGAAGGAAAAAAAATAACCTTCAGGGGAAAATGTAAACTTATTGATCAGCCATTGTTAGGCCACCAACATCGTGAATCTCAAATTCATCAGTAACACATTAAGGGTAACAAACAAACACCTAGTCTCACACTACCTACCAGCACATGAATCATCTCATTTCTTCTCAATCTCAACACACATGATGATGACATATCACAAGTCCACATCACAAGCACAATAAACAACAATTACTCAGCATGTAATGCAAGCCAGCATTTACCTGTTCCGCCAGTGTGCTCACCGTGATTTATTGGTGATACATTGCAGAATGCAGATCCTCCTTGTTCATGAAGCAGAGAATTGCCAGTGTAAATTGAATTATAAATGTCACATGTGGGGCAGTCCCTCTTGGGTAGGAAACCATAGATAGTCACAGCCTAGAGTTGGAGGCACGCACACATTTGTTTATATTTTCCGTCGAATGTCTGGCAAGAGGGAAATGGTTTTGAAGGGTGAGTCAGGACTTCTTCACAGAATGCACACAGTTGCATCTCCAATCCGGCAATAATAAATGTGTCTGAGTAAGTAAGTGGGGATGAATTCGTCAACCAGACAGTCAAACATACAAATAATAAAGTAACTAATGTTCACTAGCTATATATATATATTTTTTGGCGTCAAAGAAAGAAAGCCTAGTTTTCAGGGAAAAAGTGCTCATCCTTAAACTCGGGTGGTTCGCCCAGAAGTAGGTCATCTAACACACTACTTCCATGACCTGAGTCTCCCTCATCTTCCCCCATGGTACTTCAGGTATGGTGTAATCCTGTGGTATAAAATGCTGATTCATTTTGATCAAGGTTAATCGCTCCACATTTTGAGGCAAGAGACTGGTCTTTCTCAGTGTGACAAGGGCACCAGCAGCACTGAAAACACACTCAGCAGAAACACTGGCTACAGGGGCAAGCCAGATAGTTTATTGCCAGACTGCTGAGCACTGACCATTGGCACCTCTTCCCCTACCCATACATCAGTGGGTTTTGATCAAGGTAGAACACTGTTGCATCATCCAGATAGTCCTGGCCCATTCGCTCAATGTTCATTGCTAGTGCTACACTTTGCTTTACCTCTTTTGCCTTCACCTCTGCACTGGACTTAAGCAATTCCAGTAGAAACCACTCAGTTGCAGATTTGGGGGATGATGCTCCTGGTCTTGGTGTTGTTGATGGTGTTCTTGTCACTGGTTTTGGCTGCTGTGATCCAACAGCACTGCCCACAGGCTCTGAACTTAAAGGCTGTCCCACAGTGGGCCTCTACTTCCATGCAGTTCTTTTTCTAACTCACAGCTTTGCTCAACTGTCCATGTTTTGTATTTTCTGACATCCGTGCCTGAAAAAGGAATGAAAGTGGACAGTAAGGGTTTGTACAGTGGATCAAGAATTGTGGCACATATATAATGTTTGGAGGACACAATGTCTCTTTGCACCCTTGCATTAGCAGACAAGCGAAGGATTAAGCTCTCCACCGAGTCATACACATCTTATTTTTAATCCACACCTGCGTACATTGCAGACAACTCCTTTACCTGTTCCTGTAGAATATTAAACAATGGGATAGCCTGGCCCATGGTACTGTCCTCTTTGCTGACTTCCCGTGTGAACACCTCAATAGAAAGTAGCATCTCTGTCAAGCATTTGACTAAGCAGAATTGGTCCATCTCAATGATCATGTCTCATTCATTCATTAAGACTTTATTCGGTTATAAAACAATAATAACCATAAAAGTACATAAAAACATATTATATCACATTTCATAATCCACATTTCAAATTTCAAATTTAAACATTTCACATTTCAGATGATTTCAAGTTAATAGTGATAAAATAAAATAAGTGTTAAAAGGCACATGGGCTCTAAAAAACATTAAAACAGTATCGTTTTTCTTAAATGAAAAACATTTCTAAGAAATACAGAGACCTAGGCTACCGTGAATATATCCTCAAGTTTTCGTATAATCAAAAAGGCAGGACGGCATTGTCTAAGATTCATATATTTTATGATTGGCTTAATCCACCTTTCCCTAGGAATAACATAATATTTACAAAAGAATAAAATATGAATATCCGATTGGGAGGATATGTTATCACAGGGGCATTTAATAATTCCAGCTGACCAATCATTTTTTACAGGAAAACTCACAGACCTAAAAAGAAACCCAAGTCTAAAACGTATCAACAGGAACTTTTCATGTTCCGTCAATCGCAGGGTTAAATATGGTTGGATATCCTGCGATATTAAAATTAATTGATGGGACATCACTGTTTTTTTTGTCAGTTCCGTTCGTTCTCTTAACTCCTCTAGGTACATGATACATAACCTTTTCAGTTCCTTCCTAGAGATCGTTACCATAGACTCAGGATCATCATAAAATTCCGGATGGTTAATGTGGCCGCAGAAGCTTTTAATATACTTCAGCCATTTCATTCGGTGCACATTCTCCAGATTTAGGGCATCCCTCAATATGAGGCGATTCAAATGGCACTCATTTGTAGTCCAAACCCTATACCACAGGAGGACAGGCTGGATTCTAATAAGGTCCTCAATATATAACATTCCAAGCTCAGCATGGACGTTATAAGTGGATGTGCTTTCTGGGGTAGTTAAAAGAAATTTCAAAAAGCTATTCTCTGTTAGCTGAATACTAGCTACATTTGAGTAGCCCCAAATTCCTGCACCATAAGTTGCCACGGCCACGCAACTGGATTTATAAATGCACAATAACTCTTTCAATGGTTTCTTACCCATCTTTTTACTAAAAAGTTTAAGGGCCATTATGGACTTAGTGAATTGCATGTTTCTCCCCTTAACTGCAGCATTCCACTGACCTGAGCATTCAAACATAATTCCTAAATAGGGGAAAGTAGAAATATGTTCTAATGTCTTAGAATCTATGAACATAACTTTTTTCCTCTATTTAGTTTTAGTGCCACAAATCATGGAATAAGTTTTTGTACAGTTCACCCTCAGGTCCAAACTGGTCATAAAAGTGGAAAAGGAAGTAATCATAGTTTGTATTGCAACAGGGGTCCTTGCCATCAGAACGGCATCATCGGCGTAGATTAGAGCCGGAATATGGCGTTTTATTGCCGAAGGCATATCTATGCAGTCCCTCAGCAAGACATCCTCAAGCCCATTGATCATGTCTTTTACAGTTGCATCTATTCTTTGCATAGCATATTCATTGATAGGTCTGTACTGCTCAAACAGGCGTTCAAGCATGTAATCAGTAGAGTTCCAGCGTGTTGGCCCCTCCTGTGTGAGTGCTTTAACAGGCATTCTATTATCACTCTGAATTCCCCTCGGCTGTTTCCGGGCTTTAAATAAATGGCTGAAATGAGTGCAGATTATTCAGCAGGTGGACAGTAAGTTGCTTACTTGGTCTTCTTTTTTGAGGAAGTCTTGTATAATGATGTTGATGCAGTGCGCCAAACACAGGGTCCTAAAATAACCACCATCAGTCATGGCCTTAACTATATTACTGCCATTGTCCATAGCAACAAATCCAATGTCTTAAGCCCTCTTGGTCGCAGCCATTCAGAGACCTTGCTGTTAAAGTCTTCCAAAATGTTTGCAGCTTTATGGGATGTCTCCATTGCGAACATTGCTACTGTGGCATGCTTCCGAGTAGCATAAAAAATATAAGCAGTTTCAATACCAGCAGATATTTTTTCTCTAGCCCCCATAAAAAAGATCCAGTGTACAGTGATGCACATGTAAGCAGCTGGTCCACATGTCTGTTGTCAGGTGCATACTGTGGACAGCCCTCTGCTGCAAAGCTTCTCCAAGCAATTCAAACACATCGTGATGGAGTGCTGGAACAGCAACTCTTGCAAACTATGACCTGCTGGGAACCTTCCATTTGTGGCAGATGTCTGCCACAAATTCAAGAAAACCCACCCTTCCAACAAAAGAAAAAAGAAGGAGGTTCAGCGCTAGACTTTTAGCCAGCTTCGTGTAGTACAAACGTACTATTGGGTGGTTGCATTCATACTGCCCCTCTGGTCTAAACATGGCAAGAATAGTAGCCTGAATTTCTTTCTTTCCTGATGCCACTGATGAAGTTGACTTCTTGAGAGCAGGCAGTAGTAGGCCCAATGTGCTTTTCAGCATGGCAGTGACTGTCCTCTGTTGCCTTGGTGTCTCGACCTGAGTCTTGTGCCATTGCGATGCTGCTTATGTGGGCGGTACTACTGAACTGCTGGGGAGAGGGCTGCTTTGTGTAATGAAGATGTCTTCCGCCTCTTCACCTTCCAGTGTGGTCGGATCGGATATGGATTCCCTTTTCAGCCGGCTTCCACCCTCTTCACCAACAACACTTGCAGTTTTTGACAGCTAAGTTGTGCCTCCCAACAGATTGTATGGTGCTTTCTCAAATGGGTTGTCTGGCCCCCGGTACCATAGTTTAAAAAAAAAAAATTAATGCAGATTTATATAGCGCAAACTCGACCCGAAGGTAATGGAGCGCTTTAGATGAGCACCGGTTACGTTACACAAGGACACATCCAGGTACGGGGAGATTAAGTGATTTGCCCAGAATCACAGCATGTGGACGCGACCCTGAGGCACGAACCTTGGTTTCCAGCACCAAAATTGTCAGTCTAGACGTCAGACCACATCCTCTAGTTTGTACCAAGCTTACCCCGACTAACACTTGCTCTGCAAAGGGAACATATGGCAATGTTCACCTCCTTCTGGCTAACTGAAAATAAATCCCAAACTAGGGAGCTCAACTTTCTGACGCTGGTGCCAGTGTCGGATGAACTAGCGGTAGGTGGGCGTTTTGACATTTGACTCTCTTCAATACCTACTTCTACTGAGGTGGTTGTGGATGTAGGTCGCTGCCAGGACTTTGCAAATATGGCAGCTGGTGGTGGTTGGATCTGTGTGCCACTGCCACATCCCCCCGGGAAGTTGGTAATGGGGTAACGTCGGTCTCCGTTGGGGCTGGCTGGTCATAATCCTCCTCTTCTACATCTGCCTCCATAACTCTAAGGCTTTCTGGAACCTTCCTTTTCCCTAGCCTCATCTGAGTCGCCTTGTGGCGTGTCTCACTCTCAGACTGAGACGGGTTCCAAGTGGCATCTAGATCATCAGAAGGGGGCTTGAAATAGAATACGATGCACCACTAACCCTCCATTTTCTAACTGCAGATCTGGAAGACAATGGATCTCCTGGAGCAGATTGCTCTACTTTCTCAGCATGAAGCTTAATCTCTTGAACTGCTCCTACCTCAGGAGGAACTACTATTGGCGGTTGTTGCTGCTGTTCTTGTTGTTGTCCACTTCTCTGAGTTTCATACAATGATTTGGTACAACTTTGCAATAGTGATAAGTCAATGTCAACATCACTGCTCGTTGGTGTTGCTGTGTTTAGACTGGCTTCCTCTGTGACAGACATGGGCTTGGGCCTAGATTGGGTGTGGGTCCACTGATTTGGCGATACTGCTCCCAGCTTGCTCCTCAGACGCCGGTGCGGCAGGCACAATTTTTTGTTTGCTCAAAAAACATCTGGGATTACCTACCAGTGGTGGTGGTGGTAAGCTCCTTCTTCTTCTCACTGGCTACTTTCTAGGTAGCAGAATAGCCTCAGGAGTGGCACCTTTCTTTGCAGCCATCTTGAAGCTGTCAGTTAGCAGTGAGATTTAGCTTCACAAGTTGAAGAGATGTCTGATGTGTGGGTCACTCACAAGTCACTCTCACGCTGTCCACAGGCCTTCTTTCTGGCACTACTGTGAGTAATTTGCTGTTGTCTCTTGTTGTTGTCTTCTTGTTGTACCTAAAAGTGAGGAAGCAAGAATGGCATCAGTGAAATATGGCATTGTTACTGTTCAATTAGCATCACAAACAAAAAATTATCATTTAGTGTGGTCACTGCTGTTATTGCCATAATTAACAATACAGTGTAAATATATCTACTCATTCGTAAAACGGAAACCCACACCAGCACATACTTTCATGGTGGCTGACCACTCAGGAAGAATAAGAGAGAGCAAAAACAACAACAACAACAACATACATCAAGCCACTCACGATGAGTGATATGGCAGTGAGGGAGGTGCACCTGACAAATGACAATGAAAGGAACAATCCCTAGACAATTAATGCTGTTGTGCACCTATAGCAGACATGGGGATGATTTGATTAATGCCAAAATGTAGAGGTAAAAAATTGTACAAACAAAAAAAAATGCTTGTTTAAATTATACAAAACAATTTAAAAAAAAGAAAAAATAATTTACCAGCTAATTAAAAAATTAAAAAATGTAAACAATTAAGCTTAAGTGAAGTTTTTCTCAAAGATAAAATAATAAATTATTATTAAACTGCCATTTCATTGCTCAACCATCCATGCAGCCTACGGCAAAAAGGGCTGAATTTGGTTGGATGCACAAAATGGCTGCTAACCAGTGCCACATTGTCATCAACAACAAAAAAACTGAACAAGAAAACATGCAGGCCTATAGGGAAAGCACACTGGCTGGTTCCACAAAATGGCTGCCACCCACATGCTCACATCACAAGAGGCATGAGGCCTAGAACAAAGAATGCATGAGACCTATGGCAAAAGAACACTGGCTCCCTACACAAAATGGCACCGGCCACATGGTCTCAACAAGAAGTTGAAGGCCTAGAACAAAGAACGCATGCAGGCATATGGGAAAAGCACACTGACTGCTTACACAAAATGGCAACCAGCCACATGGTCACACAACAAGAAGCTGGAGTTCTAGAACAAAGTACGCATGCAGGCCTATGGGAAAAGCACACTGGCGGCTTCACAAAATTGCCACCAGTCACATGGTCACAACAAGAAGCAGGAGGCCTAGAACAAAGAAAGCATACAGACCTATGGCAAAAGCACACTGGCTGCATACACAAAATGGCCACCAGGCACATGGTCACACAATAAGAAGCTGGAGGCCTAGAACAAAGAATGCATGCAAGCCTATGGGAAAAGCACACTGGCTGCCTACACAAAATGGCCACCAGCCACATGGTACAACAAGAAGTTGGAGACTTAGAACAAAGAATGCATGCAGGCCTATGGCAAAAGCATAATCTCTGCCTACACAAAATGGCCGCCAGCCACATGGTCTCAACAAGAAGCTGGAGGTCTAGAACAAAGAATGCATGCAGGCATATGGCAAAAGCACACTTGCTGCATACACAAAATGGCCGCTAGTCACATGGTCACTCACAAGCCACAACAATAAGAAGCAGGTGCGCTGTAAAATAAACAGCACATGAAGGCCTTGGGATAGTCCACTGATTATAAAAAATGGCCCCCAGTTAGTGGTCACTCGGCATCTCGAACAGAGGTAAATGTTGGCCTATAGCAAACACACAAACTGGCCAGACAAATGAGGCATGGTAAAACAGAAAAAATATCATCAATTCAACAATGCCAAAAATGAACATTATTGCGCTAAAAAAAGATGTTTACAACAACACAACACACAGACTTCAAAGGCATTACCCCACCTAGTCCTATACACATTGTTTGCATGAAAAAAACATGAAATACCACAAAAAAGCACTTTTTGTTAAGGGCCTGCTGGCTGGAAGGCCAATTGGCAGACTAGACCACATAGACCGCCGCTTCTAACAGGATCTGAGATCCCATCAGGGCAGCTGCCAGACAGATAATCCCTGGTAATACGCAGGCAACGCCATTGGGATTATGAAGTCTCTTTCCCTCTGTCTTTTTTTGGGGCCCAAGGGCAACCGTGGTGCCCCCCAAAACATCCACACACCCTGTGTCAGGCACCACATGGTGCCTGGCACACAGTGCAGGGATTTTCCTAAACATGCCCTTTTGCATTGAGGCTTGTGCTACGGCCCTTTTCCTGGCCACTATACAAGACTGAATGCAAAAAGGCATGTTTCTCACTGCCTACACGATAATCAGATTGTAATTCGGAGGCTGGACCACTGCCTACTTGTCAGTAGGTCCCGATCCTGAAATGATGCCCGACCACCCTTCGTAATCAGCCCCTTAGTGTCAATATACCAACTAAATATGAGCAAAGAGAATGAGCATGATATAAGACACTCACAATGTTCTTTGGCGAATGAACATACATTTCGGTATTCCTTAGAACATGGGAGGGATGGGGATTTGGCAATTCAAGACATATTAATAGAAATAGGTTTTGACATGGATGCATCCTCTTTGAGTGGCTTCAAACCCAGAAGTTGCACCAATCCCAATACCCCATATGATGCAATTGATTCATTCCAGAACACTATGATGTTGGAATTACGCAAATCAAGGAACCAAAAATGTCCTAGAAAATTCAATTTGACAACGAGTCAGAAACAGGCAATAGACACATTAGCAAATTACACTAACATTGTAATGAAGCCCTCTGACAAGTAGGAAAAAATTGTCCTCATAGACATTGATCTATACTGTGATGAAGACAATAAGCAATTCATTGATGGAAAATGTTAGAAAGTGATTAGCTGTTCAGAATGAAAAAAATCTATTTCTGAGTATTATTATCTTTTAAATGCATAGAAAACAAAGGAGATTATTGATGGGATGAATATCTTTTTCTGAAAGAGGACCATCCTAGGGTACCCACTGTATATTTCCTACCCAAGGTGCATAAACATCCAACTAAACCACTAAGTAGACCAATAGTTTTGGCCAATAGAGGTTTACTAGAACGCAGTGGAATATACCTAAATTGTTTCCTGGCACCATATGTATTGGTATTACCCTCATACCTCAGAGACGCAACAGATTTCCTCACAAAAATACATTGATTTCACTGGGAAAATACTTATCTAATGATGACCTTAGATGTGAATTCCTTACATACATGTATTCACCGACAAGAGGGTATAGATGCTTTCCCAATAAGCAGATCGATCAAAGCACCAGATCAAACGTCGATGTTAAGCAATATGATGACTTTCTGCTTGAGGCAGAATATTTTTGATAACATATGCTACCATCAGGCCTCCAGAACTGCGATGGGCACCTGCTTCGCTACCAGCTTTTCAAACTTGTTCCTAGGCTGGTGGGAGAAGCAAGTGGTCTGGACAGATGAGCAGGAAAAAATTTACACCTCCCATATAATAGCATGGATTAGGTATATCGATGATTTGTTCGTAATATGGAATGGGGAAAAAAGCTAGCAACTGAATTTGTGAATAAAATACAAATGAATAATCTCAAATTAGGCTTTAGCCATAAAATCAGATTTCTGTTAAAAGCATTTTGCACGCCAATAGCTATCACCTAACTGGGATAAAATGGAGCATTTCAGTCGGCAAACTACTTCCCGCAAAAAAGGAACTGCTCCAATGAGGAATCCTTTAGAACTGTATACAGAATCATGATTGACCAATTCCCGAAAAATTGGTATTCCAAAAAGGGTTCTCAAATCAGCACAATAAAGGGTGACATCCCTAAAAAGGGAATACTTAGGGCCTGAAGTTGTCCCACTTCCATCCAGTCGGTGGTGGTCTGACCGCCGACCGACCGCTGATCCGACTGTTGTATTTGGAGCTTGTCGGTCGGACTGACACCAGTCCGACTCAGCACTGCGGCCACCACCAGGATCATTGATCCCGACGGGGCAGCAGTGGGGAAAGCAGCAGTGCTGAGTCAGGGAGCCACTGGATAAAGTTGTGGGGAAGATTTCCAAATTCAGACTTAGGGCCTGATTTAGATCTTGGTGGGACTCCAGTCATCCCTCCGTGGCAGCGTTTACAAGTACTCGACCAAACTGACAGATACCCATCCACCACATTTAGATGTGGGCTGCCTGATCATCTGTCTGCGTTGACGGAGTGTTTTCTGTTGCATTAGCAGCTGTCTAACATTACTCCATCACCGTCAGGTTGGCGAGATTGCACCAAGCCTATTTAAATTTCACAGTTGTGCTGGCGTTATCCTAGCAGCGGATTGCCATCTGAGGTATTCCGTTGTGGGATGAGTTCAAAATTGTTCTGTTCCTGTGGCTTTTGGATGGATGCTAGCGCCACACACCTGATGTGTTTTGGCTACTTGTGTTCACCTGCATACCCCACTATAAAACACACTCCATCTTAGATCTTGATCCTTTGCTATTCCACTGCAGTAAAACATTGTTAAGGAGAACTTTTTTCAGTGAAGTCAGGTTTTTTTTTGCTTTCTCTGTTTCTCATTGATTTTTTCTTCTTTCATTTATATTCTTGTGGGTCATAAAATGTATTTAAGTTTTTTTTGTGATAACGGCAAAGGGAATCAAATATCAAATATTTATTACATGCTTAGTTAATAAAAACCATTGCATAAAAAAGGGTCATAATAAAATTGAACAAGCAATATATGCATAGCGAAAGAAAACAAACAGTGTTGTCATGTCATTATTTCATTCAATTAAGATGCTGGGGCCGTCTGTAAATTTTTCTTCATTCCGGGTCCATAGAATTAATTCTCGTGTAACAGTTCCGGGTTTCTATAATCACAGTCTCTAATTTTTTTTTTTTTTTTTTTTTTTTGGCTTGTGCAAAATTTGTTTCAGTTCATATTTGCAGAGGGCGAAGGTCTTTGCACTTAATACTATCAGGTTAAGATAGTAAAACAATCAGTTAGCACTTTTCAGTTAAAACTGTTTTTTAAAAAAAATGTAAAAATGCGCAGGAGGTTATAGGTTGCTGTCTTTTGGTTCACTGTTATATTCCTTCTCTGTCGCCTTTAGTTTCTTTCTCCCCACATCGAGGAAGCGAACTAGACAGCAGGCCAGCCGGATGTCCTCTCCGTCAAAGCAGGCCTTAACCGCCTGTCTGCAGGTTCTAATGCATAGTCTGTTCAAGGCCAATTTTTGTATAGATCTTCTTTCCCTGTCTAAGCATGTGCATGTGCAGACAATGTGTAGAATATCTTCCTTAGCCTCGGCACACAGTCTGCATGATGTTTTAGATTGTGGCCGTTTCCATGGCGGTAAATGCGGCAGTGTCGGTAGAATGCCCATCCTGAAGTTCAGAAATTTGTCTTTTTTGGACCTGGTAAATCCAGTCCCTAGATAGGTTTCGGGGAGCAGTTTTTGTAGCTCTGGATAATGAACCACCCATGTGCTCTTTCAGACAGGGTGGCTTTGTCTTCAACATTGGATATGATTTTTACTGTTTTGTTGACAAGCTCCTTAAAGGTTTTATGGATCCCAATTGTGTCCCAGTGAGCTTCTAAAGCCAAGCTGGCCAAGGACTCTTTTAAATAAACCAGAGCTGCACAGTCTTTTTTCCGATTAAGTTTGTTCCATAATAATTCATTTAGTGAGCCTGGTTCTGCTCCTTTAATTTTATGCCAGCATTTCAGATAGGCTCCCTTTCGTGCAGTTTGTTGTTTTGAAATGCCAAACTCTAATCTAATTTGGGTTGGTGATGTATAGCCTGAAAGGTTAAAAATGATTCTCATTGCCTCTGTTACTGTACTATCCAGGGTGTCAGCGCCTCTCCCTCTGAGGCACTCACTTCCATAAGTAATGGTTGGGAGGAGTTTTGCGCAGATTACCTGTAGCAAGGGGGTAAAACTTGGGCCACTTATTTTTTGTTTGATATTTTTCAGTGCAACTGCCAACAGGGTTTCTTTGCCTTTTATAGATGCTTTTTGCGGGAGGAACGTTCCTTTGGTGTCCAAAGTTATGCCCAAGTATTTAAATTCATTAACAATATCGATTTTCTTCCCTTCCAGAACCCATTGGAAATGGTGTGATTTATTTTTCCAGTTAGTATCCATCACATTAGATTTGCTCAGATTTATTTGTAGGCCATTTCTGTTGGAGAAGTTGCTCGTTGTATTTAGCAGGTGCTGTAAGCCAATTGGAGGGCGGCTGATTAGAACCAGGTCATCTGCGTATAGTAAATTCGATAGGGGGAAACCGCTGAAGTTTGGGGCATGATGGCTGCACTTATCCAGTTCTGGCGAAAGGTCTGCCAGGAACAGGTTGAACAGGATAGGCGCCAGCACGCACCCCTGCTTCAGACCCTTAGTTGTCGGGATTCTCTGTGATATACTTTCTCCAGACCCTAGCTTGATTTGGATCCAAGTACCACTATGTAGAAGAATCAGCTGGTTCAGAAGTTTACTCCTGATTTTCATTGTGCAAAGTTTTGCCCAGAGATTATTCCTATCAATGCTGTCGAAGGCTGCAGAGTAGTCTATGAAGCACAGGTATAATGGTCTTTTGATGACTTTGGTATCGTCTATTAGGAGTGATAGTGCCAGTATGTTTGTTGATGTGCCCATACTTTTCTGAAAGCCTGATTGATTAATAGGATTAGATGTTGTTTCCGTTGCCCAGTCTGTAATTTCTTCCAGCAGCAGCCCTGCATAATTTTTGGCTTCATTATCTAGTAGTGCTACCAGTCTATAGTTTTCTGCAATGTTTTTGCTGCCTTTCTTATGTATCGGAGAGATGATGGACCCTTTCCACGATTCAGGAATTATCTCTGTTTCCATAACGTGCGAGTAAAGTGGTAGGAGTTCAGATGCCCAGTAGTCTGGGTCTCGTTTATATAGGATCGGTGGTATACCATTCGGGCCAGGTGCGCCCTCGGTTCTGCCCTTTGCAATTCTGCTCTTGAATTGTTTTGATGTAAATGCCCGTTTGAGCTTATCTTCTTGCGTGCACAAGGCTGGGACGGCCCTGCTGTACTCCAGGGGTTCTTGTGTGTTAGTTGAGTGGCCGTTGTTGAAATGATCCCAAAGGTATTTAGACGAGTCCTGTTCTGTAATGTGAGAGTTTGTTCCAAGTGCCCTTGGGTTCTGTAATCTTCTCAGTGTATGCCAGAACCTTGCGCTGTTTTTTGCTTTCGCTTCATAAAGGATTTTGGCCCATGCTGTTTCTGTGCTTTCGCGGCGAAGCTTCCCAGATGAGTTTTTTCTTGCTGTTTTTTAATAATCTGAGTTTAGCTAGGGGGTTGGCATCTGGCCCTGCCCGGTGAAGCATTCATGTTGTTTTGTTAATTCCTTTCTTTAATTGTTTTAATTCTTTTAATTGTGATCCACTCATAAGACAATTTTGCGTGCTCAGTGTTGGAGAGTGGGGCCTGTGTTGGGGCTCAACCGCTCTAGTTGCGTCCCTCCCTTTTTCGTTGGTATGTAATATACCAAGTGATTTGGTGAATTTGCCCCATGATGCAATTACATTCGTGTTATCCTTTTTTTTGTCCTCCCAGAGAGTCTTTGCCTCAAGCAGGAAGTTCTCCAAGTTAGAGATGTGCGGTGCCATAAGCATCCAGAGTAATCTGTTGGGGTAGGTGGTTACTATAATCTGAGCTTCCTATCCTAAAGTTGACTATTTTATTGAAGAGTGAGTATGACGTAAAGGTTTAGTCAATTGTTGTGTCTGCAAAGGCGCTGTGGTATGTAGCTGCCGGCAAGCGGGCCCCCTGAAAACGCCCATTCAGAGCAACTAAACTCAGATTTTCCAGGTCCCTGAGGAGCTTTTTGGCTATATTTGTTGGCTTGCCCCACTTACTTGCTTCCTGATGTGGGATCCCCCAAACCGGGGACTGTTCTTCAACAATTTCTTCTCTTTCGTAGGGCTCTGTTAGAAGCATGTTGAAATCTCCTGATACTAAAAGGTTTGGGGTAGCTTCTTCCTCGAGTAGTTTTGATAAGACAGAGACCGGCAGTTTGGCGCTGGTTTTTTTGTCCCTTGGGTGAAGGTAGGTATTGACAAGTATTAGCTGCTGATTACCTGCAAGACCTGTTAGTTCAAACTTAATTGCTTTTATGCCGTTAGTTGTCATAGTTGTCGTAGGTAGTTCCCTGGCAGTAGATATTGTTTTAATGGAAGTGAAGATTACAAGACTGCCCTTTGGATGACCGAACATAGCTTCCTTGGAGGCCAGGAGGTGATAGGACTTGTACCCTTGGATGTTACGAGGCTCAACCAACCAGGTCTCTTGCAGTAAGAATAGGTCGAAGTCTTGAAAGTAGAGTAGAACGTCTTTATCCGTGGCTTTGAACCCTAGTCCATTAACATTCCATGAACAGAGCCTTAATTGATGCATATTGTTAGCTGCTTTTCTGCCCTGTCAGGTGTTTCTTTGTCGGGAGTTAATGGTTTGCGATATCCAGGACCAGCTGTTATTGATCGTATTGTTGTCGCCTATTAACCTAGGATTCCAAGTGTTTGTTTCTGCGCTGCGAGCGTCCTTAAGTACTGAGTAAGCTTATTTTGTGGCGCCCATATTCTCAGGCTTATAGTCAGCATATGGCCACAGCTCATGTAGCAGAGGTTCTGGGTAACCTATTACTTTCTGATGTTTCAGCCTGATCCCCCAGGCTTTGAGTTGTTGTTCTTCCCTCATTATTCTTTCTGTTACCACAAGTGATGCCCAGGTTGTCTTGGTTATTTCTTGGTGTGCCAATTGTGTTTGGTAGACAAATTCTACGGACTCCAAGTCACTTGAGGTTACTCCCATTAAATTGCTGATGCTGGTTAGTAGTCGCAGGATATTTCCTCTGTTCAGGATGTCCCCTCTCCCCTTTGACTTATATTCCGGGATAAACAAAATTATCTTTGACTCCTCATGTAGTGGGTACCTGTGATCAGACCCTACGTCTTGCGGGTCCCCGATGATCCCAGGATTTGCCAGGGCTGCTAGTGCTGATTCGTCAGACGTCGGCCTGATGACGGCATTTGCCATATTAAGTGGTGCAGAAGATCCATTACTGGCCATGGCCGGTTATCCGTCGTGGTGCCTGGATTGGAGCTCCTTGCATTCTTGTTATGCAACTGGTCTGTCTGGGTAGCTGAGGAGATCGCTGTCTGTATTGGAGGCACTTCCTCCGTGCATGTGTTCAATGTATTCTCCTCTTTCGAATCAATGCCCTGTTTGTGTTTGGCGAAGATTGGTCTCCTCTTTGGGTTCTGGTTGGTGCCCGAAAATACGATTTAATGAGAGCGTTTTTGGTGGTAATTAACTTGTTTCTCCCTTTTCTTTTTTGCTTCGGGCGTTTTTTCTGGCCTGACCTTGTTTTTCTGTCATCTCAGTACCGCGGACATGCCCTGGTATAGCATGGTCAGCTATGTTTTTTTGCGCCAGCATTATTTCTTGGTGTTGGGAGTTTATTAGGTCAGTTTGAGAGGGATCTGTTCCCCCCCAACTTCATGAATGGTTTGCGGTCTTCTCCCTTGGTACTGTTCAGCTACCTTTTCTCCATGTGTGTCAAGTTTAGCCTCCCTCCGATTAGTTTGTGTATTTGGTCCTTGCGTTTTGTCCAAGAAGCTTGTGGCTCCTTGCGATAGTTCTTGATGTAATTATATCTCTCGGTTATGTCTCTCCATAATGTCAACATTGGTTGTGGTATTTGTTGGGGCTGCAGCCCTTTTTATCTCCTTCAGGTCGACAAGGAGCTCCCCCATGAGGTTCAGTAAAGTTTCAAGTTTGTCTATAATGGCAGGGCAAGAGCAGCTTGAGTGAGCAATTTGGGTGTTATCTTGTACTCTCTTGATAAGTTTACTCATTTCTGTCAATCTGTTGTCAATGTTTGAGACATGGACCGCCAGAAAATTTAGGAGAGATAGCTGAATGTCCATTTTATCTGATTGATATTGCATGGCTTTGAGTGAGAGCTACATAGTATTGAGGAGTGATCCCCATAGATCCTTTGGGCTAGTTGAGTGTTCCTCCGTTAAGGAGTCTGTCTGGGTTATGATTGGTTCAGCCTGAGGTACGTCTGGTAGATAAGAGGCTAACAGTTTTGCCCATTCCTCAGCTGTGAGGTAGTGCGCTTCATTTTTGTTGTCTTTGTGGCTTCCTGAGTCTGAGTTGTTCTCCGGGGTACTGGTCTGGTCTTCGTGTGTATTTAGTCGGTGAGCCCCCACTGCTGGCGACCCAGTGTGGTTAAACATTTTTCTTGGTTTTCCTTCCTCCGAGATCCCAGGCTGATGCTCAGCTGTTTCATTGTTCGTTTGGAATGATTTTTGTGTTGAGCAGATGAATGGGTGGTGATCGCCCTTTTTGCTAACCTTTTGATTCTTCAGATTCTGTAGGTCCTCTAGCTGCTTTGAGGTCAGGCTTAGATTTGAGTTTAGGTTTGATTTAGGAGCAATTAGGATTTTTGGCTCTAGTGGAATGTTCCACTCATCCTGATTGCTGGGGGAGTTGATTTTTAGGTGATCACCTTCCTGTTCGTCTCCCTGATCACTAATGAGTGATAGGGTTGATAGGGTTGGCATGGTTGCCTGTGGGCTCCGTACTTTCATGCCTTCAGGACCACCCCCAGTGTCAGTGCTTGTGGCCAGATTCTCATATCTTTCCTGTTCAGCCCTTTCAACTTTTGCAGGTTCTTGTTCTTGTGCTTGCTGTTCTTGGGCTGCAGCAGTGTTATAGTGCTCTGCGTCTCTTGCTGATCTGTCCTTGGCTTGCTTTAGATGTTGAGCTTTGTTCGACAGAGCAGGTGGTAGTGATAACATTGGTAGCGTTGATGATGGTGGTGGTACTATGTCTGTCTTGATTCAAGTTGAGTTGTTGCCATTTAATATTCCCCCCACGTCCTTTAAAAATGAACATTTTGTGTATATTTTTGGCGGAAGGCTGGTATTGGAAATCTTTCCTGGTGTTACTCCTTTGATTGCCACCAATGTGTTGCGTGCCGCGGGGGGATGAGGGGTATGAGGCCCTGCAAGGGTTAGACCTTTACCAGACTCGCCCAGAATTTTGCTCTTTTTTTTCCTATTCGAGATGACAGTGGAGAGTGATCGCCTTTCTCTCCCTGACCTAATTTTTCTTTTTTTTAGCTTCTCTTCTTTGTGAGTTTGAATGTGTGTGTGTGTTGAGCGAAGCTTTGCGGTATTAAAAAGAAGAAACTTCTTAAAGCTGCAGAAATCTCTCTGTCCCCTGGGGTGATTGTGCTTATTGTTTTAAGCATGGTGCTTGGTGCCCTTGCTCCCTGCCCCAGACCGTTCCTAAGTCCGTAGTCCTTAGTCCTAGACCCTTAGTCCTTAATCCTTGGTCCTTGACCCAAAGTCCTTGGTCTTCATTGGTCCTTATTGCTGTTGCTGTTATTACTTTTTCTTTTTCTTCAAGAGGCGTAGAAATTTTAAAAGTGAAGTATAATGTTTTTAGAAAACCGCACAGGTAAGGAGCTTTTTGCCGAGTTCAGCTGCTGCCGTCAATGCAACAGAGACCATCAAGACCATCAGAACCATCTATCCATTAGGCTGAGGATTGTATTGCACCAACAGGGCAAAGGAGGGCAAGGCAAGGCAGGTGTTTGAAGGGCTCCACTTTGAAGGGCTCTAGTTGGCACCCTCCTCTGTGTTTCCTCATTATTAGCTGTGTTTTGCTGTCGATACCTCTGTGCTTCTTTGCTTCAGTGCTCCAGTCCTCAGTGCCTCTGGGTCTTTTGGCTGAGTTTTGGCTATGTTTGGCAGCTGTTGGCAGATGTTGGCGGCAGCACAGCGCAGGACAGCTCTCACAGAGGGTTTGTGCGGGGGTACAGAGCACAGCACAGCGCAGAAGAGGCGTACTAAGATCTCCCCCCTCATGCTTGTTCTTTCAACCCAGGTTAAAACAGGCTAAATCAGGCCATTCGATCAATCACGCCTAGCCCCAGGCAGGGGGGAGCAGGGCAAACAGGGGGGAAACAGAGCAAAGCGGTGTGAGCAATGAGGAATTGACGCCAAGCGTCGCCCCAGTTCGTGTTGACAGTCTTTTTCCCCCTCGCTCCTCTCACCTTTTGCGCCTCTTCTGCTTTCCTCCGCCGTCCTCGGCTGTCCTCCGCCGCCCTCAACCACCTCAGCTGCCTGCAGTCCCGTTTCCAGTGCCTTTCGGGCAGCCCGGAATAATCCTAGTATAATCTAGCTGAGGTGCTGGCACCCGAGGCACCCGCGTGAGGGTGAGGCGGTGAGGCGGTTGTGTGCAGTCTGACTCGGTGAACCCGGTGGGGGGTGAGCCGTGTTGGGTTGGATCCAACTGGGCGAAGAGCGAGCAGCGGCAGTGCAGACAGACAGGGGGAGGCCGGCCAGCCACAGCTTCTCCGGAGCGGAGCAGCGGGAAAGGCGAGAGAAAACAAACAAACAGCTAGCCACAGGTGAGTGAGTGAGTGAGTGAGCAGCAACAGCGCAGTATACTGAGGGAGATTTCTCAAACATGGTTGGTGAAATTATTAGAGTAGAGCCACAATTGTTTAGAACCCAAGTACAAAATACAACTATATCTCAGAAAAAGCAAATGTGGTCCAGAATAGTTGACAGAGTGAATTCTATAGCAAGCCACCTGCACACACAGGAGGCAATTCGTAAGAGGTAGAATGACCTATGGGGAGAGTGCATTCCCTGGCCTCCAAGAGTCAGCTGTAGGCCCAGGCTCTCCCAGCCCCCTCTTAAAACTATTTCCCTGGGAGGAGAATGTCTTGCAGATCCTACATCCTTCAGGCTTGACAGGAATCCCCAGCAGAGAGGAGACCGGCAAGTTATACTTTTGAATGTGTCACTAAACCTAAATTTCATTTTTGTTTTGAATTTACCTGTTGCTAATTTGTTTTGCACCTTTTTTAAACATATATGTATATATACATATACATATCCATCAGCTGAAATCCCGCAACAACTCCAAAATTATCCAAGTACAGACTCCACAGTTATAGGTGCATTTTATTGCTTTCACAGCATGCCAACCATAAGACATGTTTCGGCCAAGCTTGGCTTTGCTCACATATGTGCTACAAGCTGAAGCATCTCTTTTTGTATTCTCCACGTGATCAAGCGCATATGATGGTAACTGACAACAGACTATATATTATTCGATCTTGTTGCTAGCAGAAAACAGACATACAACTTGCATAATGGCACTATGTCTATACCATTATATCCATTTGCTAAAATCGTAAATGTGTAGCATAAATAAATAATGGTAAAATCTACAGATAGAATATTCATAAATATAAGAATAAACATGTACATTCAGTAGACCATTCCAAATTAATTCAGCTGATAGAGTCTTGCATATAATTGCGAAAAAATAAAGATTGGGCCAGCAGATAATTATATAATGATCAATTAATTAATAAAATAACATTGGTCATCAAATGATGCCAAAGATATATATAAACTTTTTTGGTCCATTTAGAAAATATGCATCATTATTGTTGTTTCTCTCCTTTTACTAATACGTGTTGTCCATATATTTCTTTTACTTCCTGTTCTTTTTTTTGTTGCCTTGTTTGTTTATTTATTTGAATGCATTTTGTTGTATTTAAGATTACAGGTGTCAATTCCATTATGTTTCACATGATGTTGTGGTGCTTGTGTTTTTTCATCTGATAACGTATTTCATATATGTTTTTTATATTGTTAATGTCTGTTCATATTTTTACTAGGTATGTTAAACTTACAATATTGCAAGTGTTGTTAATGTTTAATTGAAATGACTACAATTACCATGATACCTTGTTTTTGTTTTCTTAAAATAATATTGCAATGTTATTTTGGTCATTCTTTTCTTTCAGATTTCTCATACGCTTAAAGTGTTATGTATTTATCAACCTATATTTTATGCTATGTTTTGAAATGTTTTTGGTTTTAATATAGTATGTTGTCATTTTCTTGTTATATTATTGAATTTGTGTTATTTGTTAAACAAATCAAAGTTTGTTGACTTAAAAATTGTTATGTATATTACTTTTGTATGCTGAATATAAGTTGTTTTTTAAATACATGCACTTTGCAATGTTTATATGATGACTAATGTTACTTATCCTTCTACGTTGTTCAATTTTCTGCATTTTATCCCGCAAGGCCTTGGAATGGTTTCTTTCACATTTCTCCTCTTTCCAATACTCTGTTGAATGTGTGGTATATAATATGTATACTTTCCTATGATTTCTGGACAGCATTTTACCAGCGTTTTTAAAGTAGTTTTGTGTGTTAACTAAACTGTTTTTGTAATTTCTTGAAATGGTACTGAAAGGTATAATAATCAAAATATCTGTATTTTCTCTTTGCTATGTATAATCCAGATTATAGCATTTTATATTTTTGTTTAATTTATTATAGGTCCAACACTCAAAATACCTGGACAACCATCTGCCACTGCTACTGATGATACCTCCACTCCAGATCAGGAACAAGTCTTCAGTGTGGAATCCACTCCTGCAAGTCTGAATGATGAGGAGCAGGCTGGTCCATCTGGTCTGCCTGTGCTGATAGCTCCAGTGAGTCTCAGTCAGCCCACACCTATACCTCCCACCACAGCTGTTACCACAATTCAGCCTCTGGATACCTCCACTTCCTGTGTCCAAATGTACTTCACCCCTATCTTGTGCCCCCCCAGTCCTGGCTGCTGTTAATCCAATGCTACCAGTACCTCCAGTTCAGCCAGAACTCAGTGGGGTGGGGCACACTGGGACAAGGACACAGGGTAGTGGGAGTGGGGTATGTGGGAGGGAATCTGTGGGCCAGCAAAGTGAGGCCACTGGGTTCACTGTCACCCAGGCCACCACAGACCAGGTCTTGGGATCTCTCAATCAGTCACAAGACATGATGGGTCAGGTCCTTACAGCACTCAGGCAGATGAAACAGTTACAGAGGGAGCTCAATGTTAAGATGGAAAATCTCAACTTCAATTTGGCGTCCTGGACTGGGGTCCTGCATGATTGTTTTACCCATATGTGCAAGGCTTTTCCAGCACCATTTTCCCCTTTCTGTGGTCCAACAATATCTGGGCCTAAAATATCTGCCTCAGCCACAGAAGGAGGGGCTCAGCCACAAGAGGAAACACCTGCACCTACCTCAGTCCCTGTTACTGTGGGTCCACCAGTCACCTACAGGAAGGGACATTCATCTAGACCAGCAGGAGAGGGTGGCAAGACCTCTACCACCATCAGCAAGAGATCGAGAACCTAATTTCCACCAGTATGTCAATAGCATCCACTCTGTGAACTCTTTTCTGGACACATTTGCCTTTTTGATGCCAGTTGTGTTTTGCACATTGGATTTCGAACAATTGTGGCTCTTCAATACTAGCTTTAGTCACCATGGTTGATTTTCCTTTTTTGTTTTTCATCTTGAAATATTTTTATTTTCTTTTGTTGAAGTAAATCAAACATTTCAAAACAAAGACTGGTGTTACATTTCTTTTCTCAATTTGGTCAAGTTTTTTGTTTCATTATACAGTTGAAAAAGGTAAAATTCAAAAGATTGTTCATTCATAAAGAAATAAGATGTAGGTATTGCTTTTCACATTTTTAGAAAATGAGAAAAATAACAAAAACTACAAATCAAAAAGTATTATTTTATTACATTGGAATAAAAAAGGCATTTCTCATATTTTTCTAATACATTAGATTCCATGCATAATCCAAATACTTCATGCTATATTAACATTTACATTTCCGGAACTTACCACCATGGATATAACTAAAAACATCAGATTGATTAGCCAAACTATTATTGATGTATGCCATCAGCTGGAGCTCACTCTACTGCCTCACAATTGGAATCCCACATCAAAGACACTAATAGTGAAAATAATGGCAGTATTACATTTTGTGGGCACAGGGTCATTCCAATGCACTGTTGCAGTATGTAGTACAATGTCACAACCCACTTTCAAGGGTGTGCTGCAAGAAGTTATTTCTTCAATTATGACACACACCAACAGCTTCATGCAGTTACCACAAAATGAGAATATTGCCTATGTGAAGGCAGATTTCCATGCTAGATAGTACACATATTGCCTTGGTGGCAACATTCAACAGAAAACAAGTTTAATGAAATCTTTAAAAATGTATCAATTACTGTGCAAGTTGTTTCGTACAAGATATGTACATCCAAAGTGTGGGTGTGTCTTTCACCGGATCAACTTATGTTCCCTTTGTACGTCTCAACAGCAGCATATAACTGCAAATGTCACAAATCTGAAATTTCCAAATGAAGATGAAATGGTGAAGGAACCTAAAACAGATTAAAAAAACAAATATATATATATATATATATATATATATATATATATATATATACATATATTTTGTGCACATCTCCCAGGGTCCCAGGAAAAAACGGGCCACACTCCTCACAGGTTGTATACGTGGCTCTTAATTTATTCTTCCATTATAATAAATGCTTATTGCCAGACGAAAAATTTTCTACGCGTTTCGGCATTACAAATGCCTTGTTCACGGTAAATTCGAAGCATTCATTTCCTGTTTTTTTTAAACCTTTTACACTTTAATTACATCACATCCTTTCTGCCCGTCTTGCCCCACAGTATTTTGGGATATGTACTTTATGTGTCAAAACTTATCGTTTTCTTAACCTTGTTTGTGAAACCGTGGACTGGATTATTAATTTAGTCAAATTATAGGGAGCATGACATTAAATTCATACATTCTTACTTGATGATGTTCAATGGTTTAACTTATGTGAGAATGTACAACTAAGCTGCATTTTTGTAATCTTTAATGCCGATATCTGCGAGCGGGGCTTTTAGTTGAATAATAATTATAAAATTCATTTTTTAGTACATGTGATTTATCGAGTCTTATGTTCTTATTAGATTCTTCAAATTGTTATTTATGGATTCCATGACTATAATTATAAATCCAATTTTTTCTCTCTTCTTTTTCTCACAGGCCCCTTATTTTTTTGTTTTTGTGTGCGTATATTTGTCCAGCTTTATTCATTTCGCATTGTTCATTTCCTTTTTAAAACCTTCATAGATGAATATAGAGTTCCTCCGATTGATTCAGTCCGAAGGGGGTCATGCTTCTCATATTTAGGATATGTCTGGGCTCTTTTTGATGAAGGATTTTCTCTCTGTTACCTCCTCTTATATGGGGTGGTACCATTTCTAGTACATAGAATTTAAGGCTTTGCCAATCACTGTTATGAGCAACCTCCATGTGCTTTGCCACTGCGTTGCTTTTATCTTTATTTGTTGTTGCACGTACGTGCTCTAAGATTTGTTTCTTTAACTCACATGTGGTGCTCCCAACATATTTGAGTGCACAAGGGCACTCAATTATGTAAATTGTGTATTTGCTTTTACATGTGATCAGTTCACGTATCTTCCAACATTTTTTGTTTGCCATTTCAAGTTCCGTTATAGGTTTCGCAATTTTACAGACTTTACAGTTAAAGCACTTTACAAAGCCTTTTGTCTGTAGCCAGGATTCTTTTTGATCTTTTCCATTAAAATTGCTATGCATCAGATGATCTTTTACATTCTTGGCTCTGCAATAGGTTACAATTGGATGGCTTCCCATAATTTGAGATAACGTGCTATCCAACTGTAGAATTTTCCAATTTTTTCTCAGTATTGACGTAACTGCTTTTGAATCATGTGAGAAATCTGTGATTAATGTAATCTTTCTCTCCTCAGTTTGATTTGGTGGAGGTTTTGGTTTAAGACAATCATCTCTGTTTTTTTCATTGGCACGAATCCATCCTTTGTTGATGACATTCATGTTATATTTTCTGTTTTTAAACCTCTTTTTAGCGATGTCACTGTGTTTTATCCATTCCGTATCTTCACTGCAAATCCTTCGAATACGAAGAAACTCGCCGTAAGGTATGTTTGTTATAAGGGAGGTTTGATGGAAACTGCTCGCTTGTAATGTGGCATTGGTGGCTGTGCTCTTTCGGTGGAGTGTTGTCTGTATTTTGCTTTCATTTATATATATTTCAATATACAAGAAGATTGCTTAATTTAAAAGTGAATTTTAAATTATTTAAGCTCTCATTCAGGATGTTGAAGTATTCTTGGAACTCCACTGGGGTGCCATTCCAAATAATTAGCAAGTCGTCGATTAATCTCATCCAACTTACTATTTTTCTCACAAATCTTCGATTTTGAGGATTCCAAGCCACCTCTTGTTCCCAACATCCCATTAGTAAGCATGCGTAGTTTGGACTAAAGGAAAAACCCATTGCAGTGCCACTTTTCTGTCGAAAGATTTCCTCTCCAAATAAACATATGTTTTCTGTTAAACACAGTTTCATCATTTCTAACAGCATTACATTGTGTTCTTTCAAATGGATGCTTCTTTCTCGTAGGAAATGGTTGCTTGCCTTTAAACCTGAGTCGTTGTCAATGGTTGTATACAGTGAGATAACGTCCATAGTTATCATTTGGTATGTGTCCTTCCATTCAATTTTCTGCAGTATCCTCAATACATGACTGGTATCCTTTATGTCAGAACTTAGTTGTTCTACAAATGGCTTTAGAAAGTAATCAATGTAATTGGCCACAGGTTCTAATAGCGAACCTTTTGCAGATAGTATTGGTCGCCCAGGTGGGTTGTCTTTGCTCTTATGGATTTTTGGGAGGAAATATATCGTGGCCATAACTGGATGATCCACTGTTAGATATTTTCTTTCTTCCTCGTCAAGTAACTTGTTATTCTTCCATTCTTGTAACTTTGAATCAATCTCTCTTGATGCTTAACATTGGATTGGTTTGTAGTCGTTCATAATATGCGGTGTCATTCAACTGTCTATGTCGGGAAACCGTTGTTGGGGAATATATACATATATATATATATTCACTTAAAAAACCATAGGTTTCACACATGTTATAGTTAGGTGGATATTTCACTCGTAAAAAACCAATGAAATTCCCCCGTTATAGTAAGTTCAGATAACTATAACTCGCGCGACCGCCACTCTATCACAAGGATGATGTCATCAGTGATGTCATGAGTGTTGCCACTGACCATGTCATGAATGATGTAATATGTGACGTCATGAGCAGTGGATTGCGGGCGCGCGAGTTATAGTTATCTGAACTAACTATAACGGGGGAATTTCATTGGTTTTTTACGAGTGAAATATCCACCTAACTATAACATGTGTGAAACCTATGGTTTTTTAAGTGAATATATATATATATATGTATATATATATATATATTCACTGAAAAAACCATGGGTTTCACACACGTTATAGTTAGGAATTAGCATTTAAAAAACCTTAGAAATTCAGTGAAAAAACCATAGGTTTCACACACGTTATAGTTAGGAATTAGCATTTAAAAAACCTTAGAAATTCAGTGAAAAAACCATAGGTTTCACACATGTTATAGTTAGCTGGACATTTTACTCGTAAAAAACCAATGAAATTCCCCCGTTATAGTTAGTTCAGCTAACTATAACTCGCGCGCCCGCAATGCACTGCTGATGACGTCACATATTACATCACTCATGACATGGTCAGTGACATCACTCATGACATCACTGATGACATCTCAAATGACATCACTGATGACCTCACTGATGACATCATCCAGTGAATGTGTGTTTTTCTGAAAATTAAATATGTTTTATATATGTATATCTCAAGGTCGATGGAAGAATAAATGGGTATATTACTGTCTAAATGGATGATTTCTTTTTGAAAAATTGATTGTGTAACTGACTGATTAAGTGTATCATAGTGAATACATGGCTTAGTGAGTAATGTTTAAATATATAAATATCTGTATCATTTTTTCACTTTGTGTATAAGTGGCTGCATGGGTTGGTGAGTAGCTACATGGGTGTCTATATAGGTTATTAGTTGGTTTTTTGAGTATCAGTATGAGTGTCTGCATGGTTTGGTGGGGGGTATTACGTAGTGCATAGGTGCATGAATGAGTGACTCACTGTTTGTATGTGTTGAACAGAGCATGTGTGCAGGACTGCATGGGTGGATGTGTGTGTGTATGGGTGTGTTAGTGAGTGAATGACTGTCTCAATAGTGTCTTTATGAGTAACTACATATGTTTAAAACTAGTATATGTGACTATTGGTTTATATATGTGAGTATATGTGAGAGTGAGAGATTGAAAGAGTTCCTGTATGAATAAGTATGTATTTCTATAAGTGATTGTTTAAAAGACTAAGTATGTGTAAGTTTCCGTAGAAGTAAGTGTGGTGGTGTGTGTATAACTGTATATGCAAGTAAATGAATGTTTGATTCTTTATTAGCATGAGTGACTATGTGTGTGAGTAGCTCTATGGATGAGTGGCATTGTGTAACAGGATGTATAGGTGTATGAGTACATATGATAAGTGAGTACATGTATGAGTGACTGTATTGGACTGTTGGTGAATGAGTGGATGTGTATGTGGATCTTAGAATTACTGAAGAGGTTGTTGTAACTGTTATTGGTATGTCCATTCTTATGTAAATTTTAGTCTCTATTTTTGAATGTGTGTATCAAAGGTTTTATTAGGGGAAGAGGAGGTCTGCCACTCTATCACAAGGATGATGTCATCAGTGAGGTCATCAGTGATGTCATTTGAGATGTCATCAGTGATGTCATGAGTGATGTCACTGACCATGTCATGAGTGATGTAATATGTGATGTCATCAGCAGTGCATTGCGGGCGCGCGAGTTATAGTTAGCTGAACTAACTATAACGGGGGAATTTCATTGGTTTTTTACGAGTAAAATGTCCAGCTAACTATAACATGTGTGAAACCTATGGTTTTTTCACTGAATTTCTAAGGTTTTTTAAATGCTAATTCCTAACTATAACGTGTGTGAAACCTATGGTTTTTTCACTGAATTTCTAAGGTTTTTTAAATGCTAATTCCTAACTATAACGTGTGTGAAACCCATGGTTTTTTCAGTGAATTTGCAAGGTTTTTTAAATGCTAATTGTTTTTTTTTTCTTCTATTTTTTTTAACATATTTTTATTTTAATTTTCTTACCTTTTATAAAGACTATGGTTAAATTTTTAAAATTCTTTAATATGTTTTTTTTAATATATTTTTTAAAATAAACATGTAAAATTTATTTGCAGTATATTTTTTTTTTTTTTTATTATTTTTTTAGTACGCGTACCGTAAGCTTACGGTAAGCGTACGGTTTACGCAACGCCCGTAATTTTTCTACGCTGCTTGCGTATAGTTATGCAATTTGCGTAGCCGCGCGTACTCCGCGTGGGACGCGTTCGCGCGTACGCTACACGCGCACGTTACGCGGAAGTGTCGGGTAGTGACTGTTATGCGCAAGCGCGTGTCTTTTTTACGCGCATGCGCACTTTTGCCGTAAGCGTACCGTAAGCGTACGGTAGGTCATGTGATCATGAAACACAACTTTTGATTGGTTGAAACTACTTTCAGTTCTAGAACTCTCCTACACCACACCCATTCCCCTAATTTCTGCTTGTGATCCCTTAGGAGAAGGAGCTGGGTTGTCTTTGTGATACGATGGCAGAACAGCAGAGCTCTTCTGAGAGTGAGGCTAGCACTAGCAGCACTACCTTGAGGCAGAGAGCGAGGAAACAAAAGCCCTCTTATGTATGGGATTATTTTACTTTTCCTGAAGGCCAGCAAAAGGTAAATGCACCTTTAGTAACTTGTAAGCTGTGTAAGCGTGTACTTTCAAGAGGTAATCCTGACAAGAAGTATTCCTTTGGGAATCATACCATGAAGAGACACCTCAAGGATGTACACAGAAAGACACATGCTCGACTTTTTGGAGGTAACTCTTCAGAAAGTCAACCAAGCACATCCACAGCAGCTCAGCCTGGACCATCATCTGCAGGGCTGACTCCTTCTTCTGCAGGTCAGGTGAGCCCTTCATCTGTGGGGGGAGCATCTCCTTTTGCTGGCCCTCTGGAAATGAACCCTCGATTTCGAAGGGTTGATATTCGATGCGCCTTTTGTCAAGATCTAATTTGCCATAGGGAGACCAGTGTTTCCCTAGTGAACAACAAAATAGATCAGCACATTTGTCGCTTTGAATAATTTTCCCATTCTTTCTTTCCTCTGTCCCTGCATGAACACAACGGTTCTTTTAAGAGCCAACCTTATCTTTCATCTTTTTTTTACATATGTTTTTAAAAACTTTTTTTTTTTTTTTTTACCGTACGCGTACGGTGCGCGTACTTTTTTTTTTTTTTTTTTTTAAAAACACTAAAAATCAATTATCACATTACAAGGTCCTTGAGAGACTACAAATATTATTATTGACTTACCATACCCACTCAAAAAAATATTTATTCATTTGTTTTTTAAAAAAATAGCTTTAAAAATGGTTCTAGTTTTCGAAATTTTTCTATATCAATCTGAAAAAAAAGAAAAAAAAAAGTATTAATATTTTTAAAACATTTTATAATACAGTACACATATTTACATATTTTTCAAAAAATATTTTTGCCTTATTTTTGCTGTTTTCAGAATATATTGCCGTAGTGATGCTGAATGTATTTGCATTACAGACTGAAACCTGAAAACCCCACTCGCTTGTAAATACTGTGCATGATTATACATGGCAAGCAGATGGGTGTGTGCTAAGAGTCTGCTTCTTCCCCCAAAAAATCGCTCCCCCTTTTTCCTACTAATGCAACTGTGAAATCACCAGAAAAAAACGCAATAAATCTCTGCCTGTAATTCCTATTTCCACACAGAGTCATGTTTTCACATTAGTCCCAAAACGAAATTTCTTTGCCAATTTGAAAGCACACTTACTGCTCTTTTTTTTTGGCAAGTGAAAATCACTTTTACAGACTGACACATTATGAAACCACTTTTTTGATTTTTTTAAATGCACATGTCCAAACTGCTTTTTCAGACCACCACCATGTGTAACCTGGGTGGCTGCCTACATTCCAGCAAGGGCAACCAGCCTTAGTGATGCTGAATGTATTTGCATTACAGACTGAAACCTGAAAACCCCACTCGCTTGTAAATACTGTGCATGATTATACATGGCAAGCAGATGGGTGTGTGCTAAGAGTCTGCTTCTTCCCCCAAAAAATCGCTCCCCCTTTTTCCTACTAATGCAACTGTGAAATCACCAGAAAAAAACGCAATAAATCTCTGCCTGTAATTCCTATTTCCACACAGAGTCATGTTTTCACATTAGTCCCAAAACGAAATTTCTTTGCCAATTTGAATGCACACTTCCTGCTCTTTTTTTTTGGCAAGTGAAAATCACTTTTACAGACTGACACATTATGAATCCACTTTTTTGATTTTTTTAAATGCACATGTCCAAACTGCTTTTTCAGACCACCACGATGTGTAACCTGGGTGGCTGCCTACATTCCAGCAAGGGCAACCAGCCTTAGTGATGCTGAATGTATTTGCATTACAGACTGAAACCTGAAAACCCCACTCGCTTGTAAATACTGTGCATGATTATACATGGCAAGCAGATGGGTGTGTGCTAAGAGTCTGCTTCTTCCCCCAAAAAATCGCTCCCCCTTTTTCCTACTAATGCAACTGTGAAATCACCAGAAAAAAACGCAATAAATCTCTGCCTGTAATTCCTATTTCCACACAGAGTCATGTTTTCACATTAGTCCCAAAACGAAATTTCTTTGCCAATTTAAAAGCACACTTACTGCTCTTTTTTTTTGGCAAGTTAAAATCACTTTTACAGACTGACACATTATGAAACCACTTTTCAGTTTTTTTAAAAAGCCCATGACCAGACTGCTTTTTCAGACCACCACCATGTGTATCCTCAGTGACTGCCTACACTCCTTCAAGGGCAACCAGCCTTAGTGATGCTGAATGTATTTGCATTACAGACTGAAACCTGAAAACCCCACTCGCTTGTAAATACTGTGCATGATTATACATAGAAAGGAGCAGGGTGTGTGCTAAGAGTCTGCTTCTTCCCCCCAAAAATCGCTCCCCCTTTTTCCTACTAATGCAACTGTGAAATCACCAGAAAAAAACACAATAAATCTCTGCCTGTAATTCCTATTTCCACACAGAGTCATGTTTTCACATTAGTCCCAAAACGAAATTTCTTTGCCAATTTGAAAGCACACTTACTGCTCTTTTTTTTTGGCAAGTGAAAATCACTTTTACAGACTGACACATTATGAAACCACTTTTTTGATTTTTTTTAAATGCACATGTCCAAACTGCTTTTTCAGACCACCACCATGTGTAACCTGGGTGGCTGCCTACATTCCAGCAAGGGCAACCAGCCTTAGTGATGCTGAATGTATTTGCATTACAGACTGAAACCTGAAAACCCCACTCGCTTGTAAATACTGTGCATGATTATACATGGCAAGCAGATGGGTGTGTGCTAAGAGTCTGCTTCTTCTCCCAAAAAATCGCTCCCCCTTTTTCCTACTAATGCAACTGTGAAATCACCAGAAAAAAACGCAATAAACCTCTGCCTGTAATTCCTATTTCCACACAGAGTCATGTTTTCACATTAGTCCCAAAACGAAATTTCTTTGCCAATTTGAAAGCATACTTACTGCTCTTTTTTTTTGGCAAGTGAAAATCACTTTTACAGACTGACACATTATGAAACCACTTTTTTGATTTTTTTAAATGCACATGTCCAAACTGCTTTTTCAGACCACCACCATGTGTAACCTGGGTGGCTGCCTACATTCCAGCAAGGGCAACCAGCCTTAGTGATGCTGAATGTATTTGCATTACAGACTGAAACCTGAAAACCCCACTCGCTTGTAAATACTGTGCATGATTATACATGGCAAGCAGATGGGTGTGTGCTAAGAGTCTGCTTCTTCCCCCAAAAAATCGCTCCCCCTTTTTCCTACTAATGCAACTGTGAAATCACCAGAAAAAAACGCAATAAATCTCTGCCTGTAATTCCTATTTCCACACAGAGTCATGTTTTCACATTAGTCCCAAAACGAAATTTCTTTGCCAATTTGAAAGCACACTTACTGCTCTTTTTTTTTGGCAAGTGAAAATCACTTTTACAGACTGACACATTATGAAACCACTTTTTTGATTTTTTTAAATGCACATGTCCAAACTGCTTTTTCAGACCACCACCATGTGTAACCTGGGTGGCTGCCTACATTCCAGCAAGGGCAACCAGCCTTAGTGATGCTGAATGTATTTGCATTACAGACTGAAACCTGAAAACCCCACTCGCTTGTAAATACTGTGCATGATTATACATGGCAAGCAGATGGGTGTGTGCTAAGAGTCTGCTTCTTCCCCCAAAAAATCGCTCAACCTTTTTCCTACTAATGCAACTGTGAAATCACCAGAAAAAAACGCAATAAATCTCTGCCTGTAATTCCTATTTCCACACAGAGTCATGTTTTCACATTAGTCCCAAAACGAAATTTCTTTGCCAATTTAAAAGCACACTTACTGCTCTTTTTTTTTGGCAAGTTAAAATCACTTTTACAGACTGACACATTATGAAACCACTTTTCAGTTTTTTTAAAAAGCCCATGACCAGACTGCTTTTTCAGACCACCACCATGTGTATCCTCAGTGACTGCCTACACTCCTTCAAGGGCAACCAGCCTTAGTGATGCTGAATGTATTTGCATTACAGACTGAAACCTGAAAACCCCACTCGCTTGTAAATACTGTGCATGATTATACATAGAAAGGAGCAGGGTGTGTGCTAAGAGTCTGCTTCTTCCCCCAAAAAATCGCTCCCCCTTTTTCCTACTAATGCAACTGTGAAATCACCAGAAAAAAACACAATAAATCTCTGCCTGTAATTCCTATTTCCACACAGAGTCATGTTTTCACATTAGTCCCAAAACGAAATTTCTTTGCCAATTTGAAAGCACACTTACTGCTCTTTTTTTTTGGCAAGTGAAAATCACTTTTACAGACTGACACATTATGAAACCACTTTTTTGATTTTTTTTAAATGCACATGTCCAAACTGCTTTTTCAGACCACCACCATGTGTAACCTGGGTGGCTGCCTACATTCCAGCAAGGGCAACCAGCCTTAGTGATGCTGAATGTATTTGCATTACAGACTGAAACCTGAAAACCCCACTCGCTTGTAAATACTGTGCATGATTATACATGGCAAGCAGATGGGTGTGTGCTAAGAGTCTGCTTCTTCTCCCAAAAAATCGCTCCCCATTTTTCCTACTAATGCAACTGTGAAATCACCAGAAAAAAACGCAATAAATCTCTGCCTGTAATTCCTATTTCCACACAGAGTCATGTTTTCACATTAGTCCCAAAACGAAATTTCTTTGCCAATTTGAAAGCACACTTACTGCTCTTTTTTTTTGGCAAGTGAAAATCACTTTTACAGACTGACACATTATGAAACCACTTTTTTGATTTTTTTTAAATGCACATGTCCAAACTGCTTTTTCAGACCACCACCATGTGTAACCTGGGTGGCTGCCTACATTCCAGCAAGGGCAACCAGCCTTAGTGATGCTGAATGTATTTGCATTACAGACTGAAACCTGAAAACCCCACTCGCTTGTAAATACTGTGCATGATTATACATGGCAAGCAGATGGGTGTGTGCTAAGAGTCTGCTTCTTCTCCCAAAAAATCGCTCCCCATTTTTCCTACTAATGCAACTGTGAAATCACCAGAAAAAAACGCAATAAATCTCTGCCTGTAATTCCTATTTCCACACAGAGTCATGTTTTCACATTAGTCCCAAAACGAAATTTCTTTGCCAATTTGAAAGCACACTTACTGCTCTTTTTTTTTGGCAAGTGAAAATCACTTTTACAGACTGACACATTATGAAACCACTTTTTTGATTTTTTTAAATGCACATGTCCAAACTGCTTTTTCAGACCACCACCATGTGTAACCTGGGTGGCTGCCTACATTCCAGCAAGGGCAACCAGCCTTAGTGATGCTGAATGTATTTGCATTACAGGCTGAAACCTGAAAACCCCACTCGCTTGTAAATACTGTGCATGATTATACATGGCAAGCAGATGGGTGTGTGCTAAGAGTCTGCTTCTTCCCCCAAAAAATCGCTCCCCCTTTTTCCTACTAATGCAACTGTGAAATCACCAGAAAAAAACGCAATAAATCTCTGCCTGTAATTCCTATTTCCACACAGAGTCATGTTTTCACATTAGTCCCAAAACGAAATTTCTTTGCCAATTTGAAAGCACACTTACTGCTCTTTTTTTTTGGCAAGTGAAAATCACTTTTACAGACTGACACATTATGAAACCACTTTTTTGATTTTTTTAAATGCACATGTCCAAACTGCTTTTTCAGACCACCACCATGTGTAACCTGGGTGGCTGCCTACATTCCAGCAAGGGCAACCAGCCTTAGTGATGCTGAATGTATTTGCATTACTGAGTCCAACCTCAAACCCTTAAACTATTCTTTTTTTTTCCAGTACACCTTAATTTATCGTGAAAACATAGTCCATATTATTTTACATGTTCCTCACATTTAAATTTCTCCCAAAACAGAAAATGATAAACGCAACTTCAACAAAAAGAATTTCCATTTCTATTATTCATTTCTTAATTTACCATATACATCTCCTCTCAAACTCTAACCTCACCTTTAAAATTAGTTAGTTGTGAAAGAAATGTGGCACTCAAACAGCAGATTATCAGAGCCAGGATCTCTGTTCTGTTCACCTCTCTCCTCTCAGCAGAACCAGATAATGGCAAACTTTCCCTCTATTTTTCCACACATATACATGTAAGTTTCAAATCTCAGTGCTTCCCCCTTTTTTTCAAATGTAATCACACATTTCTATTGGTTGAAAACCAACCCTTTTCCAAAAGTACCCTTCCCCCAACTTGACTTCTGCCTAGTACCCTTCCCCCAACTTGACTTCTGCCTGCTACCATAGCAACAGCTCATGGAACACTGCTGTGTGGAGTTAGGTCAGAAGTTCGCCACACAATGTTTCAATTCCACAGAGCAAGAGTGCTTGACTTTTCAAACCTAACAGCAAATCCATAGTACTGTTCTTTGGTAACACATTTTTTTGTACCAATACAAAACATGCTTCTATTAATTTACACATACAGCCTAGTTTTTATTCTAGAATGGTATGAAACAGCCAATCAGTTCTTTTTGTTTTGAAAAAAATATGTATGCCTCCATTTCCAAACTGTCTTTCTTTTCATATTGCCATTCTACTGAAAGACACCTCCTGAGTGCATCCAGTTCTCCTTTGAAGATGTTCACAGTGTGGATTGTAGGGCACAGCTATGTCTTCTGGAGTGAAAAGTTTGCAGAGAAAACAGATATGGTGAGAGACCTTGCTTTGCCAAATGTAGACATTAAATGGATTGGTCAGAGAGGGTTAAAGTGGCACCAATTGATGCCATTGGTGAAATCCTTCATGCAAATCCAACACCCTGACCTCATAATAGTGCACTGTGGTGGCAATGACCTAGGCACTTTGACTGGGGTAGGTCTGGAAATGCTTATGAAGGACACCTTTGCACAACTGTTTTCACTTTTCCCTAAAACTGCCTTTGTGTTTTCCAACATATGCCAAAGGCAAAAATGGAACTGGTCCAATCATTTCTGTCCGCAGATTGACAAAGCAAGAAAGCACGTCAACAAATCTGTTTCTGCTTTCCTCCGTGACTATGGTTTTGGTGCCATTTACCACAACAACTTGCGTTATGACATGCAAGACATTTATAGAGGAGATGGTGTGCACTTCAATGATGAAGGGAACAGAGTCTTCCTCTTGAACCTTAGACTCTGCATCGGTACTTACTTGTAGGTACCACTAACAAAATGACTTCATAAACACAACAGCTCTTTTTAGAGCTCCCTAATATCTAAACTCTTAAATCTGCATTTCATTTCTTTTTTAATTTATTTTTTCTTCCGTACGCTTACCGTAAGCTTACCGTACGCGTACCCCGTGATTTTTTTAAAAATCAATAAATGTTTTCTTTGTACTTTACAGTCCTTCTTTGACCCCCTCACAAATGTAAGGGGGTCTGTAACTCTCCTCATTGCCCCCTTTTCTTGTTTTCACTCTTTTTTTTTCTGAGTGAAACACACAAAATGGCGGCCGCCGCTTCCTGGTTTCGGCCGATTCGAATGTTTACTAAGATCTAACAGCCAATCAGAATCTCGCTCGCGCACGCCACCGTACGCGTACGGTAAGCGTACCGTAAGCGTACCGTAAGCGGGCTCAGATATATATATTGATTTAAAGGCTATTTTCTCAGAATCTACTGAACAGATTTACACCAAACCTACAAAAGGCACTTCCTTGACCTACGGACTACCTCTCTGCCAAATTTCTAGTAATTCTGTTCAGCCGTTCGGGCTGTAGCTCGTTCTAAAGGTCCTATGGAAAAATGCATGGGAAAAACGCGTTTTGGGACCCCCTTTTATCTCAGCACCCGCTTGACGAATCCCCCCGAGACTTTCAGGGTAGGAGCGGAGCGTAGCGCCCCACCTATTTTGAGAAATTCGCGAGGATTCATCGACCGGCGCCAAAGTTATTCAAAAGAGAATGTTGCGGATTTCCTATGGAAAGGGGTCCTAACTATAACTACCTACTGGCGACCGCCAGTAGGTAATATATATATATATATATATATATATATATATATATATATAATGACATTACAAAATAGACACATAACAAATGACTAATCATGAGGACACAATTCCTAAAATCATTTAAAGATAAACAATGTCAATAAACACAGTAGTCAATGTGTTAAAACTTAGATCAACAATAATCTTTGATCTGGATTCTCCTTCACTTGCTGTTTCTAAAAAATGTCTAGCACCTACTTTTATACTCATGAGATTAAAAATTGGTTTAAAATTTAATGTAATAATATGTAAATATATACTTACACTCATGTGAAGAAGCTGTCAATATCATCTTGACGCAAGTGTATTCCTTCCTCTTCACCACTACCATCTTCATTTGACATTTCAACAGCCTCTTTCACTGGCTCATAATAGTTTACTTCCTCTGCAATAAATGGGATGGTCCGTCGCAGAGCAATGTTAAGTAACATGCAGTATGCCATGGTGATTTTGCACACCTTATCGGGTGACTAGAAGAGGGCGCCACCAGTCTTATCCAGACATCACTATCTGGGTTTTAGGAGCCCAAGTCCTGCTCCACTGGCCTCCATGCTCTTCCATGGGCCTCTTTGAAGCAGACTTCCCCTGGGATTGTTGGATTCCTTAGCGGTGCTAACAACCAGGGTCAGTCAGGATAAGCTGAGCTCACTTGCCTCCTAACGGTGCCACCAAGACGTTTTGCTGCTGTTTGTAGATTCTAGGAACCACATTGCCATGGAAAGCAGGAGACAGGGCCAAAGCTTCTTACAATAGGAGCTGGAGATTCTGACTGATGAGGTCCTGTCCTTGTACAGTGAGCTCAATGGCTTGCCAAAGGAACAGGTATATGTTTAAAATGAAAATGTAATTCTGACAATTTATTTTTATATTTAAACACAGGCTAGAATGTCCTTTTTAGGTCCTGAGTGATGTGTAGTGATTGAAGCCAGGTTTTTGATTTTTTTTTAATTGCATAGAATAATTATGGTGTGATGTGTTTTTGATGGTTCGTAAAAAATTTGATGTGTATCTATGTGATCAAGACCACAGGCTTGTGGTCGAAACGTGTCATCCTGACATGCTAAAGCAATAAACTGATTTATTGTATCTTCAACTGGAGTCTGTGCCCTTGTTTGGCCCGCTGCAGTCATTCACTGGGATTCTGGTTTCATATATATATATATATATATATATATATATATATATATATATATATATATATATATATATATATATATATATATATATATATATATATATATATATATATTATCTACTGGCGGTTGCCAGTAGATAGTTATAGTTAGGACTGTGTTTCCATAGGAAATCTGAAAATTCTATTTTGAATAACTTTGGCGCCGGTTGACGAATCCTCGCAAAATTTTCAAAACTCAGGGGGCGCTCCGCTCAGCTCCTACCCTGAAAGTCTCGGGTGATTCCTCAAGCGGGGGCTGAGAAAAAAGGGGGGTCCCAAAACGCGTTTTCCCAATGCATTTTCCCATAGGACCTTTAGTCGGAGGTACAGCCCGAACGGCTAAACAGAATTACTTGAAATTTGGCAGAGAGGTAGTCCTCAGGTCAGGCATGTGCCTTTTGCATATATGGAGTCAATCTTTTCAGTAGTTCCTGAGAAAATTGCAGTTAAAAGTACATATATATCTATAAGTGCGCACCGTGCGTGCACCGTGTGCGCACGGTGCACTCACCCTAATGTGCGCGAGCGTAATTCTGATTGGTGGTTACATGTCAGTCAACGTTCGAATCGGTCAAAATCAGGAAGTGTCTGCCGCCATTTTGTTTGTTTTGGGTGCGACAGTGTAAAAGAGAGGTGGCGAACGTGAAAAGGGGGCAGGGTAGAGAGTTCCTGACCCCCTAGCCTTTGTCAGGGGGTCCCTAAAGGACCCCGAAGGGTGAAAAAACATTTTTTTAATTTATTTTTTTAAATCGCGGGGTGCGCGCACGGTGCGCGCACGGTGAAAAACCTTAAAAAATATATATAATAATACATACATAACTTAGCATTTAAAAAACCATAGGTTTCACACACATTATAGTTAGGTGGACATTTCACTCATAAAAAACCAATGAAATTTCCCCGTTATAGTTAGTTCAGATGACTATAACTCACGCGACCGCCACTCTATCACAAGGATGATGTCATCAGTGATGTCATGAATGATGCCACTGACCATGTCATGAGTGATGTAATATGTGACGTCATGAGCAATGGATTGCGGGTGCGCGAGTTATAGTTATCTGAACTAACTATAACGGGGGAATTTCATTGTTTTTTTACGAGTGAAATGTCCACCTAACTATAACATGTGTGAAACCTATGGTTTTTTAAGTGAATATATATATATATATATATATATATATTCACTGAAAAAAACAAAGATTTCAGGGGCGTTATAGTTTTTTCACTCATACAAAACCATTGAAATTCCCCCATTATAGTTAGTTCAGCTAACTATAACTCACGCGCCCGCAATGCACTGCTGATGACGTCAAATATTACATCACTCATGACATGGTCAGTGACATCACTCATGACATCACTGATGACATCTCAAATGACATCACTGATGACATCACTGATGACATCATCCAGTGAATGTGTGTTTTTCTGAAAATTACATATGTTTTATATATGTATATCTCAAGGTCGATGGAAGAATAAATGGGTATATAAGTGTCTAAATGGATGATTTGTTTTTGAAAAATTGATTGTATAACTGACTGATTAAGTGTATCTTAGTGAATACATGGCTTAGTGAGTAATGTTTAAATATGTAAATATCTGTATCAGTCTCTCACTTTGTGTATAAGTGGCTGCATGGGTTGGTGAGTAGCTATATGAGTGTCTATATAGGTTATTAGTTGGTTTTTTGAGTATCAGTATGAGTGTCTGAGTGTCTGTATGGTTCGGTGGGGGTATTACGTAGTGCATAGGTGCATGAATGAGTGACTCACTGTTTGTATGTGTTGAAGACGGCATGTGTGCAGGACTGTATAGGTGGATGAGTGTGTGCATGGGTGTGTTACTGAGTGAATGACTGTCTCAATAGTGTCTTTATGAGTAACTACATATGTTTTAAACTAGTATATGTGACTATTGGTGTATATAAGTGAGTATATGTGAGAGGGAGAGATTGAAAGAGTTCCTGTATGAATAAGTATGTGTTTCTATAAGTGATTGTTTAAAAGACTAAGTATGTGTAAGTTTCTGTAGCAATAAGTGTGGTGGTGTGTGTATAACTGTATATGCAAGTAAATGGATGTTTGATTCTTTATTAGCATGAGTGACTATGTGTGTGAGTAACTCTATGGATGAGTGGCGTTGTGTAACAGGATGTATAGGTGTATGAGTACATATGATGAGTGAGTACATGTATGAGTGACTGTATAGGACTGTTGGTGATTGAGTGGATGTGTATGTGGATCTTACAATTACTGAATAGGTTGTTGTAACTGATATTGGTATGTCCATTGTTTTGAAAATTGTTGTTTCTATTTTTGAATGTGTGTATCAAAGGTTATATTAGGGGGAGAGGAGGTCTGCCACTCTATCACAAGGATGATGTTATCAGTGATGTCATTTAAGATGTCATCAGTGATGTCATGAGTGATGTCACTGATCATGTCATGAGTGATGTAATATGTGACGTCAACAGCAGTGCATTGCGGGCGCGCGAGTTATAGTTAGCTGAACTAACTATAACGGGGGAATTTCAATGGTTTTGAACGAGTGAAAAGTCCAGCTAACTATAACGCCCCTGAAACCTATGTTTTTTTCAGTGAATTTCTAAGGTTTTTTAAATGCTAATTCCTAACTATAACGTGCCTGAAACCTATGGTTTTTTCAGTGAATTTCAAAGGTTTTTTAAATGCTAATTTCTAACTATGCCTACAGAGATAAGACATGTGAAGAAAGAAGAAAAAACGCACAGAAAGAAAAAAAAGAAATGCAGAAAGAAGCAACAAAAGTCCTCAAAGACGAAGAAAAGTGCAGGAAGAAGGATAACGTGCAGAAAGAACAAACAGAAGAGCAGAAAGAAGCCTTATTGCTAAATCATCCTGTACCCTTAACTTTTTCAGACGGATACTAGTGGTAACTGTGTCTGACTAACCAGTCCTAGAGCCAGTGCTATGTTAAAAGACACTCAGAATACAGTGAAAACAGCTACATACACTAGGGAACACTATGCGTTGGGGTCCTCCTGTGATCAGCATGCCCTCCTCTGTAAGCCCCTAGTATATAATAGGGCAGGGGATTAAAACTACCTCTTAAAACGCGACACAGGGCGTGTTTGCACACGTCACCTCAGGCCCTGTCCCCTCACTTCCCCACTGTGTAAACACGCCCTGTGGCCGTTTTAAGTTGGGAGATTAAGTCCCCTTGAATCCTGAGGGTCCCTAGGGTCCAACTAGACCACTAGGTACCTCCAGTAAGCGCCACAGAGCTGCGTTGCAGAGAGATGTAAAAAGGGGCAGGGCCTAGACCACCTCTCTGCAACGCAGCGGAGTGGCGCTTACTGGAAGCACCTGGTGGGCTAGTTGGCCCCCAGGGTCCCTCAGGATTGAAGGGGAATTATTTCCCCAACTTAAAACGCGCCACAGGGCTTGTTTGCACACGTTAACTCAGTCCCCGTCCCCTCCCTTCACCACTGTGTAAACACGCCCTGTGGCCATTTTTAGTTGGGAGATTAAGTTCATTTGAATCCTGAGGGTCCCTAGGGTCCAACTAGCCCACTAGGCACCTCCGGTAAGCACCACAGAGCTGCGTTGCAGAAAGGTGTAAAAAGTGGCACGGCCTGTACCACCTCTCTGCAACGCAGTTCAGTGGCGCTTACTGGAAGCACCAAGGTAGCCCCCATGGGCCCTCAGGATTGAAGGGGAATTATTTCCCCAACTTAAAACGCGCCATAGGACGTGTTTGCACACGTCACCTCAGGCCCCGTCCCCTCCCTTCCCCACTATGTAAACACGCCCTGTGGCCGTTTTTTAAGTTGGGAGATTAAGTCCCCTTGAATCCTGAGGATCCCTAGAGCAAAATAGCCCACTAGGTACGTCCAGTAAGCGCCATTGCAGAGAGGTGTAAAAAGGGGCACCTCTCTGCAACGCATAGCAGTGGCGCTTACTGGAAGCACCTGGTGGGCTAGTTGGCCCCCAGGGTCCCTCAGGATTGAAAGGGAATTATTTCCCAAACTTAAAACGCGCCACAGGGCGTGTTTGCACACGTCACCTCAGGCCCCGTCCCCTCCCTTCAACACTGTGTAAACATGCCCTGTGGCCGTTCTAAGTTGAGAGATTAAGTCCCCTTGAATCCTAAGGGTCCCTAGGGTCAAACTGGCCACTAGGTACCTCCAGTAAGCGCCACAGAGTTGCGTTGCATAGAGGTGTAAAGAGGGGCGTGACCTCATAACACCTATCTGCAACGCAGCTCCCTGGCGCATACTGGAGATACCTGTTGGGCTAGTTGGCCCTCAGGGACCCTCAGTATTGAAGGGGAATTAATTCCCCAACTTACAACTGGCCAGGGGGCGCGTTTGCAGAGTGCTGCAAGGAGGGGGCGTGGCCTCCAGCGCGATGCCGGTCTTTTATTTTATTTTTTTTTTAAAAGGAGGGCTGTGAGGCCCCCCTTCTTTTTCTAATTTACTGGCCTTGGGGACCCCATCCCCCAGGGCCTGCACCCTAATTTGTTTTGTTGAAAAAACATAAATTTGGCTCTCCCAAGGCCTTAATCGGCCCCGGGGACCCCAACCCCCGGGTCATGGCCTTTTTTTCTTTTTTATTCTTTAGGAGGGGGCTGCGTTGCCCCCATCCTCAGGCCACTTATGGCCCCGTGGACCCCATCCCCCGGGGCCGGCCTTTGTTTTTTATTATTTTTTAAAAATATATATTTATAGAAACACCTAGGACATGCTGGACAAACCGTATGTACCTATCACCATGACGATTTGCGTGATATTCATTAAAAGGCGACTATGCATAGAATGAATCCACATGGAATGTATTTACACCGCTAGTGAAGCACTGACGTGTCTGATGCCCTACCATGCCTAATCCTGGCGCCCCCGCCGGTGGGTACTCTCCAAGTAGACACCCTTGTCGTTTATTTATACAAACATGGGTAGCTATTGACGGGCACATTTAATATACACGCACACCAAGCCATTCAAAGGGGATTCGACAAAAATTCGACCAAACTATGCAAGAAACCCCCCTCACGGTTAATATCCACCGCCGGATGTGTAATACTTTTTATTTTACTCTCTGGAAAGGAGACGAACCTCACTTGAGAGTCACAGTGTGCTCCTGGCTGAGCCCAATGCTGTGTTACACCCACCAGTGCCCGCTAAGTGCCTCACACCTCTGTGTTGTATTCCACCAGCTAGTGCATATGCTATGACACTCTCTAGCCCATGTGTACTGTAACACCACCCCGTGAATATGTCATGCCACACTTGCCTTCGCACGGGTTATATTGCCCCATCTAACGTGCCTTCCTCGATGCCTATGTTATAACGCACGCAAAAACAACAATTGATGGACAGAACGCAGAACAATGTCATACATTCACCCCAGTACAGAGATCTGGGCCTAAATCCATCGTTTTTTTGCTCACCATGCCGTTCCAGTTTGAACCCAGCCATATGCAAATCAGTCTTGACCCTGTGCCTCATGGGAACAGTCCAGCCCGAACTGCCAAGCCAGGTCCTCCCTGGACTGGAAACAAGCATCCTAGGAACGGTTTCTGGCATTTCAGCCGTCTTCAGCCAGGCTTGCTTGATTTCCAGTGGCATGGAGAGCAAGGGACCCACGTCTGGGCATACCCTTTCCACTCGGGGTGACAATTGCAAAAACAACAATTGATTGACAGAATGCAGAACAATGTCATACATTCACCCCAGTACAGAGATCTGGGCCTAAATCCATCGTTTTTTTGCTCACCATGCTCACTATGTTATAACGCACAGCGCTTTGCCATACATATTACAATCTGGGATCCATATCTTTGTCACAGTGCATATGCAACGTTACACTCCCCAGCACATATTTTATATTACAACTTTAGAGACTAGTTAGGTTACACAACACTGCCCTGTGCATATTACACTCCAAGGCGCATATCGCATAGCACGCGCTAGTGCCTGTGCTATCTCGCGCTCTCCAATGAATCTGTCATTGCGCACAATGTATTGCATATTATATTTCACGCCCGGTTCATCTTATATCACACTTTTTGGTGCATAGTTTATACCATATACTATATCTAGTTTTCATTTTCAATCGTGCTCTCAGGACTATGTTCTATATAACACTGCTTCCACCTACCCTTTTCACAGGCATTACATTTTGTGATGGGGGGTGGAGGGTCAAGGGGTGTTTCTGCCAAGTGAGCCCGGAGTCACAGTCACAAACGTCCTCTTCTTCCTGAATAAAAGTGAGATTATGCTGCATACTTGTTCATATTTTAAGTAGTTCGCACAGACACACATTTTAAAAACAATAAAGTTCCTAATACCCACCTTCTCTGAACAGTTAGCTTGCTGCCCCATCCACCTCCTCCCTATCCTCTTTTGTCTGAATCCATGGACTAGCCTCCTCCCTCCTGCCATGCATGGTCTGATGTGCTGCCACTGCCCTCCATTTAGCATGATGTACAAGTCCACTCCTCCTGCCCTCCATTGCCCAATTCTATGGCCCATCATTGACCTTCTGCTTAGCCTCTGTGCTTAGCTTGCTGCCCCTATTCTCCTTCCCCCGCCCTCTGATGTCTTTGTGCATGCCCCTGCTCCATCCTTTTTTCCCACCATGTTCCATGGACCTGCCACTCCTATCTACTCTGAGTGTTCTGTTGTGCTGCCACTCCCCTCCCACCTGCCTAGCATTGTCAGATGACTGTAACCTGCCCCTGCCACCTCCACCCTGCCTGTCCACATGCCATGCCCCTATCCCCTTCCTCCTGTCCTCCATGGTCCATTTTACTGCCACACCCTTCTGCCCTCCCTGGTCTGTTGTGCTGCAACTGTTCCTCCTGCCCGCCCCGGCGGTCTGTTGTGAGGCCCCTTCCCCTGAACTCTCTTGTCTGTGCCCAGGTCCTGACCCTCCCTTCTATCCTCCATGGTTTTGTGCATGCCCCTGCACCCTCCTTCTTGCCCATCATAGCCATTGTGCTGCCACTAACCCTCCCGCTTTCTATGCATGGTCTTCTGTGCTGCCATGGCCCCTCCCACCTTCCCTGTGTGGTCAGCTAGCTGCCCCTGACCCCCTCCCACCTTCCCTCCATGGTCTGTGTGTATGCCATCATAGTCAAATTGTTTCTCTCCTGTCCTACATGGTCCATTGTACTGCCACACCCTTCTGCCCTCCCTGGTCTGTTGTGCTGCAACTGCTCCTCCTGCCTGCCCCGTGTGGTCTGTTGTGAGGCCCCTTCCCCTGAACTTTCTTGTCTGTGCACAGGTCCTGACCCTCCCTTCTATCCTCCATCGTCCTTTGTGCATGCCCCTGCACCCTCCTTCTTGCCCATCATAGCCATTGTGCTGCCACTAACCCTCCCACTTGCCATGCATGGTCTTCTGTGCTGCCATGGCCCCTCCTACCTTCCCTGTGTGGTCAGTTAGCTGCCCCTGACCCCCTCCCACCTTCCCTCCATGGTCTGTGTGTATGCCATCACAGTCTCACTGTTGCTCTTCATGGTGTGTCTTGCTTCTAGTGCCCATCCTGCCTGACCTCCATGGTCATCTTGCTGCTCCTGCCCTGCCCCCTTGCCCCCAGCTCTCTGTTTCCATGTGCAGACCCCTATTCCCTCCCTCCTGGCTTGTCTTTTCCATTGTAATGCCCCTAATCCGTCCCTCCTGCCCTTTATGGTCTGTTATGCTGCAGCTTTCTCTCCTGTCTGTCCATTATGGTCAGCTAGCTACCATTGCCTCTTTCCCCTCTGTTCTCTGTTGTCCATGTGCATGGTCCTGTACCCTCCCTATTTCTTTCTATGGATTGTTGTGCTGTACTCCCGACCCGCATGCACTGTGTGGTGTATTGTGCTGCTGCAAACCCTGATGCCTGCCCTGTAGGGTCAGTTTGGTGCACCTCTCCATGTCCCTCCTGTCCTCTGTTATCCGAGTCCATGTCCCTACCCCAATTCCTCCTGCCTACCATGATCCAATGTACCATACTTGCGAACATTTTGAACTTGGTAAGAGGGAGATTTTGAAAAAAAACTGGGGTATTGATTTTCCCCTTTGAGTTACATTGAAAAAGAGGAGATTGTAGACAGGAGACAGATCAAATAAAGCCCATTTGAGCTTAAAAACATTGGACATTTCCTGGCTGAAACGGGTCTGTTGGCATGTATGGTTGTACTACCACTGCCTCTTCCTTCTGCACACAATGGTCTATTATATTGCCACAGCCTCTCTTGCCAGTCCTGTATTGTTGGTTTGTTGCCCCTGCCCCCTTTTCCACTGCCCTCCATAGTCTGTTGTGCTGCCACTGCCCTTCCTGCCTGCCCAGTGTGGTCAAATTGTTGCATCTGCACTCTCCTACCTGCCTTCAATTTTCAGTGTCCGTGCCCCTGGCCTCTGCCTATCAACAGTATCCCAATGAACAACTAGATTGCTAACATTCTATATTTATTACAAAAGTGTGGAACACTTGACGTCATCTTGATGTAATCAAAACTGTAATACCTAGAGTATTTCCTTTAGAAATTACATATATGAGAGGGTCTTATTTGCATCCAAATTATAGTTAGTGCTCTAAAAAACTAAAATGAGGACATATTTTCTGAGTTTTCAAATAGCGACAAAGAACTTTTAAATTATTTGTAATCTTTATGTTTTTTTATCCAGTTGACCACTTGATTAAATGTTGCACCTAGGGGAGAGGATGTGGTGTTACTTCCAGAGCTGCAGACTTTGCAACTGGGGAACCAGGTTGGAGTTTCTGCTTCAGCTCAACATTCTGTGATTCTGGTCAAATCACTTAATGTCCCCATGTCTACAACCAAAATGAATTTGATCTTGTGTGATGTAACCAATGCTCATGTAAAGCACTCCAATACCTGACAAGTCTGCACTATATAAAACTGCAAATACACAAAAAATAAGTGTTTTGCACACTTCTATCATTGGGCTACCTGTGGGCTACATCTGGGTGATATTTGTGCTGCATTTGGGCTCTTTTGTCTCTGGTGAAATAGAAGAGGATTTGAGAAGTCACTCAAAATGTGCCCTAATTTTTCTTTCTTCAGCACTAATCATAATTTCTATAGCAAAATGAACCCCCTCATTGTGTTCCTTTTTAAATTAAATGTTTTAAGAGTTACCAGTTTATTCCAATCAAGATGGCTTCAGGTGTGCCATACTTTTGTCATAAGTAAGACAGTAAGCGCTCTAGTTGTTCTTAAGAACACTCTGGGACATTCTGTCATTGGGCTATACTTGGGCTACATCTGGGTGATATTTGGGCTACATTTGGGCTCTTTTGTCTCTGGTGGCCATCTTGGGAGATTTATTTGTTATGAAGTTTCCTAATTTCCTCATTTACTGCAGTCTCCTCAGTGGGAATACTTTCAGTTTTTTATTTTGGTTCCATCAAGAAGGCATTCAGATGTGTCACACATTTGCCATAAATTCTGAATGTTAGCACTCTAGTTGCTCATTAGATCACTGTAGTAAAGCTACTGCTCACCAGGGAAGTCTGCTGCTAGTATTCAAAGTGCATGTTTCAGTCTGCATGTCAGAATTTGTTTATGAAATAGAAGAAGATTTGAGAAGTCAAAATGTGCCCTAATTTTTCTTTCTGCAGAACTAATCATAATTTCTATGGCAAAATGAACCCCCTCATTTTGTTACTTTGTAAATTAAATGTTTTAAGTGTTACCACTTTATTCCAATCAAGATGGCTTCAGGTGTGCCATACTTTTGTCATAAGTAAGACTGTTAGCACTCTAGTTGTTCGTTAGAACACTCTGGGACATTCTGTCATTAGTTTATACTTGGGCTACATCTGGGTGATATTTGGGCTACATTTGGGCTCTTTTGTCTCTGGTAGCCATCTTGGGAGATTTATTTGTTATGAAGTTTCCTAATTTCCTCATTTACTGCAGTCTCCTCAGTAGGAAATACTTTCAGTTTTTTACTTTGGTTCCATCAAGAAGGCATTCAGATGTGTCACACATTTGCCATAAATTCTGAATGTTAGCACTCTAGTTGCTCATTAGATCACTGTAGTAAAGCTACTGCTCACCAGGGAAGTCTGCTGCTGGTATTCAAAGTGCATGTTTCAGTCTGCATGTCAGAATTTCTTTATGAAATAGAAGAGGATTTGAGAAGTCAAAATGTGCCCTAATTTTTCTTTCTGCAGCGCTAATCATAATTTCTATGGCAAAATGAACCCCCTCATTTTGTTCCTTTGTAAATTAAATGTTTTAAGTGTTACCACTTTACTCCATTCAAGATGGCTTCAGGTGTGCATTACTTTTGTCATAAGTAAGACTGTTAGCGCTCTAGTTGTTCGTTAGAACACTCTGAGATATTCTGTCATTGGGCTATACTTGAGCTACATCTGGGTGACATTTGGGCTACATTTGGGCTCTTTTGTCTCTGGTGGCCATTGTGGGAGACTTATTTGTTATGTTTCCTAATTTCCTCATTTACTACAGTCTCCTCAGTAGGAAATGCTTTCAGTTTTTTACTTTGATTCCATCAAGAAGGCATTCAGATGTGTCACACATTTGCCATAAATTCAGAATGCTAGCACTCTAGTTGCTTATTAGATCACTGTAGTACGATACGATAATAATAGGCTCCTATCGTATTACAAGGAGTGTTTGCTAGAGGAACGATAAAGTTTGTTGTCAGTGACTTTGAAAAAAATACAATAGACTGTGCAAGTGATGAATTGCTCAAGAATGAAGTACCCATATGGGTTTTATCATTTGATATACTTATACATATATATATATATCTTTATCGTTTCATCGTGGCTCCCAATGAATTTGAATTTGAATTTTAACTTTGTCGTAAGTAGAACCAAAAACGCGATTGCATTGCTGTTAAAAAACTACCAGTCTTTTGTCTAACACACTTTGGTGGTAGTCACATCATGTGACTTGTTTTTGTATACACTGTGTTTAAAAATGGCCGTCACACAAGCGATAAAACTGTTGGTGAACAAGCCTGCTGGACAGGCAAAACGCGTCTTATCAGCTGTCCAAAATAAAGCGATTTATGGCCAGTACACAGAGTCGTCATCCCTTGCTGTTTGTGAGAGGAGATTGCTATATTGTCTGGACCGTGCTTGGGTGGTCCAATTTTTGACGATGCACCCGCTGTTCTGGTAGTGCGGCGGCTGTACCGAAGCAAGGAGAAGATATATATATATACAACAATCCTGAAACTATTGAGAAAACGACCTGGCTACAAACCAACACGGGTTTTTATAAATGCAAAACATGCAAATCGTGCCTCCAAGGAGTAAATACTAAATTTTACCAGGATGGCTTTAGTAACATTGAACACCAGATCAATAAGTTACTTACTTGTAAAACTGAATTTGCAGTATACGTTTTAGTTTGTCCTTGTTCTCTGAGATACGTTGGCAGCACTAAACTAGCAGTGCATAAGCGGATTCTTCAGCATCTCAGAGCTATCTCTAATCAGGACAATACATACCCAGTGGCCAGACACTTCAGGGATGTCCATTGTAGTGACAATCGTTTACTCAAGTTTAACGTCATTGACGCTGTCAATGCAAGTAGACGAGGTGGCAACAGGGAGGCGAAGCTCCGCAAGTTGGAAACACAATATATTTTGCGATTAGACACTAAACATTCAAAGGGGCTCAATGTAACTGAGGATTTGTATACCTGTTTACCTTAACACAGGTATGTTTGAACTAACTGACCATGAGATGAGCAGTATGATCTATTTCCTCAATACTCCATGATGATGCTAAACGCTAACTGACTTTTAAAAATTAGTTTTATACACGGTATTTGGCTTTTATGTAAGGGATGATTTGAGTATCTGTTTTTTGGTATTCATTTGCTATGTATTACACTTTACAAGTCTATTATACCCAAGGTTTTAGCCTGTATACTTGTTATCTTTCTCTATTGTTACAAGGTCACCTATGATACTCTTCCTTGTCTTAGTGATCACTTTATACATTTATATTTGATTTTTAGACTGTAGATGTCCATATATGTTTCGTTACACGCTACAATTGGATATGCTAGTTTGTTTTTGTTTTTTTCCCCTTGTCCCTTCCTGTTTTTTGCACTATTATTGCACTAATATTTTGATCCAATTTTAGCTTAGACACATATTAGGAGATTCGAATTAGACCGTTGATACCTGTAACCGATTACTATGGAATTTATCTTTTTAGGCAATGATCATATTTGTTTAATTCCTCTGCTGTTTACCATATGAGTATAATTTATCAAATTTTATGGATGTTGGGTGCTAGAGGCATTTAAGCCATTATTTTCGCACTTTCCATATATGATATGCACAGCATCTTGTATGTTTTTCTAGGGCTGCAGCAATTTTTATACATAGGGCATTTATGCCATGAATTCTATTTAAACCATTAAGGGATTTTTTTACATTGTAAATTGATGGTCTTATTTTATTGACTTATATATTTATTTATTGTCTTAAAGTCTTAACAGCGAGGATTGCCCAACAATATGGTTGAATCCTTATAAATTCATGTATTAGATTATCTTTGCATTTTGCACTTTACTATTTGAGTAGAGTAGTGTTTTTTCTATGTCTATTACACTTGAGGTCACATGTTTACAAGTTTGCACTTTGAACTCTATGTGCCTGCTATTTATTGGATCTTATTTTAAGCTTACGTTGTCATGTGATCAAGGCTCTGCTGAGCCGAAACGTTATGACAACAACCTAACGAAATAAATTACGCACTTTAACGAAGGTCCGTGTCCGCTTGTGATTTTGGAACTGTGACGCCCATCGTCCTCCTTGCGCACCAGCGGTAATTGGATATATATATATATATATATTCACTGAAAAAACCATAGGTTTCACACATGTTATAGTTAGCGGAAATTTTACTGATAAAAAACCAATGAAATTCCCCCGTTATAGTTAGTGCAGGCAACTATAACTCACGCGACCGCAATCCTCTGCTGATGCTAATACTGTATTTAGACACTTATTTGCCCATGTCTTCTTCCATACATTTTTAGCTATACATATATTACAAATATTTTTTTTTCATAAAGACACATATGTCATCAGCAGAAGATTGCGGTCGCGTGAGTTATAGTTGCCTGCACTAACTATAACGGGGGAATTTCATTGGTTTTTTATCAGTAAAATTTCCGCTAACTATAACATGTGTGAAACCTATGGTTTTTTCAGTGAATTTGCAAGGTTTTTTAAATGCTAATTCCTAACTATAACGTGTGTGAAACCTATGGTTTTTTCAGTGAATTTGTACGGTTTTTTAAATGCTAAGTTACTTTACGCCATTCGTGGCGTGCGCGCCCACTTAACGCAGTTCGTTCCGTGCGCGCACGGTGCGCTTCGCGCACCGCGCGCCCACTTTACGCAGTTAGTGCCGTGCACGCACGGTGGGCACGCGGTGCGATGACAAAGCAAGAAAGCACGTCAACAAATCTGTTTCTGCTTTCCTCCGTGACTATGGTATGGGTGCCATTTACCACAACAACTTGCGTTATGACATGCAAGACATTTATAGAGGAGATGGTGTGCACTTCAATGATGAAGGGAACAGAGTCTTCCTCTTGAACCTTAGACTCTGCATCGGTACTTACTTGTAGGTACCACTAAAAAATCATTTCATAAACACAACGGCTCTTTTTAGAGCCCCCTAATATCTAAACACTTAAATCTGATTTTCATTTTTTTTTTTTTTTTTCCTACCGTACGCTTACCGTAAGCTTACCGTACGCGTACCCCGTGATTTTTTTTAAAATCAATAAATGTTTTCTTTGTACTTTTCTGTCCTTCTTTGACCCCCTTACAAATGTTAGGGGGTCTGTAACTCTCCTCATTGCCCCCTTTCCTTGTTTTCACTCTTTTTTTTCAGAGTGAAATACACAAAATGGCGGCCGCCGCTTCCTGGTTTCGGCCGATTCGAATGTTTACTAAGATCTAAGAGCCAATCAGAATCGCGCTCGCGCACGCCACCGTACGCTTACCGTAAGTGTACGGTAAGCGTACCGTAAGCGGGCTCAGATATATATATTGATTTAAAGGCTATTTTCTCAGAATCTACTGAACAGATTTACACCAAACCTACAAAAGGCACTTCCTTGACCTAGGGACTACCTCTCTGCCAAATTTTGAGTAATTCTGTTCAGCCATTCGGGCTGTAGCTCGTTCTAAAGGTCCTATGGAAAAATGCATGGAAAAAACGCGTTTTTGGACCCCCCTTTTATCTCAGCCCCCGCTTGACGGATCCCCCCGAGACTTTCAGGGTAGGAGCGGAGCTTAGCGCCCCACCTATTTTGAGAAATTCGCGAGGATTCGTCGACCGGCGCCAAAGTTATTCAAAATAGAATGTTGAGGTTTTCCTATGGAAACGTGGTCCTAACTATAACTACCTACTGGCAACCGCCAGTAGGTAATATATATATATATATATATATATATATATATATATATATATATATATATATATATATATATATATATATATATATATATATGTATATATGAACCAAACAACCACCTCCCACAGAAGCTCTATGGGAGAAGGCACGGACTCGAGGTGGATCAGGATTCAGCATCACTTTATTTGTTCAGGTCACCCTCAATTCCCGAGCACAAGGAGAGACGGGTTTCAGCCTTCAAGAGGCCTTTGTCAATGTAGTTTGGCGCTGTTTTGCCCTTGCATTACATAGCCCTTCCCACCGGACTAATGAATAAACACAGAAAACCCACTATGGTGTATGTAATCAAACTAACTGTTCCAATATATCATGTACAAGCTATCCATAGCTGAAACTCAGCATCAATACAGGAAAAACGTAACATGATAAATATTGAGCATAGTGCATACATTTAGTTTGCTCAAAATACCAATAATATAGACAGCATGTGTAATTTATACATGTATATCACATAAAACATTTAGCACAGTGGGAATAATGTGGGCTTTTAAAATGTACAGCCAAACGTGTAATCCTGTGTTGCCTTAATAAAATATAACAGATTATTTTAAAAAGCCAATGCTGTCAACCGCTTATTTGTTTATGTCCCATAATTGCAGCCAATGTCTCGGAAAGCTCTCCCGAGCTGATGCCAAGTCCGCCACCACATGGCCTCTGACCTCAACTGCAAAGTCTAAATATTTTCTGCTATGATATTAGTGCCATGTTTCTGATGTTAACGAAGCACCAAGACAGGATAAATGCAGTCTCGTCTCTGGGTTATATAATGAATTCGGGAGTGAACTTGCATCTCAAAATTTGTCAAGCACATGCTCCAAAACCCTCCTGAACTCCAAATCCTATAGTGTAGCTGAATAGTCTGCTGCTCAACAGACAATAAAAATGCATATTGTTACTCTAGGGTCAGTGTCAAAGGCGTCTCACACCAGGGCAAAGGCAATTGTTTAATATAAAACGGAAACCACCGGCATAAAATTAATTCTAATATGGCACAACCTCAGGGTTGGGGGGGCACCATCGGCAAAATTGATAGGGCCAAAACCACCTCACCACATCGGCGTTGGCGTCTGCGGTGCCCAGTCACCAGCTGGTGCCAGTCTTCTGGGCAAGGCCTTTCTTGCTGGTGAAAACAAGGAACCCATGCTGGCAGTCGCGAAGACCGCCCCTCTACGAGACCCTCATCCGCTGCCGCAGTCATCCTCGTTCCTCTTCCTGGCTACACAGCTGAGGGGTCCCCCATTAGCACTCCAGTACTCCTCCACAAAATCGGTCTAAGGGAAAGCCACAATCAACTGGTGTTCTGTGTAAGCGTGACGACCTCTCACGCTGCATAAATGAACCAAACAACCACCTCCCACAGAAGCTCTTTGGAAGAGGGCACGGACTCGAGGTGGATCAGGATTCAGCATCACTTTATTTGTTCAGGTCGCCCTCAATCCCGAGCACAAGGAGAGACGCGTTTCAGCCTTCAAGAGGCCTTTGTCAATCTAGTTTGGTGCTGTTTCGCCCTTGCATTTTATATCCCTTCCCACCGGACTGATGAATAAACACAGAAAACACACTATGGCGTATGTAATCACACTAACTGCCCCAATACATCATGTGCAAGCTATCCATAGCTGAAACGCAGCATCAATACAGGAAAAACTTAACATGATAAATATAGCGCATAGTGCATACATTTAGTTTGCTCAAAATACCGATAATATAGACAGCATGGGTAATTTATACATGTATATCACATAAAACATTTAGCACAGTGGGAATAATGTGGGCTTTTAAAATGTACAGCCAAAGTTGTAATCCTGAGTTGCATTAATAAAATATAACAGATTATTTTAAAAAGTCAATGCTGTCAATGCCTCGAAAAGCTCTCCCGAGCTGATGCTAAGTCCGCCACCACATGGCTTCTGACCTCAACTGCAAAGTCTAAATATTTTCTGCCATGATATTAGTGCCATGTTTCTGATGTTAACTAGGGGTGGGAGGAATTTGCGAAATTCACTTTCGCAAACTATCGCGAAAATGTAAAAAATCTCTGCGGAAATATCGCGAAGACGCGGACGTTTTTTCCCCGCCCGTTCGCGGTATTTTCTGCGTGATCGCGGCTCGCCAACTTACTCATGTGGTTGCTCAAGGGTGCAGCCATCTTGTTTTCACTTGTCCCGCCCACTCGCGATCGATATGACGTGCTCGCGTCCTCACACTCTTGCTCGTGGTGGAGAATGACGTGTTCGAGATCTCAATCATCTCATACTCTCGCGGTGCATGATCGCGAGAAGAAAGACGTGATCGCGCGACGAATGACGTGATCGCACGACAAATTACGTTAATGCGGGCGCGAACTGTCGCGAGACAGCGCAAATGGCTACCAACAATCCAACATCTCATGGAGAACGCGACCGGATTGGGGAAACTTTTCGGCGAACGCGGGGATTCAGGTAAGGCGAACGCGCGCACGCGAGAATGTATTTTTTTACAGCGCGAGCAAGAAAAAAAATTCCGGTAAGATGCGAATTGCAGAAATTTTGACATTTTCGCACTCTCCGCGGAACGCGAAAATGCAAAATTATCGCAATTTCCGCGAGCGGAAACAAAATTTTCAACCAGGCCTAATGTTAACGAAGCACCAGGACAGGATAAATGCAGTCTCGTCTCGGGGTAATACAATCAATCCGGGAGTGAACTTGCAACTCTAAATTAGTCAAGCGCATTCTCCAAAACCCTCCGGGACCCCCCCACTTTATTTAAATGAGCCCACGGGTGGGTCAAGTTCCGGGAGCAATCCTATCATTATATTGCAGGGGCCTGCAGGGCCTACGTAGCCTTGGGAACCGACACCTCCCATGTAAATTAGATGCGGGATGGCGCACGGCCCTCCCGCAGCCCCGGGGATCGCTTTCTCCCCGGGATTTGTTTTGTAATTGTTGAGGGGGCCTCCAAGGCCACCCCAAGTCCCGGGGATTGCCACCCCATGGGGCTTGAATTAAATATGCAGGGTGGGCCCCGGGGACCACCTCCTCCCTGGGGCTTTAAAAATAGAGGGAGTGGGGTCGTGGTCCCCCTACTGGAGCGCTTGATGGCCCTGGGGACCGCCACCCTCCAGGGCCAGCTCCTGCAATGTCCCGGGGTGTGCACCCCCGGGACATTGCCATTTGCTATGACAGGGCGGGAGCATGGCTTGCACCCTGTGATAGCAAACCCTGGTTTGCTTCATCGAAGCGAGAGGAGGAAAACCTCCTCTCGCTTCAATAAAGGAAAGGAGAATTGCTTTTGGACAAGTGAAGCTGCATGTTAGCAGCTCCCATTGCCCAAAAGCAATGCCGGCTTCTGTAGGAGTCGGGAGCAGTCGGGACCGTGGGGGCATTGGGGCTCCCCCCCATGGTCCCCAACAGAGACGCCAGTGGCCTGGGAGGGGGGGCCGCGCGGCTGCCGAATCCACCCTTGCAACGTTTAGACCAACGGTCGCCAACACGGACTCTTAGATTAAAAGGCTCTAGGAGGATATGAGATACCTGAAGAAGCAGGTTGAGGATCAGCAGGAAGGTGCTCCCGGTGCAACAATGTGAAGATAGGAGGGTTGCTGGATCAAACTGAGGGCCCCAGTATGTAGCATTATTTAGAAAAGTGGCTTTCCTAGACGATCCTTGGAGGGAAGTTCTCCACCCTCTTCTCAGTTGAGCGGGCACACAGGGTCCCGGGCAGCCCACCCCCTCCTGGGGTGCCCCTGAGGCCAGTGATTGCCTGACTACAGTGACCGGGATAATATCCTGCAGGTGGCACGAGCATAGGGGCCCTGAATAATAAACAACTCTCCAGTGAATATCTTCCCAGATTTCACTGCAGATGTCCAGAGACGCAGAGCCTCTTTCATGGAGGCAAAAAGACAACTCTGTGTGCTGAATGTAAAGTATGCCTTGCAATTCCCAGGAACCCTAAAGATTATGCATGAGGGTCACACCACCTCTTGCTCAACACCGGTGGAAGCATGAAGCTGACTGGAGGATCATTGCGCCGCTGCACCGTCTGAGGATGACAACACTGCAGGTGGATAGCAGTTGAGGATGCACCACAGGCCTTGGAGGAAGGAGAAGAGAACGTGTCCTACCGAGGAACAGGCAGCCAAGGAGAGAGCCCTTGTGGTGGGGGCAGTGAAGCAAAACAGTGCTTCCCCCCTCCCCTGCATCAGATGAAACCTTGCAGGAGGGACACGCAAAGTGGACAGTGACTTGGCTATGGTGGACTCTCTGCTGAGGAGGGACCAGACGTTATCCTTATGTCAGCAGATGATTTGCTCTGAACTGCCTTTGTGGGACTACTGGAAAACTTCCTGTGAGACCACCTGTTGCCTACCCTTGTTCTGCATGTTATCACACCTTCTGGGTGTGCTGTATCTATGTAAGAACTATTCTTCACTTCTGTGACAATGTGACAGCCCACCGCATAACGTAGAATGGCCATTGGGGCTCCTAAACACACAAACGCGTAATACCTGCACCAAATTCAGACTTTCATCACACCTGTGGTACCCTCCCTTCTCACCCCCTTTTTCCCTTTTCTATTGTTTAATAGATTGTTTAGTAATCATGTATGTTTGCAATTGAGTGCTGCTGACCAGTCGCCCCACGAGGAGCAGGGTCAAGACTGATTTACATATGGCTGGGTCTAAACTGGAATGGCGTGGTGAGCAAAAAAATGTGGATTTCATTTAACCCAGAGCTGTGGCTAGGGGTGAATTTTTGCATTTCTCACTGTAAGTGGGAAGGCTTTGCCCAGACATGGGTCCCGTGCTCACTATGCCACTTGATTCAAGCTGGCTGGCTGATGAGGGATGATACCCTGAAAATGGTACCAGGATGCTAGATTCTGGTCCAGGGAGGACCTGGCCTGGCAGTTTGGGCTGGACTGTTCTCATGGGGAGCAGGGTCAAGACTGAGTTGCCTATTGCTGGGTCCTGGAATGGGAAGCAAAAGATCGATTGATTTAACCTAGATCTGTGACTGGGGATCATTGTTTGATTTGGTCAGCATTTCATCCATCTTCTGTTCTTTTTTGCATCGGGGGCCCGTTGGCGGTCTGGCCTGGGAGTTGGAAAGTTGACTTTGTTTCTTTTAGTTTTTCTCCTCTTTATATATTTTTCTGTGTGTTGTGCATGTACTTAGAAATGTGGGGCTACGGGAACGATGTTGACATTGTATTTTCTCCATCATGGTTAGTACTACTCACGTAGCTGGGACACAGTACATGCTCAGGACCTGGAATGTCCGGGGCATGGACAAGTATATCTAATGGTACCGAATCCACTAGTATCTACTGAGGAGGGGAGTGCAGATTACCCTCCTTCAGGAGACTCACCTCTCCTCGGCAGTTCTAGAGGGATTGCATAGGGGATGGCATGGGGTGGTGTTGGACACCACCTACTCCAGATATGCCAGGGGGTCCTAATATGGGTCACTCCTGGGGTCTCCGTTTTGGTATTACACACAAAAACAGACCCAAAGGGATGTTATGCACTACTAGAGGGTATACTAGATGGGTTATGTGTGTCCCTCATATCCCTCTATGCTCCTAATTCTAACCAGGCATCCTTTCTTCGCTCCTTGACCTCTGCACTGCTTACTGATACACTGGCCCAGTGCTACTGGGTGGGGACTACAACTGTGTCTCAAACATAGAATTAGACCGCTCACATTAACTGGTTCCTGGCACACAGTCTCTCTCTCTCACTAAACACCTACAACAATGGGTGGCCCATACCCATTTGTTAGAGGCCTGGCACAGCCTACACCGTGCCTCCAGGGAATACTCGTACTACTTGAGCCTACATGATCTGCATATCAGGATGAACCTAATCTATTTGAACCCTGATGCACTCTGCAAGGTAGCAGGGGTTGAATACCTTGGATAGACCTTCTTAGTAGGACGCATGAGGTTCTCCACATGGCCCCTACCTGCAGAAGCACTGCAAGGCTCACCATTTATAAACACCCTGTCCAAATACATAGACTCCTACTTCGAAGACAACAAGGGCCCTGCTTCGAACGTTAGCATCAAATGGGATGCATTCAAGATGGTCCTCCATGGTCTAGCCATTAAAGTGGTTTCTGGATCCAAATTGGTCCTGAGGCAGTAATTAGGACACACAACTTGTTGCTGCGTACAGACCGAACAGCTGCCACCCTGCTATCCCAAGCGAGACTGGTACACACTGCCGCACTCAGGGACCTGCGAGCTTTCGATTACAGAGGATATATGGCCAAAAGGCATGCAGAAGGTGCAACTGGTACTTTAGTCAACACCCAGGAAACACTTAGGGCCAGATGTATGAAAGCATTTTGCATTCGCAAATGGTGGGAATCACAATATTCAGCCATTTGTGCATGCAAAATGGCCTTTCCTTATGTATGAAAGGTTTTTGGATTTGCAATTTGTGAATCCCTAATGCATGTGTAAGAAGCCATTCCTAAATGCGAACTGTGCATTTAGGAAATGCTAATTACCATCAACTTGAAGCTGATGGTAACTAACCCTGAGCGTAGTTTGCGAAGTAGCGCTACGTGTAGCTACACAAAGTGCACTTCGCACTACGCGAGCTATGCGTAGCACTTAGCGAACTGCGTAGTACCCTGTTCGCACTGTGCAAAATGCCGTTTTCAATGATTGCACAGTGGGGACAAGCATCCGGCACTGTGCAATCATTGAAAACGGCATCTTGCACAGTGCAAGCTGTAGTTTTCTGCCACTCGAGTAGATTTTTACTCGAGCAGCAGCTTTCTCATCGCGGACTGGTAGTTTCTCATCGCGAGCGGTCGCGAGCATACGCGACCACTCGCAATGAGAAACCTGACCTCCCCGCGTTGAGAATCTTGCCGGGAGGTTTATTTTCCACGCTCGCGATCGGCAACTTGATGTTGCCGATCGAACATGGAAAAAGTCTCGCAGAGATGTCATTTTGCTTGCTCACGGTCGCCAACTTGACGTTGAGGACCGCGAGCAAGCAAAAAATGACCGCTGCACTACGCTACGCATGTTTGCACTGTGCTACGTGCAATTCGCGTAGTGCGAAGTAGTGCAAACTTCACAAACTACGCGAGCATAGAGTAGTGCTTTGCCCAGGCTTAATGGTAACCATGTGCAAATTTTGAAAATGCATTTTTCAAAGTGCCATGTTGCGCACACATGCAGGAGCTTCACACGCAGATTTCTTTAAAAAATCTCTGCCTGTCTTAGTAGGTGCACCTCCCCCTCTCTGCTTTCTGGAATGGGCTGACCCGGACATCCATCATCTTACAGGAAATTCTACCTGTGCTGTGCTCTCACTTGTTGTTTTCGCAATCTGCTGCTGTGCCTGTATGTGACACCGTCCATCACCTAATGGCATGCCCGCAGCAGATCTCCCCTCCCAGCCCACAGGAGAAGAGGGGATGCATTAAGGAGGACTGGCAAACGGTGGAGCTGCCCTGCTCTGGGTATCCCACTGTCCGGGCTGCAGTTGGGGTAAGTGCCAAGTGGGACTACTCCATGCAATTATTTAAAATAACTGCATCTGGTGGTTGCCTTGCCCTTAATTTGCCTACTCTGTAATGCACGGAAATCCGCGGATTTAGGTGGAGTTTGCCAGTAACTCCATGAAATATGCAGAGTGCAATGATGCAAGCTCCGCCCACCCTTACTTTGCATTTGCTAATTTGTGATTACCAATTAGGTCATCGCAAATTAGCTAATACAAAACCATTTGCCTCTATGGACAAATGGGCCAACTATGGAGTCATATTACCGAATAGCGATTCGCTATTTACTGAATCACTATTAGGTAATATTAAGGAATCGCAAAATATTCCTACATACAGAGCATTTTGTGATTACCAAATAGCGATTTAGTAAAAATTGGCATTTGAGAATCGCAAAATGCTTTTTACATACATCTGGCCCTAAATCTTACGTTTTGCAATTAATTCAAATGCTGTGTATGGTCCCAAATACAGAGTGCGCAGATGCGACTCATAAATTTCTGGAGATGGTACAGCTTCCACAGCAGTTGACATCTCATCTTGCTGACTTCACACAAGCAATCAAACAAATGACGTGCTGTAAAACTCCTGTGGCAGATGGTTGGCCGGTGGAGTTTTGTGCCTCCTTCACCTCCAAGATGGTTCCGCATCTCCTCCAGGTATATCAGTCGGCTTATGAGATGGGAGTTACTACCCCAATCCTTAGGAGAGGTGCTGCTGGTGGTCCTACCCAAACAAAACAGGGACCCCTTATTGTTGGGGGTCTTACGATCCTTGGTCCCTTCTAAATACAGATTACAAGATTCTGGGTAAGGCCCTGGCCAATCGGCTGATACCAGTCAGAACGGGTTCATACCCGTTCGCAACACCTCCCTAAATTTATGACACCTATTTATATTAATGGATTGGGCAAGGACATCCGGTTCCCCCCCTGGGTGGCCTCTCTCAACACCGAGGAGGCGTTCGATACTCTGGGGTGGGTGTACTAGAAGGAGGTTCTCAGGAGACTCGGTGTGGGAATACGGTTTTTAGCTTGGGTCTCGCTACTATACAATTTTCCAATGGCCAGGATGAAAATGGGTGCCACTATCTCCACATTGAACGGGGTACTAGGCAGGGATGGCCCCTCTCGCCAATTATTTTTGCATTGGCCATGAAACTCCACCAATGCACATTGCGCGCCAGGACCCCGGACTGGGGAATCATGGTGGGTAACAAGTGACACATAATCTCCCTAAATTGGGATGATGCTCTTGTGCCTTCAGAACGAAGAGGGCAACATCCCATACCTCATTGATCTCCCACACCTAGCTGGGGCGGCATCTGGACTCAAAGTAAACTGGGACAAATCTCAGATTCTTCCACAGACAGCGACCACCGTAGACCAGAGAGGACACCTACCCCATGGCCCCCTCCCCTGGCGCAGGGATGGTATCAAAGATTTAGGGGTACATGTATACCACTCGGCTAAAAACTTGGTGGATGGCAATAGGGAAAGGGAGGGCACTAACAGCGATACAGAGCTCTATGCTGTTCAGGATTGGCTTCCCGCTCTCACCCATAGGCTGTACAGCAATTGCCAAAATGTTGGTACTCCTGAGACTGCTTTATATATTTTCTGCTCTCCCGATCTTGCTGACCAGGGGGTTCTGTATTGGACTCTGCTCACTCTTGATTAGGCTGATATGGGGCAAGGGGTGGAGCCGTGTGGCGATTTCTAAATTGTATGCACTCCCTCTGCGGTGGTGTCTTGGGGGTGCCAAATTATGAATATTATCAAGCCGCTGCTCAACTACAATGGCCAGCGTGATGGCTTGCAGGTGCTCAGGGGTCGGAGTTGGGCCATTGGGGTTCAGGGATTCATCTGCGTTGGAGATACTGCATTGGCTCCTCATGAAGGTGGCTCAAATCTGGTGGTCCACTTACACCATCAAGCATCATTCATGCATACCCTATGCACCAGATCTCCAACTCTGGGAGAAGCCTGTGAGCATTACACTCAGTCATAGACAGGAGGTAACCCACTGGGCTGAAACAGGACTCATTACCTGGGGGACCTATTGAATGATCAGATCCTGTACCTGTTTGAAGGCCTGGAGGATGCCTATGGCATTCCTACAGGTTCCTTTCTGATCTATGCAGCACTGTACACATGAAAAACTGACAACCTCACACTCCTTGCAGGCTGTGTTTATGCATGGGGGCCAGATGAGCCATTACATGCCTATAGAGCACCTTATGCATGGAAAATACAACACCCCTCCAATCACTAAAGGCATACTGAGAAACAACGCTGGGAAGGCTTATTATGGACAAACAGTGGGAAAAATGTATAGGAATGGTCAAACTTATCTCCGTAACTGCGATAGTCTATTATGCACAGTTAAGCTACCTGCATCACACCTACCTCACCTGTGTGCAGATAGTGAGGATGTATCCAGGGATGTGTGCTTGCGCTGTGCAACCAATGAGGCAAATTGTATACACATGGTATGGGACTGTCCCTGCATTATTGTGTACTGGGACGACATCCTCACCCACACATCGAAGATAATGGGCTACCGCTTACCGAAGGATGCATTTCATTGTCCACTTAGAATCACCACACAGAATGCTGAATGTAAATCCCTTAACCCCTTTGCTGCTAGGCCTTTCCCCCCCGCCCCTGTGCTAAGCCTTTTTTGGGCTATTTGGGGTACTGTGCTCTTAGGCCCCTGTAACTTTTTGACCACCTGGAGGAATCCCAGAAATTAGCCAAAATACAGCAACATTTTATTTTTTGGGGGAAAAATTGGAAAAACGGGCTGCAAAAGAAACCGTCTGGGTTTTTCTCTGCAAATGGTATCAGCTTTTAGGGAATGACAGACTTTTGTCAGAAAACCAACATTTTTTACACAGTTTTGGCATTTTTCTGGGACATAGCCTACTTTTGCTATTTTTTGTGCTTTCAACCACCTTCCAGTTAATGGTAGAAATGGGTGTAAAAGCAATAATGGATCCTGGAAAGCTATACATTTTGGAAAAGTAGATAAAATTCTGAATTCAGCAAGGGGTCATTTGTGTAGATCCATCAAGATTTCTTTATAAAAACTAACAGTTAAATATAGGAAAAATTGAAAATTTGTTGAAAAAAACAGCCTTTTGTGTCAACGTTTTCACCTTTAACTTCTTCTAATTATGACAGCTCTTTGAAAACAATATACCGTTACATCCGCTGGACCTTCCTGGTTGTGGAGATATATAGGACATGTAGGTTCCCCAAGAACCTGACGAACCCAGAGTCAAAAACTGAGCAGCAATTTGCAAAGATTTTTTATTATGTTCCGGGTATATAGCAATTATTGTGCAAAAATGTATGCATGGAAACATCGGTATGAAGGACACATATGTATTTCTGAAATGGGAACAAATTATAGAGTTTAGAAACAGTACATATTTGCACATTTTCGAAATTGGGAATACTCATACTAGCATGAGAATTATCGGTCATTTTTCAAAATTACTTCTTTTTTACACAATGTCTTTCATTTGGAAGGCAGAAATGCATCAAAAATCAATAGGTAATAACAGTTACTTTACACATCTGAATTACCCTAAGTCTCCCGAAAAAAATGATACCTCACTTGTGTGGGTAGGCCTAGTGCCCGCGCCAGAAAACGGCGCAAAACGCAGCGTGGGCACACCTAAATTTCGCAGTGAAAAATGACCCTTTTTTTGGCAAAGTGCTTAGCTGTAGTTTTTTATCCCTAGCTCTGCCGGCACCTAGGGAAACCTACTAAACCTATACATTTTTGAAAACTAGACACCCAGGGAAATCTAGGATGTGGTTACTTGACTGCCTCCCAACAGGTTCTGTTACCCAGAATCCCTTGCAAACAAAGAGTTGACAAAAAAACACATTTTGCCCACATTTCTGTGGTAAAAAGTTCTGGAATCTGCATGGATCCACAAATTTCCACCCACCCCGCGTTCCCCAAAGTATTACAAGAAAAATGGTACCTCACTTGTTTGGGTCGACCTAGTGTCCGCGACAGCAAACAGCACAAAACGCAACATGGTTACACCTCAATTTCGCAGTGAAAAATGACCCTTTTTTGGCAAAGTGCCTAGCTGTTGTTTTTTATCCATAGGTCTACCGGGACCTAGGGAAACCTAGCAAACCTATACCTTTTTGAAAACTAGACACCCAGGGGAATCCAGGATGGGGTGACTTAGCTGCCTCCCACCAGGTTCTGTTACCCAGAATCCCTTGCAAACCTAACAAATTGTCAAAAAAAACACATTTTCCCCACCTTTCTGTGGTGGAAAGTTCTGGAATCTGCGGGGATCCACAAATTTCCATGCACCCCGCGTTCCTCAAAGTCTTCTGAGAAAAATGGTACCTCACTTGTGTGGGTCGACCTAGTGCCCGCGACAGGAAATGGTGCAAAACGGAACGTTGTCACACCTCAATTTTGCAGAGAAACATGACCCTTTCTTGGCAAAGTGCCTAGCTGTAGTTTTTTAACCTTAGTTCTGCCGGCACCTATGGAAACCTAGCAAACCTATACATTTTTTAAAAATAGACACCCAGAGGAATCCAGTATGGGGAGACTTGACTGCCTCCCACCAGGTTTTGTTACCCAGAAACCCTTGCAAACCCACATTTAAAAAAAAAAAAAAACACATTTTCCCCACATTTCTGTGGTGGAAAGTTCTGGAATCTGCATGGATCCACAATTTTCCACCCACCCCGCGTTCCCCAAAGTCTTCTGAGAAAAATGGTACCTCACTTTTGTGGGTCGGCCTAGTGTCCATGACAGGAAACGGCACAAAACACATGGTGGTCACACCACAATTTCGCAGTGAAAAATTACCCTTTTTTGGCAAAGTGCCTAGCAGTAGTTTTTGAACCCTAGCTCTACAGGCACCTTGGGAAACCTAGCAAACCTATACATTTTTGAAAACTAGACACCCAGGGGAATCCAGGATGGGATGACTTGACTGCCTCCCACCAGGGTCTATTACCCAGAATCCCTTGCAAACATAAACAATTATTTAAAAAAACAAATTTTCCCCACATTTCTGTGGTGGGAAGTTCTGGAATCTGCGGGGATCCACAAATTTCCACCCACCCGGCGTTTGCCAAAGTCTTACGAGAAAAATGATACCTCACTTGTGCGGGTCGGCCTAGTGCCCGCGACAGGAAACGGCGCAAAACGCAACGTGGTCACACCTCAATTTTGCAGTGAAAAATGACCCTTTTTTAGCAATGTGCCTAGCTGTAGTTTGTGAACCCTAGCTCTGCCGGCACATAGGGAAACCGAGCAAACCTATACATGTTTGAAAACTAGACACCCAGGGGAATCCAGGATGGGGTGACGTGACTGCCTCCCACCAGGTTCTGTTACCCAGAATCCCTTGCAAACCTAACAAATTGTCAAAAAAAACACATTTTCCCTACCTTTCTGTGGTGGAAAGTTCTGGAATCTGCGGGGATCCACAAATTTCCATGCACCCCGCGTTCCTCAAAGTCTTCTGAGAAAAATGGTACCTCACTTGTGTGGGTCGACCTAGTGCCCGCGACAGGAAATGGTGCAAAACGCAACGTTGTCACACCTCAATTTCGCAGAGAAACATGACCCTTTCTTGGCAAAGTGCCTAGCTCTAGTTTTTTAACCTTAGTTCTGCCGGCACCTATGGAAACCTAGCAAACCTATACATTTTTTAAAAATAGACACCCAGAGGAATCCAGGATGGGGAGACTTGACTGCCTCCCACCAGGTTTTGTTACCCAGAAACCCTTGCAAACCCACATTTTAAAAAAAAAAAAAACACATTTTCCCCACATTTCTGTGGTGGAAAGTTCTGGAATCTGCATGGATCCACATTTTTCCACCCACCCCGCGTTCCCCAAAGTCTTCTGAGAAAAATGGTACCTCACTTTTGTGGGTCGGCCTAGTGTCCATGACAGGAAACGGCACAAAACACATGGTGGTCACACCACAATTTCGCAGTGAAAAATTACCCTTTTTTGGCAAAGTGCCTAGCAGTAGTTTTTGAACCCTAGCTCTACAGGCACCCTGGGAAACCTAGCAAACCTATACATTTTTGAAAACTAGACACCCAGGGGAATCCAGGATGGGATGACTTGACTGCCTCCCACCAGGGTCTATTACCCAGAATCCCTTGCAAACATAAACAATTATTTAAAAAAACACATTTTCCCCACATTTCTGTGGTGGGAAGTTCTGGAATCTGCGTGGATCCACAAATTTCCACCCACCCGGCGTTTGCCAAAGTCTCACGAGAAAAATTATACCTCACTTGTGCGGGTCGGCCTAGTGCCCGCGACAGGAAACGGCGCAAAACGCAACGTGGTCACACCTCAATTTTGCAGTGAAAAATGACCCTTTTTTAGCAATGTGCCTAGCTGTAGTTTGTGAACCCTAGCTCTGCCGGCACATAGGGAAACCGAGCTAACCTATACATGTTTGAAAACTAGACACCCAGGGGAATCCAGGATGGGGTGACGTGACTGCCTCCCACCAGGTTCTGTTACCCAGAATCCCTTGCAAACTAAAAAATTGCCAAAAAAAACACATTTTCCCCACATTTCTGTGATGTAAAGTTCTGGAATCTGCGTGGATCCACAAATTTCCACCTGCCCCGCGTTCCCCAAAGTCTTACGAGAAAAATGGTACCTAACTTGTGTGGGTCGGCCTAGTGCCCGTGACAGGAAATGGTGCAAAACGCAACGTGGTCACACCTCAATTTCGCAGTGAAAAACTACCCTTTTTTGGCAAAGTGCCTAGCTGTAGTTTTTGAACCCTAGCTCTACAGGCACCTTGGGAAACTTAGCAAACCTATACATTTTTGAAAACTAGACACCCAGGGGAATCCAGGATGGGATGACTTGACTGCCTCCCACCAGGGTCTGTTACCCAGAATCCCTTGCAAACCTAAACAATTATTAAAAAAAACACATTTTCCCCACATTTCTGTGGTGAAAAGTTCTGGAATCTGCGTGGATCCACAAATTTCCACCCACCCCGCATTCGCCAAAGTCTTACGAGAAAAATGATACCTCACTTGTGCGGGTCGGCCTAGTGCCCGCGACAGGAAATGGTGCAAAACGCAACGTGGTCACACCTCAATTTCGCAGTGAAAAATGACCCTTTTTTGGCAAAGTGCCTAGCTGTAGTTTTTGAACCATAAGTCTACCGGCACCTAGGCAAACCTAGCTAACTTATACATTTTCGAAAAATAGACACCCAGGGGAATCCAGGATGGGGTGACTTAGCTGCCTCCCACCAAGTTCTGTTACCCAGAATCCCTTGCAAACCTAAAAAATTGTCCCAAAAAAACATTTTCCCCACATTTCTGTGGTGGAAAGTTCTGGAATCTGCGTGGATCCACAAATTTCTACCCACCCCGCTTTCCCCAAAGTCTTACGAGAAAAATGGTACCTCACTTGTGTGGGTCGGCCTAGTGCCCGCAACAGGAAATGGCGCAAAACGCAACGTGGTCACACCTCAATTTCGCAGTGAGAAATGACCCTTTTTTGGCAAAGTGTCTAGCTGTAGTTTGTGAACCCTAGCTCTGCCGGCACCTAGGGAAACCTACCAAACTCACACATTTATGAAAACTAGACAGCCGGGGGCTTCCAGGGAGGTATGGCTTGCGTGGATCACCCAACGTTTCCTTACCCAGAATCCCCTGCAAACCTCAATTTTAGCTAATCACTTTTTTCACACATTTTTGTGTGGGAATGTTGTGGCATCACCGGGCTCACACAAATTTCCCACCACCCAGCGTTCCCCCAGGTCTCCCAATAAAAATGGTGCCTCACTTGTGTGGGAGGCCCAAGTACCCGCGACATGCAAGGGCCCAAAACGTAATGAGGCGACATCAAAATTACCTATTTCAAAACCACCTGGTTTTGCAAGGGGGGTCTCCTGGGTTTTGGCACCGTGCTCAGCGACCATCTAGGGAAACCTACCAAACCCACACATTTCTGAAAACTAGACACATGGGGGCTTCCAGGGAGGTATGGCTTGCGTGGACCCCCCAAAGTTTACTTACCCAGAATCCAATGCAAACCTCAGTTTTAGCTGAAAAAAAGCACTTTTTTCACACATTTTCGCGTGGGAAAGTTGTGGCATCACCGGGCTCACACAAATTTCCCACCACCCAGCGTTCCCCCAGGTCTCCCGATAAAAATGGTGCCTCACTTGTGTGGGAGGCCCAAGTACCTGCGACATGCAAGGGTCCAAAACGTAATGAGGCGACTTCAAAATTGCCTATCTCAAAACCACCTGGTTTTGCAAGGGGGGTCACCTGGGTTTTTGGCCCCGTGCTCAGCGGCAATCTAGGGAAACCTACCAAACCCACACATTTCTGAAAACTAGACACCCGGGGGCTTCCAGGGAGGTATGACTTGCGTGGATCCCCCAACGTTTCCTTACCCAGAATCCCTTGCAAACCTCAATTTTAGCTGAAAAAATCACTTTTTTCATACATTTTTGTGTGGGAAAGTAGTGGCATCACCGGAGGTTTTCTGCAAACAAGTTCTTTTGGATAACCTTTACGGTTAGAGCAGATTGTGCCACAAGCAAAAGTGTCCACTTTGAACAATTCCTTAAACAATTGCACAGCAGTGTTGAAGTTATCTAGGTACAAATGGTGGCCTCTGTTAAACAGTCCTCTAGCAAGATCCCACACACTTTTCTCAGAAACTCCAAAAGTGGATGGACAACCAGGGAGGTCAATAGTGGAATCCCTACCAGTGTACACACAGAAATTAAAAATATATCCTGTCCTACTCTCAGACAACATATACAGCTTAATTCCATAGCGTGCCCTCTTGGTAGGGATGTACTGCCTAAAAACCAAACGGCCCTTGAACAAGACCAAAGACTCATCAATAGATATTTCTTTCCCTGGAGTATAGATCTCTGAAACTTTATCTACAAAGTGATCAAGAACAGGTGGAATCTTAAAAAGACGGTCACATTCAGGGTGATCTCGTGGCAATGCCAAATAATTATCAACAAAATGCAGCATTCGTAGCAAAAGTAAATACCTATCACGAGTCATAACTGCAGGAAATATGCCCGTTGCCATCAAGGGACTGGTAGACCAATATGAAGCCATGGACGGCTTCCTTATCAAACCCATCAATAAAGTCAAACCCAAAAACTTCTTCATCTCTTCCAAATTTGTGGGAGTCCACCGGGAAGCTCTAGAGTGGGGCCTAAGTTTGTCACTGTTGTCCCTCAAAAACTGTTCAGCATACAAATTAGTCTGCTCAACAATCTCACCCAAAAATACATCATCCATTAACAACTGAAAAAACTGTATAGGCAAAAAATGTTCACAATCCACTCTACACCCTACATCACTACTAAAGGCAGGCAACACCAGCTGCACCATGTTTGGATCAACCCAGAGTCCAGCACTTCCAGTAGGAAGCCTAGCAGCCTCAGGCTGCAATCCAGATGCTTCTTGCACCATCGGCACAGCAGTATCCTCCTCTAAAACAGGCACTTCATCCACACTGAGAGTAGCTTCATCTGCACTAAGAGTACCTTCATCATCCGATGATTCCATGTAGAGAGAAAACTTTCTGCCTGAATGTTCCCCTCCCTCCTCTCCCTCAGATGCACTGTCAGTCTCATAATCCTGCTCAGAGGAAGATTCAAGAAGCATACCAACCACCTGCTGAGCAGTCATTCTACGGGGAGCCATACTGCTTACTAATAAAAGTAACTTGTCAAACAAGTCAACAACAACAAACACTTTGTAAAATAAGTAATAAACAAAATGCACCTTTATCAGAAATACCTATATACTCACTTGCCAGAAGCAGCTAAATTTACCACCACCTACTCTGCACAGACATAGTATGGATCAACAATATCCCACTAAAAAAGAAAGAGAAAAGAAAATTACACATAAGACAATGCAAAACACATCGCAAAGAATTCCATGCACAAAACACTAACTAAATAAGCTGCCATTAGGACACCACTTACAAACAAATTCATTCATACATGACAAAAATACTCATTTGGAGAAAATACAACAAAAATGTTTTTCTTACCGAAAAAATGCAACTGCGCAAAACTGCAGAACACCACTGTCGAAATCGCAAACAGGAATCAAAAGCTTTACACTAGAGTAAAAAGGAGAAAAAAACATTACTATCACATATGCAAATAATGCACCAGTCCACACACAATCCACCAGCCAAGCTAAGGGGTAGGTGGGCCTAAGAGTATAAATAAAATATTCACCCCCGTAAAAGGGGAGCAACCCTTGCCCTTGAGGCCACTCCCAAACACAAAAATAAAAAACAAAACAGGTGTCTAGTGGCTTCTGCCCCCCTTGAGGGCAGATGGGCATAAAAACATACTGCTATTCTGCCACCCAAAGAGGGCAGAAATTACCACAAACATCCTCCCATAAAGGGGAGCGATGCTTGTCCAAGGGGCCGCTCCCCAACATAAAAAAAAAACTTGGGTGGCCTAGTGGCCCTACAAAAAAACAAATCAGCCGATCTGCCCCTCAGGGTGGCAGAAATGGCCAAATGAAGGCTCACCAAATGGGAGCAATCCTTGCCCAATGGGCCAGGCCCCACAAAAAAATCCCTGGTGGTCTAGTGGGCCCAATTAAAAAAAAACAAATGGCGATCTGGCCCCCTGCGGGGCAGACACAGCCAAAAATATTGACCCCAAAGGAGAGTGACCCTTTCCCAAGGGGTCACTCTCCACAAATAACTACCTGGTGGCCTAGTGGGCCCTACATTAAACAAGCATTTGCATTGCAATCGGTCTCGCCTTTGGGACCTTATGTACTTAGCTATGCAGCACATTAGCCTGCGCCCTGAAACATCTGCTGTTCTTTGACATGGAGGGAAAGCAAGCACCAAACTGCGTGACATGCCAAGTATTGGAACACACGGGGAGAAATATTGCCTTTCAGCGGGAAATGGTATAGTCCAAAGCTCTGTTTTTTATATAAAATCTGGGCCTTCGGTGGTCATATCACTGAAAATACAAGATTTAAAAAAAATATTATTGTCTATGGGTACTCGTGGAAGACAATTTCTATGGACTGAAAACTAGAGAATGCTGAAGTGATTCTGGTATTTTACTGACCTCTGCTGGTCGTTTTCTATCAAGAAAGTTAAATAGGGTCAGTTGATCAGAAAAAAAAGTCCCTAAGCGGAAGCAGACAAGTCCTAGGGCTGATCTCCAAAGCTCACAAACCATATAAACATATAAGTATATACTAAAGTATATACAAGAGGTCTCGAATGCTCGACCTAAAAATGGTGAAATCTGCCCCCCCATGGGGGCAGACAGCCAAAATCATAAGCCCCCAAAGGGGAGTGACCCTTTCCCAAGGGGCCACTCCCCACTAAACACTTTTTTTTTTTTAATAAAGAAAATCTGCCCCCCCCCAAGGGGGGCAGACAAAGCCTAAAATATACCCCCCATAAGGGGCAGCTCCCCCAAACAAAACAAACATACACTGCCAAAAGAAAATGGCCCCCAAAGGGGAGTGACCCTTGCCCAAGGGGCCACTCCCAACTACATTTCTTTAAAATGGCCAGTGGGACGTTTTTTTTTACAAAAAAGGGGGGGCAGACAAAGCCAGAATACATTGCCCTCAAAAGGGGGAGCGACCCTTGCCTAAGGGGCCGCTCCCCCAAACAGTACAGACTTGGCCATTTAAAAAATTAAAAAATCCCTGGCGTCTAGTGGGCATTCCTGCTGCACGATCGCACAATTGTGCAGCAGGAATGCACAAAAGAGGCATCAAGGGAAAGGAAAACCCTTTCCTTTCCCTCGATGTCTCTTTTGAGAAAATCTCCCCCTCCCCAGCCCCAAAACGTACCTTTTCTTCACCGACGCGCAGGAAGCAAATGGCTTCCTGCGCGTCGGTGATGAAAGGGAAACCTCCAATGACGTCAGCGCGCCTGGCGCTTCCCCCTGGGTGGGTGTCATGACGAGCTGGACTCGTCATGAGCACGCGACGACTGTGTGCCATGACGAGTCCAGCTCGTCATGAGCACACAAAGTGTTAATAAATGTATCGAACTGGGCTTTATTCTTAGCAAGAGGCACATAGCCATGGGTTGGAAATCTCCCCTTTCCCTCCTATACAGTTACATGGCTCAATGACCTCTGATCTGGATTTCAGGTAGAGCTAGATAGACTACACAAGTTGGCCCTGGGGGAGTTAGACCGATCAAGCCTCAGACTGTGATAGTTACCTGGAGACAGGTCGAGGCTAAATCAGACGTGAGACCACCACAAACTATCACACAACACTATTCAATAGCCTTACCACCCGTGCTGGCCCACCCTCTTCCTCCCTCTTTATTTCTTTCCCTCCCTACCCCGTCATTTGGTACTTAGGTTGCCCTAAGTCACATTGTAATGTCGGAAGGTCTTTTCGACT